>NW_026694432.1:24555625-25801250 GCF_021218885.2 Marmota monax | reverse complement strand
CATTAAATAAGACATCTTCCAAACCTAGAAAACACTTCTCTATTGTGAAAGTGAAACTATGCATGAAGGTTGATGGTGCTAAGCTGGGGGAATGTCCTGGAGATGGTCCAGGAAGTTGCTCAGACTCATTTATAGGTTCTCAGTTGTGGCAAGGGACTGAAGAACCATGAGCAGAAGGTGAGTCTGGACCTGCCTCCTGGCTGGCTCGCCAAATTGTGCAAAACTGAGACCTGTTTCACCCACTGGGTGAGAGTGTCTATTCATGAGGTGGCCACAGGAAGAGACAAGACAATGGTCTAAAATCTGCCTCCCTGATGATATGGCTTATGGGTCCCTATAGGATGAAGAAGAAGGGTGGCGGAACATATGGGGAAAGGCTAGTGGAGGCAAGAAAATGTAAGAAATAATTGTCTGTCTGTGCATGTGTGATCAAACTTCACGGCTCTTTCTAGGTGCATGTTCAGGAAATGGTGGCATCAGCATGCTCTGAGGGTACAGTGCTGGCCCTCTGAAATCTAAAGGTAGTCACCAGATACCAGCACAGGCTCAAGAAAAGGATCAGTGCTTTTAATGGTGTGATTGACCTCCCAGTTCTTGAAATATAACTTAGGCAACCATTAAGTTTGTGATTCATAGATCACAGGTGTTGTCTGTAGCAAAGCTTAGCAGGTGACCTCTACAAGATGATAAACGTAATTAACTAAAAGTAAGGGAAGTTAGAGGGTTTATTCATGTTTTCCCTTGGTTTAAATTACAATGAAAAACCTAACAATAGCTTAGGGCAATAGGTAGGTTAATGGATATAAAATTGACAAAAAGGCAATTGTCTTTTGACTAAGCCCCCTTTTGAGGACCTTATGCTTTTTGCACAAGAGTGTAAAAAATGGTCAGGGGTAGAGAAGAGAGAGAGATAATGTTGACAGAAGCGTAGAAGGAACAATTAAAAGGTTGGTTGTTGAAAGTGGAGACAACTATTTGGAAACTGGAAAAAAAAATCTTAAAAGTTCTGTTACATCACATCTATTTAATTGCCACTAAAAAAGGAGCCCAATTAGTTGAGAACAAGTTGTTTGGGCAAAGAAAAATATTTATCTAGCATGTCAGAAAAAACTAGAAGATGACAGACTAGTTCCCTGGGGGGGGGGAGGGGGAAGCATCCTAACTCAGCATAAGTTTCAAGCTCCTTTCATCTTCAGGCAAGAGGGAAAGATGGGGACATAGGTTAGAAAGGGTTGATGACTGGAAACTTCTAGGCACCTCTCTGGTGGTCTGGAATGGGATGTTATGGAATCTGGTGGCTGGTATCCATGTAACACAGGGTCTAGCTGTCCCTGTAAATCTTGAAATATCTTGGTCACTCTTTTTTTTTTTTTTTTTGAAACAGGGATTGAACTCAGAGGCACTTAACCACTGAGCCACATCTCAAGCCCTAAGTTGCTTAGGGCCTCACTAAATTGCTGAGGCTGGCTTTAAACATGCAATCCTCCTGCCTCAGCCTCCCAAGCTGTTGGGATTATAGGCATATGTTTCACTGCTCTGGGTTGCTTAGTCACTCTTAACCTTGGCGTTTTCATCCTTGAAAGGGGAAGAAAAAGATCACATAAATTCAGGGGAAATCAACTTTATAGGGCCAGTTCCTGACAAATATTCCTTAAATGAGCAACATGTCTATGTGTGGAGTAGGGCAGAAATCTGATCCAAAGGTTAAGATAGCAAAATAGACACATAAAATATGGAAGCAGAGATTCCTTGGTTCCCCGTCCTGTTTTAGTCACCCATCAGCCACCTGTGGGGAGTCATTCCTCTCCACAAAAGCAGCCCCCTAGTCCCTGGAAAATAACCTAGGCAATCGTTATCTCCATAACCTGCACATCAGGGGTGTTATATACAGCGAAGCTGGTGGGAAACTAATAATGCATTGCTCAGCTGCAGGACCTCCCAAATCAGGGATTTTTAAAGTGAACTAAAAGAAAGTGAAGCTGGCCTCAATTACAATCCTTGTCACAAATATTCGTGAAACGTTTTAGCCATCTGGACAGATAATCTGGTTCTGTGAGACAGAAATGCAATTTCAATCCAACATTCTTTTATAAACTAGTGAATCTTATTTCTCTGTGTCTAGAATATGGCATCGATTTTGGAATGTAAACTGTTAAGATCTGGTTCTGTCTCTTTATGTATATTTGTATATTCATGAGTTATGTGTGTGTAATATTTTCCTTCCTTTCAATATTACCAAGTTAATATTGAAATTATTATTTCAATAATTATTATTGGATTATAATTTAATCCAATAAAGAAGTTTTATTTAATTGGCTTAATAAACATAATACTTATATCAATTAAATATTTCTTAAGCTTTTGGAAGTACAGAAGTGAATCCAATGCATGTCAAATTAAGTGATGGGTAAATCTTTAATAACTAAAGCTGACAGTATTGTTGATATAAGATAGATGGTTTAATAAATCATGCATTCAACTTTTGGATTCTTGCTTTGTGAAGGCTGCCCAAGAAGCACATGCTGTGAAAATAATGGGGAAACAACTGAGGTGGTGGGTAGCTTTGTCTAAAGTCTCATTTAAATTTTAAGAGTAATCCAAGCACAATAGCTAAGAACAAATGAAACAGGTGTTTAAACAGGTGAGATTAAAGTGCTCCTTAACAGTGATTTTGTTTTATAATACATCTGCTGAAAAAAACTTCCCAAATCCTTTGGGTAACTTATGGTCTTGAAATTATCTGAATTAACAATGGATATTCATCATCTACATCACTCTAAATTAGATAAACGTTGAAACATTAATGACTGTATCCAAGTTTAGGCTTATCTACTTTTGGCCTCACAGTGCAGACAAACTAAAGGTGTTTGGGTCTATTAACACGCATGTCTTGTTCCATATGGAAAAATGGTACAGAGGGAGCATCTGCTTCTAGAAATTGTAAAATGGTGTTAAACTCCAAAAGAGAAGCCAATACTATGGCCTTGGATCTTGGCAAAAAAGAAAGAGCTTTTATGGAGGATTCACCCTCAAAGAGACAGGAGGAAGCTCAGTCAATTCTGTCTCCCCATCAGGGAATCAATGGAAAGGGAAAGGGGAGAATCACCTTGTGGACTGATGGCGAGGAGGGGAATTTTAGGGTTCTTTGGTGCAGGTGCAGATGGTCATCTGCCTCTCCATCGGTGGCAGGACCCTTTTCAGAGGTAGTTAGGATGTTCATGGGGGATTTTGAGCTCGTAACATCATAAACCAGGTGGGCGGGCTGCTCTGCGCATGCTCAACCCAGGAGCGCAGGCGGTCAGCGGGTTTCCAGTGGGTCCTAGAGGTGTTTCCTGCAAAGCAACCTCAGAGAGCTTTGTGACTTGGTTAACTTATTTCTGGTTTCTTGCCAGTTTCTTATGCAATGGGAACAGCTAGGATTAAAAAGGGAAGCAACTGGATGTAAAGTACCCAAAGGACATCGAATTGTATGTTTTGTGGGTAAAGTTAGAATGTGTGAAGATGAGTTTTATTTTGCTGTTAAGGGGGGAAAGAGAGTAATCTTTTTCCCTATAGAGATTTTTTAGGATGGAAAAAAAAAAAAGAATGGGGCTGTCCGCCAAGTACGCTCCTGTATCGGGTTCCATCTGGGGTGAGCCGAGTGGTGGTATCCAAAGTAGTCACAGGGGGAGTCACTGTGGCCTGGTCACCGTTTGGGACACAGATCAAGTTGTAAATGGCGCGTGGGGTCCGGGCATTGAAAGAGCAAGCACAGAAGGTGAGTAACTCTCTTGCCCTGCGGTGGGAGTGCAAAATGAGACCCATGCTTTAGAAAGAAATTTGACCTTTATTTGTAAAAGTGAACTTTCTTTGTAAAAATTCTAGAATTAGGTATTTATTCAAGAAAAATGAAACTTATTGTACATACAGACTTTTAATGAGAATATTCATTCTAGTTTTAGTTTAGTAGAAAACTAAGTTAAGGGAACATCATCCAAATGGGGCTTTTCCCAGTGTTCAAGGCTGAATTACGTCCTGGGCTCAAATTGAAGTCGAAGCCCTTACCCTCCTCACCTAGAGCCTGACTGCTTTTGATCATAGGGCCTTTAGAGAGGAAATTAAATTAAATTGAGGTCATTAGGCTGCACTGCATCCTGATCCAATATGACTGGTGTCCTTCTGAGACAAGGAAATCAGGACACAGACATGGCAGTATGAAGGCCCCATGACGACCTGGGTAAGAAGAGACTTCCACCAGACAGGCAAGGCTCTGAAAAACCAACCTGGTCAGCGTCTTTTTACAGAACCCAGCCTCCAGAAGTGTGAGAAAGTGATATTCTGTCGTTGAAGACTCCCAGTCTGTGGTACTTTGTTGTGACATGGCCTTGAAGTTATCTGAATTTTCATCTTCTCAAATATTATAATTTCTCTGATCTGGAATGTCCTATATTATGACAGCATATTCAGAGAGGAAAATTGATGAGGGAATATTACTGGAGATGGAAATTATATATCCATGTACTATATGGGATATATAACCTCTATATAACATATATTTCTATATATAGTCTATCTATATGTCATATAGACAAAAATCTATTTTAAACAGATTTAGTGAGGTATAAGAGATACAACCTACACATATTTAATGTATCCAACATGATGAGTTTGGACATAATCACATACCCGTGAAGCCATCATCTCTACCAAGGTAATGGATGTGTATCTTCCATATATCTCCAAAATTTTTCTACCTCCATAATTTTTTTACTTTATTATTTTTTAAATTTGACATATAATATTCATTCTTATATATGGGGCACAGAGTTGTGGTTTGATACATGTATATGATATATAATGGTCAAATCAGGGCAATTAGCATGTTCATCTTCTCAAATATTATAATTTCTCTGTGCTGGGAACCCTCCTGCTCTTCTCCTCTAGCCATTTCAAAATGCATAATCGTTTGCCATAAGCCACAGTTGCCCTACTGTTGTACAGGACTTCCCTGCCTCTAGGTTTTGTTGCACATTATCTGCTCTCTCTCAGTCTTCCCCTTCCTGTCCTCTAGTGACCTCTGTTCTACTCTCTGATTCTGCATGATCCGGAATGTCCTCTATTATGACAGGATGTGGGTGTATCGATTTGTCTAACTTGTTCATTCAAGATTTGTTCATTTCAGTGTATGTGTATTTTATATCCAAGGAGACCAGAAAGAAAAGCCCAGCTTTTTCTAAAGAAGCAGCCTTTCCCATGTTAAATCAAGCTTATAAAAACCTTTGTTTTGGATTGAGCACCTGCACTTGACTATAACACATCAGACCAAACCTCAATGAACCCACTCATGTCTGATGCCATCTCATCAAACTGAACTTAGGCCAGTTTTCCATGAATCAGGAGATTCATAGAAAATTATCCAAGGGTCCACCTGAGCTGGCATGACAAGAACGTCCCCTCTGCTTTAACCCTGTAAGGAAAGTAGCAGCGAAATGACTGACCTGCTGTTGGCTCATTGTTTCTGTTTGCTTCAGCATTTCTTCTGCCTGTAAAGCCCACCCTGTCTACTCAACTCATTGGAATGCCTTTATGCTTTAGAGATGGGATGCTGCCCAGCTCATGAATTGCTAATTAAAAACAACTAGATAATAACTTTGGCATGCTAAAATTATGTATTTTGATGCCTTAAAAAGCCTCTTATTTGGGCCACATGCATTTCACCCAGAGTCCATTCTCAGATTTTCCTGAGCCAGGAGAAGCATCAATACTCTCCTTGGACCTGGTGTGTTAGTCAGCTTCCCACCACTGTCAGCAAACAACAGAGAGAATCAACTTATAAAGAGGAAAGGCTTATTTTGGTTCACAGTTTTCATGCTTTCAGTTCATGAGTGGTTGGTCCATAACTTTGGGCCTGGGGCTAGTCAGCACATCATGGCAGGAGCCATCTCTTTTGCTCGGCCGAGCAAAAGAGAAAGAGGAAAGGAACAGGTTCCACAAGCCCCTTCAAGGGTGCATTGCCATGGGCAACCAGGGCCCCTGACCTGGGATAAGGACTCCTCAAGCCAAGTGGGGCTCAGGGTCCTTTTCTATATCAAAATCTGGGTACCCATGACTAGAATTCCTTATGCAGATTACCCTAAGCCACTTCTAGGACCTGCCCACCTTGCTTATATATACTCCTATCCTCTTGTGAAGGTGACATTAGCCACATGAGCAAGAAACAATCCATAGTGCTGGCTGAGGGTCAGGGACACATGAAATGGGTGGAGGAGGAAGGAGATTATGAACATCAGTTAAGACCTTGTGTGATACCATGATTTATAATGAAAAAATATATTTGATATCTGCCTTATTTCCAAAAACCCTTGGAATCTCCAAAGTGGTATCTTTATAAGCCCAGTGGATGACTGATGGATGGAGTTCCCTGTTAGCTCAGGAGGGGGGCAGCCTGCCCAGTGAAGGAACCATGTGATTAGAATGGAAACTTTTCCACACCACCTCAGGGCAGGGGAGGGGGACTGAAAGTTGATTAGTCATAATGAAAGTTTCATAAAAACACAAATGAGAGGGTTCAGAGAGCTCCGGAGTTGGAGAACCTGTGGAGGTGCCCAGAGTCGGAGCATCTGGAGAGGGCATGGAGCGCAGCACCCCTGCCCACAGACTGCGCTGTCATCTCATCTTTCATCTGCCTCTGCGTTTGTGACCTTTAGTACCCTCTGTAGCCAGCTGTCAGTAGTGAGTGAAGTGTCCCCTTAGTTCTGCACTAGCAGATTACTTAACCCCCAAGAGAGGGCTGTGCTAGTGGGTCAGAAGCACCCGGAAATGAACTGAGGCTTGAGATTGGCATCCGAGGTGGGGCATCTGGGGGACCCAGTCCTTCATCCCTGGGATTGATGGTAACTCCAGGCAAATAATGTTAGAATTGAGTTTTTTAAAAACGATTTTATACCATTTTCCTAAAATAAGGTAAGGCCCAGCCTAGAGAATGAACTCAAGAATTATTAACAATTATTAAAGAAATGATGGAATATCTAGGTGAATGAAAATTAGTCTTGGAAAAGCATATTCATATTTTTGTATGTTTATGTCTGTTAAATACTCACTTTCTATATCTGAATGCTCTGGTAAGATACATATATGCTTATGATTATTTACTCTTTTTGAGTTGACTGCTTTATCATTATATAATGACCTTCTTTATCTTTTCCTACTGCTTTTGATTTAAACTCTACTTTATTTGAAGTATATCTGGCCAGTCCTACTTTCTTTTGGGTTGAATTTACATAGAATATCTCATTCCTTCCCTTCACTCTCAATCTATGCATGTCCTTAGAGGTGATGTCAGTTTCTTGTAAGCAACATATACTTGTTTTTAATCCATTCAGCCACTCTATGTCTTTTAATTGGAAAGTTTAATTCCTTGACAATTAAGACAGTTATCAACAGGTAACTTCTTAGTGCAGCCATTTCATAATGTGTTTTCTAGTCTTATTGTAGATTCCTTTCTTTCTCACTCTCTTACAGTCTTCCTTTGTGGCTAGCTGATTTATTCTGGTAGTGTTTTTTGATTCATTGCTGGTTAGTTTTGGTTTGTCTATTACAGATTTTTTTGCTTGGTGACCAACACAAGGCTTATGAAAAAAATCTTTTGATTGTAACAAACTATTTTGACATGACAGAAATTTAACACAACTGTAAATATAAGAGTTGAAAAAGAAAGAAAACAGCACAATATCTTATAGAATTAGTATGTTTTCTCTCTTTTGTATCCTGACAATTATGTTATGTTGCTATCAATTCAAAATGGCTTGTTGCACTTAATTTTTTGACTTAAGTCTGTTTAAAAGTTTTAAAATTGGGTTGTAGCATAGTCTTTGAGCAATTGCCTACCATGCACAAGGTCCTGGGTTCAATACCCAGAATGTGGAAAAAAATTTAAATTGGAAGGACACGAAACTGAGATGGCTCTAGCACCTTGAGTTCCTACATAAACAAACAGAAACCCCAAATAAACAGTAAAGTGATACTTAAACTTAGCCAGGTAGAGGCTATCAAGTAATCTTTCATATAGGTTTTTTATTTTAACCAATAACTTTTCTTTGTCTTATTTCATCAAGGTCTTATAAAAGTTTTGTCTCTTGTCACCCCACTAGCCCTGCCCCGTAGTGGCATCTCTAAATCTCTTGTACTCTGGAGCTTCCTGATCCATGAACGGCTGTCTGATCAAATAAACAGGCTAAATTTAAATGTGCCAAAGTTTATCTTTCAATAAGCCCTTTATGAGACTGGACAGGAAGATCTTGGGGACTCTGAGACCCACTGGCCTTGCACTTCCTTCTTGGTGTGAGGTGAGGGATCATGATGCCACAGGATGCTGCAGCACAGAAGTTGAATAGAGTGGAAGGGTACGGGTAGATCTGGGTGGCTCAGAGGTAGACTGTTGGGCACAACTTATGCCTAGCAGGTGGATTCTTTCAACCTTGCCTGTCTCCATGGCCCTCAGCAGCTGTATAGAAAATTTTCAGTATCCGAGGGGCAGCTTTCTGCCGCTCACAGTGAATCTGCTGGATCCACTTGTTACTGGGCAGAACAGGCTACTTATCTCTATCCCAAAATTGTGGAAAGAAGCACAATAACAATGATTTTTTGTTTATCTGTGAACTCTGCTAATATAGCCAAGAGACATTAATAATTGAGAAATGACTATTTAATTCTGGCCAAATGATGTGAATTAGACCCAGAGGTCCAGCTGGCTGGCATGTCAGGGACACCAGTAGCACAAAGACCAGACTAGATCCCAATAATTCTGGGCTTCAATTCTCACTCTCCCACTGAAACCCATTCCTGCATCATTGTGTGTATTTGTGTGTGTGTGGGGGGTGGGGGGTGGTGTTTACCTGCATTTATAGGTGATTTACTACAAGTGGAGTTGCTGAGTCAAAGGAAAAATGCATTTCTTTTTTTTTTTAATTTTCCATGTGTTTACTATCAGTGGGGTTATTTATATCTGCACTTTTCAGAGGAGCAGGCTACTAAACTACAGCTATTAATTCAGAAGACTTCTCTTCCCCCTCTTCCATATTCTCCCTGACCTAGTGGAAGGAATACATGTGGACCCTGGGACCAGAGGCAGATGGGTCCTGCTTATTAGGCACAGGCCATTGGAAAAATGCATTTCTAATTGACTGATTCTTAACCTAAGTGCCCTCTGGTTTTTCCCCAAAGCACACTGTTATCATTGGCTTGAGGAAGACACAGGTTTTGCCTTCTTCTATTCATTTTTCCCTTTCCTACTCCATCTCCACTACAATTCACCCTTTATGTGTTGATTTAGATTTGTGATTCCTTGAAAAAATAGTGTTTCATAATGCTCTCTGTGTGCTTTTACATGATACGCAAGACATTGCACTGTCCCATTCCTCCATTTTTTGGACCAAGATTGCAAATTAGCATAGGCTGCTGGCTCCCTTTGTCAAAATCAACCTGCCAGAATGATAGATCTGAGAGAAAAATCTGGATTTGAGGAAATAACAAAAGAATCTATGCAGAAACGTGTAGGAAGTAGGAAGCTAATCCTGACTGCACGGTGTAGTTGTGGGAAAAAAGTAGGCTGTGCCCTGGAGCAGAGTGGGAAGTTTTGGCAAGTGAATGGTTGGGTTACAAGGAAACTAGAAATAATATTAGGTTACAACCTTGGCATGCTGCTTCCTGCCAATGCTGCTACTTGAAGGCATTTAGTAATGAAAGCCCGACCAGGACACTTGACTCTGGTGGCAGCAAATGAGCATCATGAAATCTAGGTCCCATCCCCTGCCTAAGTCCTGAATTTGCCTTGAGGCACACAAACCACATCCACTAGAAAATAGGAAATGCACCTGACAACACAGAACACCTGGCACAGAATAAGCATCTGGACATTCTCACTGATCTTCCGACAGCAGGCTGGGCGTTTTCATTTTGCATGTTTATGCTGCCCACAAGGTACAGCTGGAGGGAGAACAGGACCCCATTACTCCCCAGTGAGAGAGGTGCTGAATGCCCCTTGAAATAAGCCTTCGTTAAGTGCTGCCAAGGGCTTCTCTTTCCTTATGCCTTGTTCTAGGTGTAGGGAATGGGGAAAATAGCTTCTTTCCCCCGATTCCTCTCTTTCTAGTATAGACTCGTACTTTTGGCTAGATCTCCTCCCCAAATATTTTCAATGTGGGTCTTTGTACGCAATATTTTGGAGGCCTCCTATTATCAAGAGTGTCTCTTTTACATTGAATATTATTGAATAATAAGGATACAACAATCTAGATTTAAATTTTACTTTTGTACTTAGAATTATCCCTCTTATTTCTTCCTGCATCCAGTATTGCTAATGAGAATCTGATAGTAATCCTAATCTTTGGTTGGTCATCTGCTCTTTCTCTCTGGAAGCATTTCCCTCTAGGTACATAGAGTGCCCCTCTTTTGAAAGGTGTTAGTAGTCTTCAGACCTTGCAATCTTGATCTCCATCCCCTGCTTCTCTCTCTCTCTCATTGACCATTTTGACATCCTCAATGAGAAATTTAAAAAAAAATTTTCTTTAAGAATCTTTTTTCCTTTTAAAATATTGTTATTCTGTTGTGTTGACTGTTGTGTTGATAGTCTAATTTTTTTTTAGCATTTTTAAAAACAATGGTTTTTTTTCCTTGTCTTGTGTTTTCAGGATTAAGGTTTTTGGTTTGTTTATTTTGGTTTTGTTTTTTTTTCTGTTTCTTTTCTTCCGTTCATGGTCACATTCTCTTGTTCTCCTTTTCTCCCTTTGTTTTCTCTATTTCTCTCCCCTTCTTTATAACCATCACTTGCCTCTCTGCATTCTCCCTGTTCACGTTTTGAGCATTATAAGCTTGCTTTTACCTTCCCATGACATTTTCTTTTCTCTCTCTCTTTTTTTTAAAGAGTGAGAGGGAGAGAGTGAGAGATAGAGAGAGAATTTTTTTTTTAATATTTATTTTTTAGTTCTCGGCGGACACAACATCTTTGTTTGTATGTGGTGCTGAGGATCGAACCCGGGCCGCACGCATGCCAGGCGAGCGCGCTACCTCTTGAGCCACATCCCCAGCCCACATTTTCTTTTCTCTTAATGAACTATATTTTTATCATCCTTTAGAACTATTTATCTAATTCTTGTCCTCACCATTCAAGTTGTTGTGGTTATTGGTGCTGTGGATGACATAGTTGACCCCTGCTGTTTACTTTAGCATCAGATCTAATTCATGGTTATTTATTGCTTTTGCTGTTGGAGATGGCTGACACCACCATTACTGTTTTCATGTTAATTAGTTCTGTAGATGTCATAGTAGGCAGTGGGTATTTATTTTAATGCTGTGTGTTATTTGCTTTGGCTGTTGCTCTTGTTTGTTTCCCCTTTCCTGTGAGGCATTGGATATTTACAGGACACTACAAGTTCATAGAACAGAGAATCTGCTGCTGCACTAAATCCAGTCAAGACAGTGCACACTTTTCCACAAATAGATTAACCACAATCAAACTTTGGCTTATTTTAATACAACAAATAGAAGAGACAAAAACAAACAAACAAACAAACAAACAAAACAAAGCAAAAAACTAATGACCAATTCCCAACTAGGAACAAGTATGGTGGTGGTGGGGTTCGGTGGGGGGGCACTCTCAGGTTCTACTCACATATATCCACTTATACAGTAAAAACAGGCAATTAACACAAAGACCACCACCTATGAGGGAATCTCAGTCTAGATCACTCTGGGACACTTTGGCTAGAGATGGTCATGCCCTAAAAAGGCCCATACAGAAGAGTGAAATAGAAATCCCAGCCCAACAGATGCAGATGCATAAAATCCAACACAGGAATACCAGAACTACGAAAAAACAAGGTAACATGATGCTTTCTAAAGTTCATAAATTGTTAGTGACTGACTACAAAGATACTGTAGTGGAATAAATGTCAGATAAGGCGTTAAAAATAATTATTTTACAAATGGTCAATGAATTCCAAGAGAATGAAGAAAAACTGAATGAATTAAGGGAATGGGGAAAAGTAGCTTCTTTCCCCTGATCCCTCTCTTTCTAGATCTCCTTGCAAAATATAGGGCATGAGTGAGAAATTCAATGAGATAGAGATATTAAAGAGGAATCAAACAGAAATCTTGGAAATGAAAAACACAGTAAATCAAATGCTCAGTTGAAAATCTCTGAAATACAGAATCTTGGAGTTTGAAGACAAAGTGGCTGGCCTCAAACATTCAGAAAGTAGTAAAGAAAATAAAATAAGCAACCATGACCCATTCAAGAAATCTGGAGACCAAATTTAAGAATCACTGGAGTTAACAGAGGGTTGTGAGATGCTGGCTAATGGCATGAATAACATATTCAGGGAAATAATAACAGAGCATTTACCAAACCTTGAGAATGAAATGAATATCCAGATGCAGGATGCATTCAGAAACCCAAACAGACAAGCTAAAAGCAGATCCACTCCATGCCACATTGTAATTAAAATGCCTAATGTACAGAGTAAGGATAGAATTTTAAAAGCCTCAAGAGAAAAACATCAGGTCACATTTAGAGGCAAGCCAATCAGAATTACTTCTGATTTCTCAACACAAACACTAAAACCCATTAGGGCTTAAAATGATGTGTTCCACTGAAAGAAATAACTCTCAACCAAGGTTTCTATGTACTGCAAAGCTATCCTTCATAATTGAAGAAGAAGTAAAAATCTTCCAAGACAAACAGAAACTAAAAGAATTCATGACCTTAATTAAAGCTGGCGCCAAAGGAAATACTTAAAGAAGTACTCAACACAGAAGAAATAAAAAACAAACCCCAGAGCTCACAAATGAACAATTTTCATTTGAACTATAGATAAGGAAGTGAAAAATAGAATCAAATTAAACATTAGAAAGAAATCAAATGGCAGGAATTAATAAATATCTCTCTGTAATAATATTAGATATAAATGGTTTCCACTCTCCAAATAAAAGACATAGGCTGGCAGAATGGATTAAAAAACAAGACCCAAACTATATATTGTTTGCAAGAGAGTCACCTTACAGGCAAAGACAGCCACAGGCTGAAAGTGAAAGGATGCAAATTGATATATTATGCAAGTGGAGCTTGAAAACAAGCAGGCGTAGCTACTCAAATATCTGACAAAGCAGACTTCATACCAAAAATAATCAGAAGAGAAAAATAAGGTCACCTCATACTGGTAAAGGAAACAGACCAATAGGAAGATATAATGATAGTAAATATTTATGCCCCAAATGTTGGTGTACCTAATTACATATAACTGGCACTACTCAAAGATTCAGACCTTGATAAAATAATATTGGATGATTTCAACATACCTTTCTCAGAGATAGCTCACCCAGACATAAACTCAGTAAATACTATTTGGACTTGAAAAATATTATGAATAAAATGGACTTAACAGGCATCTATAGAATATTTCATCCAACAACAGTCAGGTATACGTCCTTCTCAGCAGCTCATGAAACCTTCTCCAAAACAACTTATTTTAGGCCACAGAGCAACTCTTAGAAAATACAAAAAATTCTTGCAACTTCTAATCAGATTATAATGAAATGAAATTAGAAATAAACACACAAAAAATCCTACAGAAACTGTATAAACACATGGAAATTGAACAATATACTTTTTAATGGTGAACAGTGACAAAAGAATTCAGGGGAGAAATTTAAACATTTTTAGAATCAAAAGAGAATAGGGATAGAACATATTAGATCCTCTGGGATACTACAAAGATGGTTCTAAAAGGAGTTAATAGCTTTGAGAAAACAAGAAAGACACCAAATAAACAAACCTAATTATGCATCTCAAGACTCAAAAAAGGGCTGGGGATGTGGCTCAAGCGGTAGTGCGCTCGCCTGGCATGAGTGCGGCCTGGGTTCGGTCCTCAGCACCACATACAAACAAAGATGTTGTGTCCGCCAAGAACTAAAAAATAAATATTAAAAAGTTCTCTCTCTCTCTCTCTCTCTCTCTCTCTCTCTCTCTCAAAAAAGACTCAAAAAAGGGCAAACCATTTCCAAAGCTAGTGGAAATAAGGAAATATTAACTATCAGAACTGAAATAAAAGAAATTGAGAATAATAAAACAATACAAAGGATCAATGAATCAAAGAGTTGGTTCTTTGAAACTATCAAAAGAAAAAGAAGACCCAAATTAATAAAATTTGAGATGACAAAGGATAAATTGCTACAGACATCTCAGAAATCCACAGGATAAAATGAACTATTTTGAAAATTTATACTTCAATAATTTGGAAAACCTATAAAAAATGGATTCATTTCTAGACACACAACATCTATCAAAATTGAATAGAAAGGACATAGAAAACCAAAACCAGACCAAAAGCTAGCAATGAGATAGAAGCAGTAATAAAAAGCCTTCTAACAAAATCTTTAAAGAAGAACTAATGCCAACCAATGCTTCTCAAGTTATTTCATAAAAAGGAATAGAACACTTTCAAATTTATTTTATGAAGCCGTATCACACTCCTACCATAACCAGTCAAGGACACATCAAGGGAAGAAAACTGCAGAACAATATCCCTGATGAACTTTGATGCAAAAAATATTAATAAAATATTAGTAATCATATTCAACAACATATTAAGAATATTGTAAATCATGACCAGGTTGGTTTTATCCTCGGGATGCAATGATGGTTTTAACATATGCAAATCAATCAATGTAATTCATCACATAATAGAATTGAAGACAAAAAACACCTATAAATCTCAATAGAGGCAGAGAAAATCTTCAACGAAACTCAGCACCCATTCATTCTAAAAACACTGAAGAAACTAGGGGTAGAATGAACCTACCTCAACATCATGAGGGCCAGATGTGACTAACCCATACCCCACATCATAGGGCATGATAGCATTTCCTTTAAAATCTGCAATAAGACATGGATTCCAGTCTCACCACTTCTATTTAATATAGTGCTAGAAATTCTACCCTGAGTAATTAGGCAAAATAAGGAAGTAAAAGGGAGAAAACAGGGAAAAAAGAAGTCATATTATCATTGTTTGCAGATGATGTGATCCTATACTTAGAAGATACAAAAGGCTCCACCAAAAGACTCCTAGAGCTAATAAACAAACTCAGCAAAATAGCAGTTTACAAAATCAACATATAGAAATCAATTGCTTTCCTATAGATCAATAATGAATCTGCTGAGGAAGAAATAAGAAAAATAATTCCATTCATAATAGCCTAAAAATACTTAGACATAAATCTACCCAAGGAGGTGAAAGACCTCTATAATGAAAACTATAGAACCCTGAAGAAAGAAATTGAAGAAGACCTCAGAAAATGGAAAGGCCTCCCATGTTCATGGATAGGCAGACTTAATGTACTACCAAAAGCAATATACAGGCTCAATGGAATCCCCATCGAACTATCAATGACATTCTTCACAGAACTAGAAAAAAATAGTCCTAAAGTGCTTTGGGGAGAATAAAAGATCCAAAGTAGCCCAAGAAATTTTTAAGGCAAAAAAAGCAAAGCTGGAGGTATTACAATACCTGACTTCAAATTATACTACAGAGTTATAGTAACAAAAACTGCATGGCACTGGCATAAAAATAGACACAAAGACCAATGGTACAGAATAGAAGACACAGAGACAAACCCACCCACGTACAGTCATCTGATCCTTGACAAGGTGCCAAAAACATACATTGGAAAAAGATAGCCTTTTAAGTGAATGGTGCTGGAAAAACTGGTTATCCACATTTGAAGAATGAAACTAAACCCTTTTCTCTCATCCTGAACAAAAGTTGAGTTAAAATGGATCACAGACCTAGAAATTAGGCCAGAAACTATGCAACTCCTAGAAGAAAACCTTGGATCAATATTCTAGCCTATAGGCACAGGCAACAACTTTCTCACTAGGACTCCTAAAGCTCAGGAAATAATACCAAGAGTTAATAAAGGGGAAGGCATCAAATTAAAAAGTTCTCAAAGGAAACAACTAAAAATGTTAATAGAGAACCTATAGAATAGGAGAGAATTTTTCCTAGTTACTCTTCTGATAGAGGATTAATATCTAGAATATATAAAAAACTTTAAAAACTTAACACCCCCAAAACCCAATTATATTCCAATTAATAAATGGTCCAATGTACTAAAGAGATGCTTCTCAAAAGAACTACATTGGCCAACAAATATATGAAGAAATGCTCAACATCATTAGCAATTAGGGAAATGTGAATTAATACTACACTGAGATTTCATCTTATATCAGTCAGAATGGCAGTCATCAAGAATACAGGTAATAATAAATGCTGAGAGGATGTGGAGAAAACTGAGCACTTTTACACTGTTGGTGGGGTTGTAAATTAGAACAGCCACTATGAAAATCATCATAGTTTTCTCAAAAGACTATACATGGTCCCATCATATGACCCAGCTCTACCACTCCTCAATGATTACCCTAAAGAATTAAAGTCAGCGTACAGTAGCTGCATGCCCCTATTTATAGCAGCGCAAGTCACAATAACCAAACCATGAAATCAGCCTCGCATCCATCAATGGTTGAATGATTAAAAAATGTGTTATATTTACACAACACTTTTATACAGCCATAGAGAAGAATAAAATTATGTAATTTTCAGGAAAATGGATGGATCTTGAAAATGCCATGTTTAGTGAAATAAGGCAAACTCAGAAGGTCAAGGGTCATATGTTTGCTCTCACACATGGAAGCTAGAGAGGAAAAAGGAAAAGAAAGTATGGTTGGGGGGCGTCTCATGAAAACTGAAGGGAGATCAGTAAAGGAAAAGGGCTCATGGGATGGGAGGAGAGGATGGAAAAGAGAAATGCTGGGGATATTGGCTGAACTATATTGTGATATATTTTGCATGAAACAATGAATTCCTTTATTTTATTATGTTCAACTGTCATGCACCAAGCAAATATGAAAAAAAGAATGTCCCTCTTTTTTTCTGTAATGTTTTAAACTTTTTCTACAATGTGTCTAGTTGGCAGTTTTTCTTTATCGATCCTGTTTGCACTCTGAGAAAATTTCTTACAGGGATTTTATGATCTTATTTCTTTGACTATTAACATTTCCTCCATTTTCCCCCTCCTGCTTATACTTCTGTATCTGGATGTGGGTCCATTGCATGCCAAATCTCTGCAGATTTATTTCCCACTTTCCTTTCACTATTCCCCTTGGAAGACTTCTCAAGCTTCCAGCTCTTCACTAGCTACCTCATTTCAATGCTTATGTTATTTGTAACTAACCTTCACACTAGGATTTTTTTTTAAATAAATAATTTATTGTTCTTATATTGCTAACATCTTGTTATTTAATGTGAGACTGCAAAAGAGATGCTCCAGGAAAAGGAGGCCTCCGAAATTTTGCAAAAACTTATGTTGAAAATATTTTTGGAGGAAATTTAGTCAAAAGTACAAAGTCTTTATTGGAGAGAGAGGTATCAGGGGAAATAAGCTACTTTTCCCCCTCTCCCTCCTCTTAGATCAAGGATAAGGAAAGAAAAGCCCTCGGCAACTGCTTAACTAAGGATTATTTCAAGGGGCATTCAGCACCTTTTGTAAAAGTAAAAGCCAACTACTGGGGAGTAATGCAGTCCTGTTCCCACTCCAGCTGTATCATTGGGGTAATATCAAAGTGGAAAATGAAAATATCAGACTCCTTGTCTAAAGATTAGTAAGAATGTCAAGACAGCTGCTGCAGAGCCCCGGATCAGTCTCAGTGCCATTCTGAGCATGGGCCCTGCAGGACACATCGTCCCAGGCCCGGAAGGAGGCCCTGGGTCAGCAGACAATGCCCCAAATGTCCAAAGGTGGCAAGTATTACATTGCTCCAGCTTTTCCCTCTGCCAGACTGGCATCATCCATGAATATCCCATGTAGAAGGTGTCAAATATCACTCCCTAAACCTTCCAGACCAGCATGTCCTGTTTCCTCTGTCAACCTAAATAATAACCAGAGGTTGCAATGCTCTGCCACTCCCAAGTAAAAATCACTATGTGTTGGAGAATATGTCTCTGACTTTTGTTTAGATTGATATATCTAATGTCAGAAATGGGGTTTATTAGGTAAAGCATGTGGTATTAATGAAAGCACACTTTCTTATTTAACCAAGAATTCATCTGGAGGAATGATATCTTTTGATATGATTGGATTAAATTAAGAGAGTACTACAAAAAGAGATCACCAGTAGTAGTTGAACAAAATGCTGCCTTGGGAACTGTTACCAAAGTTAACCACTAGGTGGACTCAGAGATTTCTTAGGTCAGGTTCAGTCAAGTTACCTACAGTAACTATTGATTGTGAAATGTTAACTAACCCATTATTTTACCAAGTTAAAAGTGATGAACATGAGCAAGGAAAAAATTGAGAGAAGCCTGAGTTTCAGCACAGTATGGAATCTCATTCTGACACCAATTTTCTCCCTGGTTTGTGATTCAAATGGGTGATGATGTTGTTGGAAGTCTGGGGAATGTTCTCTGCAGTCCACACATCAGGTGTGAGGCTTGTCCCTTGAAATTTGCATCAAATAGTCCAGCTCAGACAGTTCCTATTCTTATTAATTATCTGGGAGAAAATAATATTGGAGGAACCTATAACAATTTAGGATCTAGGTATAGTCCAAAAGGAGATCAAACAATATACAACTAGAAAACAATACGTAAAGCTACAATCTACTAACAGGCATATTGTAGTTTTTCTTTAGAGATATATTTCTTTCTTTACAGTCATACTGACTTTTATGGAATATAATTAAATAAAAACCCATTTGTTAGTACCGTGAGTTTAGTTTTATCAGATTTGGCTTGATTCTTTACATAAGTGCAGCAAGAAAATTGATAGACTGTAATTTCAGATTTAGAGATGTCTGGAGGCAAAGTCAAACCAAGGAGTTTGACTTGAGGTACCTAATGTTAGACCAGGACGCAAGAAAAGACCACTGACTCCAATTAAAATAAAATTAAAGCAAGCTTATTACTTCAACCGGCCGGGCTGCCTCTCCCTCCCAAAACGGTGGGAACAAGACAGCAGCAGCAGCTTTCCTGCAGCCCAGCTTTATAGCCCAGAAAGTTACACAAAGGGGGGTTACAGATAACAGAACTCTGAGGAGCATAACACAAAGGCTAGTTTACATTTTTGCTGGCCCTGACATCAAAATTTATGAAGGTCATTAGAGCCTCAGAGAGGGTCGTTATCTGGCCAGGGAAGGCCAAGATTTGTGAGGCCTCACTAAAGTTTCAGAGAGGGCTTCTATCTGGTGTGAGAGCCAGGCATGGGTGAGTTCAAGGCACGGGCAGGCATTCCAAGCAGGTTCAGAATTTGCAGTAATTTGTAGTAAAGCCAAAATTATCTTTTCATGGCTTTGTGGCGAGATGGCTCCCAATTTTAAGAAAAGATCAGGTTGGGTCTATCATTCCCCCCTTTTCTTATGTGTCCCTTTCAAGTCTTTGATAGGGTAGGGGAAGAGCGCTGAGGGAATTTTAATCCCTCAGGTAACAGTCTCCAACTTTTTTGAACTCACCCAAAACCGGTCTCCCTGATTTGATCTGACTTAATTAATTATTTATATTGACAGTCTATTTATTTTTGGCTCCACCGTTGTAAGAAGAGGGGCGTCGCTCATTTTGGCTTCTTCTGAGCTGAGAGGGGGTGACGTGAGCGGGCACAGCATGAGGGACATGAGTTTCCTTTTAGAAGTCAATTTGGTTTGAAGTCTGGTTGGGGAAGAATAGGTTGTAAAGTCACCTGGGGATGGTTGCTTCTATGAGAGAAACAAAAACCATGAGTACTGAATAAATGTTGCAGCAGCTGGAACATGTCACTGTATAGAAGTTCCCTCACAAGGCTTTAACATCCCCAGTTATCAGGACTGTAAGCATAACATTTAACTTTTAGTGTTACAGTTGTCCCTCCCCATAAGATACAGTTTAATAATTTAATGTCATCTGATCTTACAAAATCCTTTTACTAGTATGACCTCTGTGTCTAATAGAGAAACCTTAATTCTGTTACTCAGGGCTGGATAATCATACTAGCAAACACCAAGCCTACCTGTGTAGGTTAGGAATATCTGTAGGCCTTAAACTAAAAACTACTGTCTCTGGCAGCTCCTCTTGATAGTCTTTTTCTATAGTTATCAGGAATTTCTGTCTGAGAATCCTTCTTTGTAGCCTCCAGTCTTACTTATTTTGGGAGGCTAACATAAAGTGTATACCTTAAATAATAATAATAATAATAATAATAATTATTATTATTATTATTATCATCATCATCATCATCATCATCATCATCATCATCATTATTATTTAAAGTGCCCAGGAATGGCTGTGTTTTGGTTTTAATGTCTTTGCTAAGTGTTTACGATGAAGCAGTCAAACTGACTTTTGTTTCTATCTATTGTTAACAGTCAGCTGAGTTCTTATGGGGGTCATTCCTGGGGAAACATGAGAGCAGCTTCTCAGTTCTGCTAGTGCCATTTGCGCTAGGATGGGTCCAGGTCTTACTTGACCATGTGGCTTCCCTTGGAAGCATCAGAGATGTCTCCCTTCTCTGATGACCCTCCTCTTCATAGCAAATGTACTGATTGGCTTTCTGTTCTCCAGTGATCTCATTAATCTCCCCGATCGGGAGGTTATGCGGCCTAGAGTTGCAAGTCCCCTGTTCCCTGGATTAAGATTGACTCAGAGGGCAAGAGCCAAATATTGGTTTTTCTGGCCCTTTTAATTTAACTTTAATTTTAAAACTTAATCTTAAACATGCAGCAAATAAATTTTTTACAGCCTTATATTAAGAGTACTGGGCTTTACTATCTATAACTAATTATTTATCTTTTTTATTAATTGGGATCTGTGTTATCCTATCTGTCTTGTAGGTGATGGCTTATTATCTTAAATTAACCCATGTTGTGATCTTAAAGCAACACTTCTGTAAAACACTAACAGGGAATCTTTAGACCACTTATAAGGAAATTACAAAATAAAATTAACAAGAATAAA
Organism: Marmota monax; assembly: GCF_021218885.2. Classification (NCBI taxonomy): domain Eukaryota; kingdom Metazoa; phylum Chordata; class Mammalia; order Rodentia; family Sciuridae; genus Marmota; species Marmota monax. Next base: position 25,780,242 of record NW_026694432.1, on the reverse strand, counting down.
AACACTTAGTTCCTGTAATAGCTACCCTGAATTTTGGCTGAGTTATGCATTATATCCCCTGTTTGAGATCCTAGTAATCTTGACAGAAAAAAACAACTTCTGAACATAACTTCAAATGAACTAAAATCTGGCCTACTGCTTTCGTAGTCATTCTCACATGTAGTAAGATGGGACACAGTGCCTTATCTCAGGTAAGGCAGGGCTCTTTATAAATCTTAAGTGTTCTAGTTCTAAAGCTGATCTTTGCTTTGTAAATATCATTTTACAAAGTTTACATAAATTGTTTGAGGTCACATGAACATTAGCTAACACCATATGATATCACATTTAAAGTATGAATTAAAGAAAGGCTGAAAGTTTTTAACCTTTACATAGATTAGGCTCTCATTAACTTAAAAATGCATTTAAATTGTTCCCCAATGTAAAAAGTAACATAAAACTTTACATATCTTATTGATAACAGGTAAATGAATCCCAAATATATTTTTTTACCAAACAACTTTAGAATACCAGCTTGATATAATGCTCTTTAAAGCTTCTACCTTATAGACTTGTATACCTGGAAGATATGAGCACATTAATAGCATCACAATTACATTGATTTTTTATATTAACCAAGTTTAGCTTTTAAAGAAATGACAGTACAATGCTCTAAAATAACAGTTCTTATTTAACCAGTTGTTTAATTTTTATGATTTCTTGCTCTAGAAAAAAAATAAAACTTAATAAACACAATGTTATGGGTAAACTTATGTTTTAAGAAATTTTTGACTTTTTAGCACATGATTGATTGTAAAAACAAACTTATACAGACCTTAGTAAATCAATCAGATATCTAACAAAAGTACTCATGAATGAGTAATCCCATATCAAATTTACTTTACTTATTTATCAAAATATTAGACAAATGTATTAAACAGTGTTAACCATTTTTTTCTTGTTGAAAGAAAAGTCCTAGAACCAAGACATATTAGACATTTTATAGACATTAATATTTTATTAGTATTTTTGAACACCTAGAAAAACTTGTAAGCTTAAATTTAAAGACATTTATTTTCATCTGTTTATCCAATTTAAATTGAACAATTTAAATCATGTGAATTAAAGATCTTTGTATCCATTGTTTATAAAATTGGTTTTTATGATTGCTCCTTATATATGTTAATTTGTATATCATATATATGATATAAGGACATATGTACATATAGACATACAGCACATAATACAAGTGTGCACACATAACATAATAGTAAAGGCCTTGTAGCTTTTTGCAGGTGAAATCTCCACTGCATTGTTTCAAAAACTGCACAGGTGGTGGAGAACTGATCAGAGAAACATTAACCTAGGTCTGTAGGATCAAAATCATGAGCTCAAAAAATACAGAATCTAAGAAAAAGCAAGAGTCCTAGAAAAAAATGACTGGCCAGTAATTAGTAAATACCATACAATTTCCTTTTTTTTAGGCCTCAGATCAGTCTCCTACTGAGCTTGCAGGCTTCTTTCATTTGCATTTCAACATAAGTAAGTCCTGGGTGAGGTCTGGAAGGAGCAGGGAAAAACTGCTATTCTGAGCAGACACCTCAGGCCTAAGGCATTTTAACCATAAGTCATAATTTTCAGGTTTGGGTGTTGAAAATTATGATACAAGTTTAAGATACAATTCACAAAATTTTATACCTTTACATCTTGTTTTGTCAACAGATACCATACTATGATTCACTATCCTTGTCCAAATTAATGCACTGGTACACACAGTGACATTTTCCCAGGCTACCCAATTCAAAATTGGTGAAAAAAACTGAATGATTGGGAAGTTACTTGCCGACTTGGAAGTAGAGTTCTTTAGTTTTCCATCCTAAGTATTTAAGTTCTCTGGCATGAATTATCTGAAATCATAAACTAAACAATTACCTAAAGCCAACTTTTAACTGCAAGACTGTGCAAGGCTTCAAAAACCCATTCAGATACCAGATTGTTACAATAAAACATCATCTTTTAGACACACATTCAGCCAAGATCATTCCCAAGAAACAATTTATAATATCAACACATTATTGTACAAGTCTTAAAGGGCCAGAAACAAAGACACAGGACAGACAGACAGAAAGGAGCTCCAGATTATGGGTAACAGACAGAAACCTTTAAAACAGAGCAGATAAGAGAAAAATCTCCTATACCAGTGGCACCATAGATGTCCGTACAAGGGGACCAGATGTTTTCACAGAGAGGAATCCTGAAATGTAAAATCGAGGGTCTCAGTGGCGACTTTACTGCATTTAGTGTCCTCTTTTTCTTTTTCTCTTTTTTTAAGAAGACAGAGGTGGCATAATCCTTACAGTGCAGGGAAGTAAGGTGGGAGTTCCCCAAAGCAAAAAAAGGCCTTCGGCAGCTGCTGGGAGTCCCTCAGTTCCTCCTTTTACTTACAGGATTAGCTCCTCTGGTTTGGTTCCACCCCAGGCACACTCCATCTCCTAACATTTTGGTAGTCAGCTCTCAAAAAGTTCCCTGAGAATCCTTTAGAGTTCCCTCTGAGGTGTCAAAATTTGTAACTGAAAGTTCTGTTCCTGACCTTGAAGCCAATAAATGCCAATTTAATAATGAGGACAGGGTTTTGAGAAAAAGAAAAAGGGAGGTTTATTGCTTTGCTAACAAAGGAGAAACACAGGGGACTCTGCCCCAAAGGTTGTGACTCTCTTGATCTGGAGGGACAAGAGGTTTTAAAGGAATTTTACTTGTTAATCTTGGAGATACTCAGTTCTTAGATCCCCAGCAGGCATTGCCGTCTGCAGTGGGTGTGCTCCAGGCAGCCATCTAGGGGCTTCTCCCATCCTGCCTAACAAAGTGGGGTAAAGTTCATTGCAGTTCCTTAAAACACAGTCCAAAGGGGTGTCAGGCTTACTTGCTTTATTACCCATTTTCACACCCAATATCCTTAACTTTTTACCACAGAAGTCACACAGCAAAAGGCAAAAAAACAAACAAACAAAAAACATATAGAACACAGAACAAAACACAAGAAAACAGAAACCCAGCACTGAAACAGAAAAACAGGAGCAATGCAATGTCTTGCTAAAGCTCCTGGGGCAGGAGTGCGTGCGTGCCCGTCGGCACCTCTCTACCCTTCCAGAGGAATTGCCTACAGAACAGAACAGAGGACAGAATGATTTCTCGTTACTGTCCCAGACAGGAGTATATGTGAGCCTCGCCAGGCCACCTCTCTGTCTTCAGAAGAGATCTCCCTTAACCGGATATCAGATGTTATAAAGCCACCACTTACCTATGGAGGCCTCCTCCACCAGGTGCTTGCTAATAGTTTTAGTGCGGTAGTTCAATGCAGTGCTCCAGGGACTGAGGCTCACTCTGAGGCCTTGAGACGTCTCAAGGTGCGCACCCCCTAGAGTGGCTCTCCAGCCCAGAGCCCTGGAACGAAGGCCAGCTTTAGAATTTCGAGCAGTCTGGTCTTGTGGTCTGGTCTGGCAGGGTCATCTCGCTGGGTCCTCCAAAATGTTAGACCAGGACGCATGAAAAGACCACTGGCTCCAATTAAAATCAAATTAAAGCAAGTGTATTATTTTGACAGGCCAGGCTGCCTCTTCCACCCAAAACCACAGGAACAAGACAGCAGCAGCAGCTTTCCTGCAGCCCAGCTTTATAGCCCAGAAAGTTACACAAAGGGGGGGTTAGATATAACAAAACTCTGAGGAGCATAAGATAAAGGCTAGTTTACATTTTTGCTGGCCCCGACATCAGAATTTATGAAGGTCATTAGAGCCTCAGAGAGGGTCGTTATCTGACCAGGGAAGGCCAAGATTTGTGAGGCGTCACTAAAGTTTCAGAGAGGGCTGCTATCTGGTCAGAGAGCCAGGCATAGGTGAGTTCAAGGCACGGGCAGGCATTCCAAGCAGGTTCAGAATTTGCAGTAATTTATAGTAAAGCCAAAATTATCTTTTCATGGCTTTGTGGCAAGATAGCTCCCAATTTTAAGAAAAGATCAGGTTGGGTCTATCACCTAATCCTTTGAGGATTTATTCACTCCCTATGATGCTGGGAACTCTTGAAGCCACATATTCTATGCATATTTTCAATTATGCCAATGTTTCCAGTTTTTATCCTGTTATAAAGAGGACAGATTCTGAGTTTATACAAATTCCACATTCCCACAAAAATACCTGTGAATAGTTTTTGAATTTTGCAGAAATCAAGTATAGAGAAGAAAGTATGCTTTCAGCTTTGCTTACAAAAGTATATTTTCCCAAATTGCTGTAAACTATAGATAAAGACAAACATTTCCTTAAATTTGGAAAACAAAACATTCAAGAACCAAACACATATTAATTGAAAGACAAAACCCCACAGATATTATCAGTTCAGCCACTCTTCTCTCTCGTTCTGCATTAGGTTTTACGAACCCATCAGTTTCTTTGTTAGAGTTCTGTTTTTTATTCAGTCCACTGGTCTTAAAGTTATCAGACACTTGTATTCAGGAATACTTGTTAGAAGAGTATTCCACGCCCCACCCCATGAATCAGATTGCAAATGGTTTTAGAGAACAATCAAAACTTATGAATTACAAAAGATTCAGAATAGACATGGCTACAATTTGATGACAGTTCAGCAGTTGACAAAGAAATTCAGTTATTTTTATTGTGCACAACATTTTAAGATAACAATTATTTCTGAAATTGTCATACCAGGACCATTGGACTTTTGTAAATTTCACAAAGTCTCTAGAACTTTTGTATCAGTAACTTATCTGGATGAATGTAATGTAAAGAAGGTTTAGCATCACATTGTGGTTTGATGGTGGATCCCAGGCAAGGTGTTCATCATCTCTGCAAGATGAGAGCTATAACTTTTTAGGATTTCCAGTAGTCCAACTGGAACATCTCAAAATTGGAAAGACTTAACTAAGAATGTTGATCCCAAAGAAGCCTGCCAAAGATATCTAAGAATTAAAACATTTGATCAAGGCCCTAAACAACTTAGTGAACCCTGTTTCAAACTAAAAAACAAAAAATGGCTGGGGATGTGATTGAATCGTTACTCACCCCTAAGTTCAATCCACAGTACCAAAAAAAAAAAATCAAAATAGGACCATCCGTCTTCATGAGACAGTAGGCATTCATTAAACCAAAGTGATAGTTAAAAGATTTTAAAAGGAAGAGATGTCATAAAACAGAAACCTTAACTATTCTAAGGCTCGGTTTGTTTCCATTAACAAGAAATCTAAGAAAGATATCATGAAAAAGAAAATCTGGAAAGAACATAAAGTCTTTGTTTCCTAGACCATTTACCAAAAGGTCAAGAAAAACGTTCTGCAGCGTGATGCTTCTACTTATGGGAAGCTCATCCAGACAATCTGGAAGGCACATCTGGTGAAAAGGTTGATATAACCAGTGTGGAAGAGCACATGTCCCAGTGCACGAGGGCACATCATCCTGCAGAAAAGTGTCAACAAGAGCACCAGTGCCCTGAGCAGGGCAGTGCCTGACTCTGGGAAATGTTAAAAGCACGTCAAATAATCCGGTTACATGGACCAATTCAAAGACATTGAGAAAAGCCAAAGGCTGGGGATGCAGCTCAGTGGTAGAGTGCTTGCCTAGCCTGTGTGAGGCCCTGGGTTCAATCCTCAGTGCCACACTGAATAAATAAATAAAGAGACATAAATAAAGGTATTGTATCCATCTACAACTAAAAAAAAAAAAGAAAAGAAGAATCATTATCAAGGCTGTCAGGCCACAATAAGCAGAGTCAGAACAGGGGAGAAAACTAAGCTGTGGTAACTGACTAAAATGTTGGGGAGTCACTGATTAAATGGGAGATGTTAAACAAGAAAAGCTGTAGTGCAGACAATGGTGGAAAATCAAAAACAAAACTGATTTCAAAATTTTAAATCTAATCGTCTTGCAAAACATTTTTCTTTTTTCTTTTCTTCTTCTTCTTTTTTTTTAATTTTGAGAGGGGGGTCTTGCTATATTGCCGTGGCTGGCCTTGAATTGCTGGGCTCAGGGGATCCTCCTGCCTCAGTCTCCTGAGAAGCTGGTGTTACAGGTGCATGGCGCTGCATGGATTACTTGCAAATTTTTACTAAGGGCCAATCAATATTCCAAGAGAACTATGTTGCTTTAAACTTAAAGATCATTTTCTGGTTTTATCTCAATATTAATGGTCAAATTTTAGAAAAACACATAGGTAATTTTCTTCTAGTTATGGCCAAATTGTTCACACACAGATTTTCTTTCATAAGATTCATCCTTCACCATGCAAAATTCTTTCTTATGCAAAAAATTCTTTCTTGTTTTAGCTTTCCTTACCAGATGTCCTTGTGCCCGCTTTTGGCCTTTACCTCTCTCTCTACCACTCATTGGCTCCTTTCTGCCCCGTTTTATTTTCTTCCACAAATCTACCCTTTGAAACGATCCTTAAAACAATTTCCAAATTAGAATTATTTTTTTCCTTAATAAAAAAGTCATTTTATGACTTATAGTTTTTTTTATAAAAACACATTATAATTTTCTGACACACTTTATATAAGAAAAAATGAAACATGGGAAGTAAGCAATTTTGATCTGTTTGCTATCTTTCAACAAATTATTAGTATATATATATATTTTCATTTTTTTGGTTGTTTGGTACTGGAGATTGAACTCTTGGGTGCTTTACTGCTGAGCTACATCCACAAACATCACCCTCACCCTCTTTCTTTTTGAGACTGGGTCTTGCTAATTTGCCAAGACTGGCTTTAAACTTGCAACCAACCTACCTCAGTCTCCTGAGTTTCTGGAATTACAGTCATGGGCCACCACACCAGGCATATGTATATATTTTTTGATTTTACTTTTTGCTTTTTGTAGTGCTGGGGATGGAAACCAGGATCTCACACATACTAGGTAAACTCTCTACTGCTGAGCAACACCCACAGTCTGTATCAGTACATATTTTATAATTTATATTATAACATGTGCTCTCTCATAGAGAAAAAACATATGTGGAATAAAACATATATTGAGAACCAAATATATTGCCTTTCCCATAGAATTAATGAAGCCAAATATATTTGAATACATATGTATCAATTGATGTCTTAGTATTTTAACTTTGATATGATTCAGTCATTATGTAGTTTAACATAACATAAAACTTGGCATAAAAAGTTCATTCATAAACATTTATCTCCTTTACATTGACACAATTTATTTTAAAAATAATATCTGGACTATTTGTGAAAACAGATATTAGATAATTATAGTTTTCATTTTAAGTTATTTCTTTGTCAAGGAAATATGTGCTTGATATCTAGAAAACAGAGGATACTGCATTGCATGCTTAGGTCAAAATTAAACTTTTTTGATCTTAAACATCTAACAGAGATAAATATAGCCCTTCCTCACCAGCACACCCAGGCAAGCATGTAACTAACAGTTCTGAAGATATTTTCACTTTTAATATTTAAAACCAGTTTATTTATCAAGGATTTACTCAAGTCATGTGAATTAAAAAGCATTTTGGTTAGTTACTATAATCTGAACAGTGTCAAGTTATATGAGTGGTCCTTTACTCATAAGCCCATGCAAATAGAATTCCTATGATTTTACTATATGGATACAACATACAACTATTTTCTTTCATAAGATTCATCCTTCACTATACAACTTGTACACACACATACCATGCATGATATCTACAAATGACAATCTTGCAGTTTAAAATGTTAGTCACCAGCTGGGCACAGAGGTGCATGCTTGTAATCTCAGTGGCTCAGGAGGCAGAGACAGGAGATTGCAAGTTCAAAGCCAGCCTCAGCAAAAGGGAGTTGCTAAGCTACTCAGTGAGACCCTATCTCTAAATAAAATACAAAATAGGGCTGGGGATGTGGCTCAGTGGTTGAGTGCCCCTGAGTTCAATCCCTGGTACCAATAAAAATAATTAGCCACCAAACAGAAAAATAGAGTAGTATAGATTCACTGGCTTATAAAAAGATGATTGAAACCAAATTATATTTTTGACAAAAGGGACAACTTAAAGTGACCTGTTCATATGGATAAACTTTTAAGATTTTCATGTGACCTGAAAGCCATGGACCATATTTTCAGACCAACCAGTTCCCATAGCAGCTTAGGGTCTAAAACTTCTTTTCACTCCTCTCTTACCCCATTTCCAGTCTTGAATGTTTAGGGTTAACTCTTAGCTTTTCCCATTTTAGCTAGGCTTGTCTGGAGCAGCAAGTCTCCAAGTAACCTTGAATTTAATCATAAAATTATTGTTCTTTGGTTTGCCCTTCTTGTTTGTTCAATGAATCAAATAGGGCAAGAAACATTTTAGAAATGGTGTTTAAAAGATTCTTTTTTTCTCCTGGCCGAGGTTGTATATGAGGCAATTTTTATGCTGCGCAGAGAGATTTTTTACTATTGCTTCAGATTTCATCTAAGGTAGAGAGGAGGTGCGTTTTTTTTAAAGCCAGAACAGTTTTATCACCCTAAGCTGTTAAAGCTAGGCAAATCTAAATTTTCATTTCCAGGAAGAATGACTCTTGGGTGTCTCTGTTGCCATAGAGCTACTGTAAATTGCAAAACCACCATTAGAAGTTTTTCTCTTCTTCTCTATTGGTTGATATGCATGGAAAAAACCTTTTAGGTGGGCTGGGGGAGAGGGTGTTGGAGAAGAGGACCAGCACTGGCTGGCCAGGCTTCAGTGTGTGCATTTCATTTCTCTTTCTCTTAATGTAAAGCAGACTCCATATAGACCAAGGGGAAAATAGAGAGAAATAAAGAGCTAAACAGCCTTTACATGTTACCTCTATAATTGCAGTTGAAGAAGTAACCTTTCTCCCTGTTCTTTCCATGAAAATGGACCACAGTGTTGTCAGATGAAGTGCCTCAAAACACAGCTTCTTTATGGGCTTAGGATTTTGCTTTTTATCAGTGTCTGGAGGGCTAAGAAAATCCCTTAAATTCTGTCAGGAATTTTAAATGCATGGTCAGTGTGTCTTGCTTTGACTGGGTGTACACAGGATTCCATTTGTACTTGGCAGATGGCCTTTGTGCAAGGTCATGGTTCCTGCGGTCCTCTGTGAACAGAACCTTCTGCTTTGCTTATTTAATTTGGCTAGTCATTGACAAAAGTGACCCATTTTGATTCTGACAACTTTCACATCCTCCAACAGGCCAGGAGGAGCTGTTTTGGCCCAGGGAAGTCAAGGGGTAGTGATATATATATATATATATATATATATATATATATATATATATATATATATAGAGAGAGAGAGAGAGAGAGAGAGAGAGAGAGAGAGAGAAATAGATAGATGGATAGATCTGGGTTTCACTCCTAATACGAATAGCAGCAGTAGATGGGCTGGGCCCAGTCCTTTAAAAATTGGTATCTCCCTTAATTCTCAAACCTGCCCAGGCAGGAGGGACACTGTCATCTCCATTTGGGTGGGAGAACCAATGCTCAGGGTAGTGGAGTAGAGGAGTCATAAAGTCTTGACTCTAGAGCCCATACTTTGAATTTACCATGTACCAATTTGTCTGGTAGAGTGTGTTCTCATACTGAGTGAACACACATACACGCACGCACACAGAGTTGGGTGACAAATTGGTTTATTCACAAATGACTCCCAGGAGTGTGCAGCTGGGAGCTAAGCAGGGGGCCGGAGGTGGTAGGGTAGGGCAGGAGTGGGGACTCAGCTGTGCAGGTAGTCAGGGGAAGAGGCCGGGCAGAGGTGCCCCCGGGTTTGGTCTTCTTGTTTGGGTCAGGACAGAAGGGCTCCTAGCTTGCCCCTGGGATGGACTGGGACTGTTTTCTGGATTGCAGGGAACTTGGTGGGGGCTGGGAGAGAGGGTGTTGGATAAGAGGACCAGCACTGGCTGGCCAGGCTTTGGTGAAGAGGAGCCTCAGCAACTGGGCTTCTTCCCACGGCACAGCACATTGGGATAGAACTGGTACTTCCTATTGTAGGTTTTCCGGTTTTTAGCAAAACAGTAGGCAGCAGTTTTATCACACTGACACAGCTGACTCCTACAGTAGCCCTGGTTTGCTGAAATTACAAGAAAATAAACACCGGATGGGAGTTTAATAGTCTGTGGCTTCTCTTGGGGGAGAGGACCGCGCAAATCCTCCAGATGCTCCTCGTCCCGACATTGCTGACAGATGGGGAGGCATGTCCCTGGCCCGGGGGAGCTAGCTCCAGCCCATAGCAGACACAGAGCCCTGCACACCACACCAGAAGACGCAGGTCTTCCCATTGGCCACTCTCTGGCGGGCAGTAAAGCCCCTCCAATCATGGGGTTGATTGTCATTGGCGAAAGACAGTTCCCCCCTTTCTCCTTGACAGTGATTGGTCTCTAAATAGCAGGTAACGTTGGTCTGGCCAATGAGCACGAGTCTGCTGGAGGCTTCTGGGAAGCATTCATTTCCTCCCTTGGAAAAGGGAATTGCACAGTGGGAAAGCCTGCTGGGGTGAGGCCCAGGTGCCTGGAGCTGCGGCATGTGTCTTGACTACACTTGGATTGTAGGGACCTGCCAACTCAGCAGAGCTGACGATGGGGAAAAGCAGCCCCAGGCCTGACTGCAGTTGGGAGAATTCGTACTGTGAGAGTCAGGCAGCACCAATAGCCGAACCAGTGCTGGTTTGGGCATCTTGTGTCTGGGCCCTAAAACCTGCTCACATACATATGGAGAGGTCACCATTGCAAGAGACAATTTCTGATCTTATGATTCATGTTATGGGTGGGAGTTTATGCCCTCTCCCAATTACACTGGACCCACTGTCTGGGGTCACTAAGCAGTCTTTCTGGCTGCCACCCATCTCCATCCTCCCCTTCAGATTCAAGCTTTCTCCATGTATGTGCCTCCACTTCCTCTCTCCACTTTGCTTCCCACCCATACCTAACCCACTCTAACCTGGTTTCGCCCTCATGCTCAAGGAGAGCACCTTCTCCTGAAGTCCTGAACAACCTTCGTGCCCCACAGTCTGGAGAAACCCTGTCCGTCTAATGTGGCCTCCTCTGTTAAACTGCTGCTGTTAATCATCTCCTCAATGGCACCTTGACCTTCTCACTCAGTCCTTTTCCCTGCTTTCTGTCAAATCCACTGGCCTCCTTCAGAGGCCTTGATTGAGCACACCCAACTTCCAGTTCTCCTCTGCTAAATCTGAGTATGTCCCCAGTCCGTACCCCACACTGAGCTGCAAGTGTTCATACTCAGCTGGCTGCTGGCCATTGCCCAGGGAGGGTGTCTGGAGACCCTAGTCTCTGAGTATTCTAATTAGAATAGTTCCTCTTACAACCCAGCAGAACAACATCCGGGATCTTTACCTCCACGGTACCATCTGCACAAATACCCACCCCAAAGCTCATTATCCCCATATCCTCCTCAGGCATCTCCAAGCTGATTCTTCCTCAAAATCATATAGTTGCTTCTTGATTTCATTCCACGCCCCTTCCATCCTGACCACCAGGGCTTTATGCCTGGCTGTTGCTCTTTTGTCTGCCATAGCTGGCTCCCTGGGCCCCATCCATCCTGCACCCAGAGTAAGTCCTCTGAAAAGCAAATGTGCTTCTGTGCAAAGGTGCTAATTAGCTCCCTGTGGCTTTAGGACAAAAGTAAAGACACTCTGGCCTGAAAGGTCTGGTTGATCTAGCCCCTGCCTTGCTCACTGGGCAGCACAGAATGACCTTCAGCCCCCTGGGTTCCTTGGCTATACTGTTGTTCTTCTGGGAATACTCCTACCCTCGTCTGACTCTGCATAGCTCGGCTGTCACTGCTTGCAGTGACATCACTTTGTGATCTTGGCTTTCTTGCTTTCTTCTCAAGGCAGTGACCATGTCCCTCTGTGTCCCTATCTCTTGTGTCTAGCACTGTACCTGGCATGGTGGGCAGGGAACAAATGAAAGAGGGAAAGTGGACTGGGTACAGGGCTTTCTTACCTTCACAGATGACTTTGCCTGCTTGGTATTTAAACCTGTAGCTCAGAAATTTTGTGCCACATCCACGTTTCTCCAGACGCTTGTAGCAACAGTCGTGGCTGGCACAGCATCTAGTAGAGGTTGTACCATTAGGGCTGCCTTCCTACAGCTCCAGGGGCCCTGGTGGCGCATCATCTCCCTCCCACCCTTGATCCTAGGCAGAGACACAATGGCTATAGAATAGTCTAGAGCAGAGGGTGCAGCACGCTGACGGCCTGTCCAGCTGGGATATCCCAGGACCTTTGTGTCGATGGGGCACCAGCTCTGTCCTTCCAGCTTCAGTCCTGCTGAGGCCAGAAGTGAGCACAGGGCAGGGAGGGCTGGGGTGGCCTCACCGATCCGTTGCATCCTTGGGGGTTCCTTTGCCACCCAGGCCACAGTGGCAACCATAGGCGCCATAATTGGTTGCACCATTCTTTTTTGTCACCGATGAGATCATGGAATTGAAGTTAAAAAGATCCCCCTGAACCCACATTAGGCCTGAAAGGAAATTGATAAATAGCTAATGATGGGGTGTGAGGCCCTGTGTCCTCTTTTTGTCTCTCTCTGCTTCTCTCCCCCGCCCCCATGGCCTCTATTCTATTCCCACTGGGAGAGGACTGTTACAAAAGGAAAGAAAACTTAGGGTTTGTATTCCTCCCCCCTCCCCCCTGGGGCTCCCCCTGCGCTGAGATCAATGTCAGCTCTTACCAAAGACCATAATCACTGCCAGTGCCAGGAGGGTCCTCATGCTGAGAGATTTGTGCAGGACGAGTGCAGATGGATTGGCCTGGGCTCCTCTCCTAGGTGGTCCTAGCTCCTGCCCTGGCCACTATTCTCTTGTCCAATTCACTGTCCTAGAGGGTACAGACCTGCTCTTGCATTGCAGTAAGTCCAGGGTGAACACCTCTGTCGCACCCAGTGTACCCAAGCATGACTCCGCCTGTGCGCTCATAATACCACCTCCTCACCCTCCACAGCTCTGTGGAATGGCTTTGCACATGTGCAGGCCCTCGGACCATGGAGACCCCCTATGAGACCTGAATGAGACCCCCCTGTTCCTCAACAGACTGAGAATTCCTGAGACACTGAACCAGCTTCACGCACCCATTTGGGAAATCCCTAAGGTCAGAGGTTGTGCCCCCCATTAGACATTTCACCCACATACCCATGCTCAATTCAAGCCTCAGAAATTCCATCCAATATCTGATCTGATTCCCAATAATTCTCTCCAGAACTAATGCAACACACTGCAAACTTTTTCAATCTCTCTCACACACACACACACACACACACACTTATTTGCACATGGATGCCTGTGCACATCTACCCAAGTAGTGCACACAGTCTCTTTATTTAGTCTGCTCACAAAAACCACACAACACGCTGTCCTTTACTTACCAAATTGTGCACAGGCATGCTTATGTCTACGTGAGCTCACACGCATGCACACATACAATCACACAACACGGCCATTCTCAAAGTAGCCAGTGAGCAGTGATTCTAATTCTTTCCATGGACTATTAGTTTCTGGGTATTTACCTCTCAGAAGATACTGGACTGGATAGCTCCAAATGACTCTTGTTTTTCCTGAATGCAGCTGCTCTTAAATAGCTGCACCCTCTGGGAAGTTGGGGGTTGGTGAGGCACGGGGTGGAGGTGGGAGTGTCCAATTGGTGGACTCCAAAATGCCCATGTGCCTGGGTAATCCCCTTCATTTCCCCCTCATCAGCTGGCAAGACAGAGTTGAGGACTGGAAAATCTTTCATGTCATGAGCTGATGCCAGATTAAATTTCAAGTCATGTTGAAGCCTTTTCTTTGGCTTAGCTCCCGACTGGGTAAATTTCCATAACCAGCCATGGGTGTGACCACCAGTCACCTTCCTGCAGCCACTTTGCCCATGGATGGGCAAAGTTCATGTACTATGGCAGGCACAGTGAATAGGACGCTAAATGTGGCATTGGGAAGTAGAAAAAGGGCATTTAGTGCTCTCCATTCATTTCATCAATCAATCATTCATTCCCAGGAAGTACATGCTAAGCCTCTGCAAAGTTCCAGGACCAATGCAAATCACCTGAGACTTGAAGAGACTCTACCCTAGTCCTGCCCGTGGGGTCCTGGGGCAAGGGTTGCATGGGGAGGATTCTCCTCCCCCCTAAGGGGAGCCAGAGCCTGCACCTGCTCTGAACCCTCCTCTGTATTCTCCTCCTTCTCTCATCCCACTTGAGTTTCCAAACCTAGGAGAAGCCAGAAGCTGTCTTGAAGTTCCCACCAAACCACTGTCTCCACTTGTTTTGGAAATGGGTCAATTAATGCTTTCTGAGGGTATCAATCCTTTATTCTTCTGTCTTTGGGGATGCAGTGACTCTAGCTAAAATAAATATTTACCTAAAGTAAATATTGTAAGTGCCTGGTGACCACATGAAGGAGGCAGGAGATGAAAGCAGAGGCCAGCTTTCCTTTTTTCTGCAGTGAAATCCATCCATCCCGCACGGAAGGGCTCACTTTCTGGTTACGGGAAATGCCTCATTTTCTGGAGTGCAAAGGAGTCTGGGTTTTATAGTTTACAATGAGGGCGAATTAATCATTGGTGACTGCAGATGTGCGATTTGAACAGTCAGGGACCGAGTTGTGCAGGTTAAAATGTTAACTCAGGAAGGCAGTTGTAAAATGTTTGAAACTTGTCATTGGGAAAAGCTCACAGCTGGGGGTTCACTGCTTATCTCTGGGACCCATTGTTACCTAGAACTTTCCTTCCAGGAAAGGGAGAAAGTCCAGGGCCCGGATTTTCAGTATTCGCCCCCTCCCTTGGCCATTGTGGTTGGGAAGGGTGAATGCTTTTGGTGGAGATTCTGGGGATGGACCAGGGAAGGGATGGAAGTTTGCTTTTCCCCCAGGGCCCATTATTACTGGGAAAGGAGGTACTGGGAGAGGTTTAATGTTTGGCTAAGTTCCCTCCCTCCTCCTGAGTCACACTGTCCCTTTGTTTTTCCCAGGGAGCTGTCTTGTAGGAATATTATTTTCCATAATCCTTCACATATCTTTTTTCCTGCCCTCCAATCTATGCTGAGAATTCAGCTTCCAAGGTCTTCAGTAAACATCCCCAAAAAGCCCCTGCCATCGAGGCTTGTTTGTTATGAACATTCCCCTAGTGTCCACCTTTGCCCTGAGTCTGCTCAAACATGAGCATTGGCGGGAAAGGTCATTTCCAGGCTGAGACCAGTTGAAAACCAGGAGCAACTCCTGGCCTCTCTGTTCCTCTCCTGTGGATCCTGAAGGCAGAAGCAGTCTGGGTCAGTGAGTCAGAGCGCAGAGGGCTGCTGTCCTGGGAAGTTCTGCGGCCTTCTGTGGGTGTGGAGTAGCCGCGTGAGCCAGAGGTCAACTCTCGCTGTATTAAGCTACTGATAGTTGAGCCCAGCCCTTGCTGTAGCCTTGCCTCAATGATCCTGAGAGCCATTCAGACAGCTCTTCTCTTGAAAGTGGGGTCTACCTCAAGAGCCAGAGCTGTGTGCTGGGTTAGATTTTGGTCCCTCCCACCTTCTCCCACTTCCTAAGTTTAGGTCACAGAATGTGTCCTTATTTGGAAAGAGGGTCATTAGAGATGCAATTAGTTCAGATGAGGTCTTTAGTATGGAACCTAATCCTAGATGACTGGTGTCTTTACAGGAGGGGACATTTGGACCCAGAGACCCATGCATGGGGAGAATGCCATCTAAAGGTGAAGGCGGAGATGGGGTCGTGCTTTCATAAGCCAAGGCTCCCAAGAACCAGCAAACCACCAGAAGGTAGGAGCCTGTCCTGGAGCAGATACCCCCACCTCAGCCCTAGGAGAGAACTGTGGGGAGCCACTCTGAATGATTCACGCCTTCAATCCAGGAGCAAGAGGCTTTGACCTGTCACTACATTTTTTAGTGACCTTGACATTGTCCCAATCCAGGAAGTTGAAGGCGTGTGTTCTTCAGGTGTAGGCGAGTCACCCCTGGGTTGAGCCACACTCACCTGTTCCTTTGTAATCCTGCCCTTTTGCCCTGTTTGGAACAGAATGTTTCATGGAAACGCCCTTTGTGTGTCCCCTTCTCTTGCTCTGCCTTTGAGTGTGGCCTTCCCAGATGTCAGTTAACCTGCTGTTGACAGCAGACATCATGAAGCTAGGCTCAACCCCCAGAAACCTGACCCCTTGCCTCATTTGAATGGCTTCTCCTCATGTTCATCACATGCTCTCACTCTTTCTCTTTCTGTGGACCCCTAAGGTCGGAGGGGCTCCTCTGATCATCACAGGACCCCAAAGAAAAAGGTATCTCTGTCCCTTGTGTGATTATTTACTGCAGCCCAGTTCCCCTGGAGTGACCCTGAGTATTTAGTCGTGAGGAACATGACAGAGAACCAGCTGTGGGACATCTTTGTCCTTTGCCTTCAGGTCTGTGAGGCTATAACCTTCTGCCCTTTCAGCCACTCACGTGGGGGAGCTTTGATCCTAGGACAACGCCATAGCAAACAACATAGCCCCCAAACTCTGTGAGACCTGTGCACCCACCAGTGCTGTTCTGTTCAGGCAGTGGCTGGTTTTAAGCCTCCATCAGGGTTCAGAGGTCCTGTGCCCTGGGGTGCATCATCACCTGGCATTCAGCATCCCAGCCTAGGCGCACTTGTAAGTGCAATAGGCAGAACCGTCTCCCCCTCCATTGATAAGGCCCAGGTACTGGTCCAGGCATTGGATGTGCTCCGACACTCAAGGACTTTTTAAAATCAGACAGTGCCTCTCCACATCCCATCTTTTCAGCAATCTTTTTGGGAACTCAAAGTCTGTGATTTGACTCTTTATTCTTTCTCCTTGTTCATGGTCTAATCAAAGCCCTGTACATCAATGAACAACAAAACTCCCTGCTCTCATGGGGCTTATGCATTAGTGAAGAGGAAACTGTGAGGTGGATGAAAACCTGAATGTTCTCAGATGAACAAGTTTGCAAAACTTCTCAACAATAACTAGCAAATATAGTCCAACAGAAGATCAAAAATGTGATACCCTATGATCAAGTAGGATAACAACAGGCAGGAAAGATGGTTTAGCATTTGCCAATCAATAAATGTAATGTTACATTTCACCAGAAACACAGGATCATTTCAATAGATGCACAAAAAGCATTTGATAATTTCGTGATAAAACCTCTCAACAAATTATATATAGAAGGTACACACCTCAATATACTAAAGACTCAGGCTGGGATTGTGGCTCAATGGTGGAGCACTCGCCTCGCACGGGCGGGACCCGGGTTCCATCCTCAGCACCACATTAAAAAAATAATAATAATAAAGGCATTGTGTTGTGTCCATCTGTACCTAAAAAATAAATATTAAAAAAATACTAAAGTCTCTATATAAAAAGCCCAAATGTGGAAAAGCTGAAAGTGTTTCCTATAAGATCTGAAACAAGGATGTCCAAGAGACCCAGGATTGGCCAGGAGATTCACTGATTGGCAGGCGGTTCCATTGGTGCCTGATTGATGCTTCTTTCGGGTGCGCCAGCTGCTTGGTGCTTTGTTCCTAAGTCACCGCCATCGACCTGACACCAGGGATTTAACTCAGGGGCACTGGACCACTGAGCCACATCCCCAGCCCTATTTTGTATGTTATTTAGAGACAGGGTCTCACTGTTGCTGAGGCTGACTTTGTACCATCCTCCTGCCTCAGCCTCCTGAGCCACTGGGATTACAGATTACAGGCATGTGCCACTGTGCCTGGCTAGGATGTCCACGCCTGCCACTCTTATTTAATATGGTGTTGTAAGTCTTTGCAAGAGCAATTAGGCAAGGGAAAGAAATAAAGCGCATCCAAATTAGAAAGGAAGAAGTCAAATTGTCCATGTTCACAGATATTATGGTTTAGGTTTGTGGTGTTTCCCTAAAAGCTCATG
Source organism: Marmota monax (assembly GCF_021218885.2). Taxonomy (NCBI): domain Eukaryota; kingdom Metazoa; phylum Chordata; class Mammalia; order Rodentia; family Sciuridae; genus Marmota; species Marmota monax. The sequence goes on along the minus strand of NW_026694432.1, from coordinate 25,762,382 downwards.
TGTGAGACCATGCAAGAGGGTTTAGAGGTGAAGTGATTGAGTTAACTGGGTGGTAACTGTAGGCAGGTAAGCTGTGGCTGGTGGAGGTGAGTCACTGGGGATGTGCCTTTGGGGTATATATTTTGTCCGTGGTGAGAGCAGTCTCTCTCTCTCTCTGCTTCCTATTCCCATGTTCCTAGCTGATTTCCTCTGCCACATCCTTCCACCACCATGTTCCTCCAGCCCAGAGCAACGGAGTCAGCTATCTATAGACTGAGACTTGTGAAACTGTGAGCTCCCACATAAATTTGTTCTTGTTAGGTCTTTTGGTCACATTAACAAAAAAGCTAAGACAGAAATTGATACCTTGAAGTGGGGTTGTTGCTGCGCCTCACCAGGTCATGTGGCTCAGAAGCTTTTGGAGCTTTTTGGAAGTTATGGGAGGTATTTTGAAAGGTTGAGTGATGCAAGCTGGAAATTTTTTAGAATGTTGTAAGGAGACATTAATGAGCAATTCTGGTGGGAATTCAGAAGATCAGGATGCCAATAAGACTGTGGACAGCAAAGACTGGGCTCAAGAGGTTTCGGAGGAGAAGAAAAACTATTAGAACTTGGGCCTCAGGCCATTTGTGTTATGTTCTGGCTAAAAAAAGCTGTCTACACTTTGCCCATGTCCCGAGACTGTCTGTGAGGCTGAATTTAGAGGTGATGGACCTCTTAATCTGGTGGAAGGAACTTCTAGGCAGTATAGCAGTCAGGCAGTGGCATGGATAATATAAGGTCAGGAAAGGCGACAACCAAAAGGAGGCAGATTTAAAAAGGCCGCCGAAGAAGGCTCTATTGAGACTCACTCCCAGGCAGAACTCGATCAGACCGACAGAGTGGACAGGAGGAGGGGAAAAACTCGTGGGGGCTCTACCCGACTGGAATTTTATGGGGCTTGTGGCAGGAAGGGAAGGGCTTGGGACAGGAAAAGGGATTTTTAGAGTCCCTTATCCCAGTGGAGTTGGTGGGGGGAACTGGCTGAGATCCAGGATTGGCCAGGAGATCCTGCTGATTGACAGGTGGTTCTATTGGAGCCTGCTTTGTTCCTAAGTCACCCCCATTGACCGGACAGATATTACTGTCAGCTTTTAGCCAAATTTATTGATAATCGAGAGCAGTGTTATGGTTTGGATGTGAGGTATCCCCCCAAAACTCGTGTGTGAGACAATGTAAGAAGGTTTAGAGGAGAAATGATTGAATTGTGAGAGTCTTAACCCAAACCATGAATTAATGTCCTGATGGGGATTAACTGAGTGGTAACTGAATTGGTAGGACATGGCTGGAGGAGGTGAGAATTGGGGGCCTGGCTTTGGGGGTATATATGTGTATCTGGCAAGTGGAGTCTCTCTCTGCTTCCTATCATCATATGAGCTGCTTCCCTCTGCCACACTCTTCCACCATACTGGTCTACCTCACCTCCAGCTCCAAGGAATGGAGCCGGCCCGCTTTGGACTAAGACCTCTGAAACTGTGAGCACTCAAATAAACTTTTCTTCTCTGCAGTTGTTCTGGTTGGATCCTTTTAGTCACAGCAGCAAAAAAGCTGACTCAAAACAAGCAGGAAGCAAAACATAAAGATTTGAAAAACTTGCAGTTTGGCCAGAAAACTTTGAGTAAAATTTGGTCTAAGGAAGCTGTGCTTGTTGAAGAGGTTACAGCCATTAAAGAAATGCTGAGTACTTTATCAAGAAACAATAGTAAAGATGGCTTGAAGGTGTCTCAGGAATTGGCAAGACCACACCCATTTCAGGCTCAAGTGGGTAAAATTAAAATTCCCTTGAGAAAAGAGCAGCAGGGCACCCTCCTTGCACCAGAGGGCCTAGGAAGTTTTTTTCATCATGCTCAGCCACCCAAGCACTCAGAGACTCCTGCAGCCAGGGTCCCTGGAGGCTCAGCTACTGCTCAAGATGGGAGCAGAGTCTGGCAGCAACTGCACAGTGCTACCTACCCTCCCCCCCAGAGCAAAGGGGTCAGCCATCTATGGACTGAGATCTCTGAAGCTGTGAGCCCTCAAATAAACTTTTTCTCCTTAAATTGTTCCTGTGAAGTCTTTGGGACACAGCAACAATAAAGCTGACTAAAACAACAGATAACATTTTTATAGGTAGAAAAATCTAAAATACTCATCAGAAAATAGTTGGTATTGATAGATGAATTCAATAAAGTTGAAAGATACAAAATTAACATACAAAATCAATAGTATTTATATAACAAACTTGTTGAAAAATAAATCCAGAAAGCAAACCCATTGATAGTAGTTACAAATAATTTAGAAATAAATTTAACCAAGATAATGACAGATCTCTCAATTAAAATGACAAATCACCGATGAAAGAAAGTATAGAGGACACATAAAAATATAGGAAAGATATGCTGTGTTCATGGGCCACAAGAATTAATAGTGTTAAAATGGCCATACTACCCAAAGCAACCTATAGATTCAATTCAGTTCAAGACTGTCTTCACAGAAATAGAAAAAGATAATACCCAAACTGGCATGGTACCACAAAAGACCCAAAATATCCGAAGCAATCCTGAGCAAAACAAAACCAAAAATAAACACACAAATAAACAAAGCCAAAGCTGGAGGCATCAGAATACCTGAAAACATACCACAAAGTTATAGTAGCCAAAACAGTATGGGTATTAGCATAAAAATGGGTGCTTAGGTCAATAGAACAGAATAAAGGACCCAGAAATTAATTTATACACATACAGCCAATTGATGTTTATTTTTAAATTAAAGGTGCCAAAAACATACATTGGAGACACGTGACGGAAATACTGTATATGCATACGTAGAAGAATGGAATTAGGTCCCTTCTTCCCTCCAAACACAAAAATCAACTCAAAATGGATTTAAATTCTGAATGTAAGAACTGAAACTGAAATTGGCACAAGAAAACAAAGGTGAAACACTTAGTGTAGGGAAATATATATATGTGTATGTGTGTGTGTGTGTGTGTGTATGAATGATAGAATCCCAAAGGCAAAGGCAAGAAAAATAAAAATACACAAAAGTGTACTTGGGTCATGGCTCAGTGTTAGAATGCTTGTCTAATGTGTGAGGCATTGTGTTCGATTCTTGATATAAATTCTTGATGAATTTTATTCATTGATATAAATTCATTCATATAAATCAATGTATAAATTCATATTGATTATGATATTAATCAATAATAAAATAAAGGTCCATCAACAACTAAAAATGTTATTAAATCTTTTTTTAAATAGATGAAGGGGGTCCTATCAAACAGAAGCTTCTATACAGCAAAAGAAATAATCAAAAGAATTATTAAATGGGAGAAAATATTTTTCATCCAGCAAGGAATTAATATAGAGAATATATAAGAATCATGTAGCCATTATGGAGCACACTAGATGCCTTAATAATCTAAAAACTATGATATGACCCAACCCCATCCCACCATGATATATATATATATATATATCTCCAAAGGAGAGGAACTCATTATTGCAAAGCTATATCTGAAATATCTGAACACTTGTATTTGTTACATCACTCTTCACAACAGTCAATGTATGGAATCAACCAAGGTGACCACCAACTGATAAATGAATAAGGAAAACACTCTAGGTGTACATAGTCGACTATTATTCAACTATGAGAAAAAAAGGAAATTCTTTCATTTGCAGGCACATGGATGAAATGGGGGGCCATTATATTAAATGAAATAACTAGGAAGACAAATGCCACATGTTCCCACTCATTTACAGAAACTAAAAAGTTGATCTCATGGAAGAAGAGAGTGGAATACTGGTCACTAGATACTGGAAAGGCAAGGGTGAGGGAGACAGAAAGAAGATAGATAAAGGGCATTGAATTGGAGAAGAGGGAGGGGAAGGGGGGAAACAAGGGAGAGAATTGAACAACAGCAGATGAGGTAGAGAGGGAAGATGGGAGGGGAGGGGAGGGGGGATAGTAGGGTATAGGAAAGGTAGCAGAATACAACAGTCACTAATATGTCATTATGTAAAAATGTGAGTGTGTAACCGATGTGATTCTGCAATTTGTATTTGGGGTAAAAATGGGAGTTCATAACCCACTCGAGTCAAATGTATGAAAGATGATATATCATGAGCTTTGTAATGTTTTGAACAACCAATAAAAAAAAAAGAATTGGAGAAGAGGAATTAGCTCTGGTTTTCAATAGCGCAATATGATAACTACTGGTTACAACAACCTACAATATATAGATTTCAATCTATATATTTCAAAATAACTAGAAGAGTACAAAAGTTACCAAAACACAAAAATGATTAATGTTTGAGGAGATGAAAGTGCTTATTACCCTGATTTGATCATTATACATGGAATACATGTATCAAATTATCATTCTGTGCCCCATAAAGATGTACAGATTATGTCTCAGTTAAAAATTAAAATGAAAAACGTTTTCCCCATCCTCACACCAATCAACACAATAATTGTGTCACCAGATGTGAGTGGGTTCTATGCTCCACATTGAATAATTCTCCAGAAGTCTGCAGCTAGATTTCCTCAAATTCAATTCAACTAAGACTTGTCTAATTGGAGGTGGTATCACATCCCAGAGTAAGGGCTCAGTCCCCCAGGACTGCCCCACTTCAGATGCTAATCACAAGGCCCAGGTTGTGGCTTGTGGTTCTGACCCACTAACTGAAAATATGAGTTCCCTTGATCCCTTCCTCAGGTCCCATTAATTTGCTACAGTGGCTTACAGAATTCAAGGGACACTAATAGACTTTCATCAGCTTGCTAATATAGGATATTATATAGGATATAGAAGAACAGTCTGATGAAGTTCTCTTCATGGGGGTACTAGAAGGGGCCTGAATATGGGAGCTTTTCTGTCCCCAGAGAGTTGGTCTGTGCTGCCCACGCAGCATGTGGAGGCATTCACCACCCTGGAAGCTCTTGGAACCCTATGGTTCAGGGGTTTTATGGAGGCTCATCATGAAGGCACAATCCATTCCACTTCCAATGTCTTCACCCTCTAAGTGATTGTATAGATTTGCTTGATTATTCCACAGACAGACAATAAAAGCCATAATAAGTACATGGCACCGTATGTTAGGTGGTGGAAACACAGTGGGGAGAACCATCCAGGTGGATGGGGTGGAAGGAATGTGAGGGGTGGGCTGGATGGGTGGATGTGCTCAAAGGGGAGATGCTTTGAGCATAGTCAGTGCTTGGAAGAGCTTTCTTAAATTATAAATAACTAAAAGAACCAGCATGTTGATAGCATTGCTTTCGATATCAGGCCTGTGGTTGAAATTTTTCTGCTCTTCTCTGCTTTCTACTTTTTCCCTTGTGAACATGTATTGCTCATTTTTCTAAGATTCTTGTCTTGAAATAAATTTTTACTCACAGAAAATTTGCACACTTAGAGTTCCTGGGTGCCCTCCACCCAGTTTCCCTCCTGTATCTTCTGCTAGGTATGGTGCCCTGTGCTTATGATCCCAGCTAATCCAAACACCTCATTTGAATTTCATCAGTTTTCCTACTAATGTCTTTTTTTCTGGTCCAGGATCTAATCCACGATCCCAACTTGTGTGTAGTTTTCATATCTCCTTGGTCTCTTCTAATCTGACAGCTCCTTTTCTATGTTTGTCTTTATGTATAAATACTTTTGAAGAGTATTGGTCGAGTTTTTGTAGAATGTCCTTCAAGTTGAATTTGTCTAATGCTTTCACTTGTGATTTCTGTTTGTATATTTGTGATTGCTGGCAATCCACTTTTGATTCCACCTACCTCCTGATAGATTTTATTTATGTATCTGTTACTTTGGGGGGGGGTATTATAGATTGGATCTGAAATACCCCCCCGCCAAAAGCCCATGTATCAAAGACTTGGTTCTTTGGCTTGGTGCTACTGGAAGGTGCAAGAACCTTAAAGAGGCGGGGCCTAGTGAGAGGTTTTAGGTCATGGGCAGGTGTGCCATCAAAGGGGATTATGGGACCCTGGTCTCTTCCTCTCTGTGTCCTGGCCATGTGTCCTGGGAAGGGTGAACTTGTTTGCTCTCCTGCTAGCAATGTAGGAGAATGCCTGGTCTCCCACAGCCTTACCAACAGGATGTTTTTGCTAGATTTTAAATTTTGCACTCATCTCACAACCTGCTCCACCACACATACCCAGCACAATGTGCTGCCTTGCCCAGGTCAGAAGCAGCAGGAGTGGAGGCATGCACATTTTCTTTTACCTCTTTTTTCTTACATGAAGAGTAGCATAGACACTTTTTTTTGTACTTTTTCACCTAAGAGTACATCATGGTAACCACTCCACAGTAGCCATGGAGATCTGCCTCTTTCTTTTCACATAGTGTTCTACTGCATGGGTATGTTATAATTTTTTCAACTATGCTCCCAGGATTGCCAATCAGAATGTTTCCAGTATTTTGCAATTGCAAACAATGCTCCAGTAGATCCCTTGTGCATACGTACACATTTATAAGGTTATATTTGTATCTTCTGGATAGATTCTGAAAGGCAGGATTAGTGGGTCAAAAGGTCAGAGCATATGTAGCTTTGTGAGGTATTGCCAAATTCCTTCCTGAAAAAGTTGAACCAGTTTGCTTACCTGCTAGCAATGTAGGAGAATGCCTGCTCCCCGACAGTCTCGCCAACAGGATGCTTTTGAGAGACTTTTAATTTTGCATGCACTCATCTTATAATATTTTTTTAATCACTGTTCCTTCAATAAAGGTTTATTGAAGACCTGCTCAACAATCCAGACCACATGTGGAGAATGCAGTGGTGAGGAAAATAAGCAGTTTCTTCTCTGATGGCATTTTCAGTCTAGGTAGAGACAGTGATTAGAGGATCACACACATACAATTACAGAAATACAAGGCACTGGATCCTTCTATGATCCATCAGGTAATTTAGGAATTGTCTCTCAGAATTCCCTTTCCCATATGGCTCTGGGTTAGAGTGAGTCAACAGGTGACTCTGTACAAGATTTTAGGAAGTAGAAGCCAGGCAGTGCCCATTATTCTCCACAAGCCCTTGTGGTCAGAAATCTGGATGGATGTATAAATGCTTAGGTTTCTAGAAGGTTCCATATGTTCCTGTTCTCTTCTGCTTTGTGTCCAGCTTTTCTTCCTGACTGCTCATCTTGATGACTGGCTACAGCCCTTGGCCAGCCCTGGATGTCTGGCTGTCCCACAGGGAGAGGGTGCTGTGGGACGACAGCCTCTCATAGACCTTCTAGAAGCCCTTGCCATTTCACTTTGGCCATCAGAGATGGTTTCTCAGATTTATCTGCCAGTTGCTACTTGACCATCTACCCAGTGCTTCTGGATGCCACAGAGTAATTCTTCTCTGATCCTCTGACTCCTTCTTTAGGACATTTCTTTCTCTAGCTCCTCTCAGTTTCTCACCCTTTCCTGCTCATAGCTGGTCTGCTTCCCTGACCAATGCATATAGTAAGTGCTCTGCAAAAATATCGCATAGCAGAAAGGCCTCAACTAGTCTGGTAAGAAGTTTTCCTGGGGAGATAACATTTTATCTGAAGTGTGAAGAGAGTTTAAGGGTTAATCAGATGAAGGATTCCTGTGGAGACCAGGCAGGCTCAAGACAGCCCCACCAACCCACTAAGGATTCAGGCCTAGGCCCAGGCACAGACTACCCACCACGCTGAAGACCATGCCTGCATACCACAGCACTGTGTCTCCAAACAGGCTGCCCAAAGCCAACATTTGGCTTGCCCATTCAGCCCCATCTCTAAAAGTGGTTGTCATCATCTTGGGACACCTCCAATACCATCTCAGGTTACCTCCGCTGCTGCCACCACCATCTTTAGTGGCAGCAGCTTCTACCTTGGGACACTGGCTGAGGTTTGGAAGCCCAACACCAAGGCACTTACAGGTTTAATGCTACCTCGCCACCAACTAGGGACATGGATGTTTCTTGCCGGGGTCCAGCCCTAGCGGGGTCCAGGGAGTCCTGAAGGATGAGTGGCATTGGCGAAAAGATGAGACAGGAGTTGTTTTGTTGGAGCAATCTCCAGAGAGAGAGAGCTCTAATCCAGCTTTCTCTGGGTCATCTTTTATTACAATTTTTTCTCATCATTATAGATTCAGAATATGTCATTGATTATAAAATTTCAAAACTTTTCCAAGACATAACGTTTCCTTAACCATAATTAGGGGTATAGAAAAATGTAACATCAATTTACATTCTTCCAGGATGTGACTTTTTAGTTATCAATCATTAATAAAATGTGTCACTAATTTACATTTTTTTCAGATTTTCCCAAGATGTACTATTTTCTTATTAACTAATGCCAAACTACATAACCAGACTCTAAGTCTCCTACCTTTGAGTTTTAAAGTACACCTGCACTTTTATTTCTAATCTAAAATTCCCATCTAAAAAGTCCCCTTAAATCTTATACTTAAAATATCCTAAAGTTTATAAACTGCTAAGAGCCACAGCCAAGTAATATGATGCATGGCATTTTTGGTTGAAAGGTGATGCCAGCAAGCCATTGAGATGATATGATTATGTTAAGATTTGCATTCATATGGATATTAGACTCCTGCTGTTCACCTCAGCCTGCTATGGGACTCCTGGAGAGTTCCCATTGGTTGGGAAAGTGCGGTAGGAGGGAATTCCGGAGGAGGAACTTCCTCTTGGGATCCGGGAGAACGCTGTGTGCGTGGATCGGCCATCTTCCCGGGAGCTTACAGGGCATTGGCGGCAGTTTCAAAAAATAAAGTTTGTTCCTGCTTGAGTGGCTTGTGATTTTTGTGCCCAGCCAGACTGCGGCAATAAACCATTCTTAAAACATATCAGAAACCCATACAACTAAAAACTTAAGACTTCTAAACCCAAGAATCTAAATAGAATAATACTTCTAACATTATTCTAAGCATATGTCTTATAATGCTACTTTAATTAACTCCTATATTTGTTCTCATAAAACTGGTTGAGCTGCTTTCTCAAAGAGTTTCTCTGTTTCTCAGTCAAGGTGCACTAGTTCTTATATCTTCATAATCTTTCTCAAAAAAGTAAGTTCTAAACATCAGTCCACTTTTCCACCAATATTAAGAATGCTCATCAAAAATCTCTATGTGAAGTAAAAGAGGGTTTATAGAAATGAAAAGAAGTATCCTTATATGTCCTAACTTTCCTAAGTGTATAACATAACTTTCCTTAATCAAGAATAAAACTACATTTGGTGGGTTTTGTACAATGAGCATAATGATTAGGTTTTCTAAGAGGCTGGAAATATGGGCTTGGGTTCCAGTTGATATAATCAATGTCGTGCCTAAAATTCTCATGACCTTTCAGAGAATGATAGTTGTCTGTTATGAGTTTTGTCCTCAATTGCTGAGATAGGAGAGCAGTTTTCTACATTGTCCTTGATATGCTGAGGGGTAGTAGAACAGCCTTCAAGGCATGAACTACCTGTTATGTTCTAGCCATCTGAAATTTGATTTGGTTTGGCATTTAACATATTCATGCCTCCTGTCCTGGACATGAGCATGAAAATGAAAAGTCCAAATTACATAAAAAAGGGTCTCATGGTTTAGGTTTCCCACCAACCAGTGAGGCTTTGCCCGCATTCATCCTCACTGTGACCTTGTCAAGACAGTGGGAGAGCGGCTTTGACAGCACTTATTTTCACTGACCTTGTCAAGACAGTGAGAGGGGAATTGCCTTCACCAGTTTCTCTCTAGGGACAACAACCAGGACATTTATTTGTTGAGTGCTTTTTCTATTTCTATGAGGAATGCCATTGGGATTTTGACTGGAATTGCATTAAATCTGTATAGTGCTTTTGGTAGTATGGTCATTTTGATAATGTTAATTCTGCCTATCCAAGAACAAGGGAGATCTTTTCATCTTCTAAGGTCTTCTTAAATATCTTTCTTCAGCATTCTGTAGTTTTCATTGTAGAGGTCTTTTGCCTCTTTCATTGAGTTGATTCCCAAGTGTGTTTTTTTTTTTTGAGGCTATTGTAAATGGGGTAGTTTTCCTCATTTATCTTTCAGATGATTTGTCACTGATGTTCAGAAATACCTTTGATTTATGGGTGTTGATTTCATATCCTGCTACCTTGCCAAATTCATTCATTAGTTCTAGAAATTTTCTGGTGGAATTTTTTGAGTCTTCTACATATAGAATCATATCATCAGCAAATAGTGCTCATTTGAGTTCTTCTTTTCCTATCTGTATCCGTTTAATTTCTTTCATTTGTCTAATTGCCCTGGGTAGTTGTGGTGAGCCGTGTTTCTAGACCGTTGCCGCCATTAGAAGATGGCGCCAGTTTCCGTTGTGGATCTTGGTAAACAACTCCTTATTAGGAAGTATTGGCGCGCTGTCCCTCAATACCCTATGAGAAAACCCCACGTGGCAGCTTTGGATTGGACTTGAGTAAGCTTTATTAGGCTGTGTGTGGGTGCACGGAAGGAAGAGCACGCTTGAGAGAAGACTAGAGTTAAGGCCTGAATAAACCGCTGAAAGAAGAATCCTGTGTCGTGTCTTCCTTGCTGGCGAGGGGGTCGCGACAGGTAGTGTTTCAAGAATTATGTTAAATAGCAGTGGTGAGAGAGGGCATCACTGTCTTGTTCCAATTTTTAGAGGGAATATTTCCAGTTTTTCTCCATTTAGAATAATGCTGGCCTTGGGTTTAGCATAAATAGCTTTTACAATGTTGAGTTATGTTTCTACTAACCTTGTTTCCCTAGTGTTCTGAACATGAAAGGGTGTTGTATTTTATCAAATGTTTTCCCTGCATCTATTGAGATGATCATATGATTCTTATCTTTAAGTCTATTGATGTGATGAATTGCATTTATTGATTTCCGTACATTGAGCCAAACTTGCATCCCTGGGATGAACTCCATTTGATCGTGGTGCACTATCTTTTTGGTATGTTTTTGATTTTGATTTGCCAGAATTTTATTGAGAATTTTTGCATCTATGTTCATTAGAGATATTGGTCTGAAATATTCTTTTCTTGATGTGTCTTTGCATGGTTTTGGAATTAGAATGATACTGGTCTCATAGAATGAGTTTGGAAGTGTTCCCTCTTTTTCTATTTCATAAAATAATTTGAGGAGTATTGGTATTCGTTCTTCTTTAAAGGTCTTATAGAACTCAGCTATGTATCCATCTGGTCCTGGACTTTTCTTGGTTGGTAGGCTTCTGATGGTGTCTTCTATTTCATTGCTTGAAATTGTTCTGTTTAGATTGTGTATATCATCCTGGCTCAGCTTGGGCAAATCATGTGTCTAGAAATCTGTCGATGCCTTTGGCATTTTCTATTTTATGGGAGTGAAAATTTTCAAAATAATTTCTAATTATCTTCTGTGTTTCTGTAGTGTCTGTTGTGGTATTTCCTTTTTCATCATGGATGTTAATAATTTGAGTTTTCTCTCTCCTTCTCTTTGTTAGCATGGCTAAAGGTTTATCAATTTTATTTACTCTTTCAAAGAACCAACTTTTTGTTTTGTCAATTTTTCCAATTGTTTCTTTTGTTTCAATTTCATTGATTTCAGCTCTAATTTTAATTATTTCTTGTCTTCTACTGCTAATGGTGTTGATTCATTCTTCTTTTTCTAAGGCTTTGAGATGCAATGTTAGGTCATTTATTTGTTGACTTTTTCTTCTTTTAAGGAATGAACTCCATGCAACAAACTTTGCTCAGTACTGCCCTCATAGTGTCCCATAGATTTTGAGATGTTGTATCTGTGTTCTCATTTACAGCTAAGAATTTTTTTATCTCTTCTTTGATGTCTTTTGCAACCCATTGTTCATTGAATAATATATTATTTAGTCTCCAGTTATTGGAGTGGCATTTACCTTTTATTTTATCATTGATTTCTAATTTCATTCCATTTTGGTATGATAGAATGCAGGGTAGTATCTCTATTTTTTTTTGTATTTGCTAAGAGTTGTTTTGAGGCATAATATATGGTATATTTTAGAGAAGAATTCGTGTGCTGCTGGGAAGAAAGTACATTTGCTCATTGATGGATGAAATATTCTATATCAGTTAAGTCTAAGTTATTACTTGTATTATCGAATTCTATAGTTTCTTTGTCCAGCTTTTGTTTGAAGATCTATCCAGTGATGAAAAAGAAGTGTTGCAAAGACAGAATTATTGTGTTGTGGTGTGTTAGGAAAAAGTATATTGGCAGCCGCACCTCAGAAAAAAAACCCCAACATGGCACCTGAGGAGCTTCCCTTACTGCTTTTCCCTTTTCCGCTGGTGCAAAAAGTTCCTGTGGGTACCAACTCTCCCGCGGGCGCCAATATTTCAAATCTCGCTGGCGGGGAACCTTAGCCCCAATAAGAACTAATTCTGTGGGCTCCAGAACTGATATCTAGAAGAACTTGCCAATAAACAGGTGGCCCATCATTTATCTAAGCCCTGCCATCTCTCCTTAGATCTATATAAGCCCACAGCCTTTTGTAATAAAGTGGAACTTTCTCCGGTGATTTGTCTGGTGCACTTCCTCTTTCATTTGGTGCCGTGGCTTGAATACTGGTGAGCTCATTCTAACAGAGCCCCCGTCTCTGGCTCCGCAGAGACATTCCACCCTCGTCCTCCCTTTCAGATGCTGGTTCCCTGCACTCACCACTGATTGGACTTAGGTAAGCTCCCCTCCTGGTTCGTCACCCTCTTCAGGCTACAGCAGGAACTATGACTGTGAATGTCCGGCACAATCCTGATGTGTGATAGAGGAGAGAGACTCCACCCCACTAAGGTTTTTACGGCTGCAGTGGACTCTCTGATGACCCGCTTCCCTTTGGGGAGTAAGGCTTCTGGGTTTAGGCGAGAGACTCCTCTGTTTCTTCCTTCTCAGCCTGGAGCTGTGTTCCACCCAGAGCTGCGTTCTGCCTGGAGCTCTGTTCCTCTCATTCCTGACTCTTTTGTTCAAGTCAAAAACTTTCTGGACGTCAGGTTGTCTGTGGCCCCAGCCCTATTTGGGTCTCACAGATTGCACTTCACTGGTGACGACCAGGTAGGGCCCTCTGTATTTCCTCGCAACGGTCGGACATTTTGGGGATGCCCACTTGATCCTCCATTCGCCCCGAGCTCTCAGGAAGCTTTTTCCGGCCCATGTTTTCTCTCTGTCCCTCCCTCTTACTCTTATTTTCTCTCTCTCTCTCTCTCTCTCTCTCTCTCTCTCTCTCTCTCTCTCTTCCATCTCTTTCTGTGACCATGGGTGCCTCCTCGTCTATACCTGAAATCTCACCCCTCAAATGTCTAATAAAAAATCTGACCACACTCTCTCTCACACCAGATATTAAACCCAAACTTCTGATCAAATTCTGTACCCAAGATTGGCCTACATATCCACTGGATAATGGCAATCATTTGCCTCCAGAAGGCTCGTTAGATCCAAATCTCCTCTGGGACCTTTTTAACTATTGCCAGCATCTGAAAAAGTGTAGAGAGATTCCCTGCGTTGAAGGCTTTAGCCTTCTAGCACAACACCCTGCTCTGTGTTGACCCTGTTCTCCGTCTCAAGTCCTCCTTGCTTGCAAACCCCTCCCTTCCCCTACTTCTACTCCAGACCTAGCAGACTCTTCCTCATTTGACCCGGCAGACGAACCCCCACCTTATCCCTGAGCCCCACCCACTCCTGCCATCCCCTCCTCTTCCTCCACCTGATTCCACGGATCCTCAGCCTTCTGTTTTATCCCCCTCCCCTCTGCCCTATTCCACCCGCTCCACACCCTCCTCCGCGGAGACATCCCCTTCCCCTCCCTCCTCTTCCTGTCCATCACTGACCACCTCTTTCAGTCCTCCTGTTACCAGGTCTAAGGGACCCCTTCCCACCTCCATGACAATCTCACCCCTTCGTGAGGTTGCTGGTCCCGAGGGTGTTATCCGAGTACATGTGTCCTTTTCCATGTTGGATCTTACTCAGCTAGAGAGGAAGTTAGGCTCATTGCTGCCTCACTGCTCCCAATGACCTCCACACCTGACACACCAGTTCATAATTGCTTGAAAACCTTGGATGATTTACTCCCCTGTCATTCTTCCATTTCTGAGGGACCACTCACCAAGCTCGACCTTATCTGGTTCACTGATGGCAGTTCCTTTAGGCAGAATGGCACTCATTACTCTGGATATGCCATAGTTTTGGCCACTGAGAATATAGAAGCCAAAGCTCTGCCTTCAGGAACTACCAACCAGCAGGCTGAACTTTTAGCGGCCACTCGTGCCTGCCTTCTAGCACAAGGCAAATCCCTTTATACTGACTCAAAATATGACTTCCATATTCTATTATCCCATGCTGCAATATGGAAGAAGCGAGGCCTACTTACCACCAAAGGTAATGCGATCACAAATTCGTCTCTTATAACCAATTTGATAGAGGCCTCCCACTTACCCACCCAGTTGGGAGTTGTCCATTGTAGGTTCCATCAGAAGGATGGCTCTCCTCTCACTGAGGGCAATGCCAAAGCTGACCAGGCTGCACGGATGGCTGCTACCACTTCCAATTATGACACCCCTGGGGGACTTACAATGGCCACTTTAGACTGTCCATCTGAAGGCCCAACTTCTTCCAGTAAGAACAAGGACCTTTTCAAGTTCCTCCATACTCTATTCCATTCCAATTCTCAGTCTTTGACCCTCTTTTTACAGAGCTTCTTCTCCCTCACCCCCTCTGACAAAGCCATGCTACAGAATATAGCCTCTAATTGTCAGATCTGTCAGCGGATCAACCCTCATACTCCTTTAAGGCCTAAACTGTTTCCCTCCCACTAAGCCCAGGGACATATTCCTGCTGCTGACTGGCAGGTAGATTTCACCAACATGCCTGCTGTATGGCATACTAAATACCTCCTTGTCTTTGTGGACACTTTCTCTGGTTGGGTTGAAACATTTCCCACTTCCAATAAAAAGGCTTCCACTATAGCTTCAATCTTACTAACAGACGTCATTCCCAGATTTGGTACTGACTTACAATCCGATAATGGCCCTGAATTTATTTCTAGGATCACACAAAAGCCCTCTCCTTCAAGAGGCATTTCCACTGTCCATATCGCCCCCAGGCTTCAGGGAAAGTGGAAAGGGTAAATGGGACTCTGAAGGAAGTAAGTCCTTACCAAATTGACAATGGAATTAAACTTAGACTGGGTCAAACTCCTTCCCTTGGCTTTGCTTCGGATCAGAGCTCTCCCTAAGAAACCATCTTTACCATCTCCCTTTGAGATAATGTATGGAAGACCTCTTATACCACTGGGTTGGTCATTTCACAAGGACCTCTCACATGAGATTTGTCTTTACCTCTCTTGTTTCATCTCCGCTCAGAACCCTGGAAATATCAGGACTGGCTTCTTCCGGACACAGACTCCTCTCCAAACACTCCTCCCTTAACACCTGGGAGTTTAGTTTATTATTATACCCCAGAGGAGAAAGGGCCTCTTTCCCCAAAATGGGAAGGCCCCTATCCTGTCATTCTCTGTACCCCCACCGCCACCAAACTCTGCTACCAGACAACCGTCTCACCCCCTGGATTCACATTTCTAGGTTGAAGCCATATCACCAAGAGGCCTGACCTGCTGATGACAGGACCACCGAAGAGGAACTCCAAGAGTCACCTCCTGAACCTCTGCTTTACTCCTGCTCTCCACACCCATCTCACCCCTTTAAGTTGCGGCTCACATGGTGTTCCCCGCAGCCCAATTCCTCTTAAAGAAGGCACAATGAGCTGTCCCAACACCCTAGTCCTCTCTCTCTGCTTGTTTTTTTTGTGAGTGTGTTATGCTTGTTTTCTGTGCTCTTTCGGGACTGGTCTTTACCTTCCTCTCCTACCATGTACCAATTCACCCTTTGGGAACGATACTTGGAACATGGCATGCAGAACGTCCGCATAGTGTATGTAAATACTTGCTTCATCCACAACTGCACCTCTGTTTCCCTAAAATTGTCACCTTCCAGGACCTTCACTCCCAGTAGCTGGAACTGGCCTTTCATTTGCTTCCTTTTTGATCAAACCAAAGACTATTGCCGTTGGTGGCCTGAGATATAATGGGTGTCCCTATTGGTCATGCAGGCTCCATGATGAACGTGGTAGTTATTCTTACCACTCACTTGGCTACCTTGAAGGGTGGACTTCTAGTTACCTCAAAAGGCATAAGGGCTCTTCATCTGATAACAATGGATGGTATACTTTAGATATACCTGACCCCAAGGCCAAACGTTGGGACTATGTTGAGTTTGCTGTCTATGCTCGGACAACCTCAGCCAAACCCACAGGATGGATGACTGTTGGCTGCTTCCTGATAACGCCACCTAAGACAACCATCCAGGTAGTCGAACACATCAAGGAGTCAGAATCAAAACTTCAAGATCTTATCCATAGCCCTCCAAAGATGATTCAGAGTCTTCAACACCCTCAGGCCCCCTTCCCATATGGCTCAATTTGCTACACCAAACTCTCCGATTATTAAACTCCATCCCTTTTCTGTGCCTACTTCTCAGTGCTTTCTCTGTGCTTCACTTAGTCATCTGCTTCTAGCAGCAGTCCCATTAGTGGCAGGAAATATTTCAGCAAAAATCTACAATTTCTTTAAGAAAGGACAACCCCTACATGTGGCACGTATCCCACTATGGGAAAGTTATTCCACCAATGCTTCATTTCCTTTCATCTGTTTCCACCTGACAACAATGAATCCTTTACCCATTTGTTCCTTGAGCTATAGCACCCCATCGAGCCCTGCATTTATGCAACCTGGACATTTCCTCTGGTGTAACGGGTCTTTAAGTACCTCAATGACCAATGTCTCTGGCACCTGTTTCTTGGTTACTGTAGTTCCTCAGCTGTCTTTGTATACTCCCACCAAATTCCGACAGTTGGCCCTACCTTCCTGCACCTGTAGGGCAGTCTTTCTCCCAGTTCTGGTAGGCCTCATTTTAACAACCTCAATGGCAAGTCTCAGACTCTTTGGTGGAGCTATAGGTCATGATCTATGGGCATCCAATGACCTTCAACAAAAACTGCAAGAAGCACTCGATACCACTGCTGAGTCTCTGGGCTCCTTGCAGACAAAGGTTACTTCATTGGCACAGGTGGCGTTACAGAACCGAAGGGAGATTGATCTCCTCACTACAGAAAAAGGGGGTACATGCCTGTTCCTCAGAGAGGAATGTTGCCACTATGTTAATGAGTCTGGGCTAATAGAAAAGAATGTTGTTAAATTGCAGGAATTATTGACCCAATTGCTCAAACCCACCTCTTCTAATCCCATAACGGGGTTCTTCCAATCCTCTCTCGCCATGTACTTGCTACCTCTCTTGGGACCCCTTATTGGGATGCTCCTTTTTTTGCGCTCTCTTCCCCTGCATAATGAAGTTCCTTCAAACCCAATTACAGAAAATTTCTAATCAAACTTTCAACCAGCTTCTGCTTAGGCACTACCAGTCTCTGATGACCGATGAACCCCCAACATCTTCAAGAGAACAGCTCACTCAGTGCTAAACCTTACTACCAGGCACAATAGAATACAATGGACAGTGGGAGACAACAAGCCCAGAGAACCTCTTAATCTGCCACCCTGGATTCTTGAGCATTTATGTCCTTTTAAGCCTCCTCATGGCCCTTGACCTCTTCTCTTTCAGTCCCCCAACATGGAACTTCTGCCAAACCTGACCTTTGCTTTAATTTTTATCTTCATCCTGTTTTTGTTTGCTCTGATCTTCTTCAGGTGCTGGTGACGCCATGTTGAGGCAACGCTTCCAATATTTCCTAGAGTCTCTATTACAAGACCAGGGGCTGATGCCAAAAATCTCCTCCATCCAGGACTGGTTCGACGCCATGGATGACTTCTGGCTTCAGGGAGCCTTCATAGACTTCACCCCTACTGAAGTAGCTGTCTATAGCCACTGGGTTTTTTTTTTTCTGGTTGCCATGATATCCCCAGACCTGCCCCCTGAACATTCCTCCACTTCCCCTTCTAGGCCCCACGCCGCCCCCACACAGCAGGAAGCAGCCGGATCTGACCAACGTCGCCCCAATTCCTAAGAAAACAAAAAGGGAGGAATGTTGGGAAAAGTTTAATGGCAGCCGCACCCCAGAAAAAAACCCCAACATGGCGCCTAAGGATCTTCTCTTCCTACTTTCCCCTTTTTCCACTTGTGCGAAAAGTTCCCAAGGGTGTGAACTCTCCCGCTGGCGCCAATATTTCAAATCTCACTGGCGGGGAACCTTAGCCCTAATAAGAACTAATTCCTGGGCTCTGGAGCTGATATCTGGAAGAACTTGCTAATAAACGGGTGGCCCACCACTTATCAAAGCCCTGCCATCTCTCCTTAGATCTATATAAGCACACAGCCTTTTGCAATAAAGTGGAACTCTCCCTGGGGAAATGTCTTGCATGGGGGCTTCTTTCACATGGGACCAGACAGAGCTGAATAGGGCGAACATTGTGTCTGGGTGGTCTTGGCCAGAGGAAATTTCCACTGAACGTTCCCAGACACCAGATTCTCTTATTCACTAGGCTGTGATGCTGATGTAGTCCACACACAGCCCACAGATGGCTCTCAGGAATGTCACTTAAGACATTGTGTGATATTGGATTTATTATGAATACCTAGTGAATTTGATCTTGGCACACAGCTCCAAAATGAGAGTGCCTTTTTGTATGAGGTGATTGGTGGCTGGAGGCTTCTGGATTGTGTTAGGATTAGGGACTGGAGTCAACCCTGTGATCAGAATATTCACCTCCCCTCTTGCCCACTGTTTTAGTCAGCTTTCTCACTGCTGAGACTTAAAGACCAGTGCAATTTTAGAGGAGGAATAGTTTATTTGAGGGCTCAGGGTTTCGGAGGTCTTAAGTCCATAGAAGGCCTGCTCTATTTCTTAGGGCTCAAGATGAGGGTGAACATCATGGCAGAGTGTGTGGCAGATGGAAGTAGCTTACATCATGCTGATCAAGAAGCAGAGCAAGAGAGAGAGATCTCCACTTGCCAGATACAAATATATACCCCAAAGCCATGGCCCAGTTTCCATCTCTTCCAGCCACACCTTACCACTTCAGTGAATCCCATCAGGGATTAATTAACTGATTAGGCTAAAGCTATAACGCAATCATTTCTCCTCCAAACCTTCTTGCATTGTCTCAAAACATGAGCTTTTGCGGGACACCACATCTAAACCATAACACCCAACCCCCATTCCTCTGGGGAGGAGAGAGGGACTGAAAGTTGAGTTGATCACCAATCAATCATGCCTACTTAATGAAATCTCCAGGAAAAACTAAAAATGCTACTGAACCATGCCCATTTTGCCTGCCCTTCAGTATGCCAATCACGGAAATGGTCAGTTTTGGAAAAGAGAGTACCCACAGGGCAGCCACACAGGAGGCAATAGCAGACCGGAGTTTCAAATCCACCTCCATGAAGGTGGAGTTTAGGGATATTTTTGGGATAAAGAAGCAGGTGATCTTGTAACAAGGACATAGAGATTGTGTTTCCTAAAATCGCTGACTCCACTTGGGCCTGCAAATGTAAAAAAACTTGGCATTTTTTCCTCCATTTTGCACCTGTGTTTAATTGCTTTGAGTCAGTCATGTTGGATTCCAGGAATAACAGTTCTGATTGACAAACGTCATCTGACGAGTTGCAGCACCCAGGCAATGACAAATTTCTTATTGCCTCCCAAGGCCTTGCCTGACCAATCCTTAGATAATGATCAACAGATGACCATTTGACAAAAACTGCTTGACCATGCTGTTCTCAGATCTCTTATCTATATAATTCGGAAGTTTATATAAGTCACTCCCAAAGATAGGACTGGAAATGCTTGTCCCTTGTCTTTCGAGTACAGCTGTAGTGACTAAAGTTCCTTTCACCATTACTCTTTCCATTTGGTTTGTGGGGAGAGTGGCCAGATCTGATTTGTTGGGATCCTCAGAGTTGGCTCCTGAGCCAAGTTGGCTCCAGTGATCATCTCAGGCACAGGGAAAAGTGATTGGGGACAAGGAAAAGTAAAGTTATTAATGGTATGTGTGTGAGTAATTATCATGAGAAAATTATTCCATTAACATAGAATGGACACATTTGTGTTTTCCACAATGTCAGAATTTTATGAAAAAGGACAAATTCACAAGCTACATCATTTTCATTGGTTGCAGTTCACCAAGAATTCACGGGTCACCTGGTAGTCATAAGCTGAGCAGGTGCATATTCTTTTATCCCAATCTTAATTACTAGTATCTATAACCCTCAAGCCATACATCACACTTTACATAGAATGGCTAAGAAAGGGTGAAGGTGGCTATAGGACTTCCGGAGGCTGAACTAAGAACAAAGGCAGAGAGCAGGCACAAATCCAAGTGTCACTCTGGGTGGTTCCAGAAGATTACTGATCAGCTGAAGAACTCGTTCAGGGTGCAGAACAGTCACAGCACAGAACTTATTATAGGCTGAGGTCCAGATGGCTGGCAGTTTTAAATAGGGCCAAGTCAAGCAGAAAGATTGATCTGAGCTGAAGCCTGGGGACAGAGTTGGAGGTCTGTTGTCCTTTGAGCCTGAGATGCATTCACTGGATGGTCTGATGATGGGGGGTAGTGAAGGGTTGGTGGGTGCTGCAGTCTCCAATCTTAGGGTGTTCCTCCTTTGATGGACCTTAGGTGAGGGGGCTGCTTTTTTCAGTGGTGTGGTGTGTTTGGTATGCTCATGGGTCTGTTTTTCCAATATGGGTTTGATAGAGCCATGCCTCCATTTCCTGATTGTATTTGATAAGTTCACAGGTGGCCATTATTTATTAGTGTAAGCACCAAGTGACCAAGACTTGTGCAGACCTCATGAAGTCATCAAGGCCTTTATTCAGCAGTGGAGTTAGGCTGGATAAAGGTTTTATATAGGTTACACTCTGGGAGATGACTTCACCACTGAAGGCTTTAACAGAACCTATCAGTCTGGCCACTCAGGAATCAGGTTGGGAGCATTTGAAATTGGCTTTTACTAGGCAAGGATGGAGGGTCCAGAGCTCAGCATTCAGCGCTTATCTCTT
The DNA here is from genome assembly GCF_021218885.2 of Marmota monax. Taxonomy (NCBI): domain Eukaryota; kingdom Metazoa; phylum Chordata; class Mammalia; order Rodentia; family Sciuridae; genus Marmota; species Marmota monax. Next base: position 25,741,372 of record NW_026694432.1, on the reverse strand, counting down.
TCCCTCCAGGGTCCATTGTACTGTCACTGGGAAAGGATTTATTGTGGGGGAAGGATCAATGTTTTGGCTCCTTCCCAGAGACTGTCATTTTAGGCTTGATGGAGGTCTCCTTCCCAGGGATTGTCATGTTACTGTTATTGAGTGATGTTTGCTTCCTTCCCCGGGATTGTTCTGTCACTGGGAAAGGATCGATGTTATCAAAGTTTTGTCTTCTCCCTCCCTCCCTCTTCCCAGGCCGCTGTATTGGGATTGTCATTTCCATATCCTTCAATTTTGAAATGACCAATCTGTTCTCTTCCTGCTTTTTCCAGCTCTTTTCTATATGTAAAGCCAACCTCCTTGGCTCAGCTTAGTGAAACTCACATTCTATTTTCTTTTTTAAATATTTATTTTTTAGTTGTAGTTGGACACAATACCTGTATTTTTATGTGGTGCTGAGGATCCAACCCAGGGCCTTGCACGTGAGCTCTGTAGGTGAGAGCTCTACCACTGAGCCACAACCCCAGCCCCTCATTCTATTTTCTATAGTGATGTGTGTTACTTCGTTCTAGAATAAAAAATAAAAGCTAACTAGATCTTTTTTTATATTTAGTTTTTTTAAATATATTTTCTATTTGTTGATAGACCTTTATTTTCTTTATGTATTTATATGTAGTGCTGAGAATTGAACCCAGTGCCTCACACATGTTAGGCAAGTGTGCTACCGCTGAGCCACAACCCTTGCCTCGCTAGTTAGATCTTTAAGCTAAATTTGTTGTAATTTTTATTTTTTTAAGAGAGAGAGAGAGAATTTTTAAATTATTTTATTTTATTTTTTATTTTTTGGCAGACACAACATCTTTGTTTGTATGTGGTGCTGAGGATCGCACCTGACCTGGGTCCCATGCATGCCAGGCGAGCATGCTACTGCTTGAGCCACATCCCCAGCCCTAATTTTGACTTTTGGCAGCCCTGAATCTGTGGGATCAGTTTCTAACTCAGTGTCCAATAGTGTCTGATTTGAGCTATGTTGTAGGGCACCCAGCCAGTGTCTGCTGTGGAATTACTTGGTGTGTTGGAGATCCCCTCCTCCCTGCAACATGAGGTGTCAGAAGTATTGAGAGTGTTGAGGGTATCCTAAGGGAAAACAGGATGTCAGTAGTTTTTTATTTTAAACTTACATGGCACCTTAGTAGCATCTGTAGCAACAGGAGCTATAGCTATTTCATTCACCTTCTTGATTTAAGTCTGCTAAAAAGATGTAACTGTGAGATCATGAAGGTGAGACACTTTCAATGCATTGAGGTCCCCCATAAATACACTGACATTCAATTCAAACAGTAAAGCAAAATTAAGCTTAACCAATCTGAGACCACTCACCTAACGTCTATGTATAGACTTTCCACTTTAACCAATCAAATATTTTGATTTTCTTTGTCTTGCTTACTTGAACATTTTATAAGTTTCCACCCCTGTTAGTCAGTTTTGTTACTCTGACCAAAATACCTAACAAGGACAAATTTGTTTTGGCTCATGGTTTCAGAGGTCCAGTCCATGGTGGGCCAGCTCCACTGATCTGGGATTGAGGTAAGGCAGAACATCAAGGTGGAGAGGAGTGGTGGAGGACTACTTCTCCATTCATGGTAGCTAGGAATGAGGGAAGGGGACAGGGGCTCAGGGAAGATGAACCCTTCCAGGGCATAAGCCCAGTGACCTGCCTCCTCTGTCCATAACTCAGCTGCCAATAGTTCCACCCAATAGTCCCTTCAGACTAGGATGGACAGATTAGGTTACAGTTCTCCTGATCTGGTCATTTCACCTCTGGATATTCCTGCATCAACACAGGAGCTTTTGGGGCACACCTCATATCCAGACCATAGAACCCCCAATTGATCACTGAACTGCTTGATGAGGTCTAGAGCTGCCTAGTTAATGAATTGCTATCTGATCTGAGAAATTCTTGAAAATATTAACACACCTAGGTTTCTCTTTCAACAAGTCTCTTAGGAGATCTGGACTGGATCTTGACAGGGACTCTGGGATCCGTTGGTCTTGCACCTCCCTCTTAGCATGCAGTGAGGTTCCTGTAATCACAGGCTGCTGCGATTTGTAGCACTGAAGCTGGGTGGGATGAAAGGGCATGAGTGGATTGAGTGACTCAAAGAGAGACCAATAGAGGTTGATCACAGTTTCTGTACCTCTCAGAATCTTTCAGTCTCATTTGTCTTCTCGACCATCAGTGGCTTGCTGAACCCTGGGGTAGGTGCTGGGCTAATGGTGAACCAGGTATCACTTCTATTTTTGAGTTAATTATACTCTGCTTTTCACTCTTTAATTTACATAATCAGTGCAAATGCTTAAAAGCATTCGATTCTTAAAAGAATAGAGGGAAAAATCCAAGCTCCAAGTGTTTCCTCCTCTGTTGCTTATCCACCCACTGGCCACAACACTTCTGATACCAGATGTGTGGAGTTCCCCCCCCTCCAAGCAGATCTGCAGCAGACACCAGCTGGTTGTCCTCAGGTTCATTTAATTGCTGACTGAGAGTATTGAGAGTATTTTTTTACTATCTACTTGGAGATGACATCAGACTGCACAGGTTGAGGATGCAGTCCTACAAGACCACCTCCACTTTGGATGCACTTGCAAGCTCCAGATTGTGGATGGTGCTTCAGTCCTAACAGCTAAAAATCAGGCTTCCTAAGATCCCCTCCTTGGGTTAATCAATTTTCTGGAATGGCTCACAGAACTCAGGGCAGCCCTTATGTGAATTCATTTATTATAAAGGAGACTACAAAGGATGCAGATGAAAAGCCAGAGGGAAGAGAAGCATAGGATGGGGTGTGGAAGAAAGGGGTGGATCTTCGGTGCCTTCTCTGGGTGCACAACCCCCTAGGATTCTCCATTTGTTCAAAATCCTGAAGCTCCTCAGATTCTGTCCTTTCGGTTTACAGAAGCTTCATTATATAGACATGGCTAATTAAATCACTAGCCATCAGTGATAAAATTAACCTTCACCCTCTCCCCTCATTGGAAGTGGAAGTATAGGACATAAAGTCCCAACTTTCTAATCTTACCTTGATTTTCCATTTACCAGCCCCCATCCTGAAGCTACCTGGGGACCATCAACCTCCAGCCATCTCGTTAAGATATAAAAGACATTCATATTACTCCAGAGACTCCAAAGGTTTTAGGAACTGTATGTCAGCAATTAGGACTGGCACCAAATATATTTCACAAGACAACGATCAGGTATAGAAAATACTGTCTCAGAGAACCATCTTTCTCATCTTTCTGCCACCCAGCATGAATCTGACTCGATGCCACCTGTTGCCAGGCAGAATGTGTCAGCTTTCTCCATCCTAAAACTAGGACAAGAGTGCAATGAATATGGTTTTTAGATTTTCTCTGATCTCTGTTCATATCGTCAAGAGATAACAATAACTGAAAAAGGAGTATTTCATTCTGGTCCAAAAAGTGTAAATGAAGACCCAGAGGCACAAAGGCCAATTTGTGAGGAACACTCATAATACAAAGACCAGATTCTAGATTTAGACAGCTGTGGATTTGAATTCTCACTCTCTCACAGATATGTCGCTCATATGGCACTGTGCATGTGTGCGTGTGTAGGGTGGAATTCCAGATGTTGTGTTGCTCACTCAAAGGATAAATGCTGTTGAGAGTCACAGCCTAAGTGGCCCCTGAAAACTTCCAGCTGATTGGCTCACCGCGGTCCCAGCAAACTTCCAGCTGATTGGCTCCTCTGCGGTGATGCTCATTGGGCTGTTTCCCCGCCCTTTCAGACCACAGAGCTGCTCATTGGGGGACTCTTTTGGCTCCACCTACGTGACCCAGCCAATCGGCCTCAAGAGTGGGAGGTGTGGGGGTTGAGATCCTCCCCGGAAGCCAGTGGTGGCAGTTGGGCTCTGAGGGAATTCCTGAAGAGCTCGTGTGGTGCTGCATGTGTGTTCTAAAAATAACATTCGTTTCTGTTTGACAAGTGGCTCCTGAATTGTGCCCAGACAGACTGCGGCATTTGGTGGCCTCTACTGGGAATGACTGAGGATAAGTGATAAGGTAAAATGCTCACCCCTGAGGGCAGGGCGAGAGGATGGGTAGCCATTTTAAGATTCTTTTGTTTTGTTTCGCTTTTGTTTTAAGTTGTGTGTCCCTGGAGATGGGTGAGATGGAAGAAAAACCGCTCACATCTGAGGAAAAACTATTTGCATCTGAGGAACAGATAGGGAGAAAGGATGGATGGACATTTCAGGTGGATAGAAAGGCTGATATAATGATTTTTTGTTCCATTTTTGTTTCATTCTGTTTCGGTTTTGTTTGGTGTTATCTTGTTGGGTTGTGTTATCTTCATAGTAGAAATATGGGATCAGAAATTAGTAAAAAAACAAACCCAAAGAGTGTTAAGTAAATTGTTAGAGGAAGGAGGCACCCCAGCAAAACCAAGAACAGTTAGGGCATACATCGATACAATACAAAAAAAGTAGCCCATGGCTTTTTAAGGAGGAGTTGTTGAATATATCACAATGGGACCATCATGGTGAAGATTTAAGGGAGAGGGAAAAGAAAAACCCAGAAACTTTGCCAGTTGGCACATTGCCACTGTGGATGATGATACGATTTTTTTTTTTTGCCTAGTCCAAAGCCTTCAGTTCAAACTATGGTAGAAGACATGTTAGATCAAGTAAAAGAGAAGGTCTCTCGAGCTAGTCAGACAGAGGAAGAAAATTTAAAGGAGGAAAAGCCATCAGGGGAGAAGTTACAACAGGAGGCTGTTACTAACACCTTTCTATCACCAGAAGGCATAAGTGTCCAACCAACAGCACCACCTCCATATACTGGGAGGCCCCCAACCCCCGTAGTTGATAGATGGGATCCTGAGACAGGACCTCAAATATTAACATGCCCTGTATTTGAACAGGCAGAAGAGCAGTGAATTCACCATGTTTTAGATTTCAAAACAGTGAAGCAGCTAAAAGAGGCTGTAACAACCTATGGTCCTCAAGCACCCTTCACTGTAGGCATGGTCGAATCCATTACCAATTTGAGCATGACGCCAGCAGATTGGACTAGTATGTGTAAAGCTGTGCTAAATGGAGGACAATACCTGTTATGGAAGGTTGCCAATGAGGAATTTTGCACGGAAATAGCTAGGCAAAATGCAGCAGCCTGTTATCCTCAGAGAAATCTAGATATGTTGTTAGGAAAGGGACCTTATGAGGATCATCAGCAGCAAATTGGATATGATCCTGCCATATACTCACAAATTGCTGCAGATGTGGTTAGGGCATGGAAGACTTTACAAGGACATGGAGGTTTACAAGGTCAGTTATCTAAGGTAATACAAGGAGCTAATGGGCCTTACACTGAATTTGTAGATAGGCTTATTCAAACAGCTACCAGAGTTTTTGGGAATACAGAACAAGCAATGCCATTTATAAAACAACTGGCTTATGAGCAAGCAAATCGTTGGTGCAGAGAGGTCATTAGACCATGGAAATATGAAGATTTAGACACCTATATTAAATTATGTAGAGACATTAATGAACAAGTGCAAGTCGTGGCAGCTGCAGTAAAACAGGCTTTAGATGCCAGGCCAAGAACATGCTACAATTATGAACAAACAGGACATTTTAAAAGGAATTGCCCCATAGGAGGAGGGTTTAACAAAACTAGGTATCAAAGGAGTAGAATACCGGGTATTTGCCCACGATGCCGTAGAGGGAGACATTGGGCTAATGAATGCCATTCTCAAACCACCATAGAGGGTACTCTGTTATCAAAAAATAGACAAGGACCAGGTGTTTACCCACGATATCGTGGAGAAAGGCATCGGGCTCCATTGCCAAAAAACGGACAGGGGGCCCCAGTGCTCCGGGGCCCACGACCACAAATATACAGGGCACTGGAGGAACCCAGCAACACCATCAGGGTAGTGCCCAGGACACATTATCCATTAGATCCCTCACTAGACAAACCAGAGGAAGTGCAGGATTGGACATCTGCACCTCTGCCAGAGCAGTACTAACTCCAGAGATGGGAGTTCAAATCATTCCCACAGGGGTAAAAGGGCCTATTCCCCAAGGAACAGTAGGCTTATTATTGGGACACAGTTCTTCTACACGAAAAGGACTTATGATAAGTCCTGGGGTAATTGATCCCAATTATGATGGTGAAAAAAAAATTATAGCCAGTTCTCCAAGGGGTATATCAGTAATTTCACCAGGAGATAGAATATCACAGTTATTAATATACCCAGCCTATATGATACATTTTCCAGTTGTACTGTAGAAAAAGGTTCCAGGGGATTAGGCTCCACAGGTGTAGATTGGGCTGTGCTTTTTTTAAATTTAGATTCTCGCCCCATGCTAAAACTAAATAGTCAAGGACATGAATTTAATGGGCTACTTTATACAGATGCAGACCTTAGCATCATCTCTCGTGAAGAATGGCCAAAACATTGGCCGTTACAACAAGCCACTCAAACACTTTGAGGCCTAGGAGTGGTGACTAATCCCCATAGAAGTGTGATGGTATTAGATTGGAAGGATCCTGAAGGATGTAAGGGAACTACACAGCCATATGTATTGGATCATCTTCCTGTAAATTTATGGGGACAATTACAATTATGAATTGTGCCCAGCCAGACTGCGGCAAAATGCATTTTATGACTGACAAATTTTTTGACTTTTCAAGATACCAGTTTTGTTTTATGTTATTTATTTTTTCCCCACCCATCTTCCATTTCCACAACCAATTCACTCCTTCATATGGGCATTTAGATTTATAAGAAGAGGAGATTAGGACAGACACAGAGAGGGGAGACCTTGTGAGGACACAGGGAGAAGACAGCTGTCTACAAGTCAAGGAGACAGGCCTCAGGAGACACCAGCACAGGCCAATGCCTGGACCTCACACCACACTTCCACCCTTCTGTCGTCCTGAGACAGCATGTTTTTGTTGTTTAAAACATCCAAGTCTGTGCAACTTGGTTATGGCAGTCTGTAGTGAATTCTTGTACTTCATGTTGCATGGGCATCCATTTTAAAGTAAAGTTGGATTTTTCTAAACAGGTAGTGTGAAGCCAGTTTGCACTTCTATACCTCCTCCCAGTTCCTCAAAATGTCAGTCCTGATGTCTGCCTTTTATCACCACCTTTGGTGGGACAACTAGATACAACCTACTCGACTCACCCCTCTTGTTCCCTACACCCTGAAAGGGCTGTAAAGATAAGGTGCGGTGGTCACCTCTTAGCTATGGCATGACCCCACAGAATTTGTTCCTATTTTAAGCTCACCAATCAGAACTGCAGGGAACCTGCTTGGGTAACACTATGGGCCCCAGTAAAAAGCTTTATTCCATGAGTCCCTCCCTTTTTCTCTCTTGTTCCCTACCCATATTTTGAGCAAAGCATGCATGTCCTGGATGGCTTCCACTTCCCTGTGAGGGATGCTATCCTTTTCTCTTTGGGACATGTAGATAATTAATTGTTTCTATTGTTTGATGGGCTTTGCTGTGCTGCCTCTCTGGGTTGCACCTGAGTGACATACCTGATCCTAACTTCTTTACTGGTTAGGATTCTGCTTTCTAGCCATTTTCAAGAGAGACCCAAGACTAACTTCAAAAGAATTGATATTTTCAAAGAATAACCCTAGAAAATTAGTATATCCCAAGTGGGAAGTGACATGAAGAGAACATTCTTGGAGATGGAAAAGTTCTTTATCTTGATGAGATATGGGTTACCTGGGTGTAACCACTTGTAAAAATTGTTCAGTTAAATCTATAGGATATATAAAAAAACTCAAAAATCTTAACCTCGAAACCAAACCAAAACAAAACAAATAACCCAGTCAATAAATGGGCCAAGGAACTAAGAAGACACTCCTCAGAAGAAGTTATACAATTAATCAACAAATATATGAAAAAATGTTCAACATCTCTATGAATTAGAGAAATGCAAATCAAAAATACTCTAAGATTTCATCTCACTCTAGTCAGAATGGCAGTTATTACAAAATACAAACAGGGATGGGGTGTGGCTCAGAGGTAGAGCATTCACCTAGCACATGTGAGATGCTGGGTTTGATCCTCAGCACCACATAAAAATAAATAAAATAAAAGTATTGTGTCCAACTACAACTAAAAAAATATTTTTAAAAAACAGAATACAAACAATAATAAGTGTTAGCAAGGAAAAGCCACACTCATACATTGCTGGTGGAACTGCAAATTGGTGCAACCACTCTCAAAAGCAGTATGGAGATTCCTTGGAAAACTGGGAATGGAACGACCATTTGACCCAAATATCCCACTCCTTGGTTTATATCCAAAGGACTTAAAAACAGCATACTACAGGGACACAGCCACATCAATGCTTATAGCAGCACAATTAATGATAGCTAAACCATGGGTCCAACAAGATACCCTTCAGTAGATGAATGGATAAAGAAAATGTGATATATATACACAATGGAATATTACTCAGCAATGAAAGAGAATAAAATCATGGCATTTGCAGGTAAATGGATGGAGTTGGATAATGTAATGCTAAGTGAAGTTAGCCAATCCCCAAAAGCCAAATGCTGAATGTTTTCTCTGATTTAAGGATGCTGGTTCATAATGTGGTGGGGGGCTGGGAGGATTAGATGAACTCTAGATAGGACAAAGAGGCAAAGGGGAAGGAGGAGAATGGAGGGAGCTTGGGGGTAGGAAAGATGGTGGAATGAGATGGACATCATTACCCTACGTACATGTATGAAGACACGAATGGTGTGACTCTACTTTGTGTACAACTAGAGATATGTATAATTGTGCTCTATTTGTATAATATAAAATGTAGGGCATTCTGCTGACATATATAACAGATTATAAATTTAAAAAATGAAAAAAAGAATAAGTACTTTAAGAAAAATGACATAGTAAGCTTCTCCACATATAAAACTTTTGTGTCTTCTCCATTTTTCAAGAGCTATATCATTTCTCAAACCATTTTAAAGATGCTAAATGAATCAAATCTATAGAATCAATTCAATAGTGTAATATATTCTTCCGATCTTAATAATTCTAGAAAATTGTGTGATATCTGGGACATTATTTACCAGTGATCTTATTATAAGAAACTATTTATAAGTCTATTTCACTAGAATTCTGATCAAACAGAACTGCTCAGTCAGACTTGTCTTTCCAATAGAAGATATGCTTTATCTGTCTTACTGATAACAGACTCATCAGCAGAGGTGACAATTGTGCTAAGGTTATCAAAGGAGAAGAGATATTCCTGAATTACTTTAGGCAAAGTTTATCTTTTAAATGAACTACAGATTATATTTTGTTTTATCACTGTTTTCACAAGCAATATGAGTCTTCATAGAATTGATGACTTTGGTATAACAAACGGCTATTATCACTTTTAATAGGGAGTGATTTTAGCAAATAAAAAGCAAATGTGCTAAATTGAAATAGATAATGATTCCCTGAATATATCTTGCACCAATTTTCATTTTGTTTAGAAAAAAAGAGCAAAATCAGTTGTATAATATAAAATCCTATTAATAAATAAAATAATAATCTCTATGAACACACACACATAAAAAGCTTACAAATATTATTGTACATGTGTTTAACCTCTAAAAGTAATTAGTAATTCGTTTTTCTGAAGACATAGATTCTCCTGTATTAAATAACTGTTAGGAGAGGCCATTATTCTGGGACTGAGCCCCTGAGCTGGGCCTCAACACACAAGACCAAGCCAAGTAGGAGTCACTCGGGCTAGATAATCAAGCTGAATTTAGAAATAAGCTACTTTTCAAAAAACCAGGAGGAGGTTCACAACAAGTAACCTAGAGGGGCCCAGTCACCTTAACTGGTGTGATAAAGGAATTCATTTTGCTTTGACCCCATAAGGAAAGTGACTAATCCACTTTCTGTCCATTGTTTATAGTTTCTTTTTTGCATATATATATAAATCTCTTTGCTCGACTCAGTAGAGCATCTTTCTATTTCAGAAATGGGATGCTGCCTGATTCATGAATTGCTAATAAAAGCCAATTAGGTCCTTAAATTCAATTTGTTAAATTTTGGTTTTTTGACAGTTCTGGTGACTATGAAGGGACTGAAGAAGACTCTCAATGACCCCTAGATCACTGAGGGATGCAGGTGAGATGGCCAGTGACTCCTTCAGAACCCTGTGTCTTCCCTACTGGACACAGGGGGTGTGATAAGGTCTGCTCAGTCCTGAAGCTTTGCTGTCTGCATTTGAGCTCCTGATCTTTTTGATTTTGAGTACAAGAACTCCTTTGTGCTGTGGCAAGACATATGAACTTGGGTTTTCCTGGTGGTTAATGGGCCACTGATGAGGGCTGGCTGCAGTTTTTCAAAATGTTTTTTATTGGTGCATTAGAGTTGCACACTATGGTGGGGTTCATTTTGGCATATTCATGTATATTTATGATAGGATTTTCTCCATTTCAATCCCCAGTACTTCTTCTTTCCTTTCCTCCCTTTCTCCCCTTGCTCCCTTTGGTCTATTCCACAGTCTTGTTTTATTTGTTTATTTATTTTTATATTGGTACATTACAGATAAAAGGAGAATATATTCATTCATACATATACATAGCATAATTTGGTCAATTTCAATCTGGACTTCTTCCCCTGTCTCCTCCCTCTTCTTTCTCTTTCAACCCCCTTCCTCTACTCTACTGTTCTCCCTTCTATTTTCTTGAGTTCCTTTTTTTTAAAAAAAATGCTTATTTCTCTCTAGATTCCACATATAAGAGCAAACATTTGACCTTTGACTTTCTGAGTCTGGCTTGTTTGACATCTGACTCAGCATGATGTTCCTCAGTTCTACCCATTTACCAGCAAATGAAAATTTAATTCTTCAAGACTGAGTAAAACTCCATTGTGTATATATGCCACCTTTTCTTTATCCATTCTCCTGTTGATGGATACCTCAGTTGGTTCCATAACTTGGATATTGTGAACTTGCTTCTATGAACATTGATATGCACATATCACTATAGTATGTGGATTTTCCTACTTTTGGATACCTACAAGAAGCAGGATAGCTGGGTCATATGGTGGTTCCATTCCTAATCTTTTGAGGAGTCTCCAGGCTACTTTGCAAAGGTGGCTGCAGTTTTAAAGGTCGCTGGTGGTGGCCAGTTTTAATGATAACTGATGGTAGTTGCTGTAGGGGTGTCCAGTTCCATCTTTTGGAATATGCAGGAATTGAGATTCTGTTCTTTGCTTCTTTTTCTTGTGTGCTAATAAAAAGAAAATTGCTGGCTCTGTTACAACCTTACCTCTGGACATGGGACAGGCACTTTAAAGCTGTTTGTAGGCCCCTTCACCTAAAGAAGATTCTTATGGAAGGATAAGTGGGTCATAGAGTAGCTTATTTGACACTTGGTTATCCACCAACCTCAAGAAAGATTTCTGTGTAACAAGGAACATGGTGAAGCAGCACATACCCAGCCACGTGGCACTGTCCTCAAATTGGTCCCATCTTGGATTTGAGACATTCAAGACTCAGTGTAAGAATGGGATTTTAAATCCTAAAAGGAATTGAAGAGCCCACTTTCTAGTACACCTGCCTTTTACATGCATAAGAATTCTCACTCAGGAAGCTGCGATTACTTAGGAAGATGCCAAAATCCTAGCAAAGATGAGTTAGAGTTATATTAGTCATCATGTTGTACCAAATCAGCCCCATTTGCCCAACCTGCAGTATGAAATGACAATTTTTGTAAAAGAGAAAATTTTGTTTGTTTGTTTTTCCCACAAGGCAACTACATGTAGAGGTGGGAGAGTAAATTTTAAATTTGCCTCCTCAAGGATAGGGTTTGGAGATGTGTGTGGGATAAAAGAGGGTGATCGAAGGCATTGGGAAAGGTGATTGGAGGTAAGGGAAAGCAAAGTAACTGGTGGCTTGAATCAAACTTTGTCACTCTTCATGGCAATGTGAGCAGTCTCTAGGGTGGAGCTTTGCCCTCTGATATCAAAAGATCACCCTGTGAGATCCGAAGTGAATGGTCAGTGGTTTCAACCAGTTCCTGGAAAGCAACTTCAGCACTGTTAGCAATGTGACCCATACATCACAGGTGTTATGTACAGCAGAGCTGATGGGGTGTTTTACGTAGATACATGATCTCTAAACTGGTGATAAAAGCAAGCAACTAAAAACAAGTGAAGCCACAGGGTTTATTTATATTTTCCCTTGGTTTCACCCAACACCCTTGTCTTTGTTCATCTTCATTTGGGAGGACTGGGGGTGGTGAGAACTGGTCTGATTTCTTCCTGCAGAACTGGGGTGTAGATCTCAGTTAGACAATGAAATGGCTTAGCTCTCACTGGAAATACTCATGGGTTCCCAGGTCAGTGGTGAACTAACATTAGACCATATTTTTTTTTTGTTTGACAAAGGATACATGAGATGGGGCAAGCAGGGTTTTAAATAGTGGTTGAAATCCAATAAGTTTTACCTTTAAAAAAAAACAAGATACTTAAGCCTAAAGTTAAAAGTATCATTATAGCCTACAAGGCAGTGCACAGAGGGAGTCAAAACTGGAAGGCATCTAACCAAGTAAATCAAGCAGGGGATTCTTTTTACATCCTGTAGCTGTATAGCCAGTTTCTGCTGCTCCCTGGGTGTTAATATGAGTAGAGCCAGTGGTAGGTGTGACAGAGTGTATGTCCTGCTCTGCCAGCAGGTAATCAAGAAGGACCCTGTCATCAAGAACTACACAGTGGAGGGAAAGTATTTAAAGAAAATAAAAGAAGAGTATTGCATCAGATATTTTGAAACCATAATTCTTGGCCACAGAGATTAGTAACAAGAGTGTCATCAGACCGAATTTGAGCAGTTGCTGGGCAGATGTGCTTGTTGAAGTCCTTTTTGTGTAAGATTGTGAAGGCCTATATGTGGACTTACAGTCTGGCATGATTGTCATCAGGCAATCTTGCATGAAAATTCTTCCTTGGCAACCTGCTGGCTTTATTTACTTTTTTGAGTAGGGTTGACAAGAGCAACCCCATTTTGGTTCTTAGAACTAACTAAATAATTAACTTCCTTCCTCCCTTCCTTCCTTCAGGAAATTGAACCCAGTAGCTCTCTAGCAATGAGCTACATCCTCAGCCATTTCAATTTTATATAGAGACAGGGTCTTGTTAAGTTCCCCAGGCTGGACTTCAACTTGTGATCCTCCTGCCTCTGCCTTCTGAGTAGCCAGAATTGCAGATATGTACCACCTCACCTGGCTCTCACATTTCTTTCTTTCTTTCTTTAAATGAGAGTATTTATTTTTATCCAGATAGAGTTCAGAGTGATTCAAAACATGGCTGTAGTGGTTGTTGAAAGAACCACCTCATAAAAAATTAATTATCCATTATGGAAAAAAAAGAAATCGGGGATAATAGAAATTTATCAGTTGCTATTTGCAAAACTGTTTGCTTTCCCTGAATATTTGGGTCTTTTGCTCACATTTCTTTTATATTCCCCTCTTTTTGGATAAGATTTTTCTCTGAGAACATCCTGATAGATTATTCCATTCCTAGGTTTTAACTGTTCCTTATTGTCAAGATGGGCCCATCCTGGTTGTTGGTCTGACCTGGTCCTGTTGCAGGTGAAGCTATGGACAAGTGGGAGTCAGTGTCAAAATTTTGGCCTCATCAGAGCAACAGTAAGGTTTAGAAGGACTGGTCCTCAGGCTACACTTACCTGGAGTCCACTGTAGAGTTCATTTCTATCTATTCTACAGGTGATGGGTATCATCTCCAAGCACTGGGCCAGCATTAATTTTTTTAGAGTCTCATTTCTGTAGAGTTTTGACAGGCAACAGGTACAAAGTTTTAAAATGAAAATGCAAAACAAATCCATTCTGTATACTGTTTTTGAGCCAAGGGACATAATTTTTTTTTATAGTCATGCCGATTTTTATTAAAGATAATCATAGGAAAACTAATTTGTAAATGAATAGTTTTATCAAAAAACTCTTAAGAGTGTTTTGTGGAGTCTTTTTCAGAAATCTGATTGCAAATGCTTTAGAGAAGCAGAAAAATTGTGAATGACAAAAGACTTAGAATAACCATGGTTAATTGTGTGTGTGTGTGTGTAATGTTGGGATAAAATCCAGGACCTCATGCATGGTAGGCAAGTAGCTCTACTACTGAGCTATATCCCCATCCATGGTTAACATTTTGAAGAAAGTTTAGCAACTGACTAAAGTTTTATTATTTAAATTGCATAAAGCATTTTATGTTAACAACTGTTACCAACAGTGTTACACTAGAACCATCATTTTAGGAACTCTTATTTATATAATTAACACATATCTCATATCATTATAAAATAATAGTCATTCATTTAGCAATACTTATAAACTGGATATAAGCAGAGTTACAAAGTGAGTATTTAATAGCCTTTAAAACAAATCAGTGTTTTTTTGAAACCTTCACTTTTTTAAGACTCACTTTTTCTAAGTAATCAAGAACCCTAATAAAGAAAACAAGAAACAGGTAATTATCTTATTAAAACACAAAGTCTTTGTGTTCTAGCCCATTCTTGTTTTACTAAGAGCAGATCAATATTTGAAGAAAATTTTACTGATTTAATCATATAAAATTAGATTCTGATATTATATTAGTTCATTAAATTTTAATTTTTAGAAAAAATCTGTGATTTTTTTTCTAATTATATTAACCTCTTCACACATAATTTCACAAACAATCAGTGACTTATTCAGACCTTCTGTATTTTGTTAAATCTTAGTTTTGTCCATATTTTTCTATTCTGGAAAAATCTAATCATTTTATTTTAGGACAAAAATTTTATTTTACCACAAAAAGTTCTCTTATCATAAAAATTCACATCTTTAAAATTTTTCTTATAAAAAAATATACCCTCATACATATATTTTTCTTTCTGCTTTATTTCCTTCTGAAATTTACATTTTGAAACTCTTTTTTTAAAAACCACTAAGAGTAAATTTCCTTTTTCTTCAATAAAAGAATGTATTTTATGTCTTATAGTTTTTTCATTAAAACACATCTTAATTTCTTTTCACATTCCTTACATATAAAATTACTTGTATTAATTAGAATTTTAAAACTCTTACTAGTCTTACATTTTAGTGAAATCTAGTGTTATGGGTCAGGCTGTGTGGGCAATGACCAAACAGACTCCATTTTTCCCTGAGACTCCATATCATGTAAGAAATGCTTCTCCCATGGGAAGGCCAGGCCTCTGTACCCATTAATAGTCACCCAGCATAGCATACTTGGCCACACAAAACAGCAATTGTTATACAATGTGAAATTGTTTTCTTGTTGAGAGCCACAGCTGAAGAGGCCCCAGCAAACTTCCAGCTGCCAGCAAACTTCCAGCTGCCAGCTGATGATTGGCTCACAGCGGCCCCAGCAAACTTCTAGCTGCCAACTGATTGGCTCCTCTGTGGTGATGCTCATTGGGTTGTTTCTCTGCCCTTTCAGACCACGGAGCTGCTCATTGGGGGGCTTTTTTTGGCTCTGCCCACAGGACCAAGCCAATCTGCCTCAAGAGCAAGAGGAGTGGGGGAGGTTGAGAGGCTTGTGGGAAGCCCATGGTGGCAGTTGGGCTCTGAATGTTTTCCTGAAGAGCTGTGTGGTTTGTCCTGTGTGTTCTAAAAATAAAGTTTGTTTCTTTTGACAAGTGGCTCCTGAATTGTGCCCAGCCAGACTGCAGGTTCTCTTTGCTTTCCATTTTTCTTGGGCAATGTACCTTGTCAGAGATTGATTGTCTAGATGTTAGTCACCCATCAGCCACCTGTGGGGAGTCAATCCTCTCCACAAAAGCAGCCCCCTAGTTCCTGGAAAATAACCTAGGCAATCATTATCTCCATAACCTGCACATCAGGGGTGTTATATACAGCGAAGCTGGTGGGAAACTAATAATGCATTTCTCAGCTGCATGACCTCCCAAATCAGGGATTTTTAACGTGAACTAAAAGAAAGTGAAGCTGGCCTCAATTACAATCCTTGTCACAAATATTCGTGAAATGTTTTAGCCATCTGGACGGATAATCTGGTTCTGTGAGACAGAAATGCAATTTCAATCCAACATTCTTTTATAAACTAGTGAGTCTTATTTCTCTGTGTCTAGAATATGGCATCGATTTTGGAATGTAAACTGTTAAGATCTGGTTCTGTCTCTTTATGTATATTTGTATATTCATGAGTTATGTGTGTAATATTTTCCTTCCTTTCAATATTACCAAGTTAATATTGAAATTATTATTTCAATAATTATTATTGGATTATAATTTAATCCAATAAAGAAATTTTATTTAATTGGCTTAATAAACATAACAAGTACTTATATCAATTAAATATTTCTTAAGCTTTTGGAAGTACAGAAGTGAATCCAATGCATGTCAAATTAAGTGATGGGTAAATCTTTAATAACTAAAGCTGACAGTATTGTTGATATAAGATAGATGGTTTAATAAATCATGCATTCAACTTTTGGATTATTGCTTTGTGAAGGCTGCCCAAGAAGCACATGCTGTGAAAATAATGGGGAAATAACTGAGGTGGTGGGTAGCTTTGTCTAAAGTCTCATTTAAATTTTAAGAGTAATCCAAGCACAATAGCTAAGAACAAATGAAACAGGTGAGATTAAAGTGCTCCTTAACAGTGATTTTGTTTTATAATACATCTGCTGAAAAAAACTTCCCAAATCCTTTGGGTAACTTATGGTCTTGAAATTATCTGAATTAACAATGGATATTCATCAACTACATCACTCTAAATTAGATAAACGTTGAAACATTAATGACTGTATCCAAGTTTAGGCTTATCTATTTTTGGCCTCACAGTGCAGACAAACTAAAGGTGTTTGGGTCTATTAACACGCATGTCTTGTTCCATATGGAAAAATGGTACAGAGGGAGCATCTGCTTCTAGAAATTGTAAAATGGTGTTAAACTCCAAAAGAGAAGCCAATACTATGGCCTTGGATCTTGGCAAAAAAGGAAGAGCTTTTATGGAGGATTCACCCTCAAAGAGACAGGAGGAAGCTCAGTCAATTCTGTCTCCCCATCAGGGAATCAATGGAAAGGGAAAGGGGAGAATCACCTTGTGGACTGATGGCGAGGAGGGGAATTTTAGGGTTCTTTGGTGCAGGTGCAGATGGTCATCTGCCTCTCCATCGGTGGCAGGACCCTTTTCAAAAGTAGTTAGGATGTTCATGGGGGATTTTGAGCTCGTAACATCATAAACCAGGTGGGCGGGCTGCTCTGCGCATGCTCAACCCAGGAGCTCAGGCGGTCAGCGGGTTTCCAGTGGGTCCTAGAGGTGTTTCCTGCAAAGCAACCTCAGAGAGCTTTGTGACTTGGGTAACTTATTTCTGGTTTCTTGCCAGTTTCTTATGCAATGGGAACAGCTAGGATTAAAAAGGGAAGCAACTGGATGTAAAGTACCCAAAGGATATCGAATTGTATGTTTTGTGGGTAAAGTTAGAATGTGTGAAGATGAGTTTTATTTTGCTGTTAAGGGGGGAAAGAGAGTAATCTTTTTCCCTATAGAGATTTTTTAGGACGGAAAAAAAAAAAGAATGGGGCTGTCCGCCAAGTAAGCTCCTGTATCGGGTTCCATCTGGGGTGAGCTGAGTGGTGGTATCCAAAGTAGTCACAGGGGGAGTCACTGTGGCCTGGTCACCGTTTGGGACACAGATCAAGTTGTAAATGGCGGGTGGGGTCCGGGCATTGTAAGAGCAAGCACAGAAGGTGAGTAACTCTCTTGCCCTGCGGTGGGAGTGCAAAATGAGACCCATGCTTTAGAAAGAAATTTGACCTTTATTTGTAAAAGTGAACTTTCTTTGTAAAAATTCTAGAATTAGGTATTTATTCAAGAAAAATGAAACTTATTGTACATACAGACTTTTAATGAGAATATTCATTCTAGTTTTAGTTTAGTAGAAAACTAAGTTAAGGGAACATCATCCAAATGGGGCTTTTCCCAGTGTTCAAGGCTGAATTATGTCCTGGGCTCAAATTGAAGTCGAAGCCCTTACCCTCCTCACCTAGAGCCTGACTGCTTTTGATCATAGGGCCTTTAGAGAGGAAATTAAATTAAATTGAGGTCATTAGGCTGCACTACATCCTGATCCAATATGACTGGTGTCCTTCCTTCTGAGACAAGGAAATCAGGACACAGACATGGCAGTATGAAGGCCCCATGACGACCTGGGTAAGAAGAGACTTCCACCAGACAGGCAAGGCTCCGAAAAACCAACCTGGTCAGCGTCTTTTTACAGAACCCAGCCTCCAGAAGTGTGAGAAAGTGATATTCTGTCGTTGAAGACTCCCAGTCTGTGGTACTTTGTTGTGACATGGCCTTGAAGTTATCTGAATTTTCATCTTCTCGAATATTATAATTTCTCTGATCTGGAATGTCCTATATTATGACAGCATATTCAGAGAGGAAAATTGATGAGGAAATATTACTGGAGATGCAAATTATATATCCATGTACTATATGGGATATATAATCTCTATATAACATATATTTCTATATATATTCTATCTATATGTCATATATACAAAAATCTATCTTAAACAGATTTAGTAATGTATAATAGATATAACCTACACATATTTAATGTATCCAACATGATGAGTTTGGACATAATCACATACCCATGAAGCCATCATCTCTACCAAGGTAATGGATGTGTATCTTCCATATACCTCCAAAATTTTTCTACATCCGTAATTTTTTCACTTTATTAATTTTTAAATTTAATCTTATTTTTAAATTTGACATATAATATTCATACTTATATATGGGGCACAGAGTTGTGGTTTGATACATGTATATGATATGTAATGGTCAACTAAGGGCAATTAGCATGTTCATCTTCTCAAATATTATAATTTCGCTGTGCTGGGAACCCTCCTACTCTTCTCCTCTAGCCATTTCAAAATGCATAATCAGTTGCCATAAGCCACAGTTGCCCTACTGTTGTACAGGACTTCCCTGCCTCTAGGTTGTATTGCACATTATCTGCCCTCTCTCAGTCTTCCCCTTCCTGTCCTCTAGTGACCTCTATTCTACTCTCTGAATCTGCATGATCCGGAATGTCCTCTATTATGACAGGATGTGGGTGTATCGATTTGTCTAACTTGTTCATTCAAGATTTGTTTATTTCAGTGTATGTGTATTTTATATCCAAGGAGACCAGAAAGAAAAGCCCAGCTTTTTCTAAAGAAGCAGCCTTTCCCATGTTAAAAAAAGCTTATAATAACCTTTGTTTTGGATTGAGCACCTGCACTTGACTATAACACATCAGACAAAACCTCAGTGAAACCACTCATGTCAGATGCCATCTCATCAAACTGAACTTAGGCCAGTTTTCCATGAAACAGGAGATTCATAGAAAATCATCCAAAGATAATTTTCTGGCATGACAGGAAAGTCCCCTCTGCTTTAACCCTGTAAGGAAAGTAGCAGCGAAATGACTAACCTGCTGTTGGCTCATTGTTTCTGTTTGCTTCAGCATTTCTTCTGCCTGTAAAGCCCACCCTGTCTACTCAACTCATTGGAATACCTTTATGCTTTAGAGATGGGATGCTGCCCAGCTCATGAATTGCTAATTAAAAACAACTAGATAATAACTTTGGCATGCTAAAATTTTGTATTTTGATGCCTTAAAAAGCCTCTTATTTGGGTCATAGGCATTTCACCCAGAGTCCATTCTCAGATTTTCCTGAGCCAGGAGAAGCATCAATACTCTCCTTGGACCTGGTGTGTTAGTCAGCTTCCCACCACTGTCAGCAAACAACAGAGAGAATCAACTTATAAAGAGGAAAGGCTTATTTTGGTTTCCTTTCAGTTCATGAGTGGTTGGTCCATAACTTTGGGCCTGGGGCTAGTCAGCACATCATGGCAGGAGCTTATGGCTGAGCAAAAGAGGAAGAGGAAAGGAACAGGTTCCAGAAGCCCCTTCAAGGGTGCATTGCCATGGGCAACCAGGGCCCCTGACCTGGGGTAAGGACTCCTCAAGCCAAGTGGGGCTCATGGTCCTTCTTCTATATCAAGACCTGGGTGCCCATGACTAGAATTCCTTATCCAGATTTCCCTGATCCACTTCTAGGACCTGCCCACCTTGCTCATATATACTTCTATCCTCTTGTGAAGGTGACATTAGCCACACAATCCATAGTGCTGGCTGAGGGTGAGGGACACATGAAACGGGTGGAGGAGGAAGGAGATTATGAACATCAGTTAAGACCTCGTGTGATACCATGATTTATAATGAAAACATATATTTGATATTTGCCTTATTTCCAAAAACCCATGGAATCTCCAAAGTGGTATCTTTATAAGCCCAGTGGATGACTGATGGATGGAGTTCCCTGTTAGCTCAGGAGGGGGGCAGCCTGCCCAGTGAAGGAACCATGTGATTAGAATGGAAACTTCTCCACACCACCTCAGGGCAGGGGAGGGGGACTGAAAGTTGATTAGTCATAATGAAAGTTTCATAAAAACACAAATGAGAGGGTTCAGAGAGCTCCGGAGTTGGAGAACCTGTGGAGGTGCCCAGAGTCGGAGCATCTGGAGAGGGCATGGAGCGCAGCACGCCTGCCCACAGACTGCGCTGTCATCTCATCTTTCATCTGCCTCTGAGTTTGTGACCTTTAGTACTCTCTGTAGCCAGCTGTCAATAGTGAGTGAAGTGTCCCCTTAGTTCTGCACTAGCAGATTACTTAACCCCCAAGAGAGGGCTGTGCTAGTGGGTCAGAAGCACTCGGAAATGAACTGAAGCTTCAGATTGGCATCTGAGGTGGGGCATCTGTGGGACCCAGTCCTTCATCCCCGGGATTGATGGTAACTCCAGGCAAATAATGTTAGAATTGAGTTTTTAAAACAAAACAAAACATTTTATACCATTTTACCCCCAATAAGAGAGAATGAACCCAAGAATTGTTTGGAATTATTAAAGAAATGATGGAATATCTAGATGAATGAAAATTAGTCTTAGGAAAGCATATTCAAATTTTTGTAAATACAATATAATTTTATTATATTTATTAATATATTATATTTATTAATTTTAATTTATTTTATTTATTAATGAGGTCTCCCAGTCATTGCGGGTGTGTCCTCAAAGGGGATTATGGGAACCTGGTCTCCTCCTCTTTTCCTCTTTTTGCTTCCTGGCCACCAGGGGGTTTTACTCTGGCGCATGCTTCTGCCTTTTAGGATGTTCTGCTGCAGGCCAGAAGCAACAAGGCCCCCATCACGTTCAAACTAGGGGCCCAAACAGACCGTTATTCTTTTCTTTTTTCTCTCTCTTTCTTCCTTCCTTCTTTGATCTAGAGTATAATTTAACTTTTTAAAATTTATTTTGTATGGATGATCAGTCTGTTTCTCAAATTGATGTATTGAAGTCACCTACTCATATGGTATTAGGGCTGATTGTTCCGTTTATATCTGTTAAATCTCACTTTCTATAGCTGGATGCAGTGTGGTAAGATCCATATATGCTTATGATTATTTACTCTTTCTGAATTGACTGCTTTATCCCTATACAATGACCTTCTTTATCTTTTCTTACTGCTTTTGATTTAAACTCTATTTTATTTGAAATATATCTGGCCAGTCCTACTTTATTTTGGGTTGAATTTACATAGAATATCTCATTCCTTCCTTTCATTCTCAATCTATATGCATGTCCTTGGAGGTGATGTCAGTTTCTTGTAAGCAACATATACTACTCTATGTCTTTTAATTGGAAAGTTTCCTTGACAATTAAGACAGTTATCAACAAGTAACTTCTTAGGGCAGCCATTTCATAATGTTTTCTAGTCTTATTGTAGATTCCTTTCTTTCTCACTCTCTTACAGTCTTCCTTTGTGGATAGCTGTTTTTTCTGGTAGTGTTTTTTGATTCTTTGCTGGTTAGTTTTGGTATGTCTATTATAGATTTTTTTTTGCTTTGTGACCAACCCAAGGCTTATGAAAAAGAATCTTTTAATTGTAACAAACTATTTTGACATGACAGAAACTTAACACAACTGTAAATATAAGAATTGAAAAAGAGAGAAAACAGCACAATATCTTATGCAATTAGTATGTTTTCTCTCTTTTGTATCCTGACAATCATGTTATGTTGCTATCAATTCAAAATAGCTTCTTGCACTTAATAATTTTCTTGACTTAGGTCTGTTAAGTTTTAAAATTGGACCTGGGTTATAGCACAGTGTTTAAGCAATTGCCTACCATGCACAAGGTCCTGGGTTCAATACCCAGAATGTGGAAAAAAATTTAAATTGGAAGGACATGAAACTGAGATGGCTCTAACACCTTGAGTTCCTACATAAACAAACATAAACCCCAAATAAACAGTAAAGTGGTACTTAAACTTAGCCAGGTAGAGGCTATCAAGTAATTTTTCATATAAACTTTTTATTTTAACCAATAACTTTTCTTTGTCTTATCTCATCAAGGTCTTATAAAAGTTTTGTCTCTTGTCACCCCACTAGCCCTGCCCGGTAGTGGCATCTCTAAACCTCTTGTACTCTGGAGTTTCCTGATCCACGAACGGCTGTCTGATCAAGTAAATAGGCAAAATTAAAGTGTGCCAAAGTTTATCTTTAAATAAGCCCTTTATGAGACTGGACAGGATCATAGAGACTCTGAGACCCACTGGCCTTGCACCTCCCTCTTGGTGTGAGGTGAGGGATCGTGATGCCACAGGATGCTGCAGCACATAGCACAGAGGTTGGATAGATTGGAAGGGAAGGGGTAGATCTGGGTGGCTCAAAGGTCGACTGTTGGGCACAAATTATGCCTAGCAGGTGGATTCTTTCAACCTTGCCTGTCTCCATGGCCCTCAGCAGCTGTATAGAAAATGCTCAGTATCCGAGGGGCAGCTTTCTGCCGCTCACAGTGAATCTGCTGGATCCACTTGTTACTGGGCAGAATAGGCTACTTATCTCTATCCCAAAATTGTGGAAAGAAGCACAATAACAATGATTTTTCATTTATCTGTGAACTCTGCTAATACAGCCAAGAGACAATAATAATTGAAAAATGACTATTTAATTCTGGACAAATGATGTGAATTAGACCCAGAGGTCCAGCTGGCTGGCATGTCAGGGACACCAGTAGCACAAAGACCAGAGTAGATCCCAATAGTGCTAGGCTTCAATTCTCACTCTCCCACCGAAACCCATTCCTGCATATTTGTGTGTGTGTGGGGGGGGGTGTGAGTGGGGGTGTGCTGTTTGCCTGTATTTATAGGTGATTTCCTACAAGAGGAGTTGCTGAGTCAAAGGAAAAATGCATTTCTTTTTAAAAATTTTTCCATGTGTTTACTATCAGTGGGGTTATTTACATCTGCACTTTTCAGAGGAGCAGGCCACTAAACTACAGCTATTAATTCAGAAGACCGCTCTTCCCCCTCTTCCATCTTCTCCCTGACCTCGTGGAAGGAAAGGAATACATGTGGACCCTGGGACCAGAGGCAGATGGGTCCTGCTTATTAGGCACAGGCCATTGGATAAATGCATTTCTAATTGACTGATTTTTAACCTAAGTGCCCTCTAGTTTCTCTCCAAAGCTCACTGTTATCATTGGCTTGGGGAAGACACAGGTTTTGCTGTCTTCTATTCATTTTTCCCTTTACTACTCCATCTCCACTACCAATTCACCCTTTATGTGTTGATTTAGACTTCTGGTTCCTTGAAAAATAATAGTGTTTCATAATGCTCTCCGTGTGCTTTTACATGATTCGCAAGACATTGCACTGTCCCATTACTCCATTTTTTGGACCAAGATTGCAAATTAGCATAGGCTGCTGGCTCCCTTTGTCAAAATCAACCTGCCAGAATGACAGATCTGAGAGAGAAGTCTGGATTTCAGGAAATAACAAAAGAACCTATGCAGAAACGTGTAGGAAGTAGGAAGCTAATCCTGACTGCACGGTGTAGTTGTGGGAAAAAAGTAGGCTGTGCCCTGGAGCAGAGTGGGGAGTTTTGGCAAGTGAATGGTTGGGTTAGGAGGAAACTGGAAGTAATATTAGGTTACAACCTCGGCATGCTGCTTCCTGCCAATGCTGATACTTGAAGGCGTTTAGTAATGAAAGCCCGACCAGGACACTTGATTCTGGTGGCAGCAAAGGAGCATCATGAAATCTAGGTTCCATCCCCTGCCTACTCCCTGAATTCATCTTGAGGCACACAAACCACATCCACTAGAAAATAGGAAATGTACCTGACAACACAGAACACCTGGCACAGAATAAGCATCTGGACATTCTCACTGATCTTCCGACAGCAGGCTGGGCGTTTTCATTTTGCATGTTCATGCTGCCCACAAAGTACAGCTGGAGGGAGAACAGGACCCCATTATTCCCGAGCGAGAGAGGTGCTGAATGCCCCTTGAAATAAGCCTTCGTTTAAGTGCTGCCAAGGGCTTCTTTTTCCTTATGCCTTGTTCTAGCTGAGGGAATGGGGAAATGTAGCTTCTTTCCCCCATCCCTCTCTTTCCAGTAAAGACTCGTATTTTTTGCTAGCTCTCCTCCCAAAATATTTTCAATATGAGTCTTTGTATGCAACATTTTGGAGACCTCCTATTATCAAGAGCATCTCTTTTACATTGAATATTATTGAATCATAGGGATACAACAATCTAGATTTAATTTTTACTTTTGTACTTAGAATTATCCCTCTGATTTCTTCCTGCATCCAGTATTGCTAATGAGAATCTGATAGTAATCCTAATCTTTGGTTGGTCATCTGCTCTTTCTCTCTGGAAGCATTTCCCTCTAGGTACAGAGTGCCCCTCTTTTGAAAGGTGTTAATAGTCTGAGGACCTTGTAATCTTGATCTCCTTTCCCCACTTCTCTCTCTCTCTCTCTCTCTCTCTCTCTCTCTCTCCCCCTCTCTCTCTCATTGACTATTTTGACCACCTCAATGAGAATATTTTTTTAATTTTCATTAAGAATCTTTTTTTCCTTTTAAAATATTGGTGTTCTGTTGTGTTGACTGTTGTGTGGATAGTCTAATTTTTTAGCATTTTTAAAAACAATGGTTGTTTTCCTTGCCTTGTCTTTTCAGGATTATTTTAAGTTTTTGGTTTGTTTATTTGGGTTTTGTTTTGTTTTTCTCTTTCTTTCTTTTCTTCTGTTCATAGACACGTTCTCTTGTTCTCCTTTTCTCCCCTGTTTTCTCTATTTCTCTCCCCTTCTTTATAACCATCACTTGCTATGCCCCCTCTGCATTCTCCCTGTTCACATGTTGAGCATTCTAAGCTTGCTTTTACCGTCCCATCACATTTTCTTTTCTCTTAATGAACTATATTTTTATCATCTTTTAGAACTATTTGATTTATCTAATTCTTGTCCCCACCATTCAATTTGTTGTGGTTATTAGTGCTGTGAATGACATAGTTTACACCTGCTGTTTACTTTAGCATCAGTTCTAATTCATGGTTATTTATTTCTTTTGCTGTTGGAGATGGCTGACACCACCATTACTGTTTTCATGTTAATTAGTTCTCTAAATGTCGTAGTAGGCAGTGGGTATTTATTTTAATTCTGTGTGTTATTTGCTTTGGCTGTTGCTCTTGTTTGTTTCCCATTTCCTGTGAGGCATTGGATATTTACAGGACACTACAAGTTCATAGAGTAGAGAATCTGCTGCTGCACTAAATTCAGTCAAGACAGTGTACCTTTTTCCACACACAGATTAACCACAATCAAACTTTGGATTTATTTTAATACATCAAATAGAAGAGACAAAAACAAACAAACAAACAAAAACAAAGCAAAAAACTAATGACTAACTCTTAGGAACAGCTATGCTGGTGGTGGGGTGTGTGTGTGGGGGAACTCTCAGGTTCTACTCACATAATCCACTTATACAGTAAAAACAGAAAATTAACACGAAGACTATACCTATATCACTCTGGGACGCTTTGGCTACAGATGGTTATACCCTAAAAAGGTCCATACAGAAGAGTGAAATAGAAATCCCAGCCCAACAGATGCAGATGCATAAAACCCAACACAGGAATACCAGAACTACGAAAAAACAAGGTAACATGAAGCTTTATAAAGTTCATAATTTGTCAGTGACTGACTCCAAAGATGCTGTAGTAGATAAAATATCAGATAAGGACTTAAAATAATTATTTTACAAATGGTCAATGAATTCCAAGAGAATGAAGAAAAACTGAATTAAGGGAATGGGGAAAAGTAGCTTCTTTCCCCTGATCCCTCTCTTTCTAGTAAAGACTTTGTACTTTTGGCTAGATCTCCTCCCAAAATACAGGGCATGAATGAGAAATTCAATGAGATAGAGATATTAAAGAGGAATCGAACAGAAATCTTGGAAATAAAAACACAATAAATCAAATGCTCAGTTGAACATCTCTGAAATACAGAATCATGGAGTTGGAAGACAAAGTGGCTGGCCTCAAACATTCAGAAAGTAGTAAAGAAAATAAAATAAGCAACCATGACCCATACAAGAAATCTGGAGACCAAATTTAAGAATCACTGGAGTTAACAGAGGGTTGTGAGATGCTGGCTAATGGCATGAATAACACATTCGGGAAATGATAACAGAGCACTTACCAAACCTTGAGAATGAAATGAATATCCAGATGCAGGATGCATTCAGAAACCCAAACAGACAAGCTAAAAACAGATCCACTCCATGCCACATTATAATTAAAATGCCTAATGTACAGAGTAAGGATAGAATTTTAAAAGCCTCAAGAGAAAAACATTAGGTCACATTTAGAGGCAAGCCAATCAGAATTACTTCTGATTTCTCAACACAAACACTAAAACCCATTAGGGCTTGAAATGAAGTGTTCCTCTGAAAGAAATAACTCTCAACCAAGTTTGCTATGTACTGCAAAGCTATCCTTCATAATTGAAGAAGAAGTAAAAATCTTCCAAGACAAACAGAAACTAAAAGAATTCATGACCTTAATTAAAGCTGGCACCAAAGGAAATACTTAAAGAAGTACTCAACACAGAAGAAATA
Source organism: Marmota monax (assembly GCF_021218885.2). Taxonomy (NCBI): domain Eukaryota; kingdom Metazoa; phylum Chordata; class Mammalia; order Rodentia; family Sciuridae; genus Marmota; species Marmota monax. The sequence continues at coordinate 25,714,344 of NW_026694432.1, read as the reverse complement.
AAAAACAAACCCCAGTGCTCACAAATGAACAATTTTCATTTGAACCATAGATAAGGAAGTGAAAAATAGAATCAAATTAAACATTAGAAAGAAATCCAATGGCAGGAATTAATAAATATCTCTCTGTAATAACATTAGACATAAATGTTTCAACTCTCCAGTTAAAAGACATAGGCTGGGAATGGATTAACAAACAAGACCCAAACTATATGTTTTTTGCAAGAGACTCACCTTACAGGCAAAGACAGCCACAGGCTGAAAGTGAAAGGATGCAAATTGATATATTATGTAAGTGGAGCTTGAAAACAAGCAGGCGTAGCTACTCTCATATCTGACAAAGCAGACTTCAAACCAAAAATAATCAGAAGAGACAAAGAAGGTCACCTCATACTGGTAAAGGAAACAAACCAATAAGAAGATATAATGATAGTAAATATTTATGCCCAAATGTTGGTGTACCTAATTGCATATAACAGGCACTACTCAAAGACTGAGACCCTGTTAAAATAATAGTGGATGATTTCAACATACCTTTCTCAGAGATAGCTCACCCAGACATAAACTCAGTAAATACTATTTGGACTTGAAAATATTATAAATAAAATGGGCTTAACAGGATTCTATAGAATATTTCATCCAACAACAGCCAAATATACTTCCTTCTCAGCAGCTCATGAAACCTTCTCCAAAACAACTTATTTTAGGCCACAAAGCAATTCTTAGAAAATACAAAAAATTGATATGACTTCTTTCAACTTCTAATCAGATTATAATGAAATGAAATTAGAAATCAACACAAAAAAAACCCTACAGAAACTGTATAAACACATGGAAATCGAACAATATACTTTTTTAATGGTGAACAGTGACAGAAGAATTCGGGGGAGAAATTTAAACATTTTTAGAATCAAAAGAGAATAGGGATAGAACATATTAGATCCTCTGGGATACTACAAAGATGGTTCTAAGAGGAGTTAATAGCTTTGAGAAAACCAGAAAGACACCAAATAAACAAACCTAATGATGCATCTCAAGACTCTTTAAAAAAGGGAAAACCATTTCCAAAGCCAATAGAAATAAGGAAACATTAATTATCAGAACTGAAATAAAAGAAATTGAGAACAATAAAACAATACAAAGGATCAATGAAACAAAGAGTTGGTTCTTTGAAAAGACTAACAAGGTTGCTAAATTCATAGCTAAACTACCAAAAGAAAAAGAAGACCCCAATTAATAAAATTTGAGATGACAAAGGAGAAATTACTACAGACATCTCAGAAATCTACAGAATAAAAGAAACTATTTTGAAAACGTATACTTCAATAAATTGGAAAACCTATAAAAATGGATTCATTTCTAGACACACAACATCTATCAAAACTGAATAGAAAGGACATAGAAAACCAAACCAGACCAAAAGCTAGCAATGAGATAGAAGCAGTAATAAAAGCCTTCTAACCAGATCTTTAAAGAATAACTAATGCCAACCAATGCTTCTCAAGTTAAAATAAATTAAATTTTGAAATTTAATTTATTTAAATTTATTTTATGAAGCCGTATCACACTCCTACCATAACCAGACAAGGACACATCAAGGGAAGAAAACTGCAGAACAATATCCCTGATGAACTTTGATGCAAAAAATCGTAATAAAATATTAGTAATCATATTCAACAACATATTAAGAAGATTGTACATCAAGACCAGGTTGGTTTTATCCTAGGGATACAATGATGGTTTAACATATGCAAATCAATCAATGTGATTCATTACATAATAAAATTAAAGACAAAAACCACTTATAAATCTCAATAGAGGCAAAGAAAATCTTCAACAAAATGCAGCACCCGTTCATGCTAAAAACACTGAAGAAACTAGGGGTAGAATGAACCTACCTCAACATCATGAGGGCCAGATGTGACTAACCCATACCCAATAATCATAGGGAATGAAAGTATTTCCTTTAAAATCTGGGATAAGACAAGGATTCCAGTCTCACCTCTTCTATTTAATATAGTGCTAGAAATTCTACCCTGAGTAATTAGGCAAAATAAGGAAGTAAAAGGGAGAAAACAGGGAAAAAAGAAGTCAAATTATCATTGTTTGCAGATGATATGATCCTATACTTAGAAGATACAAAAGGCTCCACCAAAAGACTTCTAGAGCTAATAAACAAATTCAGAAAAATAGCAGTTTACAAAATCAACATATAAAAATCAATTACTTCCCTATAGATCAATAATGAATCTGCTGAGGAAGAAATAAGAAAAACAATTCCATTCATAATAGTCTAAAAATACCTAGACATAAATATACCCAAGGAGGTGAAAGACCTTGATAATGAAAACTATAGAACCCTGAAGAAAGAAATTGAAGAAGATCTCAGAAAATGGAAAGGCCTCCCATGTTCATGGATAGGCAGACTTAATATTGTTAAAAGGGCCATACTACCAAAAGCAATATACAGGTTCAGTGGAATCCCCATCGAACTATCAATGACATTCTTCACAGAACTAGAAAAAAATAGTCCTAAAGTGCTTTGGGGAGAATAAAAGACCCAGAGTAGCCCAAGAAATTTTTAAGACACAAAAAGCAAAGCTGGAGGTATTACAATACCTGACTTCAAATTATACTACAGAGTTGTAGTAACAAAATTGGTCTTTGTGTCTATTTTTATGGCACTGCCATAAATACAGACACATAGACCAGTGGTACAGAATAGAAGACACAGAGACAAACCCACACAGGTACAGTCATCTGATCCTTGACAAGGTGCTAAAAACATACATTGGAAAAAGATAGCCTTTTAAGGAAATAATACTGGGAAAACTGGTTATCCACATTTGAAGAATGAAACTAGACCCTTGTCTCTCATCCTGCACAAAAGTTGAGTTAAAATGGATCATAGACCTAAAAATTAGGCCAGAAACTATGCAACTCCTAGAAGAAAACCTTGGATCAATATTCTAGCCTATAGGCACAGGCAACAACTTTCTCACTAGAACTCCTAAAGCTCAGGAAATAGTACTAAGAGTTAATAAGTGGGAAGGCATCAAATTAGAAAGTTTTCAAAGGAAACAACAAAAATGTTAATAGAGAACCTACAGAATAGGAGAGAATTTTTGCTAGTTACTCTTCTGATAGAGGATTAATATCTAGAATATATAAAGAACTTTAAAACAGTCAACACCAACACCTCCCAAATAACCCAATTAATAAATGGGCCAATATATTAAACAGACAACTTCTCAAAAGAACTACAATGCCAACAAATATATGAAGAAATGCTCAACAATTAGGGAATTGTGAATTAATTAGCAATTAGGGAAATGTGAAATAATACTACACTGAGATTTCATCTTACATCAGTCAGAATGGCAGTCATCAAGAATACAAAATGCTGGCGAGGATGTGGAGAAAATGGAGCACTTTTACACTGTTGGTGGGGTTGTAAATTAGGACAGTCGCTATGAAAATTATATTTTTCTCAAAAGAGTATACATGGACCTATTATATGACCCAGCTCTACCACTCCTCAATAATTCCCTAAAGAATTAAAGTCAGCATACAGTACCTGCATGCCCCCATTTATAGCAGCACAATTCACCATAACCAAACTATGGAATCAGCCTAGTATCCATCAATGGTTGAATGATAAAAAAAGTGTTATATTTACACAACAGAGTTTTATATGGCCATAGAGAAGAATGAAATTATGTCATTTTCAGGAAAACGGATGGATCTTGAGAATGCTATGTTAAGTGAAATAAGGCAAACTCAGAAGGTCAAGGGTCATATGTTTGCTCTCACATGTGGAAGCTAGAGAGGAAAAAGGAAAAGAAAGGTATGGTGGGGGGGTCTCATGAAAACTGAATGGAGATCAGTAGAGTACAAGAAAAGGGCTCATGGGATGGGAGGAGATGATGGAAAAGAGAAGCTCTGGGAATATTGGCTGAATTATATTGTGATATTTGTTGCATGAAACAATGAATTCCATTATCATGTTGAACTATCATGCACCAAGCAAATATGAAAAAAAGAATGTCCCTCTTTTTTCTGCAATGTTTTAAATTTTTTCTACAATGTGTCTAGTTGGCAGTTTTTCTTTATCGGTCCTGTTGTACTCCGAGATCCTTTCTTACAGGGATTTTATGATCTTATTTCTTTGACTATTAACATTTCCTCCATTTTCCCCCTCCTGCTTATACTTCTGTATCTGGATGTGGGTCCATTGCATGCCAAATCTCTGCAGATTTATTTCCCACTTTCCTTTCACTATTCCCCTTGGAAGACTTCTCAAGCTTCCAGCTCTTCACTAGCTACCTCATTTCAATGCTTATGTTATTTGTAACTAACCTTCACACTAGAATTTTTTAAAATAAATCATTTATTGTTCTTATATTGCTAACATCTTGTTATTTAATGTGAGAATGCAAAAGAGATGCTCCAGGAAAAGGAAGCCTCCAAAATTTTGCAAAAACTTACGCTGAAAATATTTTTGGAGGAAATTTAGTCAAAAGTACAAAGTCTTTATTGGAGAGAGGGGTATCAGGGGAAATAAGCTACTTCTCCCCGTCTCCCTCCTCTTAGATCAAGGATAAGGAAAGAAAAGCCCTCGGCAACTGCTTAACTAAGGATAATTTCAAGGGGGCATTCAGCACCTTTTGTAAAAGTAAAAGCCAACTACTGGGGAGTAATGCAGTCCTGTTCCCACTCCAGCTGTATCATGGGGGTAATATCAAAGTGGAAAACGAAAATATCAGACTCCTTGTCTAAAGATTAGTAAGAATGTCAAGACAGCTGCTGCAGAGCCCCGGATCAGTCTCAGTGCCATTCTGAGCATGGGCCCTGCAGGACACATCGTCCCAGGCCAGGAAGGAGGCCCTGGGTCAGCAGACAATGCTCCAAATAAAAGCAATAAATTGCATTGCTCCAGCTTTTCCCTCTGCCAGACTGGCATCATCCATGAATATCCCATGTAGAAGGTGTCAAATATCACTCCCTAAACCTTCCAGACCAGCATGTCCTGTTTCCTCTGTCAACCTAAATAATAACCAGAGGTTGCAATGCTCTGCCACTCCCAAGTAAAAATCACTATGTGTTGGAGAATATCTCTCTGACTTTTGTTTAGGTTGATATATCTGATGTCAGAAATGGGGTTTATTCAGGTAAAGCATGTGGTATTAATAAAAACACACTTTCTTATTTAACCAATAATTCATCTGGAGGAATGGTATCTTTTGATATGATTGGATTAAATTAAGATAGTACTATAAAAAGAGATCACCAGTAGTAGTTGAACAAAATGCTGCCTTGGGGACTCTTACCAAAGTTAACCACTAGGTGGACTCAGAGATTTCTTAGGTCAGGTTCAGTCAAGTTACCTACAGTAACTATTGATTGCGAAATATTAACTAACCCATTATTTTACCAAGTTAAAAGTGATGAACATGAGCAAGGAAAAAATTGAGAGAAGCCTGAGTTTCAGCACAGTATGGAATCTCATTCTGACATCAATTTTCTCCGTGGTTTGTGATTCAAATGGGTGATGATGGTGTTGGAATTCTGGGGAATGTTCTCTGCAGCCCACACATCAGGTGTGAGGCTTCTCCCTTGAAATTTGCATCAAATAGTCCAGCTCAGACAGTTCCTATTCTTAGTAATTATCTGGGAGAAAATAATATTGGAGGAACCTAGAACAATTAGGATCTAGGTATAGCCCACAAGGAGATCAAACAATATACAACTAGAAAACAATACATAAAGCTACAATCTACTAACAGGCATATTTTAGTTTTTCTTTAGAGATATATTTCTTTCTCTACAGTCATACTGACTTTTATGAAATATAATTTTAAAAAACCAATTTGTTAGTACTGTGAGTTTAGTATTATCAGATTTGGCTTGATTCTTTACATAAGTGCAGCAAGAAAATTGATAGACTCTGATTTTAGATTTAGAGATGTCTGGAGGCTAGAAAATCAAACCAAGGAGTTTGACTTGAGGTAACTAGACTCCAATTAAAATAAAATTAAAGCAAGCTTATTATTTCGACTGGCCGGGCTGCCTCTCCCACCAAAACCACGGGAACAAGACAGCAGCAGCATCTTTCCTGCAGCCCAGGCTTATAGCCCAGAAAGTTACACAAAGGGGGGTTACAGATAACAAAACTCTGACAAGCATAACACAAAGGCTAGTTTACAGTTTTGGTGGCCCTGACATCAAAATTTATGAAGGTCATTAGAGCCTCAGAGAGGGTGGTTATCTGGCCAGGGAAGGCCAAGATTTGTGAGGATTCACTAAAGTTTCAGAGAGGGCTGCTATCTGGTCAGAGAGCCAGGCATGGGTGAGTTCAAGGCACGGGCAGGCATTCCAAGCAGGTTCAGAATTTGCAGTAATTTATAGTAAAGCTGAAATTATCTTTTCATGGCTTTGTGGCAAGATGGCTCCCAATTTTAAGAAAAGATCAGGTTGGGTCTATCATTCCCCCCTTTTCTTATGTGTCCCTTTCAAATCTTTGATAGGGTAGGGGAAGAGCACTGAGAGAATTTTAATCCCTCAGGCAACAGTCTCCAACTTTTTTGAACTCACCCAAAACCGGTCTCCCTGATTTTACCTGACTTAATTAATTATTTATATTGACACTCTATTTATTTTGGCTCCACTGTTGTAAGAAGAGGGGCGTCGCTCGTTTTGGCTTCTTCTGAGCTGAGAGGGGGTGACGTGAGTGGGCACAGCATGAGGGACATGAGTTTCCTTTTACAAGTCAATTTGGTTTGAAGTCTGGTTGGAGAAGAACAGGTTGTAAAGTCATCTGGGGATGGTTGCTTCTATGAGAGAAACAAAAACCATGAGTACTGAATAAATGTTGCAGGAGCTGGAACATGTCACTGTATAGAAGTTCCCTCACAAGGCTTTAACATCCCCAGTTATCAGGACTGTAAGCACAACATTTAACTTTTAGTGTTACAGTTGTCCCTCCCCATAAGATACAGTTTAATAATTTAATGTCATCTGATCTTACAAAATCCTTTTACTAGTATGACCTCTATGTCTAATAGAGAAACCTTAATTCTGTTACTCAGGGCTGGATAATCATACTAGCAAACACCAAGCCTACCTGGGTAGGTTAGGAATATCTGTAGGCCTTAAACTAAAAACTACTGTCTCTGGCAGCTCCTCTTGATAGTCTCTTTTTATAGTTATCAGGCATTTCTGTCTGAGAATCCTTCTTTGTAGCCTCCAGTCTTACTTATTTTGGGAGGCTAACATGAAGTGTATACCTTAAATAATAATAATTATTATTATCATCATCATCATCATCATCATCATCATCATCGTCATCATCATCGTCATCATCATCATTATTATTTAAAGTGCCCAGGAATGGCTGTGTTTTGGTTTTAATGTCTTTGCTAAGTGTTTACGATGAAGCAGTCAAACTGACTTTTGTTTCTATCTATTGTTAACAGTCAGCTGAGTTCTTATGGGGGTCATTCCTGGGGAAACATGAGAGCAGCTTCTCAGTTCTGCTAGTGCCATTTGCGCTAGGATGGGTCCAGGTCTTACTTGACCATGTGGCTTCCCTTGGAAGCATCAGAGATGTCTCCCTTCTCTGATGACCCTCCTCTTCATAGCAAATGTACTGATTGGCTTTCTGTTCTCCAGTGATCTCATTAATCTCCCTGATCGGGAGGTTATGCGGCCTAGAGTTGCAAGTCCCCTGTTCCCTGGATTCAGATTGACTCAGAGGGCAAGAGCCAAATATTGGTTTTTCTGGCCCTTTTAATTTAACTTTAATTTTAAAACTTAATCTTAAACATGCAGCAAATAAATTTTTTACAGCCTTATATTAAGAGTACTGGGCTTTACTATCTATAACTAATTATTTATCTTTTTTATTAATTGGGATCTGTGTTATCCTATCTGTCTTGTAGGTGATGGCTTATTATCTTAAATTAACCCATGTTGTGTTCTTAAAGCAACACTTCTGTAAAACACTAACAGGGAATCTTTAGACCACTTATAAGGAAATTACAAAATAAAATTAACAAGAATAAAAACATTTAGTTCCTGTAATAGCTACCCTGAATTTTGGCTGAGTTATGCATTATATCCCCTGTTTGAGATCCTAGTAATCTTGACAGAAAAAAACAACTTCTGAACATAACTTCAAATGAACTAAAATCTGGCCTACTGCTTTCGTAGTCATTCTCACATGTAGTAAGATGGGACACAGTGCCTTAGCTCAGGTAAGGCAGGGCTCTTTATAGATCTTAAGTGTTCTAGTTCTAAAGCTGATCTTTGCTTTGTAAATATCATTTTACAAAGTTTACATAAATTGTTTGAGTTCACATGAACATTAGCTAACACCATATGATATCACATTTAAAGTATGAATTAAAGAAAGGCTGAAAGTTTTTAACCTTTACATAGATTAGGCTCTCATTAACTTAAAAATGCATTTAAATTGTTCCCCAATGTAAAAAGTAACATAAAACTTTACATATCTTATTGATAACAGGTAAATGAATCCCAAATATATTTTTTTACCAAACAACTTTAGAATACCAGCTTGATATAATGCTCTTTAAAGCTTCTACCTTATAGACTTGTATACCTGGAAGATATGAGCACATTAATAGCATCACAATTACATTGATTTTTTATATTAACCAAGTTTAGCTTTTAAAGAAATGACAGTACAATGCTCTAAAATAACAGTTCTTATTTAACCAGTTGTTTAATTTTTATGATTTCTTGCTCTAGAAAAAAAAAACTTAATAAACAAAATGTTATGGGTAAACTTATGTTTTAAGAATTTTTTTTTACTTTTTAGCACATGATTGATTGTAAAAACAAACTTATACAGACCTTAGTAAATAAATCAGATATCTAACAAAAGTACTCATGAATGAGTAATCCCATATCAAATTTACTTTACTTATTTATCAAAATATTAGACAAATGTATTAAACAGTGTTAACCATTTTTTTCTTGTTGAAAGAAAAGTCCTAGAACCAAGACATATTAGACATTTTATAGACATTAATATTTTATTAGTTTTTTTGAACACCTAGAAACACTTGTAAGCTTAAATTTAAAGACATTTATTTTCATCTGTTTATCCAATTTAAATTGAAAAATTTAAATCATGTGAATTAAAGATCTTTGTATCCATTGTTTATAAAATTGGTTTTTATGATTGCTCCTTATATATGTTAATTTGTATATCATATATATGATATAAGGACATATGTACATATAGACATACAGCACATAATACAAGTGTGCACACATAAAACAATAGTAAAGGCCTTCTAGCTTTTTGCAGGTGAAATCTCCATTGCAATGTTACAAAAACTGCACAGGTGGTGGAGAACTGATCAGAGAAACATTAACCTTGGTCTGTAGGATCAAAATCATGAGCTCAAAAAAATACAGAATCTAAGAAAAAGCAAGAGTCCTAGAAAAAAATGACTGGCCAGTAATTAGTAAATACCATACAATTTCCTTTTTTTTTTTTTTAGGCCTCAGATCAGTCTCCTACTGAGCTTGCAGGCTTCTTTCATTTGCATTTCAACGTAAGTCCTGGGTGAGGTCTGGAAGGAGCAGGGAAAAACTGCTATTCTGAGCAGACACCTCAGGCCTAAGGCATTTTAACCATAAGTCATAATTTTCAGGTTTGGGTGTTGAAAATTATGATATAAGTTTAAGATACAATTCACAAAATTTTATATCTTTACATCTTGTTTTGTCAACAGATACCATACTATGATTTACTATCCTTGTCCAAATTAATGCACTGGTACACACAGTGACATTTTCCCAGGCTACCCAATTCAAAATTGGTGAAAAAAACTGAATGATTGGGAAGTTACTTGCCAACTTGGAAGTAGAGTTCTTTAGTTTTACATCCTAAGTATTTAAGTTCTCTGGCATGAATTATCTGAAATCATAAACTAAACAATTACCTAAAGCCAACTTTTAACTGCAAGATTGTGCAAGGCTTCAAAAACCCATTCAGATACCAGATTGTTACAATAAAACATCATCTTTTAGACACACATTCAGCCAAGATCATTCCCAAGAAACAATTTATAATATCAACACATTATTGCACATGTCTTAAAGGGCCAGAAACAAAGACACAGGACAGACAGACAGAAAGGAGCTCCAGACTATGGCTGACAGATAGAAACCTTTAAAACAGAGCAGATAAGAGAAAAATCTCCTATACCAGTGGCACCATAGATGTCCGTACAAGGGGACCAGATGTTTTCACAGAGAGGAATCCTGAAATGTAAAATCAAGGGTCTCAGTGGCGACTTTACTGCATTTAGTGTACCCTTTTTCTTTTTCTCTTTTTTTAAGAAGACAGAGGTGGCATAACCCTTACAGTGAAGGGAAGTAAGGTGGGAGTTCCCCAAAGCAAAAAAAGGCCTTCGGCAGCTGCTGGGAGTCCCTGAGTTTCTCCTTTTACTTACAGGATTAGCTCCTCTGGTTCGGTTCCACCCAGGCACACTCCATCTCCTAACATTTTGGTAGTCAGCTCTCAAAAAGTTCCCTGGGAATCCTTTAGAGTTCCCTCTGAGGTGTCAAAATTTGTAACTGAAAGTTCCGTTCCTGACCTTGAAGCCAATAAATGCCAATTCAATAATGAGGACAGGGTTTTGAGAAAAAGAAAAAGGGAGGTTTATTGCTTTGCTAACAAAGGAGAAACACAGGGGACTCTGCCCCAAAGGTTGTGACTCTCTTGATCTGGAGGGACAAGAGGTTTTAAAGGAGTTTCACTTGTTAATCTTGGAGATACTCAGTTCTTAGATCCCCAGCAGGCCTTGCCCTCTGCAGTGGGTGTGCTCCAGGCAGCCATCTAGGAGCTTCTCTCATCCTGCCTAACAAAGGGGGGTAAAGTTCATCACATTTCCTTAAAACACAGTCCAAAGGGGTGTCAGGCTTACTTGCTTTATTACCCATTTTCATGTCCAATATCCTTAAGTTTTTACCACAAAAGTCACACAAAAAAAGGCAGAAAAACAAACAAACAAAAAACATAGAACACAGAACAAAACACAAGAAAACAGAAACCCGACACTGAAACAGAAAAACAGAGGAGCAATGCAACGTCTTGCTAAATTTCCGGGGTAGGAGCGCATGCGTGCCCGTCGGCACCTCTCTACCCTTCCAGAGGAATTCCCTACAGAACAGAACAGAAGAAAGAATGATTTCTCGTTACTGTCCCAGACAGGAGTATATGTGAGCCTCGCCAGGCCACCTCTCTGTCTTCAGAAGAGATCTCCCTTAACTGGATACCAGATGTTATAAAGGCACTACTTACCTATGGAGGCCTCCTCCACCAGGTGCTTGCTAATAGTTTTAGTGCGGTAGTTCAATGCAGTGCTCCAGGGACTGAGGCTCACTCTGAGGCCTTGGGACATCTCAAGGTGCGCACCCCCTAGAGTGGCTCTCCAGCCCAGAGCCCTGGAGCGAATGCCGGCTTTAGAATTTCCAGCAGTCTGATCTGGCAGGGTCATCTCACTGGGTCCTCCAAAATGTTAGACCAGGACGCAAGAAAAGACCACTGGCTCCAATTAAGATCAAATTAAAGCAAGCTTATTATTTCCACTGGCCGGTCTGCCTCTCCCACCAAAACCACGGGAACAAGACAGCAGCAGCAGCTTTCCTGCAGCCCAGCTTTATAGCCCAGAAAGTTACACAAAGGGGGGTTACAGATAACAAAATTCTGAGGAGCATAACACAAAGGCTAGTTTACATTTTTGCTGGCCCTGACATCAGAATTTATGAGGGTCATTAGAGCCTCAGAGAGGGTCATTATCTGGGCAGGGAAGGCCAAGATTTGTGAGGTGTCACTAAAGTATCAGAGAGGGCTGTTGCTATCTGGTCAGAGAGCCAGGCATAGGTGAGTTCAAGGCACGGGCAGGCATTCCAAGCAGGTTCAGAATTTGCAGCAATTTATAGTGAAGCCAAAATTATCTTTTCATGGCTTTGTGGCAAGATGGCTCCCAATTTTAAGAAAAGATCAGGTTGGGTCTATCACCTAATCCTTTGAGGATCTATTCACTCCCTATGATGCTGGGAACTCTAGAAGCCACATGTTCTATGCATATTTTCAAGTATGCCAATGTTTCCAGTTTTATCCTGTTATAAAGAGGACACATTCTGAGTTTATACAAATTCCACATTGCCACAAAAATACTCCTGAATAGTTTTAGAATTTTGCAGAAATAAGGTATAGAGAAGAAATTATGCTTTCAGCTTTGCTTACAAAACTATATTTGCCCAAATTGCTGTAAACTATAGATAAAGACAAACATTTCCTTAAATTTGGAAAACAAAACATTCAAGAACCAAACACATATTAATTGAAAGACAAAACTCCACAGATTCTATCAGTTCAGCCAGTCTTCTGTCTCGTTCTGCGTTAGGTTTTACGAACCCATCAGTTTCTTTGTTAGAGTTCTGTTTTTTATTCAGTCCACTGGTCCTAAAGTTATCAGACACTTGTATTCAGGAATACTTGTTAGAAGAGTGTTCCCTGCCCCACCCCATGAATCTGATTGCAAATGGTTTTAGAGAACAATCAAAACTTATGAATTACAAAAGATTCAGAATAGACATGGCTACAACTTGATGACAGTTCAGCAGCTGACAAAGAAATTCAGTTATTTTTATTGTGCACACATCATTTTAAGATAACAATTATGACTGAAATTGTCATGCCAGGACCATTGGACTTTTGTAAATTTCACAAAGTCTCTAGAATTTTTGTATCAGTAACTTATCTGGATTGGATGTAACATAAAGGAGGTTTAGCATCACTTTATGGATTGAAAGTGGATCCCAGGAAATGTGTTCATCATCTCTGCAAGATGAGAACTACAGCTTTTAAGGATTTCCAGTAGTCCAACTGGAAAACCTCAAAATTGGAAAGACTTAACTAAGAATGCTGATCCCAAGGAAGCCTGCCAAAGACATCAAAGAATTAAAACATTTGATCAAGGCCCTAAACAACTTAGTGAACCCTGTTTCAAACTAAAAAATAAAAAGGGCTGGGGATGTGGCTCAGTGGTTACTCACCCCTGAGTTCAATCCACAGTTCCAAAAAAAAAAAATCAAAATAGGACCATTGGTCTTCATGAAACAGTAGGCATTCATTAAACCAAAGTGATAGTTAAAAGATTTTAAAAGGAAGAGATATCATAAAACAGAAACCTTAACTATTCTAAGGCTCAGTTTGTTTCCATTAATAAGAAACCTAAGAAAGATATCACGAAAAAGAAAATCTGGAAAAAACATAAAGTCTGTGTTTCCTAGACCATTTACCAAAAAGTCATGAAAAACGTTTTACAGCGTGAGTACTTCTACTTATGGGAAGCTCATCCAGACAATCTGGAAGGCACATCTGGAAAATGTGTCAACAAGAACACCAGTGCCCTGATCAGGGCAGTGCCTGACTCTGGGAAATGTTAAAAGCACATCAAATGATCTGGTCACATGGACCAATTCAAAGACATTGAGAAAAGCCAAGAGTAACGAATCAAAGGCTGGGGCTGCAACTCAGTGGTAGAGCGTTTGCCTAGCCTGTGTGAGGCCCTGGGTTCAATCCTCAGCACCACACTAAATAACTAAACAAAGAGACATAAATAAAGGTATTGTATCCATCTACAACTAAAAAAAAAAAAAAGAAAAGAAGAATCATTATCAAGGCTGTCAGGCCACAATAAGCAGAGTCAGAACAGGGGAGAAAACTAAGCTGTGGTAACTGACTAAAATGTTGGGGAGTCACTGATTAAATGGGAGATGTTAAACAAGAAAAGCTGCAGTGCAGATAGTGGTTGAAAATCAAAAACAAAACTGATTTCAAAATTTTAAATCTAATCGTCTTGGAAAACATTTTTCTTTTTCTTTTTTCTTTTCTTCTTCTTTTTTTTTTTAAATTTTGAGAGGGTGGTCTTGCTATATTGCCGTGGCTGGCCTTGAACTGCTGGGCTCAGGGGATCCTCCTGCCTCAGTCTCCTGAGAAGCTGGTGTTACAGGTGCATGGCGCTGCAATGGATTACTTGCAGATTTTTACTAAGGGCCAATCAATATTCCAAGAGAACTATGTTGCTTTAAACTTAAAGAATCAGATTCTGGTTTTATCTCAGATTATTAATGGTCAAATTTTAGAAAAACACATAGGTAATTTTCTTCTAGTTATGGCCAAATTGTTCACACACAGATTTTCTTTCATAAGATTCATCCTTCACCATGCAAAATTCTTTCTCATGCAAAAAATACTTTCTAGTTTTAGCTTTCCTTACCAGATGTCCTTGTGCCCGCTTTTGGCCTTTACCTCTTTCTCCACCACTTATTGGCTCCTTTCTGCCCCGTTTTGTTTTCTTCCATAAATCTACCCTTTGAAACAATCCTTAAAACAATTTCCAAATTAGAATTATTTTTTTTCCTCAATAAAAAAGTCATTTTATCTCTTATAGTTTTTCTTATAAAAACACATTATAATTTTCTGACATACTTTATATAATAAAATATATGTATGACATATATATAACAAAAATATAAGTAATATATGTGATACATGTAAACCATATTAATGTGTGTATATAGTAGTTATAATATGTATATAATATGTATTTTATATATATATAAATATTAAATCTTGGTAACGTGAATTCCAGTAATGTTAAATTCCAGTAACGTATCCACTAACGTAAATTCCAGTGGGGAAAAACCTGGAACGTAAGCAATTTTGATCTGTTTGCTATCTTTCAACAAATTATTAACATATATATAAATTATAATATATATATATATATATATATATATATATATATATATATATTCTGTTTTTTTGGTTGTTTGGTACTGGAGATTGAACTCTTGGGTGCTTTACCACTGAGCTACATCCCCAAACATCACCCCCATCCTCTTTCTTTTTGAGATTGGGTCTTGCTAAGATGCCAAGGCTGGCCTTAAACTTGCAACCAACCTACCTCAGCCACCTGAGTTTCTGGAATTACAGGCATGGGCCACCACAGCAGGCATATGTGTACATTTTTTAATTTTACTTTTTGCTTTTTGTAGTGCTGGGGATGGAAACCAGGCTCTCACACATACTAGGTAAACTCTCTACTGCTGAGCAACACCCACAGTCTGTATCAGTACATATTTTATAATTTATATTATAACATGTGCTCTCTCATAGAAAAAAAAAAGAATGTGGATTAGAACATATTTATTAAGAGACCCAAATATATTGCCTTTCCTATAGAATTAATGAAGCCAAATATATTTGAATACATATGTATCAATTGATGTCTTAGTATTTTAACTTTGATATGATTCAGTCATTATGTAGTTTAACATAACATAAAACTTGGCATAAAAAGTTCATTCATAAACATTTGTCTCCTTTACATTGACGCAATTTATTTTAAAAATAATATCTGGACTATTTGTGAAAACAGATATTAGATAATTATAGTTTTCATTTTAAGTTATTTCTTTGTCAAGGAAATATGTGCTTGATATCTAGAAAACAGAGGATACTGCATTGCATGCTTAGGTCAAAATTAAACTTTTTTGATCTTAACCATCTAACAGAGATAAATATAGCCCTTCCTCACCAGCACACCCAGGCAAGCATGTAACTAACAGTTCTGAAGACATTTTCACTTTTAATATTTAAAACCAGTTTATTTATCAAGGATTTACTCAAGTCATGTGAATTAAAAAGCATTTTGGTTAGTTACTATAATCTGAACAGTGTCAAGTTATATGAGTGGTCCTTTACTCATAAGCCCATGCAAATAGAATTCCTATGATTTTACTATATGGATACAACATACAACTATTTTCTTTCATAAGCTTCATCCTTCAACATACAACTTGTACACACACATACCATGCATGATATCTACAAATGACAATCTTGCAGTTTAAAATGTTAGTCACCAGCTGGGCACAGTGGTGCATGCCTATAATCTCAGTGGCTCAGGAGGCGGAGACAGGAGATTGCAAGTTCAAAGCCAGCCTCAGCAAAAGGGAGTTACTAAACTACTCAGTGAGACCCTATCTCTAAATAAAATACAAAATAGGGCTGGGGATGTGGCTCGGTGGTTGAGTGCCCCTGAGTTCAATCCCCAGTACCAATAAAAATAATTAGTCACCAAACAGAAAAATAGAATAGTATAGATTCACTGGCTTATAAAAAGATGATTGAAACCAAATTATATTTTTGACAAAAGGGACAACTTAAAGTGACCTGTTAATATGGATAAACTTTTAAGATTTTCATGTGACCTGAAAGCCATGGACCATATTTTCTTTTTTTTTTTTTCCTGGCCGAGGTGGTATATGAGGCAATTTTTATGCTGGGCAGAGAGATTTTTTACTATTGCTCAAGATTTCATCTAAGGCAGAGAGGAGATTTTTTTTTTTTTAAAGCCAGAACAGTTTTATCACCCTAAGCTGTTAAAGCTAGGCAAATCTAAATTGTCATTTCCAGGAAGAATGACTCTTGTGTGTCTCCGTTGCCATGGAGCTGCTGTAAATTGCAAAACCACCATTAGAAGTTTTTCTCTTCTTCTCTATTGGTTGATGTGCGTGAAAGAAACCTTTTAGGTGGGCTGGGGGAGAGGGTGTTGGAGAAGAGGACCAGCACTGGCTGGCCAGGCTTCAGTGTGTGCATTTCATTTGTCTTTCTCTTAATGTAAAGCAGACTCCATATAGACCAAGGGAAAAAAATAGAGAAATAAAGAGCTAAACAGCCTTTACATGTTACCTCTATAATTGCAGTTGAGGAAGTAACCTTTCCCCCTGTTCTTTCCATGAAAATGGACCACAGTGTTGTCAGATGAAGTGCCTCAAAACACAGCTTCTTTATGGGCCTTAGGATTTTGCTTCTTATCAGTGTCTGGAGGGCTAAGAAAATCCCTTAAATTCTGTCAGGGAATTTTAAATGCATGGTCAGTGTGTCTTGCTTTGACTGGGTGTACACAGGATTCCATTTGTACTTGGCAGATGGCCTTTGTGCAAGGTCATGGTTCCTGCGGTCCTCTGTGAACAGTGCATGCGTGAAATCCGCTCCTTCAGAACCTTCTGCTTTGCTTCTTTAATTTGGCTAGACTTTGACAAAAGTGACCCATTTTGATTCTGACAAGTTAGACATCTTCCAACAGGCCAGGAGAAGCTGTTCTGGCCCAGGGAAGGCAAGGGGTGGTGGTAGAGATATGGATGGGGAGAGAGAGAGAGAGAGAGAGAGAGAGAGAGAGAGAGAGAGAGAGAGAGAGAAATAGATAGATGGATAGATCTGGGTTTCACTCCTAATAGGAATAGCAGCGGTAGATCGGCTGGGCCCAGTCTTTTAAAAATTGGTATCTCCCTTAATTCTCAAACCTGCCCAGGCAGGAGGGACACTGTCATCTCCATTTGGGTGGGAGAACCAAGGCTCAGGGTAGTGAAGTAGAGGAATTCACCATGTACCAGTTTGTCTGGTAGAGTGTGTTCTCACACATACACGCAGGCACACAGAGTTTGGTGACAAATTGGTTTATTCAGAAAAGACTCTCAGAAGTGTGCAGCTGGGAGCTAAGCAGGGGGCCGGAGGTGGTAGGGAAGGGCAGGAGTGGGGACTCAGCTGTGCAGGTAGTCAGGGGAAGAGGCCAGGCAGAGGTGCCCCGGGGTTTGGTCTTCTTTTCTGGGTCAGGAGAGAAGGGCTCCTAGCTTGCCTCTGGGATGGACTGGGACTGTTTTCTGGATTGCAGGGAACTTGGTGGGGGCTGGGAGAGAGGGTGTTGGAGGACCAGCACTGGCTGGCCAGGCTTCGGCCAAGAGGAGCCTCAGCAACTGGGCTTATTCCCACTGCACAGCACATTGGGATAGAACTGGTACTTCCTATTGTAGGTTTTCAGGTTTTGAGCAAAACAGTAGGCAGCAGTTTTATCACACTGACACAGCTGACTCCTACAGTAGCCCTGGTTTGCTGAAATTACAAGAAAATAAACACCGGATGGGAGTTTAATAGTCTGTGGCTTCTCCTGGGGGGAGAGGACCTCGCCCATCCTCCAGATGCTCCTTTTCCCGACATTGCTGACAGGTGGGGAGGCAGGTCCCAGGCCCATCGCAGACACAGAGCCCTGCACACCACACCAGAGGACGCAGGCCTTCCCATTGGCCACCCTCTGGCGGGCGGTACAGCCCCACCAATCATGGGGTGGATCGTGATTGGCGTAAGACAGGTCCTCCCTTTCTCCTTGACGATGATTGGTCTCTAAATAGCAGGTAACATTGATCTGGCCAATGAGCGCGAGTCTGCTGGAGGCTTCTGGGAAGCATTCATTTCCTCCCTTGGAAAAGGGAGTTGCACAGTGGGAAAGCCTGCCAGGGTGAGGCCTGGGTGCCTGGAGCTGCGGCTTGTGTCTTGACTGCACTTAGATTGTAGGACCTGCCAACTCTGAGAGCTGAAGATGGGGAAAAGCAGCCCCAGGCCTGACTGCAGTTGGGAGAATTCTTACTCTGAGAGTCAGGCAGCCCCAATATCCGAACCAGTGGTGGTTTGGGCATCTTGTGTCTGGGCCCTAAAACCTGCTAACATACACGCCCCTACGGAGAGGTCACGATTGCAAGAGACAATTTCTGATCTTATGATTCATGCTATGGGTGAGAGTTCATGCCCTCTCCCAATTACACTGGACCCACTGTCTGGGGTCACTAAGCAGTCTTTCTGGCTGCCACCCATCTCCATCCTCTCCTTCAGATTCAAGCTTTCTCCATGTATTTGCCTCCACTACCTCTCTCCACTTTGCTTCCCACCCATACCTAACCCACTCTAACCTGGTTTCGCCCTCATGCTCAAGGAGAGCACCTTCTCCTGAAGTCCTGAACAACCTTCGTGCCCCACAGTCTGGAGAAACCCTGTCCGTCTAATGTGGCCTCCTCTGTTAAACTGCTGCTGTTAATCATCTCCTCAATGGCACCTTGACCTTCTCATTCCTTTTCCCTGCTTTCTGTCTAATCCATTGGCCTCGTTCAGGGGCCTTGACTGAGCACACCCAACTTCCAATTCTCCTCTGCTAAATCTGAGTATGTCCCCAGTCCATACCCCACACTGAGCTGCAAGTGTTCACACCCAGCTGGCTGCTGGCCATTGCCCAGGGAGGGTGTCTGGAGACCCTATTCTCTGAGTATTCTAATTAGAATAGTTCCTCCTACAACCCAGCAGAACAACATCCGGGATCTTTACCTCCACGGTACCATCTGCACAAATACCCACCCAAAAGCTCATTATCCCCATATCCTCCTCAGGCATCTCCAAGCTGATTCTTCCTCAAAATCATATAGTTGCTTCTTGATTTAATTCCATGCCCCTTCCATCCTGACCACCAGGGCTTTATGCCTGGCTGTTGCTCTTTTGTCTGCAATAGCAGGCTCCCTGGGCCCCATCCATCCTGCACCCAGAGTGAGTCCTCTGAAAAGCAAATGTGCTTCTGTGCAAAGGTGCTAATTAGCTCCCTGTGACTTTAGGACAAAACTAAGGACACCCTGGCCTGAAAGGTCTGGTTGATCTAGCCCCTGCCTTGCTCACTGGGCAGCACAGAATGACCTTCAGCCCCCTGGGTTCCTTGGCTATACTCTGTGTTCTTCTGGGAATACTCCCACCCTCGTCTGACTCCTCACAGCTCAGCTGTCACTGCTTGCAGTGCCATCACTTTGTGATCTCGGCTTTCTTGCTTTCTTCTCAAGGCAGTGACCATGTCCCTCTGTGTCCCTATCTCTTGTGTCTAGCACTGTACCTGGCATGGTGGGCAGGGAACAAATGAAAGAGGGAAAGTGGACTGGGTACAGGGCTTTCTTACCTTCACAGATGACTTTGCCTGCTTGGTATTTAAACTTGTAGCTCAGAAATTTTGTGCCACATCCATGTTTCTTCAGACGCTTGTAGCAACAGTCGTGGCTGGCACAGCATCTAGTAGAGGTTGTACCATTAGGGCTGCCTTCCTACAGCTCCAGGGGCCCTGGTGCCGCATTGTCTCCCTCCCACCCTTGATCCTAGGCAGAGACTCAATGGCTATAGAATAGTCTAGAGCAGAGGGTGCGGCACGCTGATGCCCTTTCCAGCTGTGATATCCCAGGACCTTTGTGTCGATGGGGCACCAGCTCTGTCCTTCCAGCTTCAGTCCTGCTGAGGCCAGAAGTGAGCACAGGGCAGGGAGGGCTGGGGTGGCCTCACCGATCCGTTGCATCCTTGGGGGTTCCTTTGCCACCCAGGCCA
This sequence comes from Marmota monax, assembly GCF_021218885.2. NCBI lineage: Eukaryota > Metazoa > Chordata > Mammalia > Rodentia > Sciuridae > Marmota > Marmota monax. The sequence goes on along the minus strand of NW_026694432.1, from coordinate 25,694,051 downwards.
CAGTGGCAACCATAGGCGCCATAATTGGTTGCACCATTCTTTTTTGTCACCAATGAGATCATGGAATTGAAGTTTAAAAGATCCCCCTGAACCCACATTAGGCCTGAAAGGAAATTGATAAATAGCTGGTGATGGGGTGTGAGGCCCTGTGTCCTCCTTCTGTCTCTCTCTGCTTCTCTCCCCCGCCCCCATGGCCTCTATTCTCTTCCCACTAGGAGAGGACTGTTGCAAAAGGAAAGAAAACTTGGGGTTTGTATTCCTCCCCCCTCCCCCCCTGCGGCTCCCCCTGCACTGAGATCAATGTCAGCTCTTACCAAAGACCATAATCACTGCCAGTGCCAGGAGGGTCCTCATGCTGAAAGATCTGTGCAGGATGAGTGCAGATGGATTGGCCTGGGCTCCTCTCCTAGGTGGTCCTAGCTCCTGCCTTGGCCCCTATTCTCTTGCCCAATTCACCGTCCTAGAGGGTACAGCCATGCTCTTGCATTGCAGTAAGTCCAGGGTGAACACCTCTGTCGCACCCAGTGTACCCAAGCATGACTCCGCCTGTGTGCTCATAATACCACCTCCTCACCCTCCACAGCTCTGTGGAATGGCTTTGCACATGTGCAGGCCCTCGGACCATGGAGACCCCCTATGAGACCTGCATGAGACACCCCTGTTCCTCAACAGACTGAGAATTCCTGAGACACTGAACCAGCTTCACCCACCCATTTGGGAAATCCCTAAGGTCAGAGGTTGCGCCCCCCATTAAACATTTCACCCACATCCCCATGCTCAATTCAAGCCTCAGAAATTCCATCCAAGGTATCTGATTCCCAATAATTCTCTCCAGAACTAAAGCAACACACTGCAAACTTTTTCAATCACACACACACACACACACACACACACTTATTTGCACATGGATGCCTGTGGACATCTATCCAAGTAGTGCACACAGTCTCTTTATTTAGTCTGCTCACAAAAACCACACAACATGCTGTCCTTTACTTACTAAACTGTGCACAGGCATGCTTATGTCCACGTATGCTCACACACATGCACACATACAAACACACAACACGGCCATTCTCAAAGTAGCCAATGAGCAGGGATTCTAATTCTTTCCATGGACTATTAGTTTCTGGGTATTTACCTCTCAGAAGATACTGGACTGGATAGCTCCAAATGACTCTCTTATTTTTCCTAAATGCAGCAGCTCTTAAATAGCTGTACCCTCTGGGAAGTTGGGGGTTGGTGAGACACGGGGTGAAGGTGGGAGTGGCCAGTTGGTGGACTCCAAAATGCCCATGTGCCTGGGTAATAACCTTTATTTCCCCCTCATCAGCTGGCAAGATAGAGTTGAGGACCGGAAAATCTTTCATGTCATGAGCTGATGCCAGATTAAATTTCAAGTTATGTTGAAGCCTTTTCTGTGGCTTAGCTCCCGACTGGGTAAATTTCCATAACCAGCCATGGGTGTGACCACTAGTCACCTTCCTGCAGCCACTTTGCCCATGGATGGGCAAAGTTCATGTACTATGGCAGGCACAGTGAATAGGGCTGCTAAATGTGGCATTGGGGAGTAGAAAAAGGGCATTTAGTGCTCTCCATTCATTTCATCAATCAATCATTCATTCCCAGGAAGTACATGCTAAGCCTCTGCAAAGTTCCAGGACCAATGCAAATCACCTGAGACTTGAAGAGACTCTACCCTAGTCCTGCCCGTGGGGTCCTGGGGCAAGGGTTGCATGGGGAGGATTCTCCTCCCCACTAAGGGGAGCCAGAGCCTGCACCTGCTCTGAACCCTCCTCTTTATTCTCCTCCTTCTCTCATCCCACTTGAGTTTCCAAACCTAGGAGAAGCCAGAAGCTGTCTTGAAGTTCCCACCAAACCCCTGTCTCCACTTGTTTTGGAAATGGGTCAATTAATGCTCTCTGAGGGTATCAATCCTTTATTCTTCTGTCTTTGGAGATGCAGTGACTCTAGCTAAAATAAATATTTACCTAAAGTAAATATTGTAAGTGCCTGGTGACCACATGAAGGAGGCAGGAGATGAAAGCAGAGGCCAGCTTTCCTTTTTTCTGCAGTAAAATCCATCCATCCCGCACGGAAGGGCTCACTTTCTGGTTACGGGAAATGCCTCATTTTCTGGAGTGCAAAGGAGTCTGGGTTTTATAGTTTACAATGAGGGCGAATTAATCATTGGTGACTGCAGTTGTGCCATTTGAACAGTCAGGGACCGAGTTGTGCAGGTTAAAATGTTAACTCAGGGAAGCAGTTGTAAAATGTTTGAAACTTGTCATTGGGAAAAGCTCACAGCTGGGGGTTCACTGCTTATCTCTGGGACCCATTGTTACCTAGAACTTTCCTTCCAGGAAAGGGAGAAAGTCCAGGGCCCGGATTTTCAGTATTCGCCTCCTCCCTTGGCCATTGTGGTTGGGAAGGGTGAATGCTTTTGGTGGAGATTCTGGGGATGGACCAGGGAAGGGATGGAAGTTTGCTTTTCCCCCAGGGCCCATTATTACTGGGAAAGGAGGTACTGGGAGAGGTTTAATGTTTGGCTAAGTTCCCTCCCTCCTCCTGAGTCACACTGTCCCTTTGTTTTCCCCAGGGAGCTGTCTTGTAGGAATATTATTTTCCATAATCCTTCACATATCTTTTTTCCTGCCCTCCAATCTATGCTGAGAATTCAGCTTCCAAGGTCTTCAGTAAACATCCCCAAAAAGCCCCTGCCATCGAGGCTTGTTTGTTATGAACATTCCCCTAGTGTCCACCTTTGCCCTGAGTCTGCTCAAACATGGGCATTGGCGGGAAAGGTCATTTCCAGGCTGAGACCAGTTGAAAACCAGGAGCAACTCCTGGCCTCTCTGTTCCTCTCCTGTGGATCCTGAAGGCAGAAGCAGTCTGGATCACTGAGTCAGAGCGCGGAGGGCTGCTGTCCTGGGAAGTTCTGCGGCCTTCTGTGGGTGTGGAGTAGCTGCGTGAGGCAGAGGTCAACTCTCGCTGTATTAAGCTGCTGATAGTTGAGCCCAGCCCTTGCTGCAGCCTTGCCTGGATGATCCTGAGAGCCATTCAGACAGCTCTTCTCTTGAAAGTGGGGTCTACCTCAAGAGCCAGAGCTGTGTGCTGGGTTAGATTTTGGTCCTTCCCACGTTCTCCCACTTCCTATGTTTAGGTCATTAGAGATGCAATTAGTTCAGATGAGGTCTTTAGTATGGAACCTAATCCTAGATGACTGGTGTCTTTACAGGAGGGGACATTTGGACCCAGAGACCCATGCATGGGGAGAACGCCATCTAAATGTGAAGGCGGAGATGGGGTCGTGCTTTCAGAAGCCAAGGCTCCGAAGAACCAGCAAATGACCAGAAGGTAGGAGCCTGTCCTGGAGCAGATACCCCCACCTCAGACCTTGGAGAGAACTGTGGGGAGCCACTCTTAATGATTCCTGCCTTCCATCCTGGAGCGAGAGGCTTTGACCTGTCACTACATTTTTTTTTTTAATTTTTTTTATTGGTTGTTCAAAACATTATAAAGCTCTTGACATATCATATTTCATACATTAGATTCAAGTTGGTTATGAACTCCCAATTTTACCCCAAATACAGATTGCAGAATCACATCGGTTACACATCCACATTTTTACATAATGCCCTATTAGTAACTGTTGTATTCTGCTACCTTTCCTATCCTCTACCATCCCCCCTCCCTCCCCTCCCATCTTCTCTCTCTACCCCATCCACTGTAATTCATATCTCTCCTTGTTTATTTTCCCATTCCCCTCACAACCTCTTATATGTAATTTTGTATAACAATGAGGGTCTCCCTCCATTACCATGCAATTTCCCTTTTCTCTCCCTTTCCATCCCACCTCATGTATCTGTTTAATGTTAATCTTTTCTTCCTGCTCTTCCTCCCTGCTCTGTTCTTAGTTGCTCTCATTATATCAAAGAAGACATTTGGTATTTGTTTTTTAGGGATTGGCTAGCTTCACTAAGCATAATCTGCTCTAGTGCCATCCATTTCCCTGCAAATTCTATGATTTTGTCATTTTTTAGTGCTGTCACTACATTTTTTAGTGACCTTGACGTTGTCCCAATCCAGGAAGTTGAGGGCGTGTCTTCTTCAGGTGTAGGCGGGTCACCCCTGGGGTTGAGCTACACTCACCTGTTCCTTTGTAATCCTGCCCTTTTGCCCTGTTTGGAATAGAATGTTCCATGGAAATGCCCTTTGTGTGTCCCCTTCTCTTGCTCTGCCTTTGAGTGTGGCCTTCCTAGATGGCAGTCAACCTGCTGACAGCAGACATCAGGAAGCTAGGCTCAACCCCCAGAAACCTGACCCCTTGCCTCATTTGAATGGCTTCTCCTCAATAAAAGGGTTCAGCAATGCTCTCGTGCTCTCTCTTTCTGTGGACCCCTAAGGTAGGAGGGGCTCCTCTGATCATCACAGGACCCCAAAGTAAATGGTATCTGTCTCTTATGTGATTATTTTCTGCAGCCCAGTTCCCCTGGAGTGACCCTGAGTATTTTAGTTGTGAGGAATGTGGCAGAGAACCAGATGTGGGATCTTTGTCCTTTGCCTTCAGGTCTGTGAGGCCATAATCTTCTGCTATTTCAGCCACTCACTTGGGGGAGCTTTGATCCTAGGACAACGCCATAGCAAACTACATAGCCCCCAAACTCTGTGAGACCTGTGCTCCCTCCAGTGCTGTTCCGTTCAGGCAGTGGCTGGTTTTAAGCCTCCATCAGGGTTCAGAGGTCCTGTGCCCTGGGGTGCATCATCACCTGGCATTCAGCATCTCAGCTTTGGAGCACTCATAACTGCAATAGGCAGACCATCTCCTCCTCCTTTGATGAGTCCCTGATATTGGGTCCAGGCATTGGATGTGCTCCGACACTCAAGGACTTTTTAATATCACACAGTGCCTCTCCACATCCCATCTTTTCAGCAATGTTTTTGGGAACTCAAAGTCTATGATTTGACCCTTCATTCTTTCTCCTTCATTCAGGGTCTAATCAAAGCCCTGTACATCAATGGACAACAAAACTCCATACTCTCATGGGGCTTACACATTAGTGAAGAGGAAACTCTGTGAGGTGGATGAAAACCTGAATGTTCTCTGATGAACAAGTTTGCAAAACTTCTCAACAATGACTAGCAAATAAAATCCAACAGAAGATCAAAAAGGTGATACCCTATGATGAAGTATGATTACAACAGGGAGGCAAAGATGGTTTAGCATTTGCCAATCAATAAATGTAATGTCACATGAACAGAATGAAAAACCAGAAACACAGGATCATTTCAATAGATGCACAAAAAGCATTTGATAATTTCATGATAAAACCTCTCAACAAATTGTATATAGAAGGTACACACCTCAAAATACTAAAGACTCAGGCTGGGATTGTGGCTCAGCGGTGGAGCGCTCACCTTGCACGGGCGGGACCCGGGTTCCATCCTCAGCACCACATTAAAAAAAATAATAATAAAGGCATTGTGTTGTGTCCATCTATACCTAAAAAATAAATATTAAAAAAATACTAAAGTCTCTAAATAAAAAGCCCAAATGTGGAAAAGCTGAAAGTGTTTCCTTTAAGATCTGAAACAAGACAAGGATGTCCAGGAGACCCAGGATTGGCCAGGAGATTCGCTGATTGACAGGCGGTTCCATTGGTGCCTGATTGATGCTTCTTTCGGGTGCGCCGGCTGCTTGGTGCTTTGTTCCTAAGTCACCGCCATCAACCTGACACCAGGGATTTAACTCAGGGGCACTGGACCACTGAGCCACATCCCCAGCCCTATTTTGTATGTTATTTAGAGACAGGGTCTCACTGTTGCTGAGGCTGGCTTTATACCATCCTCCTGCCTCAGCCTCCTGAGCCACTGGGATTACAGATTACAGGCATGTGCCACTGCGCCTGGCTAGGATGTCCACTCCTGCCACTCTTATTTAATATGGTATTGTAAGTCTTAGCAAGAGCAATTAGGCAAGGGAAAGAAATAAAGAGCATCCAAATTAGAAAGGAAGAAGTCAAATTATCCATGTTCACAGATATTATGGTTTAGGTATGTGGTGTTCCCCAAAAGCTCATGTGTGAGACCATGCAAGAGGGTTTAGAGGTGAAGTGATTGAGTTAACTGGGTGGTAACTGTAGGCAGGTAAGCTGTGGCTGGCGGAGGTGAGTCACTGGGGATGTGCCTTTGGGGTATATATTTTGTCCGTGGTGAGAGCAGTCTCTCTCTCTCTGCTTCCTATTCCCATGTTCCTAGCTGATTTCCTCTGCCACATCCTTCCACCACCATGTTCCTCCAGCCCAGAGCAACGGAGTCAGCTATCTATAGACTGAGACTTCTGAAACTGTGAGCTCCCACATAAATTTGTTCTTGTTGGGTCTTTTAGTCACATTAACAAAAAAGCTAAGACAGAAATTGATACCTTGAAGTGGGGTTGTTGCTGCGACTCACCAGATCATGTGGTTCAGAAGCTTTTGGAGCTTTTTGGAAGTTGTGGGAGGAATTTTGGAAGGTTGAGTGATGCAAGCTGGAAATTTTTTAGAGTGTTGTAAGGAGACATTAATGAGCAATTCTGGTGGGAATTCAGAAGACCTGGATGCCAATAAGACTGTGGACAGCAAAGACTGGGCTCAAGAGGTTTCAGAGGAGAAGAAAAACTATTAGAACTTGGGCTTCAGGTTATTTGTGTTATGTTCTGGCTAAAAAAGTTGTCTACACTTTGCCCATGTCCCGAGACTGTCTGTGAGGCTGAATTTAGAGGTGATGGACCTCTTAATCTGGTGGAAGGAATTTGTAGGCAGCATAGCAGTCAGGCAGTGGCATGGATATTGTAAGGTCAGACAAGGCGACAACCAAAAGGAGGCAGATTTAAAAAGGCTGCCGAACAAGGCTCTATTGAAACTCACTCTGTGCAGAACTCAATCAGACTGACAGAGTGGACAGGAGGAGGGAAAAATCTCATGGGGGCTCTACCCAACTGGAATTTTATGGGGCTTGTGGCAGGAAGGGAAGGGCTTGGGACAGGAAAAGGGATTTTTAGAATCCCTTGTCCCAATGGAGTTGGTGGGGGGAACTGGCTGAGATCCAGGATTGGCCAGGAGATCCCACTGATTGACAGGTGGTTCTGTTGGTCACTTCTTTGTTCCTAAGTCATTGCCATTGACCTGACAGATATTACTGTCAGCTTTTAGCCAAATTTATTGTAATAATCAAGAGCAGTGTTATGGTTTGGATGTGAGTTGTTCACCCAAAACTCGTGTGTGAGACAACGCAAGAAGGTTTAGAGGAGAAATGGTTGAATTGTGAGAGTCTTAACTCAATCCGTGAATTAATGTCCTGATGGGGACTAACTGAGTGGTAACTGAATTGGTAGGACGTGGCTGGAGGAGGTGAGAATTGGGGGCCTGGCTTTGGGGGTATATATTTGTATCTGGCAAGTGGAGTCTCTCTGCTTCCTATTATCATATGAGCTGCTTCCCTCTGCCACACTCTTCCACCATATTGATCTACCTCACCTCCAGCTCCAAAGAATGGAGCCAGCCCGCTTTGGACTAAGACCTCTGAAACTGTGAGCCCTCAAATAAACTTTTCTTCTTTGCAGTTGTTCTGGTTGGATCCTTTTAGTCACAGCAGCAAAAAAGCTGACTCAAAACATAAAGATTTGAAAAACTTGCAGTTTGGCCAGAAAACTTTGAGTAAAACTGGGGCTAAGGAAGCTGTGCTTGTTAAAGAGGTTACAGCCATTAAAGAAATGCTGAATACTTTATCAAGAAACAATAGTAAAGATGGCTTGAAGGTGTCTCAGGAATTGGCAAGACCACACCCATTTCAGGCTCAAGTGGGTAAAATTAAAATTCCCTTGAGAAAAGAGCAGCAGGGAACCCTCCTTGCACCAGAGGGCCTAGGAAGTTTTTTTCATCATGCTCAGCCACCCAAGCACTCAGAGACTCCTGCTGCCAGGGTCCCTGGAGGCTCGGCTACTGCTCAAGATGGGAGCAGAGTCTGGCAGCAACTGCACAGTGCTACCTTCCCTCCCCCCCAGAGCAACGGGGTCAGCCATCTATGGACTGAGATCTCTGAAGCTGTGAGCCCTCAAATAAACTTTTTCTCCTTAAATTGTTCCTGTGAAGTCTTTGGGACACAGCAACAATAAAGCTGACTAAAACAACAGATAACATTTTTATAGGTAGAAAAATCTAAAATACTCATCAGAAAACAGTTGGAATTGATAGATGAATTCAATAAAGTTGAAAGATACAAAATTAACATACAAAACCAATAGTATTTGTATGACAAACTTGTTGAAAAATAAATCCAGAAAGCAAACCCATTGATAGTAGTTACAAATAATTTAGAAATAAATCTAACCAAGATAATGACAGATCTCTCAATTAAAATTACAAATCACTGATGAAAGAAAGTATAGAGGACACATAAAAATATAGGAAAGATATGCTGTGTTCATGGGCCACAAGAATTAATATCGTTAAAATGGCCATAGTCCCCAAAGCAATCTATAGATTCAATTCAGTTCAAGACTGTCTTCACAGAAATAGAAAAAGATAATCCCCAAACTGGTATGGTACCAAAAAAGACCCAAAATATCCGAAGCAATCCTGAGCAAAACAAAACCAAAAGTAAACACACCAATAAGCAAAGCCAAAGCTGGAGGCATCACAATACCTGAATTGAAAACATACCACAAAGCTATAATAGCCAAAACAGTATGGGCATTAGCATAAAAATGGGTGCATAGATCATTAGAACAGAAAAAAGGACCCAGAAATTAATTTATATACATACAGCCAATTGACTTTTTTTAAATGAAGGTGCCAAAAACATATATTGGAGAAAGGTGATGGGAATACTGGATATGCATATGTAGAAGAATGGAATTAGGTCCCTTCTTCCCTCCAAACACAAAAATCAACTCAAAATGGATTTAAATTCTGAATGTAAGAACTGAAACTGAAATTGGCACAAGAAAACAAAGGTGAAACACTTAGTGTAGGGAAAGATATATATATATATATATATATATATATATATGTGTGTGTGTGTGTGTGTGTGTGTGTGTGTGTGTGTGTATCAATGATAGAATCCCAAAGCCAAAGGCAAGAAAAATGAAAATAGACAAAAGTGGACTTGGGTCATGGCTCAGTGTTAGAATGCTTATCTAACATGTGAGGCACTGGGTTCAATTCTTGATATAAATTCTTGATGAATTTTATTCATTGATAAAAATCAATGGATAAAATAAAGGTCCATTAACAACTAAAAACTTTATTAAATTTTTTAAATTGATGAAGTGGGTCATATCAAACACAAGCTTCTGTACAGCAAAAGAAACAATCAACGGAATTATTATATGGGAGAAAATATTTTCAAACTTTTCATCCAGCAAGGAATTAATATAGAGAGTATATAAGAATAATGTAGCCATTATGGAACACAATAGATGCCTTAATAACCTAAAAACCATGATATGACCCAACCATCCCACCATGGTATATATATCAAAAGGAGAGGAACTCATTATTGCAAAGCTATATCTGAAATATCTGAACACCTGTGTTTGTTACACCACTCTTCACAACAGTCAAGGTATGTAATCAACCAAGGTGACCACCAACTGATAAATGAATAAGGAAAACACGCTAGGTGTACATAATTGACTATTATTCAACTATGAGAAAAAATGAAATTCTTTCATTTGCAGCAACATGGATGGAAGGGGGGGGGCATTATGTTAAATGAAATAATTAGGAAGACAAACGCCACATGTTCCCACTCATTTACAGAAACTAAAAAGTTGATCTCATGGAAGAAGAGAGTGAAATAGTGGTCAGTAGGTACCAGAAGGGCAAGGGTGAGGGAGACAGAAAGAAGATAGATAAGGGGCATTGAAGTGGAGAGGAGGAATTATCTCTGGTTTTCAATAGCACAATATGATAACTACTGGTTACAACAATCTATGTACATATAGATGTCAATCTGTATATTTCAAAATAATTAGAAGAGTACAAAAGTTCCCAACACACAAAAATGATTCATGGTTGAGGAGATGAAAGTGCTTATTACCCTGATTTGATCATTATACATGGAATACCTTTGTCAAATTATCATTCTGTGCCCCATAAAGATGTACAGATTATGTCTCAGTTAAAAATTAAAATGAAAAGCGTTTCCCCCATCCTCACTCAAATCAAAACAATAGTTGTGTCACCAGCAACCTGTACACTCAGAAAAATGAGAAATTATATCCCATCTGATTCAAATGTATGATATGTCAAGATCATTGAACTGTCTTGTGTAACTAATTAAAACAAATAAAAAAAATAGTTGTGTCACCAGATGTGAGTGGGTTCTGTGCTCCACATTGAATAATTCTCTAGAGGTCCACAGCTAGATGTCCTCAAGTTCAATTCAACTAAGACTTGTCTAATTGGAGGTGGTGTCACATCCCACAGAGTAAGGGCTCAGTCCCCCAGGACTGCCCCACTTCAGATGCTAATCACAAGGCCCAGGTTGTGGCTTGTGGTTCTGACCCACTAACTGAAAATATGAGTTCCCTTGATCCCTTCCTCAGGTCCCATTAATTTGCTACAGTGGCTTACAGAATCCAAGGGACACTGATAGACTTTCATCAACTTGCTAATATAGGATATTATTTAGGATATAGAAGAACAGTCTGATGAAGTTCTCTTCATGGGGGTACTAGAAGGGGCCTGAATATGGGAGCTTTTCTGTCCCCAGAGAGTTGGTCTGTGCTGCCCACGCAGCATGTGGAGGCATTCACCACCCTGGAAGCTCTTGGAACCCCATGGTTCAGGGGTTTTATGGAGGCTCATCATGAAGGCACAATCCATTCCACTTCCAATGTCTTCACCCTCTAAGTGATTGTATAGATTTGCTTGATTATTCCACAGACAGACAATAAAAGCCATAATAAGTACATGGCACCGTATGTTAGGTGGTGGAAACACAGTGGGGAGAGCCATCCAGGTGGATGGGGTGGAAGGAATGTGAGGGGTGGGCTGGATGGGTGGATGTGCTCAAAGGGGAGATGCTTTGAGCATAGTCAGTGCTTGGAAGAGCTTTCTTAAATTATAAATAACTAAAAGAACCAGCATGTTGATAGCATTGCTTTCGATATCAGGCCTGTGGTTGAAATTTTTCTGCTCTTCTCTACTTTCTACTTTTTCCCTTGTGAACATGTATTGCTCATTTTTCTAAGATTCTTGTCTTGAAATAAATTTTCGCTCACAGAAAATTTGCACACTTAGAGTTCCTGGGTACCCTTCACCCAGCTTCCCTCCTGTATCTTCTGCTAGGTATGGTGCCCTGTGCTTGTGATCCCAGCTAATCCAAACACCTCATTTGAATTTCATCAGTTTTCCTACTAATGTCTTTTTTTCTGGTCCAGGATCTAATCCAGGATCCCAACTTGTGTGTAGTTTTCATATCTCCTTGGTCTCTTCTGATCTGACAGCTCCTTTTCTCTGTTTGTCTTTTATGATATAAATACTTTTGAAGAGTATTGGTCAAGTTTATGTAGAATGTCCTTCAAATTGAATTTATCTAATGCTTTCTTATGGTTGAGTTGAGGGTGTGCAAGAGTATCATGGGAACAATGTTATGTCCTCAGTGAATCTTTGCAATAGAACCTGATATTCATATGCCTCATTACTCTTGATGTTAGCCTTGACCACTTTGGTGTCTGCCAGGTTTTTCCGTATAATGTCAGTATTTTTATCTTTTTAAAACTAATTATTCTCCTGGAGAGAGACACTTTGAGGTGATATAAATATTCCATTTCTTATACTTTCTTCCCCTAATTAGTTTTAGCATTTTTACCACCAATTAGTGGTTCTTGTCTGCAACACTTTTTCTGGTTCCCCAATTCCTTCAACACTAAGAATTTGAATTCAACTGTAGGTTAGAACCTTTCCTTGTATCTAGTCAGAGCTGTGTGGTCCATGGTTTGGATAAGTGTCCCCAAAGGTCCATGTAGTAAAGGTTTGGTTTCCAGCCTATGGTGCTACTAAGGAGCTGGGGCCTCATGGGATGATGTTAGGTTATTGGGGGTGAGCCCTTGGACTTTGACTGCTATTCTCTCTTTTGGCTTCCTAGCCACCAAAAGGTGAGCATCTTTCTCTACCATGTGCTCCCAATCAGAAGTAATTGGCCAACTCACCATCGTCTGAAACTGTGAGCGAAGACAGACCTTTCTTCATTATATCTTGAATAACTCAGATATTTTGTCACAGTGGTGGAAGCTGACGAACACAGTGTGCAGTCATCATTTTCACCCATAGGTTGTAATTAAATATGACCTTTATTTATTTTCACAATTAAATTGTTCCATCTTGGTCATGGACAGCTCTTTCAAGTTGATACCCAAGTCCTTTTGACATGCCCCTGCATTTTTTTTTTTTTTTTTAGCATTCCCTTACTTTCTAGAACCTAAGGAGTTCCAAATATGTGTTGTATTTTGTCATGGAATCAGTGTTTTCTCTAAGGGGCCCTGGTTCCTTTGCTGTTAGAACATGTTATTTAGAAACTAATTTCAGAGAGCCAGAAGTGCTCAGTGCTACTGGGCTGTCACTGCTTTGGGGCCTCCTTAGTAGTCAAGGCTGGAAAACACACACACACACACACACATGCGTGTGCACACACACAGAGTTCATACTAATACCTCTGTTTCCAATCCAAGACCTCATGGTTCATTCTACCTTTCTCTGTAACTCTTTCCTCAGTTAGCAGTATCATTATTCACAATCATGCATAAGCCTTTTTGTCCAATGCTAGTGTGTAGAAATAGTTTCAGAATTGTTAACCTGTACTCCTGTGACAGGCAGGTTTATTATCTGGTATACAAGATTTGTGTAGAGATTTTTTTCATCTGTAACCTTATGTCACACCATCAAAATACTGCAAATGTAAGGCAGTTATTTTCTTCTCTTCCCCCTCAAGTATTTATGACATTTTCACTTGTGATATTTGTATTTGTATATTTGTGATTCCTGGCAATCCACTTTTGGTTCCACCTACCTCCTGATAGATTTTATTTATATATTTGTTACTTTTGGGGGGGGGGTATTATAGATTGGATCTGCAACATCCCCCCAAGAGCCCATGTATCAAAGACTTGGTTCTTTGGCTTGGTGCTACCGGAAGGTGCTGGAACCTTAAAGAGGCGAGGCCTAGTAAGAAGTTTTAGGTCATGGGCAGGTGTGCCATCAAAGGGGATTATGGATCTGATTCAAATGTATGATATGTCAAGATCATTGTACTGTCATATGTAACTAATTAAAACAATTTTTTTAAAAAAGGGGGGGATTATGGGACCCTGGTCTCTTCCTCTTTGTGACCTGGCCATGTGTCCTGGGAAGGGTGAACTTGTTTGCTTTCCTGCTAGCAGTGTAGGAGAATGCCTGCTCCCCCACAGCCTCACCAACAGGATGTTTTTGCTAGACTTTTAATTTTGCACTCATCTTACAACCTGCTCTACCACACATACCCAGCACAATGTGCTACCTTGCCCAGGCCAGAAGCAGCAGGAGTGGAGGCATGCACATTTTTTTTACCTCTTTTTTCTTACATGAAGAGTAGCATAGGCATTTTTTGTACTTTTTCCACCTAAGAGTACATCATGGAAACCACTCCATAGTAGCCATAGAGATCTGCCTTTCTTTTCACATAGTATTCTACTGCATGGGTGGTTATAATTTTTTCAACTATGCTCCCAGGATTGCCAATCAAAATGTTTCCAGTATTTTGCAATTGCAAACAATGCTCCAGTGGGTGCCCTTGTGCATACGTACACATTCATAAGGTTGTATGTGCATCTTCTGGATAGATTCCGAAAGGCAGGATTAGTGGGTCAAAAGGTCAGAGCATATGTAGCTTTGTGAGGTATTGCCAAATTCCTTCCTGGAAAAGTTGAACCCGTTTGCTTTGCTGCTAGCAATGTAGAAGAATGCCTGCTCCCCGACAGTCTCGCCAACAGGATGTTTTTGCTAGACTTTTAATTTTGCATGCACTCATCTTATAATATTTTTAATCACTGTTCCTGCAATAAAGGTTTAGTGAAGACCTGCTCAACAATCCAGACAGCATGTGGGGAATGCAGTGGTGAGGAAAACAAGCAGTCTCTTGTCTGATGGCATTTTCTCTGCCGCGCAACCAGCACGCTAGCTTCATACTAGAGGTTCTAAGCATAGAAGTTAACTAGTGAGATCAAAATAAACACACATAAACTCAATTTACCTTTTTCTTTGACCAGGTCAGAGAAGGCCCCCCCGCTCTGGCTCCTGCCTTGAGCCACCCGGTGGGGTAGCGAGGTTTACACAAGAGACTAGCAGGAGAGAGAGACAGGGCACACCAGAGAGTGGCCTTTTATTGGGGAACAAGAAATTCAGGGGAAAATTCCATCCAATGAAGGTCGAGGGGGACAGCATTCCAAGGTCAGGGTCAGTGATTGGTCTCAGGGTCAATGGTCAGTCACACCCCCACACGGACGGGGCTCTCGCACCTAAAAAGGGTGGGGATTAGTTCTGACACAGCTTGGCTGGAACGCCTCACACCCAGTCAGGGAGGTGCCCAATCACAATCACGTGTGAGAACGGCTTCCCACAATTTTCAGTCTAGGTAGATACACTGATTAGATGATCACACACATACAGTTACAGAAATACAAGGCACTGGATCATTCTATGATCCATCAGGTTAATCTAGGAACTGTCTCTCAGAATTCCCTTTTCCATAGAGTTCTGGGTTAGAATAAGTCAATAGGAGACTCTGTACAAGATTTTAGGAGGTAGAAGCCAGTCAGTGCCCATTATTCTCCACAAGCCCTTGTGGTCAGAATTCTGGATGGATAAGTGCTTAGGTTTCTAGAAGGTGCCATATGTTCCTGTTCTCTTCTGCTTTGTGTCCAGCTTTTCTTCCTGACTGCTCATCTTGATGACTGGCTACAGCCCTTGGCCAGCCCTGGATGTCTGGCTGTCCCACAGGGAGAGGGTGCTGTGGGACGACAGCCTCTCATAGACCTTCTAGAAGCCCTTGCCATTTCACTTTGGCCATTGGAGATGGTTTCTCAGATTTACCTGCCAGTTGCTAGTTGACCATCTACCCAGTGCTTCTGGAGGCCACGGAGTAATTCTTCTCTGATCCTCTGACTCCTTCTTTAGGACATTTCTTTCTCTAGCTCCTCCCAGTTTCTCACCCTTTCCTGTTCATAGCTGGTCTGCTTCCCTGACCAAAGCATACAGTAAGTGCTCTGCAAAAATATCGCATAGCAGACAGGCCTCAACTAGTCTGGGAAGTTTTCCTGGGGAGATAACATTTTATCTGAGGTGTGAAGAGAGTTTAAGGGTTAATCAGATGAGGGGTTTTGTACAATGAGCATAATGATTAGGTTTTCTAAAAGGCCGGAAATATGGGCTTGGGTTCTAGTTGATATAATCAATGTGGTGCCTAAAATTCTCGTGACCTTTTGGAGAATGATTGTTGTCCATTATCAGTTTTGTCCTCAATGTGCTGAGATAGAGGAGCAATGTTAGGATCTGTAAACAAGTCAAGATGGCACCTGGCATTTTGCCAGAGGGAGTGGTTTGTGAAGTAACGCCAGCGAGCCATTAAGTGTGGAGATTCCTTAATGACTGACTGCTGTATCTAGTTTATGTTAATTAAGTTAAGCTGTGTGTATTCATTAAGATGATGATTCCTTATTGGTTGACTGCTATATCTAGTTTATGTTAATTAAGATAAGCTGTGGGTAATTAGTTATGTATATACACCCCTACTGTCCTATAATAAAGGCTCCCACTCCTGCTGTATAGGCTTTCTACTTTGTCCTTGATATGCTGAGGGGTAGTAGAACAGCCTTCAAGGCATGAACTACCTGTTATGTTCTGGCCATCTGAAATTTAATTTGGTTTGGCATTTAACATACTCATGCCTCCTGTCAGGAACATGAGCATGAAAATGAAAAGTCCCGATTACATAAAAAAGGGTCTCGTGGTTTCGGTTTCCCACCAACCAGTGAGGCTTTGCCCGCATTCATCCTCACTGTGACCTTGTCAAGACAGTGAAAGGGGGATTGCCTTCACCAGTTTCTCTCTAGGGACAACAACCAGGACATTTATTTGTTGACTGTTTTTTCTATTTCTATGAGGAATGCCATTGGGATTTTGACTGGAATTGCATTAAATCTGTATAGTGCTTTTGGTAGTATGGTCATTTTGATAATATTAATTCTGCCTATCCAAGGACAAAGGAGATCTTTCCATCTTCTAAGGTCTTCTTAAATATCTTTCTTTAGCATTCTGTAGTTTTCATTATAGAGGTCTTTCACCTCTTTCGTTAAGTTGATTCCATAGGTTTTTGTTGTTGTTGTTGTTTTGAGGCTATTGTAAATGGGGTAGTTTTCCTCATTTCTCTTTCAGATGATTTGTCACTGATATACAGAAATACCTTTGATTTATGGGTGTTGATTTCATATCCTGCTGCCTTGCCAAATTCATTCACTAGTTCTAGAAATTTTCTGGTGGAAGTTTTTGGGTCTTCTACGTATAGAATCATATTTTGTCAGAAAATAATGCTCATTTGAGTTCCTCTTTTCCTATCTGTGTCCATTTAATTTCTTTCATTTGTCTAATTGCTCTGGCCAGTGTTTCAAGAGTTAAATAGCAGTGGTGAGAGAGGGCATCCCTGTCTTGTTCCAGTTTTTAGAGGGAATGTTTCCAATTTTTCTCCATTTAGAATAATGCTGGCCTTGGATTCAGCATAGATAGCTTTTACAATGTTGAGTTTACAATGTTGAGTCTATGTCTTTTGATCCCTGGTTTTTCTAGTGTTCTGAACATGAAAGGGTGTTGTATTTTATCAAATGTTTTCCCTGCATCTATTAATATGATCATATGATTCTTCTTTAAGTCTATTAATGTGATGAATTGCATTTATTGATTTCCGTACGTTGAGTCAAACTTGTATCCCTGGGATGAACCCCATTTGATCATGGTGCACTATCTTTTTGGTGTGGTTTTGTATTTGATTTGCCAGAATTTTATTGAGAATTTTTGCATCTATGTTCATTAGAGATATTGGTCTGAAGTTTTCTTTTCTTGATGTGCCTTTGCCTGGTTTTGGAATTAGAATGATATTGGCCTCATAGAATGAGTTTGGAAGTGTTCCCTCTTTTTCTATTTCATGAAATAATTTGAGGAGTATTGGTATTCGTTCTTCTTTAAAGGTCTTATAGAACTCAGCTGTGTATCCATCTGGTCCTGGACTTTTCTTGGTTGGTAGGCTTCTGATGGTGTCTTCTATTTCATTGCTTGAAATTGTTCTGTTTAGATTGTGTATATCATCCTAGTTCATCTTGGGCAAATCATGTGACTCTAGAAATCTGTTGATGCCTTTGGTATTTTCTATTTTATGGGAGTGAAAATTTTCAAAATAATTTCTAATTATCTTCTGTGTTTCTGTAGTGTCTGTTGTGATATTTCCTTTTTCATCATGGATGTTAATAATTTGAGTTTTCTCTCTCCTTCTTTTTCTTAGCATGGCTAAAGGTTTATCAATTTTATTTACTTTTTCAAAGAACCAACTTTTTGTTTTGTCAAGTTTTCCAGTTGTTTCTTTTGTTTCAATTTCATTGATTTCAGCTCTAACTTTAATTATTTCTTGTCTTCTACTGCTTTGGGTGTTAATTCATCCTTCTTTTTCTAAGGCTTTGAGATGTAATGTTAGGTCATTTATTTGTTGACTTTTTCTTCTTTTAAGGAATGAACTCCATGCAATAAACTTTCCTCTTAGTACTGCCCTCATAGTGTCCCATAGATTTTGAGATGTTGTATCTGTGTTCTCATTTACAGCTAAGAATTTTTTTTATCTCTTCTTTGATGTCTTTTACAACCCATTTTTCATTCAATAATATATTATTTAGTCTTCAGTGATTAGAGTAGCTTTTACCTTTTATATTATCATTGATTTCTAATTTCATTCCATTTTGATCTGATAGAATGCAGGGTAGTATCTCTATTTTTTTTGTATTTGCTAAGAGTTTTTTTGTGGCATAATATTATGATCTATTTTATATATTTTTTAAAGAGAGAGAATTTTTTAATATTTATTTTTTAGTTTTTGGTGGACACAACATCTTTATTTTATTTTTATGTGGTGCTAAGGATCGAACCCAGTGCCCCACACATGCCAGGCGAGCACGCTACTGCTTGAGCCACATCCCCAGCCCCATATATGATCTATTTTAGAAAAGAATCCATGTGCTGCTAGGAAGAAAGTATATTTGCTCATTGATGGATGAAATATTTTATGTCAGTTAAGTCTAAGTTATTGCTTGTATTATCGAGTTCTATAGTTTCTTTGTTCAGCTTTTGTTTGGAAGATCTATCCAGTGGTGAAAAAGGTGTGTTAAAGTCACCCAGAATTATTGTGTTGTGGTCTATTCGACTCTTTTTTTTTTTTTTTTTTGACTCTTGAACTTGAGAAGAGTTTGTTTGATGTACATAGATGCTCCATTGTTTGGGCATAAATATTTACAATTGTTATGTCTTGTTGGTGTATGGTTTCCTTAAGCAGTATGAAATGTCTTTCTTTATCCCTTTTGTTAACTTTGGCTTGAAGTCAACTTTACTTGATATAAGGCAGGAAACCTCTGCTTGTTTCTGCAGTCCATGTGAGTGGTATGTTTTTTCCCAATCTTTCACCTTCAGTCTGTGGATGTCTTTTTCAATGTGATGAGTCTCTTGGAGTCAGAATATTGTTGGGTCTTTTTTAGAGATCCAATCTGCCAGTCTATGTCTTTGATTGGTGAGTTAAGTCACTAACATTCAGGGTTATTATTGAGACATGATTTGTACTTCCAGCCATTCTAGTTTATTTTGGGGATGAAACTGACTTGGTTTCTCCTTTGATTAGTTTTTCCTTTACTGTAATTACTCCCTCTGCTGATTTTCATTGTTGTTTTTCATTTCCTCCTCATGGAATATTTTGCCGAGGATGTTCTGTAGTGCAGGTTTTCTAGTTGTAAATTCTTTTAACTTTTGTTTATCATGGAAGGTTTTTATTTCATCATCAAATCTAAAGCTTAATTTTGCTGGATATAAGATTCTTGGTTGAGGGGCTGGGGTTGTGGCTCAGCACTTGCCTCAAATGTGTGAGGCACTGGCTTCGATTTTCAGCACCACATATAAATAAAAAATAAAGGTCCATTAACAACCAAAATGAATAAAGTAAATAATTTTTTTTAAAAAAAGATTACTGGTTGACATCCATTTTCTTTCAGAGCTTGGTATATGTTGTTCCAGGATCTTTTATCTTTCAGGGTCTGGGTTGAAAAATCTGCAGATATCCTAATTGTTTCCCCCTATATGTAATCTGATTGCTTTCTCTCATGGCTTTTAAGAATCTCTCCTTATTCTGTATGCTAGGCATTTTCATTGTAATGTGCCTTTGTGTGGATCTGTTGTGATTTTGTACATTTGGCATCCTGTAAGCTCCTTGTATTTGGATTTCCAATTTATTCTTCATGTTTAGAAATTTTTCTGATATTATTTCATTGAATAGATTGCTCATTCCTTTGGTTTGGAACTCTATACCTTCCTCTATCCCTATAACTCTTAAATTTGATTTTTTTAAAATAAGCTCATATTTCTTGAATGTTCTGCTCATAGTTTCTTGCCATCTTCACTGTGTAATCTACATTCTTTTTGAGATTATATATTTTGTCTTCATTGTCTGAGGTCCTGTCTTCCAAGTGGTCTCATCTGTTGGTAATGCTTTCTATTGGGCTTTTTTATTGAAATGATCTTTTGCTGCCTTTATTTGTTCACTTATCCTTTAATTCACAGAACACTTTAATTATGTGGATCCTGAACTCCTTCTCTGTCATTTCTTCTGTTGTGCTGGCCATGGATTCTAATAATATGGCATCTTGATTTGTTTGGGGCACTTTTTTCCCTTGTATTTTCATGCTGTTCATGTGTCTTTCCTTCTAGCACTGAGGATTGGCAGTGTTACTGTTTTTTATGCTCTAGGCTTTTGGTGTCCCTGCAGGGTTCCAATACCTCTCCTGCCCAGCTGATGTTCCAAGCTGGGAGTTGCCAGAACCAAATATGGCAATGATGGTGTCCCAAGATGGAGGCAGCTGCTTCCAGCGATGGAGTGTCAGGTTGGGTGTGTGTGTGTGTGTGTGTGTGCGCGCGGTGGTGGTGAGCAATGTGTTCAGACCCGGTGCTGCACCATGCAGGGCTGTCCTGGTCCTGCCTGTGCTCTGGTCTGGCTCAGCAGGGCTGAATTTCCCCATTTTTAATGGGTTACTTATGTTTTATTATTACATGTTTTTAGTTCTCCCTATGGTCTGGATAGTAACCCTCTGATGAATGGCTGGCAAATGTTTTTTCCCTCTCCTTTCTCTTTCCTCTGTTACTTTTTCTTTTTTCTTTTTTTTTCTTTCTTTTTTTTTTTTTTCTGTGCACAAGCTTTTTAGTTTGATGTAATCCCATTTGTCCACCTTTGCTTCTGTTTTCTGTGCCTTTGGGTCCTATCCCCAAAACCATTGCTTGTACCAATAATTTGAAGTGTTTCCCTATGCTTTCCACTAGGACTTTCAGATTTCACATTAAAGCCTTTAATCCATTTTGATTTGATTTTTATATGGAATGGGAAAAGGGGATCTGGTTTTCAATATTCTGCAAGTGGGTATTCAGTTTTTCTATCATTATTTTTTGAAGAGGTTCTCTTTTTTCCAATGTATGTTTCTGTCAACTTTGTTAAAAATCTGTTGGCTGCGGAGGCGTGGGTTTATTAATGGGTTTTCTGTTCTGTTTCATTGGTCTATGTGTCTGTTTCATTGGTCTATGTGTCTGTTTTTATGCCAATACCATGCTCTTTTGTTTCCCACGGCTCTGTAATATGTCTTTAAGTAAAGTATTGTAATACCTCCAGCTTTACTCTTTTTGCTCAAGATTTCTTTAGATCTACAAGGTCTTTTGTTGCTTCCATTCCAATTTTCAGATTGTTTTTTCCTAATTCTATAAAGAATGCCACTGGTAGTTTGATGGAAATTGTATTGAATCAGTAGATTTCATCTGGTAGTATGGACATTTTAACAATTTTAATTCTCCAATGCATAAACATAGGAAGTGTTTCTATTTTTCATTGTCTTCTTCAGTTTCTTTCATCAGTACTTTATAATTTTCACTGAAGAGGTTGTTCACTCCATTAAATTTATTTCTAGGTATTTTACATCTTTTTTGGTGGCTATTATGAATTTGAATTGCTTTCATGATTTCTTTCTCAGCAAATTTGTTTTGGGTACATGGAAATGCTACTGTTTAAAGTTTATTTTGCATGATGTTAATTTACTCTATTAATTAATCAGTTCTAATAACTTTTTGGTGGAATCTTTATCTTTTTCTATGTATAGAATCACAGCATCTGCAAACAAGGATACTTGGACTCCCTCCCTTCCTATTTATATGCTTTTTAATTATTTAATTAAAAATTAAATATTAATATAATTATTAATATAATTATTTAATTTAATTTTTAATTACTTACCTTGCTTAATTGCTCTGGCTAAAGTTTCTAGTACTACATTGAATAAGAGTGGTGAGAAGGGACATCCTTTCCATCTTCCTAACCTTGGGGAAATCCTCCCTGTTTTTCCCCACTCAGTATGACATTGACTATGACTTTGTCAATGTAAGCTTTATTATGTTGAGGTAAGAAGTTAGGAAGACAGTGCAGGATATGAATGAGAAATCCATCCAAGGAATAGATATTCTGAGAAAGAATTCTAATAGAAATCTTGGAAACAAAGAGCTTAATAAATCAAATACAAAATTTACTTGAAAGCCTCAATAGAAGATTACTTGCTATTAATTCAATTTCTTTAATAGATATTTACCTATTAAAATTACATGCTTCATGTGAGTTTTGGCAGATTATATCTTTCAAGAAATTATTCCATTTCATCTAGGCTATCAAATTTAGGGGCATGGAGTTTCTCATAATATTCCTTTATTATCCCTTGAATGTCCACAGGGTCTGTAGTGATGGCCCCTATATGATATGAGTGACTTGCATATTCTGTCTTTTTGTCTTAGCTGTCTGACTTGTGATTTATTGATTTTATTGATGTCTTCAAAGAACTAGTTTGAGGTATCATTGCTTTTCTTCTGTTAATGTCTTGTTTTCAATTTCATTGGTGTTTTTTCTTAATTCTTTTTTCTATTTCTGTTCTTACTTTGGCTTTTACTTTACCTTCTTTTTCTTGTTTCCTAAGGCTGAAGCCTAGATTATTGACTTTAGAGCATTCATCTTTTATGATGTATGCTTTCAATGTTACAAATTTCCCTTTAAGCCCTATTTTCATAGCATCCCATAAATTTTGATAAGTTTTATTTTCACTTAGTTTAAGATATTTTAAAATTTTTCTCTTGAGATCTCTCTTTTGACCCATATTTAGAAGTGTATTTCTGGCTCTCAAATTATTTTGAGATTTTTCTAGCTGACTAACTTTATGTTCCTGACTTCGAGTTTATGCCATTGTGGTCTGAGGGCATACCGTGTGTGGCTTGTGTTCTTTTCAATTTGTTTAGGTTGTGTTTTATGTCTCAGGGTGCGATCTATCTTGATGAACATTCTTTATGAGTTTGAGAAGAATGTGTTATCTGCTATTTGGGGTGAAGTACTCCATAAATGTCATTTATATCCTGTTGATTTATGTGGTGTTGTCTAGTTCAACCATAGCTGTACCAATTTTCTGCCTGCTGATTCTATCCATTACTGAGAAAAGGGTAAGTCTTTAACTATAATAATATATTTGTCTATTTCTCCCTTCAGTTCTATCAGTTCTTGTCTATTTTGATACTATTAGTGCACACACATTAAGGATTGTCAAGGCTTATTAAAAAATTGACCCTTGGGCCAGGGTTGTGGCTCAGTGGCAGAGCACTTGCCTAGCATTCGTGAGGCACTGGGGTTCGATCCCCGGCACCACATAAAAATAAAAACAAATAAAAGTATTTTAAAAAATTGACTCTTGATGGTTATGTAAGTGCCCTTCTTTATCTTTCATAATTTTCCTTGCTCTGAAGTCTATTTTATCTAAAATTACTGTAAGCACTCCTTTTTCTATTGATTGGTGTTAACATGGAATATCTTTCTCTATCCCTTTGCTTTGAATTCATATGTCTCTATTTTTAAAGTGGGGTTCCTGTAGACAATATGCCTGGTCACTTTTGGAGTTAGCTTGCTGAATGAGATTCAGGCTCTATAAATAAGACACAATCATATGAGGCTTGAATTTAGAACTGATTTGATGGCAGAGAAAATCAGGATCGGATGATCTGTTTTAGGGTGCGCTGTGTATCAGAGTGCTGAATTTTGGAGCCATGGCTCCAGTAGCAGCTTGTTGGTTTGACGAGTGCATTAAACCTCTGATAGGGATTAACTGGGTGCTAACTGTAGGCAGGAAGCCTTTGGCTGGAGGAGGTGTGTCGTGTCCCCTGCGGTGTGCCTTTGGGTATATATTTTGTCCTGGTGAGGAGCCCACTCTCTCTCTTTCTGTCTCTCTCTCTCTCTCTTCTTCCTGATGTGATGTCCTGAGCCACTTTCTTCCACCCAACTCTTCTGCCATGAGATTCTGCCTCATCTCAAGCCCCAAGAACGGGACTCGCATTCTATGAACTGAGACCTCTGAAACCATGAGCCCCCAAATAAACTTTTCCTCCTCTAAAATTATTCTTGCCAGGTCTTTTGGTTAGAGCAGTGGAAAAGCTGACTAAAACAGGCCTGGTTTCCCACGAGGATTCTGTAGGATATACATCCCTTCCATAGTTGCTTTTATTCTTACATCAAACCCTGGCTGATGCCCTAGGGGAAGTTTTGCGGGGTGTCCCAGGCAGGGGGAGCTGAAAGTATTATACCACATACAAGGAGCAACAAGTGGTTGTTGGAGGAAGTGAGAGAAGGCCCGTTGGCTGGAGCACAGAAGGGCATCCTAGGTGGGGAGATGTGCTGGGATCAGATTGCCATAGGCCCTTGGCCTTCTTGGCTCAACTAGTGACACTGTGAAGCCTTGCTTTAAAAGCTGGAGGGTCGTGGGTCAGCCTCTATCCTCAGGTTGAAGCTAGATGTGAAGATAACCTGCTTCTGGGGAATAATTTCAAGCCCCAGAGGCCAGAGTTGGAATGACCTCTAGGAAGATACCCACAGTGCATTTGGGGACTAAGTGGAGCAAGTCTCCGTGCAGCAGAGGCCTGGGCTGGACGGGCCTTTGTGGACCACATGCCCGGCGATCCAGGCCTCCATGCCAGGTTCAGTGCACCTCTCTGTTGCTCTGTCCTCTCTCTGGGATTTGACCTGAGAACACAAATAAATTAACCTCTTCTTCATTTCCAGAGAGCATAGTCCCTGCCCCCCTCACCCTATTTTAAAAATTAGTGACTCAAGATGGCCACCTCACACCACTCACCCAGCCTGGCTGCACCATCAGGTTATAAATCTTCCAGTACAATTGTGAATGTGAGCCTCTCCTTCATGCTAGAAATCAACAAAGCCCAGAAGAATCCTTCTTGCCACATATTTTACTCCAAAGACCACCCCCAGGGATAAGCCACCTCTAGCCCTCCCTTCAGCAATAAGTCAGCCCCCTGCTTCTTTGCCAGGTGCTCCATATCTTTGGGTGTCAGTATTTGTGTATCCAATCTGACCCTCAGACAAGGAGCTCTGCAAATCCTGGGGACTCTCCAAGTGTAGAGGCTGTGTATGTCCCTTTAGGTGGAAGAATGAACAGGGACCAGTCTTTCCCACAGATGGGGGATTCCCTGCCTCTCATAGTCCTGTGTCTCCCCACGTAATACTCTATGAAGGCACAAGAAATTCATCCTTCAACTCAAACCCAATGGAGAGTTTCAGGGCACTCAAGGTAGACAGGGAAATCCTCTGAGATGAAAATCTCTGGTGGCCTTACAGGGATCAAGGAGAGTCCTTCTCTCTTCCGAGATGAAATCTCAGACAGACCCTTACATGTCCTTCTTGGTCCTTGGCACACAGCACAGGCCTGTTGAGGGAAGGTTCCATCAGGGCACGTGGAGTGAATGAATGAAGGAACAGCATGGGCACAGAGGCCCCAATCTAGACACCAGGCAGATGGGAGCAAGATGGATTCTAGGCCCACTGTGGAGAGGCATTGAGCTGCTGGCCTGGTCCTGACTGGCATGTCTCTGGACAGAACTGCAGTCCAAAGCTAGAGCCCAGACCTGTAGCTGAGAAGGTCCAGGGATGGCTCTGAGATGCCTCCCCACCTGGCTTTTGCAGAATGTGGACTTGTTTACTTCTTTGCAGTAAGTAGGCGCTGTGGTCAGCCCTGGCTGTCCATTCAGGGAGGGGAGTCTGATTTCTGAGTCTGATTCCTTTGGTACCAGGGTGCAGCTAGACACTTCTCCAGCCAGGAGTGCCTGAGGCACTCTGAGGTCAGGGGTCGGTGTTAGAGGTGTGGAGAGAGGTGGGTTCTGTCTTTGCTCAGCACCTGGTCTGCCACCCTGGAACTTGAGTCTTCCTTGGCTTTAACACTGAAGTCAGGCAGCTGGAAGGCTGGGGCCTCCTGTGACCTCTGCTTTATTGTCCAAGGATGAACATGGGGCTGGGAGGAGAAGCAGTTGGAAACTGTATCTTAGCAAGATCCCCAAGTGATTATTAGATAAAATTTGGGAGGCTCTTCCCAGGAGCACCAAAGCAAGTCAAATTCAAAATAGGCCCTGAACAAAGAAAGAAAATAAAGTCTGCACATGCTTGTATTGTAATGGAGAAAGTCGGCAGGCTGGGGGTGAGGGGTCGCTCCATGGCAGAGTGTTTGCCTAACATGCTTGGGCTCTGGGTTTGATCCACAGCACCATAAAAATAAAAAAATAAAGAAGTAGGTAACCATTTAAAGGCATTCATTGCGATGAATCCTTTTAGATACCAGACTGAAATTATTAGTAAATGACTAAAGAATATTTTGTTTATTTTTATTGGTTATTTATATATAATAGTGGGGTCCATTATATCCTAACCACACATGCATGTCACATAGTTTGATCAATCTTACTCCCCAGTACCTTCTCTTTCCCTCCCCTAACAGACTGCATATTTGAGTTTATTGAGTGCCTATCACATTCCGCTAGTTTATAATGGTTTCAGACTGACATAGGAATCGCACAGAATTCCCATATACCCCCATCCTTGACCCAGCACATACATCATTTCCCCAATTAGCACCTAACATTCCTGTGGTACATTTGTCACAATAGATGAATTAATGTTCAGACTTTATTATTAACTAAAGTTCCAAGTTGACTGTAAGGCTCAGTTTGTGTTGTACAGTTCTATGGGTTTTGACAAATATATGATGTCACGTAGCCCTCACCAAGTTGTACAGAATGTCTTTGCTGTTCAACAAGTCCCCCTTGCTCCATCTCATCATTCCTGTCTCACCAACGCCCTGGCAACCACTGATCTTTCTACTGCCTCTATGGTTTTGCTTATTCCAAAACGTCATCTACCTGGAATTATACAGTAGGTGACCTTTTCAGATTGACTTACTTTGGGCTTTTAAGTCTCCATCATGGCCTGGAGAGCAATGGTGCACACCTGTAATCCCAGAGGCTTGGGAGGCTGAGGCAGGAGGGTTGCAAGTCCAAGGCCAGCCTCAGCAACTTAGCAAGGCCCTAAGTGACTTAGTGAGACCCTGTCTCAAAATAAAGAATAAAAAGGGCTGGGGATGTGGCTCAATGGTAAAGTGCCCCTGGGTTTAATCCCCAGTTCCTAAACCCCCCATCCCCTGCAAAAAAAAAAAAAAAAAAGTTTTCTCCATGTGTTTTGGTGACTGCCAGCTCATTTATTTTAATCTCTGAAACTATCCCCTTGTTACGGAAGCACCACCATTTGTTTATCCTTTCACTTATTGAAGAACATCTTGGTTGCTTCCAGTTTGAGGCCATTATGAATAAAGATGCTATAAACATTTATATGGAGATTTTTGTGTCCCTAAACGTTTTTGTCTCAATTGGATAAATAATCAAGAGCACAACTGCTAATATGGTAAGGCTCTGTTTAACTTTGTAAGAAACGGCTGTCTCCCCAAGTGGTGGTACCATTCTTAGTTTCCACCAACAGTGATGAGGCTTTCCTCATTGAAGCCCCTACATCCTCGTCAGCATTCAGTGTTAGTGTTTTGGGTTTAGCCACTTTAATAGGTATGTAATGGTTGTCACTTGAATTTGTGGTTCTCTAATGACATAGCATTGAGCATCTTCTAATATGCTTATTTGTCAGCCATATGTCTTCTTTGGTGAATTATTTATTCAGATCTTTTGGGCATTTTAAAAGAGATTGTTTGTTTTCTTGCTGAGTTTTAGAAGTTCGTTGTCTGTTTTGGACACAAGTCCTTTGTTACATATAAGTTTTGCAAACATTTTCTCTTAGTCTGTGACTTGTGTCTTTCGCAAAACAGAACTGTTAAATTTTAATAAAGTCCAACTTAGCAATCTTTTCCCAATGCCATTTTCGGTGGTGTCAGGTTGATGGCTTGAAGTCAGCCATGTTGGGAGGGTTTACCTTACAAATCGAGGCTCTGTAAGTCAGGGGCTTCCACCTCCCAACAAGAACCGGTTGGTAACTACCTGCCAGTAGCCTCTGACTCCTGCTAACCTGCCGCATCTTTCCAGCTGGTTGATTTAATTCTAGTTATGACTTATTTATTTATTGATACCAGAGATTGAACCCAGAGGCACTTTACCACTGAGCCACATCCTAAGCCCTTTTCATTTTTATATTTTGAATTTGAGACAGTGTCTGATAAGCCTAGCCTAATTCCCTCTTAAGATTGGGAGCCATCTTGCCACAAAGGCATGAAAAGCTAATTCTGGCTTTACTATAAATTACTGTGATTTCTAAACTTGCTTGAAATGCCTGCCCATGCCTTGAACTCACCCATGCTGGGCTCTCCCTGACCAGATAACAACCCTCTCTGAAACTTTAGTGGCCCTCACAAATTCTGGCTTTCCCTGGCCAGATAAGGACCCTCTCTGAAACTCTAATGGTGCCTCATAAATCCCATGCTGAGATCTACTACCTGCCTTTGTGTTGTGCTTGTCAAATTTTGTTATCTGTAAATTCTCAAGACACACCACCTTGTGTAACTTTCTGGGCTATAAAGCTGTGCTCCTAGAGAGCTGTGGGGCTGTCTTCTGTTCCCACGATTTTCAGGAGAGCAGCCCTGGCTGGTAGAAATTATAAGCTTACTTTAATTTGATTTCATCTGGAGTCGGCGGTCTTTTCTTTGTGGCGTGGTCTAATATTTTGGAGTTCCCAGTGAGACCAGAGCGTGAGACCAGACTGCAAGATCAGACTGCTAAAAATTCTGAAGCCAGATCTTCACTCTGGGGCTCCAGGCTGGAGAGCCACTCTAGGGGATAGGCACCTTGAGACATTCCAAGGCCCCAGGGTGAGCCTTCAGTCCTTGGAGGGCTGGAGTGAGCTGCCACACTAAAACAATTAGCAAGGATCTGGTGGAGGAGGCCTCCATAGGTAAGTGGTGCCTTTATAACATCTGGTATTCGGTTAAGGGAGATATCTTCTGAAGACAGAGAGGTGGCCTGGTGAGGCACACATATACTCCTGTCCAGGACAGTAACGAGATATTGTTCTGCCCTCTGTACTGGTTCTGTAGGGAATTTCTCTGAAAAGGCAAAGAGGTGGCTGATGGGCACATACGCACTCCTGGAGCTTTATCAAGACATTGCATTACTCCTCAGTTTGGCGCCTGATTGTTTTCTTGTGTCTTGTTCTGTGTTCTATATGTTTTTTTTCTCTGCCTTTTGTTGTGTGTCTTCTCTAGTAAAAACTTAAGATAATTGAACATCAAAATGGGTAAAGCAAGTAAGCCTGACACCCCTTTGAGCTATATTTCAAAGAACATTGAAAAATTTTACCCCCCTTTGTTAAGCAGGATTAGGGAAGCTGCCTTGAGTACATCCACTGCAGAGAGAAATGCCTGCTGGGGACCTAAGAACTGAATATCTCCTAATAACAAGTGAATCCTAACCTGTCATCAGGCACCCTGGGAACCCCTACTGAAATTAACTCTTAAAAAACTCCTTTAAAATCCCTTCTCTTTCCAGATCAAGAGAGTCACAACCTTTGGGATGGAGTCCCCTGTGTTTCTCCTTTATTAGCAAATAAATAAACCTCCCTTTTTCTTTTTCTCAAAACCTTGTTCTAATTGTTAATTTGGCATTAATTGGCTTCGAGGACATGAACCGAACTTTCAGTTATTATAAATTTTGACATCCCAGGGGGGTACTCTAAAGGAGCCCCTGCTCCTCTTTCTTGGGGAAGCCTAGCACTCCACACAACTGCATGCCAAGGATGTAAGATGAGCCTTTTGAGATCTGACTACTGGAAAGTTAGCAGATATGCGAGCATGCCTGGGCTCGAACCAAACCAGAGGAGCTAATCCTGTAAGTAAAAGGAGGGACTGAGGGACTCCCAGCAGCTGCCAAAGCCCCTTTTGCTTTGGGGAACTCCTGCCTTCCTTCCCTGCACTGTAAGGATTACGCCATCTCTGTCACTTAAAAAGAAAAAAAAAAGGGACACTGAATGCAGTAAAGTCGCCACACTGAGACCCTTGATTTTACATTTCTGGTTGCCCCTCTGTGAGAACATCTGGTCCACTAGTGGGGACATCTATGGTGCCACTGGTGTAGGAGTCATAATTAAATTTGCCCTATAGGGGTGAATGGAAATGGAGGTTTCAACTCAAACAGAGTTTGTGCTAGCTGCTTGAACACTCAATCAGTTCTCAGTGTGCATTCTCTCGTTTGTTTCTTGTGGAAGTAGCCCAAAGCTGAAATAGAAAGAAACAGCTTTATCTGTGAGCACTTTAGGAGCAAGCTTCAATTTTTTTTTTTTTTGCTTGGATTACTTTGATACTGTACAGGACTCATCCTTTTCCTAGCCTTAGTAGGATCCCCAAGTTTGGGCCTTCAAGGTTTGCTGGTTCACTGTCAGGAACAGTTTGAATTTTTAGGTTTCACTTTATTATGGCCTATAGATGTGAATGAAAATGGAGCTGGAAATCAAACAGGGTTTGTACTAGCTGCTTGAAACTTCACACACTCAATCTGCTCTCTGTGGGCATTCTCTGGTTTGTTCCTTGTGAAAGTACCTTAAACTGAAGCATGAAAAAATAATTTATCCAAGAGCACATTAGGAGAAAACAGGTAAATATGCATGTACTGAAATACCTCCCCCAATTATTTGGTCAGATTTCTTTGATACTGCGCAGGATTCATCTGTTAGCTTGCCCCACTAGGCTCCTTTATTTGGGGACTACCATGATCAATGGTTCTCTAAACAGGTTAGGTTAGGTTTAGTATTAGGTTAGGGCTAGGATTATAGCTGGTGTTTTGTTAGATTTAGTTTTGTTCAAATTTCTTTGATACTGGGCAGGATTCAACTTTTACCTAGCCTTACTATATTCCCTAGGTTTGGGCCTCTTGGGTCAATCAAGGGTTCGCTCTCCGAAACAGTTTGTTGGGGAGATTTTTCTCTTATCTGATCTGTCTGTTTTAAAGGTTCCTATCTGTTGGCAGTAGTCTGGAGCTCTTTTCTGTCTGTCTGTCATTGTGTCTTTGTTTGTATCTATGGCTGGCCCTTTAAGACATGGGCAATAATGGGTTGATATTATAGATTGTTTCTTGGGAATAATCTTGGCTGAATGGGCTACCTATAGATGTAAATGTGTCTAAAAGATGATGTTTTACTGTAACAATCTGGTATCTAAATGGGTTTTTAAAGCATTGCACAATCTTGCAGCTAAAAGTTGGGTTGTCAGAGATAAGATAATTAATAAAGAGTCTTAACAGTCAAAACTGAGTTGGATGCAAAGGTGCTGCCTTTAATGCATGAACACAGCAGGACTCTCAGGAGGGACCGCCCCCCTTCCTTCAGCTCCTCCTTATCCTCTCACTGGGGCCATGGTGCCACTTTCTTTCTTTCTGGAGTATGATATGAGCACCTGACGGCTACTTAAATGCAGCTAATGCATCCGCAACTCTTAAAAATTCAGATGAAAGGTTTCCCACCCTAGGCAGCTCTCAATCACCATTCAATACAGAGCAGGCCTGTTGGGCTCTGTCTGCCAAAGCTGCTTCCTACTTGTCTGTCCAGGCCTAGAGAGCCATTCACAGTGTCCCAAGTTCTGATCTGCCTTAGATTGTGGAGGTCACTTTAGCCTAAAATGTCCCCAGCATGCTTCCCCTGCTTCCCTGTAAGGGACCAAAAGCCAATTTCCCCTCGACTAGAAACGCCAGCTTTTCTGTTCTCACCTCTTGCCTTAGACCTCTCAAAATTGTCTAAACAGCCTATTAACAAAAGGCTCACTCCCCCTGAGTTATGGGCAGGCTTTAGAGCAAGATTTATCCTGTTTGTCACTGAAAGAAGAAGACAGACCTAGGAATGGCCACACAAAGAAGTGAACCTGCTCAACCACAAAGGGCTTATCTTAGTAAGGAACTTAACATCATAGCTTTTGTTCCCAAAGTTAATAAAAGGTATCATAATTATAGACATCCAAGCCTGTCCAACTATGGACTAAAAATGGTTAAAACGCCTTTGGCATGAGGTTTCTGCCCAGAACAGCAGTTTTCCCAGCTCCTTCCAGACCTCAGCCAGGACTTACATTGAAATGCAAATGAAAGAAGCCTACAAGCTCAGTAGGAGACTGCTCTGAGGCAAAAAAAAAAAAAAAAGGTAAAAAGTGTCTTTTCCGGGCTGGGGATGTGGCTCAAGCGGTAGCGCGCTCGCCTGGCGTGCGTGCGGCCCGGGTTCGATCCTCAGCACCACATACAAACAAAGATGTTGTGCCTGCCGAAAACTAAAAATAAATAAATAAATATTTAAAAAAAAAAAAAAAAAAAAAAAAAAGTGTCTTTTCCTGAACTCAAACCAGACTAAACAAAAGAGTACATTGTATGGTACTTTACTAATTACCAGATGGTCATTTTTTTCTAGGACGCTTGCTTTTTCTTAAATTCTGTATTTTGTTTGAGCTCATGATTTTGATCCTACAGACCTAGGTTAATGTTTTTCTGATCAGTTCTATTTTTATGGAGATTTCACTGTGAAAAGTTTCAAGGCCTTTACTATTGTGCTATGTGTGCGCACTTGTGTTATGTGTTGTATGTCTGAATGTGCATATGTCCATATATCATGTACATGATATGAAAATTGGCAGATATATAAGGAGCGCTCATAAAAAAATTTAAGAAATGGATCCAAATATCTTTAATTCACGTGATTTAAATGGTTCCATTTAAATTGGGCAAACAGATGAAAGTATAGATGTCTTAAAATTAAGCTTACAAGTTTTTCTAGGAGTTCAAAAACAATAATAAAATATTGATGTCTATGAAATGTCTGATATGCCTTGGTTCTAGGACTTTTCTTCAACAAGGAAGAAATGGCTAATACTGTTCAATGCACTTGTCTGATATTTTGATAAAATAAGTAAATTACATGGGATTACTCATTTATGAGTACTTTTGTTAAATATCTAATTGATTTACAAGGTTAAAATGCTAAATGTTAAATATACCATAAAGTACTCTTAATTCCGTGAATTCCATTGGGTAACATTATTGATGTTTTCATAAATTGGTAAATGGGGGAAAAAAGGAATTAAAGTTGCTTTGTCATCACTAAAAAAATGTTACTAAAAATTTAAAGTCCCAACAGGTTCTATATACTAAACATTGTGTTTTCATGAAATGGTAAACAGATGTAAATTCTATATACAAAGGTTTATAGAAGATCTCTATATAAAAAAGGCCGAAAAGTTTCAACTGTTGCAATTAAGAGTACTGTAAACAACAAAGTATTTCTTTTTATTAAAATGAAATAATTTGCCTAAATTCAGAAATTTACCAGGATTGTTTCAAACTGTGAACAGAAAAAGGAAGTTAATAAATGGGAAGGAGAAATTAAAAGGTTCTAGGTATGGAAACCATATTTAATAAAAGGGAAAAAAGTGTTTCTGGATAAGAAAGTCTTTATGTGATGAAGTAAATAAGAGGATTCAAGTAAGTGATAAAGAAGTTCTGTGTAAGTTTGTTTTTACAATCAGTCATGTGTTAAAAAGACAAAGATTTCTTAAAACATTAGTTTCCCATAACATTGTGTTAATATATTAAATTTTGTTTCTTTTGTCTAGAGCAAGTAACCTTAAAAAAATTAAACAACTGGTTAAACAAGAACTGTTATTTTAGAGCATTGTACTGTTATTTCTTCAAAAGCTAAACTTGGTTAATATAAAATAATCAATGTAATCGTGGTTTTTATTTTATTTTATTACTCTTCCTTGTATATTAAATGTGTTCATATCTTCCAGGTATACAAGTCTTTAAGGTAGAAGCTTTAAAAGAGCATCATATCAAGCTGATGTTCTCCAAACTAAAGTTGTATGGTAATTTTAGGCTTAAAAGAAAAACAATGGGATTTATTTATATCATTTAATGTTCTATAACTGGACCTGTTATCAATAAGATATATAAAGCTTTATGTTATTTTTTACACTGGGGTATAATTTAAATGTATTTTTAAGTTAATGAGAGCCTAATCTATGTAAAAGTTAATATTGTAAAACACAAAGTATTTTGCTACTTTTTCACAAAAGGTTAAAAGGTTTCAGCCTTTCTTTAATTCATGTTTTAAATGTGATATCATATTGTGTTAGCTAGTATATTCATGTGACCTCAAACAACAATTTTGTAAACTTTGTAAAATGATATTTAAGAAGCAACGATCAGCTTCAGAACTAGGACCCTTTACTTAAGATTTATGAAGAGTCCCTCCTTACCTGCGATAATGTTCTGTGTCCCATCTTACTACATGTCAGAATAACTCCACAGTAGGCCTGATTTCAGGTCATTTAAAGTTGTGTTCAAAAGTTGTTTTCTGTCAAGATTACTAGGATCTCAAACAGGGGATATAATGTATAACTCAGCCAAAATTCAAGGTAGCTATTACACAAACTAAATATGTTTTTACTCTTGTTAATTTTATTTTATAGTTTCCTTAAAAGGGGTATAAAGATTGCCTGTTAATGTTTTGCAGAGATATTGCTTTAAGAACACACAACCTGGGTTAATTTAAGATAATAAGCCATCACCTACAGGACAGATAGGATAATACAAACCCCAATTAATAAATAGGGTAAATGACTGTAAAGTTATAGACATTAAGGCCCAATACTTTTAATTTAAGACTGGTGAGACTTATTTGCTAGATGTTTAAGATCAAGACTTAAAAATTAAAATTAAATTAAAAAGACCAAGAAAACCAATATTTGGCTTTTGCCCTTTGAGTCAGTCTGAATCCAAGGAACAGGGGACTTCTCTAAAGAGCTTTGCAACTCTGGGCCATATAACCTTTCGATCAGGGAGATTAATGAGATCCCTGGAGAACAGAAAGCCAATCAGTACATTTGCTATAAAGAGGAGGGTAATTGGAGAAGGGGGACATCCCTGATGCTTCCAAGGGAAGCCACATGGTTAAGCAAGACCTGGACCCATCCTAGCGCAAATGGCACTAGCAAAACTAAGAAGCTGCTCTCAAGCTCTCCCAGGAGTGACTCCAGTGGAAACTCAGCTGACTGTTAACAATAGATAGAAATAAAAGTCAGTTTGACTGCTTCATCTTAAACACTTAACAAAAACAGTTAAAACCAAAACACAGCCATTCCTGGGCATTTTAAATGATGATGATCATTATCATCATCATAATGATAATAATAATAATAATTATTATTATTATTATTTAAGGTATACACCTTGTGTTAGCCCCCCAAAATGAGTAAGACTGGAGGCTACAAAGAGGGATTCTCAGGCAGGAATGCTTGATAACTATCAAAAGAGACTATCAAGAGGAACTTCCAGAGTCAGAAGTTTTTAGTTAATTTAAGGCCTACAGATATTCCTAACCTACACAGGTAGGCTTGGTGTTTGCTTGTATGATTATCCAGCCCTAAGTAACAGAATTGAAGGTCTCTCTATTAGAAACAGAGGTCATACTAGTAAAAGGATTTTACAAGATCAGATGGCATTAAATTATCTAAGTATATCTTATGGGGAAGGACATCGGCAACACTAAAAGTTAAATGTCATGTTTACATTTCTGATAACTGGGGATGTTAAAGCGTGGTGAGGAAACTTCTATTATACAGTGACATGTTCCAGCTGCTGCAACATTTGTTCAGTACTCATGGTTTTTGTTTCTCTCATAGAAGCACCCAGCCCCAGATGACTTTACAACCTGTTCTTCCCCAAACAGACTTCAAACTGAACCGACTTCTAAAAGGAAACTCACGTCCCTCATGTCACCCCCTCTCAGCTCAGAAAAAGCCAAAATGAGGGCTGCCCCTCTTCTTGCAACAATGGAGCCCAAATAGACAGACAGTCAATATAAATGAGTAAATTAAGTCAGGTTGGATCAGGGAGACGGGTTTTGGGTGAGTTCAAGAAGTTGGAGACTATTACCCGAGGGATTAAAATTCCCTCAGTGCTCTTCCCCTACCCTATCAAAGATTTGAAAGGGACACAGAAGACAAGGGGGGAATGATAAACCCTGCCTAATTCCCTCTTAAGATTGGGAGCCATCTCACCATAAAGGCATAAAAAGCTAATTTCAGCTTTACTATACATTACTGCAACTTCTAAACTTGCTTAGAATGCCTACCCGTGCCTTGGACTCACCCTTGCCTGGCTCTCCCTGACCAGATAATAACCTTCTCTGAAACTTTAGTGGCCCTCATAAATTCTGGCTTTCCCCGGCCAGATAAGGACCCCTCTGAAACTCTAATGGTGCCTCATAAATCCCATGCTGAGATCTACTACCTGCCTTTGGGTTATGCTCCTCAGAGTTTTGTTATCTGTAAGTTCTCAAACCCCACTTTGTGTAACTTTCTGGGCTATGAAGCTGTGCTCCTAGAGAGCTGTGGGGCTGTCTTCTGTTCCCACGGTTTTTGGGAGAGGCAGCCCTGGCTGGTTGGAATTACAAGCTTGCTTTAATTTGATTTCAATTGGAGTCGGTGGTCTTTTCTTTGCATCGGTGGTCTAACAGGTCTTGCTAAATTGCTGAAGCTGTTCTTGAATTTGAGATCCTCCTGTCTCAGCCTCCTGAGTCGCTAGGAGTGTGCCACAAAGCTTGATTAGTTATGACTCTTTTAGGAACCAGAGGTTTTTGTTTTGTCCACACATGTGAGATATTTATATTTATTTTTCTTTTGATTTAATTGTTCTAATTTTTCATATTTCCCCCACTAGTATAGAAGGTATGGATATCTATCATTTAGATCTTGGTAGAAATTCCTAAATAATACAAATTGCTATGTTACATTTCTCATTTTTTTTACTGTGTTATTTACATAAATTGCTTTGATATTAATGATTAAACAATATTCTGATTATTGATTTGATTTTATAAAAATTATTATTTGGGAAATAAAAATTCATACCTAAAATTAATAATTCAACATAATTTAATTAAACCAACACAAAAAGGGAAACAATAATCTTTTATAACTTCATAAAATGGACTTTTGAAAAATATCTAAAATCATTCATAAATATAAGTAATAATTAGGAGCTGGGGTTGTGGCTCAGAGAGATAGAGCTCTCCTCTAGCATGCATGAGGCACTGGGTTCAGTCCTAGGCACCACATAAATATAAAATAAAGATATTGTGTCCACCTATAACTAAAAAAATAAATAAAAAGCATTAAAAATATAAGTAATAATTATATTCTGTGAATTTTTCAGAATTTAAAGAATTAAATGAAAATTGATAATGACAATAACTTTCCATTTTGCTTACTACATGCTTAGAAAAGTGCCTGTTGTATAACAGACACTTAATAAATGTATGTTGAAATAATGAATGATTTAAGGTCAAGAATAAGACACAAATACCTCCATCACATTTGGAATTCAATATTTTATTGACATCTTAGCCAATGAAATAAGATAATAAAAATAAATAGGTAAGAGAGGGGAAAAGACAAAATTATTATTTGCAGACACTATAGTTTTCTTTGTGGAAAATCCCAGGGACAATTATCATAATAATCTAATCAGAGAATTTGATGGGGTTATAAATGTAAGAGCAGTACACCAACATCAAAGGCATCCCTGAACACCACCTGTTGCAGAGCAGGCTGAACAAATGTCAGCTGCAGGGTGGGCTGAACACTTGACCCTCACCCATCTGATTCCTTATCGCTTGTTTGCCTCAAGTCTGAACACTGGACCCCATTAAAGGGGGAACACTCAACCCACAACCATCTGGTGCAATGGAAACCCACATCTGGCCCCTGCCCCATCCGCCTGAGGGCCGAAGATGATACCCTTAGCAACTACTGTATGATCCAATAACTGTACACCAACAAGGCAGCTTGCAGGCCCAGAGACCTTGTTAGATTTAAGCAGCACAGCGAAAGGGATATAAGACCTTCTCCTGCTGGAGCTTTCTCCTCTCTCTCTCTCTCTCTCTCTCTCTCTCTCTCTTTCTCTTCCTTCCCTGTCAATCAGACACCACCACAATAAAGATCTCTTGGTTGCTCCGAGTGTCGTGGTCACTTTCCTTTCACCACAAATAACTCATTAGAAAATGTCATGGGGAAAAATTGTCATTCACACAAAGAACAAAAAAATGTAGAATCCCTAGAAGAAAATCTGAAAATCTTTGTGAAGAAAAATCTTTAAACTTTCCTTAAAGAAAAATTTAAGGAGAGATAGTCAGAGCATGGCGTGTTCCCAGTTGTCAGCCTACACCTCCTCAAGTGACCTATAAAGTTCACTGCAATTCCCATAAAAATAGCCCATGGAGTTTCCATGGAACTTGAGAAACTGATTCTAAAATCCACAGGGAGGAGTAAAAGTTTAACAATCATCAGAATATTTCAGAAGAAGAAGAAAAAAGGACTCTCCATAGTATACGAGAAGATTTTAAAGATTATAGCAAAATTATAGTAATTAAGCAGAATGATGTTAAGGCTGATAGAGAAAAAATAGATCAAAGCAATGAGAAGAAAGCTCAGATAATAGACCAATAGTAGGTGGGAGCTCTATGTGATGGAGGATTATTAAAATGAGAGACCAGGGGCTGGGGAGTGGCTCAGTGGGAGAGCATTTGCCCAATGTGGGTGAGACACTTGGTTCCATCCCCAACACTGAAAAATTTATTAGTCAACTAATTTTTAAAATAGGAAAGTTTACATGGTCAAAAAAAAAAGTTACTGGCCCAATTGCCCTTCCCTATAGTGAAACAAAATTCAATTTCAGCCCCACACCACAGACAATAATAAACTTCAAATGGATTTAAGGATGAAAATCTTAAATGTCAAAACCTAAAAATTTAGAGCTAATAGAAGAAAATTCAGAAGAATATCTTCATGACCTTATTGTCATGAAGAACTTTTCAAAAGACGCTAAAAGCAGATTGGTAACTTTTATGACATAAAATTTTAAAGCTTTTGTGCTATGAAAGATGCCACGAATAAAGTTAAAGACAACAAGCACGTTTAGAGAATATATTTGCAAGATGTAGAGCGGAAGAATGTGGGCTTGCCCCCCAGTTTCCCGCCTCCTGCAGGCAGCCCATTCTGGAAGCTGAGGAGCATCTTCTGCAACCTCCCCTCCCACAGAGCAGAGTAGGGAAGGACCAGGACAAGGTGGGGGCGAATGGGTTCAGAGTTCACACGGAGGTGAATGAGCAGTCTTGCTCATTAGAGATGCAGTCCAAATGTCTGGAAGCAACTGTGAAGATGCTCAGCTGCGTTAACAGCCAGGGAAGCCACTTCAAACAGCAATGGGATTTGATACTCATTGACTAGGGAAAACGGATAAATGTGACACTGTTGAGGGCCGGCTGTGGGTGTGGCGGGTGGGAACGGGGTCCACCCCTGGAGGAGAGCATTCCAGAAAAGGCCTGATAGGTTGAAAATGTGTCTGCGCCCTCCTGACCCATGAGGCAGCTTATTAAAAATGCTTACCCTGATAACCAGCAGGAAGAGCAGACAAGTTCAAATGCAGGACCTTCTACAAGACAACTGGCCTGGATTCAAAAGTGTCAATGTAAAATAAAATTTTAAAAAGTCGAAGAAAGACCTTTCTAGATTAAAGGAAATTAAAGAATTATAGCAACTAAATCTTCAAGGTACTATTTAAAAAAAAAACTGTAAATAAAAAGAAGAAAAATCAGTGGAGAAGAAGAAAGGGAACAGTGGGGTTGGGGGAAAGGGGAAGTACTGGGGACTGAATAGAGCAAATTATATTCCTTGCTTATATAATTGTGTCAAAATGAACCCCAATATGTACAACTACAATGAACTAATAGAAAAATAAAATTTTTTAATTTTTAAAAAATAAAAAAATAAGTACAACTAAATGGAACGTCTGATTTTACTTGAATTCTAGCATGGGAAAAAGCAAACAGATTGTTTATAAAGGGCATTACGGGGATAATAGGGAAAAAAATGGACATTAGATATTTTAGATGTGTATTCATAACAGTATTGTATCAATGTTAAATTTCTTGAGTGTCGTAATTATATTGCATTATGTAAGAATTTCTTGTCCTCAGATAATGCATACTGAATTATTTAGGAACAAAGTGCCAACAATCGACCCTCAAATGTGTACATGAGTGAGAGAAGTAAAGCAATTATAGCAAATGTTAACATTGGTGAACTGAAGTTTTTATGAATATTAATTGCAGTATTCATCTGGCAACTTTTCAGTAATTTCAAATATTTCAAAACAAAAATTTGGAGAAAATGTGAGTACTCCACGATGTAACATTTCACTTTTCAATACATACTTTAGACTAAATCAGATCTATAGGTGAGGATGTAGGCACGGTGAATAAAGAAAGTTACAAGTAGTTAAGAGAATTATCATCCCATGAATGTAAAATAAAGAACAGGAAACACTGTTACACATTGTTTACAGAATCCCAGACTGTGACACACAGCAGCTTCGCCATCTGGCTGTCTTGGGACAGAGAAGGAAAGAACAGGAGGGGCAGGGGCCTATGAGGAAGGTCAACTTAAGTATGTAAAACTTTAAATCTTCAAACAACCCTCCACCCCCCCCCAAAAAAAATAAAGAAATCCCCTAAAACCCAAAACAAAGGAAAATAAAAAATTTTTTTCTTAATAGTTGTTATCTGGGGTGAATCATAGAGGAGTTTCAGTTTTAACTTTACCCATCTCTAGATTGTTTTTAAGTCACTTTCCTTCTGACCAGGAGAAAGAAAAAGATTTCGGTTTCACAGCCAGTGTCAGAGCTGTCCGTGGGCTGTGTGTGGAC
This sequence comes from Marmota monax, assembly GCF_021218885.2. Classification (NCBI taxonomy): domain Eukaryota; kingdom Metazoa; phylum Chordata; class Mammalia; order Rodentia; family Sciuridae; genus Marmota; species Marmota monax. Next base: position 25,653,609 of record NW_026694432.1, on the reverse strand, counting down.
TGCTGCACATCGTAGCCTCCTGAGGGGATAAGTCACAGGGACTGACCGCCCGATGCAGGTGAACTTCCTCCTCAAGCTCTGCTGAAGTTCCCACACTGCACCTGAGATGGGTGTGACCTGCCAAGATGCCCATCACCCTGCCCACTGTGAGACATCATGAAGCAAGACTTTGCCCTTGAACCCTTACCCCTGCCTTTGATGTACCCCCCTTAAATAAACCACCAGAGTCATTTTGTCTTTTGTCTAGTTTCAGAACCCATGTGGACTTGATCTATCAGGGGCTTTGCTTTCTGTAAATATATTTTGACTATTTGTGCTTAGTTTTTTGCTAATTATTTGAGATTGTAAATTTTAGGGTGGCTGGGATTACCCTGGGCAGGAAGAAGAACCCCTTAATGAGATGCTAGCCCTCGCCCTCCCCACCAATAAGCCAGCCTCACCAACTCAGCAAGACCCTGTCTCTAAATAAAATACAAAAAAAAAAAAAAAAAAAGGGCTGGGGATGTGGCTCAGTGTTTAAAGGCCCTGGGTTTACTCCCTGGTACAAAAAAAAAAAATTAAATAAAATGATCAGTATTTGTATTGTGTCAAAGACACTAGTGAACTAGAAGCCGCCAACCTAAATAGACACAGAGCCCTTATAAGACGAGGGAAGCCTCTAGTCAGCCCTGTGAGCTGGGGCATCTGTAGGAACACTTCTCCTCCCTTGGAGTCTCTATCTGTATCACAGGGGACAGATCAGATGTGGTGCCCAGCTCAGTGACCGACACACAGGAAGCAATCAGTGAGTGTTAACTGCCACTTGTGGCTGATGCTGCTGTTACTAGCAGCCAGTTCTGTCTGGGCAGGTGTCCCTCCACCTGCTCCAGGCTTGTCTCTCCTTCATTTCTGCAATGCTTTAGGTGGCAGGTCCGTGTGCAGTCTCCACAATGAAATTCTGAGCCCCCTAAAGGCAAGGACTTCAACTTATTCGTCTCTGATCCCCAGCCAGAGACTGGCACACAGCTGGTACTTGGGAAATGATCTTTGAATGCATGACCCAGCCCATATCTGGCCAGGGGTGTCTACTCTCAGAACTCACTTCTAGAAGCACCTTTGCTTCCCCTGTGGCTCCTGGAACTCCCCTCTGTTTTCCTGCAACCTGGGACATCCCGTCCCCGGGCTCTGTGTTCATGCTCCTGTCCTGGCCAAGACCAAGGAGCCCCAAGTCCTCATAGTCTAGACATTTAGCAGGCTGTCGGATCTTTAAGAAAGTTCTGAGCACAGGGCCAAGGTGGGGGTTACCTGGGACTGAAGGGATTAGCAAGGCTTGTGATGTGGATAAGGCCGTGACCTGGATAATTCAGGCCTCCCCCTGCGTCCCCCCACCGACATGCGCTGGAATGCTCTGGGTAGCTGCCCAGGCCCCGTTGGCAGGGAAGCCAGCACACCAGGCTGTTTTTGCTGGACTTCCTGCATCTCTGAGGGCAGCTGGGGCTGAGCAGGGTGACACCCTCCCCAGGTCGGTCTTTAGCACCTGCTCCCTTCACAGCTTTGGGAGTCTAGAAGCCAGGAGTCTGCCCTCCCAAGATCCCCGACCTGTGGATCCCAATGTCCTGGCTGGAGGCTGCCAGCCTGAGGGGCCTGGGGGTCCAGGTTCTGCCAGATGAGGCTGCGCATGGGGACAGGCCCCAGAAGCAGGACCTGAGACCAGGCCAAAGAGGTCAGTTATGGTGGAGGGGCTGCCCCAGCTGGGGGGCAGGGAGGGCAGCTGGGGCCCCAGCTGGGGAGGGAGAACCCTGAAAGGGGCCCCTGGAAGGGGTGGGCAGGCAGAGTCCCTGCCAGAGGATCTCTCTAGGGTCGCTGGGGTCCTTTACCATCATTTGTGAGACCCTGAGGGCTGGGGTAGTTCTTAAAGCCAGGCCACTCTTAAAGGGAAGGCAGAGGCTGCTCAGAAATCATTCCCTAAAGAGAGGCCACGCCAGGGCAGGGTCACAGACAGGGTGAGGGAGGACTGTGTTTATGTTAATCTGAGGCCTCGACTGAATCTCTCTCTGACCCAAACCACAAGAAAACATTCCCCTTTGGGAAAGGAATCGTCAGCGTCTATTTAAATCCCCTTAACTGTTGGGAGCACCCACTGTGTGGCAGCCACTTCGTGCACAAACAAAGGCACCCAGAGATGGCGCAGTGCCCTCCTGGCCTTTCTTACCCTCCGTCCAGCCCTCCTCTCCCGCGGCTCCCTGACCCCTGTCTCTGGAAGGCTCTTAGTTTTGGGCTAAGTACACGTGGCCTTGGAGTCCAAGGGATCAGGCTCAACTCAGAACTCTGCCACTGCCCTGCTGGGTGATGCGGGGAGCCAGTCCTTCTCTGAACTTCTCTGATCCAATCTGCAAGGTGCGTATCATTAAAAGAGAAAATGACCCAAATCTTGTGTTGTCGATCTTGACCGGCATCCGTCGCTGCTGCTGTTGCTGTTTTGATTCTAGGGTGGGGCAGCAGTCCAGAGAGAAAAACGGTTCAGAATGCCTCACCCTACTACGTGGGCAGGTTGCATGTACAGCCAGGGAAAAGGAAGGGTCCTCAGAGGGGAGGTATTGTTGGTTTTTCTTGATTCTGGCTCGGGTCTGGTTTATTTGGCGGAGACTCAGTGTTTATAGGAGTAGGTGACTATCCTTAGTAAGCACCGTCTGTTTGCACATCAAGTTGGATTTCATCTCAGTACATACAGAGAAATCTGTGGGCCAAACTGAAAAGTGGTTGGGCAAACAGTTCAATGTAACAATATGATAACAGTATGAATCTCAGGATCTTTTAAAGGATAGAATAAGATAAGGCATTTAAAAAATGTTAGCATTGTATCTGTGCTTAGTAAGCGTTGGCTATTTCTATTAGTCATTCAACTTTTTTTTCTAGGACTCAGCCTGTGTCATACAGTGTACCAGGTCCTTCCAGGAATGCAGATGATTGGGACATCCTCAGGGCTCACAGTCTAGTGCGTTCAGGCATTGATTAGCTAAGTCATCAATAAATGTGTCTTATGCTCCATACTGGATCCTAGAGATATCAAAATAAAAGACACAATCCCTGTCCTCAAGTTGCTCCCAGTCTGTGGGGGACACTACAGCACAAACTGAATGATGTTTTGGTGTGGGAGAATGCAGGGTGCTGGGAGAGCCCAGCTTCCTCATTTCTCCAACTCACAGGCAGGCTCATACCCCAGGGTCTTTGCACTCGCTCTTCCCCTTGCCTGGGAAATTCTTCCCTAGGCGATCCCCAAAGCCAGCTCTTTCAACAACCCCATGGCTTTGTTTAAGTGTCACCTCCTCTGTAAGGCCACTTTCCTGGCCACTGGTGTCTCCTCCCCGCTGCAAAAGCCTTCCCTCCAACTCCCTCTCTCTCTCTCTCTCTCTCTCTCTCTCTCTCTCTCTTTCTTCCCCTTGCCCAGCCTTATTTTTCTCCATAGCATTAGCCACACTCTTGTGTATTTCTGTCTTTTCTTGCTAATGTGCAAGGTCTGCTTTGTGCACAGCGGTGTCCCCAGCATCTGAAACACTTGGGCACTTGCTCGGTGCTCACTATCACTGACGGATGCATAGGTTAAGCCTAGGAAGACGAGTAGGGGTCCGAGGGGTCGGGTAAGAGGAGGGCCTTGAGGGAGGAACAGGGGGTGGAGGGGGGAGAGAGGGAGGAGGAAGATAGAGAGTGAGAAAGGACAGCAGCTGTGGGGACAGAGGGAGACAGACAGACAGACAGACACAGTGGCGTGCTTGGGAATGAGAGTTCCATCAGCTTCTTCCTGGGAATGTCGTGGGGAGCAGGTGGCAGAGAGAGAGGCTGGAGAGGGGCAGTGGGGACCTGGGAATAAGGTGGCCGTGAGCTCCGCCAGGGAGGGGTCAGCACAGGCATCTGGAAAGAGGCAGTCCTCCCCCCAGACCCAGGGAAGGAGCTCTTCTAGGACCAACTGCCCAGAACTGGGGACCCTCTGAGGGCTGTGCCATCTCCCCTCCCCAACAGGAGGATGCGGGTCCACACTGATGGGGGCGGGGCCGGCGGGGTAGCGCCTAACTCCACTCTGCCTGCGGGATTGCTCTAGGAGGTCGGCCCAGCCGGATTGGGACTGAGGCAGGCAGAGTGGGCTGGAATAAAGGTGTCCAGAGCTTGGGGTGTGATCTGGGATCCTGCTGGTCAGAGTGACAACCTGTTGTGACATTCCTCCCTCCTCCAAAGAGCCTTCCAGAGGTGGAGGAAGCCAGGAGCAAGAGAGATGGGGGCTAGTTTCTTGAGAGGACAGTTGCGAGGAGCAGGCTTTTCGGAGGCAGAGTGTGGGCTGCTGATTAGGGGTTGATCTGTGTTTTCAGCCGGGGTTGGTGAAGTTGGTTTGGGGCCTGTTACCGCACAGTGGCTGTGAGCTCCGCAAACTAGATGCATGTCACACGCTGCCACCAAAGGCGGGGGAGCAAGCTGCCAGCCACACGCTTCCTCTGGCTTCGAGGCTTCATGCCTCCAAGCGTTCATTTCTTCACAAGTGGGTGCCGGCCACCTCGGCCACCTCGTGCCTATGAGGCTCTGTGCTGCTGACTGTGATGAGGGATAAGGTAAGACTCCTCCTGGCAGGTGCTCACATTCCAGAGGGAGGGGTTGGAGGACTAAGTCGGGAACCAGTAAAGAAGACAGCTCAAGCGTTATGGAGGGAAAAGCAGGATGTCCTTGGGGAGGTGGTCACAGAGAAGTTCCCGGAGGAGGTGGCATTTAAGGTGACACCAGGAGGAGAAAGAATCAGAATTAATATTGTCAAAATGGCCATACTACCAAAAGCATTATACAGATTTAATGTGATTTTTATTAGAATTCCAATGATATTCTTCATAGATCCAGAAAAAGCAATTATGAAATACATTTGGGAAAAAAAGAGAGACTCAGAATAGCCAAAGTAATCCTTATCGAGAAGAGAGAAGCCAGGGGCATCACAATACCAGACCTTAAACTGTACTACAGAGCTACAGTGACAAAAACAGCATGAAGTTGGCACCAAAATAGACATTAGACCAATGGTACAGAATAGAAGGCACAGAGACAAACCCACATACATGCTGGACAAAGGCACCGAAAACATACATTGGAGAACAGAGAGACTCTTCAACAAATGGTGCTGGGAAAACTGAAAATCCATATGCAGCAAAATGAAATTAAACCTCTATCACTCACCCTGCACAAAACTCAACTTAAAGTGGATCAAGGACTTAGGCACGAGAACAGAAGTAAAATCAAGAATCAATAAATGGATGGATTCAAACTAAAAAGCTTCTTCTCAGCAAAGGAGACAATAACATGAAGGGAGAGCCTGGGAATGGGAAAAAATCTTTACCACACGCACCTCAGTTAGAGCATTTATCTCCAGAATATATAAAGAACTCAAAAAACTTAACACCAAAATAATAATAATAATAATAAATGAGCTAAGGAACCAAACAGACACTTCACAGAAGAGGAAATACAATCGATCAACAAATATACGAAAAAATGTTCATCATTTCTAGCAATTAGATAAATGCAAATCAAAACTACGCTTAAGATTTCATCTCACTCCAGTCAGAATGGCAACTATCAAAAATACAAGCAACAGTAAGTGTCAGTGAGGATAATTCGGGGAAAAGGTGCACCCATACTTGCTGGTGGGACTGCAAATTTGGTGCAACCACTCTGGAAAGCAGTATGGAGATTTCTCAGAAAACCTGGAATGGGACCACCATTTGAAGCAGCTATCCCACTCCTCGGTACTGAAAGGATTTAAAATCAGCACACTGCAGTGACACAGCCACATCAATGTTAATAGCAGCTCAATTCACAATAGCTAAGCGATAGAACCAACCTAGGTTCCCTTCAACAGATAAATGGATTTTTACAGAAAATGTGGTATATAACACAATGGAATATTATTCAGCCTTAAAAAAGAATGAAATTTTGGCATTTGCAGGTAAATGAATGGAGCTGGCAGAATATCATGCTAAGCAAAATAAGCTAATCCCAAATATTTTCTCTGATAAGTGGATGCTGATCCATAATGGGGGTGGGTGATAAGGAAGAATGGAGAACCTTTGGATTGGGCAGAGGGGAGGGAGGGGAGGGAGGGGTGTGGGGTGGGAAAGATGGTGGAATGTGTGATTACATGTGTAATTGCACGACCAGTGGAACTCTGGACCGTGTATAGACAGAGGAATGAGAAGTTGTGCTCCATTTGTATACAATGTGTCAAAATGCATTCTGCTGTCACTAGTTAGAACAAGTAACAATAAAAGTTAAAAAAAAAATACCACATCTGGTAAGCATCTTGGTGGTGCCAGCATAGGCAGACCCAGAGTCAAAATGGAACCACCATTTGGAATGTTCTAGAACAGGCCCATCACACCATCACCAAACATCAGACCCAGTGGGCACCTGTGGTCCATCCCATCCACCTGCCACTTGATAATGCTGCTGGCTCTTTGCAACATCTCTGAACATGTCTCTGGTGTGAATAAAATGTTGGGAAGTTGGGGTGAGCCCAGAGGGCAGGAGCTCCCTCCAGTCCTTATAATAAATGGTAATTTTTCTTTTTTAAAATTTTTTTGTAATGTACTTTTTACCATTTTTATAGACCAGCACCCAGACTCCTGGATGGATGCAGCTGGCTGCGTGAGCTTTGATGTGTGGCTCGTGTTTCTGATTCCTGAATAAAGTTTCTTTCCCTGAGAACCACAGTGGGGGTCTGCCCCGCCTGCTCAGGCCCCACCTGTCACACCAGTGCCATCGGGGTACAGGCAACCCAGCACCCGAGCCAGCTTATTATGTTCCCAGGACACAGGAGGTTTCTTGGCTCAGGTCAACATATTCTCCTTTGAGCGCGTGTGCTGGTCTTGGCTCCGTGATCTGGAGCCACGTGGAGGGACTCACTGTGTCATCATTGGTAAACAATTAGGACAGAGCCTGAGTTCTGTGATGGGCCACTAGAAACCCCTCCATGTAAAGAGCCACCATGATGCAGATTGGGCACAAGACACCCAGGTGGTGAGGATTAAAGCGACACTAAACCCGCCTCGCGCCTGGGCAAAGCTGCTTCTCGGGGGGACCCCGGGATGACGTCAGATTGCCAGGTCTTTTAAGGAGAAGCTAGAAATCTGGATTCCTGGCTCAGGTCACTTAACCTTTATGTATTGGCAACTAATTATTTAAAAAAAAAGCACTGTGTATTGTGCTGCTATAAACATTGAGGTGGCTGTGTCCCTGGAGTATGCTGTTTTTAAGTCCTTTGGGTATAGACTGAGGGGTGGGATAGCTGGGTCAAATGGTGGTTCCATTCCCAGATTTCCAAGGGTTCTCCATACTGCTTTCCAGATTGGCTGCACCAATTTGCAGTCCTACCAGCAACGTGTGAGTGTGCCTTTCCCCCACATCCTCACCAACACTTACTGTCGTCTGTATTCTTGATAACTGCCGTTCTGAGTGGAGTAAGATGAAATCTCAGAGTAGTTTTGATTTGCATTTCTCCAATTGCTGGAGATGTTGAACATTTTTTTGCTGGAGATGTTGAACATTTTTTCACTGTGTTGATGGATTGTATATCCTCTTCTGAGAAGTGTCTGTTCAGTTCCTCGGGGTGGGAGGGGAAGGGAGGGGGCATGGGAGTAACAGAAGATGGTGGAATGAGATGGACATCACTACCCTAAGTGCATGTAAGAAGGCACGAATGGTGTGAACGTACTTTGTGTACAACCAGAGATATGAAAATTTGTGCTCTATATGTGTACCATGAATCGGAATATATTCTGCTGTCATATATAACAAATTAGAATAAAAATAAATTAAAAATAAAAAGCATCACATAGGCCAAGCCGGGCCTTCCCTAGGAGTGTACAGAGTCCTGGGCAGAATCCAGATCCAGTCCCACTCATCCCAAACTTCCTGGGATCATGAGCTCATTGAACTAACTGGAACTCAGCTTTCACTTCTCCTTTCATCTGGAGGGAAACCACAGGCCCTTGGTCAGATGTCCTGTGATGGTGCCGACTTGGGTAATGGAAAGAAGGCGGACTGCGTGCCAGATGGGTGAGGCTCAGATTCCGAGTCCTTTTCCCAGCCATGTGACCTCAGGCAAGCTACCTACCGCCCGCCCTTTGGATTCCTTACTGACAGAGTGGGAGTGTGTGCCTTGCTGGACTTTGTGAGGACTTAGGAAGGTGGCAGTGCTGACCTTGAACTTGCCCTTGCACTTGTGCCCTAGAGGATGCTCAATGAATCCTGAGTTCTCCTCTCCCAAGCCATCAGCCTCAGAATCCCCTCCATCGGGAAAGGCCCGAGTGGACAGAGTATGGGAGGAGATCTCCAGAGACAGGCCAGCGCCCTGTGGAAGGAGTCATGGGAAACCACCTGGAGGAGGAGGGGAGCTCTGGGGACACTTTCCCACAGTGAGCCCTGGCCATCGTCCTAGGTGCCAGGGGCTGCACACCACCGCACGGGGCCAGGGGTGTCTCCGCAGCTCAGGTCCTTGGGGCAAGAATGTCCAGCTCCTCGGGGGACTTCAGCCCCTGGATGAGCCAGTGCCAGAGAATGAGCGTGTGTGTCAGATGCTACTTTCATTCCACAAATTCTTCCTGAGGAGCTATCGTGGGTCAGACCTTCTCCTGCTGGGGTCAGAGAGGATCAGAGCAGAATTCCACCCAGCTCTGTTGGGACGGAAGTGGTAGAGGGTGTTTTTAATCATTGAAGTGGTAGACGGTGAAGGAAAGGGAACCAGGAGAGACTGGCCTGGGAGGGCGACAGTGATGTTAGTTCTGAGGACCCCAGGGGTCACTGAGCTGGAATATCAGGCAGCCGTATTGTGTTTCTGGAGAGATGACGTTGGGAGTGTGTGTGGAAGCAGCGGGGTGAGCATGGAACTAGAGCCAGAGGAGCGATGTGTGCACTCAGTACACTTTTCCTGAGCAACTACTATGTGCCATGTGCTGGGACACAGAGGAGAAACAGACACAGTGCTTAATTCTTCTGGGGTTCTCAGTCACCTGGGAGGACAATAACACAAAGGTGCCAGGCACCCTCTGCTGACTCATCTTGCTGGATTATCACAACTATTAACTGGAGCTGGCTCTAGGAATATTCTAGTTTACAACAAGAAAACTGAGACCAGATGAAGCCAAACTGCTTGCTCAGGGGTCAGGGGGCCAGAGGTGAGACAGAGGCTTGAACCCAGGTCGGTGTGCCTGGAAGCGTGGGGTCCTGACCTGGTGTGGCACCTTGTCTTACACTCCTTTTATTAAATGTCACTTGTTGACTCCAAACTAGTGCCAAACACCACTCAGCCCACACCACTCAGCCCACACCTTCCGGCCCTCACCTCCCAGACACCTGCATGGAAATAAGAGTGAAATCCCTGCCACCGATGGGCTCGCCCGGGCGGGTGGAGGAGAGCAAGCAGCCCCAGAGGGCAGCAGGTTGGGGATGGGTGAGCCCGGGGAGGGCAGCTGGCACCATAGGATTTGTAAAGACCAGAAGGAAGGCGGCGCAGAGGGAGGAGCTGGACCCGGAGGTGGAGGGGCAACGCCAGGCTTGGGGGTGCCTGCGAGACCATGTGGCCGAATCCAAGACGCAGAGGGTGGGGAGTGGAGGAGAACGGGCGGAGGCTTCCCTGGGCAGAGCTGTGGCCTTTAGAGGAAAAGGAAAGCTAGCAAGGGGTCATTCAGGGCAAGGGAATTTGGGGTTTTCTTTTTTTGTCCCAGTTTTTTCTGGTTTAGGATGACGAGATGAGATCCTTAAAGGTGGAGAAGGAGAAATGAAAATGCAGAACAGATCTCTCCCATTTTCCAGTTTGAGTCATACACCCATTTATGATCCCATGTATCCGTGTGTTTCTGATTAATTTGGTAAGTTCACACTTGGTCATTCTCGTTAGCACGATTAATTTATTTATCGTTTGGCCCTTACGGCGGTGCCGGGCAGACGGTAGTTGTTTTTTCTTGTGTGAACGAGGTGTGGATGGTCCCACCTCAGCACTTCAACGCACAATGGAGCAGCTCACAGCGAACTCTGATTCACAGAATGGAGACACTCAGGTTTAGGCCCAGCCCGGAAGCTGCTGTTCTCTTCATCACAGAGTCACTGCGAGCAGGGCCCAGCCTGCTCAGCACAGTCACACGGCTTCTCAGGGCTGAGCTGGGAAGCAGCTGGCCTCTCTACCTAGAAGCCTTGTGCTTTCCAAAGGGACAAGATGCAGGAACTCAGTAGACTCAGGTGCCCAGAGGAGGTGACATTCTGTGGCATCTCCAGAGCGGCGTATTTGCAGGCTCCAAAGAACGCTGGGGGTTGGCAGGTTGGGAATAACAGGAGTAGGACAGGGGTTGGGGCATGTGCATGTGGCTTCCAGGGTTGTCCCCAGGTTGAGACAGAGTGAGACGGGAGCAGGAGCCACCGGCCGGGCAAACGAGACAAAGGCTGACTGTGGTGGGAGGAAGCGAGATGCATCTGGGAGGGGACCCCAGAGCTCCAGTCCTGGGACCACGAGTGGCCCAAGCCAAATCCTCCTCAATGGGTCTCTTAAATCCAACAGGCTGGTGACGTGCTTCAGGAAATAACTGCTTCTGAATACAGAGAGGGAAAAAAATCCCCAGGGGTCTTGAGAAGAGAAATAGGGCTTCTTATGTGAGTTACCGGGAATCTTGGAGCTGGCCCAGGCAGGAGTGTGGAGGCGGGCAGACGGCCCTTAAAAGCAGGCGGCGGGCTGTCGCCTCTTCTCCAGGCCTGACAGCGAGGGGCTCACTGGTGAGAATCTCCATCTTGGGGCTGCCTTTTCCTGATGGGGGTGTGGGGAGCAGGACTCAGAGGGGGGCTGTGTGAGGAGAGCCTGGCCCCTGGTGAGGGAGCAGGGCCCAAGGAGCGGCCGGCCGCTCTGCCTTCCCTACGGCTCGGGGCTCATCTGTACAAGGGGCCTGCGGCTTGTCCTCTCAGCTGGGAGATGTGAACAGGGGCTCCTGGGACACGGGGCTTCTGCATCTGGGCTTGGAGGGCCTGTCCCTCCAACAACCTGACCACTTCCCAGCCTCCAGTGCCTGCCCTCAGGCCTCCATCCACCTCTCATTACTGCAGCTGCGGCTCCACTCTGAAATTATCTGGTGGCTGTGCCCCGCTCTCTGTGGTCTTTGGATAAAAATAGGCAATGCCACATCCTCCCCCAAGGGCCTGCCTTAGGCTCCAGCAATGGTCCTGGCTCCAGGGCAGCTGTTTGGAGGCTGCTCTGAGCCTCTGCAAATGAACCTTGTCTGGCTCACATTTGCAGGGGCGCCTGCTGCCCCTCACCCCGGGAGCCTGCAGCCCGCAGAGCTCTAACCCTGCGTGGGTGTTGGTTTCATTCAGGTGTGGAAGGCAATGCCATGCAAGAGTGTGTTCTGTACAGTGACCAGGAGGAGGGGGCCTGCAGGGTCACGCAGGGCCACGTGGAGCAGTGCCAGCATGGGCCCAGATGCACAATTTCACCACGGTTCAGGCTTGTCTTGTTTGAATCATTTCTGCGGCTTCCCCAGCTGTCCAAAACCTGGCCTGGGGGGACATGGGGACATGTGAGCCTTAGGTAAGATAGGTGCTGGGTCCAGGCTTTGGGTTGGTGGGTTTGCATGTGAAAGGCATCCCCGCAGGGGTGGAGGTTGAGGCCTCTAGGAATTAGCTACCCCAGGAGGGACAGTCCCACCTGGTCAGCAGGGCTCCCAAGATGTCAAAGCATCCTAAAAGAAAATACAATGCATGTTTAACACACAGGGCTTGCTCAGAGGCAGGGGAGTGGCCAGTCAAAGGAGGAGATGCTAAGTTTGGGCGATTCATTTCACCTGCCTGAGCGTCAATTTCCAGAATCTATAAAACCAACCACTGTTATTCACTCATTAAACTATAACTGTTTAAGGGGACAGATGGCCGGTTTAACAATGTCTACCTGCCAAGGCCACTGGTGGGTTCGAGGAGACAGTGGACGGTGCCTGCATGTCAGAGGCATCCAGAGGGTCAGTTACCACTGGACCCCTTCCTCGGTTCCAAGAGCAGCAGAGAAGATTGATGTGAAAGGGAGGGTCTAGGGCCGTTTTCCTTGGCTGTTTGGAGCCTCGGAGTGGAGGCTGAGGATGGACAGAATGTTGAGGAATGTTCTTGGAGCTCAGAGGAGCTGCTGGACAAATGCCAGCCTGGTAGCCAGGAGCCACCGGGACCTGGAGCTGAGTGTTTGGAGGCTGGGCCCGGGGAGGTGGCAGGGGCTCAGCCAGAACCCTGGCTCAAGGGACCCTTCAACTCAGGGACTTGGAGACAACATGGCAAGTAGGGGGAGTCCTGACCACAGGCCAGGCAAGCAGCTGTGGGTGAACAGGGACTTTGGATCCTGGGAGGGGCGAGAAGCAGGCAGCCGCGGTAGGAGATCTCTGTGAGAGGCCCAAGCAGAGGCAGGCAGTGGCCGGAGAGGGGGAATTTCCTCCGCCTTTTGGCTGTGACTGCTTTTGAACTCCAGGCCAATGGCGGGTGTTTTTGCCAAAGATGGTTCTAAGGAAATCTTAGGAAGCACTGGGATGTTGGAGCGTTTGCCCCCTGGAAGGGAGCCCTGCAGCTCAGGGAAGGGCACCGGACCTGGGCTCGCTTCTCGCCCCTGCTCCGTGCTGGCTGCATGATCTCTGGCCAATTCCTAGAGCTTTCTGAGCCTCGGTTTCCCACTGGCACATAGGGACAATGAAACCTTCAGAGCTGTCACAAGCACCAAGTCCTCTTATTCAGAAGGTAGACAGAGTGCCTGGGCCCAAGGGAAAGTTTTATGTTTAAATTCCTTTAAAATCAGGAGAATAATTAAGAAAATAATAATGAACCCAACCTAGTTTATGTTTGTCCATGAGTGCAGCTGGCAGATACAATCCCGTGTGGTTGGTTTGTTTATCTGGAGGAAGGGGCTTGCCTCCACAAAACCACCAGGGGGCCTGGAAAGCCCCTGCGCCTCCTGGGTGCTGGGCTCCATTCCTGAGCACGCATCCTGGGCTGGGGCACTCTTTCCAGGGCTGAGCTAGAAGGATCAGTTGTCACCTTCTGCCCTCAGAGAACCAGCAGGAAAGAGCCTTGATAACAGGGGACAGAAGCCTGGGGAGATGCCAGGGAACAAGATGTGGACACCAGCTCCCCTGTGCCCTCGGCGCCCACCACTCTGTGTCCAGGGTTCTGTCCTCCTCCTCCATGGCTCTCTAGGTTAAGCTAGTCCCTGCCTTTCAACTCATGCCACCAAACCTCCACTTGAGTCCTACCCATTTCTCTGGGTACTGTTGGACATCTCTGCCATGTGGGCAAGTGTGTCCAGTGACTCGTGATGGGAGAGTTCTCTGCCACCTCTGATGGGGACAATGTCCCCACCAATCCTTCCATTAATAGCTCCTGTCTCCAGGACCAACTCCTAGAGGCTTGTCTTGTCCTTTCTGGCTGGAGTGGTCTGCTTATCTGTTTATTGCCCACCCCAAGGTGGGAGCAGGGGAATGGGTACACCTGGTGGGAGCCGAGAGGGGTCTGCTGGGCCCCAGGGCATGGCCTGCTGCACATGTCGTGGGCTGTGTTTCTTTTCCAGAACCTCAGAGATGAAGGGGCTCCTCACACTGGCTTGGTTCCTGGCTTATGGTAAGTGCTGGCCCCATGTCCTCTGAGTGACCCCCTTGGAGTGAAAGGCCAGTCTTGAGCTCCTAGACCCTGGCATTTGCATCCAGCTCTGCTTTTACTGCGCTGATGTGGATGCAGCGAGCGCCTTCACCTCCCTGGGCCTCCACTTCCTTGTCTAATGGAGAACGATGGTGCGGACAGCCGGGCTGCTACAGAATTCAGAGGTTGAACGTGTGAGGTTGTGAGCATGAAGATGGGCAGCTTGCAAATATGGGAGGAGAAGTTGTTTTTTCCTAGGATGCAAAATAAAATGAGGCCAAAACAAAGAGACCAAAGTGGAACCCAAGACCCTTATTTAAATAGTCCAGCCCATGATTCCCGGGCCATTCTCTGCTCGACCTGTCCAGGTCCTCTGCAGACCCTGCTCTTGGCGCCCCCTCAACTTGGAGGTGATCACATACCTGGCTTTAAGCTTGGCCACAACCCTGTGACCCTGCACACAGCCCTGACAGGCAGTCCTGCTCTTCGATGTCTTTCCCAATCTCTGGGGACCCCAGGAGGAACCACACTTGGCGCAGGGAGGGGAGAGAGCCTCCTGGACCCGCCAGGATGCTTTCCTTCTGGCCTCAGGGGAAACCCTAGGTTCCCAATTGGTGAGATGAAGGAGCTGGCTTCAGTGATTTCCAAGGGTCCCACACTCTCTTGCGTTTTAAAAGGTGTTAGAGAAAGGGGATGAGGAAGAAGGGACATCAAAAGAGGGACAGGAAGCTCATGTCTGCTTGCTTTGTGCAGATACCGTGTGAATTATACCCAATATGTCTCAGTCCCTTATGATGCGTCTGCCACTGTGCTCAGAATTTATACTGTATCTTGCCAACTCCAAGAGGTAGGTGCTAATTTTAGGCCCCCATTTTCCAGATGAGGAAACTAAAACATGAAGAGATGAAGAGGCCTTTTCAATCCTATATTCAAATTAGTGTCTGGGCCAGAATTTGAACCCAAGTCTGCTTATTTTCTAAGCCCGACTCTTCTCCACTTCTCCATGCTGCCTGCCCTTCCCCACCTCGCACCCTCCAGCTAATTAGGAGAATAAAAGGGGGTGGGAGAAAGAGCAAGAGATGCTGGGAACAGGCCACAGCAGTGTCACCTGGGGACATGGGCTGTCTTTCAGGTGTGCCTGCCGTGCCAGGGGGCTTGCTGGACCTGAAATCCATGATCGAGAAGGTGACTGGCAAGAATGCCCTGAAGAACTACGGCTTCTACGGCTGTTACTGTGGCTGGGGCGGCCGAGGAACTCCCAAGGATGGCACTGACTGGTGAGCTGATTGTCACTAGTGCCACTGAGGCTCTGGGCTCTGCACCCACATCAGCGAATTCAATTCCATGTCTGGCAAGGGCCAGGGCCTCAGTTCCTCCCACTGAGGCCTCTCCCAGCATGCTTGGGCTTCCTCACAGCATGGTGGCTCTTGAGTTCTAAGAAAGAATGATCCCAAACTGCAAAGCAAAAACACAAAAAGGATGGCATATTTACCAACAACCTCAGAAATTACACAATGTCACTTACGCTGTCCCTTTGGATGAGGCTGCCACAAAGCTTTTAAGAAGTACAAGTTACAATTAGGCATGAAGAATAAATTCTGATATTCCAAGTGACACAGCAGGTTGACCATGGTTAGTAACATAGTAGACATTTCAAAATAGCTGGAAGTGGGGGTTTCTCATGGCCTTACCACACAGGAATGCTGGCTGTCTGAGGAGAGGGATATGTTACTTACCCTGATTTGATCATTGCATATTATATACATGTATCAAATTACCACATTGTGGGTGCAGTTTTTATGTGCCAATCAAAGAGAAAGAAGAAAGCTGGCCACAGTGGTGGATGCCTATAATCCCAGTGACTGGGGAGGCTGAGCAGGAGGATCGCAAGTAGGAGACCAGCCTTAGCAGCTTAGCAAGACCCTGTCTCAAAATAAAAAATAAGAAGGGCTGGAAAGAGGGGAACTAGGGTCCACCTCTTAATTGGGAAGTGTCGATCCTAGAAGAATGTGTGAGAAGGAGAAACTCAACTTATGGAGTTAACAATCCTAATACCCATGAATGGCGGGTGGTGGCTGGAGTCGAGCCCCTCGCTATTGGAGTGGAGTTTATAGACAAGACAGAGAGGTGCTAGTATGGGCCATGTGGTAATGGATTTGAGCTGGAGACATCAGTGGGGGCTCCGTTTACCTTCACATAGATGTGGATGGCTCCATACAGGAATATGGGATGATGTGTGTATCTAGACACGTTCGACTGAACATATATTTTTGCCCCTCAACAAGCACACCTCGAGCCTCGATCTGGCTTCTCGTGCCATTCTTCATTAAGAGGAATCAAAGCTTTTGGAAGAAGTAGCTAGTCCTATCGGGCAGGAAATGTACAAGATGAGGCTGTAGCTGCTTGTAGTGCCAAGAAAAATGAATCAAACAAAACAAAGCCCCACGTCAACAGGAACATGTCAGAGGAGTACAGAAGTCATACTACTAGTAACAATATGTTAGTAACTGGGGAAACTGGGTGTTTTGCCTGTATGGTCACAATTTTTCTGCAAATCAAAAAAAAAAAATTAAATGCAACCTAGCTGCGTTTAACAAAGTAGAGATTAATTTTTTTTTGCTCAGACAACAGTTCCGTGCAAATCACGTGCTGATTGAGGGGCCCAGACCCCTCCCATCTATGGCATGGCCATCTTCTGTGGCTGCAGGGTCTTCAGCTGGTTCAGCTCCATCGAGTCAAAGGTGGAGAAAGAGAAGAAAGTGGAAGGCAGGTGGGAGGTTCTCCTGGGGTGTGGAAGCCACCTGCAGCACTTCCACCCACATTCTCCAGGCCACACCTACCTGCAAGAGGGCCTGGGAAGTGTCCTCTTACTGTGAGCTCAGTAGGCAAACACAGGTCAGGAAAATGGCCAGTGGCATCCGTAGTGGAGGAGAGGGAAGTACTCAGCCATGGTACCAGGTCCTGTTACTGTATCCACTTAGGCAACCTCTGCAAAAGGGACATGATCACGCTTGTGTACCAGTTAGGGATGTCAACCGAAATAACATTCAGAGTCACCAAAGAATAGCAGTATTGATTTGGGAACAGCCGAGAATTGCAAAGGGAGTTCCTGTGCCCTGGTAAACTACGGGCAGATCTAGAAGGTTGCCGCACGGGAAGCTTTTATTAGCAGAAAAGGGGGAAATTGACATGAGCTGCTTGGATACAAAGCTCACAGGTGTTGGGGGCCCTAGGCAGGAGCTGGCTTCAGCTCGCTGCTGGAGGTGCCTTGCTGAGCACACACTCTGTCCAGAGTGTCTTCTCTGAACTGTCCCAGGCTTAAAGAATGCTGAACATAAACTTTGTTCCAGTGATCCGTGTGCGTGCAAGCAAGCTGCACCAGGCACGGGGCACGCGAAGGACGGGGGGCACTTCTCGTGGGGTTTTAGAAAGTCCTTAGAACAGACAGACAGGCCGACAGGGGTCCTCCCCCCAGCTCTAATTTTGTCCACGCTTGACAAGACCCATTTCTATTTGGTATCTTTCCCAGGGACGAAGGGTCAGAAGGTTCCCCCTCACTCAGGGTCCGAGTCTCTCGCCTTGGCAGGTGCTGTTGGATGCATGACCGCTGCTATGGGCGGCTGGAGGACGAGGGCTGTGGCATCCGGACACAGTCATACCAGTACCGATTCACGCGGGGCCTGGTCATCTGTGGTAAGGCTGCGGCTCCCATTCAAGCCTGGGATTCTCCTGCCTCTGAGTTCAGCTCCCCTTGGAGCAAGTCAGTATTTATTGGTAGAGTGGATCCTTCGGTCCTCATTGTGATTTAGTGTGGTCTTTTGCAGAACACGGGCCCTTCTGTCAAGTGGGTCTCTGCGCCTGTGACCGGAAGCTTGTCTACTGCCTGAAGAGAAACCTCTGGAGCTACAACCCTCATTACCAGTACTTCCCCAACATCTTCTGCTCCTAGCTGCCCTCGGTGGGCTCCTCCCCAGTGGGGACATTTCTGTCCTCTCCTGCAGCGGAGTGCCCTCTCTGCTGGGTCCTGACAGCTGCTCCCAGGTCTCATTCTTTCTCCATGCTCCACTGGGCCTGGAAGAGCCCCGGGTTTCCTGTCCCCCAGAGAGTCCCAAGAGAATGTTCTAGAACTCTCGGCAAGGCCCCAAGGTCCCTGGGCCTCCATTTGTAAGGCCAGGCCCTCTGAGGCTGGGACCTCTGTCCCAGCTCCAGGACAAGGTGCACTTACTTTTCTGTTTCTCTAATCAGATTTTCAGAACCATCCTTCAGGGAATTTTTGCTCAAGCCAAAGAAAACTTGGTTCCATAAACCTGCTCTCTGGGTGTTAAATAAAATTTATTCTTGAGGATGATAAAAACCATGCAGGGAATTCCCTCTGCCTCTTTCTCTATCTTTGGACACTGAGCCCAAAGTTACCTGCATTCTCTCAGACACAGAGGGAAGGGGTGGGACTGGATGAACTGTGGGACTTCTTTCGGACTCTTTTTTTAAACCTTGGGGGTTCCCCCAGCCAAGCACTGGATCTCACTCTTCCCCAAGGGAGTGGAGGGAAGATAATGGGCGGTTACACCAGCTTAGGCTTCCAGGCTAGAGAAAGCAGCATTCAAATCCCAGCTCTAGTTTCTCCAGCTGTGTGGTTTTCAGCCCATTACTGAACCTCTCTGATTTTCAATCTCTGAAAAAGAAACATTCCTTTAGTTGTAAAATGAGGCTTCTAATGCCCTTCTTGATTCAAATATAGGGGATACTGGGGTTCTGTGGCTCAGAGAACAGTTCCTTTTGTTGTTGTTGTTGTGTTTAACTAGGGTTCAGCTATGTGGTTTATTTTTGCCAAGTAACGACACTTACAAACCCAACTCTTCTACCAATTTATAGAAGAAAGGGCATTAACACCAATCCTTATAGGAAGAAAGGATGTATTCCAAATTAAAGGAGAGTCCTTTCCAAGACAGGAACTTTTGGCTTCTTTACACTGACATACCCCAAAATAGCCACATGATAAATGGGATCTATATTTAAAAACCTTCAGTGTCAAACATTTTCTAAATAAAATTTAATTTTATGGGTCACTCTCAATGTACTAGTGTTTTGTTATAGACTGAGTGTCTATACTTAACAACGCAACACAGAGTAGGGATTCAGTGCCCAATTTGCTCACTACATTTTAAAAGTCAAAGCCTGTCCTCAGGTCCAATGTTGAATGTATATGGGGAGGTAATAGGAAGCTTCCCTCCAGGGCCAGGCGAGGGATGCGGTGAGGTTATAAAAGAAACACCACAGGCTGACCTGGGTTTGAGCTGAAGGGACTGTGGGGGACCTTCATAGATCTACTAGAAAATCTGGGCTCAGAGAAGTTAGGTGACTTTCCCAAAGTCACAGAGCATATCGACAGTGGAAGTAGGATCAGACCTCAAGTCCTGGCTCTACCAACCCTGGGCTCTGCCCACTCTCCTGCTCTGTCTTCAACTCCTGCTCATAAAGGAAGAAAATGGAACTCAGAGTAATTGAGGGATTCACCTATACTGGGGTTCCTAGGAGGCCCCCCTGGATCCCAGCAGAGGCCTGGCTACATTTCTTCTCTGCTCTAACTGCCTCTTTGGTTTCAGAGGCTGCCCTGGGCGGTCAGTCTGTGGGGGCTCTAGGCTTCATCCTCCAAGGAAGAGACCCCAGGGGACCCACCTTTCCTGCTGTGGACAGCTCTGGGGAAGCAATGAGAGCTAAGTGAGCCCCAAACTGTGACTTGCTTATTCTTTGGCTGGCAGGGGTGTCACCAGAGGTCACTCGGTGACACTCAGTGGACATGTGGCCTTGTCACAGTAGGTCCTCTGCTGGTGTGTGAAATCGGGCTTTGGATTAAAAGACAAGCCCCCTCGTTGATAACATGATCTGTACGCACATGTGTGCACACGGGGGTGCTCAGACCGTCCCCCACTGAAAAGCAGTCGAAGGGAATCCACTGGTGGAGATAGAGTGGGGAGGGCTAAGGCCTGCTGACGCAGTAGCTGGTACATGGAGTCCCGCCAGTCCTGCCTGGGCGACAGCAGCACCCATGAGACCACTGTCCCCACCCGTGGTAGGGGTGGGACAGGAAGCTCAGGGAGGCCAAGTGCTCTGCCTGACGACACACAGGTAGCGAGGAACACGGGTGGGTGGGGGGAGCAGAGGCTGCCAGATGCCAAAGCTGAGTCCTTTCTTAGCCTGTAAAGCAGACGGCAGCCCCTGGGGAGCCTGGCACCAGGCCAGGTCTTTCAACAGACGCTGCAAAAAACCCATGTTGATTTGTACCAGGCAGGTGTGGTGAGTGGGGATGGTGTAACTAAGCCTAAACTCCTTTTCCCAGAATTCCTGTCCCTGCGGAATCCTGGGTCAGCAGAGCCCTGGGAGGTGTGTGAGATGTGGAAGGTGGAAGTGAAGCCAGGTTTCTTTTCCTACTTGGAAGTTGGGAGCCGAGCGCAGGATCTGTTTGCAGCACAGATGCGCTGCCCACGCCTGGCCTCGCTGCTGGCTGTCTCCTGGGCCTTCTCTGACTCCAGCTTCTCGCACCCTGAGGCTGAAGGTGTTGAGACCCACATGGATCTTGTCCACCCGGGGGGTCCCACTCCTCTTCATGTCCTTGCTCCCCGCCCCTTTCTTTCAGACAGTCCGCTGTGCTAACTCCAGGCTGTGCCACCCACAGAGTGCCACGCCAGCTCTCTACCTGCGCGAGGTTAAAATCCCTCCATCAATCTGTCATTAGAGAGAGGGCTCCCGCCTCTGCTGAACTCTGATGACATGGAAATTGTTCCCAAGGAACAGGGCCTCAAAGACAGGCTCTCTGACGTGCTTTCAGAGTGTGTTCTTATCTGATTAGAGATAAAGGTCTTCGTGGCTGGTGTTTAGTGGTAAAGGGGGACACTGATTGTCCGTGGCCTCCAGGAATAAAATGATCCACGGTGCACATGCTTTTACACAAGTGTTTTGTCTTCACAAGCTCTGGGTGACAGAGTAGTTGATGCTGTACAGCACTTTAGTGAAAATAAAACATATTGTGGAGTTGGAGAACTCGGAAATAGAAAATGATGAACTCAAGGCCTTCGGTTCTCTTCTGACTTTTAAGGTCATTTCCTGGTGGCTCCCCCATCATTCCAGTTTGATTGACAAAATTATTACGGACCCCCAAAGCCCTCCACTCTCTCTACCTGCGAATTGCGTTTTTCTTTCCAGTAAAATAAATAATAAAAGTAACCCTTTGCTCAAGATAAGGGACAGCAACGCTTCTCTGCCTGCCTCTGTAGAAGACAGAGACCTGTTCAAAAAAGGCTGGGGGGGGGTGTCCTGAATCAAGGCTGGAGGGGTGCCCTGCCTTGCCACAACCCTCCCTTTCAACTTGCAGGGCCAACAATAGCAGGTCACCTTCCTGCTGCCTGGCTGTATCAATTCTCTAGCCATGTGGTGATCTGGTCCAGGGGGACCTTCATCATCTCTCCAACTCCAGGACATCACACTGGTCCACCCCCTTGGTGACATCATGCTGGATGGACCAAGTGATTAGGAAGAGACATTACTTAACACATATTTGTGCCTTAGGGGGAAAATATATCCCGCAACAATATAGGAGCGCGCTCTCTCAGTGGCAGTCTCTCTCGGGGTCCCCTTGCCCTTTGACACGCATCTAGCCAGCTCTCGATTCATTGAGAAGGAAGCACAGTGCCCCGTGGGCCATTTGGACTGGGGAGACATGCAGCTCATTTGGTTGTCACCTCAACCCATTCACCAGATGTCCTGAGCAGCTGCCAGATGAGTGGACCCCAGACAAGAGCAGGCTCTGCAACAGGCCATAGGTGGGCAGGCCACTCTGCTACTTGGGCGTGTGACCCAGCAGGTCCAATGGGGCTTGGAATGCGTGAGCCTGAGGCGCAGGAGGAAGCCTCCACAGGCCTCAGAGTCTAGGAGCAGAGTCATGCCACCAGCCGTAGGGAGCCCTTCCCCTTTTCAGAGAGGGCACGGGGGCCTGCTGATTGGCCTCAGCACTGAATGCCTGACCTCAGATGACCAGACATCACGAGAATGGGCTGCACTCCGACCCACGGAGACATAAAGGTGGGCT
The DNA here is from genome assembly GCF_021218885.2 of Marmota monax. Taxonomy (NCBI): domain Eukaryota; kingdom Metazoa; phylum Chordata; class Mammalia; order Rodentia; family Sciuridae; genus Marmota; species Marmota monax. Next base: position 25,631,876 of record NW_026694432.1, on the reverse strand, counting down.
CGCACAGCAGCAATTCTGACATCAAAGGGCAGTGAGTGGCACACACGGAATGGGCCCTGAAAGTCCCGAGAGCAAAGGCTGCTTCAGCCTCCCAAGCGGCTGGCGCTATGGCATGCGCTACCCCACCAGCACCTCCTCCATAATGGGTAACTTCAGGAGCGAGTTCCCCAGGACTAGCTGAACAAGGAGGAGGATCTCAGCTTACCTTACAGACATACGCTGGCCCTCGCTTGTCGGGGGTTTTAGCCCCCTGTTCCCTCCTGACCTGCGGGAGAGATTGGGGGAGCACGCCCCGACCAGGACGAACCAAGAAAGGTAAAGGTCGACTGGCCGCCCGCACCCAGCCCTCCTTCACGGGAGGACAATCAGATGCGCCAGGGAGGACAGTCAAAGCAGGATCTCGTTCAATGAGAAAACACACACAGCTAATATAATGTACAGGAGCCAATCGGGGTAAAGGTCAGCAGGGTGGGGAGAATTCACATCTACACCCATCCTACAGGCAGTAGTGGGAGACAGAGCAGTCTGTGAGGGCAGAAGGGTTCTGAGCCTATCCTAGAGGTGGTCCCATTCTTCATCACAACCCACGGCAATGCCTTCTGGCTAATCGCTAGGTGCTCTCTTAGCCACCTGTGGCCCCAGAACTGGGAAGTGGGTAGCAGCCAGCAAGTTAAGTTTCCTCTTTTCTGATGCAACATGGCCCACGTTACATCACGCCCTACACTTGCTGCCAGTCGCCACTTGGAACGTTGCAGCCCCTTCCTGTGCTGTTTGCATAAGACGTTCCTGTAATTAACTCCGTATCTCTGTCCTTAGAGGCTATCAAAAGGAGACTGAGATTCAGCTAGAATCACACTAGAGTATAGAAATGAATTTCACCTGAACTGGATGAAAGAAGTCCCCATCCTCTTTAGGGCCGTTCTGTATGTTCTAGATTATAGAAGCGATGACCACCATCTATTGGGCAGGAAGATGGTTTTGCTATTGTCTTTATTTGGAAAAGATGGTGGAAAGATGTGGACAGGGAGGAGAAGGCAACAAGAGAGACCACTGTGGATTTGCATCGTGTTTCTTAGCTAAGCTGAAACTTATTGCCCAGAATTCCCATCCCTGCCGAGGTCCAGGTGGGCAATGTACAGAGAGGTTTGATGACAGCCGGAAGCTGATAAGAAGCCCCGGTCACGTGATGTTCTCAATCAGAAAGCTGGGGCTGAGCATGGACTATGGTTGAAGTTAAAGCACGGCACCTTGCTGTTGGCAGACAGTTCAGCAACCGTGGGATTTGGACATCTCTAGGGACAAGGGCTGGGCTCACCCTTGGCCTCCCTGTCACAGGTGACTGCCAGGTCTATCTCTGCTGGGTGAAGTGTGAGCGTTAGTTAGATGCCATGTTAGACGGTGTCCTCAGAGACTTGAGAGAGTTAACCTGGTCCCCTGAGTGTCTTTCGGGAGGAGTGGTCTCCCCATATGGTTGGCCCCAGAAAACAAGGTTCCAACCATTGTAGTGTCCAGATGCTGCTGCAGATACCAGGCCACTTTCTGGTCACATTTGCCCATCGGCTCCTGGCACTTGCTTCTGGGACCTGTACCAGTCAGGGAAGGAAACTGGAGCTCTTGCTTCTGGTCAGCCAATCAGACAGACCCGTCCACCTCCACCCTGGCCAGACCCTCCCTGGATGGTGCCAGGGACTCTTTTCCTGCTGGGTTTAGAAAGCCCACAATTATACAGTACCTCTTCCCTGGGAGAGGCTCACTGTCATCAGCCAAGATCCTTTAGCCATCTTCTCTGGCAGGAACACCCTCTAAAGCCTTCAGTAGCTCCCCACTGCCAAGTTCCTCAGCCTGACTTTTAAGGTCATTTCCTGGTGGCCATACCACCTTTCCAGTTTTATCAACAAAATCATTACTTACCCCCAAAGCCCTCCTGTGGATTACATTTTTCTTTCCAGTAGCAACATTACCACTAATAAAAGTGACCATTTGCAGGGCCTGGGATTTCCATACAGATTATCACATTTAATCCTCCCAACAACAGCAACAAACAGGTGAGTATAATTATCCCACTGAACAGGTAAATCGAGGCTTGGGATGTGCCCAACACTGAGCCATCCTAGAAAGAGAGCAGGGATTTGAACCTGGGTTTTCCTACTCTTGGCCCTTCCTGTCCTGCCTAGTATGGGGCCCACGAGGCAGCGCCCCATAAATGTCCACTGAGTTCAATCCTGTGCACACCCCTGCCTCCTGGGCCTCCCTCCGTGGGGTCCAGAGCTGTCTTCTGGAAAACCTCAGCTTGGAGTCACAACTAGGAACTCGTCCCAGAAAACCTGGTTTTGGGAGACCTCAGCCACGGGTCAGCTCAGTGAAGACCAAAGGCCACGGTGGTGACCAGGGCACGTCAAGAGCCTCCTGAATCCCTCCCAAGAAGCACAGGATGAGCCCCTGTCTGGCCGGAGGGTTCAGAACTGAGTCCCTAGCCCAAACCACCCGGGCCCCTCACTCAGAGGGCCTAACATCCTACGCATCAGCTCTGGGTACCTAGACGTCAGGGAACTAGAAGCCGGGTGCTAGTTGTGACCTTGTACGTGAGTGACCTTGAGAAGGCCCCTGACCCTTCCTGGGCCTCAGCATTTCCACTTTAATGAGAGCAGGTTTGATAGATAATTTGAAGTCCGTGAGTGTGCGGCCGTGACCTCTGTGCGGAGGGTGCCCCCATGCGTGTGTACATGTGCAAACGTGTGTTGCTAGGTCACAGGAGGGAAGTCAGCCTCCGCACACTCTTTCCCTGTGGCTGTGTGTGGGAGTTGGCTGGGTCCACACGAACATTTTATGACTTTATGTGGGTTGCCATCAAAAGGTTTGAGAAACCCTCGTTCCCACGACCTCTCAGGACCCTTCTGGCTCTGAGGCAGCAGGTGTCTGAGTGGCTTCCATGTTTTAGCCTTAATTTCACACAACCCTTAATTTTCCCCTGGGGCTGGAGGTCCCTGGACTCCCTTACCCATCTCTTCAAACATTAGATCAGAACAGGGCTGTGGCCTGGGTCCAAGTCCCTGCTGGTATCAGTGCCAAGTGGTTCAGTAAGCACCCAGGAAGGGGACAGGGAGGGCAGGTGCTCGAGTCCCTGGTGGCACAGAGAGCCAAGCCAATGGGTTCCGGTCATGCTGAGCTTGGGCTACTCAGGCTTCAGGATCCGAGTGGAGTGCATGTCATGTGACCTCAGACCTGTGGTCCCAACCCCCTCAGCCTGTGTCCTAGCAGTCAAACAAGCTAATAACATCTTCTTCGCTGGGTCTTTGACACTATTTGCAGAGAAGGTGCACATAAAGCATCCATGACAGTGAAGGGCACACAGCAGGCACTCAATGAATGGCACCTGTCATAAGAGAGGACTCCCAATCCAAGTCCCAGAGGTCCGACTTCAAGGATAGTCCTAAACAAGTCCTGGGACCCAAGGTATCCAGTGTCAGGTGGAAGAGGGGAAGGCTGGATGTGGCCTTCAGTGACACTGAGATTGTATGGGTCCCATCTGGGGGAGCACTGGTGAGCTCTCAGGAAGGAGGGGCAGCAGTCCTGGGTGAGGCAGCATCTGTGGGGGACCCTCACTGGCCCAGGGTGAGCAGGCAGGCTTGTAGCTGGTCATGAGGCTGTGTGGGTCTTCAGCCTCAGCCCTCCCTGAGCCTTGGCACAGACCTGGGGGCACCTGCCCCATGCCCATCAGCAGAAGCCCTCCTGGCTTCAATATGCCTCCAGGGCCAGCCTCCCCAGCAGGGGGCCTCCTTCCTCTTCTGGGCTCCCTGTGGTCCTGTTCCTTTATCCACCCAACACCCAGGGTTAGTCCTGAAACACACACTTATTGAGCATCTATTTGGGCCAGGCCTGGGCATAGAACTGGGGGCACAGAGGTTCACAAGAAGAGGCTCAGGTTGGGGAAGGGACTGGCTCTCAATAGAGGGGATAAGGAGGGGGGTTGGGGAAGGGCTTTCGGATGAGCCCAGAGGCTATTGTCTGGGCAGGGAGATGGTGGCCTGCCAAGGCCTCCTGGACCCCATCTCCAGCAAAACAAGCAGAGTGGCCGTCTCGACACGAAGGACCCAGTGCATGTCACCCAGTGCCATCCTCCGACTTCCCAGTGACACAGCACATCCATGGGGCAGCATGACCCCTGGGGGGGCCTGGCAGAAGGGAGAAGCTGTGCCAGGTGCAGCCTGCTGGATTCTGAGGCTGCCCCAGGGACAGGAGGTCATCAGGATGACCGGATCCCCACGCTGGTCAGAGCTTGGAAACACGTATCTTCAAACCAGCTCCCCAGCGATGCTCACAGTGGTCAGGTGTGGGGACACTGGGGAGACGCAGGTCCGGGGAGGCCATGTGGGTCACATGTTATTTTGTGACTCTGGGGTAAGACGGGAGCAACGCCAGCTTAATAGGTTCACACACACCCACAGGTGTGTCCTGATGACATCCCAGAGTCAGGGACAACCTTCCGTCCTGGTACTAATTTGCCAGATTTCTAAGTTTGAGACAGTGTCCCAGGGGTCAAGGGGTAGGAGGCATGTCCTCCCCAACACACGTTGAACTAGCCTGCCATCACCACCCACCAATGCAGGGATTCATCACTTCTTTAAAAATCAAAAGAATTTTTCATATTTTATTATAGAAAATGTTCTTAAAATGTAATGTATTTACTTACCTTCCTTCTGAACCAACTACACCCCTGTAACTTTCTTGCCCTTTCTTGGATGGTCCCAGGTCATTGGGTTAATTCCCCTGTGCTGGTCAACAGCTGCCCCACCCCTGGCCCAGCAAGAAGCTGGCAAGAGAGTGAGATTCATCTTACAGAAATAAAAGTCACTTCTCAAAGTCAACTTCTCCGTCAGTTCCAAAATGGCAGAAACTGGGAATCAATAAGCAACTCAATTGTCTGGTCTGAGTGGCCCCGATTCAGAAAATCTGAAAACTGTCGGGTCCCTATATGGAAAATGCTTTGAGTCATCAGTTTTAAATTGCTGATCTAATACATTCAGAATGATGCATAATTGGTTTCCTATAAATCAAAGTGAGCCAGCTGCCAGACGCCCCGATATTACTCAGGTTCCAAATTTGTTGCGTGTAAACCTTGAACCTGTCATTATCTTCTCTGGGCATCTCTTTATCGAGACAGTTGTACTGTCCTGTGGGACATCGAGTCACAGTTCTGAAGGGTGACAGCTCTCTGGAGCCCCCTGTAGAACTGTGCCAACCTTTGAACATGTTCCACTTTTTGAAGTGTTTCAAACCCCTGATCCAACAACAGAGCCTCATCACATCCCATTTTAGAGAGCGTGAAACGGAGAGACACAGAAAAGTATCCTGCTAAAGGTTATATCCAAGCAAGGACTTGAAATAGGACCCTGAGGTTGGGGTCAATCCCAGCTACCGGAGCTGGTGACCTGCAGCAGTGTTACAGAGCTCCCCAGGGGACCAGGACTGTGCCCCTGTGCCTTGCCAGGTACCTGACACGCCCCAGCAGATCCCAGTGCGGGCTGTGTCCCAGGTCCACCCCACACTGACCACTCCAGTGGACCCTGTGATGGAGCTACTGTGAACACCCGTCTGGGGCACAGAGATGTTAAGGAGCCTGCCCTGGAGCTGGTGACAGGCACTGAGGCCTTGAGCCCCAGAGCCCACCCTCTGAGCCAACCAACCTGAGTGAGTCAGAGTGGCCACCCCTGTTCAACACGGGGCCCGGGCAAGGCTTCTGTTTGGACCTGCATCCTGGCTGATGGCCAGGAGGGCAGCATGACTCATCCATGTGTGGTCCCCCAAGCCATGGTGACAGGCATACTGCAGTAGCTGAAGAAGGGCCACATCCCAGGGCCTTCTGGATCATTCATGAGCTCTAGCCAACTGCCCCAGGGAGAACGGCCCTGCCCTGCAGGGAAGGAAGGAAAGAAATTGTTAAGCTCGAATTCGGGACCCCCAAAAGACCACCAGAGACCAAGATCGATGTAAAGATCATAAGAGGTGTTTATTGCGAGCTAGCTCGGTCCTCCGCACGCACACACAGCAACTGGTGACGCTGAGAGGCCCCGAGCCCAGCGTTTGCAACAGTTTTATACATTCTTTGGAGAAGGCAGGGACCCCCACATACATCATAGCATCTCTTAGGAAATCATCACACATCGCGGGAAAATCAAACAACTCTAAAACATGATTAGCACATTCACTGGCGGGAACAAGTTGGGGAGGGGTGATTGGTGAGTACAAGAGGGGGATTCGTTTGAACTGATTGGTTTAAGCCAAAAGGGGTGTTTGTGCTGAACTACATGGTTTCCCAACATGTTATCAACCACCATAAACTACTGGGAGGGTCATCTGGCATCCCAGGTATTTTCCTGTCTCATGCTGATTGGTGGCTGCTAGGGGGTTGCTATGGATCTAGCCTGACTGAGTCAGGGACACCTGGCGCAGCAGATCTCTCCTGTTATTTGTAGATAAACAACTTAGCAGGGTGGGAATGTGCCTAGGAGTGCTCTGTGGGTCTTTCCAAGGACAAAGGTCATGTCCCTTCCTTGGACAGGCTTTGCTCTGAGGTAGAGGCTGGTTTTTCAAAATAAAGTTGTATAGATGCAGCTGTTGCCACCTCGGATGCAGATGATGACATTCAGGACAACCACACAGCAGGGTCACACTATGGCCCAAGTTCCAAGGGAGTCCTGGCAGGACAGATCTGGTCTGTCATTCAAGCTTTACAAACCCCTGTGGGGACAGTCCTGGGACTCCCTTTTCGTGGGCAAAGAGACTGAAGTTTCAATGACAGGGACCTGGAATTTCACAGCTAGGAGCCAGGAGGCTGTGGACTGGTCCACACTCTACCTGCAAGGTTAGTGTTTCTCCCGCCAACCTTCCGTGTGGCTTATTTTCCCCCATGGAATTAAGATGGGCGATGGGCAAGCTGCGGTTCATGTTTTACTTATTTTTCTGTTTAACTGGTTTTTTTCACTTTAGTCATTTAGGTGTCAATGGGGAATTGCAGGCCAAAGTTGGAGAGGAAACCCTTTTTCCTCTTTTAGGTCCATCCCTGGGGGCCTGCAAATTAAAAAAAAAAAAGACTAACAGCAAAGGGGGTGCAGGATTTTATTAACATGTGTGCGCCTGGTAGTTCACAGAAAGATGAAACCAAGAAGCTGTTTGACTCCAGGGCCTATGTATCCTCTTAAAGGAAAGAGTTTGGCCCTCTAGGGGTAATCAACGGTGGTGAAATGGCTAGGAAATAATATAGGGGAGACAAGGGAAGAGGAAAGGCTTTTCTACTGAGGTCTGTTTGTGCAAACTCATCTCGGCCTGAACCCAGGCTCCAGAGAGAGGAGCTCTTCTCCTCCTTCGACTCCTTCCTCCACAGGAGACCTGTGCCCGGCTTCTAGTGGGCTAAGGGCGGGGCGGAGAACTCTCTTCCGGCCTCTGCTCATTCTCAGTTGCCTTCAGCTCAAAACAATCCTTCTGTCAAAGTGGCACGTTCTGGGGTGACGCCTTCTGCTGCCCTTCCCCAGGGAGGAGGATTATGTACTGGGGGGCACGGAGCCAAAAGGGACAGGAGCAGCCTAGCGCTGGAGTCTCTGGAATCTGGGGCTCCTCGTAGCTCCCCAAGAGCAGAATGGATGTTCCTCGGGGGGCCTCCTTCACCTTGGCCTCTAGCCCTGCCTGGGCATGGCTTCCCAGGGCAGAGCCAAAGAGCGCTGGCTGGCACAGGGGCCCGTGCTGTGCCCAGACCAAGCCTCTCCAGATCCTTTAACCACGTGGAGATGAAGGTCACTTGGTACTCGGTGTCCTTGACACCTCTGAAATGCCTGCCAGCTCGCCCAGCAACTTCAGATTGTACACCACCACTACCTGATGAGAGATTTTAATTCAATTTAATTTAAATTTGCAGCCCTGGAGACGGAACTGAGGTTCTGTCTAGGCAAGAGCTCAGCCACTGAGCCGTGCCCCTTGCCTCTGATTCTATTTTGTTCTTCTTTTCTTTTCTGTTTTTGGTCCTGGGGATTGAACTCAGGGGCACTTAACCACTGAGCCACATCCCCAGCCCTCTTACGAATTTTATTAGAGACAAGGTCTCACTGAATTGCATACGGCCTCACTAAATAACTGAGGCTGGCTTTGAACTCATCATCCTCCTGCCTCAGCCTCCCAAGCTGCTAGGATTACAGGCGTGGGCCACCGTGCCCAGCTCTATTTGTTCTTAATGGACACCTTTCGTTGGTGCCATTGTTCTTGGTTATCCCTGGACCAGAGATATAAATTTCCTTCTTAAATAAATTATTTCAGTTAAGTGAAAGAAAAAGAGAGAGAGAGAGACAGGGAGGGAGGAAGGGAGGAAGTACTCAACGTGGCCTGGGGAAGTTCCCCATGATCCACCAGGGTTTGAGCAGGCCTTCTCAGCCCCTCGAGGGTGGCAGATGAAGCAGTAGCAGCCCATGGCGTAGGGCTGGGCTGGAGGTCGGTGTGCCCAGGTGGGGTGAAGGAGCCCAGGTACCAGCAGGCTGGGCCTCGGGACTGGCAGAGGGGCAGGTCTCTGCTGCTCTGGGCGTGGGGGCAGGAGAGTGGTGGAGCAGGACTGGGGAGCACCGCAGGCAGAGAGGGTTCTACACCTGCTCAGCGTGGCGCTTGGCCGGGTGCAACTTGTGACAGACGCAGGCTCCTGCCCCATCCCACCCAGGCCCACGGACTCTTCAGGTTGTGAAAATAAAAGGTAAAGTGGTGACGGGCGTGGCCCTGGGAGAGTGTTCCAGGTGGAGCCGGAGGCCACGAGGACACAGGACCTCTGCGTGGTTCACGCAGTGGCCTGGGTGTGGGCTCTGGTCCCTTCTGGTGCCAGCGACGACGGGGACGCCTTGCTCCACCATGCCCAGAGACTCAGACACGAGTCTTGCGTGGACGTTTTTACTTCTTTTCTCCATCTTTTGTGGATCACAAAGACCCTGCACCTGTTCTCGACTCCCACAGATGTTTCCCCACAAAAGAATTGTTGCTGCCCCAAAATACCCCGCTGTCTGCTCCCTCGGCCCCCCTCTTCCTCCAAACACCGACTCGGAGCTCTCTGGATCTGCCTCCCGAACTGCCGTTCCTAAGACCCCAAATAAAGTCCCATTCAGGGTCCCAGTTTGTCTTGGTCCACAAGGTGTGGGGCCCAAGAGCCTGCATTATAACAGGACCCCACCCCTGGGGGGACGACTCTTGTCCCTCATTGAGTTGATGACCTTTGCGTTTGGGGGTCACCCTCTGGGAGGGCAGGATGGCCCCAGGACCCAGGGTTTAACATGGCTTTTGCTCACCCTTGCCGGGCCCCTGCCACTTCTGCTGATGGAGTGAGCTCAGGCCAGATGTGTCCCCATCTGTGAGCTGGGAGCACTGACCCCACCCTGCAGGGCCATGCTGAGTCCTGAATCCTGGAAACCTGTCTTCCCATCCCCCACTCAGGAAGTGGAGCCACCGATGACATGGGACTGTCACCTCTCCTGCTCGGCACTTCCAGCCCTGGGGTGCCTGGGGCCAGGGAAGGGCACTTATGGGGTCCTTCAGCAGAGCCAGGGACACCTGCAGCCTCCTCTCCGCTGACCCTTGATAGGAGGGGACAGCCCCAGCTTCCCCTTATCAGCCACCCACTGGGGTTGAAAGAGGCAGCACCCCTAAAGATTGTACCTCATTCCAGTGACTCCCCAGGGAGTGTGGGGGGGTTGTTCTTGGCAGGGGGTGGATTTCTGATCCCTGGAAGGAGGAGGCTGGGAGGTGATATACTTTCCATCTGCCATCCTGCCCTCTACTCTGTCCCAACTCTCACCAGTGGCAGGTGCACATGAGGAAACAGATGAGGGTTGGATGGAAAATTTCCTTCCCTGGGGAGGCATTAGCACCTCCGTGTTAGTGATCACAAAATCAGGATCAGAGAAGTAGCCCCACTAGCCCAAGGTCACACAGCTGGGAAGGAGTCCAGTTGAAAGAAATAGGATGGGCTTTCCTATCAGTCCCTATTCATTCATTCATTCATTCATTCATTCTCTTATTAGAATTTCTTCTCCTCAGCCTTGTTCTGGATGCTGGAAAGGTTCCTCTCCATCCTTGTCTTCCAGGTGCTCACATTCTGGTTGAGAGTTGGGGTAAGGGAAACAAATGGCTCAATAAGTACTTGATTAAGAACCACCAGACGGGGGGAAGCAGGGACATAGAGAGGGCAGGAGAGGAGAGTGGAGCGGGTAGGGGGTGCTGTGGGTTGGGGTCACAAGCTGGGCTCTGGGTGGAGAGGGGCCCGGAAGCATCTCCCACTCAGGTCCCCAAATTGCAGGCCGCGGCCAGGAACCTAAAGGTGAAAGAAGCCCGGAGGGGCCCTTGGTGGCCTGCTCTGAGCCCCCCTAACTGCCTTCAAGTCTTTTTACATTTTAATTTAAAAACCACTGGAGGCCTCTGTCTGGAGAGCAGGCGGGTCCCCAGCAGAAGAGAAGAGGAAAACACAGAGCCGGTCCCTGACTTCCCTGGGGTCAGGACAGGTCTCACGCTGACCTCAGGCATGAGCATGAGCGTCAGGGACCCCCCACACACACAGGCAAATGCCCCAGGGCAGGAAGGCAGGAGCCGGGCCAGAGGGCAGGACCTGGGGAGGAAACAGACAGGGACCTGGGGAGCCATGGCCACCACGCTGGCCCCGGCTGGGCGGCCAGAGGTAGAACCCTGGATCATCCAGTGGGCAGAAGGGCCTGGCGTGGGCTAAGGCGCTCCAGGAGGGAGGGTTCCATGCCAGGGCCACCATGGTCCTCAGTGATTCTAACCCTTTTCCTGCTTTGTCACACCCCACCCCCACCTCATTGTCCCCAGGAGTGGCTAATCCCCCCCTGGGGCACCCGGGCTGAGTCAGGAGCTGTCCTAGAGTGTGGGAGTTAAGGTGGAACACGCCCTGAAGCCAGAAAGACCTGGGTTCGAATTCCAGCCCTGCCACTTAGCAGCTGTGACTCAGGGAGGCAGTTTCAGTTTCTGCAGCTGCAAAACCCGGGTGACCACACCGGAGCCTGCAGCGGTGGGGGAGGGGGAGGGGCGCCACGGTGTTCCACGCCAGGTGTTCCCTGTGGGCCCCTCTCCTCCCCCACTGGGTGACCTGAAGGGAACAGGAAGTACCGTGGCTGTGCCCTCCCGCCCGCTGGTTCACACAGGTGCACGTGGGGGACGTGGGTGGGGAACGGATGTCCCCGGGAGCTGTCCTTCCTTTCAGCTTCTGGTCCAATTTCAATAAATGGGACCTGAGAAGAGCTCAAGGGTTAGGGCCACTGCTTACCTTGGGACCCACCGTCCCGGCTGCCTGAGGTCCCCCTTCCTGCCTCCTGACCCTAAGTCCCACGTCTCAGCCTATCTGAGAGTCACTCATTCACACAACAAATACCGACTGATCTCCCACTAGGTGCCAGGCCTGCGCTGGTTGAGGGGAGGTCGCAGGGAGACCCCTGCACCCAGCCCTACCCCTCAACCATGAGGGTATTTCAGCCCTCAGCCTGGGCAATGCAACGTCCTGATTCTATCAGCTACCTGCCCCTTGGGGACCTTGACTCTGTCCCCTCTCAGGGACAAATAAATCCGGAAGTCTCTAAACCAACCATTGCCTTGGGCCACTACTGGTTTGGGGGGGCCTATCCTATGGAGAAGTCCAGTGGCTGTGATGGGCTAGACACAGAAGAGACAGCGTCTTCTGGGCTGGACCCTGGCTTGAGGTCTGGAAACACAGCAGCCATGAGTGGCCCCCTAAGGGCAAAGCCAGCACTGCAAGGGTGGCCCACCCAGGAGCAGGAGAGAAACCAGGCTTTGATGACATCATCAAGTTGCCAAAGAGCCAAACTTGGAACCTCCCTCCCTGTCAACTTCGTGTCCCATGACATCATCGACGCCCTCAGCGTGGAAATCCACGGAGCCAGTTATCAGCTGGAAGCTCATCTTCTGCTTTTGTCAGGGTGGGGGCTCCTGGGGATGGAGCCCAGGGCCTCGTGTTCTCTAGCAAGCCCTCTACCACTAGGCTACCCAGCCTAGCTGGAACCTTCTGGATGGTACAAACAGGACACAGAGCAGTCCCTGTGCCTCTGCCTTTTGCAGAGGCAAAAGAAGCCCCAAAATTTAGTATAAATGAGGAGCCAATGAACAGACACTCAGCCAGCCGACACTGATGCCCTCACTTTGAGCTTGGTGAGGACCTGGCTGACATCCCAGCTCTGCTCATCATTTGCTGATCCTCTGCATCTTCCTCACCTCCCTCAAACTCTACAGCCACATCTTGACCCTGGTGAGAGCCGAGACTTCTCCCTAGGACCCTCTCCTCAGCCAGCCGTCAGCTCCACCCCGGGAGAAGCCTGCCTTGGTTCCTGGCCTGATCACCATAGTCTTAGGGAGTGTGCATCTGCTGGACTTAGAGCCCAAGGCTTGAGACTTTAGATCTGACACTTGAGCTTAGCACGCAGAGGGAATGTCTGTCATGAGCCTGTCATGATTAAGTGTGTTTGCAGGGCTTAGAATTCATCTAGAATTGTTTGCTGTGAATTGATTCTGTCTTTTGCAGTGCCTAGCATTAAGGATGGTCATTTCTTGATTAAGAACCTATAGAGTGAAACTGCATTGTGTGACTTGAGAACTGAAAAGGGCAGAAGCGCATGGACATTCTTTATTTCTCCTCCTCGACTGCATAAGTCGCACCTTTTGCCCATCGCGACAAGTACTCACATACAAGTAACTCTTCTTATTTTTCATGTCTACTTCACACGCAAGGAAACCGAGATCCCTCAAGTAGGGCACATGGATAGTCAGAGACAGCACTGGAATGTTTTAAAATAGATTTTTTGGGGGGGTTCACAGCAAATTTGGGTGGGAAAGAATGGAGATTTAGCAACCTCCTGTCCCCTCTACCATCACTGTCCCTCACAGGAGTGGGCGTAGAATGATAATTTGGACCCAGAGCCTATAGTTTTTAATTCCTCTCACACTGCCTCGCTCGACCTACTGAGTTTCGGGAAACCTGTACCATAGGTCATTGCCCGAGTGTGTGACACAGGCCACAGTGTGGGGAGCCCCAGGTGCCTCAGCTGGCCCCGTGGCTGGACACACAGCTCATCATATACGAAGGACGGATTGTGGATCCTTATAAGAAAAAGCCATCTGCCTAAATGTGTGTTTCCCCAGAAGCAGAGCCCAGATGAGGATCCTGTGTAAGTTTCTCACCGAGGGCTGTCTCTGGAGAAAGCTGCAGAGAACCAGGAGAACAGGCCAGGCCAGCAGAAGAGGCAGGGAGGAGAGGTGGTTCCAGAAGTCTCTGGGGCTTCCTACCACCCTGATCCCCAGAGGAACTCTGGGCACTGACCCAGATGGTCCTGCATGGAGGCAGGGGGGCCAGGCAGCTGTGCCCTCCAGGGTGTTGAACTTTGGTCAGTCACAGGTGGCCTCCTTGGGTGTGTGTGGGGTGGGGGGGTGCAGGGCCAGGAAACTCCCAGAAAAGAAGAGAAGGAGGGCAGATGTGGGGGCTTTGCAGCCAATACCTGGCTTGGTTGGGAGTGGAGTCCTGAGTCCGGGAGGGATCTGGATGGGACACCAACATCCTCTCCAGCCCCTCTCCAGAGTGTTCATGATTAGCTCATCTGATCCCCAACAGTAACTGAGCACGGAGCCCGTGGGAAGCCGAGGAAACACAGATGAGGCGGACGTGGTCTGTGTCCTTGAGGTGCGCCTGTCTGGCTGGGGACGGGGAGGAGTCCCATTCACCCCTCATGGGAAGCCCCAGCCAGGGCCAGGGGAGCCAGGAGGTGCCCGTGAGCCCTGGAGGGAGGAGAGATGAGCCAGGAAGACTCTCCTAGGAAGCAGCCCTTTCTCCCTGAGAGGCCCAGGGAGGCCATCCAGGAGGAGGGGGCCACAGGGCCATTTCTGCAGGAGGACCCTGAGCAAGTGCCAGAGGCAGGAAGCAGCAGGCTTCCAGGAGGGAGCCTGGGGCTACAAGAGCCGCGGCCTCCTCCCATCATGGCCTCCTCCCACCCTGTCCTCAGAGTTTGTGGAGGCCTGCTCTGTTCTGAGGCTGCTCTGGGGTGCAGCTTGGGGAGAGGGGCTGGACTCTCTGGGGCCCAGTTGGGAAGAGGGACATGGGGCCTGACGGCCGGGCTCTGAGGGGCTCTATGCTGGGGCCGTGGAGGACCTGGGGGTTTCAAGAGTCACTCGGACAGGATGATCAACATTGCGCTTTACAGCAGCCACTCAGGCTGTGGCTTGGGGTAGGTGAGAGGGACCAGCAGGGGTGGCAGTGGCAGGGAGCCAGGCCCACACAGCTGCCTCGACCCCCCAGCACCCCTCCCCTGACTGCTTTGGCCCAACCTCATGGTCCTGGGTGCTCCCTGGCCTCCGCCCACCCTCAGGGGAGCCGGCACTGCCTTGGGTGGGAGAGTCCAGAGGTCGGGCCCAGCAAGGGCGAGGGGCCCTTCCCCCTGGACTGTTTTAAAATCCAGCTGGTTAGATGCCAGGGCGGGACCACGGCAATGCCCTGAGATGGGGAAGGATGGCAGGGGAAGCGAGTTGGGCTTCTAGCATGAAGGAGTGGGGTCCTGGCAGCGGGACCGCCAGTAGAAACGCAGGAGCTTGTTGTAGGAGTCGAGGTTGCTCTTCAGGCAGAAGGCCACCTCCTTGTCACAGGCACACAGCTGCTGCTCGCACCAGCTCCCCGTGTGGGCTGTGGGTGGAGGAGGGGGCCGTTGAGCCGCTGCCGGGGAAGCCCAGACAAGACCTGGTCCAGGGGCCCTGGAAGGCCGCCCAGTCCCTGCTCAGCTTGGAGGTGCCCCCAAAGCCATGGGACTCCCTGTGTGTCTTGGTCCTTGCCTACTGTCACCCACCCACTACACAAATATGGAGCACCCACCCCACACCCACAGGGCTGGTCCTGGAGGGAGAGCACTGAACAGAACGGGTGGCCGGGGCTGGGGGACAGGGATGAGACCGCCGCAGAATGAGTGCACACGCAGGGCTGGAGAGGACGAGTGGAACGGTGGTGAGGGGCCACGGGAGCCACAAGCTGGCTGCAGCGTCTCCTCCTTCCAGGGAGAGCTGGGGAGGGCAGGGAGGGAGGGGCCAGGATGGAGGAGAACGTGCAGACTCCAGGCCGGAGGGACCACCTGCCTCCATTTCTGTATCTGGAAAGTGGGGTTAATGACGGGGGCTGCTCAGAAGGCCATCGTGGGAACTAAAGAGTACAAAGTACTTAGCCTAGAGTGGGTATGGTTATTATTCAGCCGTTAGTTAGCCGGGCATGGCGGTGCACACCTATAGACCTAGTGAGTCAGGAGGCTGAGGCAGGAGGGTTCACATGTTGGAGGCCAGTTTCAGCAACTCAGAGAGACTCTGTCTCAAAACAAAAATCAATCAATCAATAAATAAAAGGGCTCAGTGGCAGAGCACCCCTGGGTTCAATCCTCAGTACAAAAACAAAACAAAAATAAACGAAGTCTTCAGCTACCAACATCTGCTATCAAAAAAGACCTTCAGATTCTCAGCCCGAGGGCCAGCTGACCTGGGGGCTAGGTGACCTGTCCTTTGGAACTCTGTGACCCAGGGAAACGCTTCCCCGCTCTAGTTTGAGAGTCCTTGTCTGTGCAACGGAGATGGGGGTCTTGCTGCCCGCTTGTGGGCTGTTATGAGGGTCAGTAATGGTGAAAGTAACAGCAATGCCAAGGGCAGCCCCGTGGGTTTCTGGGCGTGCTCAGTGGCAGCCGTCCTGTGAGGCTCATTCTGTTGGTTTCATTTGAGTTCTTGCAATAACTATATGGAGTAGATTACAGATGAGGATACTGAGGTTCAGAGAGGTTAAACAATGTGCTTGTGGTCACAGAACTGATCAGTGCTAGGCCTGGCTTCCTGATGCCAAAAGGATCAGACCTCCCCTTGGACCTCTCCTTACCCCACACCCATGCCTGCTTCTCCTCCACAGCCCAGCTGCTGCCACCAGACACGTAAGAAGAACAGAGAGGTCAAGTAGCTTATGCATGGCCACTCAGCCTTCAAAGGCAGCGAGGGCCAGAACTCCCCCCCTGAGCCTCCAGCTCTGACCCCAATACCCAGATACTCACGGCACTGGACTTCCCCCTGGGAAAAGGTGTAATTATAATGGTCCCTCTTGGGTCTGCATTGGTAGGTCCTCAGGTGTTTGTAGCAACAATCATGCTTCTGGCAGCACCTGGTGGGACAGGCAGGGCGCCCAGCTGCATGGGTCACTAGCTCACACAGGTCTCTGGCTCTTCCCACCCATATGCCCACCTGGGAAGAGTCAAGGATCATAATAGCTAACATTAATGCCTCTGGTGCCCCAGGCACCTGCCGCGACTGAACATTCTCTCTTAATCCTTGAGGCCACCCAAGGCTCGAGGAAGTCAGCCTGTAAGTGGTGGCTCAGGGACATGCCCCCAGCCCTGGCGGGCCTCACCCTTCCTCGGGCCAATTCCCAGGGTGGTTGAGAGGATCAAATGAGACTCAGCAAAAAGAGGCCGGGGCTTTGAAACACCTCGTACAGTGGCAATAGGGAGTGTGTGTGTGTGGGGGGGAGGTGTCATTACTAGATTAGGGGACAGGAGTGCAAGAGGGTCAGACCTGCAGAGACCTGGGCTACCACCTAGAAGGATGGGGATTCAGGAGAGGCTGTAACATAGTAGGTGCTCAGCAAAATGAATTCATTAAATGAATCCATGAATGGAGAAGAAAGGAGCGTCTCAGGCTAGGACTACGGGCCTGGGAAGGGGGTTACCAGTCTGTGGCATCTTTGGGCTGGCCTCTGCCACCAAGTCCGCAGTAACAACCATAGGGCCAGTAGTTGAAGAGGGGTATCTTCTTGGTCACTTGCCGGACCATCTTGTTCAGATTCAGGAGGCCTCCCTGGGCTGGAGTCAGACCTGGCAAAGAGTCCAGCAATGAGGAGAGGGGACAGACGTCCCGGGGACGCCGTGGGCCCCAGGGTGACCTCTGCTGGATGAGGGGATGGGGAACTTCGAAGGATAATGAGGATAAAATAATAACTACGGCCATAATCAAAAATACAGTGCTGTCTGGGAGCGCTGAGCGCTTACCACGCCCTGGGTTCAATGCCCGGAACCAAAAAATAAGATAAATAAAATAAAAATATCATGACAGTTATATTTTTATATATTAAGTGCAGGCCTTTTTCTGTATTGATTTATCTCCATCCCATGAGATACATGCTGATTTTTTAAATAAATAATCTTTTTATTTTGGAATAATTCTAGACGTACAGGAAAGTGGTAGAAATAACACAGAGCCCCCCCCCCCCCCGTCCCCCCATCCGGTTTCCTCTAATGTATCACTTTACACAGTCACGAGCATTTGTGAAAACAAACATGGGAACAACAGACGCCTTTTTTTTTAGGTGTGGCTGAAGGTACCATTTTTGATCCCTGGTTTCAGGTGAGCGGACTGAGGCTCAGTGACTTGCTCAAGGTCATGGGGGCGGTGGCAAACGGAATCAGAATTGGAACCAAGGCAGCCTGGAACCTTCTCTGTAGTCCAATGCTACCCCCTCCACCCCCCAGGGCAGTTCCAGTGTGAAAGAGCCCGTGTGGCTCTCCCGGAAGCAGTGTGACCTAGGAATCGGCGCTTTTCACTTCAGTCCCAATAGCTGCGGGCTAGAATCGATCACGAGGGGAAATCCATTTCATTGAGGGAGAGGAACACGTCAGGCCGAGTTGGGAGAAATAAAATACATTAAGTCAGGGAACTCGGGTGGGGGGGGGGACGATGGGAGGAACAGGCAACCCAGAATTGGACTATGGCCCTGAGCAATTGTTCAAGATCATGGGGCCTGTGTGTCCAGGTGGAGCCCAGGGTCTCACGGGGAGACAGGGCCGGGCAGCCCCTCCAGGTGACCTTAGCCATGGTACCCCACCCTCAGAGAACAAGGCTGCAGTGAAACTCCTTAGGACACAGGGGTTCGAGTGAGGGGTTGGGAGGGACTCGTGCAGGGGACAAAGGCTGAGATCACAAGCAGGTGGCCTTGGGCTGCATCTAGAAGTGAGTGGACTGTTGTGTCCCCTTGACATGTGGGAGCCCACACTGCCACTCCTGTTTGACCCCGTGGCTCTAGCTGAATGGGATGCTAAGCTTTGACTGTTGATGAAGGGTCCCAGGCCCTCTGGAATCATCTGGGATTCCCATCAGGAATTCAGCGATTCCCAGATTCTGTGATAAGGAACCCCAGGGCAACCACCTTGTAGATCAGCCGAAGACCTGAATCAGATCCTTGCCCGTCTTACTGGCCTCTGCCTTCTTTTCCTTTCCTTCCCCTCCTCTCTTCTTCTCTCCCCTCCTCCCCCTCTCTCTCTTTATCATAATTTTTGGGGGGTACCAGGGATTGAACTCAGGGGCACTCAACCACCAGGGATGAGCCACATCCCCAGCCCTTTTATGTATATTATCTAGAGACAGGGTCTCACTGAGTGGCTTAGCACCTCATTTTTGCTGAAGCTGGCTTTGAACTTGAGATCCTCCTGCCTCAGCCTCCAGAGCCGCTGGGATTACAGGTGTGTGCCACTGTGCCCAGCTGTTTACCAAAAATCTCAGTGAGGACAAGTCCAGCCTGAGAAATTGAGCACATGCCACGCATACAGGGGCTTTGGTGACCTGGCTTAGCCTGCTAGCAACTTCTGTCCTGATAGCCTTTCCTGACCTCAACTGCCCTCAAGAAGGTGGCGGGGCAGAAGGAGATGCTGCATCTCTGTGCACGAGCCGTGTGTTATTACTTACCACTGATCACACCTGCTCCAGACGTGGCATCAATGTTCTTATTAGTTCCTTCCAACATCCCTATATAGGGGATGCTTTGTACCCATTTAACAGATGAGGATGTGGCGAGGTTGGGGGGCTTGGCCAAGGAGATGGTGAGGTCCTGCTTGAATGCAGGTTCGTCTCTACACTATGTTGCCTCTTTACATCTGAGAGACGAATTTTTGTAGCTTGTTTGCAAATTTTATAACGATTTTCATTGTAACCTCAGAGGAGTGTTGCTCCTCCGTTGCAAAAAGTCCCAAGACCACATAAAATTTCTTTTTTAAAAAAACACAAGACCACGCTGGGCGTGATGGGGCACGCCTGTAATCGTAGCGATGCAGGAAGCCAAAGCAGGAGGCCCTCAAGGTTGAAGCCAGCCTCAGCAATTTAGCAGGACTCTTTCTCAAAATAATAAAGAATAAATAAAAGGGCTGGGAACATATCTCAGTGGCAGAGTGCCACGGGGTTCCGTCCTCAGGGCCAACAAGAGAAAACGACAACAACAGAAACCAAGACCTTTCTAAAGTCACTTATTTTGAGATAGAGCATGAAAACCAAAGCAGGAAGTACTTTGCTCTTGATCACATTTTCACATTTGGTCTGTTGAAGACTTGGCCGAAGCTGCCCCAGCCCCCCTTCCCACCAATGGTCAATGGAACCCCTTCCCTTGCCCAGTGGTAATGGACATGAAAGGGCTCTCTCTGTAAGCAGAGCGCTGTGCGTGTACCGAAGATGGCTAAGGTTCCATCAAAGGATGGGGGTGAGCAAGTGGGAGGGTCCCCTTCCTGTAACTTGTGTCCAAACCGCCACAGGGGTCAGCCCAGCAGGCCCTTGGGCTCGGCACACCACCCAGTGTGGCCACCTGTGGCTCTCTGACTGAAGTCACCATCCTAGGGGACTGGCAGCCACTGGTGGCTCCTTGTAGGGGGTGGAAGGATTAGAGGACCGGGTGCAGGCAGGGGTCAGAGCAGCTGCCACCCAGTCCACGGAGGAGCGTGGAGGGCCCATCCGCATCCCGCCTTCCCCCCCAGCACGTGTCCCCTCCCCACTCACCAGCCGCCACCAGCAGCCCACACAGCAGGGCAAGTCTCATGACGCCAGCTCGGAGCAGCGCAGGCAACTTCCAGAAGCACCCGCATGCAGGCCGGGCAGGGGCACGGGCACTTATACCAGATGCACCCGCCCAGCCTCGCCCCCACCAGTTCCAGCCCCATCTCCAGGGGAAATGACCTCTGCTCCTTCGGCTTCCTCTTTTCTGGGGTTGAGAAATTGTAATTTTTGTTTTTCTCTTTTTTCTGTGCAGCACTGGGAATCAAACCCAGGACCTCACGCACTGTAGGCAAGTGCTTTCCCACGGAGCCTCATCCCAGCCCCACTTTCCCTGTTTAATAAACGAAACATAAATCCAATTTGGAAGATTTAGAATAAATAAACAGCAAGAAATTTGGAATCACCTGCAAATCCATGAAATGTTGATATTTTGGTGTATGTGCTGCTGGCCCGATTATTGTCTGTCTGTCAATCATCTACCTACCCACCCATTATCTATCTTTATAACTCCATACTTTTCCCCAACCAAACTAGGAAAGAGTTACATGTAGTACTTTGTAGTCGGTCCTTTTCACTTACTGATGTGATTTGAGCGTGTCATTTGAGCTACGTTGTTGAATATTCTTTTGCCGTAACATTCTGAGAGCTGGCCTCCAATTCCACTATACAGCTCTACCATTTATTTGATGACTCCCTTATTGATGGACACGTGGACTGTTCCCAATTTTTTACTGTTCTAGTGAAGTGAAAGAACTACCACGCATCTCGGTTCATGCCCAGAATCCTTTCCTGATGTGGACTTGCTGAGTCAAAGCCCGGCACAATTTCAAGACGACTGGGTATTGTCAACGAAGCCCCAGCTTATGTGTGAGAATCTAATGAGACAAATGGTGTGTGGCCCCAGCCCAGCAAGGGCAGGCACGGCTGGCAGGATGCGCTGGGCACTGCACAGGGCCATCAGCCTTGAGAGTTCCAAGGAACTGTAGAAAGTGGTTTTTTGGTGGCCGGGGACGGTTACTCTGTTTTGGACATCATGCCCAGGCCTACCTCCTCGCTGCTGGCTAATCAGTTCACACCAAAAATTGTGCTGGCAACAGTCTCTGCTGGAAGATTCACTGTTTCTCAGGTCCCCTCTCTCTCCTCTCTCCTCTCTCTCTTCTAAATCCGATTTTGTCTTTCCTCCTTAACTCAGTAACCAACTGGCCACCTCATAAATGAGAAAACAACCTACATGCAAAATAATTAAATGGCATGCAAACCAGATGTCTCTGACATATTCTTTTTCAAAAATACACTTCGGGGGGGTATGATTGGCATGCAATTAACAACAAGCATTCAACGTACACAGCTCGATGAGTTTGGGGATGAATGTGCACCTGTGGAGGCATCACCACCAAGAAGACCACGGACATGACCTCACCTCCAAGGCTTCCTCCCATCTGGCATAGTCTTTGGTATGCCTCCCCTGGGCATGCTCAATACTCATTCCTTTCCACTGTCCACGGGGTGCTTTACACTAAAAATAAATAAGTAAAGCTCACCAGGGCAAAAGGCTATGTCTCCCTCCCTGGTACTCTTTGGGCAAAAGCAGAAGTAGCAGAATCCCAGCTCTGCGCTGGTTCCAGGGAACCTTTCCCCACCGAGCAAGAAAACAAATACCGATGCTGCAAAGAGCCTTAAACACTCCACTTCCCGGCACCTCCAGGGCTCCACAGCACTTCCATCAGGATGAGTTCGCAGCCAGAGAGACCTGGTTCAAATGGTGGGCCCTTCTCTTGCCAGCTGTGGGACCCTGGGCAAATCACTTCACCGCCATGGGCCTTGGTTTCCTGATTTGCACAACGGGGCCAGGGGCTCCTCCCTTTTCTGATTGCTGTGAGGTCTCAAGGTACTGGCACAAGGCATACTGCACCCACCTTGCTCCTTGAAAGGTGCCATTAGGCCAACACGACTCTGGGGCTGTCGTTACGTGGAGCTCAGGAGGACCAGGGAGAAGGCCTGGCCTCCCCAACACCCCAGCCGCTTAACATGAAGCAAGTTGTTTAGCTCCATGTTTTCTATCCCTCCCACCCCGTGTAAAATAGGTGGGGACGGTACCCACTCCATAGGACTGCTGTGAGGGTTTATGGAGATGGTATATGCCATGGTTTGGAAATGGTTGGAGGGAGCTGGGTTCCCACTATGACAATGTTAACAGGTAGTGAGACCTTGAAGAGATGGGGCTTAGCAGGAGGTCATTACTGACTCTCCCCATCTCTCTGACTTCCTGTCTGGACATGTGATCTCTCCCCCTTACATGTGCTCCTGCCATGATGCCATTCATTGCAATGTGACACAGTCAAAGAGGACCTCACCAGAGACAGAAGCCATGTGGTTGCCCAATCTAGGTAAGCCTCTAAAATTGTGAGCTTAATAAACCTTTTTTCTTTCTAAGGTATAAGACCTCAGGTATTTTGTTATAGTAGCTGAAACTGGGCTCATACAACACGTGAAAAGGGCTTGGTCCATAGCTGGAGACCAATAAATGTGGTCTGTGGTTACTCCCATCAGCAGCATCAGTATCATCAACCCTTCTTTATCCTCATCATTACTGTTTATCTAAATAGAATAAATAGCTATCCTTTTCTTTTGTGTTGTCTAACCTGCTATTCATCCTATGCCTCATCTCAGCGTGTTTTTTCCCTCTATAAATTTGAGCTGGGTCTTATTTTTATCTTCAATGCTTCTCAATGTATTCACGCTTTCCTTTATCTTCTTAAACATATAGATGTTGTTATAACTTTCAACCTTCCTAGTTCTATCTCTGGGGTCATTTCTGGGTCTTTTCCTATGGTTTGTTGGCTTCTTTAGATTTCCAGAAGTGAATTTGCTGTGGCCCAAGGTGGTGAGATGTTAGACTTCTCCATTCTCTGAAAGTTCACATGGACTTAGAACCTCCTGCTTCTGCGGCAGCTGCAGTATCTCGGATCCTTTCAGACCTGAGTATCTCAAGACTTGCCAGAAACTCTGTGCTTTGGGGTCACTGGTCACAGCTGGAAAAACCCTGCTGACCCTGCTGGACCAGAGTCAGCAACTCTCCAGGTGGGGGTGGAAGGGAGCAGGAGGGAGCTTGGATGCTGGAGAGAAGTCTCTAATATTAACAGTCACCACTGTGCGGGTCTCGCCAGGTGCCAGGCCCTGGGCTGTTACTTTGTTTTGTATCCACAGCCACGTTAGGAAGGAGAGGCAGCTATTCCCCTTCTATAGGTGGGGAAACTGGGGCTCAGGGAGGTTAGAAACTTAGGGTCACAGAGCAGGTACATGGCAGAGCTGGGGTTAGCACAGGTGCCTGCCAGAGGCCACCCTTACTAGGCCACACTTCACATCTGTGGGATGTAATCAGGCACTACCCTCGTCCCTATTTCACAGAAGAGTCTGTATACAGGTGTTCCCCCAGGGTGCTTCCTCACACTCCCAGCCCAGACAGGTGTGGAAGGGAGAGCATCCGGCAGAACCTGCAGGAAGGAGAGGAGCCTCCTCCTCCAGAGATCTCCCATGAGTGACAGCATGATCTTCCAATCAGTGTCCAGAGCCCTCCCCTCCCTGCAAAGACCCTGTTACCAGAACAGACGCCTGCCTGGATCCACCAATGAGGGTGCAGCTCAGAAGCACAGCAACTGTGCAGGAGCAGGGACCTGGACTTCTGGTCCTACCAGGGGGGCGGATGCTAGGGGAGACACTTGAACTTGGCCTTGGTAGGAGGGTGACCACTCTTTCCCTTCTGTACCAGGCAGAAGACCACAGAGACCTCTCAGATGTCTGTCAACCACAGAATGGATGAACCACGGTGATCTGGATGAATCTCATACACATGGCAGGATAGAGGGCGGGCTGTCAGGGATTCCATCTTAATGACGCCCCAAAGTCAGGACAGCGGTTGCCCACAGATATGCATGGTGACTGCAAGGGGTCCTGAGAGGTCTTTGAGGTGCTGCTGATGTTCTGTCTCTGGGTGTTGGTTGCATGGACACGTTCAACTGTGAAAATTCATCTAGTAGCTGGGTCACGGTCTGTGCATTTTCCTGTCTATGTTATCCTTCAGTACATTTCCACCATAACAATGAGGATGATGATAATTAAAAATCACCTGGGCTCAAACCTCAGCAAGGAAGTCCTTCAGTGGGACCTTCCAGATAGGGGGGTGTCCTAGACTGTGAACAGCTGAGGTCACATAGTGAAAGGAAAGCCACCGAAGTGATATCACACAGCTCTGGCTTCAAATTCTAGCTTAGTAAAAGGGTTGCTTGGATCATGTCACTTGATCTCTTGAAGTCCCATTTCCCGTCTGAAAAATGGGGCCCATGGGACCCTGCAGCCTTGTCATGATTATAGGTAGGATGATTGGCACACAATAGAGGGTCAATAAAGGCATGACCCCTGGTGACCCCTCCCTCCAGGAGGAAAGAGGCTGACAGATGGAAGGGACCAGAATGTGGACTTCCCTCTGCGGGCAGGCTGGGAGAGCCTTGTTTCCAAACCTGGGGGATTTCCACGGCAACCTCTCAGTTTACTCAGGGTGATTGAGGAAAGCACCTTCAAACTCCCTTAAAACCCCTCACCAGCAGCTTTGAGATGGCCACTGCCGGAAGGTTCTTGCTTGTTTTCAAGCTAGCCCAGCCCCCACTGCCTTTCCCAGGGCAACAGAGCCTGGCATTCAGAAGGAGGCTTGGGGTCACACAGACCTGCCTTGGATCCTGACCCCCCTCTGTTTCGTCATCGGCTAAATGGGTGGGAGGAATGGGACAATGTCAGCGGCTCGGGCTGCCACAGAGACTCCAAGACAGGACCCAGGGCAAGCGGGGCACTTGGCCGTGTGCCTTGTTTACAGTCAGTGGCCACTAATTGTTGGTGGTGGTGTTATTAGTATTGGTTTAGGGGAGTCGGAGCACACTGCTGGAACATCTCACAGGAGGATATGCAAACACTGCACCATCCTAATAAGGAACCTGAGCACCTTGGATCTTGGTAACTGAGAAGGGGACCTGGAACGACCCTCCACACATCCTGAAGGATGGCTGTATTTAAAACAAACAAGTTGATTTTTTGACATAGGTATACCTCTTTGAAATGGCCGTCACAAGAGAGTGAGCATGTCCAGCACCTCCCAAAGTTGCCTTGTTCCTCCACTTGGGTCCCAGGCAACCACTGATTTGCTTTCTGCCACTGTAGATCAATTTGCATTTTCTAGAATTTTCTATGAAGGGAACCATACAGTAGTATTTCCATATTTTGCCTGGTTTCACTCTGCATGATTATTTTGAGACTCATCTTTGCGACTGCATCAATCAATAGGTCGTTTCTTTTTTTTTTTTTTTTGCTGAGTAACATCTTATAAAGAAGATAGGCACATCCAGTTGATGGATATCAGGTTGTTTCCAGTTTTTGTCTATTATAAATAAAGCTACTATGAACATTTGAGAACAGTCTTTGTGTGGACATATGTTTTCATTTCTCTTGGGAAAATAGGAATGGAATGGCTGGGTCATCTCACAGGTGTATCTTATCTTTTCAAGAAAACACCTGGGGCCGGGGGTGGCTCTGCACACCTGTAGTCCCAGCTACTTAGGAGGCTGCAACAGGAGACTGCAAGTTTGAGGCCAGCCTCTGCAACTTAGTGGGACTCTGTCTATATAAACAGGCCTGGGGACGTAGCTCAGTGATAGAGTTCCCCTGAGTTCAACCCCCAACACTGGAAAAAAAACTACCTGGGCTGGGGATGTAACTCATTTGCCTACTGTGCCCCACGTTCAATCCCCAACACCAAACGCACACGAAAACAGGGTCCAACTGTGCTGAACACATTTTCTATGTGCTTATTTGTCAATCTGCTGTCAATATAGCATCTTTGGTGAAGTGTCTGTTCAGATCTTTTGCTCATTTTTAAAAGTGCGTTGTTCTTTTCTCTCTTTTTATTGTTTTATTTGCAGTGCTGGGGATGGAATCCAGGGCCTTGAGCATGACAGACAAATGTCCTACCACTGAGCCACGCTCCCAGCCCTTCCATTAGCTCACTGAAGGAGCAGAAGTAAAGTTTCAGAAAATCCAACTTCTTGACATTTTTCTCTGTCTTGTGATTTTTCTGTTATATTAAGAAATCTGACTAATCCAAGATCGCAAAGATTTTCTTCTATGTTTTCTTCTAGAAATTGCTTAGATTTTACGATGGGATTTATAATCCGTTTTTAAAAATATTTTTCTTTAAATTATGCAAAAGCATATAACAAAATTTACCAGCGTCACCATTGGTAAGTGCACAATTCAGTGACACGGAGGACACTCTCATGGTACAATTGTCTCCACCCTCGGTCCACAGGACCCTTCATCTCGCAAAACTGAATTTCTGTCCCCATCAAGGGCCAAGTTCCCATTCCCTGGCCCCTGGAAACCACCGTTTCTCCTTTGAGTTTCTATGAATTTGACTACTATGGACACCTCATATGAATGGAAGCATGCAATATTTGTCTTTTTATGATTTATTTCACTTATCACATTGAAAGCATAATCTTCTTAAGATTCATCCATATTGTAAGATGTGCCCAAATTTCCTTCCTTCTCAAGGTCACATAACATGATCCATGTTAAAAGTCAGATTTATTGAAATGATAGGTTTATCATACCATTCATCCAAGTGTATGATTCAATTTTTTTGATTCAGTTGTGCAACCATTACCACACTTTTATTGAGAATGTACTACATACCCCGAAAAAGAAACCCTTCTAATTAGCAGTCATTCCTCCCTCCCCTCGGTCCAAGTTAGTTCCTCCTCTATCTCTGTCTCTACAGACGTGCCTGTTCCAGAGGTTTCATACAAATGAAGTCATGCCCTATATGGCTTTTGGTGATGGGTTCTTCCATTTGGCATGTTTCATCCATTGTAGCATGAATCAAAATCCCACGGTGCAGACAGCCCACATTTTACATAGCCATTCATCAATTTGGACTCTCTTTTATTCCCTCTTATGGTTATAAAGAATACTGCTGCTGTGAACATTCACACACACAAATTTCACACGTGGAGGCCGCTTTCCTATCTCTGGGGTGTATACAGGGGCGTGGAATTGCTGGTTGACATGGAAACTCCATGCTGGACCATTCACGTTCCTGTGAGCAGCGAGAGATTTCTAATCTCACCAACACCCCTTATCACTTGCTTTTTATCGGAGTCATCCTGATGGGTGTGATGTGGTTTCTTGCTGTGGTTTGATTTGCATTTCCCTTATGACTAAGGAGATTGAGCATCGTTTCAAGGGATTATCTGTCATGAATCTGCCTTCTCTGGAGCAGAGGTGATTCAAATCTTGTGTCAATTTTATTTTTAAAATTTCATTTATTTGGGGTTGGGGTGTGGCTCAGTGACAGAGCGCTCACCTACCATGTGCAAGGCCCTGGGTTCGATCCTCAGCACCACACATAAATAAAGGTATTGTGTGCAACTACAACTAAAAAATAAATAAATATTTTTTAAAAAATATTGTTTATTTTCATGTTGCCTGGGATCAAACCCACAGTTCCACGCATGCTAGTCATGCCACTGAGCCCCAACCCCAGCCCCTTTTATTTGAGACAGGGTCTCCCTGAGTGGCCTAGGCTGGCCTTGAACTTCAATCCTCCTGCCTCAGCCTCCCAAGTAGCTGGGTTTACAGGTGTGCTCCACTGCACCTGGCTATTCCTGTTTTCTTCTGAGTTTTATAGTTTACATTTAGGTCTCTGGTCCATTCTGAGGTCACTTTTCTGTGTGGTGTAAGAAAGGGGTTTGACTTCACCCTTTTGCATATCGACATCTGGCTACCTCACAACATTTGTTGAAAGGACCATTGTTTTTTTCCTTATTTGTCTTAATACCTTGTTGAACTGTGATCCAGTCTATTTAACTCTTGTGCATGGTGGCAGAAATGGATTGAAATTATTATGGTTTCGCTTTCTTTCACCCCTCCCACCTTCTATCCTTCTTCCACAATGAGAAACAACCTGCCCAAAAACCATTCTTCATGTATGGGCTTGCTGGTGCCGTCTTTATCAAGAATGAAATTTCCATACTATGTAGGTCTAATTCTGGATCATCTCTTCTGTCCCACTGACCTAATTAACTATCTTCATGCCGACTCCACACTGCCTCCATTAGCAGAACTCTGTAATTCTTAAAATCAGATAGTATAAGCCCTGCAACTTTCTTTTTCTTGTTTACTTGGCTATTCTAGATCTTTTAAATTTCTATATGAATTTTGGGATCAGCTTGTCACTTTCTAAGCAAAGTCCATTATGATTTTGACTGAGAGTTCATGGACTCCACAGAGTCAATGGGAGACTTGATATCTTAAGGATATCTTGATCCATGAGCATGGTATGGGCTTGATTATTTTGGTCTTTCTTGATTTTTTGCTGAGCACCGTTTTATTGTTTTCAGTGTTCAAGTATTCTGTATTTTTTGGGTCAACTTTATTCCTAAATATTTCACAGTGTTCAATATTGCTATAAATGAATTTGAAAGATTCATTTATATAAAATGAATAAATATATAAAATAAATAGTAATTGCATATATTAATAATTAATATGTGCAATTACTATTTATTTTATATTTTTCATTTCATTTCCTGGGACCTTGCTAAAATCAGTTAATAATCTCAGTAGCATTTTTGTAAATCCTGCAGGACTTTTTTTTTTTCTTAAACAATGATTTTATTGCTTGAGTACAAGAACACAATTATGCAACCAGGGCAGAGGTTGTAGATGACTCATGTTCCCAACTGAGTGGGAGGACTTACTTGGCCTCATCCTGTGGAGTTAATTGGTGGATTCAACTCTCTATCAGAACCAGGCAGATGTTAGTATCTTTATCCTTTCTATTTATCTCAAGATGCTTCTAACTAGCAACTGCTCTCTTAGTTGGGTGGTGGAGGTCCTCAGGAGCATGCCCTCTGGACTTGGGGAATCTCAAGCTCTTATGGCCCATCCCAAGACACATTCATGCAATGCCCCGTGAGTCCTTCAAGGTCACACTGCTTTGGGATGGACTCAGCCCTTCTTGCCCTGTTCATAAATCTGTACCTTCATAACATCAGATGTCAGCTTTAGCCAGGAGGGGACACTGCCCTGAGAGATCAGAGACAATCAGGACAGGGCCCTTTCCAGGAGCATGTGCGTGACTCAGGATGACAGCAGAGACCCTGAACAGGCATCAAAAAGCTGATGGGATTTTTTCCATGGGCTATTACATCGATGCCCATAGAGAAGATCCTGCTTCTTCCTTTCCAACCTGAACGCCTTTTATCTATCGATTTATTTTTTGTGTGCTTCATTTCTTCTCCTGCTTGTTTCCTAACTATAACTACCAGTGTCATGTTGAATGGAAGGATGGGGTGGACGATCTTAGCAATTCCTGGTCTTGTGGGGGTAGGGATGGGATTTCATCATCATCAAGCAGGATGTTAGCTGTAGGTTTATTGTAGATGCCCCCTTCAAGCTGAAGAAGCTCCCTTCTCTCTCAGTTTGCTGACAACTTTTTATCAGGAGTGAATGCTGAATTTCGTCAAATGGCGTTTGTTGTTGATTGGCTTTGCTGTGTTTTGTGTGTGTATTAGATATCATATTTTTTCTTCTTTAGTTTATTGATAGGGTGTATTACAATCTCTGACTCCTTTTCTGCAGTCCTGGGAATTGAAGCCAGGGGCATCTGAGCTATATCTTCAAATCTTTTCATTTTATTTTGAGACAGGGTTCTTAGTAAGTTGCCAAGGTTAACCTCAAATTTGTGATCCTCCTGCCCCAGTATCTGGGATTACAGGTGTGCACCAATACATGCAGATTGACTGAATTTTAACATAAAAATCAACTTTTCATTTCTGGGATAAGTCCAATTTGATCATGATATAATAGCATCTTTGTATTTGTCAACAATTTGTTAAGAACTTTTGTATCTATGTTCATGGGAGACAGTAGTCTGTAGTTTTCTTGTGCTGTCCATCTGACTTTGATTATTACAGTGACAGCAACTAGGAATTTGTGTATAATTGATTTTATGGGCTAAATTGTATCCCATCAAAATTCCTGTGTTGAGACCCTTATGCCCAGTACCATAGAATGCAGCTGCATCTGGAGACAGGATCTTTGAAGAGGCAAAACGGAGGAAAGACCATGTGGGGACCCACTGAGAAGGCAGCCATCTGTAAGCTGAGGACAGAGGTCTCAGAATGAGATCAGTCCTTCCTACACCTTGATCTTGGACTCCAGAACAGCCTGCAGTTCCTGGCTATGGCAGCCCAGCAAACCAATTCAATTGGTTTTATTTCTTCCTTACTATTTGGTCAAATTCACCAGTGAAGTCACCTGGATCTGGAGTTTGTTGATGGGAATTAAAATACAAGTTCAGTTTCTGTTCTAGCTCTGTGCTATTTCCAGTTGAATGAGTTCGTGTCTTTCAAGGACTTAGACCATTTTCGTTAGTTGTTGAATATTTCTTTCTACTCACAGTAAAACAACAACCCAAAATAAAAGCCCAAAGTCAATCTGCTGTCTAGAGATGACGGTTACTAATGTTTGTCATTTATCTCTCCAGATGAATTTTACATATGTGCAACCAATCCCTTCTCTTTTCTTGTTCTTTGGTGGGGGTGGGGGTGGGGCTGGGGCTGGGGATTGAACTCAAGGGCACTCAGCCACAGAGCCACATCCCCACCCCCTAGTTTTATACATTATCTAGAGACAGGGTCTCACTGAGTTGCTTAGCACCTCACTTTCGCTGAGGCTGGCTTTGAACTCACAATCCTCCTGCCTCAGCCTCCAGGGCTGTTGGGATTACAAGCATGTACCACCATGCCCAGTAATCCTTCCCTTTTCTAAAGAGAAAAATTGACATTGCCCTGTGTATAAAGATATGGGTTTTTTTTTTTATCATTCAATATTTTTTTTAAAAAAACATGATTATGGATGAATCGTTAATAATTTGCTTACATAATCCCCTCTCTTAGCTTGTTTCTGATTTTTGGAGGGGGTGCTCCTGAAAGCACCTCAGTCAGCGTCCTTTTTCATCTGTCTCTGGGAACAATTCGGGTTTGTATCTTGGTTTGCAGTCCCAGAAGTGGAATTTCTGGGTGGACCAGTTTATTATTTCATTATTGAGCACAACATGCTTGATGGGGGGAGGGTGGGGAGCCCATCCTTCCCCTGAAGGATTGGGCCTCTCTGAGGACCAGCCCGTCCAGCACCTCTGGTGGGAATCCCACACGATGAAGGGGTGGCGGTGCTGTGCGCAGGCTCTCAGGGGTCCCTGGCTTTGAGGTTGGCCTCCTTAACGCAGATCTCGATGGCTCCCAGTGACATGCAGGTTGGAGGCTGGACCTTAGTGTGGGGACTGTACCCGGGCTTCCTTCCTGATTCTTCCTTCTTCAGAGCAAGACCATCTCATTAAGAGGTGTGCGCAAACACAGAAGCTCAGCTTTGGGCAGACAGAGGAGCAATGGCAGAGACCAGCCCTGCCACTCCCAGCCCTGTGGCCAGGGGAACCTCTGGGCGTTTGGAGGAAATTGGGGCCCCTCTGTTCTCCAGGATCCTGGTCTAAGGGAAGTGTGCAGATCCACAAACCCAAACATACACGTGTGTCTGCAAAGGAACGCGCCCGCAGGTGCAAATTAACAGCTTCCCGTGTGATGCTGATTGGATGGGGGATGGGGAGGGTTCGTCCAGGAGAACTTCCTGGGGAAGGAGAGGGTCCTCCATCACAGAGGCATTCGGGTGGAGGAAAGGCGGGGGCTGGGTGAGGGGGAATGAGTGACACCTGAGGTGGGTTAATTGGATCAGGACAGTTGGCAAAGCTAGAGGTAGGAAAGGTCCCCTGTCAGCAGTCTGGGGGACACTGGGAGAGAAGGAGCCTTGTGCAGGTGAGGTGATTATTTGGAATGTCGACTTCCGAGAGTACCCTTCTCTCCCCTGAAAGCATTCCGATTCACCTTGAGCCAGAGATCAGGCAGACTCTACTTTGGAACAAGCAGGTCTTTAAAACTGAGAACCTGCCCAGCGCCCCACAGCACAGGACACCCGGCGTGCCAGGGCCATCCTTACTCACGATGGCTTGTCACGCAGTGGGGGATTCCTGCCAAGGTCTCAGACAGGAAGTGGGGTGCTGGGGTTGGAGCCCCATCAGTGTGACTATGCAGTCTGAATGGGGGGCCTCCTGGAGCCCCGGGCTCTCCCTTCTTCTCTCCTGCCCCTCCCTCCCATGCACACCACACTCCAAACAAGGAGCAATTGGTGATGACTCCTGGGCCTACCAAACCCTCAACCAGAGGCCCTGGTGCCCCCCAGGGCACATTTAGCAATGTTCAGAGACATTTTTAGTTGTGACAACTCGGAGATGAGGGCAACTTCTGGAGGCCAGAGGTGCTGCTCGACCTCCCGGGATGCACTGGGTTGCCCCTCGGCAAGGCGGTCTCCACCCCCAGGTCAGCTGTGCCCAAGTTGAGGGGCCCTGGTGCAGCCAAGCAAGCTCACCCCTCCAGATGTGAGCTGGGGGGACTTCCTGCCAGATGCATGTGCCTGGGCCCCTCCAGTCTTAGCCTGGGTGGACACGGGCACCAACCCACTTCCAGAGCAGTGGAGCCCCCTTCTCGATGTGAACGGGGAGTCCTCTGCAGATTCTGGATTAAGGGCACTCCAGATGGACACGGTATAGACATGATGTGTGCATGTGGAGGCCTCCCTGACAAAAGTCTCTCCTGGTCACATTCCACTCAGGTCCCCTCTTCCCAGGCACCCTATCTTAGAGAGTCCTGCCCCGTCTGTTGGGCTGGAATCTCCCTACTCCGTACCTGATCACCCTCCACACCTGGTCAGTTCCTCAGCCTCCACCATCACCTGGTGATGTCTAGTCACCCAGCAAGAAGCCCATCAGGTCATTTTCCAGAACCTTCTGGCCCCAGTATTTTCTTTTGGTAATTTTCCACCCACCCATTCATTGGCTAGAAACCCTCACTTTTCCTTTGAAGCTCGCTGCAAAACCCTGGGGCAGTGGTCCCTCCACCTGTCACGATGGCTGCCCTTGAACAAAGTGCACCTTTGGTAAATGTCATGGAAGACTTTCGCATCTTCCCATGGGGATAGGGAGGCCTCTGGACTCATTTCCTTTCAGATCCCTGGGGAGGGGCCAACTCTTGGTCAGGTGCAGGAACCCCTCAGAGGGGCAGGCCAGACAGAGAACGCTGGAGGTGGGACTTCACCAGGCAGCGCGGGGCAGGGCTGAGGCAGGAGGAGGAGGAGGTGGAGCCTCCATTTTCTAGGGCATCTGCCACTTGCCCGGGGCATCGCCCTGGCTCTACCCTGCCAGTGTGCGAGGAGCGTGAAGCTGGGGCCTGTTCCCTGGAATTTGAGGAATGCATCAGGGACCTCTCAATACTTATGCTGCTGGTCCCCCGGAACCCAGAGCATGGCAGATGGGGCGCAGGCCAACCCCAGAGGGTTCAGGAAGAAGATGATGGTTAGATGCTGCTCTGCGTGGAGGGGTCCAAGCTGCAGGGCCTCTGCCCCTTCCAGAACCTTCAGGTAGGTGCTTCCTGCCCTGGGATGGAACTCTCCATGGAGGGGTGCTGGGATGGGTGAGGGATGGCTCCTAGAATCCACTTTTCCCCAAATGGAAGCTCTGAGCTTTTGAGTGCAGAGCTGAGCTCTGTCCCTGTAGTTTCAGCACTAGAAGGGCCTTTGGGACCACTTGGCCACCCCTCACAGGGCACTTGAGGCCCAGAAAAGCCAAGGGATCAGCCTGTGGTCAGGGCTGGAACCATCCAGGGACCATCATGTCTGCTGGCTGTGGGTTTAAGCTGCCCAGCTGCCAGGTTGGGTCACTGACTCTGGGTCCCAGGCCTCTCTGGAGTGTGGAAGGCGGGGGTGGCTCTGGTCTGAGACTGTGGCTTCCTGCTTTGGAAGCGGAGGGGTGGAGGGAAGATGCTTCCAGTGCATCCTGGCTCTGCCACCCTGGGTGCTCCTCCAGGAGGCACAGGGCGGGTGTGGGATGCTGTCACAGGGCTGGGGTGGCAGTAACTGGGGCATCGAGGGACTGCATGGGTGGCTCCTGGGCTGAGGCCCAGAACTGCGGGAAGGTGGGGAGATGAACTGAGGCTCAGGGTGTCCTCTCTCTCAGGTCCAGCCTGGGCGTGAAGCTCCTCGTCATCGCTGTCCTGGCCGGTCGTGGTGAGCACAGGCCCTCGTTGATGGCTCCCAGTCTTTCTCCTGTGTCCCTGGGCACCTATTGTTCCACTGGCCTGAGTTGCCTTCCTCTCTCTGGCTTCCTGTCAGGCTTCCCCCTCTCCCCTGGGGCTGTTTACTCCTTGGGCCATCCTACACACGCCAGGCCCTTCAGCATTTATGAGCCAGAGGGAGGCAGGCACAGGGCTGAGCCAGGTCGTAAAATACAGTGTTCACTGGGCGCTCTGTACCTCAGCATGCGTAGGAGTGAGTGTGCCGCCAGACACACGTCTGTCTGTGTGTGGGGGGCGGGGGAGTTCTGAGCACAGGGGCGTGTCTCTGTGTGCCACACATGACAGAGTGTGTCGGGGCTGGCACCTGAGCCTCTTGTGTCTCGAGGGTGGGTTCCCTGTGGTGTGTCCCCAGAGTCTGCGCCTGGCAGGTGGGGGTTCTGCAGGGAGCTTCTCTCACAGGCTGGGACTCCAGGCACCACGGACTGGGGGCAGCCACCCTGCAGGATTGTCACAGGCAAATCAGACCCCATCACACATACAGGGATCCCCGTGGCAGGTGCCCCGGATGCATGGGAGGTCAGCAGAACCTCTTGCTGGCTTTTCACACCCCTGGACACAGCCTGGTTTGAGGAAAAGAAAGACATTCCAGAAACAAAGATGAGGTTCAAGGTGGCCAGACATGAGGAAGGACTGGCGGCTCATGGGAAAACGGCCTGTCATTAGAAAACTCCCACTCGCGCTCAGCCACACCACGGGGATTGGCTGGTCGTGGCTTCGTGTGTGTGAGCACAGTCGTGATGCGTTAGAGTGTGGCTGTGTGCAGGTGTGTGCGGGTGAGGTGCCGGTAGCAGGCATGTGTGTGTGCACAAGTGTCGGTGTAAGAGGTGTAAGCTGAGTGGGTGAGGCGCCTGGGTGTGTATTTGTGCGTGTGTAAGCAGAGTGTGTGAGTGTAGAGGCTGTGTGAGGGAGTCCACCCTGTGTGTGACCGGTAAGTGCCTCACTCCTCTCCCGCCCTGTGTGGCGGATGGTCGGGGCCTGGAGCCTGGTGCTGACCCCCAGGGAACATCTGGGCAGCAGGTGGGGACGGGGGCAGCCAGGAACCCAAGGCAGCCAGGTCCTTTCTTGAGGCACTTCCTGGGCCAGGTGCTCTGTACACATATTCAAGGTGGCACCTGAACCTCCAAGGGACCCATGAGGGAGGTGTCATGGTCCCCAGTTCTCAGATTTGGGAAGGGAGGTTCAAGGAGGTTTTGAGTTGTCTGGGGGGGGGGCCCAGGACTGATGGAGAAACCTGAGCCGGCCTGGTGGCTCCCGGCAGCTTTGCACACACTTATCCTGCAAGGCTCAGCAGAGAGGGGGAGGGGGCAGGGAGGGGCCAGCCCTCATCGTGCTGTCCTCAACAGCACCTTCAGGCCAGCGCCTGGTCTGCAGCTCAGGACGGGCTCAGCTCACTGGACATAGGGCCTCTTCTGCCCCACCCCCCCAGGTCCTGGCTAGACAGTCCCCTGGTGCCACACAGTTCTCTTCAAAGCCATCTTTCATTTCTTCCTGGTCTTCCCTCTTTTCTTTGCTCCTTGTTCTCTATAATGATGGTGACCAAAGAGCTGAGACCCAGGAAGACTCAGGAGGAACAGGATTCCCAGCCTCTACCCTCTGAGAATTGAGCAGGCCTGACTGGGGGCCACCAAGCCCCAAGAGGGGGCACGGAGTACCAGCACTAGCTGGGCACTGACCTGCAGATCTCTCGTGGTCAGGATTGTTATTCCCAATTCACAGATGGGAACATGGAGCTCCAGGGAGCTTTAGTTATTGGCTGAGGTCTGTCTGACTCCAGAGTCTGAGCTTTTCCCGCTAAGGTGCATCTTTAGTGAGTTCTCCTCATTAGAGATGCAGAACAACCTTGTCTCAAGAAGCAAGCAAGAGTGGGCTGGGGACTCATCGAGCCTCCAGTGTCTGAAATCCCTGGCTTTCTTGATCTCCCAGAACACCTTGTTCATGCAGCAGGGCAGGGTGGGTGGGAATGTCTGGGGAGAGCAGGGGACGGGGCACTCAGCCGAGCAGCTGACCCTGGTGCAGCTGAAGGAGCCCGGGGCTAGGGGTGCAGATAGGATCTATACTGTGTGCTGGTTGGCCTCCCAGCTGCGGTTCTGTCTCTTCCAGCCTGCAACACCTGGGCAAGCCTTAATTTTCTGATCCATAAAATGGGGACAGAGTGGCTCTCCTGATGCTGTGTGGGGAGGCTTCACCCAGGTAAGAACTGTAGGTGGAGCCCAGGAAGGCATGTAGAAGCCGCCCATGTGGCTCAGAGCCCAACACCAGCAAGGACCACAAGAGAGAAGGGAAGCAGTGGTCAGCAAGGAGAATGCATCTGGGCAGGTGCAAGAAGTGCCCCTGCACTAGCGCTTTCTCCATGCCTGCATAATCCTCAGATACTCCAACCCCAGGACCGTGGTGGGGGCCTGACAAGGAATACCAGGAAGAGGCCAGGGAGCAGAAATGAACCCCTGGGGTTTATGACAGCATGTGGCATTTGCAAAGCCCCTTCCAGGGAACCAGGCGCTGGACAGCCCTTTTGAGGACCGTGTTCAGATGCTCCCCGACCATCGATGGCTTGACTTCATTTTTCGGCCCTACAATGGCGCGAAAACAACATGAACTCAGGAGAAACCATACTTCAGATTTTGAATTTGGATCTCTTACTAGATTAGTGACACGCATTGCAATCTTCTGTCACATGCTGGACAGCACTGTGGCTCCTAGTCAGCCCCCGACCACGAGGGGAAGCCCCCGCCCTGTAGTAGACTCTGTTGCTAAGCTGGGGTGTTTGGTAGAATAGGCGACTGCAAGGCATTTTTGACTTATGATACTTCCAACCTGCGAAGGACTTACCAGGATTTATGACGCATCTGCACAGCCAGGTGGCAGGGGTGTGGGTGAGGAACCCTCATCCCCTGGAACAGACCTGTCTCCACCGCCTTCTCACACAAGCCCGGGCAAGTGACTGAGTGCTCCAGCCTCAGTCTCCTTATCCATACCTTGGGATAACAACACAGAGGATTGCAGGGAGTGGAGCGGTTTAGGATTTTGTACATCTGGCTTCTCAGGCTGTAGAGCTTTGGTAAGGCCAGGACTTTGTAGGTTTCTCTCTCCTCCAGTTCCCTGTTCACCTCTCCTCTTCTTCTGCTTCTTCCTGCTTTCTTTTCCCTCTCCCTGGCCCTGGGGTGGGGGGCAGTCATGGGGCAGGGACTCACGCAGCCCCTCGTTCTCTTATAGTTCTGTCCATAGCCCAGGGCAGCCTGCTCAACCTGAAGTCCATGGTGGAGACCGCCACAGGCAGAAGCGCGATCCTGTCCTTCGTGGGCTACGGCTGCTACTGCGGGCTGGGGGGCCGCGGCCTGCCCATGGACGAGGTAGACTGGTAGGTGCCGGAGACCCGGGCTTCCGACGGGACCAGGTAGGGCAGCTGAGGTCACTCCATCTCTGTGAGGAGGAAGAGGGGCCTCTCCCCCAGGGATCAGGCTTGTTGGATAGGTTAGTGGCCAGGAGCCTGATACGGGGCACTTTCCAAGGTCTTGGTCTTGGTCTTGACAGGACTTCAACCCCTTCCCTGTCCAAACTTTTGCTATGACCCCAAACACCCATAGGAGGCAAGGGGTGTGTCACTCAGCCCCATCAGACTGGGTGCTGCCCTGAGGGCAAGACTATGCTTCTGCCATCAGACTTGGGGCTCCCAAAAGCCATGGCTTCTGCTCCTATCTCCCCAACAGCAGCCCGCACCAAGTCTAGTATCATGGGGAGCTTAATAAATGCATACTGGCAATGACTTCAGTCCTATAAGAGGTGGGGACAGCCAGTCTGCGTTTGCTTCCTGTCCTCGATATTCCAATGCCCATTGACTTTCCAGACCATGCCCCTCCCTGGCCATCAGGCGCAGCCAGGCCTAGCCTCGGAGTAGAGTCAGAGCTCCTCTGCACCCACTAGAGCCCAGGCCTCTCCTCCACCCTGACCACGCTGCTGGACCACCCGATCCACCCCACCCCCGCCACACACGCCCTGCAGTACTTCCTGGGCTTTAGTTCGGGAAGCCCTGGGGATGGGACAAAGAGGCAGAATCAAGGACAAGAGCCCTGGCACCAGCCCCAGCTCTGGCCGGCTGTGTAAGCTTGGGCAAATAATATCCCTCTCTGGGCAGCAGTCTGAAAAGGTCTGACTCAGGAAGGGCCGACAGATGAGTTTGGGGCCAGGAGCCTACAGATGACCCAAGGTCTCTGCTGGGGGGAGACAGACGGGCTGGCAGCCCCTGCCTGCTCACCTCTGCCGCCTCCAGGTGCTGCCATGCTCATGACTGCTGCTACCAGAAACTCTTTGACCAGGGCTGCCGCCCCTACGTGGACCACTATGACTTCTCGATGGAGAACGACACCGTGATTGCGTGCAGTGAGTCCCTTCCTTGACACACACACACACACACACACACGCCTGGGATGCATGGACATCAAAAAGTAAATGTTCATAGAAGATTAATATTAGCATAGAATTAAAAATTAGCATAAGCACTCGCTCGGTGTGAGTACTAAGGAGCTCTACTATGAACCAGAGGAAGTGCTACTTGGTACCCTACAGTCCTTGCTAACCACTCCCTCCAGGGTGGGGGTCCTTGCCCGTGGGACTGGAGGGAGGAGGTCTGAGCATGGAGATAACCTGCAGGGTGAGCCTTTGCTTCTTCGGGTGACTTAGGTAAACCCAACTCCATTTCTGGGCCTCGGTTTCCCCAACTATTCGATGCTGGACTTCAACTATACGAACTGAACTTCAGTGGTTCCCCAATGTTAGCCTGCACCAGAGTGACCCGAAGGGCTTGTGACAACATGGACGGCTGGGCCCCGGTCCAGAGCAGCTGACCTGAAGGCTGGGGCATGGCCCGAGGGTGGTGCTGGTGCTACTGTCCCCAGAACACATTCCGAGGGCCACTGGGCTCTCAGAGTTGTGCTCCAGGTGCCCATGTCCCGGGCCTCCACCCACAGCCTTCACCCCACCCCCACAGGCGAGCTCAACAAGACAGACTGTGACAAGCAGACGTGCGAATGTGACAAGAGCGTGGCTCTGTGTCTCAGGAACCAGACGTACCGGGAGCAGTACCGCAGCTACCTCAACATTTACTGCCAGGGCCCCACGCCCAACTGCAGCATCTATGACCCACCCCCAGAGTTCATCTGCGGACACCACTTCCCAGTGACCCCTGCCCCTCCCTAGCACTCCTGAGGTTTGAGCGAAGTGGGTAGAGGATCTGTCTTGGGGACCAGACAGATGGAGCAGACAGGGGTGGGACCAGGGCAGGAGCCCAGGAGCCCTGCAGCAAGTCTGGCCTCAGAGGACCGGGAGACCCGGCCCTGCCTGTGGCCACCAGCTCTTCCAGCCCAGCTCTGGACATGACTTTGTCCTGGTGCTGGTTCTGGACTTGGTGGGAAGCGTGTGGCTTGTTGGGGTCTCTCCTGAGTGTGGAAGGCAAGAGCTGGGAGGTGAGAGTGAGTCCTCTCTGTCAGCCCAGCTTGATTCTCTGAGCCTCCAAGACCTGGCCTCTGGCACATGCTGGGCTGTGTCCCGGGACCCAGCTCCCAGGCATGGACAGGGCTGTGAGGCGTGGCTTCTGGGGTCCCTGGCCAGCCCTGCAGGATGATTAGGATGATTCTCCTCTGCTCTGGGGGCTTGTGGCTCTCTAGAGCCCTTTAACACAGCAGGTGGTCCACCCCACATCCATGGAGGTGACACAGGGGTGCAGGTCCAGAGGACAGGTCCCAGCCCCCAAATCCCTGTTGCTCAAAGTGCCTCTGAGCAGACGCCTGAGCCCACATGCAGCCAGGCGTCAGGTGCAGGGTGGCACTCCCTTGAGCACACAGAGACAGGATGGGGACACCCAAA
This sequence comes from Marmota monax, assembly GCF_021218885.2. NCBI lineage: Eukaryota > Metazoa > Chordata > Mammalia > Rodentia > Sciuridae > Marmota > Marmota monax. Next base: position 25,591,878 of record NW_026694432.1, on the reverse strand, counting down.
TATACCCGCAACACTTACAGCCCCTCTCCTTGCCTCTCTGACCCATGCACATATAATCCCCAACCCCCACCGCAGGACACCACTCACCTGAGGAGGACCCCTGAGCACCCTGACGGGAGCACGCAGGGCCCGGCCCCCAGGCCCTCGCTTGCAGCAACCAGAGGCAGGAGGTCAAGGACCCCATCGCCCTGTGCAAGGGGAGCCAGGTGTCCGGAGTCCTGTCCATGGGGAAGGAGCTCACCTGACCCACCTCAGTGAAGAGGGACACAAAGGTGGAAGGGAAGGACACTGGGAAGAAAATTCCAGAAGGCAACGGGGTGGGGGGAGTGGGCAGGGGGATGGGAGCCAGGAGAGAAGGCAAGGGCCAGCTCTTTAGAAGGGGTGGTGTCCAGAGAATGAGAGAGGCACTGGGGTGGGGACACCCGTGGACCTGGGGACTTGCAGGCTGAGGTGAGGCTTCTCCGCTGCGCCTAGCACTGCTGTCCCCCCAGGTGCACCTTCCCGTGGTCACTTATTCCCTCAAGCTCCACCTCAAGGTCAGCAGCCTTCATCCACCTTCATACCATGTCCACCAGAGGCTGCGCCTGCCTGGACACTGGGAACAACCCTCAGAAAGTTCAGCCTGCCCTGGCAGTGCCCACAGGGCAGTGCCCACTGTCACTAAGGAGGGAAAGCCAAGCCAGGGGGAGGAGGCCGGGAGAGACGTCCAGGAAGAGATGGCAGGATGGGCCAGAAGCCTCCCCAGGCAGCAGCTTCTAGAATAGCAGCCTTGGGACTAAGGGGGAGGCTGCAATGGGGTCACTCGGCATGGGGGCCTCTTCCTAGGCTCACCTCAGGACACGATGGTCACCTGCATGTGCTGCCAGACCTGCCCAGTCACGTGTATCTCCCTTGTCTACTCTCCAGGAGCCCAGCCAACAAGCCGCCCTGCTCCACCCCTCTTCGGCTGGCCCCCAAGACCCTGGGTCAAGGCTCCCACCAGGCCAGGGGCAGAGCAGGGACAGGGTACCTGGAGTCTCCTTCAGGGTCTTGACCCCTGACCTGTGGGCCCCTCCTCACAAGCACACACCCTCCCCTCTGGATGCTGGGCCAATGTGCAGGAGGAGAGTCTGCTGCTACGGGTCCACCCATCCCTACCTCACCCCAGACTCCAGGAGGCCACAGCCCCCAGAGCACCCCCAGGACTCCGCATCCCCTCTGCAAATTAATAAAGACCCCACTCTGGATCCTGAGTGTCTGACTTCCCTTCCTACTGTGGGGTCCTCCTTGGCCAGGCAGTGAGAGGGGGACACAGGGACCCCTCCCAGGTCTTCATCCCTTGGAAGACAGATTCCCCCAAACCCAGTAGCTGACATGGCCTGTCCCCCGCCCATGGCTGAAGTGGCCCTGCTCCAGCACAGAGAGGCAGAGGGTGGGAACATTGGAAAGCAGTGTCAAGGCCGCGGGCAGCGGGGCCTGGGTCCTGCCATGGGGCAGTGATAGCAAGACAGGGCCAAGGCTTTCCAGTTTCAGCCATCCTCACTCCCTCCTCTGAGCCACCAAGGCCCACAGAGGGAAAGCAACCTGCCAAAGTCACACGGGCCATAAACCAGGCTGGGAATCCTGAGCGTCGGGCTGGCACCTCCTTAATGACGGGCAGCCTGGCAGGGAGGAGGAGTGAGGAGGTCCTGGGTACTGGCCAATCTTGTTCTCTTTCCAGCTCTGCTGTCTCGGTTATGCCATCTGTGAAATGGAACCACACCTCTGGCCTGAAGGGTCACAAGCTTGTTGTGCCAGCCACTGAGACAGCTGGAGGCGGGGCTTTGTGCGCCCAGTGGGGGAGGGGTCAGGGAGGGCCGGAGATGGTGTCCTTTGTCAGCTCCAAGGTCAAACACTTCTTAGAAGGGAAGTGGGTCAGTGACAGGGAAGCCACACGAGAATGCGGCAGGACAGCAGGTCCTGAGTCCCAGCCGGGTCCCCTTCCCTACTCAGGTTCTTGTCGTCTGGGTGTGAGTATCCTCGGGTATGGTGGCCAGAGGGGCTGCTTCCGATGTTCTCCAGGTCCATGGTTTTTCCTGGGGACATGTTGGGGTGATCCCTGGGGAGACACAGGCTGAACAAATGGGCTCCCCACACCACCACGGCCTTCAGCAGAGCAGCCTGGGTATCCTGCAGTGTAGACAGAGCTCTCCTGAGACACTGCAAGAAGGAGGGACTCCTGGGCTGAATTCCTTAAAGGTGGAAAGCCCTGGCCCGGCCACCCATTGGTTTGTCCACTCAGGGGCCACTCAGTACCAATGGCCCACTTAGCCATTCAAGACTGAGCCTTGAGCCTCGGCTCCGGGGAGCCCAGGGCCAGAAGGGGAGCAGAAGTGGGAGTTCGTGACCTTTGTATCTGGTGCCAGGTGGTGTGGGGAGCAGAAGATGACCTCCTAACTGTGGCAGTCCTGAAGGTGCCCCAAAGGCCCTTAGGGTGGAACCCGGCTGATAACTGGCTGCCCCTGGGGGTGAAGGTGCCAGGGAGGGGCACAGGTCCCACTGTTGAAGGGGCGCTCCCTGCTTTACACCCCGGGCCTCTCCCACCCTGGGGACATCCTGCCACACTTTCCAGGTTGGTGAGTCTTCCTCGCTGAGGCTTGAGGAGAGGGCTGGTTGCTGACCTGGGGGCTGCCATCTCTACCCAGAGCCAGGTCTGTCTTCTCCCTTCTGCGGAGACTCCTCCCTTCCCTTCCTCTTTCCCCTATTGGTAGCTTGAAGACCTTCCTTTAGAACCAACTGTTTCCTAGGACTTGGGCGACACCTCGTGGACATTATTGGTCACCACCAGTGCTGTCCACACTTCCTGCCCCTCTGCCCTGGACCTGCAGTGAAGGGGGACCCATGGGGAGACAATGCCCAGCAGAGCCCAAGAAGATCTTCACCATCGCCTCCGCCATCTTTTCATCATCAAGGCCACCTGTCACAAAGAGCATCAATTGGGTGGCACTCAGCTCTGACTCTCCCAGGCCATGTGACCTTGGGTGGGTTTTGTCACCCCACCAGAGCTTCAATATTCTCCCTTTGGTACAGTGTGGTTAATAATGAAGCCACATCAGAGGGTTGGGGACAGAATACTGTCAGGAAAGGGAGCGCCCAGCATGGGGCCTGGCATGTAGGACATGTCAGAGCTGGTGAGTGGTGGCCTTCAGTCATGTGTTGGACAGACAGTCCTCAGGTCAGGTTGGGAAACAGGAACAAGTGGGGAAGGGGTTGCAGGAGGTGGATTGCCTGTCATCTCCTGGATGACAAATCGGAAACCTGGTAGAACCAAAGCTGTGGCTTAGCAAGAAAACCTGGCTCCCTCTATGTGGGGCCGAGGGGAGAGGGGGGAGGGGATGGGGAAGGGGGGAGGGGAAGGGGGAGGGGGAGGGGAGGGGGAGAGGAGGGAGGCAGAGAGGAAGGCTCCAAGGACACCACTGCCCTCAACCACAGCAGGCCCCTGGAGCCTCACCTGACTCTGGTCACAGCTGGGCCTCGAGCCACCGCCCCCTGGGCCTGGCCTTGACCATGAATTCCTCCCAGAGGCTGGCACAGCAACACTGGCTGTCAGCTTCCCCAGTTGTGGCTTTCTAACAAGCAGCTGATACCACCAACTGTGACAACAAGCAAAGTCTGGAGAGAAATACCAAGGCTTCCAGCCTCTGGAGGCAGAGCATACAGCAGAACAAAACCAAAATATGTCACCCTGCCAAGGACAGCCCTGCTGGACCGGCCTGGCCGGCAGGGGGTCCAGGGCTCAGGAGGAAGACAGACCAGCCAGCGCTTACTGCCCTCCAGCACTGCCCTGAGCTTCGGGCTGTCTCTCACTCATCCTCGGGTGGCTTCTGGGACGGGGCTACTCAAGGCTATTCCCAGCTTCACTTATAAATCAGGCCCAGAGAAGCCAAGTAAATGACTCCAGGTCTTGGAGGGTTTGCATCTGACCCTGAGCCTTCACCTCAGCGAGCTCCGGGTCCAACATTTGCCTTTTAAGAAAGGCAAGCAAGAGACGGGGAATCAGAAGCCATGGTGTGCCGTCCAGCTGACCCCGTTCCAGCTGGCCACCTGTGACCAGTTTCCTCCGTGAAATGGGAAAAGTACTTCCTGGGGTCCCCCTGGTGGTCAGTAAGACAGGGGATGAGAAAGCGCCCCAGGAAGGGGCTGATGTTCACTGCTGTGAGGAGACTGAGGCCCAGAGAGTGGGGGCTCGCGTGAGGCCCTCCCGACCCCAATGCCTTTATGCAAGACCAGGCCGCTCCAGCCTCCTCACCCCTGCTCACCCCGACTTCACAAATCCCTGCCCTCCCCAGCACCGGCCACAACAAGAACCAGGCCCCCAGCAGGGCAGCACTGGCCCCGGGGGCAGCCTCCTAGCTTAGCCCTTCCCCACGGATCTCCATTTCTGGGTTTCTTCTGGAACAAGACTACAGAAGACAGCTGGGAGCTCAAGGTGTGGCAGCTGGGTTGCACCTGGGTGGCCCTGAGCCAGTCCCCTCTTGCCTTGGTGAGTTGGGGATTTTCGCCACCCGGGCCTGCAGGTTGCTCAGGAATCCCAAGTGCCTGGCTCCATGTGGGCTCTCAGTCCCTGGAGGCTGTCTGTCCCAGCAACTGAGGCTTGGGGTCATGTCCTGATTCCCCTACTCCCTCACTTAGGCTCTTGGGCCCCTTAGGTGACTCAGCAGTGCCTGGCCAGCAGCCTGAGCCCCCAGCCTGTGCACTCAGTGACCCAGAGGCCCAGCCACCCACTCCTCGCAGGCTGACTGTCACCCATGTTGCAGGCCACAGTCGCAGGCCCTTCCAGACTTTGTGGTGTCCCAGAGCGGGATGCGGTAAGAGCAATTCTGCCTCCTTTGGCTTCCACACATACAGTTACCCCAAAGAGTGACCGCCACTCCTGGGTGAGGTGTGGAGCCCCAACCCCCACCCTCCACCCAGACATCGAGAAAGGTGGCTGGTTAAAATCTAAAGGGAGTCCTTGTAAAACCCCTCTGTGTTCAAAGTCTGGCCGTGGGAGCTCACAGCAGTGCCCCACGGCAGCTGACATCACTAGGTCCCCACGACCACCCCATTCCTCCACTTGGCAGCTGAGCCTTGGTCATAGCTGCCCATCTTGCCTAAACCCTGGGTGGCAGGAGGCTGGCTGCTCAAGGTCACACAGGTGGAGGACAGTGGGAAGTGCTGTGGGGAGGCTGGCCATATGGCGGAGCATGGTAAAGACGTGGGGGGTAGGAGCAGGGGTGGCATGGGACCTGGCATCCTGCTGGCCGGATGCTGTGTGGAGAAGATGGAGGGGGCAGGGTGGCTGCGGAGAGAAGCGTAAAGAGCGGCTACAGTGACCCAGGCCCAGGTGAGCAGGCTCCGGCAGGAGGGTGGGATGCAGAGACTGTGGTAAGTGCTCAGATGCTAGATTTTTTCCTCCTCATGTTTTATTTCTCATGCAAACATTCGACCTAGTATTTTATGGATATGGAGTCGGGATGAAAGGGGAAGGTGGTCCAACAGCTTGGTTTTAGGAGTTGAGAAGGAGACTCTGACACCCAGGGTTTGGGCCTAGAGGGGCCGAGATGGGGAAGGAGCTTCTGCTGTGTTAGAGAAAGGCAGGTAGGCAGAGGAGGGGACTGCTGTGGGCGCCTCTGGCCGTGAGGCTCTGCCCGCCCCCACTGGGCCTTCCCAAGGCCTGGAGCCTGTCCTCACACAGATGAGTGACTCAAGGACAGCCAGATTTCCCCGTGAATGGAGCCGGCCCTCTACAGCCCCACCTCTGTCCTCTTAGAACCAGGCTCTACACCAAACAGGCTGTCACCCAACCAGGCCCGTCCTTTCTCCTACCAGACGAGGTGCTGGGGCCCCTGGGAGCAGCCTGGATCTCACGCTGAGCCCAGCTTTTCCGCCCAGCCTCTTCCTTCACCCTGTCTGGGGCTGGTCTCCGCTGTGGTCGGGACTTTCCAGGGCAGGTGCTGCTGGCTCTGCCCGGCCACCCTGCCTTTCTCACAGACCCCTCAGACCCTTCCTGATGCTCCCTGGCTTCAGTTTCCCTTCTGCGGTGACCCCTTCTGTACTGGTGCAGGCGGGGAACGAGGAAGTAGGCCAGGCTACTGCAAGACCGTGGTGCTGAGCCAGCCCAGCCCAGGGGCCCTGGTTCCTGACTGGCTGTCTCCTGCATGAACTCAGCCACCATGGCGCAGCATTTCCCCCAGGACTTTTACACCCAATTTTGTTCATGCACGTGTGTGTGCGCGCGCGCGTGTGTATATGTGTGTATGTGTGTTCTTTACACCTCTGTTACCCAGCACCATGCTGGCACATAGCAGATGCCCAATAAATGTGTGTTGGGTGACCTACTGAAATGAGCACCGCTCCTCCTGTGTGCTTCATGACACGTCTGACCCCCTCCTCCCACACTTACCAGGGAAGGGGCAGGGACCATGTCACAATGTTTCAGTGGGCTCTGTGTCTGCCACAGTGCTGAGGCCCAGGAATCTCAACTTAGTAAAGACATGACGAGCCACGCCACAGCGTCCTGCCTTGAAAGAGCAGCCTCTCAGCAGCTCGCAGCTCTGCATGCTGTGACCAGCTGGGGAGTCGCTTTTGTCCCTATGACGCTGTCTCATGAGCGTGTGGCCAGAGGTGAGTCAGCTTGGCTGACCTGGGGCGAGCGCGCACACGTGTACCTGATCCAGGTGGGCGCTGTCTCTCCGCAGGTGAGCCCAGGCCTCTTCTCCCAGTGGGAGCCCACGTCCTAGGGAGTAAAAGTGCCCTGGACCTCCGAGACCTAGGGCCTGTCACTTCCACGACTTCTGCGTTCTGAGTAAATCACACGCGGTTCAGATGCAAGGGCGGGAAGGGAGACTGGCCTCTTGCTAGGAACACATGCTCTTGAGCTGCGCTCTGCAGGTGAGAGATGAGGATATCCCGAGGCAAGGACAATCACGGTGGTTTTGCCACCTACGGTTCCACCTGGGGCCTTAAACATCAGAATCCGCCCCGATGAGATCACTTGGACGTTTATTAGAATTTAAGTCTGGAGTGACCAGAGCCTTCTAAACGTGGATGGAAATCTGGGATTCCTCTGATGCCCTCTTTCCCGTTTCTTGGCATCTTCCTGGCTATGAATCCACGTGGCAGCAGGGGCTGCTGACATGTCCTGGTGACCCAAGACACGAAACCAGCATCAAGCTGCTCCTACCTGTGGGTGTCCAGGGGGCAGCTCTGGAGCAAATGAGAGCCAGACACCAGGTGTGGCTCCCAGAATCCCATTTCCCAATATTTCTGCTTTGTCCCCAGGGTTCCCAGGTAGATCTGTTGTAGGCAGGTTCCCGGGTCTGCCTGGCATCTCGATTTGGGGTTGGGCAGGGGGAGAGTGTAGGGCTCCCTGCTTCTGGATCCCTGTGGGAGGGGGCTGGGAGCTCCTGTCTGCTCCACCCCTTGCTTTATCCTTCCAGCACTGACTACTGTCTGGATAGGTCACTTATTCAGGAGACCTTGGTGGTCCCTCTCTACCCTCGGGTCAGGGAATTCGCCTCACTTCTAACCTCCAGTCCTCAGGGGCTGGAGGAGAAGGTGCACCGAGGTGGCAGTGCCAAAGGGTGGCTTGTCGGGGATAATCAGAGATGGCTTCCTAAAGGACGGCCCGAGAGCAGATGCCGAGTGACAAGGGGTTGGTGGCCTTCCTAGCCCTGGAGCCGGTGCCTGCCGTGCTGGGGCCAGCTGGAGAAGGGCTTGAAGTTTTCTCGTAGGTGGGCGAGCTCTTTCTGAAGCAGTAGCAGGTTGCTGGTCACCACTCTCAGGCCCGTAGAGGCAACTGTCACCAGGACCCAGGGAACGTCCACCTGCAGAGACACACAGGGTCATGGCTTTAAGGCTGGGGAGAGCAGGGAGCTGCAGGGGCCAAGGGCTGAGGCCAGGAAGGGAAGGAGCCAGGCGTCCTTCCCCTTCATCTGCAAGCACTCCCCACCACATCCGGGCACCCACAGTGCTGGAGTGAGCGGCCTAGATGGAAACGAGGGGTGGGGAGGGGGCTGCATGGAGGACCCTGAGGTACACGGGCAGCCACGGGCCATGGGAGGAGGGAAGGGACTCATGTTCCCAGAGCCCATCTCACATTTCTGACTGCCTGCTTGACATGCCACTTGGGTGGCTTGGCACCTCCAACTGGGACATTCAAAATGGCACCCTGGGCAGACCAGTGCCCCTTCCACCTGCCAAGCCTGTCCTCCCTCCACACTCAATACATGGCACCAACCCTGACTGGAACCAGAAAACTAGGAGTCAACCTGGTCCTCTGTCCATGTCCACACCCAGCCCTGAGTCCTGTTTAAAGTATTTCCACATTTAAAGTATTTCACGCTCTGCCTGCTTCTTTCCACCATCCTGGTCCAAGTGATGACCAAGTCCCTGTCATCGCCAGCTCTTCCTCCTTAATGGAAGGAAATAAGCAGGAGCAGTCTTGAAATGTCCCCTGAATTATGTTCACTCTTCTTCAAGCTCCACTATGCTTTCCTCTTATTCAGGGAAGACACCCCAGCCCTGGTGGCCCGTGGAGCTCACTTGCCCTGACTGCACCCTCCCAGCCTCCCCTTCCTCATTGAACCTTCACCCCCACCCCCAGCCTCATTCTGCTCCAGGGACTCCAGCCTCTTTTAACTCACACATCTTACCCTGTCATCCCAGGACCTTTGCACATGCTACCCTCTTGGTCTGAAACCTTTCTCTCCAAGACCTTCAAAGGGTAAGATCCATCCTACACTTTGGGTCTTGATTAAATTCCACCTCCTCAGAAAGGCTGTCCCTGGCCATCCCAGCCACTCTCCCATGTCCCCCAGTTTATGTCATTTGCTCCTTTTCCCAATCTGCACTGGCTGATTGGTTGACTTGCTTGGGGCCTCTCCTCTGTGGAGCGTGAGTTCTGGGATGCTGGGCCCCCGTCTGGCTCAGCGTCTCCAACATCTAGAACAGATGTTGGCACCTCAGCCGGCGGCATAAACAGCTGTTGAATAGGTGAATGAGCCTGTGGGCCTCGGGGACCCAGTGTCTGCCCTTGGGTTGAGCAGCCACTAGATGGGGCCTTTTCTTAGGTGTCCAGGGTCCTAGTTTTGTGTGTGTGTGTGTGTGTCTGTCTGTCTGTCTGTCTGTCTAAGACACAGCTTCCCCCCATTCTAACTCCCCCTGAGTTCCACTGTCTGTGGGGTTGGAGTGACGAAGAAGGTCACCAAACGCCTTGGCGTGTAACCGGGGAAGTCAGCCTCGGTGTCTGTCTATAAAGTGGTGACAAACAGAAGTGCCTCCTTCCCGGTGGTGGCGAGGCTGCTGCGGCTGCGCTCCTGGGCAGGGCACTCTGCCAGGCCCACTGCTGCCGTGACAGGAAGAAGCGGTGGCTGCTCAGGGGACCGGCGTGGCTGCAGGCTGTCCGCCGTCCTCCTCTGCAGCGTCCACCTGGCGGCAGGAGCTGTCCTCCCGCGCCCGTCTGCAGGCGCTGTTTCTCAAGGCAGATGTCACCGCCCCACGCCCAGCTGCCCCTCACACTCGCCCTCGGGAAGGTGCCAGGGATGTTCACGCCACTCCCACTCCTCCTGAGGCCCGGGCCACCTCTGCCCTCCCACTCCCCCTTCCCCATCTGCCACAAGCTGTCAAGGTCCCTCAGGCCCCTCCCCAGGCCCGGCCTCCCCTCTGCTGTCCCTCCCAGAGCAGCAGTGGCAGCCACCCCCCTTCTCTCTTCCTGCTTGTCTCTGTCTCTGTCCCCTCCTCTCCTCCTCTCTCTTCTCCTGCATCTCAACTCCCAGGCCTCCTCCCTCCCTTCCCCCACTGCCCTCTCCCTCCCCCTCATCCTCCTGTCCTTCCTAAATCCTTCCTTCCGTCTCCACTTCCCATAGCTCACCCAGCCCCTGGCTCTTCTGTGGATCTCTGCAACAGTCCTTCACTAGGGACTGCCACCCTCAGCCATGGTAGGACCGGGCCTGTCACCACGGGGAAGAAGAGGCAGCCCTGGGCCAAAAACGCCATCTCTGGGAGCCTCCTCCTAAAAGCAAACCTAGATCAGATCCTGCATCTTGGAGTGTGCTGTAGGAGAAACTGAGGCATGAAGAAAAGGACTGGTGGCTTCAGAATGTTCTTTCCCTTTCCATGAAGTACATCTCCATGAATGAGAGAAGGCCACAGGTCTATGTTCCTGCCTGTGGCTAACCCAGACCCTCACCAGGCCTATCTGTGCCCCCAGCCTGGGCTCAAATTTTCCCCCAATTCTCTGTTCAAGTGGCACTCTTGGTAGCCTGGTCCCTATCAGAATGTCTCAGCACCTCACATATTCTGGATTCCCACCTCCAGCCCAGACCTCTGCCTTAGCGCCAGACTTCAATGCAAGTGTCTCATTGCCGACCCCTTGGATGTCTGACACGTTCCTTTATTAGTCCGTTTTCCATAGCTATAACAAAACACCTGACGATGTGTAATTTACAAAGAAAGAGGGTTATTTAGCACATAGGTTTGGAGGCTGAAAGTCTAGACAGCAAGGTGGTGGCTCTGTGGGTCTTGCCTGGCTGCCTCCAGGTGGATGGCATCATGGCAGGAGCATGGCCAGAGGGGGAGATCACACAGCAAGGGCGGAAGTCAGACAGACCCAGGAGGGGCCCATCTTGCTTTTATAAACAACCCTCTGTGGGAACTAAGCATCATCTCGTGAGAACTGCATTAGTCTCTTCCAGAACCCCCAGACACCCAGTGACCTCCTACGGGCCCCACCTCTTAAAGTCCCCCATTTCTCAACATGGCCACTCTGGGGACCAAGCTGCCAACACAAGAACCCCTGGGGGACACACTTACCCATATCCAAACCACAGCACGTCTCAGACTCCAGGGTTCATACCAAACCCCCTGTGTCTCTGTGGTCCGCTCCTCCCCCATTTCGCCAGGTCAGTAGATGGTGCCACTACCCCATGGCCTCAGGCCTCCAGCCTCCATTAGCCTCCCCCTCCTTCAGACCAACTCCAACCTGTGGGCAGGTCCTGGCAACTGCACCTCCGAAGCACAGCCGCCATCTGCCACCACCCCAGTTCAAACTCCGGTCACCCCTCCACAGGGCTCCAGAATCTGTCTCCTCCTGGCTCCTCATCCCTCCCCTCTTCTGCACATCAGCCACAGGAATCTTTCCAGAACAAAACTCCCACCTGGGGCAGCGCCAACCTCCTCTCCCTTCCTTCCCACTCCTGCCACTGGCAACGAGCCTCAGACCTCCCTCGCAGGCCTCCCTTGGCCACTTAAAGTAGGCCCCCTGCCCCTGGCCTGCACCTTGCCCTAGCTTGGCACCTTGTTTGAGCTGCTCACAGCCTGGTCCCTATCAGAATGTGTCTCCATGGTGACCAGGTCGTGGGCTCTTGCCCCTAGAAGGGAAGCTCCCTCCCGACAGGGGTGGTATCTTTCTCTTTTGCTCTCCGCCCTGATGGCTGGTCTGCCCCCGCAGCGTTTGCTGATGGCCTTCCAGGCTGCCCTTACGTGGCCTGGGCACCAGCCAAAGGAGCCTGTGCCGGGGCCCAGGAGCCAGGATCTGGTTCCAGATCTGTGGCTCACGCAGATGACAAAGGTCTTTGCAAACTCAACTCCCAGAAGCTGCCACTTCCGCCTTCCCACTCTGGTAGAGGGGGCATCGGAGGCCCAGAGACGGAGGTGACAGCAGTACAGGTGGCTAGAACCAACCGTCTGTCTCCAAGGCTGGGCTCCTCCCCACACGACACATGCATGCATGCGTGGGTGGAGGGGGGTGTCACTGCCGGTGATCTTAAAGTCCCTTGCAAATGCCAAGTACTTATGTAAGCCCACTCAGAGGAGGGAGAACCACCCCCCCAGGCTGCTGGAGGGCAGCTGTCCCCTCCCAGCAAACCAGCCCCTGGGCTCTGTCAGAGGCCTGTCTCTGCCTGGATCTCCTGGTGGCATTCAGGTGGACAGACCAAGTTGTTTTGCGCCTTCCTTCCCTTCCGGGCTCACCTACCACATCCCTCCCCGGCAGCCACTGGTTGCTAGGCAACATGGGACCAGGCTTGGGTGCAGGATTTCAGAACTCAAGGGAGGCTGGGGAGGGGTTAACCCTTGCAGGGCAGCTCTTTGAACAGAGGGGTAGGGGTAGGGAGGGGGGCCTACCCCAGGAGAGTGGCCGGAACAGCCTTGGCCGCCCAGTGCTTTCCACCAAGTAGAGGGGAAGAGGAAACCTGGACAGACCAGGAAATCGCCGTGTCCCAAAGGAAGGGCACTAACTAGGTAGCCACTGCAGGCCAGCACTCTCCTCAGTGCTCCCAGCCACTTTGTGAGACACCGGTGATGAGCTCCGCTGTACAGACAGGGAGACGAAGGCCCAGCTGGGAGGGGGGAGGCTGGGAGGGGGCACGTGGGGGTGGGACCCAGCTCTGCCTGGCTCCTTCGCCTTTTAGCAGAAGTGGGAAGATCTGAGCCATTCCAGAGGCCCTCGTTGCCCTCCCTGGGCCAGGGCTGAACCTTTTGACTAGCTTGCTGCAGATCACGAGGCCTACCTTTGTGTGACAGTCCTTCCAACAAGCATGAGCCTGTCACCGTCTACAGGGCAGGGTGGTGGGAGGCAGGCCCACCTGGCTCTGAACCCCAACTCTTCTTTCCCTGACTGACCGTGGTGGTGACTCAACCTCTCTGAGCTCAGCCTCCTCTTTGATAGTGGAGAGAATAGTACCCACCCGAGAGGCCCATTTCTGGGGTTCGAGGTGCTGCATGTAGAGCATCTATCTTGCCACCTGGAGTTTCCATAAGAATGTGACTCGCAGGACAGGAGGAGCCTGGCCTGACCTTGCTCTGTGCCTGGCACTGGACAGGCACCCAGGGGTGCTCGGTGCATACTGGGCAGGTGAATAATTGTTGCCTGGGTCCCAACACACAGCAGCCACAGATCCAGCAAGAGCCCAGGTGGCCTGGCTCTCGGCTCACTGCTGGGGGTTGCTGATGCCCGGTGCTGACACACAGCCCCTCCTGTGCTAGGCCCCTGGGCAGGGAGGGCTCCAGACTGCGGGAGCCCGGGGCAAGGCTCAGGGCAGCACGTGAGGAAAGCACAGCCCAGGCCACCAGCTGGCCAGTCAGCTCTCGTCACCACCCGGCACAGGCCAATCAAGGGATATGTGCCACCTGGTGGGGCTCCAGCCTCCTCCCACCCCCAGTTACTTTCCTGCATCCTCCCATCTCCTGAGGTACAGAGTGTCCCCACCGGCCCTCTGCCCTGTGAGCAGCCAGGGCGGAGGCTTGGTCTGGGCCTCTGACCAGGGGAGGAAGCCTCTCTCCACCCCCTGATTCCACTGCCCTCCCTTGACACCACCTGTTCCCTTCTTCCCGATCCTTGCACTTTGTGAGCGATCAGAGGAGGGCGCCCTTGAGCATTCTTCTCCAAAAGTGGGGCCTTTTTGACCACGGTAAGGGGACACTTGACACCTTAACCAAGATGAAGAGAGGGAGCCCTGTAAAACACGACCAGGAACCAGGTTGGGGACGGTCGAGGGGGGGGGGGGCGGACCTTGCCAGGCATCCCTCCCTCTCTGACAGTCACGGCCCCTCCTCATGGGGCAGACAGCCCCTGGCCTCAAGAAGGTGTCATTCTTGTGTTGAAACAAACAACGCCCTGGGGCACCACCCCCACCTTCCCCTCTCCCAGTGTGGCCTTAGGGGCGTCATGGAAGAGGTGCTTGGCTTTAGGCCTGAGGATGACCCTGGGCAGAGAGCTCCAGCTTGAAGCCTGCTTGGGCTCCCCTGGGGAAAGGGGTGCTTCCGGTCAGGGGAGCACTCATGGGGGGCAGGGGCCACGCAGGGGTCGGCGGGAGGAGCTGAAGCTGATCTTCTCCAGCCAGTGTCAGAGCCTCCAGTCTACCCCACGTCCATCCTCACAGCTGGTGCCCAGAAGACCTCACAGTCCCAACCCTGGGTCTGGGTACGAGCCAAGTTAGAATCCCGGGTCAGCACACTGAGCACTCTGGATTGTGGGGGGGTGCGTGTCCTTGGGATGGTTTTCCCTGACCTCACGGAGACAGATGAGCTCCAGAAACCCTCACTGATGGAAAATCACACCAGGGAGGAAAGGTGTTCACGCACCTCCACCCTAGGAAGGGAGCCCCACTCCGTATGGGGGACCCAGACCACGGGCTGGAATGGGTGCGACTCACAGAAGGCTACTGCCCAAAGCCACTTGCTCTTCAGACAACACTTGCCCAACCCATACCTACACCCCACCAGCCGCTCCACGCCTCGGGACCCCAGGTCGTTCCCCATGGGTGGACTCTCAGTGTACCTGCCCACTCTGGCTTTTTCCACCTCTTTCAGTGGCCTCAATATCCTGTGAACTCCCTTCTCATATTCCTCCTAGTTACTTTTGTGTCCCCCATGGCACCAACCTGCATGCCTGGCATGCAGTTGCCCTTAACGAGTATTTGCTCAACTGAAAGTCGGTTGAGCTGCTTTGTTGACACATGCCAGAAATAAGGACGAATGTTTGCAACAGCAACAGTTGCCAAGGGAAGCTGCAAAGACAATGTAATCTCAAGTCAACAACTTTTTATTGAGCATGTACTATTTGCCAGGTGCTGGAAATACAGCTTTGGGCAGAGAGACCAATGAGAGATAAAACAAGCCCTTTCCAAGGAGCTCTGGTCCTTGGTCTTGCCCCTTTCCATCTCAAAGCATCTGGAAAAAAATCTCATTTCCTAAAAGACCACTGGGTCAGCAAGGAAGTGGTGGTTAAGGAAAGACCAGATTCTAAGGCATTTCCCTACAGAGAAGGCTACTCACTGACCACCGTCTTGTTGATGATGTGGGACTGGTAGCTGTTCAACACGGGCTGGCCGCCAGACTCCTTCAGCCTCTCGTAGCAGCAGTCATGTGTCACACAGCATCTGGGGCCAGATGAGAGGGAGATGACTGATGGCATCTGTGCAAGGGTTCCTGGGGAATTGGCTGGAGGACCTCAGGTGGAACAGCAAGGGACTCACCTGTCTCCCCTCCGGGAGCCAGAGTGGCGAATACTACTAAAACAGTTGTCCCTCGGTTCCAAGGAGGAAGGGTTCTGCATCCCTGAGGATACTGAAGTCCTCAAGCTCAAGTCCCTTATGTAAAATGACATAATATTTGCCTATAACCTACACATGTCCTCTATAATACCTAATGCAATGAAAATAATATTACACTGTGTTGTTTAGGGAATAACAAGAAAAAAGCCTATATGCGTTCAGAACAGACGCGTTGTTTTTCAAATAGTTTCCATGTGAGGTTGGTGGAATTGAGGATGCAGAGCCCATGGTTACCGCTGGGCGACTGTAATATTAAAAATAAATAAAAACAGCCAGTAACGTCCACTGAGCCCCCCCTAGTACCTACTGCTGTTTCCTTGGTGACTCAGTCCCCTGAGCAGTACAGTCATTGTCCCCATCTTGTAGGTGAGGAAAATCGATTCAGAAAGGCAAATTTCTCAAAATTATGTGGGTGGCCTGTGGGGTGTGTGCGTGCGTGCGAGTGAGTGTGTGTGTGTGTGTGTGTGTGTCTAAGGAGAGAGAAAGAGAATTGCTATATATCATATTAATAGATATGATACTTAATAGTTGTTGGTTAAGTGTTTAGTTCAACAAAAGAATGTTGAAGCAATGATGGGAGAACAAAAAGTATATTCATGATATTTGCAAGACCCAACAATTTGTTGATTACAAATCTTTGTGAAGTTAGCTGCTATCCTGGAAATACAAAACAAATTAAGAACAGGGCGGTAGCAGGAGTTTACATTCTAATCATCTAATGGTTACCCTTAAGTAGCCTAGACCTAGCACATATCCTACCCTGCAGGAAGCAATAAACCTTATCATTTGAATATACACATGATCATGTGGATACAATAAGTTTAATCACAGCCCTAAGACAAAGGATACATAATAGAGACCTCGTGAAAGGGGGGAGGGCTGAAAATACCTGTGTCTTCAAGAGTAATAGTGACATTTCAAATTAGGGAAAAATACTAAGGGGAGGTAAGATAAAAACAAATAATTAAAACGATAAAAAAAATCATGTGGCTGGGAATGATAGACCCAGAACTCAAATGGGTCCCTGAGACTCTTCCATTCGTCCAGCCATTTTTCCTGAGCACCTTCTATGTGCCAAGAACTGGGATAGTCTTGAAGGAGAGTACTGTCAACAAGAACAGTCACAGTCCTGCTCTCAGTGCTCAGAGCTGGCTGGGGGCTGGGGGGTGGGGGCCGGGGGGGAACAGCAGGGGATTGGCCTCTGCCCGCTTCTTCCACCAGGAGGGTCAGGGATGTGGAGCCCCCCGGGACAGCCAGTAAGTAAGCTCACATCCTAAGACCAGAATGCCAAGGACGGCGTTTCCATTCCCTTTCCCTTTCCCATCTGCAGGCGGGCTCTTGGCCTTCATCTTCGGCTCACAGTTCTGAATCTGCCTTTGAACTTGGACCGGGAGGCACACATCATCAAGGAAAGGGGACAGTCTATGACAGAGGCAAACCCTATTCCAGTCCTGGTTTTGCCACTTAGGACCACAAGGCTTAGCGGCTCTTGGTCTGGGACCCTCCCCTGTCCTCACCTGTAACATGGGGGTGGTGACACCACCTCCTACAATCACTAGGAGGGTTAAATTAGTCCTCGTGCAGACCACCTGTCCTGGCCTGTCCGCTGTTCCACCACCAAGTGCGGGAGACTCAAGCTCAGGTGTGATACTTCAGGCCCTGTGGTGGGGACATACCTGTCCAGCTAGGTTGAACATGGCAAGGAACACTTTGTCTTCTTATTTCTTCAAATGAAGCAACACGCACACTACCCAGTTTCCTCCCTACACCCTCCCCAGATGACACCAGCTGTCACCTCTTCTAGGAAGCCGCACTCGCCCACCCCATCCTTAGGAGCAGGCCTTGGAATCCAGGTCGGGGCCGTGTGATCACACCCAGATGGTCAACTTTTCCAAACTGGGCCACTTGGATTCTCTCCTAGAACATGTAATAGGGCCAGGAGGCAGCAGGGTAGTCTAGCCACGCCCGTAATCCTAAAATCCAAGGGCTGGGGGAAGAGCACACAGTTCCTTTAAAATAGCTTCTAGTGCTCTGGACAGGACCAGCTATGTGCCATGCAGGGCCTGGTGTGGAAGGGAACGCAGACCTCTTGTCAAAAACGGCAAGGTAGTGGCAGCACATATACACGTTGGGCCCTTAGGAGGACTGGCCTGGCCAACTTCATGGTCACGTGTTCAAGAAGCTGGCCCCGGGCACAGGCTCTTCAAGTCCCACCCTGTGACCCTTCCAGTCTTTTCTTACGTTGGCCTGAGTTGGTTTCTCTACTTGCCATGAAAGGCTCCTGGTTTTCCCCTGCCTCTCTCTGGCTTCAAGCTACAGCTTCAGTGCAAATCGAATGGCAGGTGGCCTTGGAACCCTGCACACACCTGTCTGGGTCGTCCACAGGGATCCCTTTTTCTCCGAGCCCACAGTAGCAGACCTATCCATAGTAGGAGAGGAAGGCTCTCCTTCCCATGATGTGGCTGACCATCCTCTGGAACTGCCAGAAGCTGCTGAGGGTGGGGACTGTTACCGGCAATGAGGAAACAAGGAACGGGAAAAGCGGCAAAGAGTATGGCGCAGCCTTGGCATCCCCCACCAGGGTGCTTTGAATGGGGGCTGTCACCAGGTCCCTAAAGCAAAGTGATGGCCTGGCTGGGATCATTGGCCTCTCTCCTGGGGAAGAAATAAGACCAGGTTTACCCCGCCACACAGGGTTTCTTGCTAACCCACCATGAGCACCCGGTTTCCATGACATTTAGGACAATGCTCCACTGCCTTCCCCTCAAATGTAGAAAATCACCACTGGAGGCAGAAGCCCCCTCAGGTCTGATGCAACATTAACAGGAAAAGTTCAAAGCTAGAAATGCCAGTCCCTCCGGATATCATCAGGCATTTACAACCTCAAAGGAGAAATCAAATATGTTCGAGGCAGGAGAGACACCCTCGATCCATATTTTAAAGTAGCAAATGCACGTGGACTCAGTGATTTTTACTTCTACAAAATGCTTCCAGAAGCGGGCACAAAAATATATACAAGGATGTTTATGCGGTATTGTTTGTGATATCAGAACAATGGAAACCACCCACGTGCCCACCAATGGAGGGTGGGTAATAAAATTAGGTGTTTTGAAGATATATTATCTTTAATAGCAATATCTCTAGGCAATGGGATTTAGGAGGTGGATAGAGAAACCAACTGGAAACAGTTGTTTTATATACAGCTATGCAATTTGTTTTTATTTTTTACAATGAGCAGGTATTATTTTTCTATTACAGTGTTTCCAGGTGTGTGTGGGGGGTAAGGACCTAGATGATTGAACACCCAAGTTTTAGGAGTGGTTACACCTTCGTGTAGGAAAGGAGTAGGTTCCAGGAAAGGTAAAGAGGGGCTGCTGCAGGTACTCAGTATTAACTTTGCAATAAAAATACAGACAAAACATGAACTTGAAGAAGAAAATCAAAGGCAGAGTTTGGGGGCATTTTTCCGGGCACCTTCCTGCCTCGTTGCCCTGTTGGAAGCCTCACTATTGTGGCAGAAGCCCCCTCCTGCTGCAGGCAGGAGTCGGTGCTTCTACTCTCGGAGGAGGAAAAGTTTCTGGTCCACCTATATTTGCCTTTTTAAAAAATGGATTGAGACTGTCTTTCCTAACTCATACATATTTTGTTTTTTCTGTGAAATTGTAATGCATGATGATATCCAGAGGGGCTGGCATTCTTAGCTTTGAACTTTTCTTATTTTACATCAACCTGAGCCAAGGGGGGGGGGGTCATTTTCAGTTCCTGGAGGGAGGTGGGACCCCTCTCAGGCTGCAGCTCTTCAGGACATGCTGTGGGGCAACAGAAGGGACCCCTCCTGCATACAATTTCCTGTTATACCATGACCTTGAAAGCTGTCAATTCCACCACTAGGGGTAGTTTAGACATTTTTAAGATTAGGGACCCGAAAGTTACTGTTATACAGCTGAAATAGACATTTTTTAAAAAATGAATTTGGACAAATATCTACTCAACTAATCCAGAATAAATCTACGAATTTTCCAAAACTCAGAACATTTTCCTAGGGGGACTTTCTTCAGTTTGCAGAGGAATGCAATCTGCTCCCCTGATCACAATGACTAAGAGTGACCAGTTATTCCTTAAGTCATCGTTAGAATGTCTTTCTGATAATAATGCACCACACCTAAACTAGCTAGATATGTGCCTGCCATTTTGCGCAGAAGCCACAAGACTTTAAATAAAGGCAACTAACATCCAAAGGAAGACCCTCCCAGGGTCAGAAGTGGTCGAACCACAGCTGGCGCCTCTTCTGAGTACAAAGCCAGCAACATCCTAGAAGTTCTGAGATCTCAGCATTGGGGTCAGCACACTCCAGAACAGAAACAGAAGCAGAACTTTGGTGGCAGCCTGTTTCGGTGACTTGTGGCCTTCCCTCACCCAGTGCCACCTCAGAAGGGGCCACCCCAATGGAAGAGCGAGGACAGCATCCTGGTACCACCTATCTGGCTTACTACTTATGGCAGGAGATAAGGACAACAAGAAGGGCAATGACCTTCATCCCTAAGGACAGCAGGGGTCCAGGGAGCCAGGGTCCCACCTTCTTTGTCTGCCAGTGGAACTCCTGTTTGGGAAGAAGTGACTGGAATGAGACGAGGCCATATGAGTGCAAACCAGTCACTGTGCAGGCCTCGGAAAGCCTTCAGCAGAGGGCGCAGAGAGCTTTTTTCAATTCTCTCCGAATATGATATCCTTCCTGGTATTTAGACCCAGATATTAAAAAATAAGAAGGACTTCATTAAAAAATCCAAGTATCATTTTTTTTAAACTTCTTTGAACAACACCATCTCTTCAACATTTTCTTTTTCCTTTGGAGGAGTCAGGAGTCCCTCTGTTCTCAAGTACAAATGACACATACACTGTTCACGATGGCACTCCAGCTCAGGGAAACCTGGTTCCACTTGCATCTCTGTCCAGGGGTTTTCCCCGTTTGAAACCCTGGTGTCTTGGTGGTAAACTCAGTCCCTCCGAAACTTGGCTTCCTCCTGTAAAGTGAGACTAATAATCCCTATGAGCAATGTCAAGCCTTTATTAAGAATGCTAAGGGCCTGGCGGGTATTGTATGACTCAATCCTCACATCTTAGGAGTTCCTATGATCACCATAGAGAGGGGGTAACGGAGGCCCCGAGAAGCTGAACCAATTCCTTATAATCCTACAGCTGTCTACTCCACGGACTTGTGGGAACCAGTTGAAACAATGAAAATAAGACTGTTACCTGTTATAAACCATAGTAACAGGTAAACCTCGTGTTTTCATTACCATCAGTGGTAATGACACCCAGATTAGGCACACTGCCCATGGGACAATGGAGGAGAATGGGGTCTTGTGTCCCAGTGAGCCACATGGGCCCCATCATAAATCAGGTTATGCCTGATAACGTCAGGACTTGGAGCGTGAACAATAGCTCAGCTGAGCCTAGAGACTTTGGCAGGTGCCCGAGCTGCGGCTCGATTTTCACCCCGTGGCAAAGTTTCCCAGGGAAACTTCAAAACACCCAGCCTGCCGCAGAGCCCGGGGAGAGGTGACCAAGTGCGTTTACTATTTTGCCCTCTTTGGCAAAATTCTGGTGGATGCTGTGAGGCTAGGCCCTGAGCAGGTCGTGTGCTGGCCACCCTTCCTTTCCTTGCTATGCAGGAGGTTTTTAAAATTAGGTTCTATCTCCACAGGCTTTTGCTTCCCTTTTCTCTTCTGAGTTTGAAAAAAATAATTGTGCGCAGCTTTGGTGCACAAAGGAGAGACATCTTTTGAATGGGCAGGCGATGGTATTTTAAAGAGACAAAGAGAGGGGTCAAAGTTGGCTACTGGTAATGAAATCTGACAGACTCTTATTAAGCACCAACTGCGTGCTTGGCTAATGAGAAGATTCTGGCCCAAGCAAGGCTACCAAGCTGGCCGCAGATACCAAATACGTATAGACCAAATATAGCCCTAAGCGCCGTGTGGGCAGAAGGTCTGGGTTCACTTCTCCATTGGTTCTTCCATGTTTAGCTGGATCTTCAGGGAGGACATGCCAGCTGCTCCCCACCCTCACTCTCTGGGAACTGCCCCCTGCTACAAGGTTCCCTGTGTCTCGAGGTTATGACCCCTTAGGGGAGAAGGGAAAGGGTGGTCTCTAGTTCATGCCTGGCTGGGGTGATGTTTTTAAGGCTTGGCCCCTGCCTCTTTCAGGACAACTCCGAGAGGCCTTGCCAGCCCCAGAACTCCCTGGAGGACTGGCCAAGACCTCAGCAACTGCCTGCATCAGCTTCTCCCTCTATGCATCAGCTTCTCCTGCTATATGCCAGTGTCCGCCACAGCGTCAGATTCTCCCCCCTGTGACATCTTTCCCCATGCATGTCAGCTTCTCCCTTTGTAAGTTGGATTCTCCTTCTGGGTCAATTTCTCCCACTGTATTAGCCTTTTCTCCCCCCACCCCACCCCTGAGGCAACTTTGTCTTCTGCCCAGTCTTGCCTGGTTCAGTTCCCAATAGCTGGACCTCCTGGGAGGCTCCCAACAATGCGCTTCTCTGTCTGAGTCTGTATCCAGGGAGCCCAGTGGAAGCTCACGTGGAGCTGGGAGCACTGCTCTAGAGCTTGTAGAAATAAATGTCTTTTGTGCTCCGAGGCAGGAGCGCGAACCCTCTGGGGAGGGTCACAGAGAGCTTCCCTCAGGAGGGGGCACTGAGGAGGCCTTGAATGAACTTCAGCCTGTATTCTGCTTCCATTTCCTTCTCCCTACAACCCTTCAAGGTAGGCGCCATCACTGTTGCATTTGACAGACGAGGAAACCAGGGCTCAGAGGAGAGAAATGATCTGAAAATAATCCACACAGCTACCAAGTGGCAGAGCCAGGATTTAACTTCTGTCCCTAACTCCAAACCCAGGACTTCTTCCTGCTCACTAGGTCCCCACCTAGACCCCTCGTCCCCGTGGCATTCTGAAGGTCTCAGCATTTTCGGAGATCACAGCTACGACTTGGGCGAGACAGATGCGGTTCCCTCCTTTTGACTTTTGGTTTGGGACTGAGACAAAACCAAGAGCTCGGGGCCAGAGAGCCAGAGAGGGAGGGGCAGCCACATTCAACCGACTCCTGCAGCAAGTGGGGGGGCCCTGGGAGCCCCTCCAGGTTATGTGCGCAACTCATTGATCCATCTTTCAACACACAGCACTGAAACCCTGGTGGACTCTGCGAAGGAGAAAGTAAGATGAACATAAACTGCAAAGCCCCACGAGAACCAAGGTCACAGCCATTTTATCCACTTCCTAATCCCTAGCACCCACCTAGCACCATGCCTGACACAATGAGTACTGACGACGACGAAGAGGACAACTTATATATTGCACTCTTTAACACCCTGCTATGTTACTGACCACGCCACGTTTGCTATTGTTGCTATTATGATATCTTCTTCATCGTACACAAAAGTGAACTAGGCAAGGAGAGATGGGGGGCACATACACACTTGAGGAATGAATGGATGAGTGAATGGTCACTGTCTTGTCATATTTCGAGTCACATAGACAAAAGCAATACCTACAACCAACCTAGTACCAACTTGGGGCCTGCAGGTTGTCTCCGTGAGTCCTCTTGGGATATTCCCAATGAGGCTTATGTTATCGATCCCAGTTTATCACTGAGGGTAACTGAACCTGGCAGAGGTTAGGTCATTTGCCCCGCGAATTGACAGGTGCCAGACTTACCCCCAGGTGCACCTGACCCCCAAAGTGGGCACTCCTCCTCACCTGGTAGTAACATGAACCATTGGCCCAACGGCTGCACCTACCCAAAACACAGCTGGGAAGACAAGACCCAGCCACCCAAACAGCTCCGCAGATACCACAGCGCTCTTATTTTACTCACAATTCTAACAAGCCCCTAAACACCCCCTTTTTCAGAGCCAGCTGTTGCACAGGAATGAAATCCAGAGTGGCTTTCTTGGTAGGAAGGCCAGGGAGGAAAGATAAACCAGTAACCATGGAGGCCTGTGAGCCTGGGGCCACTGAGTGTGGGGGCAGATGGCTGGTGGCATTAGCTGTATTACACCGGAGCAGCCAGGACAAGGTGCTCTGTGCAGAGCTCCTAGACAGACAGCAAGCAACACAGATCCTACCACAGGAGAGAGACCTGGAGCTGGCCCTATTTCCTGTCAGAGGATTTAAGCTCGGCTTCCTCCTCTGAGATGGAGACAGTGGTCCTGCCCATCCCCCAAGGAGCACCAACAGATTCAACCAACTCCCAAAGGTAAATGCACTTGGCCGACAGTTGCCAAGGTAACGACAGTGCTTGTCGGAGTCTGCTCAACGAGACCCGAAAGTAGGCAACTCATTTTTGGATATTTTCCAACAATATGGGGAAAACAATAAAGCCCTAAATACTTCAAGGGGTAAGCTTCATTATCTAGAAACTTCCCTCCGGCAGATGCCCTCAGGAAGCTGATTCACCAGGAGACATGACTAAGGTACCAGCCACTCAGCCTCGTTAACTAGATTATCCACCCAGTTCACATTCCTCCTGAAGGTTATCCAGGACCTCAATGCAAACGTCTAATGGGATCAAGAAGCCCCAGAGCAAGACACCGGGTACAGGTAGAGTGTGGTGGCTCATGACTACAATCCCAAAAGCTTGGGAGGCTGAGGCAGGAGGATCGCAAGTTCAAAACCAGCCTCAGCAACTTAGTAAGGCCCTAAGCAATTTAGTGAGACCCTGTCTCAAAAATTTTTAAAATGATAATAAAATAAAAAAGGCCATGGATGTGGCTCAGTGATTAAGCACCCCTGGATTCAGACCCCAGTACCCTCCCACTGAAAAAGACCCTGGGTATAGACACTGAAGTCTAGAAATCGCTAGTTGGAAATGGGGCCAAACGCTCTTTCAGAACAAGTCTCTAAAAAACTGGACCTTCTGCCTTCAGCTGGGCCTGAGGGACCTCAAGCCGGTTAGCTTTGGGGGCATCAGCTGGCAGCTCCTAGGATTCTCAGGGGAAAAGCCAGCATGGAATGAACATCACCACCATTTTACTAATTCAATTCTCATCAGCTGAGCACCCACCACACAGCAGGCAGCACCTAAGCAAAGGGGAGGAGCTCATAACCCTGAAGGAGAGCCTCATGGTCAGAAAGCAACATAACCCTCATTAAGCACTTCCGAGTGCCAGGCACTGTGCTAGGACCTGTCCAGGCGTTATCTCACTTCACCCTCCCAGCAATCCTATTCTACAGATGTGGAAACTGAGGTCCAGAGAAGGGAAAGTCCTTGGCTGACAAGTGGTGGAGCCAGGACTGAAATGCAAGCTTTGACTCCAGGGACCTTGCCTGCAACACCTACCACCAGCTCAACAGCAGCTCCACATACTGTGCTTTTGGAAACGTGGGGAAGGGGCAGAGTAGGGTTCTGGGATACAGAGTGGGCACTGGAACCAGGTGGATATGAGTTCCAACAAAGCTCTGCCCTAATGAGCTGGGGGTCCTGAGCACAGTGTTTTCTAAAGCAAAGGAGGTCAATGGTGTCTCCTGAAGGAGCTGAATGCTGCCATCTTGGGCATGTTCCACTGGACCAGAGGGGACCAGCAGGAGCACATGACATTGGCTCAGGAGTAGTCAGGAAAGGCCTTCATGGAAGAAGGGCCTTGAAGGATCAGGCAGTTTGGGTTCACTTCAAGGAAGGGAGCAAGGTGAGACAGGCAGGAGCAAAGACGCTGGAGACAAGAAAGCTGAAGGTCCATTTGGGGAACACCTGGCTGGAGTGCAGGAGAGAACTGGGGGAGTGGAGTGAGACAGAGATGGAAAGGAAGGGGGTCCACACGTAAGCTGGCAGGGCAATACCCCCGACCATGTTTACCAAGAACTCAGTGTGTGTGCCGGAGACTAGACATTAGAGGTGCATCCTTTGAAGTCACTCTTGCAGGGCTGGGGACCGAACCAAGGGCCTCACACATGCTAGGCAAGTGCTCTACTGCTGAGCTACACCACCAGCCCTGAAGATATCTTCTTTAAAGGCAGAGTCACAGCCATGGACAGCCCGGCTTCCTCTCCTTCCCTCCAGCCTCCCCCTGGGGCTGCACATGACACGACCCTGGAGAGCAAAAGGCTTGTACCGCTGAGCATGAACAGACCACGGGCACAATGACCACTTTACTGTGCACTGCCAAGGGCGCACACCCATGGGGGGTGAGAAGCCCATTTGCTTCTCCAAAGGATTACATAATTCCTAGGTGATGTTAAAATAGCTGATGAAGAATCTACTTTAATCTTTTCTGAGTGGGTGCTGAAGGGCTGAAGGCATCGCTTAGATATTTCTGACAGAATCATTAACAAGAAATAAGCCATAAGCACCGACCTGCAAAACTATGGGCTCCTAAAACTGTCAACTCCTGTACCTTTCTGGGGCCACAAGACTCCTGCTGGGCAAGTGACAGCTGGCATCCCAACAGGCTTGCCCAGCCCAGGCCTGCACCAGCAGCTCCATAAATCAAGAGCTTTCTCTCTGAGATGGGCAGAAACACGACCATGATCCCCTCCCCACCCACCATTGCCTCAAAAATCTTGCTGCCTATGCCCATCCACACATAATCACATCCAGCCCGTGCCTGCTCCTCTACCCCTGGCTCAAATTGTATTGAAAACAATCTGATTTGTAACTCTATCAGCATACAATATGTCTTCTCAACAAAACTGAATGTTCTGAAGATTTAGTTCTGTTCATAGCAAAATCGCACACCTGCACAGCCAGGACAGGCAGGGTCTGATCCAAGGTCACATCAGGGGGTTGAGGAGCAATAGTAGATATTTAGCCCCAGAGCTAGATAACAAATCTATGGTTCTTGCATATCTAGCACCTTTGCCTTCTAATAATACATCCACTAAATTACTCATCTGCATATTCCAAAAGTCTAGAATAGAACCTGGCAGACAGTGGTCCAGTTGGGGCTTCTTTTAAAGTCAATTTTGGAAGAAAAGCTTCATCTGTTAGGTCAGGACATGAAGAATGAATGGGAATTAGGCAAAGGAAGGGGAAGAATCTTCCAGGTTAAGGGGCTAGCAGGAGAAAAGTCCTGGAGTACAGTGAGAGTGTGTATGTGTGACCACGTGGTGTGACAGGCCCCGTGGAGGCGCAGTTAACCTCAGACAGAATCCAAGGACAGCCCCTTTCCATTCCAACTGGCAGGATGGAGAAAGCAAAGGCAGGCAACTTGTAGGTCTGACGGCAGACGGCTATAAAAGTTTCCATATGATGCCTTCTATTTTTTCTCTGCAGAGGGCAGTAAGATTATCTTCCAAGATGCAGGAGGAAGGGGGAGAGGTAGGAGGTTTCAGGAGGGAAGACAGGTTTGAAATAGCCACTGAGGGGAAGGAGAGAGAAGGGAGGAGAAAATGGCAGACCTGCTGAGCAGCACCCACGTTCCAGTTGAGGTTGGAGACCACACTTCCCATCACATCAATGTGTGTGACCTGCCAAGGTTTCTTTAGGATCCAGATGTGGGTAGAGGGATGGGGCTGGGGTTCCACCGCACCTTAGGGATAGAAAGAGAGCAGGACAAGGTGTGGAAGGTTCTTGCCAAGACAATGGCTGAGGCGATGAGCCAGACTCCAGGGTCTGGGAAATGCAGAGCAAGAGCCGGAGACGCCCTAGAAGTGACTGCCCGTGTTTGAAGTGAAGGAGGTCCTGGCCAGGCCCTCAGAGGAGGTGTGGTGGCCCTGGCTCAGAGGTTCAGGATGTGCGCCCAGAGTGGGCGGCTGGAACCGGTGCCCAAAGGGCGGTACCCAGGAGGAGAAGCGGATCAGTGGTCCTGCTCCCCAAAAAGCAGCCACTGGGATTCTAGGGTTGGCCGGAATCAATCAGTCCCTAAGCCTCCTTTTAAACCAGGGAGTCAGGGTCGCTGGGAGGGTCAGGGTCTGATCCAAGGTCACATCAAGGGGTTGAGGAGCAACCGGCAGCGAGGTGGGGAGGGCAGGAGGCGCGGGCTGGGGTCCGGTCGCCTCCAGCTGCAGGGCTGAGGGTCCGGCGACCTGGGGCTCTGACCCGCCCCTCTCGGCCCGGCTCCGGACCGCACCCCTCCGGGGCCGGTTCCGGTCGGACCGGAAGCACGTGGCCCCCTATCCTGCGCGGTTGCCGGGGAGACGGGGCTGTTTACCAGCGGGCCGCGCCAGGCGCAGGAGGTGGATGGAGCGGAGCGGCGAGGTGAGCAGGGCAGGCTGTTCGCCCGCGGCCCGCCGCGCCTGGAAGGGACCGGGGCAGGCGGGTCCCCGAGCCCCGGTGCGTCGCCCGCCCGGAGGACTGGAGCCCCCAGGAGGGAAGTCGCTCCTTCCGGGGGACAGAGCACGCCCCGGCCAGAGCTTAAGGCGGTGGAAGTAGGACCAGCCCCGGGGCCGGGCACAGCCAGCCTCTGGACACTGACTCAGACAGAGCAAAGGACGTCCCTGTCCCACGGAGGGGCTGGAACCAGAGGGAACCTCCCCCAGACCTGTGCTCTTTCACCCAAGTCATCTCTCACTGTCCAGGCCCGCTGTCTTGCCCTTCCCCCAAGTCCCTTCTTCTGAGCTTTAAGTTTCTTTGCTTCCAGGGCTGCCAAAACTTGGAAATCAATGAGTGATCCCCACCCCTTTGCTGCTGGAATCACCCCCGATTTCCTTTCCAATCTTCTGATCACTTGGCTTGTGATTCAGTGTGGCACTGGGCACAGGACAGTGCCTTCTGGTCTTAGGGTAAAATTGGGAATGGTACCAAAGTTTTCTCTGGGGCTGACTACCATCTCCTGTTAGTCCTTCTAGATGTTGATGGGGGGGTGGGTGACAGGAGTTGGGATTAGCTGATAAACAGTTTTAAAAGACCAATTCCAATGTAGGCATCTTGGTATACACCAGCAGATGGTATGTAGGTGGGTATATTTTATTGCTTTTACTGGAGGTTTAGATTTGGGTTGAAAAATGGGGTGCACTGACCCCGTGAAACATGGTGGGTAGCCTTAGAAGGCAGAAATCATGGCTTTCCTTTCTCCCATCAAATTTTCTTCCTTTCCATTTGATTTGGTGGTGAATCTTAATGGGCACCTGCCCCCTGGCAACTTCTTGGAAACCGTCCTCAGGGTTTGTTTCCTCCTAGTAGGCCTCTGCAGTGCCGCTATTGTGTTTAAGTAAACAGGCCACTTGCCTACTCAGCTGGCAGCTTGACGGAGTGCTACGCCTAGATCTTGTCAAATCTCTTTGTGGTTGAGCGTCTGCCAGGCCTAGAGGTAGGGAAATTTGCTGAGCATGATAATGATGGTGCTGTGGAAGCCTGCTTGGACTGGGGCAGAGTTTGGGACCCAAGGTGTGAATATAAAGGAACACTTGGCCAGATCCCCAAACACCTGTTCCCTCTACCTCCCCTGCCCTTGTGCTGGGTGCCCCAGGGGGAGCTGGTGTTCCCTCCATGTGACAGATGGTCCCTGCACTTGGGAGGAGGCAGTGGGTTATGGAAGCAGGTTGGATATAACGGTTTTACCTGAAGGAGGTGTTAGTCTCTAAATAACCATGAGTGGGCTTTGGGGAATTAGTCATAATGGAGGCTTTTCTCTGAGATAGCTTGCAGTCATGTTATCTTATGACCAGGGTGTCTTGAATATGACACCCCCTGAACATGGCTAATTATATAGTACCAAAAGGTGTAACAAGTGCATGCACATAGTCAAGTTTTACTGTTAAAAATAGTCCAGCAGAGACTGTGAGAACACATGACTTCACTCGTCAAAGTTGTTAAGGAAGAGGTTTCTAAGTTACCAAACTTACTGACAGTTAAACCTTCCTGAGGCATGTGTGGGTGTTGGAAGCCAAGCCTGTGATAATTCTGTAGAAGCTGTGGCAAATTAATAGCCCTTCCCCGGCAGGGAGGGTGGGGAGAGAGAGGAGCAAGCTTATCCTTGGCCCAGGAGTTGGACAGTTATGGTCTTGTCATGCTGTTCCCAGTTACACGCAGAGCTGCCTCATTACAAGCGAAAGACTCTAGAACTGAATTTGGGGAGAACGTGTCTTAGAAGCTGATCAGAAAATAGATCAAACTAACAAGGAGACAGGCAGGCTTTTTTGGGGGGAGGGGGTACCAGGGATTGGACTTAGGGGCACTCGACCACTGAAGCCCATCCCCAGCCCTATTTGGTATTTTATTTAGAGACAGGGTCTCACTGAGTTGCTTTGCACCTTGACATTGCTGAGGCTGGCTTTGAACTCGTGGTCTTTCTCTCAGCCTCCCGAGCTGCTGGGATTACAGGAGTGGGCCACCGTGCCCGGCCAGGCATTTCTGATCCCCAGACTTTGCTAAAGAGAAGTTTCTGAATGACCAGTGGCCAGACTGGGTGTGAAGGATGAGTGCAAATGGGAAGGAGAGGAAGACCCGGGCTGTGAGTGGAATGGAGCAAACATAGGCCTTTAAAACAAGAAGCCGAGAGTCACTTATCCCATGATTTTCAGCAGAGAAAGACATCAGGAATTTATAGGGTTAGTGTGTTTGGGTGAAGGTTTTGTTGGCAAGGGAGAGAATACTCCCTATAACCAGGTGACACTGGTAACGTGCACAGAGTGGCAAGGTTAGGACACAGGCCGAGAGGCTTGGGGAACATTGTTGAGGACTGGGTGGGGAAGCTAGCCTAGAGGGGGTGAATTTGAGGTCCGTGGAGTGTGAAATTAAAAGGAAAGTGGTCGACTCAGGATTTTTTGTTTCTTTGCATTTTTGAGGCAACTGCATAGCTGGTAGCTCACTGAAGCCACCCTAGCATCCCTGTGCAGTGTAAGCCCCAGGACCTCCCTCTGGTTAGCACTGACTGGGAGGAGGAATGCCAAGGACCCCCTGGGGAAAAGCTCTAGAGCAACAGATGAGGCTTCGGACCTAGAATAGCCAAAAGCGCTAGATAGGCAGACAGCCAACACCCAAAGCAAGCGCCCTGAACATTTAACTAAGCCCCTACTATGTACCAGGCCTGGTTCTCCCCACTTATACTTTACTTGCTGTTCCTGTTTTCATGTGACAGAGAGTAACACTGAGGTTCAGAGGTATTTAAGTAGCATCTTCAAAGTCAAATATCTAATTTGGTAAATGAGGAAAGTTATATGCCAGAATAAACAGTCATGTAGCTATCTGGAGGTCTTGTGACTCTGGTCCTCTGCTCTTGTGCCCGAAATACTGTTTCTTGGGGACCATGAGGCACTAGGAAGTCACCAGAAGGTCTTCAGAAGGCTGGGAGAGACCTGGTCAGTCTGAGTAGAGAAAGCAGGAGTTGCCATGATGGTCAGAATGCAGAGGGAAGCAGGGAGCCCACAGCATTCTGGGAAACCTGCAATTGGGGACTGGGAGGAGATGGCGGTAATGGTGTTAGTGAAGGGGCCACCAAGATGGCAATGACAGAAGCAGTGACATGACTTAGTGATTCTGGGTCTACACGGAGAAATGCTCCTCCTGCCGCCTCAGAGTGTAGCCTCTGTGGTATTTCCCTGACTCTCCTGAACAGCCTCCGGGAGACCCAGTACAGAGGCCCTTGGGGTTACGAGGTGGTTGGGAAGCAAGAAATGCAAGTGGCAGAGACAGAATGCGATGTGCTGGGAGACAGCCAAGGCTGCTCCTTCAAGTAGCAGCTCATTTGGGTACAAAGGACCCAGGACTGAATGTCACAAGACCTGGGCTCTGTTTCAGATTCTGCCACCAGCTCACCGTGTGACCATCGGGCAGCACTACCTCCTGGCTCACGCAGCCGTAGGATTAGCATGTGCCCAGATTCCCCTTAGAGTTGGTTTAAGATAGGGTCTGACCAATTACCAGGCCCAAACTGGTCAGCCACCTGCTACTGTGTGGCTTGTGAGATGAGAAGAGCCTGTTTAAATCATTGGGAAAAAAATCAAAAGAGGAATATTTTGTGACCACATGAAAATCATATGAAATTCACATTTCAGAGTCCCTAGATGCAGTTTTATTGGACATGGCCACCTGTGTTCGTCTCCCTGCCATCTCTGGAGCTGCTGCAAAGATGTGGAGTTGAGTGACTGTAACAGACCGGACCACTGCAGAGCCCCAAATAGCCCGCTTCTGGCTCTTTACAGAAGAGCTTTGTGCACCCCTCGTCTAGAATTTGAGCGCCTCTCCAGAGAGATGGCCGGAGGGGCAGTGGGGCCTTCCTGTTCCTCTCCCCCAAGCCCTGGTGACAAAGTTAAGGAAGGATTTTAAGTGGTTCATGCAGAGGCTGGAGGAAATAACAGAGGAAGGAAAAGCAAGGACAAGCTAGGAGTAGACTGGGAAGGAGGAAGGAGGAAGGGCCGAGGCGAGAGGGCAGCTGGCATGCCAAAAGTTGGTGCCTCCACAGTGGACAATGTGCCCGGCAGACCGCGGGTCCCGTGGGGAAGGACACTCTACGATGGCGGGTTGGGGGCGCAGGGAGAAGCTATTAGCTCTTGAGTGGAGCTGAGCCTGGTTTCCCTGCTTAGCACCTTAATAGGGTCACTTTCCTCTTGGAGCCAAAGCAGCTGCCGTCCACCCTTCTGACGTTGCATCTGTCCATGGATGGCACAGGCCACCCCGGGGAGGGCTCCCGGGCCTGGGAACCCACAAATTCCCTGGAATCTACCAAGCTCCCCCTGCTACACGACCTCACCAGTGCCCTTCCCTCCCCAGGGGCCCAATCTGCCCCCCCCCCATTTTTGTAACTAAAGTTAGTTCTATTGGAAGGGCCACAGGTGCTGGGTGACGGATGGCGGGGCGGTTTGTGCCGCAGTGGCAGAGTTGAGTAGCCGTAACAGACCCTGTGGCTCCCAAAGCAGAAAATATTTATGGGAAAAGTTAAGTGACCCTGCTCTGGATTGTCAACAGGGCATCTTCCTCGTCATCATTGTGCTCTCCCAGCTCACAGCCCCTCCTCCTAAGAATCAGAATTAGTCCTCCACTCCACCAATCCTGTATTTTCTTCGTAGCGGTTGTTTCTCTTTGAAAATATCTTTTTACCTGTGCGCTTAGCCCCTGTCCTTCCTCACTATAATAATTCTAAGTGGTGAGGACTTTGTTTGCTGATCTATCCCAATGGCCTAAAATGAATGAATACATGAATCACGGCTGGCGCCCTCTCCAGATGCCAGAAATCCAGAGAGAAGGCTCCGGGACTGTGGCCTGCTGGTGCTTACTCTGGGCACTTGGGGAGCGATGGCACGGATCCAGGTGTTCAGGGATGGTTAACCCATTGCCTCCTCTGTGTTTTCCTGCTTCCTCAGGGGTCCCGAGAAGCAATGGCCACAGAAGTCCCTGTGAACACAGCACCACCGGAGCCCAGCGCTGTCGTCGGCATTGCAACTGGCAGCTTTCTTTGGCAGTCAAACTCCCTCAAAATGCATGTCATCAGGCCCAAGTCTGCCAAGGGCCGGACGCGGCCCACTCTGCACAAACCCCAGGGGAAGGAGGACAGCCCCCAGCGCACTGCTTCCCCCTGGTCACCAGCCATTCCCTGCGAGTCTCCTGGCAGCCAGAAGCCAGGAGCCTGTGCGCCCATTTCTCCAGCCCAGAGGGCCTTCGAGGAGATCCCTGAACTGCTGCAGCAGGGGCCCCTCGCGGCTTCCTCTTCCCTCAATAAGTACCCCGTCCTGCCTTCCATCAGCAGGAGGCGCCTCCAGGAGGGGGCTGTGGACACAGTAGCCAAAAAGGCCAGCTCACTGCAACTGAGCAGCATCCGGGCCCTTTACCAAGAGGAGGCCTGCACTGTGAAGCCAAGCAAAGAAGATTCCAGAGCTTGCGCTGGTGCCCTGGAGAGGAAGTTTGCCACTGGAACCAAGAAGCAGGGCCCCTCCCAGGATCGAAACCTGGAGGAACCCTCAGACCAAGAACCCAGGCTGCTGCTCGCTGTCCGATCGCCCTCAGGCCAAAGGTTCATCCGCCATTTCCGGCCAACTGATGACTTACAGACAGTGGTGGCCGTGGCTGAGCAGAGGAACAAAGCGACCTACCGAGGCTGCAGCATTGAGACCATGGAGGTGCCCCGGAGACGGTTTTCTGACCTCACCAGATCGCTGCAGGAGTGCGGGATCCCCCACAAGTCCGTGCTGGGCATCTCCCAGGAGGAGAGGGAGGGGTGGCCCTGATCCGCACCACTTAGCTGGGGTCCTGGGTCTCTGAGCAAGGAGCGTGCTTGGGTGCCCGGGCCTCCCAGGCAGCCTGGCTCCGAGTGCCATGTGAGCCCGGTGCAGCTGTGGTCCCTGGGTCCCATCTCCACAGCATATCATCTGCTGATGTGCTGAGCGCACAGCAAAGACTCCTTGGACCACCCTCCGTGCTCTCCACCTCTGGAGCAGCTGGAAATGTCCAAGGCTGTTCCTTAAACAGCTACAGCCAGTGTGCCGGGTCCTCCTAAAACAGAGATTCTTTCTAGAGCATTTCCTCTCTGAACACAAACCCTGACTCTCTTGAAGCCGATGGTTTGCCTTTCTGTATTTGATGCAGGATTAAACACTAGAGAGGATTCTAATCTGGTAAATAACCAGGGTCTAGGAAATATCTAACTAGCATTTGTATTTCTTGCAAGTGAATCTTTAAGAAACAGGCTGCTGACCTTGTCTCTGGAAGCAGCCCCTCTGCTGGGCTTGGGGGTGGTCAGTTGCTTAGGGATTTCTATTTGTGTGATGAGGCATCAAAGGGAAGACGAGGTCTTCTGCTATTGCAAATCCCCCCAAATAGCACCATTTCTAGCCGTCCCGGAGCCAGAGGTAGGTGCTCCCACAGCCCTGGATTAGGCAGTGCTGCTATTCAATGGGAACCAACTTGGGTTTCCACTCCTGTAGCTTCTCCATGCACACTTCCTCCAAAACTGAGAAAAGCCAATGCAATCTGATTTCCTTTGCTTTTGTCACGGATGGAATCTTCTGTTTTTGAAATAGACAAACCTACAAGTCTGTTCAAGTTTGTACTAAGGGCCCCTTATAAATAGTTTCATTCCCCAGTTTTGGTGTCACACCCACTTCAAGCATGGAAGGTCCTTTGAGGCAATGACAGCACACCCTGTGCAGGAGGAGGAGCGCACCTGCCTGGGGTTGCTTTGCTGTGCCCGTGCCAAGACCACGGCCATGAGGCAGGCTGGCTGGCACCAAGTGCCTTAGCCCCAGATGCCCTGAAGACTGTGGCGTCCTGATTTTCCAAGGCTGAAGTTGAGATGTGGACAAGTTGCCAAAGTTTTCTTGTATTGTGGGTCCAGCCAAACCTGCACAGCTCATCTGGATCCCTTTACTCTGAATCACCATTCAGAGTAAGGAACACTCAGACCTTCTGGGCACTGGCACCCTCAGAGCTTGGCCCTCACAAAGCTGTGGGTACTGGTACTTTCCCCCACCTCCTAGGTACACAGGGAAGGCAAGAGTCAGGGGTTCTAACAGCATACAAATGTTGCTGCCTCACCTCCAAGGACAGCTTGTGCACAGATACAGCTGGTGGTTGGAAATGTGACTTCTGGTGCATTCTGTGAAGAAGGCTGGCCTGTCCCAGCTGTACCCCATGCCTGTCCCAGCTGTACCCAGGTCACTCAAGGCCAGGTTGGTTCTGAAAGTTTGCAAAATTTCTTAACATTATCCTGACTTAGTTGGTAGCTCCTTTAATTGGAAAGACCAAGTGGGCTGGCCTTGCTTTGGGCAGAGCCACAAAACTAGCCACCTCTTCCAATTTTTGACCATGACAGAAGGGCTGGGGGCTCGAGCCTGGAACCTGTGGCACAGGAACTTCACCTCCCCCCAGGTGAAGCACAAGCACATAACTCTGCCTCTGATCTACAACCTGGGGGAAGAGGCTCCCGTAAAATCCCACCTACTCTATGGTAAGAATAAAATCCCACCCACTGCGACTTGGTAATTTCTCTAGACAGGAAAGCCTTAGCCAGCTCGAGTAACATGCGGCCTGCCTGAAGGACCAGAACCCTCTGCCCTTAGGGGTGGGCTCCGCTCTGCAGGCTGGAACTCGGGGATAGTGAATAAAATGGGAGCCAAGAAGCAGAGAAATATTTTTGGTAGTTGAGGATATGTGAATAAAGCTAGATTTGAACCATCATAATAAACATTTTGGACAAAAGATGATAATGCTAACAAAAGCTGATTTGTGTGAAATGGTCTGTGGAGAAACACATCTTGTCTTTTAGCCCATCGGCCACCATACACTGTGGATAGAGGGGTGCGTAGACCTCATCTGGGGTTTTCTCCCTGGGAAATCCCATGTTCTACCCTCACAACCAAGTCTTCCTCCCACACTTTAGGTGCCACTAAGTTCCGGCTCCTGCCACGGCTCTTAGCTGGTCTGTACAGGAAGACTGTCTGGAATTTCTCCTAAAAATCATCACAACGGCTCTTTTGTGTTGGCGAGAATAGATAATTTCAGAATTCAGAGTTCTTGATGGCTCTGCATGTGGCCTTACCAATTTTAGCACCTTGGCCTAATGGGTTCAACTGGGCCCAGGGCACTCTCTTGGTAGCCCTGGAGAGGCTAGCCTTGCTCACCCATTTTGTGGTCACAGAACTGGTCATAAGTTAAATAAGGGTCTGGGGACATACACTGTGCCACTCTTGACAGGCACGGGTGCCCTAGCAAGAGAATGTATGCAAAGGAATATGAAGCCATCACTGAACTCTCAAGCCTACTGATGTCGGTGGCTGTGGCTGTATCCATGAAGGAAACCAGATGAAGGATCACACTATATCATCCCGTGTCTATTATTATTATTATCATATTAGGAATTGAATCAAAGGACACTTCATCACTGAACTACATCCACAGTCCTTTTTAATTTTTATTTTGAGACAGGGTCTAAGTTGCTAAAGCTGGCCTTAGACTTGTGATCCTCCTGCCTCAGCTTCCCAAGTAACTGGATTACAGGCACATGCCACTATGCTGGGTTTGATTCCATATCTTCTCCTGCCTCCTACAAAGGAAACTTCCCCACCTTTTCCAGTCATGGTGCTGGAAGACTGCTCTTAGGATCATGAACTTTGCATAAGACAACGCTCATTATTATTAATAAGCATATTCCCTGATTAAGTCCAGTAGGTAAATTAGTCTTGGCAGCAGAAAGAACAGCAGGAGAAATAAGTGACTCATCATCTAGAATCCAAAAAATTTGTACCAACAGATGGCAGGTGGTTTTAGCATAATGTTCCTCTCTCTGAAATTACCCAGGGACCCGGTCAAGAGCCATCAGGCCAGGGCAGTCCTGCTGAAGAGATGGCCTGTGAACATGACCAGGGGCCAGCAGTTACCCCAAGTTCATGTGTCAAATAATTCACAAAGATGCTAAGATGTATTCCACTCCAGGAATGACCTTAAAAACCTGTGATGGATCGCCAGCGTTGGAGAAGGTGGCACCAGAGGCGCTGGACTTAGCTCTCATTTATGCTCTTATGGGCCATTTTAAATGGGTTTCCAACATTAATGCCACCCAGACCCAGGGGACAAGGAAGTTTCTCTTTACATAATTCTTTCAGGTCTGTGAAAATAAGTCAAGAGAAAAGAATACTTGGTTTCCTGTAGTTTGGGGCATCTTCTGTGGTAAGAGGATCTCTTTTTCTACCTTCTAAACAAAATCACAATGGAAATTAGGTTCTTCTGCTTCGGTGTTAGTGTGGAAGTCATTCTGAGGATTAATCAGGAAATCTCTTAATCAAAGGCAACACATTGCACTGACAATGAAAGTTCCAGAGCCTATCTGCCCTCCCCCCAAACTGGAACCAAGCAAACCCACCCTAAAAGCAGGAAGGCCAAATCCAGGACGGAGCAGCTGGCAGCCAAAGTAGAGCAGACTCTTGGTGACTCAGTTACCAACAGGCAAGACAGTAACTCACACTATAAAAATAAAATTGGGCGTTTTATTTTTTGTCCACACCAGTGACGTGCTGGTCTCCTCTCCCGATTAGGGACATTCCTACCATCTCCTCTGTTCCTCTTGGTTCCTCCACATTCAAACCGCTCAGGGTCTCCTGAACAGCCGAGGAGGAAGCACGAATCCCTGCAGCTATTTCTGGACACATTTAAATCCTGTCCCATCCCAAGAGGCTGAATAACTGATGTGACAAATGCCAGCGGGTAAAATTAAGCAAGCCTCATCCAGCCTGTCCTGCTTGAGGGGCCTCTGCCTGCTGCATTGAGCAGACTGCGGGGCCAGGGTGAGAGAGAGGAGATGGACTCTGGGATGTCGCAGCTACTAGGCAAGAGATGATGATGACTCCCAGGCCAAGGTGGCATCCACAGAAGTCACGAGAGGTGGTCCACTTCTGGACACACACAAGCCCTTTTCTTTAGGAAAAAAGGAAGCATAGTTTGACAAGTCGGAATTTGCCCAAGTGGACTTGGCTTGACCAGTGTCTCCAGTGTGGACGGACTGGGCACAACAAACATGAGATGGGGCGCGGGGGGACAGTAGCAGCAGCGTGCTCATGGAAAGGAAATGAAGAAAATGTTGTGGTCAAAGTGGCAGAGAAAAGCAAAGCTATTGTCTGCTGTAACTGAGAAGAGGCGGTAAAGGCCACTGCTTCACTTAGCGTTTAGTTAAAATGAATCGCCATCTAACTCCAGGGCTGCGCCCACTGACCAAGGTTGTTTATAACATTACCTCTGCTCCAGGGACGGCACACGGTTCCTCTGTCTCCTGGCCTCTGTCCCTCCATTTTCTGCCACGCTTCATTCCATTTGTTCAAATCCAACAGCTGATTTGGGGTGCATTTCTTCTTGGAAGGGCAAATAAAACCACCGTCCAGTGACCTGAGTAGGAAAGCCCTGGTTTCACCATTTCTGTGCCTGCCTGTTCTTTACACTCAGAGCACCTGTGGGCCTCTTGGGACCAGTCAAGGACTAACCGCTGTCACGCCTGTGCCTTCTGATGGAAATGTGGGTATCACAGGTCCACTGGCTGGGTCTGCTCAATGCTAGCTCATTGTTAGCAAGGAATGTCTCTTCTCTTAGTCAAAAGGCGACACACTGCAATGACAATGAAAGTTCCAGAGCCTATTTGCCCTCCCCCCAAACTGGAACCAATCAAATCCACCCTGAAATCAGGAAAGCCATATCCAGGATGGCCTGCAGACGACCCGACTTCGAGTAAGTCTAGAAACTTCTGCCCCATCCCCTGCCCCTGCATCCAACCCCGGGAGGCTATAGAGGATGACCCAGACCAGACTTGAGTGTTCCATGTCCTGAAGACCCTTGCACCTCTGTGGTGGCCCCCAGCCCAGGACTCGGCCCCAGCTGGCTCTTTCCCTCTTAACAGAGCTCCTAGCAGGCCTCCAACGCATTCAAGCCACCTGGAAGACTTTAATTCGACAACTATATGCCAGTTCCTACATGCAAGGCACATATTGACTCATCAGCGAACAGAAAAGCCTCCCATCTCTGTCCTTAAGGAAGTCACACATGTTTTTTGGAGGGGAGATAGAAAGTAAACAATATGCATGGTACCTCGTGTAGCATGGTAGTGCAATAAGAGGGGTTGGAGACCCTAGGGTGGGCAAGGGTGACGTGGGGACAAGGAGCATCTGAGTGGAGACTGGAGGTGGAGAGTCAGTACGTGGACACGTGGAGACAGAGGGCTGCCAGTAGAGGGCATGCAAAGGTCCCAAGGTGGGTCACATGGAGCCTGTGAGAGGAAAGGCAGAGCCCAGTGCAGCTGGAGGGAAGGGGGGCAGAGCTACCATGGACAGGGCAGGAGGCAGACACTGTCACAGTGGGTCACGTGGGGAGCCACGGCAGGGTGCCAGCAGAGGCGTTCCAGTCAGCTCTCTGGCTGCTGGGAGGAGGACAGGCCCAGGACAGGAGACGGAAGAGCAAGTAGAAGCTACTAGAATCAGCTAAGCCAGAGGTGAGGCCCAGGGTGGTAGCCACAGAGGTCATGAGAAGTGGCCAGGTTCTGAGAATCTAATCTGTTTACTTAAAAAAAAAGCAATATTAATTTTATTCTAAAAATAGTATTAAAATCAATGTTCTGTAGCATCATTTACATTATTTTTCCAGTTAGAAAAGACTCATTCATACAGGATCCATTACACTCTGCCCCCGAAATGAAACACTTGTTTTTTTTTAAGGCAAAACTTGGAAAATAGAGAGGAGATTGAAAAGGGAAGGAAAACCATCCATAATCCTTTTAGTCAGAAATAACCGTGGGTAATATTTTGGCAAGTATTTTTTTATCCTTAGAGATTAAATTTATGTTGCACATTACTTTCTTGCCAATAGGCACACATGCGTATTTTTAACATTTGTAATCCTAGCAAACACAGTTTTATATTCTCTTTCTAAATTTCAGCAGTCTTTGTAATCATTTTAAGATTGAGTAATATTTCAACATGTTGATGTCCTGTAATTATTCAACTATTTCCCTTTTCTGGAACATCTATGTGTTTCCATTTTTTTTAACCACAGAAATCAATGCTAAAATTCTTATTTGTGTAGCTTTTCACATCTTCTGAATTATTTCTTCAGCACCAATGCCCAGGAATAGGATCAGTAGGCCTAATTATATGGAAAATGTTAAGGATTTTGCTTTGCTTTTCAAAGGGCTATAGAGAGAAGCACATGAATTTTGCCACAGCATCTTCCATTTGAGGTAACTGCTATTTTATAATTTTCCTTAAAATTTTGCTCATCAAAAGTGGCAGGGCTGGGGTTGTGGCTCAGTGGTAGAATGCTTGCCTAGTATGTGTGAGGCACTGGATTCAATTCTCAGCACCACATAAAAAATTAATTAAAGATATTGTGTCCATTTACAGGTAAAAATGTTTTTTTTTTAATGGAAACTAAACTTTTAAAAAATGTGCATGGCATTGATTACTATTAAATATCACCATGTCTTTGAATACATTTTTAAGACTAAAATGAAAAATAAAGGTACCACTTCTTTATGGTCATGACCAAGGCCAAAGAAGGAAGGGACTATGGGAGTCTGAGAGAGAAATTCCTTTGTTCTTACTATCCATCTTTATGTGAAGCAGTACACTTTCCAAAATATATATGGTATTGAACTACTGGCATACTGGATTTGAATGAATCACATCTTATTTACATACCTATCTATTCTTTGCACCACAAGCTAAATGTGTGCATTTGTCAGGCGTGGAACATGATGGTGAATACAACTGGTCTCTTCTCTCAAGGGACTTTCAATCTAGTGAATAAAAAATTGGCACAGAGGGTAAGTAAGTAGTCTTGACAATGTTCCAAAACTAAGCACAAAGTGACAGAAAACATTCTTACTTATCTACAATGAAGTCTTGGGCAGATGTCTGAATGCTCACAAGAGCTTGGTCCAAGCCACTGGCATTCAGTCTGAGGACAAGGACCAGGGCCACTAAGCCACTGTCCTCTACTGCTTTCAAATTTGAATGTTAAAAAAGAGTCTAGAGGAGGTGTGGGAGGCAGATGAGGGCAAAGGCCAATCAGGGAGCAGAAACCAACCTGTCCATTCCACAGAGCCTTTGCTCCCCAGGACCACTCCTACTGGAAAGGGGCCATTGAGGAGTCATTCCCGCCACTTGCTGAAAATGCTCTTGGACTTGGTCCCAGCTGATTAAATAGTTTGCACTGCTCCACTCACTCCCCACCAGGGTGGCCAGCCAAGGTAGCTGGTACCGACCTGTATGAATTCCTCAGCCCCATCCTCCAAGAAGCCCAAGATCTGAGTCATAGACACCAGGCCAACAGGGAGCAAGTCAACATTCATGTTCTTGGTCAACCCAAGATGCTGCCCCTTCATTCTCAGGCAGGGGCTGGACGGCCAGTGCGTAAGGTGGGCTGAGCCTGGGGGAGTGCAGACCAGCGCCGGCAAATCTCTGCTCGGGTGGTTTCTGCAGGTGGGGATGGGGAAGCTTTGACTCGGCATAGCCAAAAACACCTCCCAAAGGCTTCTAAATTCAAGACTGTGTCTAATAGGCAAAAGTCAACTAGAGAATTTTTAAAGGGGGCCTCTGCATCCAAAAAACTCTGGAACTTTTTAAAAAGATCTTTCCCAGATCTGAATTAAAGTCTTGGAAGTAGACCCTGGGAATCACTCTCAGAAACTCCCCAGAGAATCCTAAGGATCAGCCAGATTAAGAACCTCTGAGCTGGACGAGGTCATGTCCAGGTTCTCTGGATCTCACCAGGTCAGAGCAGGGATGGCCACCAGAGCTGCCTGGGCCTCATGGTCTTGGAACTTGGCTGGCACCTCTCCTTCCACTACCCCGATTGCCAGGACCCCTTCTTAGGTTCAGTTTCAGCCCCGGGCTTCCCGGGCACACCCACCCTCCCCTGGATTACCCCAGCTCTTTATCACCCCCAGGTTTTTATAAAAGACACCCTCCTCAGTGGAGTAGCAAACACACAGGATCCAGAACCTAAAGTCCTGGGTGGGCCATAATATCTCCAAACCTCCATCTTCCTTTCCAGAAAGAACACAATTGCTTCCCACAGGGCTGTTGTGAAGCATTAGCTGAACCGTGTTTGGTGGATGTTTTGACACCTGTAAAAATATGTACAAATGCTAATTTTAATTTTAGTAACTACCTATCTTACATTGTTGTCATCTCTCTCCTCACTTGTCCCACAGACTTTGCCAAGCACCTGCTTCATTCCAGGCATTGAGGGGACAGAAATGAAGACATGCTCACTGCCCTCTAGCTCCCCACCCAGCTTGGGGAGGCGCAAAGGCCCACGGGAAACTGTAATCTTTACCATGAGATTAGCACAACTGTCCATCTCCCTTGCTGATCCATCTCCAGTGCCTCAAACCACACCTGACACCTAATAGGGGCTCAGTAAGGGTGAGGGGGAGGAGAGGATAAATGGGAAGGGTACAACAGAAGCACAGATCAAAGATGGGGGACACAAAGTAACATGGGAGCTCAAAAGACAGGAGAGAACCAGTCAGAAGAAAGAGCCATGACTGAGGACCTGGGCACAGCTGGCCTCTTTGTTCACTGTGAGGCCCTTCAGTGCCAGCCTATGACGAAATTTGCTGTGGCCTTCTGGTGCCTAGGAATGGGCTCTGCATACAGTAGTGCCAACCTCCCCCAAATGGAACTGTTGAAGATCCTACTTTATAAAAACCAAACCAAACCAAACAACCCCAGCTCAGCTCAGCATCAGGAACATGAAACTAAGGTCATTCGGGGCAGCCAAGCCCTTCAGCCAGTTTACAGTGACGTGGTTCTCAATGATGCCATCCCCAAA
Organism: Marmota monax; assembly: GCF_021218885.2. Classification (NCBI taxonomy): domain Eukaryota; kingdom Metazoa; phylum Chordata; class Mammalia; order Rodentia; family Sciuridae; genus Marmota; species Marmota monax. Next base: position 25,549,645 of record NW_026694432.1, on the reverse strand, counting down.
GAACCAGGCATGAGTTCAAAGCTCTTGGCCATGCTCTGGGTTGATCTGGCAAGCATAGATGGGTTCAGCCATCTGCCGCAGTCTTTATCCACGTGTTTCAAAGCTGGTCTCTTACTACCCTAATAAAGAGAATCTATTCTTTGCAGTAAGGAGCTGCACAGACAGGTAGGTAGGTTCCTGTCCTCCAAGTCATTTTCACAAGAACAGAAGCCGGTGTGCCCGTGAGACAGGACCACTTCAGTAAGCAGTGAGTCATGGGGCCCTGGCTCCAGTCCCTTTCAGGGACCACATTTCTGATCTGAGCTCAGGGACTAGGCCTGGGGCTGAACTGCAACCCTGTGGACGCTGGGGAAGTCCATTTTGGAGGTTCCGCTATGAGCTCTGCTCTTGGATCTATTTAAGAAGAGCAATGAAGCCTTGTGACCTGGTGTTCTCCGTGTGGTTATTACAGTCTTCACAAGGCTGGGCAGTCTCTCAGGACCCTTTCAACGTCATAATTCCACTCCCCACCAGAGGCTGAGTCTCCATGGCCTGTAACTGGAGATTTTGCTAAATGCAAGCACTACTGCAAAAAACGGGGAACATGAACAGGTTTTTTGTTTTGTTTTTTCTCAAAATGCACAAATCTGAGGTTCAGCGATTGCCTTCAAGCCTCTGACACAGCCAGCTGCCCTGCCTGCATGGGACTAGGTTCTTGTACCTTTTCCACCTGGGGCCAAGTGGGCAAGCAGGGCTCACAGACGGCCCTGTTCTAGCATCTGTGACATTTGGGAAACAGACCTTCCTTTATTTAATGCTTTGCCTGTGCCCAAATTGATGCTACTTCAGAACAGGGTGGTTGAACAAGTGGGCGTCGGGTTGCTGTACGAGTCAAATGACATTTTCTCTGCTTGCAGGAGATCACAGAATTAGGAAATGCTTATTCAAAATTCTGCTTGTTATACCAGCTTGTCTACCACTCTCCTGCTTCTCTCCTTCTCTGACTGCTCCTTCTCTACCCATTAACCTGCCTTTACTTTGCTTATTTTTAATCATTACCTGAATTTTTAAATTTATAGATGTATTTGTTTATCAGCTGTTCCCCAGTTTCAACATGAGGTCCACGAGAGCAGGAATCTTGCTGTCTGTACCGCTGGCACCCAGTGCCTGGCTGTAAACTTGTCTTGATTAAATAAAGGAATGTCCCATGGACTCAGGAGATACCCAAGTGAAATGGGATTTAACCTCTTGAAAATGGCAGCCTGAAGGTACGTTATCTAAGAGGAAGTGGAATCCCCAAGTTTCCTGGAAGTACCTTCTCTAAGCCAGGGCTATGGACTTGACCTCAACAGCCTGAGCCACACAGTTATCCAAGCTACCAGTATGAAATGCTCTTTAGGTTGCGTGGGGGTTAAGTGGCTAAGTGCATGTGCCCAGGGGCCAGACCAGCAGAGCTTCATGCCAGTTTTCCCACCTACTGCCCAGGCTACCCAGGGCAAGGTCTTTCACCTGCTTGTGTCTTAGCTCCCCATGTTTAAAATGAGGGTCATGTATTTACCCCGCAGTGCTGTGAGAATCAAACAGGTGAATGTGCAGGAAGCACTCAGGATTCCAGGGGCCCCTGGTCACTCCATGGTGCCAAGAGCTCAGCCACCACTCACCAGCCCATCGACCTCGCCCTCAGGATTGCATGGATAGAAACTCCTCTGCAGACAGGAGCTGGCCCACAGACAGAAAGGAAGGTCTACGACGTGTCCTTGGGGACTGCTTTAGGAAGCAGTGGGAAGAAGAGGAAGCGGGGCTCGGCTTTGCCCAAGGCCTCACTCCTCTCTGCTGCCGGTGTCTCTGTGCCACAGAGGCCCTGCACTGTCATGAGGTGAAGGTCCCCACAAGACTTCTTAATGGCCACCTGTGGCACCTTGCTTCTGGGGAAACTGGGGTTTGTTTCTAGCTGAAAGGGATAGGAGACGGGAACTAGCAGGTTCAGGGCAGCTGCTAGGAACTCCACAGCTGGAGGCTCATTTGATCTTCAGGTTTTTCTTCAGGGCAAACATCTCCCCTCCATTTTACAGATGAGGAAATGGAGAGTCAGAGAGGAAAAGTGACTTTGCCAAGGTCACACAGCTGCCAGCAGAGGTCTGGGATGCACACCCAGAGCCTCCAGGGCTAAGCCCCACTCAGTGACTGCAACACAGGACAGGTGGCAAAGCACCAGGGGGGACTTTGTAGAAGGGGGAGGGGGGCAGCTGCCACTCAGTAAGACAAACTTGTGGGTCATTTGGAAACACTTGGCTGCCACCTCTAGGTGAGAGACCCACTAAAGCTCCGAGGCCATTCCAGTTCTGGGCCTGGTGTTCTCCATGTGGTTATTACAGATAATGAGACAATGTAGTGGTGTCAGCATCTCTTAATCACCATTTTCATGTCTAGGCAGCTTTCTGGTGTAGATATTCACACTAAAAGCAGCTGAAACAGCACATGGCAAGCCAGGAAGACTGTGTACAAGGTCAGGTCCAGCATCACCCAGGCCCTGCAGCAGCCACGGCAGGAGGCGAGCGCCCTGGGCAGCTCTTCACCAGGAGGCAAGCCGGCCTCCGCCAGGCTAGAGGCACCTGCTCACAAAGGAGCATATGAAGCTGGAGAAATGACAACAACCTACTGGCCCTAGGGTCCTGCTCAGAACTGGGGCACAAAAGAGCCCTAAGATGGGGACAGAAACTCCCCAAGTCCTCCCTCCTGCCCACTGGACCAGTTTTTATTTCTTAGGTCACATAAACACATAAATTATTTTGCCTGATTCGAGCCCGAACATTGCTGGAAATCCTAGCCTTCCATACATACATACATTACAAACATTAAATGTCACTTATGCGTCGGGTTCCACCCTGGGCCACAGGGATGGATTCACACCTGCCTGAGGAGCTCCCTGTTTGTAGAGGAGACAAAGTGCTTTGGCTAGTACATGAAAGAGCCTAGCAGGTTTCAGCAGGAAGCCATGCAGAGGGGATCACTCTGAAGCCAAGTCCTAAATGATGAAACAGGAGTTTGCCAAGCAAAGAGGGCAGAGAGGGCCTTCCAGGCAGCGGGCAGAGTGTGTGCTGAACTGGAACTCAGGAGAGGCCTGCCCTGCTGCTGAGTGAGTTCAGAGTGGTGGGACTTGTCCTTCCTGGAGAGTGTTAGACGTGATCACCATGGGACCTGAAGGCACGCTAAGCGGTGTGTGTGTGTGTGTGTGTGTGTGTGTGTGTGGACTTGACCCTGGAGACAAAGGAGAGCCAGCAGAGGTTTTTAAATGGGGGTGTGTCATGGTCCAAATCAGGAGCTGGCCTTAAGAAGGCCTTTCTAGAGGTCATGTGAGGGTAAGTGAGGGGACACCACCTGGACAGGGAGACAGGGATGGAGGGTCAAATCTGAAGCTGTGATAGAATGTGCAGCATGGCCTTGCTCCGAGGCACTGGGCAATGAACGAGGTTCTTTATAAAGCACAGCCACAGCTTCTGCTGCCTTAGCACAACCCAGCCAGCAGGGACACATGGGGGCTGCGGCTGCAACCCTAAGAGTACAAGTTCTTGTCCCCTGACCATCCATGTGCAGCCTTGGGCTTCCTCCAACCTGTCGCAGAGTCAGGATGGCCTGTGCAGGACAAGCTCCAGAACAGAAGGAACCTTCTGCAGTGGCCAGAGGGCAATGGCTCTCCCTGACCTCTGCCACTATTTCCCCACTACAAAAAGGGACACACCTCTGACCCCAATAATGTTATGTAACACAGGACGCAAATACCCAAACCCTTGCTGTGCACCAGGCACATGGGTTTGTGATTTCTGTGGGTTCCCTTGTGTTTATTCTTCTAGAACCCTATGGTGGGTTCTAGAAGAATAAACACAAGCCCTCAGGATAGAAGGGTCCTTGCAGGGAAGGCAGAAATAGCATACAACTCCTGAACCCTGAAATCACCCACAGCTGTTCCTTGGCAGAAGGCCATGTACACAGATCCCCTCCTTCCTCACTCTCCTCCACAGCCCCACAGAAATCAAGGTGTTTTTTTTTTGTTTTGTTTTGTTTTTAAGGTCTTTGGTAAATGCTCTTTGACTATCCAAAATGTCTTTTGAATATTTACCATGCTTAAAGAAAAAGTTCTTCATTAATTGATGAGGTGGCCTTTCTTTGAGGATTTTCATTTCTACCCAACCGGGGAAATGACTCTAACATTTAATGAGGTGGTCTGTGGCTTTTACAGGGTGCTCATTAGTCACACTTCTCAATTCCTAGTCTAAAAAAGACATTAGACTCCTACAGGCACACAATGAATTCCTTCACCTCTAGCATTTACCCCTCCATAATGAGTCCTGAAGAAGGCCCTGGAAGCTGCTTCATGCCAAGCATTTACCAAATGGAACAATATGGGCGGGTGGGGGGACAGTGTGAGCTTCGGCTAGTTCCACTGGTCAGAAATGAATCGAAGCAGGATTCTCCGGTATTCACTTAGGAAGACCACTCAGCTGGCAGAGGGAGGCAAGACTAGAAGGCTCCTAGACAACGGCCTTTGCAAATTTCTCATGGACCATTTTAAGAAACGTCCGAGGGCTCACTGTGAGCAGGTGTTTCTCATGGATGGAGGTTTGTGTTGCTAAGTTGAGGAGGACAGTTCTTTGTTCTTTTATGAAAAAAATCAGCAGAAAGTCTCACCATCAGTAGGGCCATATGCCAGAGCATTTCCCCATGGGCAGGGCCTGAGACAGGAAGGATCTGGGGGTTCAGCCAACACTCCCATATAATCCAGAGGCAAAAATGTGTCAGCAAGGGAAAGAGCCTTTGGGCAGAGATGTACTGGGGTGCGGATCAGAGCACCGAGTGTCTGAAGAACTTCCAAATGGTAACCCGCATCCTGGGGAGCCCTGGATATTTAGGAGACACAGTTTCCTCCTGTAGAAGCAGAGTCAGGAACCACATAGCAAAATGCCTGTCAGGGTTCTGTGGCTCTGGTCTCTTAAGGAAAGTAGCCTCTACCAAGTTTCACAGTCACAGAAGCTCCACATTTTCTTAGAACAAGGTTGGCAACTAGACCCCAGAAATACATTTTCATTAGTACAACTGCCCTGTCAGGCAAGGGCTTTGTCAGAAAACAATCCAGACATGCTGTGGCGTGGGGAGAGACCCAAGCCTCAGGGCCTTTGCTCCAGCCTTGGCTATCCTGGGCACACTTAGCAAATGCAAGCCCCAAGCCTCTGTTTCCTTATCCACAAAGCAAAGACATTAACTAACCTGCCCTGCCTACTTCCTAAAACCTTTCTGAGGAGCAAAGGAAGAGTAAATGTGGGAGCCTGCAGGAGCCTGCCCCATGCCAAGTGAGGAGACTGATGGTCACAGTGGCTCTCACCAAACTGAGCCTCCACATATGAGCACCTACCGGCTTTGGGGCTCAGTTTCCCAAACAACCACCTCTGACCCCCAGATCTTCTCCTTCTCCTTGGTCAAATTCCTGACAGAATAGTGTGTAATGCCTAGATGTTGATCAATTTCCAATACCCCAGAAACCTGTCTACAACTGGTAAAATCTTTACAAGTATCATAGCATCGTTGCTGAAAAGGGTGCTCTCAGAAAAAATAAGCAAACAAAAAAAATCTACCAGACCTGTGCCAAAAAATATTGTGTCCTCAAAACATAGAGTACAATGTGGGTACACTACCTAGAACCTAGGCCCAGCCTCTGAGGCAGATGATAAAGCTAGTCCCTTTATCATCAACCAGAAGGTCAAAGTTAGAAGGGCCTGAACTTTTTTTTTTTTTTTTGAGGGTAGATGGAAGCCAAGACCAGCTGTCTCAGAAAGCAAGGGGGGTTGCAGGGCAACCAGGTGGTCATCTGCCCAAATATAGAAAGAAAACCTTTACCTAGATTCTCTTTCCAGAAGGGATTCACATTTTGCACTTGCAAAACTACTTCCTGGCTGAGAGCTGACCTACATCGCTGTCCCTGCCCACACTGGTAATTGTCTACCACGGGGTGCCTGTTCTTTGGCCACCATCCTTTTGCTGGTTTTTCAGCCTGTTAATTGGTTTCCAGTGGTTCTGTTGCACCAACTGAACTGAATCCCTCCCTGTGATCTGTCCACTGCTTCCTTGAGCATGCTCAAGGGAACAGATGCCCCCATAGGCAGCTCAGTGACCCTAAAGAAGCATTCCACCCATAAAAACCACTTGGAAGAAAGGTTCAATTAACTGTTCTTGAAAAATGTTAGTGACCACACGGAAATGGAGAGGGAAGGCACACAGGTAATAAGGAAGACAGGTGAGTCAGGCTGACAGAGAGCTCTGCCTTCTTTCTTTCTTAAGACCAAGGAATAATCAAAGCTGAAAAGAATCCTGAGGGCGGAGAGGGGAACTGGCTGGAATGTTCCACATAAGGAGGAGCAGGGAGCTCTACCCTCTTGGATGAAAAGCCCAGGATTGCGCTCTAAATGGATAGTCGCAGCTCTGTGTGCTCACAGGTGACCAAGTCCAATCTTTTCACTGAAGGGACGAGCAGATTGGATCAGAGAGGGAGCCGAGACTTTGCTGTTTGGTAGAAGCATCTAGGTGAGCTCTTAGACTTCCTGACTCCCCAGCCAAAGTTATTTCCACTCATTACATGAATGCCATGGAGGCTGACTCTGGAGCTGCACACGAGAAGGAATTTTTATCGATTTTAGCCACACCTATATCCTGAGCACCTTGGAAAGTGACTGGCCACAGAAAGAACTCAATAAATACCTTCTGGAAGACTAAAAGCCACATTTAGCTTCCCTTTCCCCTCGAGGGGTCATGGGCCTGCGGTATATTCCCATGGTTTTAGGGCTTTGCCTGTAGGTGTTGACCAGGGACCCTCTCTACATGCTGACCGCAGCCTGGGTGTCACAGGTGGGAGGGAGGCTGACAAGATGATCTGGGAGGCTGCTTGTCACAGTGAAGATTGTCAACATAAAGGTGGGGGAGAGAAGGACATGGGAATCTGGAACTTGTTCAAAGGTCTTGAAACAAGAAGAATTTGGTGGCGAAAGAAGAAAAGCCAGATCCTGTGGAGCAAATACGGGGCTAACAACGTCAAGATCAAGGCCAGGCCAGCAAAGAAGGTAGGTGCTCTGGCAGGTGCGACTGGACAGAGACAGCACAGTTCAGGACACAGAAGAACAAGCTGAGGGCCCTGCCGGAAAGGAGAGAAAAAGGCTTGTCACAGACTTCTGATGAATGATCACAGAGATTTCAGGGCACGCTGGCTTTGATGACACACTGCTGGATCTCACTGATGCATTTGGTGCCTGGTCTCTGGTTAAATGTGCACCCCAATAATAACCGCGTTCCTGTTGGGATATGTGGTCTGCAGAATGAAGATGTTCCTCACAACTCCTTTTCCAGGATGTGTTGGGCTGGAAAGCAGGCCTGTCTGCGCATCCGCATCTCAACAGACTCCCAGACGCTGCATCCAAGCCTGGTTCCAAACAAGCATGCTGGAGGAGAATGAATTTTGGGGCGCAGGCCAGCGACCATGGAGAGGTGAAAGGGAAGTTGGCTGGGGCGGGCTTTCTGGCCGGGGGCTGCCTGGCAGCAGGCTTTGTTGTTTGGAGAACAGAGAGAACATTCTGCTTGGGGCAAACCAGGCCGAGGAGATGCTACACTGTGACTCAGCCCTGGGCATTAAAGGTTTTGTCCAGTGTTGGCCAGTTTGGGACATTGCAGTCCACAAAAGTCCCTGAGTCAGATTCTCTAGGTTAGAAAAACAAAGGGCATAAAACTTCTCTGAACTCTAATTAGCTTTTTGAAAAATGAAATCAAAGGAGTGAGTTGAAAGGTCACAGCCCGCCCTTGCACTCACACCCACGGCTTTAGGCTCTGCAAGCCATCCCGTGTTGAAAGAAGGATGGGCTGTCTGTCCTTCCTGCTGGGACACAGGCCAGGAGTCAAGGGAAGGGCCAGCCTCTGAAGGCAGAGGATGCTGTCGTAGGATCGCCACGGGAAACCAGGCTAAGATTCGCCCCAAGAACAGCCATATGTTTCACGTCAACATTTTGGATTTTATTTTGAAGGAATGAGCTAGGCAATGGCTTTAACCTTTCCCTCCACCCCTCCAGCTGACACTGAATAATGCAGTGTGATTTCCCCCTTCGCAATCCTGGGTAATAGTCTACTCGGAGCTCGTGTCTTTTAGCCATAGATTGGCTGAAAGGCTTGAGAGCCACGCAGATCCTCATGGAAGTCTAGTTCAATCAAGGCCACAGAGTATCTAGAGAGTGGAAAACAGGGTGCTGGCCCCCCACCCCTTGTTTGGGATCTGGGAAGATATGCACTTGCAGAACAGGAGCTCAGAGTTGCAGGGGTTTCGAAGAGAGAGAGGAGGTAGGGCCGAGACGAGAGGCTCAAATTTTGCTGAGCTGGGGAGAGGGGCCAGGAGAGGCTGGCTGGCATCCCACAAGCTCTTTCCCTCCTCCACCCTCATGCACCCTCTGTGGCACCTCCTGCTCCCCACCCCAGCATCCTTCCTGCGGGCTTATCTTCTGCTGAGTCTCAGGACTGGAAGGAGGGCCTTCTGTAAGCCAGTAGAGACTGACAACTCTTCTTCAGGCTCCAGTGCCAGAATATGTTCTCCTCCACTTCTGCTGAGGTCCGAAATGCCATGCAACTGAAATCAGAAACTTTTTCACCTTCTGCTTTCCTTACCTACCTCAAATGCTGAACCAAGGTTCAGTTCATGGGACTCTGTAGCATCAGAACTGCCACTGGCTGGCTGTGTGACATTCAGGAAATCCATTTTCTTTTCTGGGTTTGCTTGGGTGTTGAATGAGGACAGTTGATGCAGTCCATTTCAATGGTTCTCCACTAATTTAAAAAAAAAAAGAGCAACAATGGGCTTTTTCTTCTTCCCACTAGATGGTGCTGTGTCCCCAACTGCAGCAGGCAGTGCCTGGAGCAGTGGCAGGGCTGCTTCCATGGCTGCAGTGTAAGCAGGAAGGCTTCTGCTCACCCAGGGCCAGGCTGGGACGGTGCAACTGGGCTCTGGAGATCAAATCATGGCAGAACGGGAAATGATCAGGAGCTCAATTTTATTTTAAAAGAGCAAGATTGGGCAGGCAGACCCTTGATCCTAAACAACAGTATCACCTGTGTTTCCACATGGCTACTCTGTCACCAGGACAAGAGCCCAGAGGGTTCTGGCCCTGAGTGGGCTGGGTCTCCACGTCCAGTTCTACATTCCACAAGGTCAGCCTCACAGAATCAAAGGCTCTGAAGCAACAGAAGGAACACCAGAGCCCTCGGCTGCAGGATCTCTGCCACACATCCCCCCGAGGGGTAGCAAGGCAGGCCCGTCTGTGACGGTCACCTTTCCTCATCTCAATGTCAAAGTTGTTTAATTCAACAAGACGGATATAGCTTCTACAGTCTCAAAGGTTGTTTTTGTTGTTGTTGTTGTTTTAAAGAAAAGGCCAAGTAGTTCAACAAATGTTCCAGAAAAAAACAGGTTCTAAAATGTAGTCAGTAAGCCCTTTTTCAAGTATTTGAGATAATATAGTATTGCCTTAAAATGCTTATAGTCTTTTGTGGGGGAAAAGATACAGAATAAAATGTATCTACCCAAAGCTGTTAAATGTTGTATACAGGTGGATAAATATTAGAGGGTGAATAACAAGGAGAAATTGTTTGGTTTGTGGCATTTGTGTAACTATGGATGATTTGTTCCTTCTTAGAGTGTTTTCAGTTTTTCGCGGATGTTTGCAAAATATCAATAGCAAGTCTATAATGGCCAGGACATACTAACTTCTCAAAGCCTTCCTGTATTTTCCTAAAAATGTGTTTCTGTTTTAAAAGCCTCTCCTAAATGCTGAAAGTTCCATGAGTTCTTGAGTTATTTTAAAGTTTCCCTTTCTGAACCTCACCACTGATGTTCTTCCAATTGATTTTTAAGTACAATGTTTTAGCTATATCAGAATATTTTTTCTTCTCTCTTTAAGTTGGAGGCAAAACAATATTTAAAAACGTTTCATAAAGAATTAATCTATAGCCAGGCATGGTGGCCCACACCTGTAATCCCAGGAGGCTGAGGCAGGAGGATCATGAGTTCAAAGCCAGCCTCAGCAACTTAGTGAGGCACTTAGCAAAACTCAGAGAGACCCTATTTCTAATAAAATTTATATTAAAAAGGGGAAGGATAGGATGTGGCTCAGTGGTTAAGCACCCCTAGGTTCAATCATCAGTACCAAGAAAAAAAGAATTAATCTATAACCTCACCACTATAAAATAGTCACATTCGCCCTGCATGTGCCTACCTGGATGCTGGCTCTGTAGGTATTTTTATAGAGTTGTAATCATAGAGTGCATGTTATCTTATAGAAGACTTCTTTTTGTTAAAGACCCTCCAACATTTTATCCAATATCTAGTTGACATACTTCAAATGCCAAAAGTGTCAATACCTCATCCAAAGAACCTGCAGAATGACATTTAATTAAAAGTTAAAATGGTCCTGGGGAATTACATTACTTAACATGAGCTACTTAGTTTTCAGGAACCAAGTAAGTACCTGTGGATTTTGACTGGTACTAATGAACTCTGAGGCACCCACACGTATGATTCAGCAATCCTCAGCTTCTCTGGACTCCTCTGTGCTCCTCTGGGCAGCTCTGTCTAGCCCTTTTGAAGTTCTGCCTCACAGAGCTTCTCATTTACCTGCGTGTGGTGGGGCTGGGCAGCATCTCCTTAACTTTCTACCCTGGCCCATTGCTGAGCACAGCACCCTGCTCACACTGAGTGAGTTAATGGATGAGAGATTCCCAGGAGGGCATCTTCTGTCAGAGATGGCAGGAACTGGGTTCCTTGGGTTGGGGTTGTGGCTCGGTGCTACAGGCTTGCCTACTACATACAAGGCCCTGGATTTGATTCCCAGCACCACACAAAAAGAAAGAGAAAAAAATGTTTAAAAAGAAAGAAAAAGAAAAAAAGAAGAAACCATACTTATTGAAAGAAGGTAAGAAATAAAAAGGCACCATCCCCCAATTCCCAGTGTTAAGGAAGAAGGCAGTTTGACCAGAACCAAGATTTGGCCCTCCATCTCCTACTGGGCAAGAAGAAATGGCACTTACCACCAAAATCACACAGGTTTGTGCACACCATTAATTGCCCTGTCCTTCCACCAACTCAATGATATCCTTCACCGGTCCACGCACATTTAGAGAATCCCCAACAGCTCCTCTTCCCAGGGTGGTGCTGCGTGTTCGCTCACCCACGCGACAGGCAGCCTCCAGCTGTCAAGCCTTGAGCAGGAGTGATATCAATTAACTCATGGCAGGAGAGAGACAGGGGAGTCACTTTCAGACCAAATGTATTTGGGGCTAGACAAAGAGGTTCAGAAATCACTTTACAGCACAGTAGTTTTGCTTTAACTACCTACTGAACAAGTCAAGATCAGGGCTGATGTTTAATTAAAACAAATACAAAATAAACTACTGTTGCATCCTTGTATTCTGCTCAGAAAAGCCTTGCAGATACCAGTAATGAGACATGGCAGGCCAGTAATTAAAATGTAGGCTTTCCTTTCATGCCAGCACAGGGTAAGAATGGGCAAGACTTGCTAAAATACTTCTGTGTGATGGTAATTACTCGATATTTCTCTACAAGGTTATATTAAAGCATTCCATGCAACTCTAGATTCCAGGACAAAAGAAATACCTTTTAATAAAGCTTGGTGACATCAACATCTATTTATACCCCGCCTTGACTCAGAAAGGATTAGAGGTAGACAACGACGACAAGAAGAGTGGAAATAGCTTCCATTTGTGTATGACTATTACATGCCCAGACACTGCACAGCAGGTGTTTTATTTACATTGTCTATAATTTTACAGAAGTCCCTCCGAGAGAGATTATTAGGGAGGCAACAGGTACAGAGGCTGAAAACTTAGGCCCTAGAGCCAGACTGTCTGGCTTCACTCCTGGCTTTGTTACTGACTAGCCATAAGATGTGGGCAAAAACCCGGCCTCTCTGTGGTTCAGTTTACCATCTGTATAATGGACACATTTGTAATGACTTCAAAAAGTTGGGGAATAAATGGGACCATCCATGTAAAATGTTGAGAATGGTGCCTAGCACATAGGAATGGCTCGGATAAGGTCATAGGGTGGCAGAGACACTTGGGGGTCACCTAGTGGCCCATGTACGCTCCTAAACTTCCAATCCCCTTGAAGCTAGGCAGAGCCATATGACTGGTTGGAGTCAATGAAATATTAGTAGAGGTGACATGTCATTTCTGGACACAAAATTTAAGAGCCAGTGTATGACCCTTTTAACACTCCCTTCCTTGCCTCATTATAACCCTAGATGCCACATGTTAAGAGAGTGGCAACAGTAGAGAGAAGACACCTGCACTCCAAAGTCCCCAGATGCAGGAAGGCCCAAATGATGCACATCAGATGTTTTTTAAGGGGAAAAAAAACAATTTGTGCTGTACTAAGCTCATAATATTTTTAGCTTTACTTGTTACTGCAGCACAGCATACCCTCCCCTGACTAGTGCAGCTGCTATTATATCATTGTTATTACCTTATTTTTACAGTTGGAGGAGCAAGCAGCTAAAGGGAGACCTTCCATTCAACCTGCCCAGTTATCTGTTTACTCTAAACAGAGCATCACCACATTAATCATTGCTTGTCCCTTTTTTTTTAAAATCCCTGCACACTCTTTCAGTGCTATGAAAAAGAAAGAAAAAGTTCAGCCTTCATTAATCACTGATAAAAATATCAGAGTTACTGACTGTTGGGGACTCTGTGTATTTACATAGAAATGAGACTGTTGCCATCTGGTAGAAGTACATGAGAAAACTTGGAGGGAGAGAAGATTAGAATTCTTCTATCTTCTTAAGGGGTGTAGACCCTGAAAATTGAGTTATCACAGGTAGGCTGGGATGCGAAAGACACCAAGGCGCATAGAAAAACCAGGAAATGGGGTTGAGGATTCACATAAGAGGGGCTACAATGTGACTGTCACAGGGAGTGAGAAGGTCCATGGATCAGTTAGGGAATTCAGCAAGCAGGGAGTCCCTTGGCTGCGAACAGCCTTTCACCTACCCTGTCTCCTCCAGTCCAATGTGTGATAGTTCAGGGTCTCCTTCCCCTTCTCTAATATCCTCTGAAGGAATAATGTTCTATGTTAAACCAAAAATCTCTAGAACATCCTCCACCCTAACAAGGCAAGGAGTGTGCGTTTCAACAGCAGGCCAGCTCCCTGTTCACCTGAGTTTCCTCTTGGAGAGGCAGTGGACTCCACACCATTTCCAAGGTTCCTGATGGCTGTCAGTGAATGAGGAATGGGAGCACCATGTCCTTACCTGGACCCCGATGTCACAGCCTAAACACATCACAGAGACAAAATGCAGTGCTCATTCTGTGCCCCCTCCTTTTTAATCCATAAAATCGTTACAGTGCCTGCTGCCTATCACACAGGGACAGTATGCAAATGAGCTCAGGTGCTATAAAATGCTCCAGAAACCTCCCACAACATGTTATATAAGAGCTAAACATTAATATCCAACAGCCGCCACTCAAGGCCAATTTCTAATTTGAAGGTTCTATCACTATCAACATCCCAGAACCTACAAGATTCTGTCTGTGCGTTTGTTAAATAACTTTTACCTAAATTTAAGTAACTTATGTGTTCTGTGAAAAATTAGAAAACATGGGGAAATATAAAGCATAAAATAAAAATCACAGTCCCACGCCCAAGCGACAACTTGGGTACAATAATCAGCTTAGTAATTTTCCTTTCATCTTTTCCTCTGTATATCTTTTTTGCTCTGAGTCAAGAACAAGCTCAACACATGGTTTGGTGCCCTACTTTAACATCACATTAAGAACATTTTCCCACATCTTCTACTCCAAAATACAGTTTTAGTGGCTCTATAAAACGCCTGTCTTATGGGGTACTCTGATCTGAACCACATCCTCATTGCTGGACACTGTAAGCATTTCCCGAGTTTTCTTCTTATGGGGAAGCCTGAGCTTAATTTCCTCAGCTTTTTGGTGTTCCTGATTATTTCCTTAGAGTATACTCTCATGTGCAATGACATGAGAATTTTGTTTTGTACCCAAACAAAAACTTAAATTCTGCAAATTCTCAGTTCTGCACAAAAGATAAAAAGAATCAGTCATGGTAGTTGGTATTGCCAATGGCCTAACTCAAGAAGCACAGCGCCTGCAGGGAAGGCCTGGAAATAGAAAAGTAACAGCTTCCAGTATAAAGATATAAAGAAAGAGAAACTCTAAGGTTGCTCTTAAACCAGGGTTAAAACACTGTTATGTGCCACCACTTAACCAGAAGGCCATTTAATCAAGACCAGACATTAGTTTAAAAAGTGTAATATTGCTATTCAAGAAAAGAAATCTGGCCACCCACACCCTCCTGTAATTCAAAAGGCTCTCTAAAAAGCACACATTGCCTACAGACACAGGCTGACAGACACAAAGAGCTTTGAAGTTTAACCTTTCTGTGTCCTCCCTCTGAAAGCAGTGCTCTGGGGACACTCAGCTCTCCCCCAAACAGTTGCCAAGGATACCCTGAGTAGCTACGGAATCAAGACTAGATTTGTCCAAGAGTCACCATTAGTTAAGCATTTTTTTCTTTTTATTTTGACAAGTTAATACATATTTTTCAAACACAAAATACATAAAGCAATCGAGGCTTCATTCTTTGGGTGTGTTCATCTACAAGTAAGTACTTTCCCCCAAGAATCTATCTTTCAAAGAGACCTTCCCATCAATAAGCATCACAATAGCAATACTGACAAAATCATAATTAGAGCAACACACCATTTATTTGCACCAGACACCCGGTGCTGTGAAGATGGTGGAGAGATGGACCAATCATAACACTCTGGATGTGCTATCAGGTTTAGAATCAGCAAAACGGTAACGGTCTCACCTAAAAGCCATTGGTTTATTAACAACAGATGTTTATTAGGAAACTGCCTAGGCTGAGCGTTCTGCAGGGGGGCTTAACAGACACTTTCACTAGTCCTCACAACTGCCCTAAGAAAGAAGCATCATGGTAGCCCCATTTCACACAGGAGGAAACTGAGGCTCGCAGAGGTTAGGAGACAGACCGAGCGTGGGGCTTGAATGCAGGCTCAGGTGCCTAGCTTGCCTTTCCCATTGCCTTTTCCACCTCCTCAACAAAGTTGGTAGGAGATGACAGTTCTTGGTCCAAAGCCGGGGGCCAAGATAGCAGAAGAAAAACTCCAAGAGGAAACCGAGGCTGATGCTGGGAGATGGTAAGTGGAAGGCAGAAGTGAGCGGAGAGACGCGAGGCCCTTCAGCCCGTTCCTTTTATATCAAGGGTCACTGCACTGCCATCAAGATTGCGAAAGAGGAGTGTGTGGGCCTGTACTCGGGAGGACGGCTCTTCAGAAACCCTCTCCAACCACTCCTCAGAAAAAGAACCACTGTTCTGTTGCCAGGGAAGAGGCCAGTTTTACTCCCCCAAGGAATTTCCTAACCCTTCTCTGCACAGAGAAAGCCCCAGAAGCCTCTATGCTGGAACTGCACTTGGGCCAGAGCCTGTAAGAGGTGAAAAACAAGCACTTCTACTAGGAAATGTGAGCAATGGCCTTTCAAAGGTGAGAATCAGAAGTTAAGGAGCCAGCACCGTGACAGGTGGTGAGGACAAGGAGGAGAGAGAGTCACACTTCTACTTATAAAAGCAACTCCAAAGAAAGTAGCTTTGCGCAGTGGGTCTGGTGGGTGATGCTGAGATGGCACCATTTAAGCCAGCGAGAGCCACCTACAGCTTACAGGGAGGGAGGTTTCTCGCACATTTGCATATTTACTCAGGGCTGAGAATGCTTCTTTTGGGCTCCTGAGCACTGAAGACCCATCTGAGAAAACTGGACCGGAAGTCCAGATTCTAGAACCAGTTCTGCCAGCAAGGAGCAGGAGGGCACCCTCACCCCCGGGCACAGGAAGGAAGGACAAGAGGCCACTGGAGGTCTTTTCCAGTTTAACTCGATGTGATTTAATTCAACTTAGCCACCATTGTGGACACATACACAGTGCCAGGCGCTATCCTGGCTGAGATTTAAAAGTCTGGATCCTGCCCTCAGAAACTCAAAGTTCAGCAGGGGGAAGGGTGTGTAAACAGATGGTCCCAGTAGTTAGTGTGACCAGTGCATGTTTAAGGGGACACGCAGCCCCGGGGAGGCGTGCTCAGTGTAGAACTGTGGGCATAGAACGGTTCATGAAATAAACGTCCAAGCTGGAGATGGAAGGATCCTGAAGCACTAACTGGTGGGGGATGGGGCACAGGTATCTTAAGTGGCTCCCAGATGCTTTCCAACTTCCAACACCAAGGCGCTTTGGTTGGTTTGTGGGGCAACATGTGAAGCAGCCTTAGAACAGAGCCTGTGACCATCCTGCTGGGAGGAGCCCAGACCCAGCAGGCCAAGTGGGCTTCCTCTAGGGCAGGGCTGTTCCCGTGTCCTTCCCAGAGCCCTGGGTTCAGAGGTGAGAGTGGGGCGGAGGCAGAACGGAAGGTCAAGCAAGAGGGCTCCATCTCAGCCTCCACCCTTCCAGGTGTCACCTGTAGAAGGCTTTATTTTCAGAGGGGTTGTCGCTACACATTTTTGAAAGCCACATGGTTGGTGCTAAGTGCTTATCCACTCACAGCCATCTCTTAGCTCACAAAACCTTGATTATGAGAAGCATCTATGTGTCTGCTCTTGTCTCTGGCAGCCGCTTCTTGGTCTCCTAGTCTACTCCTGATTCATCATCTTCTAAAAGACCATTAAATGCTGGATGCTTCGGGGGTCTGCTTGGGTTTGAGCTGCTGCTCAGTCTCCCCTCTGTCTAAGGGGAGTTCCTGGAGCTTAGGTTTACAGCCCACCTGTTTGGCCAGGAACCCCACCTCTGCAGCTCTGTGGGGCTCTATAACCAGCCATCCCACAGTCCTCTGTGACATCACTAATTGATTCCTCAAGTTCAATATGGCCAAGACTTCAACTCCTCATTGCCCATCCCAGCTCAATTCTCCTCTCTCCACCTCTGCTACGCACAGGAAATGGTCCCACCATAAACTTGGTTGCTCAAGTCACACCTTTAGAAGCTACTCCTGACTCCTCCTCCTTCCTGGCTCCAACACTCCATCAGCCACCAGTTTCCTCTCTCCTGGCTTGTTTTTATCTTCTGCCGCTCTCTTGAGCCACCCACCTCTCCATTCCCACCATCGGCAGTGAGACCCTCTTGGATGATCCCCACCTCCCACCCAGCCTCCTAAAAACCTTCTCTCCACACAGCTGCTGGGATATTTCAAGAATACAAATCTGATCATAAAAAATCCTCTGCTTAAATCTTTTAATGGCTTCCCATTCCCTTAGGATCCAAAATCCTTCAAGTGGCTTGAAAGCTGTGAGTGACTGGGCACCTCTCCAGCCTCAATCATGAAACCCTTCCCTCCTTGCTGCTCCAACACGCAGGACTTTTCTTAGTTTCTAGAACAATACATGCTGTCTTCCTCCTGCTCACGTCCCGTGCACCAGGCCTGCTGTGCCTCCCTTGCCCAGGCACCTCTTCTTTGACCTTTATTCTCAGTGTGGACTTACTCCTCAGGAAATCTGCAGTGTCCATGTGGGACATGCCTGCAGGGCCCAGAACTGATCCTCCGTAGCCCTGGCACACTGGATTATTTACAATTCTTTGTTCAGTGTCTGTCTTCCAAAGAGTCAAGCTTTCTCCCCTGCCCTACCACCCGTGCTCAGCACAGAGCCCAGCACACACAGAGGTGTGCAGAATGCATTTTTTAAGTGTTGAAGCTGCCTCTATACACTTGTGCCACTTCCTGGCACCTGCACGCCTCTCCTGCCTTCAGGTCCCAGCTACCTTGTCTGCCTGTTCTCCCTTTCCCTTGTCTCAGTTTTCTTCCCATCACCAGGCCCTACTCTTCTATCTGCAGGTGGGCAAGGTGACCAAAGCCTAGAGCGCAACCTCATGTCCTGCTGAGCGATGTCTACTATGTCAGAATACACTACTATTGTAATTTCTGCAAAAATAATAATCAAAACCTAGAGTTCTATGTCTAGAGACCAGCATTCAGGTTAGAAAAAAAAGCTGGGAGGGGATATTATTTCAAATATCTGTTTGGTTTCAATGGTCACTGTTACATTTTCAGATAGATAAATATATACACACTATGGGAGATGTGCTGGTCAAATAATTCAGCTTAGTCGGGATTTATAGCGATTATCTCAGAAGCTCAGAGCTCAGGAAGGGGGATCACTGGGCAGCAGAATCCCCTTACAAGGGTAAGCTGCATATGCATCAGGCACAAAGAAAGACAAACCTTGCTTTCCAAAGTACGAAGGCGTCCCTCTTGCTGCAGTTCAGCCTCTTGCTGGCACAGGCAATGTGACCAACGTGAACGACAGAGTTTGATTTGTTCAGCAAAGCCTATTTCAAAGCAATTAAAAAGAGCGTGTCATCTCCTGTCCAAGGCACAAATAAAAGGCCCCGGATGCTTTCTCCTTTTAAAATTGATCCAGGCTGTCAGCTACTTCATTAGCAAGCTGATTAGGTTCTAATTAGCACCCTAATTAAGTGCTTCTAAATCAGAACCCGAGAAGGGTGTGAACTGGGAAGGATGGGTAGGGGCAAGATGGCCAGGTCCACTTGCAAGATATTTCCATGGGTTTCTTCACTGCAGGCAGGATCCAGACTTTATTCCTGCAGGTGGGTTTCCATAGGAAAGAAATCCTATGAACATTTTATTTCTGAAGCAAATGGTTCAGCCCCTTATTTAGAAAGTCTGAGCAGAAAAGTACAAAGAATTGCTTGCTTAAGAACAACACTGGAGAATATTTGACAGGTAGGAATAAAGGGAGAAAGCAAAATTGATGCTTTGGGCTGTATCTGTCCTCAGATGTACTCTAGAATGACTTTCTTTGACCTTATGAAACCCCGGGACTCCAGGGAACCAAGAAGAATCTTGGAAAAGTTCCTCAAATCTGAGGTTCATGGAAACCCAGCATCATCCCTTGCAAACCACGATGAGACCAACATAGGTCCTACCCCACACTCCACTTTAAAAGTGCCTCATTTTTGATATGTTTATTGAGGTGGTGGTTGTTGTTTATCAGCGACATGTTACTTTCAACTGCCAATATGAACAGTTGCAACCACACAGCTTAGATGACTGGGATTACAGCCAGTCAGAGACCCACAAAAGTCCAACACAAAGCCTTGGGAATTTTATTCTTTAAAGCCAAAAAGACCACAATTCAGCTGTTCAGATTTTTTTTTTTTTAATCAAGCATAGAGCAAAGGAAACATCTTCATTTCTTTCCTAAATTCTCTTCTTCAAAACAATTTCTCCTTTTCCTATCTTTGTAGCCATTATAAGAAGGCATCAAATAAGAAGTCGTGCAGTGTAGGCTCTTATGAAAGCAAGAACTGTCCATGCCCAGAGATGAAAGGATCGCCCTGGCTGGCAACGCAGGCCTTATCTTAGCACCCAAATCTTATAACCTCGCCCCGCCTCCAGAGTTTTCTAAGCTCACAAGGTTGATTGTAAGTAGGTTCACTTCATGTAGCCACAAAGGATTGAACCATAGATGGTATGGAAAGGAACAGCTAGAACTGAAGCGCTGCAAAAGTTTTCTGAATTAAAAGGATGGGGGTAGGAATGTATCATAAAACTTTCACTGCTTTGACATGAACAGATCAAGATCATTACTTTGGTATATCTTACTCACAACCGCGTAGCATTGACCATACACACCACGAGGGTAAGAACAGAAATTGAAGTTGATTATAGAGCTACGAAAAGTTACTCCTCGACAGGCTAGCTCTTCCAACAGGGTGGGATTCGCACCAAGGGCCTTGGGCGGCAGCAACCTGAACAGTCTTAGGAAGGGTCTACCGTTCCATCTGCAAAATGGGGACAGCACTCTATCCTTACAGAGCCTTGGTGACCATTAAAGAGAAACATGTGTCAGGTCCTGAGCACTTGGCAATAACTAATGTTTGCTCCCTCCTCTTCCTTCTCTCTTCATGGTTTTCTGTTTAATCTTTTCCTCTCACAGTCCCATTCCCTCTTCTTCTCCTAAAGCACATTTTTAGAACTGTGGAGCCAGAAACTATTTTCCTTGATTTGGATGCCAAACAACTGAATCCAAAACAGACATTAGTAGAATTTCTTCCTCCCTCCCTCCTTCCCCCTCCTTTTCTTCCTTCCCTTTCTTTTCCCTCCCTCTCTCCCTCCCTCCCTTCCGTTCTTCCTTCCTCCTTTTCCGGTACTAGGGATTGAACCCAGGATTGCCCTACCACTGAGCTATGTCCCTCGTTCTTTTTAACAATTTTGTTTTGAGTCAGGACCTTGATAAATTGCCCAGGTTGGCCTTGAACTTGCAATTCTGCCTAAGCCTCCCACGTAGCTAGAATGCTTTTTTAATAAAAAAAAAAAATACATAATAATTGTACTTATTTATGCGGTACAGTGTGACATTTGGATACATGTCTACAATGTATGATGACCAAATTAGGGTAATAAGCATATCCACCACTGAAAACACTTATTTCTTTGGAACAAAATCCTCTTCTAGCTATTTTGAAATACATGGTAAATGATTAACTGTCACCACCCTGCTGTGCTTTGGAACGATAGAATTTACTCCTATTTAACTGTAATTTTGTACCTGCTGGAACTTCTTGGATCTTGATTGTCCCCCAAAGGCACATGTGGTAAAGGGTTGGTTCTCCTCCTGTGGTGCTGTTGGGAGGTGGCACCTTTAGGAGGTGGGGCCTAGTGGGAGGAAGTGAGGACACTGGGGTGTGCCCTAGATGGAGCTATTGGGACTGGTCCCGCCTCTCCTTTCCTTCCTGGCCTGCTTGAGGTGTTCAGGCTTCTTCTCCCAAGTGTTCCAATGTGGTACACTGTGCTACAGACAAACAGGACCAAGTGACCATGAACTGAAACCTCTGACACAGGGAGCTAAAGTGAGCCTTTTCCCTTGCTGATCACCTCAGTATTTTGTTACAGTAATGTAAGCTGACTAACACAGTCGCACATAATGTCCATGGATTTTAAGGTTTCCTAGAAATCTTATGATGCTTGTATAAACAACTGAGATTTAGAGACCTTATTGAAACAGTCTAAAAAACTGAAGAGAACAATCATGTGTCCTCATTATTCTGGAACTTGATGCAGCCTCTTGTCTTAGAACCTCATACAGTAGATTCCCATCTCCCCCCACCCCCTCTGCATCATCAGCCTTGACAATAGCACAATTACCAGACAGGCGGGTGCCCTTCCTCAAGGGCATAAGTTACAAACAAAATGACTAACATGATTCAAAAGCTCTGACAGGCTGACTTTTGGAGCAGCCCAAATGGGAATCCCTGAGGGTATTCATGCAAATGACAAGTCTGCTGGTCCCCCTCACAGACTGCACTGCGTCACTTAACAAGTACACGCATCCACCAAGGGCAGCTCACTGAAGGGGGAGAGCGTGGAGGAAGAAAAGGAGGTGGGAGAGGAGAGGGACAGAAGGGGAAGTGTGTTTACAGTTACAGGAAGGAGTCAGCCAAGCTGAGGAAGGATGTTGAGAAAAGTAGGTGAGCCAGGACTGTGGGATTCCAAGGAAACCCAAAAAACTGGGAATGGAGAAGCGGGTGTTCAGCAGTCCGGGCTCCTACTGATGCCCGATGCTGCTGCCTGTCACTGTGTACCAGGCTCTAGCCTAAGGGCACGACCTGAGTTATCTCCATAGGCCACAGTTTATGATAATATTATTATGCTCATGTTACAGATAAGGGAGCTGAGCTCCACAGGTTAATCTGCAAGTCCACGGAGCTACAAGCAATGGAGTGTGGGACTCTAATCTAGGCCACGTGGCTTCTGGACCATTCTCTCCCAGCTCCTAGTAGCAGGAGGCAGGCTTGTGCACCAAATTCAGGGACACCAGGATATGTGTGGAGATGGCACCAAGGCCGGACTCTCTGCAACACGGATCCTGAGACAGATTTGCCAGAGTTTATCTGTGTGCGCCAGCCACGCCTGCAGAGGGAGGGGAAGGAGAAAATGAGCTGAGATGGAGTCATGATGGGAGCCTGAGCTGAGGCTGGAGCCTGGAGCTGCTTAGCCCTGTGGTCACGGCCCACTGAGTCAAGAGGGTTAGCGAAGGAGACTCGGCTGAACGCGGTCAGCTACCAGCACTCCCGAGGGAAGAATGTGGGCTTCAGTTCTCTTTCCCCATCTTGCCCAGATACTTACTGGCCTCCACCCATATCTTCAAGGAAATATCATTTTGGGGGGAGGGGGCTGCAAGGAGATGGAAGATATAAGGCAGCATGTATGTACCTGACTGAAGACGGGGAGGGGAAGAAAAAACCAGCAATGTTGCCAGGGACTCAGGTCTTCACTCACTGCTCAGGTCTTCAGTCAATCCTGAAAGTGATGGCTGGCACCTTCCCACTTGTCACATTACAAAACCAGGGTGTGCAGAGGGAAGTATCGCCCTTTGTTTGCCATGCTAAGGAACCTCATGGAGTAACTAGGATTTGAATTTGGGCTCTTTTTCTAGAACTCCAGTGTCTGAGACATTCTGTGTCTCCCTGGGGGCAATGTTCTCCAGCAATGACTTCAGCATGCTTGGGACAGCCTCAGGTCCATCCTCTTAGACCCTCACTCTCCATGGCAAGCCAGCCAATAGCACTTCAAGCAGGGAGGCAACTGCACCCACTGCCAGAGCCCAGCTGCCAGAGCTGCAGGGAGCACTTGACAGCCACCTGTTAGGAGTCCCTCCTGCCCCTTTTAGGCACTTAGGTTACCATCCCCTCCCCGAGGATGTCTGGTTTTTTTGTGGGGGGTGTACCAGGGATTTAACTCAGGGTCAGTCAGCCATTGAGCCCCATCCCAACCCTATTCTGTATTTTATTTAGAGACAGGGTCTCACTGAGTCGCTTAGGGCCTTGTCGTTGCTGAGGCTGGCTTTGAACTCACAATCCTCCTGTCTCAGCCTCCTGAGCTGCTGGGATTACAGGCATGTGTCATTGCACCCAGCAGGACGTCATTTTTTCAGGCTCCGAGCTTCTCAGTCACTCAGTGAGGTCAATGGCCAATGGACTTGTAACAGAGCACTCAAGCCAACACACCTGTGCTCCTAGATAGCCCCCCCATCATCAGACCTTTTAAGGTTTGACACATTTCTCATGTTTCCTTCAAAAAGATCTCAATTCTAACTCTATCTTTTCCACTTATTTGACTGTGACCTTGGGTGAGTTACATCTCTCTCCGAGCCCACCTATGAAATGGGCTAACAATTCCAGGCCAGCTGTTGCATGGTGGCATTTCCCTCAACAGGAAATAAAGATCTGTGGAATCAGGTGGCAGACAGACAGGGCACTCAGTGCAGCAAGTAAGGATGTTGTTCCTTTCCCAGTTTCTCCAGCTATTCCAGTAAGGCAAGAGGAAGCATCTGTTGGTTTTAATGCCCAGGGCCCGACACCTGGCCAATGTCCCTCATTAACTGCTCATGCCACTCGGGTCAGCATACTACCAGCTGAAACATGGCAACGTGGCTTTACTTGCATCCATTTTCCTGGGCATTTTCTTCATGTGGTCAATGATATTGGCTCAGAACACCAATGTCTAAATTTGGATGAAGCACCATTCAGAAGATTCGAGAACTCATGCCAAGTGCCTTGCACATACCAACTGTATAGTAGTACTCAAGAGACATGATTTTTTTTTATTATTATTAGCCTCAGAGTTTAATTGCACAGCTCCTCGCCGCAGTACCCAAGGGCTCCAATTTCTGTCTCGTGGGGCTCTGGCACTAACAGAGTCTTTACTGCTAAAGGAGGAGAGAATGAAAAGGAAATAGATTTCAAAAGATTTGAATTGTCAGCCCCATTCCACCACTTACTAGTTGTGTGACCTTGGATAAATCAAGCAGTCTGGCCAAGTTCAAAGTCACTGTGGTAGTAGTTACCTTTATTAGGCATTTATTATATGCCAAGGAGCCATGTAAAAGGTCTGCTTACATCTCACAACCCTGTGGAGAGGGTATTATTATCCTCATTATACAGTTGGGAAATAAAACTCAGGTCACTTAAGGTATCTCAGGTCACAGAGTGGGGAATGGCAGCATTAACATTCAAATCCAGATCTTTCTGACTCCATGCCTACTTCCCAGAGTTGATATGAGAATTGAAAATAGAGAGGCAGAGCCTTCCTTCCTCATGACAGGTATGTGATAAATGGCTGTTCCTCGGTAAGTTTAGTACACTCCTGGCAGAGGCATCAAGGGGATATTATTTTTTTAAACTGGACTCAAGAGCTACACAGGAGAGAAAAAGGAACCCCTGCTGCTTTGGGGGAGTGAAGACAAGGAACACCCAGCTCCCAGCACTTACAGGACCAGAACTTGTACTTGCCTGGTGAACTGCCTGCAATCGAAGACAGCTAATGGATGAGCACAGGCGGGTGAACAAGGGCACATCAACTGCTGCCAACCACGTTTGCACTTTAAATGCTCAAGGCTGACAAGAGAGCGCTGTGGGGAAGATTACCCACCTCCAATCCAGAACAGGGGCCCCCTTGCAAAGCACAGCTGCATAGTAGTGTTGAGGAGCAGAAAAGGCTGCCTCAGAGCCCCACGTCCCAAGAGCGCGACAAACACAACTGTGAAGGAGAGCTGAGAGTGGGGCAGCTCACTCTGCTGAGGAGGGGGTATTATTATCCTCGCCATAAGAGCCCCCCAGAAGCACAGCAGTTCCCTGACCCAAGTGAAAAAGAAGGTTCAGACTGATGATCCCCCGTTTCAGGCACTTGTATTGTGCGATCAATTACAGCATCATTATAGGGTTAACTACTTGAGATTTTTTTTAATCATTAAAAAAATGCCTTAAAAACCTCATATGCTAGTAATGATTTTCCAATTTTCTGAGAAACTAAACTCAGAGAGGAAGGAAGAACTTGTTTGGCTTGGGGAAGCACCTGGCTGTCATGGACAGGGAGCAAAGTGCTTCCCTCTGCTTTGCTAGGAAGGTAGGAGTATCTTCATGGGAACAGGACAGGAGGGAGAATGACAGGACCCAAGGCTCTGTATTGGAGAAACAGGGAAAAGGCAATCCCACATAAGCATTCATGAAATGGCTCCCTTAATTTTCAAGGGCATGAGCTGATAAATGTTGATTGTACTGGCTTGTGTGTGTATTATGCAAATGAACCCAAAGGGGACAGATAATGCTTCAGGGTCACCACCTGTTATATTCTAGTACCTTGCATTTTGAAAGGGGTTAAGCATGGCTGACTTAGTCCTTAAAATACCTGAGTGGGAGTCAATAGTGTTCAACACCATTATTTCAGATCTGACTCACTGTAGGCCACATTAATTTCCTATTTACAGAAGCCACTCTCCAGCACATGATAGATCCCATTCATTCAATTTACCACCTACAGATCTGTCAGATGTTACTGATGTCCAGAGCTCTGCAAATACTAGCCTTCCCACAGACTCGAAAAAGCTGCGTTCTTTCAATTATGACCTTAAGATGGTAGCATTTGATGTTTGTCTCAATCACATGAAATTAATAGACAGGTCATGATTTGTCTATAACACTTAAAAGTGCTGGAGGTATAAAAGAAAGAAGTAGGGGGAGAAGGGAGAGAGAGAAAAAGAAACTATCAAAGTAGGTCAGTTCATCAGATGACAATCTTACCCCATGACATGCCTCACCCGCCAATCTCCCCTCTCAGCCAAGGCCAAAACAAAACAATTCATCACCTTCACTCAAAAACACGCATTTAGGGGCTGGGAGTGCGGTACAGTAGAATGGTGCTCCTATCAGGCATAAGGCCCTGGGTTCCATCTCTGGCATTATAAAAAGCAAAAACTATGTGTTAATGCCTTGTGGGTGCTCAGGGATTTTCAGAAGCTCAATGACCCAGCCAGCCCTCAAGAAATGACACTAGAAGATAGAAAATGGTCTAGAGCCTGCATTTCCTTCAGATATAAGACCACACCGTAGAAGAAATGACTATAGGCAAAAGGGAAATAAAACATTATATACATTCCTTTCTTTTATTCCCATATCCACACCCTGCTTCCCTGTAATGTAAGAGTGGAGACTCCATGGTTTTCTTGTCCAGCCAGCACTTATTTAAAAATTCAACAAAGCTATATTGTAGCACTTTTGTATTAATGTACCTCTTGGTACTGTTACAGAATGAAGTTTTCTTTTTATTTGACAAGATCACATTTAGAGGATACAAGATAAATTGAAGACAATATTTATACATCTGCCAGGGGCCGTCTGTCACTTTAATAAGACAGCTACAGTATCCTATGATTTCCCCTCCCCCTTTTTCTCTTCCTTTATTGTTCTTGTGAGAGCATTTGTGCAATAAATAAAACCCAGAAAGGTAAAAAAGAATCTGGTCTTTTTTAAACCCATTTTTATCACATAAATACAAAAAGGGGCAGATTAGCAAGCCTGAGAAGTCAGCACCTTTGCCCCAACAGGCACACTGCGACAGCAGATAGGAAGACAAAGCCATAAGGGCCTTTTTCCTCAATGGCAAACAGGACTGATTTAGAGACAACAGGATGGGAGCCTAGCCTCCTAGACACCTCTGATCATCTTAATTCCATCTTCTCCTTCTGATTTATCTCCACACAATGATTCAGCAGATCCATGGGGCCCTCTGGCAAGCAGAGCACTGTAAGAGGGGATTTGATGGTTGCAAAGAACCCAGAGGCATAGTCCAATCCTCCCAGGTCACTGAAGGATGCAGACAAGGCCCTGCAGTAGTGCGCTGAGTTCAGATGACTCTATGCATTGCCAGGTCATCTTCCTTTCTGTCATGGACACTTGTTGCTTCGGGGCTCAGCCTCTGATTCCAGTAACAATCCTGTCTTAGTTTGGAAATTCACTCCTCCCCTGCTCTTATTCAATGTTGTTTGGTTGGAGCTGAACCAACCCTGAGCTAGGGAAGAAGGGATTGTGAATTTAAGTAGACCTAAAGCCACTGGGCACGCTGCATTTCTTCTGGTAACCAATACTGTTCCTGAGATGTGCACTTTAGCCAAGCCAGGCTGTTCCAGCCAGGCAGACTCAATTCCAAGACTATTACTGCAGTTGCTGGGAAAGCTGATGACTTCTTTTTCCCTAGATCTATTATGAAATATGTGATCCAGGAGCTGCTACAACTATTCTGACATCAAGGGGAAAGTCTACCCAAAGTCTATCCAAAGTCTTCTGCAAAACAGAAAGATAGAGGAAGAAGCTAGTCACATCATATGAGATGTTAGATCAAGTCATGCCTGAAGTTGGATCTATCCCTGGACTTCCCAGTTAGGCCTACTTAGAATGGGTTTCTTTCTTGCTGGCAACTGAGTCTAATAGATATTTCTCATGCCACTGATTTGCAAATGTCACCACTCATCCTCAAAAACTATCAATGGTTTTCTACTATCAAAATTCAGAGTCAAAATTCTAAAGTCAAAATTCCTTAGCTTTGCACCCATTTCATCCACAAAATGACATCAATTTACATCCCCACCTTTATTTTGAATTGCTATCTCAAATGAAACTCTTCTATCAAACTCACACACTTTTTCTCTAAGATGTAACTCAAATCTCACCGACCCCTGCCCCAGGGACTTTACCCTTCACTGAATTTTCATAGCTCTCACTGCATTCAGCTTTTCCTTGAGAGCTGCCATAAAGCATTCTTACTGCATTCATCCTGTAACCATGTTTTCATGGGAGAGGCCTCAAGGTGTTTACCCACTAATGGATGAAACAATGACCAGATATTTATGCAGAGTACTGTATAGTTATAAATAAGGTAAGTGGTGCAAAAAATTTAAAGGTCAGGGTTTCATAAAAAGGCAGAAGGGACCCTAACTAAAGGATGAGGGGCAGGGAAGACCTCCCTGAAAAAGTGACTATACAGACACAAAGAAAAAGGCAGTGTGACAGGAAGAGGCAATTAGGTACGGAATGGTGGGTTAGAGGTCAGCAGAGGCAATTGGCATACACTGTCAGAGGACTGGGAGAAGGCCCTAAACCTTAATTCTACCAGCAAGGGCACAGGAGGATTTTCAGAAGGGAAGTGACCTGTTCAGCTTTGTACTTTAAAAGAGTGCTCATTTCCATATGGAAAATGGATGAGCAGAGTGGCTTGGGAGATAGCTGTTACAGTGATACAGATGACAGAATATGGTGGCTTCAACTTTGATGTTAACAGTGGAGATGGAGAATTAGGTGGTTTCAGTTATATTGTGAAGGCAGGAGCTGTTTAACTTAGTGATTCACTGGACGTGGATGGGGAAATTAGAGAGGGTTGTCTACAAGGATGATTTCTGGGACCTGGTTCCAGCCACTCCATGATAGGCAGAGCGAGTTTAGAAAAGGAGGCTTGCTTCAAATAGGTTAAATTTTAAGAGGTTGCAAAGTAAGTGCATTTATTCCAGTCATATGGGTTTGAAGTTGAGAGGAAAAGTCTAGCCTCCAGGTAAAAACTTGGGAGTCTCTTTATAGAGGGTATTTAAAGTCATGAATTGGTTGATTTAATCAAGGACAATATAAAGCAAATGGACAACCTGGAACCTGCTCCCAAGAACTCCAATTCTAAGAGGTTTACTTGTTGGGATAGAGGCAACACAGATAAAAGAAATCCCTAGCTTCCCAGATAGACTTGAACTTCTGGAGAAGAGGAAACCTGCCTAGTTCATTTCTTCAAAAAAAGAAAAAGAAAGAAAACAGCACTTTGACCTTACCAGGTATTAAATAAATATTTGTGAATGACACCCAAAGGTGGGCAGAGCATTGGGCTGAGAATCAGAAGATGTGAATTTTAAAATTTTATGATTCTTGGTAAAGAGGAAAACTTTAAATCTATATTAGTGATTTAACAGAATATGACAAGTCTTCATTCCTTCAACTAGTATTAAATAGAACTTAAAGGCACAAATGCTGGATAAGACTGGGAAGGGAAAACATAAAAGAGGCAGAGAGACAAAGAAAAAGGTGCTTCCCAACTTCTTTAGCTTATTGAATTCTCACTACATGCCTATGAGTAACAACCTACAAAAAGATAGGTTTTATATTTGATAGCTTAAGAAACAGACCTTCGAAGTTTCAACTTCACAGTCAATAAGCTGTGGGACCAAATCCGTTTACCTCTCAGATCTGAGTTTTTACAACTACTGCACCGATCCTTCAACCCTCACTCAACAACTCACAACCTGGTAATGAAAATTAACCAACCATGCCGAATGGCCCATGATTGAAGACCAAGATAAGAGCTGCTGACTGTGGATGTTAAAGAAAGACACAATCAGTATAACACAGGTGGTCAGGAAGCTCTGGAGGCCCAGTTGGACCTTAAAATAAGGATAAGAGAGTTTAAGAGTTGAGAATGCATGTTCATAGGGGCAGGGCAGCAAATTCCAAAGCCATGACACCATCAAGAGAAGCAAAATTAAGCCTTAGAAATTCTCCTTCTGCATGCCTCATGCAGGTCCTTTGAGAATGTTCCCAGAGTCAGGTGGCTTTTCTATGATGACGGACATTGAAGCAAGCACAGGTAAAGCATTTGAGTTCTTTCTTATGATAACTAAGGATCTGGGAAAGCATGTAACTTGGGATCTAAATTTGGTGTTCACGGAAAGACATGATGCCAATCATGAGTAAAATAAAACCATCCATGGTTTTAATAAAATAAAGGAGGTTATCTGTAGAAACCTTTGCGCTAATTTAACTTTACTGCTATCAGGTCCCCTCTTATACTCTCCCCTTATACTCTGAGATCTTTGAGGAAAGGGTACTTACATAGTCATTTTCTCATGATTCAAAAGCTTGGCATAGTGCCCTGTCCATATTAGTTATTGCATAAACGTGTTTTAAACTATTAGGAAATAAATATCATATGTATTAACAAATAGAACAATGATCCTTGTGAATGAGGCTGCCAAGGTGATTTTCCCCTCTTTCCTATTACTAGGTTTTTTTTATCAATCAAAGGGGGAAGAAGGGAAGCAGGTGCCAAATGTTCCATTTTCAACAGCAACAATTTCCAATATCCCAAATTAATTAGTAAATGGAAATACTTTCCAACCTGCCAGAGAACTACACCTAGAGCAGCTACAAATTACCAGCTTACTTCAGTTCTTTTGAAGGGGGTCCTAACGATATACTGCATAGTAAGGGTATTCTCATAGTCCTCTATTTGCACTGAGCCAATTCTATTCTCAACTCTCCCAGTGACTAATTGGATCCTTTTGCAAGAAATCTGGCCAGGGAGAGCGAGATGGGATGTCCTGAGGCCAGGAAACTGCAAAGCTTGACCTCCTTCTTGATAAAAACCAACCACAATTACATAAGGCTTAGACTTTCATAAAAACTTGCATTTATAACATGCTTAAAAGCATGCCAAGGGCTTTTTCTTTCATCATCTCATTTGATTTCCCCACAAATAATCTTGTGAATAAGAAGCACTTAGCACAGAGCCTGTTAAGGGTGCAGTTAATATTCAATGAATGAACAAAGGCCGAGCAGGACTTGTGTGCAGCTCATTTCACAGATGAGAAACTCAGGCTCGGAGAAGTAAATCTCAGCGGGCTCCAGGGCTCCCAGAGCGCCGGGCTCGGCTGGCCCATCTGAAGGCGCGCGCGCGGCTGCTGAGGCCCCTTCGCGGTTCGCCTCTTCCAGGCTGGCTCTCGATGCACCCTTCTCACCACCCAAGTCCTCCGTGCGCCGTGGGCCCCCCGTGCGCCGTGGGTCCCCGCGGCGGCCACCTCCCCGGTCATCTCGACGGTCACATCCGGGGTGGGGAAAGGCCTCTGATCACAGCGCCCCCGAGTTAGTCTCGGCTGGCGCAGACCCGGGTTCGGCACTTATTCGACCACCACGCCTGCGCAGGAGTCTCTTCCATTTCTGCCCGGGCGGAAACCCACGCGTTAGATCTCGGTTCCGGGGCCAAACTCTAGGGCCTCTCTGAAGGAACCTGCGCCTTTGTATCTGGGTCTCTGTCCGCGATGCTGAGCAGGACCGGCCTTTCTGGCTAACCTCGCGAGGATGAGCAACTTCCATAAAGACAGACCTTAGGTTATCATCCCAAACTGCTAGTTAGAAAAAAGAAGTTAACCCTCCAGCAAAATGGTAGCACTTGGAAAGGTAGGTTAAGAACCAAATTACATGGATTCAAATCTGCCACTTACTACCTAGATGCATTTGAGCCTTAGTTTCGCATCTGATAATGGGAACTTTAAATGTGTTCATAGATGTACATTACCTATACTAGAACAGTGTCTGGCACATAATGTAAATATTATGTAATTGCAAAGTTCTGTTGGCCCAAATATATTATGGAACAAACATGATAACAATGCTAACCTTGAAATATGATTTTTTTATACTGTTAACATATGATTACAAGATTTGCCTCCCCTGTTCTCCTAACTACCAAGAAGTCTTCTCTCCTTTGCCTGAGTATTTCACCAGCTCTCTGTAATGGTTAAGCGTATGTATGTGTGCAGTTGCTGAATTTGGCAAGTCGGATCTGCTAAACAATAAAGACACTCTTTATATAAGATGGCATTTGTTTTAGTAATAATATGGAAGCAAGAGAGAAAGGGAAGAAAATACATCACCAGATCAGCAAAACCTGAAGTCATGTAGCTGAGGAGTCCTGGGGCAGCTTTTCAGGGTCTGGGACTGGGAAGTCCTGGGCAGACCATCCTCTCCACAGGTGAGACTCCAAAGTCTTATACTCAGTGGGGCTCCTGAAATACAAGTTATAACAAAGAAAGCTTCAGTCTAACAATGTGTGTGACCTAGTGATCCCCTCAAGGACACCTCATCCTCCCAAGGGACTGGCCAGATCCCTGATGGTCTTGAAATAGTGAATGCCTCTGAGTTCTCGTGTTTGAGCCAAACCCACTGAGAATTCAGCATTCTTTAGATGCTCCATCAAGGGTAAGCAGGTCACAGCAGGCACATGAACATAAAAATATTTAACATATTTTCCTTAGCCCTTTACTTTCCTAATTTGCTGACCAAAAAGCATTTTTCCAAAGCAGACTTGTGTCCCAGGTTGTACCTACATGTAAAAGAAAGCCTATAATTTTGATGTGTTGAGAAACAAGGTGCAGTTGTCACTTATTGGCAAATAAGGGCTCTTACTTTACTTTATATACATTTTTTCAATTAACTAAAAACTTAACTTTCATTTCTGAGTCTGTGGTCTTACTCTCCACAATGCCTATAGTAGATTGCAAAAATAAAATAAAACCACCAAAAAAATTCATTCCTGTATGTATTCCTCTTTGCAATATGTGTTTTTGTTACATTTCCTTTTCATAGATGGAGTTTATTTATTTACCCACTTGAATCTGGGTTGGCCTGGTGACATGCTTTGACAAATAGGATACAACAAAGCTCCATTATGGAAGTCCTAAGCCTAGAACTCAAAGGCCTTGTAACTTCCACTGTCTTTCTTTCCTGCACCTAGGGCAGCCACTATCCTGATTTGCTCAGGCCTGAGGAGTTTCCCAGGATTTGGAACTTCCACTTCTAAAATTAGGATAGTTCTAGACAAAGCAGCATGGCTGCCCTGAGACTGGCAGCATCCTCCAGGATGAGAGGTTCCTGGAAGGGAGTGGCCTGGTCAACATCCAGCACCAGCAGCATTTGACTCATCCAGCCCCAGTCCAACCATCAGGTGATGACAGCCACATGAATTGATTCAAGGGAGACCAGCAGAGCCATCCAGCTGAGCTTAGCCCAAATTCCTGTCCTATAGAATTGGGAGAAAATGATTTTTTAAAGCCATCTAGTTCAGTACTGGTTCATTACATCACAATAGATAACTGATACAGTGTGGTAACCCCACAACTACAGGGGATTATGCTAAAAAGAAACTAAGCAATGAGCTCCAACTTTACCAGGACAAGGCCTAGCCCTCCTCCACCACTCATCTAATCCTTTATCCACGTGAAGAATATTTATCGAGCACTTATTGTATACCAGGAACTGTATCGTGTGCTTATCCAGGAGTGAATAGGTAAATTAAGGACTCTGTCCTCAATAATCTTGTTCAGTTTGGGATACAGATATAAAAGGAATAATTATAATCATAGGATGCTTTGAAAACGAATGGGGTCAAACTGAAGTGGAAGAGTGTAAAAATAGCAAGGGTTAAAAAAGAAGAAATGGCATTTAAATTTGGTGCTGAAGGAGGAGTTATCCAGGTGACAATTGGGCTGACGTGTTTTCCAGGCAGAGGGACCAGCACCTGAGAAGGTCCTGGATCGGGGAGGAGCTCCATGAGGAAGGACAGAGAAGCCAGGGTTCAGAAGCCAGAGGGGAAAGAGGCAGGGGATGAGATTACAGATGCAGGCGGAAGCCAATCCTGCAGAACCCTGTGAACACAGTGGGGCTAACACGCACCTACCTGGCATCCAGGTAGATCACATCCAGCCCACCTGCCTCCTTGGAAAAGCATCATATGGTGCGCCATGCTGTATGTAAAGATGGATGACCTAGGAGATAGAATGCCCAGATCCATCTCAGCACATAAGTTTATTAACCCAGATTCTTCTAAAAGGAATTAATTCATATTCAACTCCATATATAGCAGGGATGATTGAGCACGAAGTGGTTTCATACAGGGAGGAGCTTTATACAATGATGTTACGAGGCTGTGATACTGAGGTACTAGGATGCCTGTGCCCCATGTTTTTGGTCACGTATTATAACCCCACCCATCCGGCTAAGAATCATCGATGATTTCACTCCTCTTATTTAGCCCATGGATTCTCCCCAATTCACCTAAGAAATCTCACTTTCTTACTGAACCAACAGATCATTAATATACTAGCTTTTGTGTTGGACTTTTTTGAGTTCTTCAGTGTTGACCGTTTCATCCTTTCGTGATGCCCTCATTCAACAAACATTTCCTGCGCATCTACATCTGTGTCAGGTGCAGTCCTAGGCGCTGAGGGTGCCCTCACGAACAAGACAAAGTCCCCGCTCTCTAGCAGGAGAGAGAGATCCTAGAAAGTAGTTGTGTAAATATAAACGCAAAGGGTGATAAATGCAAAAAATTTCAACACGAAAATAGGTGGGGTGAAAGAAGGGCCTCCAGTTTCAAACAACAGTGTTAGGAGCTAATTACCAAGAAGGGAAATTTGGGAGAAGCGGAGGTGCTTTCTTTTAGCACCGCTCTCATGAACTCCCTTCCTTCATCAGCTAGAAACACTGGGTGTTTACTGTGCTGTAGGCTCTGCAGGGTGAGAGGAGATAAGACAAATAAATCATTGACCTTGTCCCAAGGGGATTACTATATAGCTGGGAACATCAAAAATGCACTGTGCTATAGCACATTCGTTCATTCTGCTTGGGGCCATGTGGGAGCAGAGAAACTCTTGCCAGCTCGCCTTCACTGTGCCCCATCCATCACCCTGAGATCTCCTTACGGCCACCTCCAGAGGCTCTTTGATTTCTTTCAGCTTCTCAAGTAGTCATGTCCTCCCTGCCTCCGGCCTTTGCTCATTCTGTTCCCTCAGCCTGGAATGCTGCCCACCTCCTCCTTCTCCAGCCTGACTTAGGATGCCATTTCCTTAGGGAATCCTGCCATAGGATGTTCAGGCTATGAACTTGGCAGCCATATACAATAAGTCTGCACAACAGGTGGCCTCTCAAATCTCAGCAGCCAACACCATAAGCATTTGCTGGCCCAGAGGTGACTGACCATTCGATGTTAGTTTTCTTCCTCGCTTCTCAGCATGTTTCCTTTTTTGCCCTGACCACTAGGAAGCGCTCAGAAAATTACAGAAATGGTCAAAAGATGTATAATCTTCCTCAGAGAGTTTTCTGTCCAAAAGGGGACAGACATCAAATCAATAACTTCCCAACTAAGTAGAGAACTAGAATGTTGGTGGGCTCTGTGAATAAGGAATACAGACATTAAAAAATAATATAACTTAGAAAACTTCAGCTTCATGGGGGGAAGATGGTAGGCACAATGATAGCCCCCAAGGATGTCCGTGTACTAATCCTGGAACCCGTGGCCATGCTGTCTCACATGGCAAAAGAGACGTTGCAGATGGGACCAGGTTAAGGACTGTGAGATGGGAGATGGTCCTGGATCACCTGGGTGGGCCTTATAGGGTCCATGTGAGCAAAAGAAGAACCGTCTCAGTGACAGAGTGTGAGAAGGAACTTGACTGGCCATGGTGACTTGGAGGTTGGAAGATGTCAGCCATGAAGGTGGACCCTGGGTGGCCTCTAAAACAGGTGAAGTCAAAGAAATGGCTCCTCCCCCTGCCTGCAGCAGGAATAGGACCCTGCTGACACCTCAGCCTTAGTCTTAGGGGTCCTATTTGGGGCTCTGCCCTCCAGAACTGTAAGATAATAAATTGGTGTTGATTTAAGCCACCAAGTCTGTGGTACTTTGTAACAGGAAATGAATACAGGCTGTCAGCTCGGTACATTTGTGGAAGAAAGGGAAGGTGGGCGAGGAAGGGGGCCAGGTAAGGGAAGCATGTGAACCGCGGGAGGCCGAGCAGGATGGAGGCTGAGCCCAGTGTAGGCCATGGTCTCTGGAGCTGGCTGCAAGCTGACAGCTTCTGCTGCTGCTTGTGGGGAAAAAGCCTCTTGTCAGTCAAAATCTAGCGAAGGTCATCTGCTGACTCCACTTTATTATGAGTCACCTTTAGCCTTCATTTTAAAACACTCAAAATCAAACCCTGCAGACCCCAGCGCTCTTGCAAACATATGGAACTGCGACCCCCACAGACGCAGTGGGAACATTTTAAATGTAGATTAATACTTTCCTATGAACCCGGCTCTAGCACCGTAATCCTCCCTGCCACGCAGCAGACCCGGGGGACCTGCCACTGGTGTGGTGGGAGCGCCCAGTCATCTCTGCACACGGAGGCCACGTCCCTGTCCTGAGCAGCCCCCGTGGTTGAAGGGCTGGGCCCGGCTTTGCACCTCAGTCTCTGTCCTTGGTTCTTCTGGTCACCTACCTGGGGAGTAAGGCCGGGAAGGAAGAGAGAAAGGCAAAGTTCAAGTGCAGAGTCGGCTGCTGGATCAAAGCCCTGGAATCTTATTTCTAAAATTTCTCTCCAGGGAAAACAAACACCCCCTCCCTCGGCCTCTCTCGATGTGGCATTGGGAAGAGCTGCTCTCCAAATAAAAATGGAAACGCCTCTTTGCTTTTGCCCCCACTGCCAGGAATGTGCCCCACAAACGGATGTTCAAAAGGCCTCACTCCGTCTCATCTGGGTACCAGCTTTCAAATCCCCAACCTGCGACACAAAGTGGACATCCCAGTTGCTCTTGTCACTGTGTTAGTCAGCTTTTTCATCTCTGTGACCAAAATACCTGAAAAGAAAAACATAAAAGAGAAAAGCGTATTTGGTGCTCATGGTTTCAGAGGTCTCCGTCCATAGACGGCTGACTCCATTGCTTTGGGCCCAAAGTGAGGCAGAACAACATGGCGGAAGGTTGTAGAGGAGGAAAGTGGCTCAGGACATGGCAGTCAGGAAGCAGAGGCAGCTCTCCTCACTAGCAACAAAATCCCCCAAAGACATGCCCCCTTGGGACCTACCTCCTCCAGCTACTCCCTACCTGCCTACAGTTATCACCCAGTTAATCCACATTGGTGGATTAATCCATTGATTAGGTTAAGGCTCTTATAACCCAATCATTTCACCTCTGAACCTTCTTGCACTGTCTCTCACAGGAGATTTGGGGGGACATCTCATGTTTAAACCATAACGGCCACTATTGGAATGGCTCTGTTTATTGACTTGTTTGTTTGCGGTCCATCCCTCTCCGGTCCCAGCTCCCCACTTCACTAGGACAGAGTAAGCCCCTGGGAAGACAGACCTGTCCCCTTGAATGCAGCTGTGCCCTCAGGACTTTCCACATGTCTCATTCCTGCCCAATAACCACATTCCCATTTTTCAGCCACCATCGTGTGAGTTGAACTGGGACCCTCCATCCCCACTCACATAAAGTCCTAACCTCCAGTACTTCAGAATGTAACTATTCAGAGATAAGGTCTTCAAAGAGGGGATTAAATTAAAATTATGTCATTAGGGTGGGCCCTAGTCCAATATGACAGGTGTCTTCACAAGAAGAGGAAATTTGGACACAGACAAATAGAGACAGGAAGACAATATGAAGAGGTAAGGAGAAGCTGGTCATCCACAAGCCAAGGAGAGAGGTCAGGACCAATTCCTTCCCTACAGCCTTAGAAGGAACTGTCAGCAATTATTTCCCCAAATCTTGGGGTCCCCATCTCTAGGAACAGGACAAGTCATGACACAGGAGAGCAACCAGAGTGACAAGCCTTTATTCAATGGTCAGTGAGTGGAGCAACTGGAGTCTCTTCTCTCAAAGTATGTCCTCCCTTCCCAGTAAGCCAAGGGAATATAGAGGTTTATGGGATGGGGAGCAGCTGAAAGATGAATGGGCTGATTTGTGATTTTGCCAGGAAAGCACCAGCATTGTCTCCAAAAACTCTATTTGCATAACTGACCCTATTTGGCTAGTTCAGGGAGTTCCCATGGAAATCATAAACTGTCATGGCGGTAGCAGGTGGGAGTTCACTATGGAGGACAAACAAGATGGCGCCCACACAAGCTTAGATTGCTTGAGTTCTGCTGAGCTCAGCGTGCAAGCCCTTGGTTGACTATTGCTTTTCCCTGGAGTCCAGATGTCTCACATCTCTGACTAGAGCCGGCATCCTCAGGGCATGCGCAGACCCAGCAGGTGGGCTGGATGCAGGAAGAAGGGAGACAGGAGCATCTGGGAAGGGGCTGGTAACAGAACCAACCCTGCCAACAGCCCGATCTTGGACTTCCAGCTTCCACACCTGTGAGAGAATAAAGTTCTGCTGTTTAACCCTCCCGGCCTGTGGTACTTTAGTAGAGCAGTAAAATGATACAGACAGCCACAAGAAGAACCAGGAACTTAAGAAAGTCCTAGATGGAATTTCTATGACCTAAACTTCATCAGTTAGACACGAGCAAGGATGGGGCAGGAAAAAAAAGGGGATGTTCCCTTTTCTGCGCATCTTAAAGAGTCATGTCTGGCACCCCCATAACAAAGGACAGCAAGAGAGAAGCATGACAGGTTTATTTGCTTGTAGATTTAAACAACACAGGAGCCTTAGAGGGCAGACCCAAAGATGTGATTCTCCACGCTGATCCTCAGGTTCAGTGACGTGTGGGCAGCCGGGTGGAAATGTGATTGGACAAAAAGGGTGTGAGCTAAAGAGGGCAGACCAAGGGGGCCCAGCAAGCCAGCCTGTCCCCATCACTCCTGGCCTGTCTGTGCAGCACCCCTTCCTTCCAGGTGTGGGCAGGACTCTCCTAGAAGGGGGCCTTACCACCTACCACCAAGCGTGGTGGGCCTGAGGATTCCTCCGTGGCCAGCTCTTAGACAGAGGGCATGGGAGTTCGAGTGTTATCTTTAGGTTTTATGGTTTGCTTAGGGGGAAAAGGGGTTCTGATTCCTGTGACCCTTCCACCTTGGGGAAGAGGAATTCTGGTCTCTGTGGCTTTCCTCGGGGAGGAGAGGGGAGGAGACAGAAGGGCAGGAGGGCAGAGAGGAACTTTGCTTCTAGGGCCTTCTCTTGGGATATCACTTTCTGAGCCCCAACACAAATAGCCGGCACCCTTACTTTGGATAATCTCAAGCCAGTCTCATAAAAAGACTCTCTGTAAAGACAAGGGCAGAGTGTGGGTATGGGGCAACAGGAAGGAGTGTAGTACCCCAGGACTGGCCACCGTGGGGACCTGTTATACCCTGGGCTGCTAGGAAGAGGGAAGGGAGCAGCCAGCAGAAAGAGAGAGAGAGAGAGAGAGAGAGAGAGAGAGGCCTGAACAGAAGCTGTGGGCTTCTAAGATCAGCTGTCCTGCCATGAAGCTGCAGAGAGGGAGCAGGGACATAAATACCCCTCTCCACTCCCATCCCTCACAAATGGCAGAACCCATGATGCGCCCCACCATCCAGCCCTCTGCAGTAGAAGCAGAGTGTGGAGCTGTGGAGGGCTGTACAGAAGATTCCAGCACAACACCCCTTCCCCTTTGTCAAGCACTAAACCTGCTTTCATCTTTGCCCCTCACCTGCCATTTCTAAAGCGTGTTCTCAACACTGAATGCCGCTCCGACCCCCGAATGAGTCTATATATTGAGCTTTTCCTACGCTTTGTTAATAGCATGTTGCAGGAGGGGAGCACAACCCAGTGCCTGCATCACCTGGAGCTGAGTGGTGGTCCTCCCCTAGGGAGTCTCAGGCAAAATCCTTGTGAGATACTTCAAAAAAGCTATTTACCCATGCCCAGGACAATTTAGGAATACAAACAAATACAAAAGCCCACGTTTACTGACCACCTACTAAGTTTCTGATGGTTAAGTGGCTTTGTCCTTCCAAGCAATGGTGGAAGTCATATTATTATCCCTACTTTGCAAGTAAGGAAAAAGGCTCAGCGGAGTTCCTTGTCCAAGGTCACAGAGCCAGCAAGTAGCAGGCAGGAATGGGAACTCTGGGCATCTCTCTCCAGTGTCTTTTCCTGCCCACTGTCCCGGATGCTTTCCAAAGATATGCATTGACTCCAGAAAAAGAGCTAATAGGCAACATAAGGAGCTGAGTGTGATAACAAGGCGACACTCGCCACTTTCCGTCTGCCCAGACCCTCCAGCTCCCAGGAGTGGTCCCAGGAGGTACTCAACACTACCCTGAAGAGGCGTGTGGGGTCGTTCTCTCCATTTTAAAGACAAGGACCATGATGCTTGGAGGAGTTAAACAGTGTGTCCCAGGTAAGTCACAGGCTCGCAATTCAGTCCCCTAACAGCCTAGCTGTGGCGCTCAATGTCCTCAAGAGAACTGCAGCTACAAAAGCAGCATTTAGGAAACAGGCAGAGAAGGGAGACCGCCCACGTGTAGACAACACAAGCAGAGGTACACTCTCTGCTTTGCACTGTATCAAGGGGGTGGTGAGGGTGTAGCAAGAACTCCTCATGGAACTTTCCAGAAAGACTCTGCTTCCCCAGCGTTCAGGAAGACTGGAGGAGATTAGCTCTGACTTGGGATTCTCGACCCAAGCACTACTGACGTGGGGTTGGATCAGTCTGTTGTCATGGGGTGTCTGTCCTGGGCACTGCTGCAGCCCTGATGTCTACCCACTGGACTCCAGAGTGACCCACCGGCCCCACTGTACAACCCCAAACCTCGCCAATTAGCTCATTTTTGGCCAAGGGCCTCCGTTGAAGCTCAGAATGAGGGTGAAGAGCAAGAAGGAGACTCAAGGCAGACATTCTTCATCTTCTCGGAAGAAGGCAGAAACCAGGACAGGGACAGCCAGCAGGAAGCCCTTGTGGTTTGATGGCAAGGACCACTGGCACTGGATAGGCAGGACTTGAACCTGGGATGTCACTTACTGCTGTACAGTGGGGATCAGACCTCATCATCTCGCAGAGTTCTGGTTTCCCAGGCTTCAAAAGGACATAAAATAATACACCTTTCTACAGGCTGTTGGTATCCACGGGTACCTCCACTGACCCCTCGTGTGGCCAGGGTCAGTCACCCCTTTGCCCCCATTCCTAAGACCAGCAAGGCCAAGATCTGCAGCCAGCCTAGTGACTGCTATCCACTCTCCCGCCCACACTGCACTTCGATGAAGTCCTTTCTCGCCCTCTAAACAGCTGGCCAAGATGAGTCACCACCACAGGAGAGCCATATCCTGGAGAATGAGGAGCACTACAGGCAGAAGGGGGGGGGGCGGAAAGCTGGTGGAAAGGAGCAGAGATACAGTGGAGTACAGAATATGTGGGATGGCAAGTTGTCTGGGGACTTGACAGCGAGAGAGTGCAGCTATCCAAGAGCAGAAGTTGAGAGATACACTGAAACCAGATTTTGAAAGACCAGATCACAGCGTCTATCCAGCGAACTCCTGCTCATCCTTCAAGACCCACCCCAAAGAAGGGGAAAAAAAAGAAAAAGAAACAACATCAAACACCCAGAGTGGGGTGATTCCAAGGCCTGTGGCCAACAGCAGTTTGGGGCACCAGCTTCTGAAACGCCAGGCCCCTGCTGTTTACGTGGAAATTCCTTGCTATGGTCATTAATCCCAAATGCCATCCTCTCTGTGACATCTATTCTGCTTCCCTCAGGTGATCCACTCACTCTGTCCAGCAGGCAGTGTGCCCAGGACAGGAGAGAGGCCACATATTGTTCATCTTTATATGCTGCAGGCCCAACGCAGAGCCTCTATGACAGATGTCGCCAGTGGCCTGCTACCGTCCTTCCATCTTCCCTTCTAATAGAATCCCAATTGAGTACCGGGCTTAATTAACATACTCACATCCCCAGACTCCCTGGGAGCTCGGATGCCACGTGACCCAGTTTGAACCATTTAGAGGCACATTGAATTCTACAGGGTGGGATTGTAATGAGGCCATAGTTTTTCTAAGACAAGGTCTGGACCTGGGGGATCTTCGCCTTTGGCCCTTCTTGCCCCCCACCCTCACCTCATCTTCCCTCCTAGAACCTTGGACTACACACACGGAGTCGGAGTGGTCCTCTGGTGACCTAAGGAGGAAGGACTCACACTGGGGTGGGGGGGAGCTGAGCAGACACCTGGATGGATCCTGAGTCACAAGAACCTCCTTGCACAGCGGTGACAACCTCAGGCTTCCCTCCCTAGGCTGTTTTTAAATG
Source organism: Marmota monax (assembly GCF_021218885.2). Classification (NCBI taxonomy): domain Eukaryota; kingdom Metazoa; phylum Chordata; class Mammalia; order Rodentia; family Sciuridae; genus Marmota; species Marmota monax. The sequence goes on along the minus strand of NW_026694432.1, from coordinate 25,507,924 downwards.
TGGAAAACAATCCTCAGTTTGATTTATCTACCACTCAGGCTCCTGCTCTCTGTAAGTAAATGTAACTCTAAATGCTATGCCTGGCACATGCCAATGTTCAGGGAGTTCTGATGACCCAGTGGAATGGCCAGGCCCCTGCTGGCTCAGCTCAGGCCACTTGGCCTCCAGTGAGCCAGTAAAGACACATAAAATGTGCAGAACTAGGAAAACTTATGCTTTTTATTCTTAGGCTAAAAATTCTTGGGTATTTCCTTTATTCTATTTTGGGGGGGATTGAACCCAGGGGCACTTAAGCACTGAGCCACATCCCCAGCCCTTTTTGTGTTTTATTTAGAGACAGGGTCTCACTGATTTACTTAGGGCCTCACTAGGTTGCTGAGACTGGCCTTGAATTTGTGATCCTCCTGCCTCAGCCTCCTGAGTCTCTGGGATTACAAGGTATGCGCCACACTCGGGCCCCACTATTCTTAAGAGCAGAAGTATTCCAGGTCTTTCTTTTTCAGGGATATCTACCCTGTTTTTATTAGAAGAGGCTAATTTTTTGGAGACCATTCCTAACTAATTCATATATATTTGGAGGAAATCTGTCAAGCTGGGGGTATAGGCCTTGATTTGGGGATTGGTAGGCCCAATTGTCTGTCTTTTAAGAAATGCTTGCTGAGCAGCTGGTCTGCCATGCTGTGGGCACTATGCTGAGACCCGGGGACACAGGGATGAAAACAGTCCCTTTGGAGGGGGTTGCTGTCTGTGGGAGAGACTGTGCCTCACCCAACACAAGCACTGCGGGGTGCCTGGATATAGGGGAGACAAGTAACAGGTGCAGAATGAGGGGAACTGGCCTGCACTGGTGTGCAGGGAGGCTTCCAAAAGGAGCTGTCATTCAGGCCAACGTGAGCGGAAGACTTGGCTTCAGATCTCCAACCTGTCACTTTCAAGTGGCTGTCCCCTGGGTCCCCAGTGAGCACCCCTCCACCCCGGCCTCCATTTCCACAATGGAGACATAGGATTCCTAACGTATCTCTTTTGTAATTGTGAAGCTTCAGTGAAATAATGTCCACAGGAAGCCGGGGTGGCTCTGCTGGCTCTGCTCCAGACCAAGCCCCTGGCTGCTCTGCACCCGCGCCCAGAGGGGGTCAGAGGACGTTGATCTCCACCAGTTCAAACCTGCGAGGATCCAGGATCAGGAAATCATGCACTGGGGAGGCGAAGCAGAGCCGGGGAGGGTGGGAGATAACTAAGTCCCCAGTGCTGAGCCCTAGCAAGGCCTCCAGCTCCTGGCCTTGGTCCCCTCTAAAGGTCCTGACTTATCTTAAGGCTTCACTGGAGCTAACCTGGGCCAAGGGATGGGGGGGGTGGACCATGGAGACCCTCCCCTGTGGCATCCTGGAGAGATCTGAGACACTGAGCTGGGAGGGGCCACACAGAGCAAGGGGCCAGCTCCTCAAGCTCAGGGTCCCCTCCCTAGGGCTCCGGCCACCAGGGCTGTAGGGCATACCCACACACAACAGAGGACCTGTCCATCCACTTCCCATCCTGGACCCTCTGTCCTTTCCTCTGTCAAATAATAATTAGGTTAAATTAATGATCTAGGCCTTTGCCACATCTTAGAATGTCCAGCTGCTGTGCCCCAAACCAGCTAAATCAGAACCTGGGGGTGGGTCCTGGGCACCAGCATGTTGGAACTCCCCAGGAACCCCAACCTGCAGCCACTGTGGGGACCCCGAGCGCTAACCAACCTGAGTTCTGACCATCCGTCCAGCCGTGAGGCCAAAGCCACTTCCTAGCTGTGTGGCCTCAGAGAAGTGACTCCCTAAACCCCAATAAAAACCTCATTGTTAAAAAAAAAAAAAAAGTGACAGCCATGTTTCCCTCCTCAAGGTGTCACCAGGACAGAAAGGATTGATTCCCAGGAACCGCGCAGGCTCCGCCCTGGGAGCTGGTGGTGGCCTGGCTGGCTCCTACTGGGATCCTGAAGGAGGCAGAGGTGGAGGAGGAAGAAGGGACTCCATGCATGTCCTGGGTCTGGCCCTGCTCCCCACCTTGGCCCTGCCTTCCTGTCCATCAGCCGCAGAAGCAGAACAAATGCAAGTCTCGTGTCCTGAAGAGCCCAGGAGGCAAGAGAGCATTGATTGGCATTTGAGAATCCATTGGTAGGAAAGACAGTGGATGAACCCAGAGAGTCAATGAGCAGGAGTCTTAACGTTGCTGTGACCAGCACTGTCCAACATGTTTAGGGAACTGCTAAAACAAATATTAGATGTTACCTGGTTCTAACTTCTCATTTAAGCCATGAATACTTCAAGGCACAGAGAGGTTAAAGAATTCACCCAAGGTCACACAGGCTTGCATCAAGCCATGTCTCTAATCCAGGTGTTTTTTGTTTTTTTTTAACTTCAGTCTAGAAGTCATTAAAAAGAAAATAATAACACTGTGTAGCCTTCTCTCAGAGGACAAAAATCCATCAGCATTAATCAGTCATTTTTACTTTGGCAAGGATGCCTTATCTCTTCCTTCTAAGCAGACACAGTGCCTGCAGCCAAAAGAGCAATCGTGATAATTAATAATAATATTTTGCACTTGGAATTTTCTCCTGGCAGCAGCTGCTCTGAGAGCATCTACTCATTCAGCCACAAATATCAGCCAATCAATCAGTCCTCAGGACCCCGGAGAGATCCAGCTGTCAGCTCCTCACCCTATGCTGGGTCCTGGGCGGGACCCACAGCATAGGAAACGGTGCCAGCGCTCAGAGAGCTTGGGGAGGCAAAAATAAACCCCAGAGAGAAGCTGTCACTAAAAAAAGCACCGGGGCTCGGCAACATCAGTGTCCACAGTGTGGCAATGACAGTCAGGTGCCACGACATGGGCACTCGAATTGGGTTAACCAGCCTGTCTCCCTCCCTCGGTGGGCATCACTGAGGGTGACCAGAATTCATTCAAGAACAATGCCAGGTGGCACTGACTGTGCCTCGAACAGCACTTGAGCAAGGCCACGCGGGGGACACCTGCTGTGCTGCTGTGCTTCTCAGCTCTGCGCCTCGTGCCCCTGTGAGCCAGGGTCCCGTGTGGACACAGATGGAGCGCTCAGAAGGTTCCAGGGAGGGCGTGACAGAGCCTGTGAGGTGTGGCCAGGATTAGGGAAGAAGGGTTGGAGAGAGCAGAAGGCTGTTCCCGCAAAGGGACAAGACCTTAAGGGACTGGGGGAGCGGGCAGCTGGAGCCAGGGAAGAGGCAGCTGCTGGGGGACCTGTAGCCGGGCAGGAGGACCGAGCAGAAGGCCCGGGCAGGGCCTCCTGCCCTTCCATCTCCTCTTGATTCTTCCAACCCAAAGGCAGAGGCCAAGGACAGCTGAGGGATGGAGTTTGCAGTGGTCAGCCTCCAGGGACTCAAGCAAGTCAGAGAGTGGCAGATAATGAACTCAGCAAGGAGCAGTAGAGGTGGGGAGGGGACAAACAGATTTATCAAAGTTAAACACAACCAACAATTCAATATGGCGGCACTTCCGTGCTATCAGCCCCAGGGTGTTGTGGCATGTGTCATTTAGTCTCCCAACCCCCGATGAGGTAAGGCCATCCCACACCCACACCCTCACCTCTTTCTCCGGATGGACCTTCTGCACAACTCAGTCCTTTCTTGGGTGTTTTGATTTTTCAGGGGAGCATAGAATACCTGTTCCTTCTTCTAGAATTCTGTCAATGACCTTGAGTCAAAACTTTAAAGTTTTGAAGATGTTGATCCTTGGACATGAGAAGTAGGTATGAAATTAGGAGAAAATTTACATCCACACCTGAGCAGCCAAAGAGGGGATCCTGAAAACCACTCGCCCACCACATCCCTTTACCCAGAACCCCTGAGAGCTTCCATCTCTCTTCTTCTGGGAAATGGGGCCTCCATGGTGGGCTTACTTCCCACCTGCTCAGCAACAGGAAGTCTCTCTCCCTTGGGCTCTGGATTTGGGTGACCTGAAAAGGGTCTTGACCACTGCTCTCACCTCATCGGGTGTTGGGAGACTAAATGACACAATGCCACACAGCACCCAGCATGTCCGGCCACAGCGGGCCCTCAGTACACACTGGCTCTTGTTGCCACCCACTGACTTAACACCTTGGATCAGAGGTCATGACCTGGACTTCAGAGTGGAGCTTGGCACTTGCCTTGTGATCATCATGATGCAAGACAGGTGAGCTGTTCCTCTCCCCCAGTGCATGAGGGAAGCGAAGCTTGCAGAAGTTATTGGAGTTGTTCTCGGCCACAGAGTTATAGACCCAGAGCCAGGATTCAACCCAGGGGATTGGCCTCGGAGCCGGGTTTTCTGCCTCGGTGGTTTTCACATTTTAAGCAGCAGGGCTCCTGGAAGCCCATACAGCAGATTTTGGGTGGGAGTCAAGAATTGGTATTTCTACCGAGTTTCCAGGTGATGCAGATGCTACTGTCTTGGGGACCAGTCCGAGAAACCCTGCTCTGCACTCTGGGTCTGCCTCCTCTGTGAGCCCTTCTCTGACTTCCTCCGTCTCCTACCTCGGTCTGCATGGTCCTGCTGAACCAGCCCACAGCCACACCCTCACCTCCTTCTCCAGATGGGTCCCTACAGGTCCCCAGAGCTTCTGCAGGTCAGCTCCCCCTGGGAATCACCCCACCCCTTGGACACTACTTCCTCCTCCCTCCCTCCTCCACCAAGACCCCTTGGGACAGCCTTGGAATAGTTTCTTCCAAGCCTGTCTATGCTCATGCAAACAAATACAGGTAGCTTTTTTTGTTCAGTATTTTTTTTTTCAGCAAAAATGAATTCATACTATGGAATTGTCCTGTTCCTGATCCTTCCTTTCTTTCCATTCTGCCCTTATGGAAGGAATGTCTTCTCCACTCCTGATGAGGCCCCGAGCCATGCGACTGTGACTGCTGCATCCTCTCATGCCCTCCCCAAGGCGCGTTGGAGCTCCCTGGAGTCCAGGATGAGGACCTGGGTGGGAGCAGCCCAGCCCCTTCCCCCCGCCCCCCTTGGAGTGAGCTGGCTGCTGGGAGCCAAGTTCTGCTGGGCTCTTCAGTCCTGCTGCGTCCAACGCTGCCTACACCCGGGGGCGAGCCGGCCTATTCTGAGAGCAGCATAAGGCAAGCCACTTCCCTGGGAGAAAGCCACCCTGTCCAATGGCAGCTTTATCTTTAGTGCAGGTGATGTCTGGGGGCTCCATCTGCTGTCCTCTTGTTCTGATTTCTCAATCGGTTCAGAATGTGGGCGGGAAAATAAGGTTACTCTTTATTGGTCCTCTTGACTTGCAGCCCTTGCAATATTTCTCACACCTAAAGACCCGGCTCATCTTAAGCCACTGATTCTGTTAGGATGCTCTTGGCTGCAAATAACAGTTGGCCCAACTAAAAGTAGCTTGAACTATAGGGGGCTGTTTTCTCACACAGTAGGATTTCTGGAGGCAGATCTGTTCACCAACCTCCTGATCCCATTGGGTTTCTTCTTGTCCTCAAATTGTGGCCTGGCTCTGGGTCACCTTTCCATCATTACACACACTGTAATGGTAGAAGGGCCCAGAGAAGTTAGACCATAGGGTTCCAATGTCTGCTGTGCTATTTCTTACCTCTAAGTCAGAACTCTCTGACCTTCAGTTTCTTCCTCTGTGAAGTGAGGAGAACAAGATCTTCCTTGTAAGAGTGCAGCGGGTATGGAATTAATCCTAGAGCCTAGCACAGTCCTTGACATGTAGCAGAACTCAGTACACTGTAGTTCATACCCCATTTTCCCTCCTACAACCTTCTCAGTTAAAGCGAGAAACTTAAATCATCAACTCTGATGCTTAGAATTATCTCAGGGGCTGAAGTTGCAGCTCAGTGGTAGAGCACTCGCCTAGCATGCACCAGGCCTGGGTTTCATCTCTAGCACCACAAAAAAATAAAAGAAATACCTCCGTTTATGCGTTGATTTTGTGTGCCAGTTATTCTGCACAGGAAGGAAGCCACGTTCTTTTCTACGGACTTGAACCTGCTCCCAGTCCCGGGGGCGCTGCTCCTCTGGAACCAGTTAGCCATTCCCCCACCTATTTACCTTTGTGCCCAGGGATCTGCGTGGGGCTAAAATTGCTAAAGTATTTTGTCCCTAGGCCTAGAATGACGCTTCTTCCTCGGGGCCATCTGCCAACACAGACGTCACAGGCTCCCACAGATACCCTGCATTAATTTGCCATAACAAAGCACGTCAGAGGGAGCGACTTAAACAACAGAAATTTATTATCTCATCACCCAGGAGGGAAAAGCCCAAGATCCAGGCCACGTGTCCTCTGAAGGTCCAAGTGGGAGGCATCGGTGCCAGGCTTCTCCAGCCTCTGGAAGCTCCCGGCTATGGCTGTGTGACTTCAGTCTTCACATGGCCTTTTCCCTCTGCAGGTGTCTTTGTGTCCAAATCCCCCCTTTTTCTAAAGACACCAGTCACCCTGGATCAGGGACCCAGCCTAACCCAGTATGAGCTCATCTCAACTAATCACATCTACAGTGGCCCCGTTTCTAAACCGGGTCACACCGTCAGGTGCTAGGGGTTAGGACTTGGACATGAATTCAACATTCCAACCCATGATGTACCCTGTGCTTAGCAATGGTGTCCCCCAAATACAGCCCGCCCATTTTTTTTACTTTGTTCTGTTTAGATATGCATGGCAGCAGAGTATATTTTGACATGTTACACATACATGGAGGACACCTTATTCTAATTAGGACCCCATCCTTGTGGCTGTACATGATGTGGAGCTGCCCTGGTCGTGTATTCATAGATAAGCAAAGGAAAGTTATGTCTGATTTATTCTGCTGTCTTTCCTATACCATCCCCCTCCCTTCTCTTCATCCCCCTTTGTCTAATCCAATGTGTGGGGAGCCACTCTGAATGATCACACCTTCCGGTCCTGAAGCACGAGGCTCTGACCAATCACATCTCATGGTGACTTAGGCGGTGTCCCAGCTCGGAGAGCAAGGTGGGTCTTCAGGTGTAGGAGTCACCAGCAGGTGTGGAGCTACACTCGCCTATTCCTTTGTAATCCTACCCCTTGCCTCATTTGAATGGCTTCTTGCCAATAAAAGGGTTCAGCACGTGCCATCACAAGACCCAAAGAAAAAGGTATTCTCTGTGATTATTTCATGCCAGTCCAGGTCACCTGGAGTGACTTCAAGTATTTAGTCATGGGACGATACCAATGAACTTCTATTCTTCCCTCCCCATTCCTTATTGTGTTAGCATCCACATACAGAGAGATTTTGATCTTGGGGGATTGGCTTATCTCACTTAGCATGATAGTCTGTGTGTGTGTATATATATATATATATATATATATATATATATATATACACACACACACATTCGTCTGTTGAAGAGCACCTACGGTTGGTTCCATAGCTTGGCTATTGTAAATTGAGCTACTATAAACATGGATGTGGCTGCGTTACTGTAGTATGCTGACTATAAGTCCTTTGGGTATATATACCGAGGAGTGAAATAGCTGGGTCAAATGGTGGTTCCAATCCAAGTTTTCTGAGGAATCTCCATATTGCTTTCCATAGTGGTTGCACCTATTTGCAGTCCCACCAGCAATGTAAGAGTGAACCTTTCTCCCCACATCCTTGCCAACATTTATTGTTACTTGTATTCTTGATCACTGCCATTCTGATTGGAGTGAGATGTATCTCAGAGTAGTTTTAATTTGCATTTCTCTAATTGCTAGAGATGTTGAATAATGTTTTATATATTTGCTGACCATTTGTATTTCTTCTGTGAAGTGCCTGTTCAGTTTCTTTGCCCATTATTTATTGGGTTATTTGGGGATTTTTGTGTTAAGTTTTTTTAGTTCTTTGTATATCCTGGAGAGTAATGCTCTATCTGAGGTGCAGGTGGTAAAAATTTTCTCCCCTTCTATAGACTCTCCTTTCACATTCTTGATTGTTTCCTTTGCTGGGAAGAAGCTTTTAGGCTTGATACCATCCCATTTATTGATTCTTGATTTTACTTCTTAGGCTTTGGGAGTCTTGTTGAGGAAGTTGATTCCTAAGCCAACATGATGGAGAGTTGGGCCTACATTTTCTTCTAGTAGACCAGGATCTCTGGTCTAATGCCTAAGTCCTTGATCCACTTTGAGTGGAGTTTTGTGCAGATTGGAGACAGGGGTTCAATTTCATTCTACTACATATGGATTTCCAGTTTTCCCAGTACTGTTTGTTGAAGAGGTTATCTTTTCTCCAATGTATGTCTATGATGCTTTTGTCTAGTATGAGATAACTGTATTTATATGGGTTTGTCTCTATGTCTTCCATTCTGTACCATTGGTCTTCATGTCCTTTTTGGTGCCAACACCATGCTGTTTTTGTTACTCAGTAGTATAATTTAAGGTCTGGTATTGTGATATCTCCTGATTCACTTTTCTCGCTAAGGATTGGTTTGGCTATTCTGGGTCTGTTGTTTTTTTCCACATTAATTTCATGATGGCTTTTTCTATTTCTATGAAGAATGTCATTGGAATTTTAATGGGAATTGCATTAAATCTGCATAGTGCTCTTGATAGTATGGCCATTTTGACAATATTAATTCTGCCTATCCATGAACATGGGAGATCTTTCAATTTTCTAAGGTCTTCTTCATTTTCATTCTTTAGTATTCTGTAGTTTTCACTGTAGAGGTCTTTCACTCCTTTTGTTAGATTGACTCCCAAGTATCTCTTTTTTTGAGGCTATTGTAAATGGGGTAGTTTTCCTAACCCCTCTTTCAGCTGATTCATCATTGGTGTATAGGAACACAATTGATTTATGGGTGTTAATTTTATATCCTGCTACTTTCCTGAATTTGTTAATGAGCTTTATAAGTTTTCTGGTTGAGTTTTTGGGTCTTCTAAATATAGAATCTTGTTGTTGGCAAATAGGGATAGTTTGAGCTTTTATTATCCTGTTCATATTCCTTTAATTTCTTTCTTTTGCCTAATTGCTCTGGCTAGAGTTTCAAGGACTATGTTGAATAGAAGTGGTGAAAGAGAGCATCCTTGTCTTGTTCCAGTTTGTAGAGGGAATTCTTTCCATTTTTTTTTTCCATTTAGAATGATGTTGGCCTTGGGTTTGACATACATAGCTTTTACAATGTTGAGGTATGTTCCTACTATCCCTAGTTTTTCCGGTGTTTTGAACATGAATGAATGTTATATATATATATATATATTTTTTTTTTTTTAGTTTTTAGTTTTTGGTGGACACAACATCTTTATTTTATTTTTATGTGGTGCTGAGGATCGAACCCAGCACCCCATGCATGCCAGGCGACCGTTCTACCGCTTGAGCCACATCCCCAGACCCTGAATGTTGTATTTTATCCAATGCTTTTTGTGCATCTTATTGAGAGAATCAAGTGATTCTTGTCTTTAAGTCTATCGATGTTATGAATTATATTTATTGATTTCCATATGTTGAACCAAACTTGCCTCCCTGCAGCCTACTCATTTTTATCTCTAGCTCTTGCCCACAGCCTCCCTTGACCAGATGCCCTTTCCCTTACTTCTGTGTCAAACTTCTATCCATCTGTTAAGGCCCTGCTCACACCACCTACTCTACATTGTCTTCTTTTGACCCTCCACTCAATCACCCCACCTTGTCCTCCTCTTAGACTCCCCTGTGCTCTCTGACATAGTTGGCCTCACACTCGACTCTGCAGTCCATGACAGATCCAGAGCAGCACCAGCTGCAGGATCCAGGGTCTCCCTGCTCACGTGTGGTCCACGGACCAGCGGCAGCCACATTTGCTCTGATAGAAATTAAGAACCTCAGCCCCCAGCCCAGACCTGCTGACGCTGAGTAATTCAGTTGAACAAGGTGTTTTGTATGTACACTTAAGCACGAGAAGCATTGATCAACACAGGGAACTTATTTGAGCCTCAGTTCCCTAACCTGTAAAGTTGGGGTAGTAACAGTACCTGCCTCAGAGAGGTGTTAGAGAAATAATTGAGAAAAAAAAATATATGTTTGGTGCTTAATCCAGTACTTGGAGCAAAATAAATACTAAATAATGGCAGGTGTAATCATTGCCAATATTAGCATACTCTCTTAAAGAGCAAAGATTAAATTAAATAAGGTAACGCACAAAACCTCTTAGAATAACCCTGCTAAGCACTCCAAAGGTAGTAGCTGTCGTTGTTGCTAATCTTAACTTCCTGCCCCCACTTTTCCAGCCCACCCCACCTTGGGCCAGCACCCTGCTAAAGCCCTCACCAATGTTTGTTGAGTGGGAGGCAATGGCCAAGTTAACAGGCCCACATGGAGAGGGACCCCCAGGCCTCATCAGTCTAACGGCACTCAGGGGCGAGTGCCAAGGCCTCCTTCCAGGTCTCTGGCCCAGCACACACATACTCAGTGACTTCCTGTCTTATTCATCTCCTGCCGCACCTGTCACAGAGGGAGGGGGGAGCAGGGTGGGGAGAGCAGTCTAGTGCTGGAACCATCATTCAGGCTGGAGTGTGGCTGTGGAACATGATTCTGGACTATGAGGCCCTGAGCTCCTAAGGGAGAGGAAGCGACAGGAAGCGACAAATGTGTCAGGACTATGTCCTATGTGCTGGGAATCCTCTTGGACCCTCTTACAGCCTCGTCTCATTTACTTCCCACAAAAACCCACAAGAAGCCATTGCTTTTAGCTTCATTTTCTAGAAGGGGAAACTGAGGCAGGTGAGGATTGAAGAGCCGGTGTGGGATCACGGGGCTAGTGACAGGGCTGGGATTTCAGCATGGGTCTTTCTGTATTTCTGAGACTGGCAGGAAAAAGAAGGACATGGACGACCCCTAAAACTTATCTCACCACCCAGCTTTGTTCAGAGCGGAGCAAAGACTAGCACCGAGAAGGTCCACACCAGCAAGGACCCCAAAAGCCTTCCAGAGCAGCGTGGAAAGAGGCCAAGACTGAGCCCGGAGGGGCCTTGGAGAGGACCCACAGGGGCTCCGGCAACTCTTCTGCTCCTTCCCATTAACAGACAGTCAGAGGCCCTGGGGGTTAGCAAGGCCTTGCAAAAGGGGCATGAGGAAAGTGTATTAATAGACACCTCGCTGGGTCTGTGGGCGTCTCACGCTCCCTCGGCCACATGAGCTTCCCTGGGCATTACAGCCCCTTCCAACGGCCACTCCAAACCTTCTTGGAAATCAGGTGGGGAACACATTTCTCTTATCACCTCCATTCTACAGAGATGACAATTGAGGAGTGAAGGGACTTCTCAGAAGCCTCAGAGCCAAGTAATGGAAGAGCCAGGATAGAAACCCAGCCTGCCTGATTCCAAACCGGCTGTTCCTGCTATCACCCCACTGGAGAAAGTCTCAGAGGCAAATGGAACACAGATGGAGGCCACCCTCTCTGTCCCCTGTGACTACAGTCCAGCTTGTTTTTGTGGAGTGAAAGACAAAGTCCTACTTCCTGAGGACAATAGGCACAGCCCTTATGGCATCGGGAGGTGGACAAAGTCCAATCTGAAAGGCCCTAGGCCCTGGGGGAGCTGCCGACACCTACTCACCATCACCTGAGGCAAAATATTCCAGGGATCTCCAACTCAGACCCCGGCGAGGTCCAGACCCAGCGGGTCCTCACTGCCTTCCTCCCTGTCCAGCTCCCGCCGTGTCCCTCCTCCACAGACCCCCTCCCTGAGCGCCTGCCCAAGATGCATTGGCTTGGTGATCTCCCTACCGGTTGCCAGGTTTCCTATTGCTTAATTAAATTTTAATCTCCAGTGACTCACTAATACAATTTGGCCTCATCCTAAAGAATGATGTCCACAAAATTATATCCGCCGTGTGCTTTTTATTCATGTTGATATACACAGAAATAAACACACACCTGTTAAAAAGATATTTATTCAAGTACCAGTTAAAAGCATCTAACATTCCACCAGGGATATGTGTACCAAATTCCAGAAAAATTGGACCTATATATACTTAAGGACCCCAGAACCACTTTTGCATGTGAGGTTGTCATGAGTCCACTTGACAAGGAGGCATGTGAGCCTCGGAGGTCACCTCCCCCAAGGGCAGACTGCGGTGAGAGTTCCAGGCCAGCGCTCTGCAGGGACTCCCATCAGAGGGGCCAGCATGCTTCACTCTGCCGGAAGCCCTGTTCCCTTGCACATTTGCATTGTCATACACAGGCCAGCAGTGGCCTCTGGGGCACCTGGGAGTGGACAATTCGTCTTATGCTCGTATAATCAAGACACTTCAGGAGAGAAAGCCAGGCCAGGCCTCCAAGTTGTCTTAAAGAAGCACATTCTAATTCCTTCTGAGGCAAAGCTTCTTCATGCCCCCGTGGCCAACAGTGCTGGGTTGGATTTCTGCAGCCAAGACCGCCATCAAGGGTCCTCGATGACACAGAGCAGGAGTCCAGCCAGATTCACTTAAAGGAAAAAGTCACTGGAAAGATGTAGAAAGCTTCCAGACCGGAGGAAAAGCTGAAACAAACAAATCAGATCTCAGAAGGAGCCAGAAACCAAGATTCCACACAGCTGGAACTCATGGGCCATCTCAGCCAGGACCCTGCAGGTGAGCCATGCTCCCTCGGTCACTGTCTTTGTGTGACTCCCTTGAGATCTGAGCTCCAGGCACAGGCTCTGGTCTGTGTCCTTCTCCTGGCTGGTGATGGGCAGAACACTGTGATTGACAACCTCACCAATCCTGCTCGTGGTGCAAGAGGGTGTCCACAAAGGAGCATCAGGCTGCGTTATCATCACAAGGAGGGATGAGGCTGGGAGACCAAATCCAGGCACCCGAGGCCACCAGCCTCAGCACCCTCAGTGCACACTGAGGGGTCCATCATCTTCTCAGTCTGGCAGCTCTAGGTTCCTATCAGAGCCACAAGGTGATAGAGGTCCTATCACGGATATTCTCCAATAACTGGCTAGCCTCAAGGGGGTGGGGAAGCCCCCTAGTGTGTCTTGGCCCACCCGTGGTTCTGCCTTCTGACAGTTATCCAGCACCTTGGTGCTGACAGAGGACCGAGGAGAATTCTGAAGGTCCTGCTCACTCTCCTTGAAGCCTCTGCAATGCTCATTTCAGAGATGGGCACGGAGTCCCCCGACCCCGCAGGCCCTCCGGCAAATGCCACTTTGGGCCTCCATCCGCCAGGTGATGCAATCTTTCTCCCTGCCCCCTTGAACCTGGGCTGGCCCTAAGCTGTGCTTTGACTAATAAAATGCAGTGGAAAGAACATCGTGTGACTTCTCTGCTACAACCCAAAGACCTACAGCTTTCATTTGCTCGCTCAGTGCCTGACACTTGAGAAATGCTACATGTTACAGACTGCATTGTGTCCCTGTAAAACTTATGTTGAAACCCTAACCTAATGTGGCAGTATTTGGTGACAGAGCCTCTAAGGAGGAAGGAACTAAGATTAAATGAGATCATCATGGTGGGATCCTATTCCACTGGGACCGTCACCTTCATGAGAAGAAGAAGAGACACCAGGAGAGTGAGCGCACAGAGAAGCAGACATGTGGGGACAGAGAGAAGGAGGCCACTTGGCCATCACCTTGATCTTGGACTTCCAGTCCCCAGAACTGCAAGAAAATTACCTTCTGTTGTTTAAGCCATCCGGACTGTGCTGTGCTGTTGTTTCAGCTCAGGCAGACTGACACATTAATCAATCTTAAATTGATGGACTATCTCTTGATTGATGGATTAATCCCTTTGATTGGCAGCCTTTTCCTCCTCACTTTGCACCCTTTTCTTGATGGAATCATCCCAGCACTTAAATGTCACCTATTTGTTAACAACTACAAAATTTATCTTGAATCTATCTCCTTCTCTCCAGCAACACCGCTATCACCTTAATTCAAGCCAACCTCATCTCTTGCTTAGTGTATGAGTCAGCAATTGCCACGATCATGCTGCAAGACAAACACCCCCCCAATCCCAGTGACTTGCCACAACAAGCATTTGTTTTTCTTGCAAAGAGGTTTGTAGGTCATCTGGGACATTTATTTGGGTTACGGGGCAAGTTCTTTTCTCTAGTTTTCATTGTTCTCTGGGAACCTAGCTCTGGTCCCAGAGGCTAGTTTTGTCATGACAGGTGGCAAATGCATGAGTGTAATCAGACAAATTATGCAAGTGCTTCTCCGGCCTCTGCTTGGGTCACATCCATTGACATGGTATTAGTTAAACCAAGTCCTATAGCTAAGCCTAAAAAACATGGGGTGGAAAAATAATTTCCTCCCATGGAGAGGAGCTGTAGCAAGGATCATGAAGAAGGAAGGAAATGAAGGTGAATAGTACAACCTTCCACACTCAGGCTACTGTGAGGGCCTATTCAATGGGCATCTCGCCCAAAGCCACTGCAAGAACCATCTTTATTTTTTCAAGGCTGGGGATGGAACCCAGGGCCTTGCTGGAGCTCAACAAAACCTCTACCACTGAGCTGCTTCCCCCACCCACAGCCATCATTTAAAAGAAAAATTCAATCTAGTCACTTTTCTGCTTAAAACCTCTTGGTGGCCTCCCACTGCCCAGAGGAATATGTCCAGATTCTTACTGTTGCTGGAGAGGTCCTCGTGTGACCCGGCACCCACATGCCTCCTGCGCCGTCCACCCCTTACTCTCCTCCAGCCGTGCTGCCCCCCTTTTAGATCCCTGAATGCATCAGGAGGTCCCCCCTGCTCTGGGCCTTCACCCTTCTCCTTCCTCCCCCCGGAAGTCCTTCTCCCCCGGCTGCTTCCTTTCTGGACCTGCAGCTGTCTGCTGAGATGTCTTCTCCAGGAAGACCAAACTTGCCTGCCTCTCTGCCACCTGCTACATTGGATCCTCCTCTTACACATTCTCCTCACTTCCTGATGGGAGCTGAGCTGTGTCCCCCACTAAGTCACATAGTGATGTCCTAATGCCCAGGAGCTCAGAATGGGACTGTATTTGGAAACAGGGTCTTATGGAAGTAATTAAGTTAAAATGAGGTCACTAGGGTGAGCCCTAATCCAATATGCCTGGTGTCATTAAAACAAGATTAGGTCACACACACACACACACACACACTATGCAAAGTCACAGGGAGAAGGTGGCCATCTGCAAGCCATGGAGAGAGGACTCAGAAGAAACCAGTCAGTCAGGTGTGGTGGTACTCACCTGTCATCCAGCTACTCGGGAGGCTGAGACAGCAGGATCACAAGTTCAAGGCCAGCCTTAGTAACTTAGTGAGACCCTGTCTCAAAATAAAAGATAAAAATGGCTGGGGATGTGGCTCAGTGGTAAAGCACCCTAGGTTCAGTCCTCAGTACCAAAAACACCAACAACAACAACAAAAAAAAAAACTCAAAACAAACAAACACAGAAGAAACTAGCCCTGCTGAGCCCTTGACGTGGGGTCTCTGGCCTTCAGAATTGTGAGAATAAATTTCTCCTTTTTAAGCCACCCAGCATGTGGCAAACTGGTCCACTTCATTTCCCTCTTGGCCTGGGTCTCGATGCTAAGCCCATGTCCACTGTGTGATCTCGTGTGTGTCCCTATGCTTCCCACGAGACTGGGCACTCTGCAGGGTCCACATCTATTTGCCCTCCCATGGTGCCTTGCACATAGTAGGTATTCAAAAATCATTGGAAAAAAATGAGCGAGTGAACAAATGAGGCTCTTCCAAGGGATAAAGAAGGGGGAGGTGGGAGAGCGCAGGCCCACAGCTCCCCAAACAACCCTCCCTGAGCAGAGCTGCTCAACTGTGAGACTCGCAATTTGATTTACTCCCCGGTGACATCATAGCCATCACCATGGCAACACCCAGCGATGCCTGTCTGCCAGACAAAGTCTCCTCCATCAGTAAAGGGCAAATGGATGCCCAGGATGGAAAGGAGCCATTTGTGAGGCTCGAGTGGCAGCCTGCCCCCGCCCTTGCAGCCGGGGCCTGGGGTGCTGCTGCTGGCACCCACATGTGCCCCTCTGGGTGCAGCCAGGACTGTCCTCCTGCCATGGAGATTTCTTCACCTTTGAGTCGGGCCAGTCAGCCAAGAGCATGAGATTAGCCTCCAGGCCTGTGTGACTGGTTTGCCTGCAGAATCTGCCCCTCACCCCTAAAACACCTGAGCACTAAACAGAGCTGTTGTCTGTCTGTCCATCCTGTCTCCCTTCCTGCTATCTCACCTTCCCTCATTCTTTCTCTTATTCTCCTTCCAGCTCCTCTCTCTCTCTCTCTCTCTCTCCCTCCCTCCCTCCCTCCCTCCCTCACTCTCAGGTTCTGTCTTAGGTGTGGAATATTAATTGGGGTCCAGAAGGGATCTGTCACCATGGGAAAAGGAGCTAAGTCTCCATCTTTGCCTTTTGGGAGGAGTTCTTCGGTGTGACTCTGGAGCAGGGGCTGCTAGTATCATGAACAACACCTCAGATGCATTTCTGGAAGTGAAAAAGTTCCAAGTGACAGCTGGATACAGTTGAGATGCCACTAGTGCCCCTCCAAGTATGTTGGAGTCAGATGTACTGAGGGTCAAACTGAAAATCCATTCCCTACGTAAATGGATCCCAGACTCCAAACTTCTAGACACCATCTTCACATAAGCTTCTGTTGCCTCCCCTGGGACCTCTCAGATCCCCACAAGAAAAGGGAGCAGAAATTTACAAGATGTCACAATTTTACATGATGCTGATCTTCACACAGGGCTGCCCAGCCGTAAAACAGCACAGCACGTGACAGTCCATACAGCCCTGCAATCACACCAGCCCCGGACTCCCACCCTCCCACTGTCACTGCCGGTGTCATCTCCCTTTCGAGCCTCAGTTTTTTCATCTGTAAAAGGGGAATATTATCACCTACATTCCAGGGCCGGGGTGGGGAGTGGATCCATTGCATATCAGGAAACTGGTCCGCAGGAGGCACAGAATAAACGCCAGCTGTTCCAGTAGTTTCTGTAGGAAGGCAGAGCTTGCCTTTCAGTCACCCCACTGACAGATATGTCAACAGGAAGAGCGAGATGCTGAGAGATGCCTCCTGAGAGATGCTGGCAGAAGAGCTGTGACAATCTGCCTCTAGAAAAATCTCAGCAAGCTGCCTGGCCCAGGGGAGCTCCAACCATGACGATGTGCCCAGAGCCTGCAAGATGTTTCCTAATTGTTGCTGCTCATGAGGGACAAGCAACAGCTGAGCTAATTCTTTTTCCCATCAATTTGCAACATCTGCCCCAGCCCTTACTGGCAGTGGAAAAATAAGGACTTTCTGGGCATGCCTTCAGCCTGTCAACCTTTGACAAGTTACCGGGCCCTTCCAGAAATCAGACTTTTCGACTGATATCTACACAGGCATCAACAGCTTTGGGGAACAGAAAGCAGCACTGGCCTGTGGACTTTTTGTTCTCTTGCCCCAGCACATCGTGAGAATTGGCACACAGTGGGTCCTAATTAATGTTATTGGATGGATATATAGATGGATGGTGGATGGGTAGAAGGATGGGTAGATGGGTGATTGGTTGGATGGATGGATGGATGAATAGCTGGCTGGCTGGATGGATAGATTAGTGGTTGGCTGGCTGGCTGGCTGGATGGATGGATGGGGAGTGGGTATATGAATTAATGGATGATGGATGAATGGATGGATGGATAGATATAATGAACTGAAGTGAAAGTTGCCTCCTTCCTGACAGGGAATCCAGAAACATGTGAAGACTCTGGGCTGGGAGAGCAGTGGGGTCCAAACTCTGGGAGAATCTGTGAGGATCACAAAGTGATTGGTCCCTTAATGACCTTGAGATTTCCGTTAAGTTATTGTGTGCATGTGTATAGGGTGTATTTCACAGAAGTAAGTAAGGACTGATGGATTGGGGCCAGCCTGGCCCAGCCTTGCTCCTTATAGAAAGTTTGGACTTTGGTTTCCTCTCCACAGCAAGGGCAGAGCTATGGCACCCACCTTATAGGGTCTTGTAACATTTTTGAGAAATTACCACCTAAGAAGTTTGCGTAGAGGGGCTGGGGATGTGGCTCAAGCGGTAGCGCACTCGCCTGGCATGCGTGCGGCCTGGGTTCGATCCTCAGCACCACATACAAACAAAGATGTTGTGTCCGCCGAAAACTAAAAAATAAATATTAAAAAATTCTCTCTCTCTCTCTCTCTAAAAAAAAAAAAAAAAAGTTTGCATAGAGACTGACAGGCTCCCATGTTCCATAAAAAGGGTCATGAGATTTATAACATATAAGCACTCAGTATTAATGTCATTGTCGCGGCAGAGAGACCTCTAAAAGGAGCAGATGCCAAGGAAGCAGGAAATTTGTCTTTATTTTGTTCCACTTTTCCTTCCTTTCCCAGGTGCAAGGAACCCCTGGAGGGCAAAAGACACCCCCATCCTAGCCTCAATGAAGGAGAGGCAGAGGCCATATAGGGAGCATGGTAGAGACCCCAACTCTGCCCCCAAACTGCTGCATGACCTTGAGCAAGTCACATTCCTTCTCCGAGCCTCAGTTTCCCCAGCTGTAAAATGTAAATGACAACATTTTCTTTCCTTGCCAGCCATTACTAGGATAACATGGTTTTCTGAGTTTTCAAGAACCTGGCCTGGGTAGATGCTCCCTCCTATTCTCTCCCTGGCCTAAGGGGCAGCAAGGAAATAAACAGAACACACAGATGTAGTCAGCGGGGGCGGGGCAGCCAGGGAGGCCTCTCCTAGCCTGTTCTTGCAGCTAAGCAGAGCACTGCAGGCAGAGGGCAGCCCCTGGGAATCAAAGCCACACTGTGTTCCGGGAGCTGGAGGGAGACGGAAATGGAAGGGATGTGACTACAACCAGAGTCCCACACTCCTTGCAGAGGAAGGGAAGCTAGAACGGTTTGTAACCCCCTAGGATTGATGAGAGTGGAGTTTTGAATGGGAATTCTGCCAGCCACCTGGGGACAGAGGACAGGTGGGAAATGGCGGAGGCCAGGAGGCCAGTTAGGGGCCGGTTAGAGCCATGTGAGAGAGGCCAGGGGGACTGAGTGGGCAGCAGCCCTGGGCAAGGCGGGTGGGCGATGGATGGAAAACATGTTTTAAAATTCTTACCCAGCACGTCTCCCACCACCTCAGTCTCCCCATAGCCACTCCATCCAAGTCTTCCCCAGCTGCCACATGGTCATTTCAAAACAGACCTAGTTGAACATCTTTCAACATTTTCCCTAGTTGAAAGCTTTCTGGTGGCTTCCAATGGCCCTTGAGATAAAAGCCAGATTCCTCACATGGATGGCAGGCTCCGCAGGGTCTGATCCCCAACCTGCCCCATGCTGTTCCTTGCTCCTGCTGCTCTGGCTACACCAACAGTCTATGCATCCCCACCACAGAGTCTCTGCACATGTCCCCTCTACCAGGAAGCAGCCCCTTGTCCTCCTTCTCTGTTACTATCCACTCATTCAGATGTCACCTTGAGGAGACTGGCTGGTCTCCTGGGTTAGGTCAAACTCTCTCTTGTGACAGGTGAGCACCATGTAGCTCTCTGAATGTTCATCAAAGCTGTGATTTTTTGGGTGTGTGTGTGGTGGGGGGCGGGTACCGGGGATTGAACTCAGCCACACCCCCAGCCCTATTTTGTATTTTATTTAGAGACAGGGTCTCACTGAGTTGCTTAGCGCCTCACTTTTTGCTTTGGCTGGCTTTGAATCCACAATCCTCCCATCTCAGCCTCCTGAGCTGCTGGGATTACAGCCGTGTACCACTGCACCTGGCACAGCTGTGATTTTGACATTAATCCGTGGCTCCCTCCTCTGCTGAAGTGGAAGCTCCGGGAGGGGCAGCCCTGCATGTCTGGCTCTTTTTCCCAGGGCTGGGAGCATGGTGTGCTCGGGAAGCACCATGTGAATGAACCAGTGAAGCCCTGAGCGTGCGCCCAAGCAGGACCTGGTATGAGGCACGGGGGAGACACTCAGACAGGGACTCTCAGGAGCAGAGGGACAGCCCTCAGGAGAAAGATGTCCTTCTGAACCCTTATACCCCATCCCTGTGGATGCCTCTCTGGTGTCCACAGCATCAGAGCCTCCTGGGGACCAGATCCCCTCAGCAACATTGCCACCAGCCAGGTGTGACCCGATGATTCTCTGGACCAGGCTGGCTGGGCCCAGCCTCCGGAGGGTTACGGCAGATGCCATGGCAACAGCCCAGCTCCTCACAGGCCCTGGGCGGCTCTCAGGGTGCCAAACCAAACTTCTCCATTCTCTGGGGACTGGACCCAGGGTTCAAGTTCAGAGCAACAAAAGCCACTGAGGGAGAAAATCCACCTTCGAATTACTGGGAATACAATCAATTACCTCTGAGAGTCCAGGGGGCCACAGATCAATTAGCTTGACATGAAAGCCTGTCCACATGTCCACAGAGACTGTCACCACAGGGCCTGAAGCTCCTCACTGGGGAACAGGGAGTCACACATTAGCGCAGACCATGGAAGGCTCCCAGGCAGGCGGGAGAGAAGGAGCAGGGTGCTGTGAAGACAGGCAGGTGTCCTGGGGTCGAGCTGGACTTTGACATCTATGTCTCTCCACTTCTCTGCATCCAGGGCCCTCACTTACAAAATGGGGGTCAAAATCAAGACTTACTTGCAGGGCCATCACTAGGGACATCTCCTACCCAGCTGACCACCCATGTGAGCAGCACTGAAAAGATGCGCTGCGGGACCTTCCACGTGGACACTTCAGTGGGATCAGCAGCCTTTGGAGAGTGATCTGTCAGCATCCTGGTGCTTTTAGAAGACCAGCAACCAAAAGTTGCTACTTGGGGTGTTGGAAAATGTGACTCTCCTGGCCTCGGAGAGGAAGGCTATCTGAAAAGAACTAAACCTCTTAGGCTTGGCACATGGGGACGGAGGAGGAGGATTTCCATGTTGACTCTGTGGGTGGGGGAGGGGCAGCCTGTCCCTCAGGTGCTGTGCTGAGCCCTTGACCTGTCTGCTCTGGCTATTGCATGATCCCCCGTGAGGCAGGCGTCACCAGCCCCAATTTACAGAGGAAAAGGTGAGGTCCAGAGAGTTCAGGCAACTTGCCCGAGGTGCATCAGGTCACAAGTTCAAACCTTCTCACCAACGCATCTGATAAGGCTCAGTCACAGCCACCAACCTGCGTGCCATAGGAGGGACCACGGCAAGCCAATAAGTCCCAGTCTTTCCCTTAACCTCTTCCCAACTCAGAAATGCTTCTCGATGAGGAGAAGCATGGCATGGGAAACTGTGCTGCCCAGGCCCTCAGCTCCTCACCGACATGGGGGGCTCCCTCCAATACCACAACAGGGGTTAGAACGGAGTAAACAGGCACTCCAGGGAACATCTGTGGCATCCAGGAGGAAGGAGGTGAAGGGACATGCCTTGGCTCCAAACTCTATCTCCTCCTTTTTGACTGTGAAAAAGTACACTTAGCCTAGGCCAGAAACTCCCCCAGCAGCCAGTTTAAGGGCATGATTCTGTCGTCCAAGGGCCATTGTGACAGCCCACTCTGTTCACACCTGTCCCCCACACCTGAGCCCCAGTGCTTTGTGAAGGCCTCCGTCAGATTCCTAGACTGAGCCTGACTCCCTGTTCGAGGGTGCAAGATGGGCAGGAAGGCAGAAACAATTTGATTTACCACTGAGAGCAGAGGCCATGATGAAAGTGAGCAGCCGTTAGCAAGTGTCACTAGCACAATGCTCAAGACTGACAGGCCTCGGCTCCCTACAACCAGGTCAGACCTCAGATGCCCACCGAGCACTTCCTTGAAGTATTTCTGATGTCTGGGCTGTGGGAGGGATTGTTCTACATGCATGTTCAAATAGACCCATGCTAGTGGGCAGCACAGGGCCTGTGGTTTGCCTGCACAGGGTGGGGTGCATCTTCTGTGGGTGCTCAAACTACCACCGAGGCCAGGGCACTCTCATCTAGTGTTGCCCAAAATGAAACCTCAAGATGCCAAAATTACTTCTTTCCCTCTTCTGTTCTCCATGCTGGGGGTCATGCAGAGTGGGGAGAATCTGTTCACGTAGTGACTATTTATTGAGCATCTATTATGTGCCAGGCAGGGAGGACCTCTCTGAACAGGTGACATTTATGCTGAGGCCTGAGAGCCATCCTTGCAAAAAGCGAGGGGCAGAGCTTGCCGACTGGAGGTCACAGCATCAGGGAGGCCCTGCGGGTCAGACTTGGAGAACTGAGGAGCAGGGTGTGGCTGGAGCCAGCTCGGGGAGAGGTGGGGGTTGAAGCTGGAGAGGAAGGCCGGGCTGTCCTTCAAGAGCACGGTGAGGAGCAGAGAGATTTATTTGGACTGTCGTGTAATCCCTAAAGTGTTTTAAGCAGAGCAGGAGGTGATTTAATTTATGTTGTTAAAATGTCACTTGGGTGGCTGAGCGATGAGCACATGGAGCGCGGAGCATGAAGGGAAGCAGAGAGAGAGGGGCCCTTGAAAGAGGGGGCTGGGGCTGGGGGTCCAGTCCATGAGGGGGCAGGGAGGATGTTGAGACTGGTGGATTGAAAGAGAATTCAGGGGGAGAACCAACCATGCTTGCTTTTAGACCAACCACGGATAACTTGACCTTTTATTATTATAAAAATAATCCACCCTTGTCATTTCAATGCCTTTCCCAAGAGCCCAGAGCTGGCCCATGTGTCTATGCTCAGGATGGATACTCCCCCTCGGGTGCAGGGCACTCTTCCCCGGCAGAGGCTGGAACACCCCGTGGCTCAGCCAGGAGCAGAGCCCCGCCTGATAAACAGGTACATTCACACATGCCCCACGCAACGGGAAACAGGCCTTGCAGACCATTTCTAGGCCCATAGAGGCCAAGAGACTTACTCCAGGTCTCACAGCTACCATGAGTTTTAAAACCACAAATACAGTTTTATTGCCGTTAGATCGAATGTAGTAATTCCAAGCAGCATTACCTAAGAGCTATCCTCAGAGCATTTCTTTTAATAAATAGCTAAGAATTTATGTATTCAATAAACACATTAAGTTTCTATTATCCGTTGATGGGCATCAGTTGTCTGGTATCCCCCCGTTACAACGCAAAGCGCCCAGCCAGTCTCTGCAGTTAGGGAGATGAAATGAGAGAAGGTCCCCAATCCTTACAAAGCTTGAAGATGGGCAGATAGGTGTGGAGGGGGCCAGGGAGAGGAAGGGGTCAGAATATCTCCAAACCAAAGGACTGCGATGGAGTCAGAGATGCCACATGCTACAGGAAAGCAAAGCAAATTGTGTGTGAACTCATGGAACGTGTATCTGACCCAGAGCATATCATAGATACCTCTCAAGGATTTGAAAATAGTTCTCAGACTCCTTAGGTTTTTTTCCTCATCAGCACACTTTGCCAATTCATTTGGACCACTCACCAAT
This sequence comes from Marmota monax, assembly GCF_021218885.2. Taxonomy (NCBI): domain Eukaryota; kingdom Metazoa; phylum Chordata; class Mammalia; order Rodentia; family Sciuridae; genus Marmota; species Marmota monax. The sequence goes on along the minus strand of NW_026694432.1, from coordinate 25,484,667 downwards.
GGAAGTTTCTGTGAGGCTAAGGTAAATGTCAACCCTGGCTCATACAAATAAATGGTCCCTGAGTCCAAAATGGTCACATGACTCTGTTCTGTGTATTCGTTTCTGGGTGGCCTTGCATCCTATAAGCTCTGTGAGGAAGGGGACTATGCCCCTGGTCTTTGCCTCTTCTCCCTTGGTCTATAATGATGACTTAGAAAATGCCACCAAGGGCCAGTTTGCAAGGTGCTGGGTAGTGAACAAGACAGGCCTGGTGCCTGCCCCTGTGGAGCCTGCAGCTGGTGTTCAGCCAGCTCTCAGCTCACAGGGGATCCTGATGGAGAATACTAATTACCACACACAGCTCTGTGCCTCCTGAATGGTATCTCCAGCTGGGTGTCCTCTGTGTTGTAACTCGTGAGCCAGCTACAAACTCTACCTCAATGTGTGCTTAACCATACACTTGTTAGGTCCCAAACAGATTTCTAGATTCCCACCAATGCCACCACCCAACCTGGCCATCCCCCTGCCTTACCCATCTCCACAATGGCACCTTCACCCTCCAACTGCACAATCCTATACCCTAGGACGCACCCTTGATTCTTCCCCTACCCTGCCACCCAACCACCCGCTGCTCTCACCACCGCCACCATCACCATTCCGCCATCTTTCCCCCACAGACCTCTCAGCCGATGTCCACTCTGGTGTGCTCTCGACACAGTGGCCAGGACGAGCTCATGAAACACAAACAAAGGCACATGTTTCTCCTTCTTATATGCTTTCAGTGACTGTCCATTGCTCCCCAAGTAAAACTCCAACTCTCCTGGTGACCCACACCCCTCCCCTGCACCTCTCACCTGCCCCTCTCCTCTGTGGACCACTCACTTTGGCCAATCTCGCCGCCTTTGTCTTTGGGGGTCTGCAGAGCCCTTTCCCATCCTTGGGCTTTTTGCTCCCTCTGCCTCCTTGGCCCTGTTCTTTGAAGAGCTGGGAGCTGGTTCTCCCACCATCCTTTATCTTTTACCTCCATGTCACCTCCTCTGACTCTTCAACCCAGCGTACCCCCCAGTGGCTCTGTAGCTTATCACCCAGATGACTCCCTGTAGAGCATTTATCAGACCTCTCACAGTCTCCCCGCTGTAGACTGTCGGGGTCATGATGGTGGAACACTGTCTAACCTGTTGACCACTGTGGCCCAGTGTCCAGAGCGGAGGAAACACTCTGATATTTGTTGAATTAAAACAAACAACAAAGTATAACCTTCCGGGGCTATTTTGAGGGTGGCAGGAGTCAGAGTGTCCTGTGCTGGGTACACGGTGGGTCCTAGGGCACTCGAGCTGTGCCCTGAGCTGGCTGAAGTCTTCGAGAACTGAAAATGCACATCCCTTCCTCTGGGGAAGAAAACAGGAGGGGTAAGAGGGCAAGAAGCAGAGGGAAGGGCTCCAACCACACTCGAAAGGATTGATTTTCCTTCTTTCCCTTTTGCAATGTGTCTATTTTTATGGAGCAGGAAGAGCATAGGACAAGATGGATCAGCCTCCAAGATCTGCCCTTCCCTGCCCCCTGAGAGGCCCTCCCCTGCCCACTCCCATTGCTCTCCAGAAGCCACCTGTTCCAAGGCACCTTCATCTGTTCCAGCCCCACCTCTTCTTGCCAGGAGAGCTGCATGGGGGACCTTGGCCAGGCTGTGTTCCTGTCCCCAGGAGAGTTTTGAAGTCTGGAGCTGTCACTGCCTATTTGTGCTAAAGCACCATGAAGAGCAGCAGATCACAAATAAGAAACGGGGACCCCGTGGCAGAACAGCCATTTCCCCACAGCACTGACCCCTGAAGCAGCCATCTGCGGCCCCGGGCAGCCTGCCTCCTGGAGAGAAAGCAAGGTGCAGCCAACAGGGCGCTGAGTTGGAGGCAGAGCCCGCTCAGCCCTTGGGTGTACCAGGAGCCAGGCCTGGCCCTGCCACGAAGCCAGGAAACCTGAAAGCCAGCACAGGCTTCTTTCCTAAGGCCATTGCAGCTGAAGGTGACAACAGCCCCCTCGGCACATGTCAGGTCCTCAGCCACAACCCTGAGGTGCTACAGTAGCCAACAAGACACCCAGCGGGAGGGCCACCGGAGCCAGAGGTGAAGCACATGAATTTGGGCAGCACACAGACTGAGCTGCCCTGGACGTGAGAATTTCTCAGTGACATTGTTTTAACTTACCAGTGTGTGGTGACAACAAAATACACACCGGCTTTTAGTCAGCTTGACTGTTTGTGCATTCTCCACGGACAATGTGTCTCTTGCTGCCTGGACCCAGAGCACGCAGAGCCCCTCACCCACATGGCCCAATCTGGCTTCCTACTTTTCCAGCTGTCCCAGGTGCCAATATCCCATCTCCCACTGCAACCTTCTCCAGGGGACAGTAGCTTGCCATGACTTTCTGGGGACACTGAGGTGATAGGGTCACGTGCTCATTTGTTCAGCAGATATTCATGAAGCCCCCTATGAATCAGAATCAGCACACCTGTGAAAACAGATGTGTGTGTTAGATGTGATGCTGCCCTTGAGTGATGCCTAGTCATTCATTCTCTCATTCACTTATTCAGCCAATGTTCTTTTAGCTGAGCACCTACTGCATGCCAGGCCTTGTGCTGAGCAGAGGATACTGTGGCCCCCTATCTAACTGGGGGTGGCCAGGCTTCCTGGAGGAGATGATACTGCAGCTGTCCTTCGCAGGACAAGTAGAAAATAACTAGATGGAGGAGGGAAGGGAGTCTTCAGGACCGAGGGGTCAGTGTGGATAAACTGCAGAGGTCTGAGACAACTTTTGATGCGGAGTGAAGAGTCCACTGGGGGATGGGCAGGAGCAGTGCCAAAGAAGGGACAGGGACAGATGTCCGCAGGCCTTGGATGCTATATTAATGAACATCCATGGGAGAGCCACTGAAGGATTTGGGGTGGGTTAAAAAGGGGGTCAGCAAATGGGGACAACTGTCACCAGTTACTACAGAGATCTGGGCACAGCTCCGGGGATGGATTAGAATTCATGAGACCAGAGACACCGAGGCCAGGCAGGAAACTGTTAGGAGGCTAAACAGAGGCCAGGGGATGAAGAGGAAGATGGACAAAAGTTATCGGGAAGGTGAGATCTACAAGAGGTGGCATCAGTTAGCTGTCACCAGAAAATGCTGAACTCCAAACCGCTCCAAACCCAGTAACTTAAAACAACAGTCGCTTATTCTGGATCTCTGGGTCCGCTGGGCACTGGCTGATCTTGGCTGGCTCCCCTGGGCTGGCTGGGCTGAAGCTGCCTATGCATCTGCGGTTGGCTGGTCTCAGCCAGGTCTGCTCTGAATACCTTACCCTCCTCCTGGGACCAGCGGCCAATCAGGCACAACCTTATGGCAACAGGGCCAGAGGCACAGGAGAACAAGCCCAATCGGGCAAGTGCTTTATCAACCCTGAGTTACACCATGCTCACCAATACACCATGAGTTAAGTCACATGGCTGGACCCAAGAAGTGCCAAGTCACCCAGCCAGGGGCATGGATGGTGTGTGTGTGTGTGTGTGTGTGTGTGTGTGTGAGAGAGATGAATCGGGGACTTTGATACAATTCCCTGCTCTAGATGAGGGATTGAAACAGGAAAGTAAAAAAAGAAAAAAAATTCATGAGGATTTGGGGGCCAAGAATGTGACATTTACCAGTTCACCTGTCCCCAAAGCCTGACTCTGGCCCATAGACCCTGCAGCCACACTCGGTGGGGCTCCTCTCCGGAACCGAGACTGGGACAGGGGTCCTCAGCTCTGATTCCTGTGCAGCCCTGCTCAGGATGTTCTGGGGAAGAGCTCCCCCCAGTCCCCGTGTCCCCTCTAGACCTTCCCTGATCTTGCCACCGGCCCTGGCTGGTTGGGTCCCTGGAGACAGGCCTTTGCTTCTCCCCCAGCCTGAGAGGCAGAAATAGTCCCTCAACCACTTCCGATCCTGCAAACAGAGGGTGAGTGGGAAAGAGGTGTGTGTCTCGGGGAGGGAGGAGGCATCACCTCTGTCCCCCAGGATCCCTGCTTACCCTCTGTGCCCACCTCCTCCACTCTTGCTGCCCCTCCAGACCACCTACCACCACCAACTGCAGAATAAATGGGAAGGAGACTTCATTTCCCCAGAGGGCAACTCTGGGAGGAAAGAAAGAGAAATAGCCTTGCACGCCCAACTGGGTGACCTGGGGGAACTCACTCGGCTTTGTGGATCTGTTTCCACACCTATGAAACAGTAATTCTGGTCCATTTCGTACTTTTTTTTTAGCAAACACTCAGGGTACTCACTAAGTGTCCTGCTATCTTATGTGCTTTACAAACATTAACTCATTTCATGATCATAGTACTCTTTCAAGGCATCGACATTTTAAAGAGGGGAGCCTGGGATCCAGAGAGGGCAAGCCATTTCCCCAAAGACACACAGAGTCATGGTTGGAATCCCAGAAATCCAGCACCAGAGTCTACATTTAACCACCAGATTATGGGGCTGCTTGTTTCCTGTCCCCTGCAGATGTCTACAAATCCAGCTATCTTATCTTCTTGGATTCATGCCTGTCCCATGTCATTTGTCTCCTTTGAATGGGTGTTATGGGTTGAATTTTGTCCCCCTAAAATGAGATCTTCAGGTCTTAACCCCTGGTACCTGTGAATGTGGACTTACTTGGAAGTAGGGCCTTTACAGTTCTCTGTTAGACAAGATCATGCTATGAGGATGGGTCCTGATTGACATCTTCATGACAGAAACGTAGCACAGATTTGGAGACAAACACCCAGGGACACAGGAAAGGAGATACACCTGAAAACAGAGGTGGAAATCGGCGCGGTGCATCTCCAAGCCAAGGAATGGCAAGGGTCGCTGGTGAACACCAGCAGACAGGAGGGACCAGGAGGGACTCTTTGGCAGAATCTTAGAAGGAGCTCTGCCCCCTGATGCCTGTGAGAGAGTAAATGCTCCCTGTCTGAGCACCCCGCTTGTGGTCCTCTGTTATGGCAGCCCCAGGAAATGAGCGTGCTGGGGTAAGAAAATCTCAGAGACTCCAAGAAGAGGCAGCTCTGGAAAACAGCTCCAAGCCAGCATCCTACCGTCGCCACCCAGTACCCCTCCCCAGTCCTCTCCACGGTCCTATAGCCACTCAAGCAGGCTGACATACTGTCCCACACAGTCCTGGTCCTAAAATGCAAACTCTGGGATGGTGGAGGAGAGAGGCCCATCAGTGGACGTGGAGCCTGGACGGAGGGCTGGTTGAGGATCAGAGATCTTGAACTTCTCAGGGTCTGAGGCTTTGGGAGCTTTGGGGTGGGGGAGGGCTTTTTTAAGAGGCTAGGTCTAAAATTCCTGGTCCCTTGCCTCCTGGGGCCTCTGAGCCCACAAGCTGCCCAGGCCTCCCTAGGGTGCATGAGGCCCTGCGACAGGCTTGCAAGGGCGCTGGACTTGGAGTCCAACCCACAGGCGATCAGGGTCGAAACCCAGCACTGTTCCTTCTTGGCTGTGATTTCATGTCAGACGCTGCACCTCTCAGTCTCGGTCCCTGTCCTCTGGACCTACCCCTCACACTGGGCGACAGTATGGTTGAATCAGAACTCAGGTCACGCTCTCGGCAAGACCTCCCAGAGTCCAGAGTCATGAGTGGAAGGAGGGCTGCCTCCCCCCTGTTCTCCCTGTTGCCACCCCACCCCCACCCCCACCCCCACCCCCGGGACTCAGCTCACTTTCCCAAGCTCTAACCTGAGCCTGGTTGGTGGCGGGTCACAGGAAGACCTGCCCGGAAGCAAGCTTTGCCCAGCGCCTTGCTCAGTCCCCTGAGAACAAGGGCAGCCTCCGTTCTCCGGACCCTGCGTTTCCACTCCTTCTCTGACAGCGAGTTTGCTTCTCTCTGGAAGCTGCTCCCACATCCCCCAGGCCCTCCCTCCAAGCCGCTCTCCAGAGTTCTGCCCCGACTTCCCTCCCAGCTGGCCGGCCCCTACAGAGACCTCAGGGCCTCAGCCCCCCACCCCGTGTTTAATGAAGGTCTGAGGTGCAGGTGGGGTGCGGGTACTTGAAACTGGAGGTGGGAATCCTCAGGTTGGCTCCCTAATGGTGGAATCATTTGTCTGTGGGCTTCTAGCTACGATCAGATCACATGTCGTCTGTCACCCCATGGGGGAGTTCTTGAACCCATGTACCACCTCAGCTCCTTTCCTGCTAGCATCCACACACTATCCCTAGCGTACCCTCAGTGTCCACCCTCTAGGAAGAGAAGCCAGAAAAGGGGTGGCTCATCCATCCTGGATATAGCCTGGAATATGGTGAAGGAGGCAGGATAGAGAGGTAGAGTCAGACGGACCAAGGTTGTTGAATCTTGGTTCTTCCACTTGCTGTGTGCCCTTGGACAAGTCACTTCACCCCTCTGAGTTCATTTGTAAAATAAGCAGATCACCTACTTCCTGGTGTTTGGTATAGAACAGTGGGAATGGAATATCTGGCACACAAGGGCCTCAATAAAAGGCGAAAGGGATAGAATGGACCCTGTCTAAGGTTGGAATCAGGTACCTGTGAGTTCAAATCCCTGCCGTGCTGTTGAGCAAGCCACTCCCCCTCTCTGAACTGCAATTCTCTGTAAACGTGGGATGACACCCTCTTCTTTTTTTTTGTTTTTGTTTTTAATAACGGTTGAGTGAGATGTGTAAGCAGCGGTCATTAGCCCCCTCCTGTACTCTGAGGCATCTGTCTTCTCAATCTTGAACACTCTTAGACTTCAGATTCAGGTTTGCGGCCCCACCTGTCTGGCCCTGTGCCTCCAAATGTACTTGTCCTTGATCATAGAAAGGCCCTGGGCAGGCTTCCAGGAGCTACTCCTAAACACCTAGACATTTCCCTTTCAACTTTGGCATGACTCGGGCAGCGAGCTGGGGTTGGGACTTGAAGTTTTGGCAGGCGTGGCCCAAGGAGGACCACCTGCTTGGCCGCATCATGACCTCTGGGGGGCGGGGAATGGATTGACAGCTTGGCTCAACAATGGACTTGCAGGGGAACAGGAGGAGCTGGTGGGGGAAGGAGGGGAGGACCCTGAGAGCCCTGCAGGGTGGGGATCACCTGGAGGCAGACCCATATCACAGGCGTGGCCCTGGCCATCCTTCCTATTCACTGGGCAGGAGTTAGCAGGGGCTGCTAGGTGACCTCGGCTTCCTCCTGTGCTCTGAGAGGGGGGAGGGGAGGGGGACAGACAGCACCAGTAGTGTGTGCGCAGGGGGTGATTGTCATGGTTACGCTCTGACAAAACAAATGTCTCTGCTTCCTGCAGGCCACCTCAGCAGCCATCGCAATGTGGGCATTGGTCAGGCCAGCCGGCAGGGCAGCGGCCTGGGCTTGGGCACTGGAGCCTGGCCCCTGGTGGCCCCTCCAGCAGCCCTGGGTGCAGGGAGGCGGCGCGGCTGTGCAGAGAGGGGGCACTGGCCCACACACATGTTGCTTCTGGGGCAAGGTAAGGGGAGGAGGGCTGGGCCCTGGGCTGTCCTGAGCTCCTGAGGATGTGTGTGAGCGTGCACGGTGCGGAGTTAGTGTGCTTCTGTATCCAAGTGTGTACACGGTGCGCTCACACCACGGGAGGGGCTGGGGATGCTCCAGCTACAAGTGGGAGAAGGCGACCACATGTTGCGCTCCCTCTCTCTTCCTCTCTTTCTCTCTCTCTCTCTCTCTCTCTCTCTCTCTCTCTCTCTCTCTCCCCCCCCTCCTTTCTGTCCCTCTTCCTCTGTTTGCTCTGTGAGTCTGTCTGCATCTTCTTCTCCGGGTGTCTCTCTGTCTCTCTCTCCTGTCTCTGCCTCCCTACTCCTCCCTCTCAGCCTCCCCTCCTGCCACCTGTTTCCATCATCTCCCTGTCCCCATCACCTCCGCTCGGTCCTCTGGGGCCCTGGGGGCGCTCAGGAGCTCTGTGGGCTGCCCACCCCAGCTGCCAGGCTCCTGCCGGCTGCCCTCCGGTGTCGGAGTGACGGTCTCCGAGCCTCTGGCTGAGCGCGCACTTCTCTCTGAGCCCCGCATCCCAGGCGCCCGCACGCACGGTAAGGAGGCTGGGCACCCACCGGGGTCCGCGGGCGGAGGGAAGTGGCGGGGGAAGGGGGACTTGGCGCCGGGCACAGTGTGGTGTCTGCTAACCTCGAGCCCCTGCTGGAAGTCCCGTCATAATGTCCCTGCGGCAGCCCCAACAGTTCCATCCCGGTGCTCCTGCCGGCCCGACGCAGGACCAGGCGCGGGAGGGGGCGGCGGCCAGAACCTTCCCTGCCCTCCTCCTCCACTCTGAGGAGCAATGGCCACCTTCCTGCTCGTTCTGCTCTGGGCTTTCCCCCCCCCCCCCCCCCCCCCGCTCCCCACCACAAGCCTGTCCCTGCGCCACACTCACAACCACCCTCCCGCGCCGACTTAGCAGACAGAGCCCCTCCTCACTTTTTCTGCCAGGACGGGAGCCTGTTCCCTGAGTTCACCTGCCTGAACCCAGCCAGGTCATGGGAACAGGGCAGAGGCCAAAGGGCACGGGTGAGCTGCAGGCTTATCCTGGCCCAGAGCTCAAGGGCACAAGGCTCCTGCGTTTGGCAGGGTTGGGAGTGAGAGCTGAACACACGTGTGTGCGCGTGTAGATGTGTTCTTGAGAAGTATATGGGGGCATCTGGGAGTGTCCCTAGAGGATAGTGTGACATATATGGAGCGGGTGGTAGGGGGCTGAGGTGCATGTATAGACACTTTTGCATGTTTGGGGATGCGTGGGATGCCCGTGACCTACCGACGGGCTTGCAGAGTGTGGGTGTACGCATGTGTGTGCCTGCATGTGTTATGTGTGCATACATGGACACCTGTGCAGAAGATTGTGGGTTGAAACTGACCCCAAGGCTGCCGGGTGAGGCCTGACATGTGACTGCAGTGTCACCCAGCCTTGGCTTGCCTCCACGTCCAGGGAGAGTGCTTTGGCCATTTCTAATCCTGCTCACGTGATGGTCCAGGGCCCAAGGTGGGGGACATTGTGCCAAGTTCCTGGACTGGGGATGGCTTGGGCTCTGAGCCTCCTCCCCAGCCCTAGCTTCAGGAGCTGAGAAGCTCAGGGGGCTGTGGCCTCCCAGAATGTGTGACAGCAGCCCAAACCTGGACCATGTAAAGCCGGCAGAAGGTTCTCCTCCAGCCATCAGCCGCCAGGTGGTTGCTAAAGTTGTCAGGGTTGGGGGGTGAGGGGTGAAAGACTGGGAGGCCTACCAGGACGATGACACAGGTGCCCTGCCCAGAGAGACTGGGGTGTCCACTTAGTGCTCCCCAACTAGCCTGACCACCCCTTGGGCCCAGGAACGAACCTCTGGCCCTCCCTGGCCCCACCCTGCTGCTTCTCCCTGAGCACCTTCCCCGCCGGCTGGCCTCTTGCTACCATGACCACTGGCTGAGGTTCTGTGCAGACTGGATGCTCGGGAGAGGGGACACGCTGGGGAAGAGGATCGCTGGAAGAGGCTCCCAGGGGCTCAGGGCAGGACCCTGGCCTTGGGCTCTTGCTCAACCCCTCCCTCTGACTCCCTCTACCTCAGCCTCCAGTTACCCCAGGCCTCGCTGGGCTGATTTGGTTTCTCCTGGTCTCATCCCTGCTCCAGGCAGACTGGGAAAGGGATGCGGGCATTGTCAACAGACATCCCAGGTGGCCGAGAGCAGCCCAGTGGGGTCAGTGGGCTGAGCATGACTCTGGGTCACCGGGGGTGCCCAGAGCCTCTCATCCCATTGTCTCCCTGTAAGTGAAAGTGACTGTTGTGTCCCTACCCAGAGCTCTCGCCCAGCAGCAGGGCCAACACACAAAACCCTCTGGGTTCTTGGATTTCTTAGGGAGAGGAGATTGAGATCAGGGTGTTCAGTGGCGAGCTGAGAAGGCTTCCCGGAGGAGGTGGTGTCAACCTGGAGACTTGGAGGAAACAGTGGATGCACGTGGCCATGGGGACGGACAGAAAGGAGCTGGGCCAGGCTGGGTGTGAGCACAGGCAGAGCGGGGAGGGACAAGAGGTCTTGGTCAGCAGGTGTCCAGCAAGTCAGTTGGACTGAAGAGATAGGCTGGGATGAACACCATGTGGTCACTGGGTGCCACTTGATGCCAGGCGCTGGGCAGGGTGTGTGGTCTGCCCTTGAGGAGCTTGCAGTCTCACGTGGGGCAGGACAGATGGGTTTCCAAGCTCATGCCAGCCAGTGCCCATGCGAAGGGCTATTGGATTTGAGATCCAAGAGGTGAGTGCCCAGGCTCTGAGATGGTCTGGGGCACAGAGGCGAGGGCCCCGCCAGAGGTTCACATTCACCAACCACCTGCCGGTGCACTGGGGCAGGGCGAGGGTAAACCACCTTGGGAGAGAGCAGAGAGTTGGCAGAGGAGGAAGTCTCAAGACGGACCCTGGAGTCCTGTCTCTTGTCTCTGAGGAAGTGATCAAAAACGCACAACTGGACAGGAACAAGAACCTGGTGTGTCCCCTGCCTTGTGCCTCCCCTTCCCATGGTGTTTACTTTAATCCCCACTCTACAGAAGACTAAGGGGCTCCTGGAGGTTGCCAAGAGCTAGGTTTAAGGGCACAGAGAGAACGGCAGAGCCCTTTCACCAGGGGACAAGGTAGACATGCTGGAAGGCTCTCCCAGCGTCCCCCAGCTACAGGAGAGGAGTGAAAACAAGAAGGACCTTTGTGGCTCCCCTAGAGGAGACAGTAGGCATTGCAGCTGGGCAAGGCTGAGTGACGCTCTGTCCCAGGGGCTCAGAGGACCCATCAGGAAAGACTCCAGGGAGTAGGCAAGACTTGAAAGGACACAGCAGAATAGGTAGGCCTGGGCACAGGGCGAGGGTGCAGGACGGCCTCGGCCAGGACAAGAAACGGGAGATCCCCGGGGGAGGGTGGGGTTGGGCTGCGAGAGTGGGCTGGGGTGGAGTCTGGCTCTAGTGAAGGCTCCCGGGGGTCCTGGAGCAGGGGGGCTGTCAGCACCCCAGGAAGACAAATCAGCGAGCCTGGGCAAGTTCAGCTCTTGCAACTTCCCTGGGGCCTGGGGAGTCTAGAGGGACCCCAATTCCATCTCCCATCTGAAAACCCTCTGCTAGAGCCTGGGCTATGAATGACAATACCAAGCTCTTCCCCACTTCCTAATGCCACCCTGGTACCACCAGCCAAGAGGCTCCTTACCTGGGACCACTATGGAGACAGTGACAGGCACAGGACCAAATCAGGCCCCTAGAGCACATGGTCCCAGAAAAGCCTAGAATGGGGCCATGGCTAGGAGCAGCTGCAGGGCAGGGTAGGTCCACCTGTTCACCCATGTACGCATCCTTGCTCGGCCCCTGGGCAGGGGTCTGCCTAGTCCATAGCAGGGCGGCACAGATGGGAGGCGGGAGGCTTTTCAAGTAGCCCCCAGGACAGAAGAACGTTAGTGAACTGGCCACTTATACAAGTGGTTCCCGCATAAATATCTGTTTGCTCAAGGCCAGTGCCAGTCCCGGCCGGTCACTCACCAGGGGTGTCCATTGCCCTCTCTGTGAATCCAAGTCAAAGAACTGCACGGTGGGACTGAAATCTTGTGAAAGTGGTGGGACTTAATGAGGCCACGCAAAGGGGACATTGGAGGGTTCCTTGGATCCCACTCCATGGCTTAGCTGAATGAGCACCTGGCCGCCAATCAATGAAACAAGAGGAAACTGACTACAGTGAGTTCGCGCTGGGCACTTCCGGCTCTAGGCTGTGATGGGGAAGAATGAAATTAAAAGTCCATCTTGCCAACATATAATTTTGTCCAAAAAAACCCATCCCCCCGCACCCTTCACCCAGTCCATACTCCACTTGTTCTTCGTTCATTGAAAGTCTTTGCCCGTGATTATTATTACAGTCTTATTCTGGTCCCATATAAGATTCTATCTTCATGGTTCTAGTTTCATGTTTTAAAATAAATTCCCAATTGAAAGCTTTTCTTCCCCATTTCCTGTGAAAATGGTTCCTGTCCTGATCCTGGGGCTCTCCCTAGAGTGTCCTTTGTCCACTCTAGTTATTGGAGGGAGATAGGCTGGGATGAACACTTCCAAGCACTGAGGGTTGAGTATTTGCAGTTCATAAAGGAGTGAGTGAGGAGTGGTCCTGGAGACCTTCAGGTCCCTTGCCTCTGCGGTGCCTCCCTCACCTCAGGTCATTCGTTCATTTATTCAACATTTAATGAGCACCTGTCAATTCTCAGGTGCTCTCCTGAGCTCTGGGATGAAATTGTTGGCAAACTATCCACCCGCCTCTGCCTCTGGGCAGCTTGTATTCTTGCGGACCACTGGCCAACCTCCCTTCGGCCACCTCTTGCTCTCCTCCTAGGATTGTGGCTCCTGCGGCCATCACCTTAGCTCAGAGAACCGAGCCTTCACGACTCTGCTAGCCAAGTTTGATTCTGCTGCAGTGACAATACAGCATCATTCCTGCCTGTGCTGCATGTCCCAGCAGGTCACCCACGTCATCATGTAACCCCATCGCTCTAGATCCAGGCCAACAGAGGCTCCTGGTGATGGTAGGCCTCGTCGCTGGGACGTTTCCTGTCACAGTGGTGGCAGGAAACAGAACAAGGCCAAGAACCCCTGCTTTTAAAACTTCCACCCATTTCAGTGGCTGAAGTAAGATACCCGTGAGGCCTTCAAGGGGACAGTGGCACGCAGCCCACTGTGTGCTCAGAGGAGAATCTGGGAAATCTAGCCAACAGCGTGGTGATGACATGCAGGCCTAATCAAGAGAGGGGCATCGAAGCCCTTATCAGAATATTAACAGGAAATAAGAGAGAGAAAAAAGGTCATCTTGGGTTCTGTCCCTGCCATGATCTCAGCCTCTAGCCCGGGCCGCCAGGACTTGGTTCCAAGCAGCAAATCAGAATCCCTTGTGGCCAGCAGACTCGCTCTGCCTCTCCCAAACCCCAGCTTAGCAAAGCAGCAGATTCGTTTTAACAGAGAAAGTTCTGGGAGCTCCGATCCCTTCGCTTCACTTCCCTCTGGGCCTCAACCTCCTGGTCCTTAAAATGGGGATGGCATTCTTTATCTGGCCCCTGCTCCTGAGCTCTGATTCATTCATGGGTGAAAGTGCCTCGGTCGTAAGTAGCTCTGTGCGAGGCCTGGGTGCTCCTTGTTCTTGCTTTGTGACGCATCGTGGACTTGAAAGCATTAATGGTCAGGGGCTCAGCCCCTCCCATGGCTTTTAACCCAGTTATTTTCCGTTCTTTGACTGTGCAAAGATATCGTGTTTCTAAGACAGTCCTCACAAGCCTTCTGGGAGGCCTGGCCTGACCAGCTTGGTCCCCAGCCCACATCCTCCCCTCAGGACAGAGCCGCCCACGCCCCTGTAAGTCAGCCAGGCCCGCCCCATTCATTGTGTGGTGCTGTGTGGCAGGAGCCACAGCTGTGCCCGTGTCATTCAGTGGCGCAAAGTGGAGCTTGGCCTTAAGCCTAACTCTGCTGGGGCTCCAGGGCCTGAGCAGGTGGCCTCTGCGGCAGCCTTCCCTCTCAGCCTACTTGTCCCTGCTTGCTTTAGGCTCTGTTGCTGACCCATTTATACCTGGGCCTCTCTGAGAGGCCTTTTCTCCTGCTCATGTGAATAAGAGGCAGTGCTGCTAGAGCACCATGGTACATGCAGAGGCACGGGAATGACACTGCCAGCCTTCAATTCCCAGGACAGCTTTCTTAAATAAAATGAAAATAAAAGTTTTGCTTATATGGTCCCGAGGAGTCAGTGTAGTACCCACAGGAACTGCTCAGCACCTGACTCCATGACAAAATCTGTCCAAAATATCGGGAGCCTCTCACTCCTAACGTGTTACCTCCTTGACCCCGATGGCAGAGGGCATTCGCATCCTGAAGGCAGCTGCTCTGGGGTCTCCCCTTTCTGATAAACCTTTGGCTGGCTCTGCACCAGCAAGGGGACACTGCAACCCTTGTCTGAGGTTTTCCTACAGATAAGGTTTTCCGTGCGCCATGACACCCTCTTTGAGGGCCTTTGTGTGCCCACCATGTTTCAGTCACCTCTTTGTTGAGACCATTTCCCAGTGGGGGTTACCCCTCATGGGCTCATTCTGAGGGAGAGCACCCGTGTGATGGCCACCTCTGCTGGACGCTCCTACCACCGCACCCCTCTTGTAAGATACAATGGAAGGACAGGAAGCAGGAGATGCAGAACCCTGGGGGTCACTCCAGCCAGTGTCAAGGGAAACGCCTCTAGCTCATAGGTGTACTGACTGAGTCTTGGCACCTGCACTGGCTGGAGGGAGCAGGCAGCAGATGACCATGTCACAGCCCAGGTTCTGGGGCCAGACTGTTTGTATCCAAATCCTGCCTTTACCAGCAGCTGGCCCTGTGGACGTGAGATTTTCCTAACCTCTCTGAGTCTTGGTTTTCTCCCCTATAAAGTGGGGATAATTGGTCCTAAATGGTCAGAGCAGTAATTAAATGAGATAATGTTCCTAGCTCTTCAGAACAGCGCCCCTCTGAGGGTAGACGAGGTAGTCAACATGCAGGCCCGTTACCATGGATGAGATGGGGAGCAGCCCCGGGCTGCGTTCTCAGGGTGTCTCTCTTGCATTCCCTTGGACCCTGGGCTGTTGGCTTCGGAGGGTGCAGTGGGTTCATCCTCCAGGCTCACCACCTCTGGTCATTAGGAAAAGATGCCAAGGCCCCATGCACAGCTGGGGAGTCACCCTCTCCCAGTCACTCATTGTGCATGTGGGTGGCAAAGGGCTCTGGACAGGAATTAAGGTCCCCAGGCCCGCCAACTCTGTCACCCATTCTATGTGGACCCCAGATTGATGCTAGAGCAGCACTACCCCTTATTCACATATAAACCTTGAGGGAACAACAGAGCCTGGAGTCTAACAGCTCCATATCTGAGTCCACTTGTGAGGTATCACACTAAGCCTCAGTTCCCCATCTGCAAAATGGGGGTATTAGTCATATATACTTCATAGGGCCGTCCTGAGGGCTGCCTGAACTAATTCATGAAGATTTAGGACAACAACTGGCATATAATAATTGCTTAATATATGTTAGCTTGTTTGAGGGTGGGGTTGTTTTGTAGCTGCCCTTAGGGCTTACACTCTCAGGGGCATTGGACAAACACTAACCCAGCAACTCACCCATCTCTAAGCCCCACTCTCTGTGCTGTGTGCCAGGCCTGAGAGGCAGGGGCACTGCAATATGTGTGATAGCAGGGTCCCAATCTGGAGTCCACATAGATTGGGTGGCAGACCTTAATTCCCTGTCCAGAGCCCTTTGCCACCCACATGGCCTCTCTGTGCCCTATGAAGGGACAGCATGTGAAGGGAACAGTCTCACAGCTTGGCACAAACAGATCCGAGGCCTAGAGGGAAGCTAAGGCAATGACCATATTCTTCTGCCGGCACCTGGGCTGGGGCCCTGGGGTGCCTGGGTGAAGATGTGAGGGCCTTGGGCAGCACCGGCACTCTGGGGAAATGCCAAAACCCCAGTGTCCAGATACTGCCTAAGTGAGGGGGAGAGGAAGACAGGAGGGCATCCCAAAGAGATGGGACAACAACGCAGCAGTCAGTGGCCACTGAGGACCAGACACGGGGCCCAGAGTCCCATGAGCAGCATGTCACCTGCAAGCTCCACAGTCACCTGTCAAAGAAGCCAACTTTGTACCTGCCCATTACCCAGAGGGTGAAACTGAGCTTCAGGGGCGTTCCCAGCACTGGAAAGGGAAGAGAAATGCAGGTTCCAGGAGCAGAAATCAGCTCTCCAATCTGCCATTGCCCAACATGGGGGCCTTAGGGGAGGACACAGGGCAAGGGTCACTCTTCAGTTCCCTAGGCACCCCAGCGTGCGAGGTCAGCTCTAGCCGCTGTTCCAGAATGGCCTCCGCCCCATCAGGCAGGGACGGGCCAGAGAAGGGACCAGGCTGGAAGCCACAAGGGGACTCCATCAGAGCCTTTCAAGAGGCTGCAGGGGTGCTGGCAGCTCAGCAGGTGAGGACCCCTTTAACGGCCCCTGGAAAGGGGAGTAAACGGAAGTCGCAGTGAATGGGTCCCGTTTCCCATCAACCTGTGGGATCATTGCTGAGAGCCCTTCATGAGCAGAGGCTCTGGAGTGTAGTGTCAGGGCGCCCACAGGGGACAGCAATCCTTCCCGCTGCCTGCCTGCACCCTTCATCTGCCCTCCCCAATCTGTAAACCAGAAGCCCTCCCCCGGCCCTCGTATGTGGGCCTATTCCTTCCTCCTCAGCAGGTCCCCATGAAGCTCTTAACTAGAAACCTCCGAAAACAGGGGCAGCCGAGGCCTCGACCTCCTTGGGGCGGACTGGACGTCTGCACTGGCCAAACTCCAGGTCTCCCAAGCAGCGTGGGGACACTGAACACTGAGCGGCCTGACCATTCCTCCAGCCCCACCCCCACTGCAGCCACCTCGGGGCTGAAATGGTGGGATCTCCCCACTTTTAGAGTCTTTTAATGAACCTAGAGCTAAAGCCTGTCCCCACCCCCTAACACGTTCCAGGCCATTCATTTGTTTGCTCATTTATTAACTCAACAAATAGGGCACATGCCATCCATTCGTTGTGGAGTGTAATGAGTCTGGGGAGGTGGAGCTGTAGAGGTGGGCAGGTGGGAAGCAGGACACAGGCCTGAGGGCAGGGGCCGTGTCCATCTTCCTCCCTGCTTAGCCCAGGCCCTGCATGGTGTCTGGCACGGCACCGTCGGACCATCCAGACACATCTGCTCACTGCTTGCTCTCTGACACCTGGGTAATGAGGAATGTGACTCGGCTAGTGGGGGGACCATCTATGCAATGCAAGACCCTGAGAAGGTTTCACAGTGCTGGTGGCCTTTGAGCTGAGCCTTGAAGGATGATGGGATTTCCCCCAGGGGAGAGCGGAGTTGGTGGGGGGAGCCCTCCCTCCCTACAAAGCCAGCAGCCTCAGAGGAGGTGGTTTAGAGGAAGAGCAGGAGGTCTTGATGGGCTGAAACGTGGGGTGGGATAAGCGGGTGGGGTGAGGGTCCAATCATGCATTTGTTACCCTCTTTGGCCGGATGCAGGCCTGGGGTGGGGAGATTTAGATCAAGGAGACCAGAATGTGAGGACCCCAGGATTCTAGAAGTTTAGAACAATCAAACCAGATCCAGAGAAACCTCAACTCTGCTCTACTACATTGGGAGTGTTGTTGTGTGTGTCTGGGTGGAGCCAGGACTCCCAGTGGGGCTGTGAAATCATGGACTTCCTAGAGAGGTTGGAGATGGGGAGGAGGACAGGACCCCAGCCTGAGGTAAATGGGTGCTCCACCTGCCCACACCACAGAATTGCATGGTGGGCTCGCAGTCTCTGTCTCACCCTTGCCTGGCTGAGCCCACTCGGCCAGGGGACCCCAAATCTTTGGACCCCAAATCTGAAGAGATCTGGCCAGGATGAGGGGGAGAGCCTTCCAAAATGACTTCCAGGTAGAGGGAGCAACACTTCCAGGTGTTGCACCTGGGACACAGTAGAGTGGAGGTGCAGCTCTAAGATCAGAGCCAGAGTCCAAAGGGTCACTGAGGTCCACTATTGGGCTCTGCAGATCTGGAGAAGCTGAATTTACTCAAGGCCACTCAATGTGTAAAGAGCACAGTGCAGCAAAAAAATAGGTCAGTTACTCTGGAAGTGGCTTTACTGGACCCTAACCCCAAGCAGAACTCCAGAGAATGGGACCTTGCTACCACCCCAAGCAAGTTTCCAGTCCCTGAAAAGCCAATGCCCCCTGGACACAACGCCCTTCTCTTTGGCCCCAAGAACCCTGACCCAGGCATCCCCAACCTTGTCACGATGGATGGCTGCGGACAGGCAGGCCCAGGAGCCCTCCCCCTGCTCCTCCCACACGTCTTGCCTCCCTGTGCTCAGCGCGGGCTGTGGAGCAGCCTGGGAAGGATCGGACTTTGGAGGTAGGGCAGGTTCCCATCTGGCGTGGCCACCGGACGGCTGTGTAACACTGGGTCTGACTTCCTGTGAAATGGGCAGGTGTGAGCACCGGCAACGACCATCACAAGGGCCTGGCAGGTGCCCCTTTAGAGCTCCTCCTCTGGACAGAAGCCTGCAGGGAGCTGGGACTTAGGCCAAGAGAGGCGTGACCAGCGCTGTCAGAACTCACAGCCCAGCTGGGGGGTAAAAGTCACTGTAGACGGTGGTCCCAGCCCTTCGAGATGTGGAACATGTAAAAGAGAGCCCACAGCCGTGGAAGCCCCAGGAGGGGGCATCTAGTGCATGGGGGCACTAGGAGGGCTCCATGGAGGAGGCAGCTGTAGAAATGGCCCTGGCGCAACGAGCAGGACTTTGAAAGGCAGAGAAGGAGGCAATGCTCACCCAGGAAAGGCCCCACGGTGGGAGAGAACCTGGCCTGTTCAGGGCGGGCCGAGAAGGCCAGGGTGTTTGGAGGGAGCTGAACATGCAGGTCGTGGCAGGAAGAGCCACTGGACAGAGAAGGAGACTCGATGGGAGGAACTGGAAGGCCACGCTGGAGTTTGGCTCGACCTGTTGGACAAAAGCAATGGAAGCCATTAAGTTCAGGGAGTTGGGGGTGGAGGAGTGTGTGTGTGCGCTTGCGTGCATGCCTGTGAGTAGTGTGTGTGCCTAGTGACAGAGGACCAGAAGAGAACAAATAGCCTGGAGGCTGAAGGACCAGTTAGGAGATGACAGGGACGTTCTACAGAAAGCAGTGGAGAAATGAGGAGGGAGTGAGGGGAACTTTCAACAGCAGAAGTTCAAGGGTGAGGAAAAAGTTTCTTGCCAGGGGCAGTGTGGCCCATGGTCAAGCACATGGACCCTGTGGTCCTTCTTGCTTGGGTTCAACCCCCTGCCCCATCACTTACTGGCTTTGTGACCGGGGGCAAGTTCCCTTATCTCTGTGAGCCTTGGTGTTTTTATCTATAAAATAGGTAAAACAAGAGGGCCTGCCTCTGACCCATGATTCAAAATTGTACATGCTAAGATGCTTGGGGTGGGGGCTCCTCCATTCAGCACACATTTATTGAGCATCTACTAAATGCCTGGCCCTATTCTGTGGGTAGCAGGCATAGTAGTGATCAAAGCAAAATAGAAGCCCTGCCCTCACGCAATTATAATCAAGATGGCTGGGGAGACCCATTCAACAAGATGCACACCCAAAATATGCATAATGTGGGTGGCGATCAGTGGTGAAGGGAAAGGAGAGGATAGGAAATGCTGGGAGACTGCAGTTCAAGGGTGAGTGAGCAGTTGTGAGGTAGGGCAGCCACTGATAGGGCGTGAAGTCCAGGGCATTACAGGGGAAATGAAGTCAAGGGAACTGACGTGCGGGGACCAGGGGCAAATGCCCAGGGAGCAGATGTGCTGTTCCTGCAGCTGAAAGGCACTGGGGCTCCCAGAAGGTGTGTCAGGGGGACAGAGGAGTAAGGATCTTAGCAGGAGCAGCAGCTAGGACCAAGAAGGGCACTCGCCCAACCCCAAGGGGTGACAGGAACCGGCGGCACTTCCTGGAGAAGGGAAGCAGGGACCCGGGCCAGGATGGAGAGCGTCTCAGACAGGCACAGGGTCCGGGGGTCCACTGGCTATGGACAGAGCAGTGGCTACAGGGGACACGGAGATTTGGCAAGACAATCAATGCCAGGGGCCAGCACAGGGGCCCAGAGGGGCAGAGCATCCCCATGGACTTTACCCTCAACAGTTCCTCTGACGAGTCCCTGGGCCTGATGGCCAGAGGACTTTCTCTCCCTTCACTGGACCAACCAATGGGAACCTCAGAAACCAACACTTCACAGTGTCATTATCACCAACTCTTAGTGCCAGCATGATTCAGGGCCCTTGGGATTTGCCAGGGAGAAAATCAGGCCCCAGGCCCTGCCCTGGTGGAGGGCAGGCGGTTGAGAAGCAGCAAATATTGATATATCATGCACTGGCAATAGGTGTGATGGAAAAAATGAAGGACAGGAAGGGGTAAGGGAGCAGGCCACGTGGACATCTGGGAAGAGCGTTCCCAACAGTGGGAACAGCCCGTGCAAATGACCTAAGGCAGAAGCATTAGAGAGGCGGCATCAAGGGGAGGGCAGCAGGAAAGCCACTCAGTAGGACCCCCAGGGACATGGAGAGCATCAGGGGGACTGAGCCATGGGGTCACATGACTGGATCCTTGCCTCCGGAGGATGGCTCTGCCTGCCCTATTTGAAACAGACGGTAGGGGAACGTTGGGGTGGCAGCTGTGGGGGTGACGTGAAGAGGTCAGATTCTGAACCTGCAGCTTTATTTGCTCTCTGTCTCTCACGCCGGTTTCTGTTCTCACACCTGCCCCCAGCACCAAATGTCCTTTAGTGTCCTTGGGAGCAGTGCGCATTCATTCATTCATTCATTTCACTTTATGAATATGTATAATATTCCCTTTATGAATATTTATAAATATAAATAACGTCTTGGCCAGAAGGACGCCTGTCACTTGGGAGTCACCGTTTCTAGGCCATCAGAAACCGCTGGTATTTAACAGGGACCCCGGGAACTCCTGCAGGCTGTGCAGCCCTCAGACCCAGATCAGCCCGCGATTCACCAGAGAAGCACAGGCCAGCGCCCCAGGTCGTCCTGCTCTTTCTATGGGCCTCAGAGAATATGGAACAGAAGCCAACCAGAGAGCCAAGACGCCCTTCTTAATAATCCTCCCTCCTGCTCTCCAGTCCTCCCAAGGTCACTCTAAGGCCTGGATCTTAAGCCCCCCTTTCTCAGCTTCCTCAGCCCCCTCACCCAGCCCCTGCCCCCCTTCATCCCCCTTTGGTCTCCCTCACCTCTCCAGCTGTTTGCCATCCTAAAAGTCAGGGATCTGGGCACACAGTTTGTGTGGCAGACCGCAGGAGGAGCTGGGGAAGGTAAATACATGATAGCGCTGCTCCTAACACCAGGCACCTGTCACCAGACACGGCCCTAGGCCCAGGCTGTGTCTCTCAGTGGCCTGCAGATGTGTGGCTGGCTCCAGGGCAGCCCCTGGAGTATCCTGTGGTCTTGGAGACCCTGGTGGGGAAGGAGCCGGAGGGGAGGACACTTCACATTATTGTTCTGGTCTCCCTCTCCCACAGGGGCAGCCCTGGATTCTTCCAGGGGAGAATCCTCCAGAAGCACCTATGAAACCTTTATACACCCCAAACTCACATCCAGAGCCGAACACATCTCTCGAGGCCTCACTGTCCCTGTCTACGGGAGAATAACCCTTGGGAAGGTTTCATGGGGCTGGGATGAGACAGTGTATGTACCTGGCACATTTTCATTATTTAATTAACTCCAGCTGCCGCGACTATTTCTTCCCCTACTCTCAAATTTCCTGTCGCTAGATTATAAACTCCCTGTGGTTGGGGCTCTGTTTTATCTTTGTATCTCCAGTGGCTACTTCTGGGCCTGCAATACAGTAGGCACTTATCAATGCTGGAAGAACTGATGGCAAATATACATGAATGAGACCCCCCAGGGTTTAAAGCTTACTCGTGCCAAGAGCTTCGGACATTTTTAAAGCACGGGCAAGAAGAGAAATCTGGCCTTTGTTATCAGACATCTCTCAGCCAAGCCCCACTCCCAGTGTGGGAGGACTGGGTTAGACAAGATGCCCCCCGGCAAGAACCCCTGAAGGACTGAAGCTTAAGTCCAAGTTCATTGCCCATCTGGGAGCTGATTCCCTGAGGGTGCATTCCCCAATTGGCATTCTGGTCAGCAGTGAGCCAAGGCAAGGAGGAGGAGAGAAGGAGGGCGGGTTTCAAGGGCTGTGGCTCAGTCAGGAAATGAACTCCGCCATCTTGTTCTGCAGTCGAGGTGCTCTGGTCTCCAGGACAGGAAACTCCTGAGAAGAGACACCGGGGATCCAGCGGCTCCCTCCTGGCTCTCGATCTTCCTCCAGATATCAGTCAGCCTGTCAGGAGATAAGCAAAGCTGAGAGCTGTCTGGGCTGGAGCCACAGGGAGAACACAATTAAAAAGATACTGCTGGGCTGGTGGGGGTTGGGGGGGCACCTCAGGATTTGTGCAGGACACAAAGAGGACCTAGAGGGAAAGAGCATCCTTCCTTGAGAAAGGGTAATCAGGGCTCCTTGAACAGCCTTGCAAATAGATGATAGCAGGCCACCAGCCCACGGGAACTCGCACACCAGAGAGAGAACCTGACCTTGAACTTGCATTCCAGGAGGTCCTTTGTGCGACTTTGATTCATACTCTCACCCCTCAAAGGCTTGTGTTTCCTGGGGCGGGCCTCTGGAGTCCAAGAGACCATTGGGACACTGGCCTGAGAAGCACTCTGAAGGCCTTCACATTGGACATATGAAAGCCACCCACTCCTTCACTCATTCAGTCAGCCCTGAGGATCCAGGGAGAAGCAAAATCAGACGGGCTCCATACCCACATGTGTACCACGTGCGCTGTGAAGGCCGTGACAAACGACAACCAAATAACCTCACGGAAAAAAAAAAAACGGAACATAAGAAATTGGTAGAAATATACGGCAGGAGAGAAAACTGCCCCCGGGAGAGGGACGCCCAAGGATGCTGGGCACAGGGGTCTCACCCTGCAGAGGGGACCCCCGATCACACTGGAGAATGAGGAGGTTACTAGAGAAAAGTCAGGTGTGGGGAGCCCTCCAGGAAGTAGCAAGCACAGAGCTGGAGAGAGCAGGAATGGAAGCGGTCAAGACCCACCCAGCACTGGGAACGAGGTTGTGCTGGCCAAGGAGGCAGGCAGCGGTGAGCACGCCAGGCCTGGGCCACCATGAGGGTCTTCATCTGTTTGAAGAGTTGTGGGTACCATCGGTGGGCAAAGAGGGTGGTGGTCATGCATCCACTATGTGTATTGGAATGTTCCCTCTGGACACTGGGTGGGGAGTGGACTCCAGAGGCAAGGAGCAGATTCAAGAGGCCAGTAGGAGCTGCGGTCTAGGCAGAAATGGTGGTAGCTTGGGACCAGGGTGCTGGTGATGAGAAGGAAAGGTATTGACCAAGGAAGGGCATCTCCAGAGAGAAATCACAGGCCCTGGTGATGGGTTTGGGGATGATAAGGAACAGGTGCCCCAGAGGCCTCCCAGGATTTTGGCCTGTGCACCTGGAGGGTCAGAGGCTACCTTCATCTGGGCGTCTTTAGGAGCGCTCCTCCCGCCCCCACCCCAGCCTAGCTGTCGCCTGTTATGGGCAGCTCCAGTGCAGTCGAGAAGCGGGGGGACTTGGTGGCCTTTTGCAGAGGAAAATCTGAGGCTCAGGGTCATGGGATTCACAAAGGGATGAGGTGGGGCTCCCAACCCAGCACAGATTACGGGGTGCTCCAGGTTGGACAGAAGCTACTTAGGCTGACTCTGAAAGAATCCTAGCGGGCCTCTCTTCTCTACCTGTGAAACGCAAGGGAGGAGAATGGCCACTCCTCCCAGGGGCCAAGTAATTACCCCGGGGCTCACTCCTGGGAGGCCTTGGGGGAAAGGAGAGGCGCGCTGAGTACCCGGGAGTCTGAGACCGGAACACTGGGTTGGGGAGGGTGGGGCCTCTCCCATCTCCTGCCTCCCCTGTCTCCTGCAGGCCCTGGAGGCTGAGTAGCTGGCGGGATGCCTGGCCTGCTGAACCGCCTAACCGGGGCAGCCCTGCCCCTCACCGCGTCTGATGTCACCTCCTTCGTCAGTGGTTACGCCCTGGGCCTGACCGCCTCACTCACCTATGGCAACCTGGAAGCTCAGCCCTTCCAGGGTAAGAACTCCCTCTGCGATGTCCCCGGGGCCACACCCACCTCCAGGTTGAGTCCCTGTCCTGACATTTACTAGATGATTGACATTGGGTACATCAGGCGACCTCCCTGAATCTCAGTTTCCTTGTCAATAAAATAGCCTTTCCAGTTCTGCTCTGCAGGCCACAAAGATAATCAAAAGAGGGTCCGGATTTGAGCTGAGGAGGTTTAGGCTCAGCCCCCAACAATTGTCCCAGTGCTCCTTGTGTCCCTCACGACACGCTCACTGCAACTTCTCCAGGAAACTCCCCCAGGAAGAGTCAAGATTCGGCCCAAGCCAGGAGCCTAGTTCTAGGCATGGCTCTGGGTCCTAGGACCTTGGGGAAGCCCAAGGTCCGCCCCCAACTCAGCATGCTCCTCTCTGCCTGTCCAGACGCCAGGGGTTGTGGGGAGGGGAATCATCAGTGTGGCCAGTCAGGGTGTGGACAGACGCATCGTTCCTTGGAAATCACATGCCTCTCCCTCTGTGGAGGAAGGGCGTGGTGAGTTAGCTAACTGTGGCCAGGGAGGCTAACTGTGGCCAGGATTCCCTCCTTAGTCATGGTGACGGAGCCTCCCAACCACAAACTGAACTCCGGTCCCCACTGAGGTTCTGGAATTATTTCACTGCTGCCCTGGGGACCAACAGGAATTATCAGGGAAACTTTCTTCTCAAAAATCCAGGCAAAGCAGATGGCCCTGCTCCTCTATTTGGGGGAATCCAGAGAAGGAGACCTAAAACAAGTCCCCCGCCTCGGGGACCTGGGAGACTAAACAACTGTGAGGCAGCCCCCTAGCTTTCCACGTGCAGGAGGAACAAGTGCCCCCATTTTATAGATGAGGAACCTGAGGCCAGGAGGGACAGCCAGTGAGAGTTTGCGCAGGGTTCACCGCAGACACAGCCCTGACTTTCCAGCATTGCAAGGTAGAGGAAGTGAACCCTCCTTAAATGCAACAGGTCTCCTAAACCTGCACCTGCACCTTAACAAGACTCCCAGGTCATTCTCAAAGTTTGAGAAGCACTAAGATGTAAAAATACAGGACACACAGTTTAGTAAGTGGCGGCTATTTTTTTTGCCACGGCAGTCCTGCAAGTTGGCTTCATCATCTGCATCTTGCAGGCGGGGCCACGAGGCTCAGAGATGCTAAATATCTTTTCTGGGGTCACTGGCCAGGAAATGAGCAAGGTCTGGATTCAAACCTCCAAGGCCCCAGCCCCCAGTGCAGCATGGCAAACTGGTGGCCAAAGACCAAATTTACCACCCAAATGTGTTCCATTAGACCGACGTGACAGGTCACCTACAAATCCAGGTCCACGCTCTTTGAAAATCAGAACTTCTGGCCACACCAGGCTTGCCCGCTTGCACAGTAAGAGCAGGCCAGAGCCAGGCGCAGCTGCCCCTGCCCACACAGGCCGGGCCCCTACTCTCACCCACCAGGCCCCACCCATGGGGCAGGCCAAAGGCTCCCTTTCCAGAACTGGGGTGTGCAGGGGTGCCGGGCACCCCACAATGCTGGCCCCACTCCGGCAGGCCTCTTCGTGTACCCTCTGGATGAGTACACCACAGTGATCGGCTTCGAGGCAGTCATTGCTGACCGCATCGTAACGGTACAGATCAAGGACAAAGCCAAGCTGGAGAGTGGTCACTTGGACACCTCCCGCATCAGATCCTCAACTGTCACAGGTAAGGAGACCCGAAGGGCTGTGGCAGGGCCTGGGCCTGGCTGGAGGGTTCCTGGGTCAGAGCCTCGGGCAGATGGCAAGGGCAGCGTTGGCACAGGGCAGGGAGGGCAGGAATCCCCAGGTGGCGTCCTGTGTGACCTTGAGCCAATAATTCAGTTCTCTGAACTTCCCGCTTCATTGTCTATAAACAGGTTACTGTTCCTGTTCTCTCCTCCAAAGCGGGGTGGGAATCAAAGGAGGGCAGGGAAGAAAAGGGGTTTTGAGGCATCTCTGGAGGACAGAAGAGCAACTCATTCCATCTCAGAGGCTTAGAGTGACTCATACCGAGCTCTGACTCTACCCTATTGCTCATGAGGGGTGTGAGCTTAGATAAGAAATTGTAACTTCATGTGTAAGTGGAATAAATAATTAAAGCCACCCAGTGCTTCACCAAATCACTTACACCCCAGAAAGTACTCAAAGCTTGGCCACTGATTCTTGCTATTGAGGAAACTGAGACTCAGAGAAAGATAGTGACTGGCTCAAAGTCACACAGCAGGTTAATGGCAGAGCCAGGGCTTGAACCCAGACCAGTCATCATATGATGGAAGAGATTCTGACCAGGGACTCTATGACTGAGGTCAAGATTGAGGACATCAAGATGTTCAAGAATCTTTTAAGGAGCACTCATTATGGGCCACGCTCAAAGTGCCCTTGAGTTGAGTTCTCGTGACCTGGAAGTTGAGACATGCCCAGGAGTTACCATGATTTGGAACATCCAAAGTGGCTGTGCCAAGAAAGGTCTTGGGTAACATTAGAGGAGGGAAAGAGAGGTCAAGGGTGACCAGGGTGGTTCTCATGGAGAGGTTGGTGGATGGGTGAGACTGGCTAAGAAGAGATGAGGGACCAGACCTTTCAGATAAAGGAAATGGTGAGCAACAGCATGGATCCCAAAGATGAGGCACTTCTGTTTGGTTCTGGATGGGGGAATAGGATGGGTGGGATGGCAGTGTGACCTTCAGCAAGGTGAAGTGGGAAGTACAGCCCTGGGTCAGTTATTGGCTGAGTAACTTAAACAAATCGCACTTCCACACTGGGCCTCAGTCTTGCCATCAGCAAAACGGGGCTGCTCAAACCTACCATGCAGCCAGCTTAGATTGGATCAGAGCCAATACATGCACAGCCCCTGACGCCAGCCTGGCACTTAGGGAACATTCTTCCAGAGGGGGTTTCCATCACCCCTCATTCCTGCACACCGGGAAAGGTGGCCTTGGATGAGGATTTGGAGCGGATCCTGTTCGTGGTCAACCTGGGGACCATCGCCCCCATGGAGAACATCACCGTCTTCATCAGCACCTCCTCCGAGCTTCCGACCCTGCCCAGCGGGGCTGTGAGGGTTCTTCTGCCTGCCGTCTGCACCCCGACCGTGCCTCAGTTCTGTTCCAAGAGCACCAGCCCCTCCAACCAGCAGGCCCAGGGGTAAGGAGGCCACGCCCAGATCACGCCAGTGGGGCGGGGGCAGCAGAGTCCATCAGATGGACGCAGCCGGGCACAGGACAGGGACACGGCAGAAGGTGAGGCTCTGCCTGAGAATAATTTGCTCCTGACTCTCAGGGCACTTAAGAGTCTCCCTGAAATGTCCCTGTGTTGGTCCCAGCAGAATTGGGATCAGAACTTCCAGGGTTTATTTTTAAACTCGCTTAAGAGGCATTTTCTGAGCAGCTACTGTGTGCTAGACACTGGGCCAGATGTTAGGGATAGAGAGGGACGGACACCAACATGATTTCTGCCATTTAGAAACTTGGAGGAAGAGTTCAGATCATTATGTAAATAATTATTTACATCCTTGAAGACATAATGAATTATGTAATGAGTGCAATGAGGGAGAAGTTCATTGGGCTAAAGGTAGAAAAGAGGGACCCGACCTGGATGTCCAAAGACCAAACCAGGCTTTGCTGAGAGCTGACCATGAGGAGGACGTAGGCACAGAGAAGGGTATTCCTTGACTGGAGAATCGCAGAGGCAGCAAGGACACGGCCCTAGAGAGGAGCTGAAGCCCAGGTGGCTTTTGATGAAACTGCAAGGCCTGAGATGCCCTTGGCCCCGGCAAAGACTTTGCCCTTCTCCCCAAAGCGAGGAAGCATTAAAAGGGTTTCCAGTAGGCAAGAGGAGAAAGGACAAGCCCAGGACCCAGACAGTCCTCTGTACTCCCCTGGAGGAGTAGGAGGGTAAAGGAGGGGGTCATGGCCTTGGGCGTCTACAGCAGAGGTCATTTTCTAGGAAAGTGTCCCTGTGTTGGTCCCAGCAGAATTGGGATCAGAAAAACTGGGTGGGGTGGGTGCTGGTTTAGTTAGAAGAGAGAAGGATTAAGCAACATCTGAGGCTGAACTTGAATAAAGGGAGCAAGCCATGGAAATATTCTAAGGGAAGAACATTTGGGACAGAGAGAGCACTGAGTACAAAGGCCCCGGGGCAGCAGCGGGTTCGGTGTGTTTGAGCAGCAGCGGAAAGGCTAAGATGGCTACTACAGAGGGGTGGCCAGTATGGCTACAGCAGGGTGGGAGAGGAAGGGAGAGAAGTCAGCGGGCATAATGGCCAGGTTGAGGATGCCCGGCACACAGAGAATCTGTGGCACAAGCCAGTCTCAAGCAAGGGAACGCCAGCCTATGGATCATCTGCAATTGGCCTGTGCATGTAAATGGCAGGGCCTCCCTGGGGTCAGCTGAGAAGGGAGAACAGGGTCTGGGGTGGAGGAAGCCCTTCAGCCCCTTCGGCCAGCGGGGCTGCCTGGGACTCACCGTCTTCTCACGCTGGCCCTGCCTTACCCTGTGCCCCCCCCTGCCACCGCCTGCACTTGTTACCTCCCTAGCAAAGACCGGCCTTGCTTTGGCACCCGGACCATGGACTCCTGGAACAGGCTGTGCCTGGCCACTCTCCTGGACACCGAGGCGTCCAACCCCATGGAATATGACTTCAACTTCCAGCTAGAGATCCGGGGGCCATGTCTGCTCGCAGGTGAGAGAGTTGCCCCACTGGGGTGGGGTCCTGCTGGGGTGGGGCCCAAAGGGGCCCCAGAAGGGAGAGGATGAGAGGAACTGGAGGGCAGGAGCCAGCTGGCCCAGACAGGTGACCAGCTGCAGCACACGGAGCTGCCTGGAGCCCACTGTCCCATTCCCCCAACCAGCAGCTCAAAGTCAAATCCTTCATAGGACAGCTTTCAGGGCCACCACCTGTCACCCCAAGGCATCTCCAGGGCAAATGTCCATCAGGGAACAGCATCCTCGATCCTCTCCTGGAGGCCACATACAATGGCCTATTCACCAGGCGGAGGTCCCAGGGTCCATCCTGGGTGTGGAATATTCAAAAGCTTCCCAGGTGGTTCTAATGTGCATTCAGGGCCGGGAACCTCGGCTCCAGTGACTCTCTGCCCCTGTGCACATGGGGTTTTGGAGGATGCTGGGACGAGGTTTCTTGTCATTCCACTGCAAAATGCAAAAAGCACCCACCCAGTGAGCTTTGAGCTCTTCCTATCAGCTCAGCAGCATGCTGGGTGCTTGGTGCACCGGAAGGGGAAGCAGCTTCTCTGGCCCCTACTGGACCCTGTGGCCAGTGTGGGAAGGGCCTTTAGACACCACCTATCTAAGCCCATATTTTACAGATGGGGAAAGCGAGGTGGCCCATCCATGGCCACATAGCAAACCAGGAGCCATCTCTGGCCTGGGTCTCTGTGTCCCCCACTGAGTTTCCATGTATTCTGGGGCTCCTGAACCTGTTCCCACCCTCTCTGCCTTCCTGTGCCGTTCAGGGGTGGAGAGTCCCACACATGAGATCCGCGCCGATGCCGCCCCCTCTGCCCGCTCAGCCAAGAGCATCATCATCACGCTGGCCAACAAGCACACCTTCGACCGCCCCGTGGAGATCCTCATCCACCCCAGCGGTAGGCTGCCCACCCCCCGCCCCGGGGCAGAGCGTTGACCCTGTGGAACCTAGCCAAGGGAAGGGTGGGGGTAGGACCAGCCACTTGGCTCCCGGGACTCTTAGCTCTAGATGGCAGAATTAAGCTGTTCCAGAGGCCTGGGGTCTCATCTGTCCACTGGGACCTTTGTCACCAGGTGAGCGGATCAAAGGATTTTTGAAATTCTAAGCTTAGTGGAGACTCTGATCCCAGCCTCAATCCATCTTGCAAATGGGTCAACTGAGGCCTAGACAGGGTGGTGAGTCGTTTGTGGCCACCAGGCTGTCCTGCCTTTCAGCTCAGGCATTCTCCCCAGCCCCATGCGGCTTCAGGCGGCCAAGGAGCTGGAGTCCTGCTCCAAGAAGGATCTGCCCCGGGAAGATCTGGTCCCCTAAACCAAGCCTCTGGCCTTCCCCGCACCCCATACAAGTTCTGAGAGTTGATCTCATCTCTGCAGAACCCTACATGCCACATGTCCTCATGGAGAAAGGGGACATGACCCTGGGAGAGTTTGACCAGCACTTGAAGGGAAGAACCGATTTCATTAAAGGGACAAAGAAGGACAGCAGTGCGGAGCGGAAGGTGAGCCCACGGCGGCAGGGCTGAGGGGGGAGGGGTGTTGGCAACAGTCTCCGCTGGACCCATGAGGGAGGAACACCGAGTCTAAGTGAGGGAGGTGAAAGCCCCCACATCCCCCGTCACACGGTCAGCTGTTGTGGCAAAGCCTGAACAGGAAGCATTTCCTAATGGGGGCTGGTGGGCCATGGAAGGACGGTGGAAATGGACTTTAGGTGCAGCCACCACCCTGTCCATCCTCCTGCTCCTGCCAGGTGGACGTCGAGTACCACCAAGGTGCCTAAGCCAGGCAAAACCCACAGCGAGTGGCAGAAACAGTCTGGGCCCTCCAGGCCTCCCCAGCCCTCCAGCCGGGCACCTCCCAGCTCCCTCTCTACCTCCTGGGCCTCCCTGTTCCTGTCTGCTGGATGGTCCCTTGCTCTTCCTCCCACTTGCTATTACGTGAAGGGTAAAGGCAGAGCTGAGAAACCCGGGGACAGAGCCTTCCTTCCCCTCTGCCGTCCCCCGACTCATGAAGCTAAAGGTGAAGGGGGCGCTGGCAGGGGGAGGGGGAGAGGCTGGGGGCGCAGGCCCAGCTCTGCCTCATGTGCCCTGCACACGAGCCGCATCCCGAATGCTAAGGTTAAAACCCAGGGCGCTCCCTTCTACTGAACCCTTCGTAGATGAGGAAACTGAGCCTTTGCACCCAAAGATAACCAGGGAGCTGGAGCTGGGGTCAGAATCTCAGGAGGTAGACTTAGTGACAATGAGGCTAAGGAATTAGACTGAATCATGGGGGACCGTGTAGCTGGACTTAACAACTCCTCCACCACCTCCCTGTTGGCCTAGCCGGCCCAGGGGGACAGTGAGGAGGGAAGTGACAGCAAAGTGCGGATAGCTTACTGCTCCTGTCATCCCCATTATTGGAGACGCCGCTGGAAGCACATGCCAGGTGGAGGACAGGAGGGACAGCACAGGGACAACGTAGGTGGCTCTATGCCCATCATCTCCTCCCTGTATTTAGAGCCGCCCCAGGAAGCACCTGCCTCCCTCGATGGAGAAGGTGAAGCCCGGCTCTCAGAGTGGGCTGTGGCCATGCCAGGGTTGCCACAGACCTCTGAGAACTGCAGCGTGTGGGCAAGGGGGCGGGCAGTGGGCCCCCCAGGACTGGGGCCTGCTGTCCTGCCTGCCAAATCTTAAATCAATTAGTGCTGGGACTGCCACGGCAGAGGAGAATTAATTTGCCACCTTGGGTTGGTTATGCAAATGCCCTGTATTCTCCTGGGCTCGGGGGATGACAGGGATCGACCTTGCTAAGAAGTGACGAGTTTATTGTAATTGGATAATGGCAGCTTGAAGAGACTTCAGAGAATCCTGGGCCAAAGCACCCACGCGTCCCTCTGAATGGCAGAAATCAGGTTCCTGGAGGTGGCTTTGGCAAAGGGGCTCTATATGAGACAGAGAACAAGATCCCTAGGCAGGAAAGAAGTCAGTTGGGGGTACCCAGAGGGCAGATATTACTCAGGAAGTGTGGGAGAGATAAGCTGTCAAAACCGTAATTTAGAAAGGAGAGAGCAAATAATACCAAGAGATGCTACGGACAGGAGACAGAGACGCAGAGACAGAGACTAGAAGATGCACATGAAAGTCAGTGGCAGGGACAGAAAAGACCCACACAGATGTGTTCTCTCATTTATTCATTCAACAAACATTCAGTGCCCAATAGATGTCAGGCTCTGTCCTGGGCATTCAGGACAACACTGAAAATGACACATGACACTCTCCTTGTCCTCATGGAACTGATTCTAGAAGAGGGAGATAGATCTGAAGTGACCAGGCAGCAAGATGAGTCTGGGGGAGGGCTGGGGCCATGGAGAAATACAGCGGGATGGAATGATGATGAGCGATTGGTCCTGGGTGCTCTTAAGCAAGGTGTTTAACAAGTGCCTGTCTAAGAAGGTGAATGGTGAATGGCCGCCACGAGTGGTGTGGACAGAGAGCACAATACTTGCAAAGAACTAGTAGATGGGGAGCAGTTTGGAAAACAGAAAGATGGCTAATATGGATGAGATGTACAGAGCAGAGCAGGTAGGGAGGAGGTGGACAGTGGGCAGGGGTCAGGCCAGCTAGGGCTTCAGACACCATGGTGCCAAGTATGAGGGAAGAAGAGATGACCCTGTCCTGACCCTGGTGATGGCGATGGAGACAGACAGCACAGGACGAGTTCAGGATGTGTTTTTTGCTCAACCACCCATGATCCTTTGTGAAGAATGAGATGGGGGCTGAGGAAAAGAGGGACAACTTCTAGGTCTATGATTTGAACAATGGGGTGGGTGGTGATATGGAGAGACCTGTGGGGGGGGAGAGACAGAGAGAGAGAGAGAGAACAACAAGTAAGGGTGGAGGAAATAAGGTTCTGTATGGAGTGAGGTGAATGGAGAGTCGGGAAGAGAGTCTACAGCAACATGAGCAAGATGTGGCTTCAGGGACAGCTGTGATGACACATTAAAAAAAATAGAGATGCCAGGCATGGTGGCACTTGCCTGTTATCTCAGCAACTCAGGAGGATGAGGCAGGAGGATTGCAAGTTCAAAGACAGCTTGGCAATTCAGTGAGACCCTTCTTTATAATAGAAAATAAACTGGGCACATGGGCGCACATCTGTAATCCCAATGTCTCGGGAGGCTGACACAGAAGGATCACAAGTGCAAGGTCAGCCTCAGCAACTTAGCAAGGCCCTAAGCAACTTAGCAAGACCCTGTCTGAGAAAATAAAGTCTTGGGAATGTAGCTCAGTGGGAAAGTATCCCTGGATTCAAACGCCCAGTACTGCAAATAAGAAGAAGGAGGAGGAGAAAGAGGAGAAGGAGGAGGAGGGGGGGAGGGGGAGGGGGAGGGGAAGGGGAGGGGAGGAGGAGGAGGAGGAGGGGGGGGGAGGGGGAGGGGAAGGGGAGGGGAGGAGGAGGAGGAGGAGGAGGAGGAAGGGGAGGGGGAGGGGAGGGGAGGGGAGGGGAGGGGGAGGGGAGGAGGAGGAAGGGGAGGGGAGGGGGGGAGGGGAGGAGGAGGAGGGAGGGGAGGGGAGGGGGAGGGGGGAGGAGGAGGAGGAGGAGGAGGAGGAGGAGATGATGTCCTTCCTTTTATGTTTATGGATCCATCTCCAAAACAGACACTATATTAAGTCTGAAGACCTGAGAGAGACTAAGGTGCGACCTGCCTTCCAGTAGTATAAAAGCTCAAGGCGAGACAGAGATAAGAGCAAAAACCTTCATTCCTTGTACAAACTGCCTAGATCTCCAGGACAAATGACAGCATCATAGCAAGGGCAATGGTGGCGGTTACTCTCTGGCAGGCAGCGGGCTCACAGGTGTGGCATTTAATCCATACCAGCCGTGCAGTATGTCCTCTCGTCCTCATTTCATAGATGAAGAAACTAAGCGAGGAAGTCCACCTGGAGGTGGGGAAAAGCCTTCCAAACGAATGAAATTTGAAGGATAAGTAGGAATTTATCAGCAGGAGAGAATCAGTAAACCAGGAAAACCAAGTTCACAGCCAAGATGAGCCAGAGAGAGGTTCATGAAATGCGTGTAAAACAAAAGAGAAGATCATGCCATGGAGGGGGGCCATCCAGGAGCTACCTCAGTTTATCCTGGCCATCACCCAGAGAAGTGGACGTATTAGCCCCATTTTGCAAATGAGGAGACACCGAAAGGAAGGATTGTCCCAAGATTCCATGTCTAGATTTTGACAGAGCTGGGATTCAAACCCACGACTTGCTGCCTGCAATGTCCAAGCTTATGGTTGTAACCAGTGAATGTCTAACGAACAGAGGAGCCCGGGGCAGTCAGCCTGCGAGTCTTTGGTGCAGAGTAGAAGTGGGATCTAGCAGGTGATGGGGGACCAGCAAGGGTCCCTAGAGGTGTCTTGGGACCCCTTGATTGCCCAAGTCAGAGTCGCCCTTTCTCTTCCAGACAGAAATCATCCGGAAACGCCTCCACAAAGACATCCTCCACCACTCAGTCATCATGCTCAACTTCTGCCCTGACCTCCAGTCTATGCAGACCAACCTGAGAAAGACCAACGGGGAGTTCATCTTCCTCATCGACAGGAGCGGCAGCATGAGCAGGACCAACATCTACCGTGTCAAGGTACCTGCTAGGAGGGCCCCGCCCCGGGCCGGCCTGCGCTCTGCTCTGCTCCCCTGACCTGGCTCCCTCAGCACTTTCTGTTCTCAGAAGCAACTTATTTTGAAAAGTCATTTTAAACAGAGACAACCAAACTTAATTTGCTCCCAAAATAAAACCCTGAAGTGATATAAGCAGAGGCAGAATTGTTGGTGTACAAGGGATGAAGTCATCAATAGCTGCCCTTGATATTCTGCACACTTTTGTTGTATGCCTGCTCTGTCTCGAACACCTCACCAAGTCCTGAGAGAGAAGGGGCACAGGGAACAGAGGCCAGAGGCTGACACTGGCTGAGGGCCTGCCCTATGCCAGCTGCAGTGCTTGCCACTTAAGTAAAGTTTGGTGTTTAATCCAGATCCTAATCCTATGAGGTGGGTCCATTTTCCAAATGGAAAAACCAATCTTCAGTCACCCACCCAAGGTCACATGGCTAGTGTGGCCTACTGCCTGACTGTTCCCACCACCTTACATCAGAGACTCACGGGAAACAGCCCTGGTCATCGAGGAGGAATCAGGAAAAAATAATAATAATTGGTTCCTTTTTTTTTTCTCAAATGCCTAATGTGTGCAAAGCCCTTTGCTTGGTCATCAGGAAAATCACCTGTCAAGTGAGGGACACAGGCCTGCTAAACAGTCAGATTGCTTGAGAGCTAGGTCTCCCTGCTGAGGAGAGCTCCCTCCAGGGGAGTATGAGAAAGAGTGGTGGGACCCACCCCTTGCCCATCCAGAAGCTTCCTCCCCCCAAGAGATTATTCATCTTGATTCTGTTATTATCCAAAGCCCCCTTGTATTTTGACTTCTGCAGGTGTGTGTAGCCCCCTCTGGAGTCACAAACTCATCAAGGAAAGGGCCAGATCTTTCTTACCTCTCTCCCCTTGTGGGGCATAAAATGCTCCCAGTCTGCTGGTTGAGCTGAGTAAACTATAGTTCAGGAGAATCAAAGATGAGGAACAAAAAGAGAGTGGGGGCTCTGCTGTCACCTGAAATTTCACCCCTCCTGCCCTAGTTCGTCCCTGGAGCAAGCTCTTGTTTCCTAGGTGGAATCGGGGAGGCCAGCTAGCTCCCCAGGCTTGCTGTGCCTGGGCTCTGTCCTGAGGTTTGACAGAGGAATCATAGATGAGACCCAGGGTCCTATCTGTGGCATCTTGACCCTAGGATGCCCGCAGGACTGGTTGGTACCTTCTCACCCCACCTACCTCCAAAGGCAACCATGAGAACAGGGAGCTGTCCGAGGTGCTGGAGGACCGAAGCCACACTCCAGGACCTCACGGCTCTCCATGTTCCGTGCCACAGCCATGTGGATGCATAAGACATCCTCAGTTACCTTAGGGCATCACAGGAGAGTAAACGGAAAACACCCCCTAGGGAGTGATTCATCCCTTTTCCCTCTGTTTACCAGGTAAGGAAACTGAGGACCCAAGAAGCTAAGTGGTTTTCCCAGCATCGCAGGGTTCTTGAGGAAGACTGAGCCATCTGTATCTTGCCTCGGTGCTCATCTTTCTCACACTGCTGATGGGGAATTATACATGCACTTCCGTTTTAAAAAAGAAAAAAAAAGCTTTCTTCTCTGATTATGTCATTTCTGCTGTGTGGCCTTGTAGAAAGAGCAATGCCTGGGGGCCAGGATCGATTCTGCCACTGAGTTGCTATGTGGCTCTGGACAAATTGATTCTCAACTGTAGCTTTCATTTGTCCTTTCCATAACATGAGGAGGAAGGGAGGGCCCCTGTATGTCACATGTCCCTCTGCTCCCCTCTCCCAGGAAGACATCAGTAATTGATCATGTCATTTTCTTTTCCTGCTAAGCCTAGACTCAGTCTCTATATCCCCCCCTCATCCCCGTGTTCCAGGAAGTTACTTTCATTAAATGGAATCAGTTTATAAGTGGAAATCCACTTCCTGAACTAAAGCCCTCTCCAGCCTTTGCTCTCTGACAATGAATTTCCCTGGCTCTCCCTTCAGTTCCTTTCCCTCTTGGAGTCTCCCTTGCTCTTTTCCAGCTCAGCTCACTGGGTCCAAGGTCACCCCTTTGCAAATGGCTTTGCATTGGTGCAATCATGTTCTGCTAAACATGACCCTGTCAGAGAAAGGCTCAGAAAGGGCCACACTCCCTTTCCCCCACTGAGGTTGCCTGAGTCATTCAGTGTGGCCCACTGAGCCAATGTTTCAGGGTGAACTAGGCTTAGGGAGGAGGGAGAGAGTAGAAATCCGAACAGCCAATGCCAAAGGAGAAAGTTCAGCCAATTTAATTTCCTGCAGCTGGTCTCATTCTTCAGCTGCCACTTGCTGCCAAAAACATAGATTTAAAAATTCTAATAGGTGTGAGCAGAGACAATCTGTATGAATCAGCAGAGTCTCCTGCTAGCAGGAATAGACATTAGTGGCTAATGAAAAGAGCAGATCTTGAGTTCTTTTGCTGAGACACAAAATGCATTGGCACAAGCAATGAAGAGGCTGAGAGGATGCTAGTGTTTGCAGAGGGGGATGGGAGAGGGTCCTGGGTCTGCAGAGCCTGGAAGGAGGTGAACATTGACAGAATCCACTGGCAGCTGTCTCTCTCTGGATTCTGGAGTAAGATGGCTTGTTGCTCTGAGATCCATGGGGTGCCATCCATAAAGTATGTGGGGGAGAAAGGGAGACCTTCATTCCTGCACTCTGTGCCATGGCAGAACTCACACAAACAAGGTCTTCAGAGGTATGTTTTGAAAACCATGGTCATATTCTTGGCTTTGGTGATCCAGTGCAATTTCTTAACCATTCTGAGCCTCGGATTCCTTATCCATAAAATGTAGGTATGAATCCTAATATATAACTCATTGGGTTGCTTGTGATGACCATTAGCTGGATCTTTACTTTGCACCTCACTGAGTCTTCTAAGGGTGACATAAGTAGCCCAAGGTCAAGTTAATAATGGTAATGGTGATATTCACACCCAGATCGGTTGAACTTTGAAGCGTATCACCTCAGCCACTATGCTATAACATACATTAGAGCGATTAAATTGATTATAACTTGAAGTGCTAATCACAGTGACTGGTACACAGGAATTGCTTGATGTTTATCATTGCACTTATCATCGTCTTCACATCCACGGCCACCTTTGTCACTATTTTTTCAATATAACTTTACAAGGCCTCCTAGTGCTAGATAGCTCCAGAGGTATAGACTCTGCCCTGTGCACAGCCTTTGGAGACAAGGTGACTCATGTTTTGTTTTGTTTGTTTGTTTATTTATTTATTTATTTATTTTGTAGTTGTAGATGAACAGCATGCCTTTATTTTGTTCGTTTATGTGTGTTGCTAAGGATCGAACCCAATGCTGCATACGTGCTAGGCAAGCGCTCTGCCGCTGAGGTACAGCCCCAAGCCCCAAGGTGACTCATGTTTGAATCCTGGCTGTGCTGTTTACTTACTGGATGTTCACCAACAAGTCACTTGACTTCTCTGGGCCTCAATCTTCTATTGTATAAATTGGGGATAATAATGTGCCCAGCTCCAAGGGCAACTCTGAAGATTAGTGAGGTAATGTGCCTAAGTACCTCCTTTGCATTTAACAAATAGGAGCTAGAAAGACTGTCCCTAGGAATTTGTCCCTGGTTCATGATAAGTTAAGTCTGATGCAGAGGCCTTGGATGAGGGCCAGAAACCATTCCATCCACAGTGTGACCTGGACCAGCCACTTTCTTCCTCTGGATGTCGATTTTGCTTTGGCAGAGGGAGTGGGTACTCCCTGTTCTCTCTGCCTCTCCGGGTCACTGAGAGGTGAAATGGAGCTGGCCAGCTATTATAGAGTGGCTTTGAGAAGTCAGACCTGCTGCATGGATGAGAAGTTTTATGATGGTGGCTCTGGTCCAGCCTCTGGTCAGAATCAGCAAGTATTGTGACATGAGGGAGAAGGAGGTGATGGGTGCAAAAGGGTGACAGGCTCCGTTGGAGGCAGCTCCTGTGCTGGGAATGGCAGTACTGGTGTGTGATGGCAGAGTGGCCGTAGCCCCGGCCTGAATCCTGAATACCCCTTTCTCTCCTACCAGGAGGCCATGCTGGTGGCCCTGAAGAGCCTCTTGCCAACCTGCCTCTTCAATGTCATTGGGTTTGGATCCACATTTAAGACCCTCTTCCCTTCCAGCCAGACCTACAGTGAGGTAAAGAGGGGGAAGCTGGAGCCAGGAGGGCAGTAGGTGGTGGAGAACAGAGGGAAGGAGGGAAAGGGAAGGAGGAGGTAACCCTGCGGCCAGACTCCACCTGCCCACTCACAGACAGCCCAGGCAGGGGCAGAAAATGAAG
Source organism: Marmota monax (assembly GCF_021218885.2). Classification (NCBI taxonomy): domain Eukaryota; kingdom Metazoa; phylum Chordata; class Mammalia; order Rodentia; family Sciuridae; genus Marmota; species Marmota monax. The sequence goes on along the minus strand of NW_026694432.1, from coordinate 25,446,357 downwards.
GAGAAGCCATCTTTGCTTAGGCAGTTCCTGACATTTCAGCCTTCTGACATCTTTCCTCCTCAAAATAAAATAATGCACTGGGCAAAGTATGTGAATGCACAGAGGTGGAGTCCAGGGAAGGCAGAGAGAGAACATGTCTGTGGCCTGCCACTCACTGAGGCTTGCCTCAGGAGGACGATGGGTTGGACGGGAGGAGCCAAAGGGCTGGACAGTGAGGGTGGAGAGTGAACGGGGTGTGGCCATGGGGGCTGCAGATGGAGCTCACAGGCCCAAGCTGCCATCTGAAACAGGAGCCTGGCCCCACAGCACACCCAAAATTGCAGCCTCTACCCAGAGCTAAGAAAAGGGAGGAGGTGAAGAAGGAAGGAGGTGAAGAAGGAAGGAGGTGAAGAAGAATGGAAGCATGGAAGGAAGGGAGGGGGGAAAGAAGAAAAGACATATTGGCTACTCTTCTACTAAGAGTAACTTTGAGTTTTGAAAATACGAGGCTAATTCGCATTGATTGTCCCATAATTTTTAAATATCATCAAAAATCAGTCATTTTCGATCTCCTACGATTCATCTCTCAGATAAAAGAACAGGAGAAAACACTGTTAAGAGCCTCATCTCGATCCCCCCAGACCTCGTTCTATGCATTCACAATCAAGATGGGATTAGATCTTCCATACAGTTCCATAAGCGACTTTCCTCGTCTATCATGAACATATTTTTGTGCCAGAAAGTATTAATCTAGCATAACTTTAAGGCTGCCTGTCATCGCACAGATGCCCTGAGACCTATTTCACGGAACCCTGTTGTCAGCCATTCATGTCATTTCCATTTTTTCCAGCTCCCTCGTCTCTGTATGGTAGGGTTTGCATGCATGCTTCATGGTTCCCTTGGGAGGAATTTCTAGTGTTGCTTCTTCAAAGCCTCCACACCCATCATAAGGCTTTGGATACAGGCTGTTGCTAAGAAGTCCCCTCCCAAGCACGAAGGTTGGGAGAGCATCTTCCTGAGCCGGGGACAGGAGGACAATGTGTCCTGGGGGAATCCACTCTTACTGTAGATATCCACCTTGTGTCCCTAATCCTGGCCAATTGGGTCCCACAGTGTTGGTCCAGAAGGGAGGAAATCTGAAGCCCAGTTGGGGAAACAGTCTCCTTTTCAAAGTGTCATAGGGAGTTGGTGCCAGGGTCAGGTTCAGTACCCAAGTCTGATGATTCCCAGTCTAGTGTTCCCTCCCCCATAGGGCCTGCTTTCCTCATCAGAAAAGGGAACGTCCTTCATGCTGAGGAATTAGAGGTTTAGCACACCACGTTTTTCAAGGGAGGGGCTCTTATTTTTAAAGTGGAGCCCAGAAAGGACAACACTGAGAGAACAGACTACAAACGGTGGCACTTCAGACATTGGTGGAGGGCGGCTTACAGAAAATAAGTGGCCACCTCTTCTTCCTGAGGCTGAAACAAAGGCCTCATCCTGGAGGTGGCTCAGTCTCCATGCCACACAGTGACCCTGGGGACTGTCTGTCCCTGCCATGGTCCTTCCCTGCAGGAGAGTCTGGCCTTGGCCTGCGATAACATCCAGAGGATGCGGGCTGACATGGGCGGCACCAACATCCTCTCCCCTCTCAAGTGGATCCTCCGGCAGCCGGTGCACCAAGGCCACCCACGACTCCTCTTCCTGATCACGGACGGAGCCGTCAGCAACACGGGGAAGGTGCTGGAGCTGGTGCGAAACCACGCCTTCTCCACCAGGTCAGCCAGGCTGCCGGGGGTGGGGGCCAGACTCAGGAGAAAATGTGCAAAATGCTAGAGGAAGAAGATAGGCCCATGGGTCCCACAGTGCTTGACTTCGAGGAGGGGGTGGGCGCTGGCTTTCAAATTGGCCTTTTCCTCTCAGAAGTTCAGGAGGGTCAAGTTGCCCACACCTCTGTATGTGAGCCCCAGGGAGCAGCCTAGAAGGAGGTGGCCTTGACTCTGTGCTGACCGTGCAGCACTGATGAGCTGTGTGTGTGTGTGTGTGTGTGTGTGAGAGAGAGAGAGAGAGAGAGAGAGAGAGAGAGCACACTGTGGCACTGTGGATGGTCCTTCCTCCTCCTCCCTTGCCTCTGCCCCAAGATAGGACCAGCTCTGAGTTGGCTCTGTCTCTTTCCCCATCAGAGGCAAAGATCCAGAGGGCCTGGCAAGTAGCAGCCTCTCTGTCCCTGTCCCCCAGGTGCTATAGCTTTGGAATTGGACCCAACGTCTGCCACCGTCTGGTGAAAGGCCTGGCATCTGTGTCCAAGGGCAGCTCTGAGTTCCTGATAGAGGGGGAGCGGCTGCAACCAAAGGTAGGTAGAGGGGCCTCCCAGCCTCCTCCGGGGCTGGAATCTCAGAGACCCAGGCAACTCAGTGGGATTTCACCCCAAATCTGAGCTTTGCCCCAGGCCACACCACTCCCCAGTGGGAGCCTCAGAGGCAACAGCCACAGAGCAGGCAACTCTTGCAGCAGCCCCAGGACACTAGGCCTCCTGGTCTCCAGCCACTGGATCACATGCTTCATCCACTGGCCAGGCAGGATTGAGGCTCCTGAAGGAGCCGCCACCTTTATAGATTTGGAGCTGAGCTTGGAGTCATTTCTGGCCACACTTCTGATGCTGACCACAGTGGTTCAGAAGACTCTAAAGGACTCAGAGATTAGGAAGGCTGCCATCTTCTCTTCCTTCTTGCACATTTGTCACAAATAACCCAACCCTTAGGAAATCTAGGAGAAGGGACAGAATGGATTATTCTGGGGTTGCATCTCTGAAAGATAGGAGAGGGGGAAGCAAGAGTGAATTCATCCATTAGTGAATTAATCCACTGATTAAATTATAGCTCTTATAATCTAATTATTTCACCTCTGAACATGCCTACACTGTCTCACACATGAACTTTCAGGGGACCTCTCAAATCCAAACCCTAACACTGAGGCAGATCCACCATCTGTGAAAGGAAATGCGGGGGAAGCAGATTGGGCAGGAGCTTCCAATTGTGATGTTCTGGAAAAGTCTTAGGCAACTCAACGGAGCTCTGGAGCAAAGACTGCCCAGGCACTAGAATCTCTGCAATCATTGGTCTAGGGCTTCCAAGGAGAGGTGTGTTCTTGGCTCAAAAGCTAAAGCACTGGATCTGGAAGCTGTCACCAAACTACCTACATCCCTTGCAGCAAAAATGACATGGTCTTTCTGGAAAGAAGATTTGAGGATGTATCTACAGCCACCACAACCCCTAAATCATGTTCTCTGGGAAAGGGAATCAGTTTAGGGGATACTAACCCACAGTTGTCATCCATTGAACACCTGGCACATGGCAGACACTTCAAATCTGGTGTCTCTTAGAGCCCTCCAGCTACCACCTCCCACTTCAATGCAAGGGAAAACTGAGGCCCTGAGAGGTAAACTAACTTTCCCAAGATCCCTATCCAGTTCATGCTTTGATCAAAACCTTCCATGTTCCCTTGAGCTAGCCATAGCCAGACTTTGAGCCTCAGACTTTCTCCTTTTTATAAAATGTTCACCTTAGAGAAGATGAGAGCAAATATCCATCCCAATCCCAACAGTCCAGGAGTCTAAAAGGCTCAGAGGTGTGTCTATTGCTGAACAAGCCACCCTAGGCCTGCTGTCACTTCCTCCTTGCTGACACCCCCTCAAGCTCATGTCCACACAGTCTTTTTGTCCCTTGTCTGCACAACCCCTGCCCACACATCCATCCCACCTGTGTTCCAACAGATGGTCAAATCCTTGAAGAAGGCCATGGCCCCAGTCCTGAGCGACGTGACTGTGGAGTGGGTCTTCCCTGAGACCACGGAGGTCCTGATCTCACCTGTCAGCACCAGTTCCCTCTTCCCTGGAGAACGGTTGGTGGGGTATGGCATTGTGTGTGATGCCTCCTTGTACATCTCCAATCCCAGATCTGTAAGTATTCTAGAAATTTCCAGGGAGCCAGTGAGAGTCCAGAACCCATGCCCACAGATAACACTAGTGGCTAAGACTATTCATGTCATCTAGGAACTAACTGGAACAGGGTTCAAGTTGTAGGTATAGCTGCGAGGCCATGGGCATTTGATCATGATGACACTGATTAGTTGGGCGCCACCATGTCCAAGTGAACAACTTGAGGAACTTGTTTAAAATGCAGAGCTCAAGCCCAACCCAAGACTATTGAATAAGAATAACTGAGGGTCTGGTCAAGGAATCTGCATTTGACATCACCTCCCCTAAATGATACAATGGACGCTTCCACTCAAGAACAACTACACTCAAGTTTCTTTGAACATTTAGCAATTCGTATCTCCTTAGATGAGCTTGTGTTTTATTTATTTATGGATAATTCCCTTGTATTTGGTGGCAGAAGTGGGATAAAAGCAAAGAACTTCTCAAAGGGAAGTGAAAATTTGTGCTAAAATGTGGGAGATTGGCTGATAAGCTCTTTTCTCACTTACCTACCTTCTTTAGTGGGTCTCTCCATTACCCTTTAAAGAACTTCTCATCTTGATTGAAGGAGTTACAAACCCAATGCCTAGGGTGATTGGGCAGGTATAAATTGGATTTGTTGTAAAAATAAAAGGGACAAATGATATAATGGACAGCAGTCATCACTGAACTCACAGTTGGAGAGGCAATAAGGAATGGTGAGAACTATGGTAAACCGGGTAGCCCTGTCTAATCTGGGCAGCTCCTACTCAGCTCTAACAAACTGCTGCCATGCAGGACCTGTATGTGGGCCTGTATTAAATGTGTTTCCAAGAGAAATTGGAACTTTATGTGAAATCTCCAAATTTTTGCATGTTATAGAAATTCTTAAGAGCCATTGTCAGGGCAAATGTTAACGTGTTGCGAGGAGCAAATTGTTCAACTGCAGGGAAAAAATGCTAGACAAGATGCTATCCAAGTCTCTGTGCAACCCAGGCCATCCTTGGAGGTCTGAAAGACAGCAGAGCATCATCAGACCCTCCCACCTGATGGAACCCAATAAAGTCATCAAATTCATTCTTCCTTTGTACCCATGACATTGGCAGATGTTGGATAAAGAGTACCCTCACCTGTCGGTGTCAACATGACCTGCCACAAACTTCATGGAAAGCAACCTAGAAATAACTAATGAAATTAAAAATAGATAAACCTCTCAACCCATGAATCCCACTCCTGGAACTCTAACTCAGAGAAATGAAAGAGATTTAATGGATTTGTGACCACCTATTTTTATGGTGGCAAAAATAAACATTCACAAAGTGAATGATTAACAATAAAGATGGTGGAATGTGGTACCATCGAATATTAAAGAGAATGTTTGATATGCAGGATTTCCAAAATGTTTTAAGTGCAAAGGTCAAGATACTGATAAATATAAGTGATATGGTCCAGTTTTCATGAAACACCAAAATGACCCTCAAAGCCAATATGTTTTACAACACACACACACAAACACACACACACACACACATTTATACCATGAAGAATGAAATTAAGGAACATTTGTTCATTTCGGTTATCTATTAGGAGATAGGAATGACATTTAGAATTACATTTTTAAAGTTTTTAATGAACAAAGTCAATAATTTAAAACATCAGCAACATAAATGATATGAAAAGATAGTCCCATTCTCCAGCTCTTGAACAGAAGTTTGCCTCAATTCCTTAAGCAAAAAAGTTTTCCTATTCCAGTGGCTCCTCAGAGGTGAAACCCCACCCTCACTCCCACCCATACCCCTTGCCACCCAGTGGAAGTTCTTCCTGACATCTAGCCTCGCTTGGCCCTTTTTCCTCTTCTCCCTCCAGGACAAGAAGCGAAGGTACAGCATGCTGCACTCCCAGGAATCCAGCAGCTCTGTCTTCTACCAGTCTCAGGAGGAGGGACTTGGCCCAGACAGCCGAGACAGTGCCAAGAGTGTAGGGAAAACCAGAGAGACCAGGCCCTTCAGTGGTGACTCCACCTCTAGTCGCGGTATGCTCCCTTTTTCATAATGATGGCCACCTCAGTGTTTCGGTCAGCTTTTTAGCCACTGATCCCCAAAGACTTGACAGGAATAATTTTAGAAGGAAAAGTTTATTTGGGGCCTCACAGTTTCAGAGGTCTTAGTCCATAGATGGCTGACTCTTCTGCTCTGGGTCCAAGAGGAAGCAGGACATCAGGGTGGAAGGGCGTGGCAGAGGACAGGAGCTCAGGACCTGACCACTGGGAAGGAGAAAGACTGTTCTTCACCAGGGGCAAAATACATACCCCAAAGGCATGCCCCAGTGACCCACCTCCTCCAGCGCACGCGACCTGCCTACGGTTATCCACTCAGTTAATCTCTCTCAGGAGATGAATGCACTGATTAAGGCTCTCATAACCTAACGATTTCACCTCTAAACTTTACTTTCTTTTTGAGTCCAAGTTTTCTTGGGACACCTCATATAACACTTATAACTTACTAGCTGCAAAGCACTTTATAAAAACCATCTCAATGAATAATTAGCAGCCTGCAGAGGGAGGTACCATTATACCTATTTCACTGATGCAGACACTGAGATTTGGGGAATTAAAGCAATGTGGCTAAGTTCTCAGAGCGTGAAGGAGGTAGACAGAGCACAGATTGAGTCTAGACTTATCTCTTAAGTCCCTTTTCAGCTTTTGTTTCCATTCAAAGGTCATTTACCGATTACTCAATAAGGTTAGGCGGTAAGCACAAGATGAAGGCACAGGGGACACAAACATGGTACCGTCCTCCAGGACTACCTCTCCATCTGTGAGAGAGATACCACTGACCTTTGCTCTGATGGAAGCACAGCAACAGGGGCCACATCTCTGGGCATCCAAGGAGAGAAGAGAACATTCCCTCGAGTATAAAAAAGACTGCACGTGGGGACTGGTTCTTAGAAGTGAATAAAGAGAGAAGGTTCCAGAAACTTCCTGGATAAAGATGTGGAGGTGTGATACTTAAAAAGGGATACAGGTTGGCTTCTTATACAGTTTGGAGCGCACTGTACCTTCAAAACGAGACAGAAGCGAGCGTCATTGGGAGGACAGATGAAGGCTAGATGAGGCAAGGCTTTGGATGCCAGGGAGGCACCTGCAGGTACAGCAATAGAGAACTTAGGAACTTGGAATGTTTCCTAATAGGAAAGGGGTATCCAAGCCCCTCTCTTTCCCCTCTGTCCTCCACCCTGACAGCTCCCTTCTCGCTGCCCCTGCCCAGGTACGGACCCCTCCCAGAGACGGAGAGCATACAGCACCAACCAGATCTCCAACCACAAGACCTGCCCAAGGACCACCACAGCCAGCGACCCCACAATTTCAGCCAGGAGACATCCACTGCGAAAAGCCAAGCTGCAGGATCTCACCAATCAGACCAGTCCCGATGCCCAGAAGTGGCAGGTTGATTTGCAGGTACTCCAGCATGGCAGGTTGGTGAGGGACTAGGAGGGACCATGAGTGGGGAGAGCTGAGCCACAAGGAGAGGGCCTGTCTATCACATAGGTAGATGATGGATGGATGGATGGATGGATAGAACACAGAGTCCAGATCTATCTGAATTTACATCATTAAGTTTCCATTTAAAAGATAATTACCAATTACCTACAAGGACTAGGTAGCCACCAGCTTAGGGAGTGAGCCATTTCCTCCTATTTTTCAACTGTCCTACCCCTTAATGACACCGTCTAATAATGATGCTCACTTACCAATGAGATCGCCTGCCCTCTGCACACAGCACTTCCCAGTTGGCAAGGCACATTTATCTGCATCTATTCTGTCATTAGATTTTATAGCACATCTGGAAGAGGAGGCAGTTTGGGGTCCAATCACTCCCACTCAGTGCACACACAGAAATTGAGGCTAGAGAGGTAAAGCAACTTACCCAGAGTGATGCAACCTGTCAGGGAACTGTAACCCAGGACCCTCTGTCTTCAAAGCTCCACTTTCCCCCCTGCTGCTCTTCCAGTCCCAGCAGCTGGAAATTCACCCAGGACAGAGGGGATTTCAAGTCAGGGCTGGGTAGAAAGGTCACCTGGTGTTTCATGAAATCAGGTTTCTCACCTCAGCACCATGGCCGTGATAATTCTTTGCTGGGGAAGAGGGACAATCCTGGGCATGATAGAAGGTTTAGTAGCACCCTTGGCCTCTGCCCACTGGAAACCAACAACATCCCCAGTCATGACAACCACAAATGTCCTCAGACATTGCCACATGTCCCCTGGAGCTACATCAGTTGAGAACCACTGTATTAAACCAAAGTGTGGTTTAACCCATTTCCTTGAGAATGGACTTCATGTCAACGTGCATGAGCTTGTGGTACCATAGAACCAGGCATGAACTCTCCCCAGTGTCCCTTCCCCATCCCAGATGCCACCTCAACCCTCCTTGCCTCCATAGATACCTACTGCCACCTTGTCTCCCTGGGAGCTCTCCTCAGTGCTTAGCCAGGGACCACCCCATGCAACCAGAAGGCACTGGCCTAGGAGTCAGGCAGACACTTCCTCACCTGCATCACTTAGCCTCTCTAAGCCCCAACTACCTCATCAGTGAGAGGGAGAGAGTAGCTATGTGGGTGATGGAGTCACCACCAACAACAGATATTTTGGGGGAGCCAACTCCAAGTGGAGGACTCTTCCAGCCATTGGCTGGTGGAGGATACAGTGCTGACCAGCCCCCAGCACGCAGTGGGCATCCGATGGCAGCTTTACTTGGCGAGAGCTGGGGCAGGTTGACTTCCCTTGACTTCTCTTCACTTGCTCCCAAGCTCTTGTGGCCCACCTTTGCTCATCTCTTCCCCTTCCCACCTCTACCCACCCCAGACTTCTCTCCCAATCTGATTCTCCCCAACTGACTTGCACACATGTGCATTCTCTTTCTCTCTCTCTCTCTCTCTCTCTCTCACACACACACACACACACACACACACACACACACTCCCTGCAGCCTCTGGCCTGTGAAGAACTGGATCTTAGATTCATCTGTTGCCGTGGAAACTATAGTAACTTGGGTTTCCCTCTAACCCAGTGCGGATGACGGTGAGGGCAGGGGTCTGACCCAGCATGGATCATGGTGAAGGCAAAGGAAGGAGGAGGAATCCCAAATCTCGGAAGGGGATGGGGTTAAGGATCCCTTGAGATCCAACAGTCATGGCCAGGTACCAGCTTCCATGGAGGCCATTCTAAAAGTGGCCAATCTCCTCCTCCCACAGTCTAGTGCTATACCTAGAACCTCTGGTCCAGAAGCAGGAATGTCACCCCCATTTAATGGGGAGGCACATTCCCCCTCCCAATAAATATTTAATAGGAAAAAGCCCCATGGTTAATGGTTGACCTAAAAAAATTTCTGTTACACATAGTGAGTGCCTTTGTTTTCCTCAGTTCCACTACCAGGGGATGTATGAGGTCCCAGAATTTTGAAATTCATTTAATATTCTTCAGTTACGAAAATAAGACACACTCATCACTTGCAATAAAAATTCTCAGATAGAAAAAAAAAATTCTCAGATAGTTCATTCAGGAATAAAGTACAAATAAATGTCCCCATTCCCTAGTCTAGACCACTTGATTTTGAGTGTCTCACACATGCACAACACACACATATATTTTTAACAATTACACATACAAACTCCTCTCCAACTTACATTTTAAACATCTTTTCATTCACTTTTTATATACAGTAAAATTACTCTTTCTGTAGAACAGTTCTGTGAGATTTAGCAAAAGACTTTTATGGTCACCACAATTCACCACAATTAAAATACAGAACTGTCACAACTTAATATTTAAAAATTAGTTTTATCTTGGACATCTTTCCACATTGGTATGAAGAAATCTCTTTTTGCTCAGTGTTGTGAGGTTCCCTTGTACAGATGTAACATACCCTATTCACCCTCCCCTGCCGATGGATCGGTAGCTTCCAGATTTTTACTTTTACAAATTATGCTGCAACAAATATTCAGTGCTTGTACATAGATACTTATGCCTTTGTGGATTTCTAGAGGACTGAATTCCTAAAAGTGGAATTGCTGGATCTCAGGGATTTGTTCATTTTAATTGTTGCTAAATAATTGCTTAATTGTTCTCCCACCGTGTGTACCAATTTGCACTCAAACCTACAACCCAGGAGAGACTCTGGGTCTCTCCTGTATTTGTCAATCTGCTAGACTGTTTTAATTTCCATTGCTCTACTTTTTCAGGAGGCTAAGCTTCTTTATGGGTTTATTGGATCGTTTTGCTATAAACTGCTTATGAACACCCTTAACCCATGATTCTATTAAGCTTGTCTTTTTTCCTCCAGTGATTTATAAGAGCATTTTCTTAAAAATGATCTTTGTCATGCATCTTGTAAATGTTATTTCCCAGTTTACCACTTTCCTTTTGATGTGTGTACCAGCACAAGAATAGATAGATTAAATCATCAAAATGGAACAGAAAGCTCATAAATAAGTCCAAATGGGCATCTGTGTTGGGAGAGAGGTGGGGAACTGATAAACTGTAGGGACTCAATGGATAAACTATTCAGTAAACAGTGTTGAGGTTTGTACCATTTGGAAAATCAAGAAAAATCTGGTTTCTGTCTCTAAAGTAAAACAAATTTCATGTGATTCAAAGATTTAAACATACAAACAAAAATAAAAATTCTAGAATATTGTTGCGTGGGAAAGACCTTTTAAGCATGACATATGGGAAGACATAAGGAAAAGGGTTGACAAATTTTAACCACACACATAAAAAATGTTAAACTTTATGCCCCCCCCCAAAAAAATGGGTTTAGAATTATTCATGGTATGTGATTTTTCATGGTTGTTTTGGTTTTGGGTTATGTTTGTTTGTTTTAGTTTTTAGCTTAGAATTTATCCATCATTTGGTTGATATTTTTCATGAGTAATAGTTACTGGGTCCTGGATAAGGCAGTGCCTCAGGGGAGTTGCAGTGCCCAGGGAAAGAACCATCATTGGGGCAGGAGGGTCCTCCACCACTGGTTCGGGTTCCTCCTCCTCCTCCTCCTCCTCTTCCTCTTCTTGTGCCCATAGTCCTTCCCGAACAATGGCCAGGAACTCAGCCGGGGCCCCAAACTTCATGGCCCAGGGGCCCGCAGGCCCTCTCTGCTGCCCCAAGGCTGCCAGCCCTTCCTGCTCTTGGGCCAGGAGCCCCAGGCCTGGGGACTCACGGATCCTGGGTCTAGCCTGAAGCCTGTTCGGGACAGTCGCAGCCCAGGGGACTTGGGTAAGTGTAGGAAGGTCCAGAACCTGGCTAGGGACGAGGAGGAATCCTTGGCTGTGATTCCCCAGAGGGCCAATGCCTATCTGTCCCCTGAGGGTTTGTTGTGGCCCACACTGCCCTGAGGACCTCACCGATCCCACCTTCTCCAATCAACCTTACCTTTCTTTGTGCAGCCTGATCCATCCTCTGCCCAAGTGCCCCTACCGGGCCCCCTCAGGTCCTGGCTTCCTGGGAAGTGGATCTGTCCCTTTCTGGGAGACAAGCTCATTCCACCTAGTTGTCCTAGAAAAGAAGTTGTCTGCCCCCTGGGAAGGGAGACTGGGTTCTACTTGCATAGGGATGACTTGCACCAGGGGGAAGGATATATCCTCTGGGGGGTGACCATCTTGTCCCTGGGCCCACAGAACCATCCCATCACCCCTCCGCCTTCGAGACAGAGCTATCCTCGGACTGGGAGCCCACGGCCGAGTCTGAGGAGCTGGGCAGCTCCAGCAGGCCCACCACCCCAGGCCTGATGCTGGGCAAGGCTCTGGTCAAAGGCCTGCAAGAGAGCCAACGCTTGCAGTGGGAAGTGATCTTCGAGCTGGGGCCCCCCGGCCCGGAGCGGGGCAGCGCGCGCGACGCCGACCTGTGGAGCGAGACCTTCCACCACCTGGCAGCCCGCGCCATCATCCGCGACTTCGAGCAGCTGGCTGAGCGCGAGCGCGAGATCGAGCAAGGTGAGCCCACGCCCTTGCATCCTAGCCCCGCCCAGTGCTCCGCCCACTCCAAGACCCCGCCTCCTGTAGCCCCGCCCAGCGCCCGCCCACTTCCCTCCACGATCCACCCTCCCTCAGCGGGCCTCCAGGCCCCACCCCTTCCTTATCTCCCCGCCCTCCCACGGCTCCACCCACCCTCCTCCCGCCTCCGGCCCTGCCCCTCCGCATTTTGCTCCAAGCCTGGTTTCAGCCCTGCTCTTAGCTCTTAGCTCCCTCAGTCTCCCCACCGCCTCCCTCTGCCTGTGCTCCATCTCTGCCTCCCACCGCTGCCTCCAGGTGCCTCCCCTCACCACCCACCCGGGGCTCCACCCGCTCCTGGATCAGCCAGCGCCCGCCTACCTCCAGGTCTCCCTGCCACGATCCCTGGGCTCCTCCCAGCCCCATGGGTTGATCCATTCTCTTCAGCCTCCTTCCCATCTCCTAGGCCCCCAGTACCCTATCACGGCAGTGCTTCTCCCCTGCAGTGTCCCCTGTAGAGCTCCGGAGACAGAAAAACGTGATAAACATTGGAATAGCCTGTGCTCTCCTCTGGGACAGTCCTTTCCCACAGGGCCCTAGACCTGTTTCCACACACTTACTGAGAATCAGCCAGGGCCGGAGCAGGGTTTGGACCCTGTAGACTCAGCTACTCAGCAAAGGGAGCAAAAGAGATTCCACCCTTCCCCACCAAGGAGGGCTTGACACAGGCTAGCAGAGAGGTGGACATTAATCAAACAGTTACACAATACGTGATTATTTTGTAAACAATAGAGTTTTGTACAAATAAAAAGTTATGCAACTTCCAAGCTATCACTCCAACAAAGACATTTATCCAACTAAACATCTTTAAAAGTATCCTAACAATGTACAAATGCATTCACAACAGAATCTACTGATTAAAACACTCCAACAAAGAACCTACAACAGAATTTCCAGATGCCTACAATAGTTTGTAGATTTGTTTGGTTTACAGTTGCATATATTGCCTTGTTTTAAGAAATGTCATTAATACAAATGTATGATTTATAATATCCCCATTATGGCAAGAAAGAAAAATACATTCATAAAATAAAATGTCTTTCAGGTATTTATGATGCCAAGTATTTAAATGATTATTCTTACTATGACATAAAATAATACTCATTTAGTAATAAAAGATAAGAACAAATACGTACTTGAGTGCATTTTTCCTAAGTGCTATTAAGAAGAAACCCAGGGATGAAGCCACTGTACAATAGAAATGGACTGAGGGGAGTTCATTTAGTCCAGAAATTGGGGCATTTTTCTTCCAAGTAGTATCTTTAGGATCTTGATGGAGCACACTTGGAGAACAAAAGGAGATTATAGAGTTGTATGATTTCTTTGACTGAAGTTTATGTTTTATTTACATAATGTTGTTTATACTTTATTTATATTTGAATAATGCCTGTTAGTTTTTGCTTCTGTGGGCACTTCTTACAGTTTACCAAGCACATTTCACACAGCCAGAATCTCAGGTTCCATTACTAATCTGCTGGGTGACCCAGCATTCTCACCCTCCCTCTCTGATTTTCAATCTTCTTGGCAGTTTAATGGGTCAGGTAGGTGGCTCCCACCCACCCCTATGAAGTCCTGTGGCAAGGTTTCCATTCGACATCTGCAAAATTAAAATATAAAAACAGACAATATCGTTTATTTAAGAATTAACACTGAACTTATTTAAGGGAATTAGCTCTCTTCTCAGCTAATGGGTTTACTTTTTACATGAAAACATCCTTTATTTTGTGAAATGAAATGATGGTCGTTTTCTTAACATCTTTGATGAGCAAGTGGGCGACCCCTTGATTTTCAAGGCCTGTTTCATCCCAAAGATGGGGACCACCGTGGAGGAGCCCTCTTTTTAGCTTGCAGAGCTTCTCTGTCCTGCAGGACTTCCCAAGACCAAGCAGTGACTCCGGTTCCTCCCCTGCAGGGTCCCATCGTCGCTACCAAGTGAACGCTGTGCACACCAGCAGGGCCTGCAATGTCATCAGCAAATACACAGCCTTCGTGCCCGTGGACGTGAGCAAGAGCCGGTACCTGCCCCTGGGAGTGGAGTATCCCAATTCCGGTAAGGTGGCTGGCGGCCAGGCACTGCTGAGGCCACCCAGCCCCAGGGACTGGAGGAGGGGTTGAGGCACAAAGGAGCACGGACCTGCAGGGAGACGCAGGGCGGGGCCTAGAAGCAGGAAGCACCCAGCACCCATGGTCCACCCTCCACGGGGCAGGGGACACATCAGTCTCCATCCTACTCACTTTTCCCACCAAATGAAAATTACTTTACTGGGTTTCCCCCCCTCCCCAAAAAAAGGGGCAGGGGCAATGCTATGTTGTTCTTGTAGAAAATTCCCAAGTATAGAAAGATAAAATAACTTTCTCTTGACGGGTATCTACACATAGAGAAATCAAAAGACAGATAATGTTACAATGATGGGAACATTTTGATATGTGCTGTCGTTTACCAAAGCTGGGTATGTAAAAATCTATCGACGAAGGGGAATCTAGGTGCTCATTTAATAGTCGTAGCATATTCTACAGCAGAAGAATGTGATTTGATGATCAGCTATCATCCAAATAGCCAATTAGGGGGTGGGGCTGTGGCTCAGTGGTAGAGCACTTGCCTAGCACATGTGAGGCACTGGGTTTGATCCTCAGCACCACATTAAATTAATAAAGTTATTACATCCATCTAAAATTTAAAAATATATATTTTAAAATAACAGCTAATCAGAAAGCATCCCAAAGTGCTTTGTATATATTCTAAATCATTTAACTCTCAAAAAAATAATTCCGCAGAGTAATTGTATTACGAGCATTTTATAGATGGGACACAGGGGCAGGGGGTGGTTAAGGAACTTGCCTGAGGTCACACAGAGTGACAAGCAAAGCCAGGCTTTGAATCCAATGCCCTGGCTCCAGAGTCTCTTCTCACTGCCTTTTAAGATTTGTCACATTTTGAGCCTATTTAGACCTGTGGTTGACTTCTCATTTGGTGACTGGAAATTCTGCTGCAAAGAACATCTTGGTGCACCTGTCTGAGAAGTAGGCCTTCCGTGGCAAGGGCGCGCCCATCTAAAATCCCGGTGCACGTTCCACACTGCCCCTCGCCCTCCGGGTTCCTTCCCACCCCTCCTCTCCAGCACTGAGTACTGCTTACCTTTCTAAACTCTGCCCACCTAGTAGAGGAGAAAAGACTCTCTCTGGGGCATTCCTTTAATTGTTTTATGAGATACTTTACGTATCTCTGAACTCTGTGCTGCTTCTTTACTGGATTTCATTTTCCTGTTCTTTGCAGTTCCTTTTTTTTTTTTTTAACACAGAACTGCAAAAAAAAAAAAAAAGTGTTTGAAACAAAATGGGCCCTTTCTCCCCGCTCCTGTCCCCATCCCCTTTTCTCATCTGTGGTACCTAAATGATCAGTCACCCTTCCCTCCATCACTGCTGATTGCTGCCATCTCAGGCGTGGGCCAGCAGCCGCGGATGGCAGGCTGTGGCCACTGCATGTCCCTTCATGTTGCTAGGACGCCTCTCCCTCCCGCCCGTCTCCCGCTGTCTGCTAACATGCGAGGTGCACCCCGAAGGTCGAGGACCTGGCCCGCATCTTAACCCAAGTCCCAGAGCTCCCTAGGCCTGGACCAGCACCTCCCCACGTGTGTGTGTTCTGAAAAATTCAAACTCTAGTTTCTCGTCCTGCGAATATCCATTTGACCCAAAAATGGGAAGTCCCAGGTCAGGAAGTATATTTAGTGACCAAGAACATTCTCTGCGGCAGAACCTCTGAGAGCCCTTAGTATGCTCATGGACTGCGGTGGGAGGAGGAGAATGGTGTGGTCTGGAGAAAACCAGCCCTTTAACTTCCTGGAAACCTTGCTGTTTCACCCACATCATGTCAGCAGTGGTATCCACCTGGCCACGCAGAGATGGTTATTCCCATTCTCCAAGGTAGGGAATCTAAGGGTCAGAGTGGACCACATCCCATCTGGCTAGGAAGGGCTGAGGTTCCAACCCAGGTCATTTTATTGCTCCAGAGCTTATGGTTTGGCCTTGTACTCTGCTCTCCTGCTTTGGGATCATTGTGAGTGGAAGCCAGAGTTGTTTCTGCAGCCTTTGGGAAGGAGACAGGACAGGCACATGTGCACCACTGATCCTTCTCCTTGTGCTCCATGAAGGTGCCCCGTTGCGGATGATCAGCCTTTCCCGACAGTGGAGAGGCGCTTCTACTGGCCTCGGACAGTCCCAGATCACACTCAAAGAAGACTCGGCCGCCGGAGACTGCAAATTTCAGACCCTAAGTAAGAGCCACGTGGGGTATGTTCAGAAGCCCAGGACCCTGAAGTTCCTGCACCCCCACGTCTGAGGCCCCAGAGGCTTCTCTGAGTCTGTGCTCTGAACTCCTTAAGCAGGGCCAGCACCAGGCCAGGCCTTCCAGGGCTGTCTGAGGCCTAAGATGGGCAGAGGGCCTTCACATGGGTCAAGCACGGCGCCATTGACATGGCTCTGTCTTTGGGGAGGCAGCTGCAGGGTGCCCAGGAGCAACAGGGCCTCCCTGCACGACTCCCCTTCCCATGTGCACTAACCCCAGGGGCTGGTCCACCCTCCAGGCTCCGAGGCTGCCCCCAGGCTCTAAATGCCAGGAAACCTAATAGACAGATAGGCAGCCTGAGCCAGCCCTAACCCTCTCCGTGGCAGCCTCACATGCACAGTGAGGAGGCCCTGCCTTCCGCCATGCATGAGGAGGACATCAGAGGTCCCCTGTGGCCACCAGCTCAGTCGTCCACACTGTGAGAATGTTTTATCCACACTGTATGAGGTGGCAGAAACCCAAAGCTGCTCTTCCAAATTAAAGCATTCTGCCCAGTGCTTGGCCCCTGTGGCTTCCAAATCCCAGGGGCACCTGCTCCACCCTAGAGCCAGGCTGAACCTCCAGGGAATTTCCCATCTACCCCTTCCTTCTCCACAGTTCATCTCTTGGTGGCCAGAGGCTTTGACCAAAATCACAAATCCCTTTCTTTCCATTGTCCCTCTATTTATACCCTTCAAACTCTGAACTCTTATCTACCCCACCTCCCCTCTCTCCCTAAGGAAGGTGATGGCTAACATTGAGAGTTTTCTATGCACTGGACACTGTTACTATCCAGGTCTCCTCATAACCATATTGAGAAGGATCTTTTTCGTTTGTTTGTTTCCCAATTAAGATATGAGGAAACTGAGGTTCAGAGAGGTTAGGTGACTCACTTGAGATCACACAGCTGAGATGTGAAGGAACCAAGATTTGAACCCAGTGTTTGGCCCAGAGGCCATGAGGTTGAGCATCATCCTATTTGCCTCCTGGTCCCCTCAGTGAGTCAGCCATTAGTCTCTAGTTCACTCTTGTGCTGGTTTCTCAGGGTCACCCACAAAACTCTACCTGGGTCCTTATAGTGTGAACAGTCTCATTTGGGGAGACAGAAGCTTTGCTGCACATATTTGTCCATGTAGCTTTTCTGTCACCGGGATACTCCCTTAGAGTGGATGGTCCAGTTCATTAACCCTTGCAATGGCAATTATAAGACTAATCACCTTAACTGTGTGTTTTTGAAAATAGTCTGTGCAGTTGTTACCCCCATTTTACAGGTGAGGAACTGGGACTCAGAGCCCCTCAGGA
Organism: Marmota monax; assembly: GCF_021218885.2. Taxonomy (NCBI): domain Eukaryota; kingdom Metazoa; phylum Chordata; class Mammalia; order Rodentia; family Sciuridae; genus Marmota; species Marmota monax. Next base: position 25,428,779 of record NW_026694432.1, on the reverse strand, counting down.
AGTCCGTGCCATGTTCTGGCGCCTCCTCAGGGAGGCACAGCCCTGGGAGGAGATGCCCACCTCTGCCCCCAGCCACTAAGCCCCCGTCCCTGTTGGGTGGGCAGCTGAGCACTTAGCCAGGCACTAGCATGAGCTGCGTGCCATCTCCTTCAATCCTCACGATGACACTGTGACTTGGGTTAGCTCCAATTGCAACCAAACTTATAAAGAAAGTGACTGGGCCAAGTGACTAGTCCATGGGGGAGTCAGGATTTTCACCCAGGCTCACTGGCTTCCTGCATTGTAGCCAAGGAGGAAAACCCCTCTGCGTCCCTTGGAGAGATCCTGTGTCCCAGTCAGGATAAGCATGCTGCTTCGGAAGGTGAGTGAGCAGCCGGGACTGGCTCTCCTAATTAAGACGGTGACCGTGGTGGGTCCTGGGATCAGAAGGAGACCTCAGCACCAACACAGTGCTGGGGACTTTAGTGATTCTTCAAAAACCCTTGTAAGAGCAGAAGAGGATTATCCCCAGTTTAAAGATGGGGAAACTGAGGCTTGAACAGGTGAAGCCCAAGGTTACACAGCAAGTTGGTGACAGAGCTAGGCCTGGAGTCAGGCCTCCCAATTCCAGCTGAGGGGCCACTGTACCACCCCACTCTGCCCAGTACGCTCCAGCAGTGTGCAGGGCAGAGTGTCAACCCACTGTTCCCCATTTGGTATGTTGATGTGAAGCTTTCCCAGCTCCCAGAATAGGCCAGGGTCCACCCCTCAAGGACGTTTGGAGGTCAGTTTCTTATATATTCCAGGCTTCTCTTCACCAGCTGGCTCAGAAGCACCTGCCTAGTGGTTAGCTCAGATCTCTCGAGGCACAGGGATAGAGGCAAGTCCCTTCCCCTCTCTGGGCCTCTATTTCCCCAGCTGAGCAGTGAGCAGTTGGACAGGTCACCTACCGGGCCTCAGTCTGTCATTCTGTGGCTCCCCAGGTCCCCTGCACAACCTGTCCACCACTGCTCTTTCCTCCTTGAAGGCCTCAGAAACTGTCTTTGGGTCCAGGTAAGTGGAATTTCTAACGGGGAAATGGTGGGGGCTCTACTGCACCCTCTTTTCCTGGGGTTGGCCCTGGCTGCAAAGAACAAAGGCAGGTCCAGCCAGACACTGAGATAGTGGGGTCGCTGTCTTCCAGGGCTCATGCTGCCTCAACACCCCCGACTCAGCCACTGTTACCGCGTCGCTCACATTTCCCATGGTCTCTCCGAGTGCCCGTGTCCCTGGGAGGGCTGGCCTGGGATTCTTCTGGTCAGTGGGCTGGTCATGGATACAGCATCAAAAGAGGGTCACACGCCGGGCGTGTGGCACACGCCTGTAATCCCAGTGGCTCAGGAGGCTGAGGCAGGAGGATCATGGGTTCAAAGCCAGCCTCAGCAACAGTGAGGCACTAAGCAACTCAGACCTTGTCTCGAAATAAAATACAAAATAGGGGGATGTGGCTCAGTGGTTGAGTGCCCCTGAGTTCAATCCCTGGTACCCCCCAAAAAACAAAAAGAGGGTCATATAAGAACTTGAACCTGTTCTTGTGCTGCCACTAACTCACTGAGGCCTCCGTTTCCCCAGCTGTCAAGTGAGGGAGGCTGGAGGAGGCCATCTGTCGGATCCTTCTGCCTCTGGCTTTCACAGGCTTCTGGGGGGCCCTGGGGGCTGGGATGGCCGGGGACACTTGCCTTTACCCACACAGGCTGACTCTCAACAATTCCAGGCTGCTGAGCCGAGCAGCCAAGGGCTTCCTGAGAAAGCCACTGGTCAAGACTCCAGAGGCCAGCCTGGGGAGCCAGAGTTTTGACTACTTGCCACTGGTGAGTACCCCCACCCTGCCTCAGAGCCCCTCCAGCCCCGCCTGTGAGTCTCCACCATCCTTCCCCTACCCAGAGGGAAGGAGACCTTGTCTTAGAGTTCAGATCCCGAGTTCTGGAGCCTACTAGAGAGCCGCATCCAAGCAGCCAGCAGGACAGAGGGAGTTAGAATGAGTCCCCCCATCCAGGTGGTGGGGTGGTCTGGGGTGTCGCTAGAGGCCAGTGCTGGCATCATGAAAACTTCTATGCAATCTGCTATCTTCACCCTAAAAATTCACAGGAATTTTGCATTCTACTTACCATCTATGTGTGTCTGTTTTTCAGTACATAAAAATAAGTCTTGAAATGACTCACAAGTGAGTAAAATTAACACCCCAGGGACACGCACCACGTTTAGCACATGGCTCTGCAGATGCCCCACATGCTGCAGTGGGTGAGGAGCCCAGGTCTGGGGTGGGCTATCTGGGCCTCTAGGACTTGGGGGAATCACAGGGTGTTCAAAGGAGGAGCACAGTTTACACCTTGCTGCCCGGCACTTGTCTCTGTACACCCAAGGGCACAGTGTCATTTTGAATCCCTCAAAATGCATTCATGCACTCAGCAGTGAGCCAGGCTACTGTGAGGCCCTGGAGAGACAGCCGTGAACTAGATAAATGCAACTAGGTAAACTAGTTTCCTGGGACTGCATGGCTGAGAGTCCCGTGGGACCCAGACGAGAAGCCAGGCATTTTGGTGGTGGGAAATACAGGGGGTAACAACCCAGGCCTGAGAGGGGGGCAGTGCCAAGATCAAGCATGACTTCCCAGAAAAGGTCATGGCTAAGCCAAGCCCAAAGAATGAGGAGCTGCAGCCTGCGTACGGCCTGGAGAGGAGAGAGCGAGCTTGGCGGCCAGGGAAGGGAGAGGAGCGGGGGATGAAAGCCCAGGGCCAACAGGGGCAGGTCGCACGGGGCTTTGTGAATCATCTCCTGAACTTACTTTAATAGAAAATTGAAAACATGGAACTGAGTATTCAAAAATGCGCTCTCTATGCCTTCTGAAGGTTTCCCCTGGGTGCAGGGCAGATGGATTGAGGAAGGAAGGGGAAAGAGGAGAGAGGGGCGCATCAGGAAGCAGAGGGTGCACGGCAGAGCCATTCAGAAGGTAGACTCCTCTTGGGATTGGAAACTGATCGGTGTGCAGGGTCGGAGAGGGAGGAGGAGGCCAGAGTCCCCTGGATGTCCTGGACAGTCAAAGTGGCCAAGCTGGGCCGGCCCACCCACCCAGATCAGGAGGCAGGTTTAGCAGGAAGACATTGAATTGGCCTTAGAAAGAGATCAGTCTGCGGCCCCTGTGGGAACTGGTGTGGGGATGCTCAGTGGGCCTGAGTTTCCCAAATATCCCCCGGGGCCACAGGGTGAGGAGGCAGGACAGGAGCAGGGAGCTAGGAGGAGCGGGACTTTTGCGTGGCCGGGGGGCTCCATGGGCTGACAAGTTTGAGGCCCACTGAGGGCTTCCCCACACAGGTGTCTCTGCAGCTGGCCTGCGGAGCCTTCCTGCTCAACCAAGCCTTCTGCGAGGCTATCAACATCCCCATGGAGAAGCTCAAGTGGACCTCGCCCTTCAACTGCCACCGAATGTCCCTCACTGCCCGCCAGCCCGAATCTAAGACTCTGAGTCCCCAGCTGTGCAACAGCCCCTCGCCTCGACACCTGTCCTGCAACAGTGTCTCCCTGGAGCCTCTGGCAGACAGCAGGCTGAGCTTGGAGTCCAAGGTGCTGATAGAGCACGCGGGGAAGCTGTGGGCCACTGTGGTGGGGCTGGCCTGGCTGGAGCACAGCTCGGCCTCCTACTTCATTGAGTGGGAGTTGGTGGCGGCCAAGGCCAATTCCTGGCTGGAGCAGCAGGAAGTACCTGAGGGCCGTACGCGGGGCACACTCAAGGCCGCAGCCCGCCAGCTGTTCGTACTCCTGCGGCACTGGGATGAGAACCTGGAGTTCAATATGCTTTGCTATAACCCAAATTATGTGTAGTGGGGGGAGGGGGCGGGGTGCAGGGGGGCGTGGGCCGTTTCCGCCCAGTGGGGAACTTTTTGAACCTGTAGCCAATATACTACTTGCTAGAAAGAGCCCTGGACTGGCAGTCAGGAGGCCTGAGTTCAATCCCCAACTTTGCCACCACCTACCTTTGTAAGTACAGGCCAGTCCCTGCCCGCTGCCTGGGCCTCAGTTTCCTCATCTATAAAATAAGAGGGTGAGATGAGGCATCTGGATTAGATCTTTAAAAATGGTTCAATGCTACTTGCTGCCCAGACATTCAGGCAGTGCTGGGGGGATAGCAAGAGGCAATGCAATTAAACCTGAGTTTTTTTCTGGAGGAAGACCATGTGGGCACAGAGCAGAAACAGCAGTGCCCCCCTCAAATAAAAGGAGAGATGAGAGAAGCCAGCAACATATAACCAGACCTACCATCTGCATCTAGGCACGGAGAGGCCTCCTCTGTCTATGCTGTGGGATAGGCTCTTGTCTCCATGGTGACAGTCTAGGACCCCACTTCCAAGCCAACTGGAGAAACAGCTCTCCCAAGACTGCAAAAGAGTTGCTTGAGGGCCTTTTCTTTGGGTGAAGCTCCCTCTGTACATTTCAATACTGGTTTGCTGATCATTTGTGACTTCCTGTCTAAGAAGAGGTGTTGGGCAGCACCAAGGGAGGTTATCTGTGAGCCAAAATATTAGACTGAAGCTTCAATCTGTGCAGAAATAGTTCAAGAAGGACAGATGTGCTGACAGCGATCAGTGAAGAAGCTAAGGCAGCACCTGAAATAATTTACACACTTGCAGGAGTTGGAGAAAGTGAAGTCCATCCCCTGTGCTGAGCAGCTAGAGAGGCATCTCCAAGTGCACTACAACCCGGGATAGTGGGTCCCTCTCTAACCACTGTGGAGGAGGGGGGCCTACTTTGCAAACCCATGCTTAGTTGTAGTGCATTTGGGCATGGCAGCTTGGGCTAGGAGGCATGATTTATTTGGTGAAATAATAGGACCTTGAAGGCTCCCCCACCCCAGGCCCACCATGGGATAGCCATGGATTGGTGTTCCCCAGCCTCAAAGTCCCTCATGACTGGTGTCAATCACAGCCACTCCCACAGACTCCCCAGAAGGTGGGTCTCAACCTCACCAAGGAACCCCCATTAGCATGACCCCAGGCTGAATTCATCCATCCTATAACCCACATATTTCCAAGCTTTAGTCTCTCATCAAATTCCTCACCCAGGGTGGCTCCCAGGGGCCTGGCGTGAAGCCCTATAGACATCCCTCTGCGGAGAGACCTTAAAGTCACCCATGGGGAGCCTTGTGGCTCTGGCATAAGTCCCAGCCTCATGACGAGTCAAGGGGTGGCCAGTGTGTAACCGAGGTTGGTGGGGGGAATCTCAGCAGAGTGCCCCTGGTGTGAAGGGGGAACAGGCAGGCCCACAGGACATGGTGCCCCACTACAGCCAGCCCTTCTCTGTGTGCCCCGCCCTGCCATGCTGCAGCATCCCCCAAGAGGGACCCTCTCCGCCCTTGCAGCCACAGAGGAGGATAAAGGCTCTAGGTTGTCTTGCTCGAGGCCCTGAGGAGTGAGGCAAGCTGGGTCACCTCTCTGCAGTCCCCCTCCCTGCTTCCTTAGCTGCCCTAGCTTCTGGGCAAGGCGAGGGGGTGGCAGCCACATGGAGGCTTAGCATGAATGTGCAAGTGGGAACACCCAGACTCAGGTCTCAGCTTTGATTCTAGTTTGGGCAGTGGTTTCCCTGGAGCTGGGGGATCTTCCTCCTCCTCTGACATTCCAGATTTTCTGACTGCAAGATGCTTCCACCTAGTGAACATGGATTGGCTATACTCTCTACGTGGCCTTGAACTAGTGGTATGTGCACCCTGGGCCTCTTTCCTCCTCTAACATGACCAGGTTGGAAACCCCTGCCGTGAGACTGAGTTGGGTCTGCGGGCCTTGGTGTGGACAACGACCAGGGCTGGGAGCAGGCCAGCCACTGCCCAGTATGGAACTAATACCATGAGATGCTTGGAAGGAATAACTCAGAAACCCAGCAAGGCAGTGGGCACACCACCCTCCTCCCCAGTGAGCCCCTTAGACCCTGCCCCTGCAGCGACCACCAGAGCACTTCTGCAACACAGCAAAGTGCTGATCTCTGCAACCCTTGCCACCACATGCGCAGGGGAGCGAATCCCTTGGTTTAAAGCAACCCAAGGGCTGCAGGGGACATCTGGACAGGAGTTTCTGAAAGGTCTACAGTGTTGTTGAGATTTCTCGCAGCCTCAGGAAACCGCTCCACCGTTGTCAAGCAGAGGATCAAGAGACCAGCTTTAAGGAAAAGACGAGAACGTAGGGGATGTGCGCCCGCAGGGAGGCTCAGGAGGCTGCAAAGGTCCCCTAGCTGAAAACACTGCCCCTGTGATCTGGGTTATTGGATTAATCTGGTTTGGTTCATTAAATTAGCCCCTGCTTCTTAGGTCACACCAAGGGAGGAAATGCCCAATGTCTGCGTCCAGCTCAGCCCCCACCCACGCTGCCTTCAGTGGGACTGAGCCAAGAACTGGGGCACTTAAGGGTTAGTCCCACTCCCATGATCAGGGTGCTGTGTGACTTTTGGCAAATTGCTTGCTTCCTCTGTGGCCATATGTCACCTGTAACGACCCCACGGCAAAGGGATGAGTGAGATGTGAATAAGAGAGGCCATTCTGTGGGCAAGTGGAAACACTTCTTTAGGTTGGATGTGAAGTTCATGTGCACCATTTCCAATGAGGTGACCCAGCATGCAGGTCTCCCAGAGTACTCAGCTGGTCTAGAACCCCCCAGGGTCCTTTGGCATTGACATTCAAAAGCCTTTGTGGAGTGCTTGCTGTTTGCCAGGCATAGAGGGTACTGTGGGCATTCCAGATGCTGTCACCATCCCTTTAGAGCTGCACAAGAAGCATTTGAAGAGACTCCTCCATGGAGCACGGTCCCCCCACCCTGGTGTTCCAGGCGGGTTGTCTAGACAGACCATGCTCCCAGCCCCGAGGTCCCCCCATGTGTGGGTACAGCCTTAGACTAGCACTGCCCAAGCACCTGGCACTGACAGCCAGCCCACCGAGTCTCAGACACTCCCTGATGGCCATGGCATTGGGCGACCAAGTAGAACTCCTGCTGCAGGCCCTCGTGTCCAGGTCGGGCAGGTCCCCGAAGCAGAGCCCTGAACCTGAGGCCCCTCAGCTGAGGAGACCAATTCCAGATCCCGGGAACTCTGGCCCCATGCCTAGGAAGGCTGATGCCACTGTACAGAAGCCGCTCGGTTTCCAGCCTTCGCCTGTTTCCCAGCCAGTGCCCCCGTGAGAGCAAAATGGACGGTGTCCACTGTCCCGCTTGACCCGCTTTGGAACTTACTCTGGCTGATGAATGGAGAAGCTGGAGTCATCACAGGATCCTGGGGGTTTCCACCTGCTCTTCAGTTATATGAAAAAGGGTTCCTCCCCTCGCTCTCCTAGGGCAGTAAAGGTTTCTGGAAGTTTCCTCTAACTCCTGCTTGCACCCTGCTGATCCCTACCCTTATCTGGGAGCCAAGCTTCCTCCTGTTTTCCTGTCTCTCCTTCATCAGGGTCTCCCAAGGAAAAGGAGTAAAGAAAGGGGCCTTCCCCCATCTGGGTGCCTCCCCCTCCCTGGTGATTGGCGGCCCCGTCACCCACCTAGGTGGAACTGCATGACACCCCAGCATTCGCCATTTAGGGCTCCCACTGCTGCCTCTCACGACTGGCACATTGTGACATCTCCAGGTGACCCCAGACCCAAAGACATTCCATATCCTTAGTACCCTGGGGACGGAAAGGGAAGGGATTGGCTCCCCGGGAACAGGGCATGTGTTCGTGGTTGTGACTCTTGGAAGAGGGCTTTTCCCCCCAGAAGGGACTAGAGAAGTCGACCAAAAAAAGAGGATGCATTGCTCAGCTGTGAACAGCACCCTCCGCCACGCCAGAGTAAAAATAGCCAGGGCAGGGTTATGGCATTCTGCAGCTGGGGTAGTCTGAGCTGCAGAGATCAGTCCCCCCCCACCCCATCTGGGGCTCAGCAGCAGCACCCGGCCAGGCTTCCAGCCTCCTGCTACAGAGCACCCTGACTCGTGTGTCCGGCCCTGCCCCAACCCATTGCCTGTCGCTCAACAGCACCTCCTTCCTGGGGTACCTGATGGTGGGACTTCCCGCTCAGGTCTCCTTGGCTCGGGGCCAGCTGTCTTGACCTTACAGCTGTTTCCAAGCCAAAGCGCCTCGCCTCAATGCGCTGACCGTGGCGACACGTCATATGGTTTCACTCTTTGCCCAGGTCCGTGGCATGGCTGGTGCTTGTCCCTGGCAGAGCCTCAAGTGCCTCTAATATGCTGCCCACCCCTTCGCCTGCTCACCTGTAATGACCCCACAGTGCCTGTAACACGTCGTCCTTCTTGGGATCTGCATCACCTTCTCGCCCAGTAACCAATTACATTATAGATGTTGCAAAGGTCCTGGGATCGGCCCTGGGCATCAGTCCTGGGCCCTGGGCATCCACCACACTTAGAAAATCCTGCCCTGAGGTTATGCGTGCGTCTGTTCTCAAAGGAATGCCTTCTTGTACCTGGTGGCTACTGTTCTCCTGTAGGCCTTGAGCACATAAAAACCATCCATATGGCAAAATTATACTTGTGTCTTCTCTTTTGTTCTCAAAGCCCATAATCCTTGGCTTCCAAACAGTTCAGGGGTCTGCTTGCCTCGCTTAGTGAATCATCTCTCTTTTGTTTGGGTTCCTCCTAAGGTGACCAATGGTCCCAGTTTGCCCAGGACTGATGCCTGGAGGGAGGGAGGGTGCCAGGAAAGTTTTAAGCCTGGAACAGTCCTGGACAAACCAGGACAAGTTGGTCATGGTGGTTTTCCCAGAAGCAGAGCCTGAGAGAAGGATTCAGTGCAAACAGTCTACTTGGAGATCTCAGGAAATGCCCTTAGGGAAGGAAACACTGACCCAAGGAAAGTTAGTAAGCTGGTTAGTGCTGTGGGCAGGGAGCCTCCTCCAATAGGAGCTCTAAGAGTCCAGGTAGAAGCACATCTCAAGGCTCACAGAGGAGTGGGGCATGTGCGCACCAACCCCACTCAGTCACTGGCCGTGAGCCACTCAGGGGCATCGATTCCTTGGTGCTTCTGGCCTGCCACCGGTGCACAAGGTGAGCAGGTCCCTGCAGCCTGAGTGAGCTGCCAGGTGAATGAATCCAATAGATCAGAAACATTTCTGTGATATGCTAAGAGCCCCTAACAGGGCTGATGAAAAATGCCAACGGGCTGAGATTTAAAGGGTCAGTAGAACCCTGCTCCCCGCCATGGCCTGGTGGAGATCAGCAGGGCAACGGGCTCATCCTAAGATAGACAGCCTTTTTACTGTTCCCATTGGTGCTCCAGGCTACAGGGAGACTTGAAGGGCCCCTGGCACCTACCTGACTTGTGAGCCAGACACCGCCTCTGACTCTGGGAGAAAATGTGCTTCTTTGCTCTCATCCCCCATTGTGCCTCCTGTAAAAGCCAGGTGTGTGTGTGTGTGTGTGTGTGTGTGTGTGTCTGGAATAGCAGTAAGGGGCTCCTCACCCCTCACCCTGGGAAATACATGCCAAGGAAAGCAGGGGTTCAGGCCTCCTGGGTTCACTCCAGGAAGTCTGAGGGGGAGAATGAAGAGAGCCCGGTGGCTGGGTTTCTGGGTCTCCTAGGTCCTCTCTCCTGTGGCAGCCGTTTGCCCCCAAGGCACTGTTGACCCTCCTAGGAAACCTGAGCTCCCCTGGGCTCAGTTCATCTTTATTCTGGTCTGATCAGGGGAGAAAATACCGAGTTGATCCCCAGCCCCGCTCTGCCAGCTCTCTTGTTCTGCATTGAGACACAGTTGCTCTCATTCCCTCGGAATACCACCTGGAATTTCCCAGTCATGAATCCCTCCCGGAAGCATCCAGAGCACCCACACCCAAAGTTCATCTGCCCCAGATCCAGGGCCTTAGAGGAAGAAGGGGCACACCTCCTCCATGATACACCGAAACACGGGGGAGCATCTAGGGTGACACCTGCTGGGAAGGGTTCTTCCCTAGCCTGGGGGAGGTGATACCTAGGACTTTGACCTAATCCCCAATCAGATGGCTGCAGGACTAGTTCAGCCATCCTAAACTGAACAATTCTCAGGGTCCCAGATCCTCCAGATGGCAGATAGGACCCTCCCAGGCACTGACCCAATCTCTGCCTACCCTGCATTGGGGGCTTCAGATTCTGGGGCTTCCCCAGGGCAGGAAAGCAGGAGCTATTTGCTTGGATGGATTAGGCTGGCACTCAAGGGCACAGTGCGGCTCTGCCTCTCCAGCAGAGGGCGCTGTGGGTGTGCTCTGCCTTCCACACCCAGGGTCCCTCACAGCAGAAGTGGGGAACCAGGAGCACAAGAAGGAGAGGCTTTGGAAGCTATTCCTGTCCCCTGCCAACAGTCTTTTTTCTTTGCTAAAAACGGGTGCTTCATGATGGCCAAGAAGCCCACTGAAAGGCTGTCACATATTCGGCGTGTGTCCAGACACCCAGGCTGGCTCACCTGTCTAGAAAAGTGAAGGTGACCATTTGGTCCTTCCCTGCTTGGCTCCTCCCTGCTCCTCCTCCTCTCTGCCATTTGGCACACACCCCAAAACCTCATGCAAAACCCACTTCTTTCAGGAAGTCTTCCCAGACCTCCACGACGTGGCAACTTCTTGTGGCATATTTTACTAATGCGTGCATCTGTGGTCCGTCTCCCCAGCACACCGAGCGGGTGCTCTTAATTGCACTTGCAGGTCCCACCCCCACCAGACTGGAGGTTCTCCAAAGTCAGAGATCTTACCTCCTCCCTCAGACAGGGGTTTTCCCAAATAGGGCTCTGCCTCCTCCATCTGCACCCTTGAGGGCAGCCCTTCTAGAGCACTGTGCATGATTGGTTTGGGGACAGCCCCTTTTCCCACCCTCCCACAAGGGTATCTGATATGACCCCAGATACTGTGAGCTTTGCATACCAGGTGAGAGAGAGGTGAGGTTTGGTCAGGCAGAGGTCACCAGCCATCCCGGACAGGAAGAGAAAGTGTGCAGGGGAGACCTGTAAGGGAATGAAGCCTTCCAACTCCCCTCCCCACACCACCCTTTGCTTAGCAGGTCTCCTTCCATTTGCACTGTCGTCACCCTGTCCTCGTCACAGCTCTCTTGTACTGTTTAACCCCTGCCCTGTCCTCCCTGCCTCCAAGTGGGCCTCTGCACCTCCAGGGGAACCCTCTAAAATACCTCCAGGGGCTCCTCACTGCCTGCCTGCCTCCCAAACTTGGCTTGACATGTCAGATTTTTTTCACCATTTTGCCCAAACTGGATTTTCAGGTTCCTTCTTTCTCTTCCTCCATGTCACGCCAATATCCATTCCTTCGAGAGCTCTGAGCAGAGTTACTTCTAAACCCCAGGCCTTGTTCTAGACTCTGGGATGCAACAAAGAACAAATCAAAGTCTCTGCCTGTATTCATCTGCTAGGGTTCCTATAACAAAGGACCAGAGGCTTATAAACGGTAGGCATTTATTGTCTCACAGTTCCAGAGGCCCGAAGTTCAAGATCAAGGTGTTGCCAGGTTCCTTCTGAAGGCTGTGAGAGAGGCATCTGTGCTAGGCCTCTCTCCCAGCCTCTGGTAGCTCCTTGGCCTGTGGCAGCAGGTCTCTGGTCTTCATGTGGCCTCCTCCCCATGTTCATGCCTGACTCCAAATCTCCCCCTTTTTATAAGGACATCAGTCCTATTTAGTTAGGGCTACCCCGATGGCCTTATTTTAGCTTCACTACCTCTTTAAACAATCCATCTCCAAATAAGGTCACATTCAGAGGACCTGAAGGCTAGAATTGCAACGTATTTGCTCGGGGGAACAAGATTGGCCCCACTACACTGCCCTCGTGGGGCTGATGTTCTAGTAGAGAGAGAAACACCAACTTAGGGCCAACATCAGGCCAAGATGACAGGCAGAAAACCTGAAGCAGTGATAGGGAGAGGGAGTGAGGGTGGACAGGGTGCTGTTAATCCAGGGCGAGGAGAGAGCACCTCCTGACAAGGTGACACAGGAGCACAGACTACATTTCAGTGTCCCCTAGACAAGCAGTTCAAGTCTCTGCATCATTCTTTCCCTAGGGGGGGCATTCCCCAAGGGCAAACTCCTGTGTCCTTCCAAGTACAGTTACAGTCCACCTCTTTCAGGAAGCTCCCCTGACCTTCCCCTCCAGAGCAGATTGGTCCTGTCCAGACTCTGCTCCCGTGGCCCCTATGTACTCTCGATAATGGCTACCGGGAGGCCATTCAGTGCTATTTCAGGGCTGTGTGGCTGTGCATCTCCTCCATCAGATTATGAGAGGCCAGAGAGCAGAGACGGAGTCTCCCTCATCTCTAGGCCATCTGCAGTGCCTGGAACACCTTAGATGCTCAGAAAATGTATGCCCCAGTGCACGGTTAGAGGCTGATCCAGCCATTCTATCTTTAGTAAAAATAACCAAAAGTTACCATTGGAGGAGTCCTAAATGTCAGACCGGATTCTAAGGCCTTTCCATTGATTCCTCTCATTTCCTCCTCACAACTCTTCAAGTATCATTTGGGTGGGACAGATAGGGAACCTGAAGTTCAAAGACATCAAGCAATCTGCCCAAGGTCACCAGCTAGAAACTGGTGGGGGAGGACTCAAACCCAGGTCCCTTTACTTCAAGGCATTCTCCATTCATTCACTCTGTCTGTGACTCACTCCACACCTACTGTGTGCTGGGTACTCCCAGGAGAGGCTAATGGGGCCAAGGAGGGAAGGGAAGGGGAGCTTCAAGGACTGAGCTTTTCATTTTTTGCCTGAGTTAAAGAAAGAACTTCTCTTCCCTGCTCAGCTGCTGGGCCTGCAGGCTCGCTCTCCCCTTGCCCAAGTCCCCCCTCCCCACCCCATCCCAAGAAGACAAATATAGCCCTACTCTTCCTGTCCCTCCCCAGGAAGGCAGCTGGAGACTAGGATGCTTAGGACACACGAGGAGAATCAGTGACAAATCTTCCTGTCTTTCGGCTGCTCACTGGGGCCCAGTACTGCTCCCACTGCTGCCCCAAGCAGAGGGAGCAGCAGATGGGCCCTGGCCTAGAGGACCCACGAACCAGCTGTGGGCAGTCCCTAGATGTCAGAGCTGGAAAGGATGCTTAGAAACCTCCAAATGCCCCACCCCACCTCCACCTTACAGCTGGAGATGCTGAGGCCCAGGGAGGAATGGGGCCTGGACCAAGGTCACTCAGGTCCCCCCCAAAAAATGCCTTCATGGGGTCTAAAGGTGAGTCTTCAGAAGAGCCACCATGAAATGTGAGTGCATGCAGGTAAAGGTGAGGGCCACACAGGACATTTCAGAAGGGTCATCACACAAGCTAGCCACTTGGGCTGGGGGAGTAGGAAGGAGTGAGCTGGAGAGAGGCTGGCACAGACGGGAGAAAAGCACACACATGCCCACCCCCAGATCCCCCAAACTGCAATAAGATGAAGAGACGCCATTCATGCCTCCCTGCCATCATTCAGTGAAGGCCCAAATTATTTCAGGTACTCCAATTGTTTGCCGGTAGGCAAGACCCTTCCCCTCCGTGGGTCTCATTTGTTACAAGATGGCGGAGAACTGGACGGCTCCCAAGGGTTCCCTCCAACTCTCAGACTGTGAGCTCAGCATTGTGGTCCTAAATCCAGAACATTCAGAGATGAAGGGGTGGCAAGGACTTCCCCCAACTCCCTCTGAGGCTGTGTCACCTCCCCCAGAGTCAGGAATCTTCTCTTGGGCCAAAGGCGCCAGTTTCCAGGAGCTAGGATCTAGCATGGGGGCATCTGGTCCTAGGACGGAGCAATGAGCTCTGCGAACCCAGGAACATACAGAGCCGACAGCCATCCCCAGGCCACAACCCCAACCAGGCAGATCCCTGGATTCAGTTCTAGTAAGCTCTGTGACTTCCAGGAAAATGTCCCTCCAGGCAAAGGGACCCAACAAAATTACAACCACCATCAGAGGTTGAGCCCCAGACAGTGGAAAATGCAGGAACTGCCAGACCAGCCACCAGCCAGCATCTGCCCCCGCCCCCATGCTGGGCACCTCCCTTCACCTCTCAGTACCCTGGTTTCCCACCCGGAAAACCACCACACCTACCTCACCAGGGTTGTCGTGTGCTTGGCCCAGCTGACGCATGGTGGTCCCAGGAGACCCTTGCCCAGAGGCCTTCAGATCAGTCATTACTAAGTGAGGGACAGGGCAGAGTTCTCTGGGTTTCATTATGCTGCAACTCCCAGCCTAGAGAGGTGTAACACTGACAAGGCCTTAGAGTTGGCAGACACTTGTACCCACAGTACAGTAATAAAATTAAATGAATAAGTGTCCCAGATTAGCCCTGCCTTCTAACCAAGACTGCTGCCTGAAAGCGGACTGTGAAGATGCAGGGAGGCTGGGTGGTCCCCAGCATGGAGGGGGGATGAGGGCCTCTGCTAGGCAGTGGCACAAGCCAGCCTGGCAAGGCCCCTCTCCCTTCCTCCTGCGTCTCTGCAGCCTCCATATCCTGTTGTTGCCTGGCTGTATTTGCTGGTTCTTTCAGTATTTTTCCAACCCCTTCCCCCTCCATCGACTAGTCCCCACCCCAGCAAAGCGGTATTTCTCTTTAACCCAAAAGCCTGCCAATTAAACTCTCCCTCCAGCTTCAGCTGCGGCTGCTGAGGCTGGGAGAACCAGGTGAGCCGAGGCTGCCGCCTATGAGGGTGGGGCGGGGAGAGGCTCAACAGCATTCAGTAGCCTGCGCCAGACCCAAGCGCAGGGGACCCAAACCTCCCTGCAAGATCCCACTTAAGTTGGGGCTGTAGCTCAGTAGTAGAGTAGTAGAGCGCTTGCCTTGCACGCCAAGGGTTCCATTCCAGCTCTGCAGAGAGAGACAGACAGACAGACAAGAAAGACGGAAAAACATCAGACATACACCCAGGTTCCCTGAACAGCCCCTTGGGGGCTGGCAAACTGCCCCCCCCCCCCACCAAACACACACACCTGCTCTAGCTGCTCTGGCTCTGCCACCCCGCCCCGCACTCCTCGGGTCCCCAGTGCGCTCCCTGCACCCTCCGCGCCCCGACGGCGCACTCCCCGGCCCTCTGCGCCGCCGCGGTCCCCGCAACCCGCGCACTCGGTCCTCAGTTTCCCTGCTCTGAGCAGCTCTGGCTCCGCCACCACGGAGGCATCACCGTGGGAACCGGGAGGTGGCACATTAAGAACAATTAGCCCACGCACAGCTGGCAGCGATACCTGGATAAAAAATAGTCTGAACGGCATGTAAATAAATATTAGAGCGCATTAGGCCCGCACAAGGCGCGGCGCGGCCAGGGCCGGTGGAGACGCCCCCGCCGCAGGAGACTGGCGCTCCCAGGCGGTGGCTGCCGGGGATCCCCGTGCCCTGGGGCCTGCGACCAGCTGCCAGGAGGAGTGGAGGGGAAGCCCAGAGAAAGAGCCCAAGAGAGACAGAGGAAGGCACAGAGAAGGGAAGGGGGGCGGGGTGGGGATAAAAGGAGAGAAAGAAGCAAGGACTCACGAAGCGCCCACGTCCTCCGGCCTCCCTGAATGCCCTTTCCCACTCTCCCTCCCTGGCTCCTCCTGTCCCCCACCCCCACCCCCCGGGGGACGGGAATAGGACTCCTTGGGCCTCTTGGCTTCTACCCTCTCTCACCAGATGAGCACATCGGATCTGGACGCTTTAAAGGCCATGGTGCGTAGAGGCCCCCGTGCATCCCTCCATCCAGACCCACAACAACACCCCCCTGGGCTGGCGGAGGCCTTACCCGCCCACATTGAGCCACGTCCTCCCGCCCTGAAATCAGCCCCGCCCGCGGTCTGTCCAGCTCCACCAAAGGCAGCTTTTATCTTTCCAGCCCTTGAGGCCAAAAACTGGGAGTCATTCTGGAGCCTCCCTCACACCTCTGTCTCGCCCATCAGAGAATGCTGCCTTCTCTACCTTAAACACGTTTCCAGAATCCCTCCATTCCTCTCTGCTCCCTGGTTCCCAGTCAGCCAAGCCCCCTCATCTCTCCCTGGGTTATTGCAACCCTCCTCCTCCTTGGACTCCCACCTGGACCCCTGAAGTTTCTCTGTGAACAGAATGGAACTATAAAAATAGGAATGGGATCAGGCCACGCCCCTGCTCAGATGTTTCATCCAGAAGAAGTCACAGTTCTTAGAAAGGTCCTCCAGGCAACCTACCCTCCATCTTCCCAACAGCCCCGTCCTCATTCAAGAGGCTGACCTGATCCTCCCAGCTGCACCTCCACCAGGGGCTTGCTCCCCTCCAGTGATGAGGCACTCACTGTCCCAAGGCAGCTCCCTCCACCTCCAGAAGACAGCATGTACAATTCTGCAAATGATGTCACTGCACAAGGCCACCCTGAGACCTCCTCACTTCCTCACTCCACATCTTCCCTGATCCTCTTCCCTGGGCCAAACCTGCACCCACCTTTGGGCTCTGGCACTAGATGTTCCCTCTTTCTGGAACATTCCCCAGAGTAGCTTATCACCTCCTTCAATTCTTTGTCCAAACATTCCATTCTCCAAGAGGCTTACCATGGCCAGCCTGTGAAAATTGCTAATTTCTCTTCCATCTCAAAAAAAAAAACAAAAAAACAAAACATTTTTTGTCACCACCCTGGTTCTATTCCTCCATAGAACGCAGCCCCTTCTAAAGCACTACAGGACTTGCTGGGTTTGTCCACCCTCCCTGCCAACAGAGCGGAAGCTCCCTGAGGGCATGGGCTTTCCCCCCACCCCCACCCCTCTGGGCCTAGAATAGTTCCAGGAACATAAAAGATACCCAATAAATATGTGAAGGAAGGAGAGAGGGAGGACAGGAAGTTGGGGGGGAAGGAGAGAGGTAAAGGAGAAGAGGAAGAGAGTCCTAGGGGAAGGGGACAGCAGGGGCAAAGGCAGGGTGGCGTGGGCAAGCAAACAGTGTGGGAGGGCTTGGGAGGATGGGGACTGGTCAGAGATTGGGATGGGCCTGGGGCTGGCACGTATGATCCGCTCCTTTGCCAGCCTGGTGTCCAGGCTGAAGGGAGTTAGCCTGGGGATGTGGGATGCAGGAGACCCACCCAGCAACACCCCCAACCCCAGGGCCGGAGCCCCAGCTGGGAGTTGGACCCCGGTGCTGCCGGCGGTGCTGCACGGGTAGGCCCTGGTAACAGCCACAGTAATTACTGGTTGTGTGCGATTAGGGGATAATTATGCTTAATAAGTCCAAAAGTAATTACCATGCAGACTGCTTGCTGCTTTGGAAAACAGAGGCCCCCAGTGAGAAGGAGCCAGGGAACTGAGAAGGGGGAGAGTGGGCCTCATGGACACTGGGGTTCTCACCTGCTTCTCTAGCAGGTGCTGCACCCGCCCAGCTGCACCTCCACCAGGGGCTTGCTCCCCTCCAGTGATGAGGCACTCACTGTCCCAAGGCAGCTCCCTCCACCTCCAGAAGACAGCATGTACAATTCTGCAAATGATGACACTGCACAAGGCCACCCTGAGACCTCGTCACTTCCTCACTCCACATCTTAGCATGACATAGAACTGAGGCATCGTCACAAAAGAAGCAGCATGTGTCATCATGGGATCATCCTGGATTATCTTACTGACCCACGACAAGGAAGCAGGGTTCCATTTGTCCCACTGCATGACGGGGAAACAGAGGCTCTGGGGGCAAGCTCACAGTAGTATTGGGGAGCAGAGTCAAAACTTCCATGACAGTCAATCTGTAGCTGAAGTACATGTCCCCAACCCCCAGGGCCTGCAGGGCCACTCCAATCCTGCTCCCAGACACTGACCCATATATCCTTGGTTTTTTTCTTCTTTACAAAGAAGTCAATGGCTGGAGTCACTGCAAGTGTCCAGGATCCCTTGTGTTATGACAAAAAGAACACCCTGTTTCTGCTGTCAACTCCCCCTGAGGTCTTAAGCAAAGTTTCTGGACTTCTTTGGGCCTCTGTTTTGCTACCTGCCCAAAGGCTCCCTCAGACCAACCACAAGCTATAGTAGCATCAAGCCCACACTGATCCGGGGCTTCCACACCAGGGCCAGGAAAGGCTGTGACCTTCTGCAACCTTGAGCCTGTTTACTTTCTTCCTCATTCATCTACCCTTAAAAGGCAGCAGAAGATGCTTTACAAAGGGTATTGACCAACACTCTGATCTGGTTACACAGCCCTGCCCTTCCCCAAGCTCAAACATCTGCCTTCCACCTCATTCTTAGAACTCACAAAGAGCAGTGGAAGTTTTCAGGACTCCAAGAATATCATGTTACATTTCAGTTGTATGATTATAGTAAGTGACAATGATTTACAGGATGACAATTTGTGCCAGCTTTTTTATTTGATCTCTACCCATAAAGACATGGACAGTGCTGTCCATATTGTTTTGGGTGTTGTAAACATTAGGCAGTCAAGACCCAGGAAGCTGAAACAACTGTCCAAGGCCACATAGCTAGCAAAAGACAGAGCCCAGGATTTGAACCCAGATTTGATTGCAAAACCCATACTTGTAGCCACTGCTGTGTTCCTCAGAGCCTGTGTTCCTACCTGCTCTGAAATCCAGGACATTAGAGGACAAGACAGAATGCAAAGGTACAATCTATCCTTTTCTTCAACATTAGAAGCCAGAGAGTCCTTGCAGGCTAATGAAGTCTTCTGTTCCCAACCTGCTAGTAGAATGCCCCCAATGCTACTCTTTATACACAGAAGAAGATTCTCTCCAGGGTCCCAGAGAGAAAGTCAGTGTCTGGAAGAGCAAATACCACAACACAGTCTTCTCACCCATCTCCAGAGCTGTGCAGTATGGGGACAGTGGCCCATGAATATACTTAAGACCATTCCAGGTACCCAAACCCCAGGCCTGCATGCCAAGGGGAAGAGTGGACTTTATTTAGCTCCTGAGGACTTCAGAGGATCACAGATACCAAGCAGGAGGCCCAGAGTGGAAACAATGCTCCTGCCTTCAAAATAAGAGAATTCCCAACAGACTGTGAAATCTGTGCCATTAATATGAAACATAATCATGATTTTTCCCTGAGAAAGTATCAAAATTACAATGTTTTCCAGAATGTCAGAAAATAACATGACTGATAAGCAATGATCCATGAGAAAGAAATGCTAGAGTTGGGATACTCAAATACCCAAGAGAATGAGGTTCCAAACCACTCCCTAAGAGATGTTCAAACACACAGAAGGCAGGTGCCAAACCCTGGGGATTGTGATTCATCAGGTGACATGCCAGACCCCGGAGACACAGTATTATGTGGTTCCTTCTCCTTCCCAGGAGATTCTGCAACAGCTATTCTTGCTAGAGCTGGGGTTTGGGGACTCAGGTGAACCAGTGATGTTTCAGCACCAGGGACAGGGGCACAAGCCACTGGTCCTTCCAGACTTCCTTTCCTGGAACACCTATGGGGACTGCTAACACTTACATAGCACTTATTAAGTGCTGGGTCCTCTTCTAAGATCCTTCCATTTAGAGGCATTTAATCTCCATGGCAACCTATGAAGCAGGTACTATTATTATTCCCATTTTGCAGAGAGAGAACATGAGGCAGAGAGATCAAGGACTTGTCTAAAGTGTCATGGCTGATGTGCTGCAGGGCAGGGATGGGAGGCAGGCAGACAGGCTCCAGCCTCTGTTTCCACCACATCCCAACTTGAGGGCCTGGGGTCCATAAGCCACAGAGTGGGGAGTACTGCCCTAAACGTACGCTTGTTTGGCTTTGGACATTTTGAGCAACACATTATATATATATATATATATATATATATATATATATATATATATATATATATATATCTTCTTTAGGTCTAATCTCTAGATCCCCTGGGCAAACAGGCAGACCTAGATGATGACTGGGAGGTGGGGAGCCCAGTGTGGATCTCTTAATTATTATTTATTCGTCTATTTTTAATTAAGATTGGCTCTGCTGTGCAGGAAGCACGGAACGGCTGAGTTTTTTAGTCAGCTGGTGGGGACTTGAGAACGGAGAGAGGGGAGGGTGATGCAGGAAGGAGGGAAGGAGAAGAGAGGGACAGGAGGAAGGGAAGGGAGAGGACTGAGAGAGGAGAAGAGCGAGGAGAGGAGAGGCTGAGCAAAGAGGGGAGCGAAGACGGACTCACCCTGAGCTTCTGGGCTCGGGGACCCTCTGCCCTCTAGGCCTCCCACCTCCCCCAGGAGCAGCTGTGGAAGGTCCCCCTTCTTCCACAGGACCACGAGAGGCCCTGGTCCCTGTGGGGACCGTGCCCTGCAGGCAGTGGCCAGCAGATTTGAGGGTAGGTCTGCCTGCGAGCTGGGGACTGTCTGGGGAGCCCCCTGCCCCCTGGACCCCTCCCGGGCCAGACTCCTCTTCAGGCACTTTTTCACACAGTTTTCCCAGTAGAAATCTGCACCTGTCACCCTCCGCCAGGAGCTTCTGCTCGCCTGCTTCCTCCCTGGAACTTCAAAAAGGCCCCGCTAGGTTGCTCAGCAGCGAGTCCTCCCTCTTCAGTGGCGCCGTCCCCATCAGGACTCAGCTGCGCTTCTCATCTTCTGCTTAAAAAATAAATAAATAAAAGTGAAACCTGGATTCTGCTTCTCTCTGCACAGGAGCCTCAGCACGAAATTGAGCATCATGGTGACAGTCCGCACTCAGGGCTCAGCCCTGGGGCTTCCTCGAGGGCATCAGGCTGATGTCATCCCACTGGCCTGAGCCCAGTTGACTTGGCCTCATCCAGGCCAGCACCCACCCCTGCCTCAGGGCTCTCCCACCCCAAGTCCCACTCCCAGCACCTCTAGGAGGAAATTTCGGGCCTGTGTTGTCATGGAAACCAGGGTACCAGTGATTGCTAGTCATTATGTTCAGGGGATGGAATTATATGACCTGGAATTCAGCGATGCGAAGCAGCCAATGTGATGGAAACCTTGGCGAGTCAGGGAGCCTGCACCCAGCTCAGCAGAGTTGCTCTCAAGCAGAGTGACTCTGACCAGGTTACCTGCCCTTGCTGGGACTCAGTGTCCCCACCTGACAAACTGCGCACCTGTGTGAGTGTTGCGAAGATGAATGACATGACCCCTGTTATGGTTTGGATCCAAAGTATCCCCCAAAGGCCTGTGCTAAAGGCATGGTCACCAGCCTGTGGCACTAATGAGAGGTGGGGCCTGGCTGGAGGAGGTGGGTCACTGGGGGTGTGTCCTTGAAGCCACCACTATGTTCTGCCTCACCTCAGGTCCAAAACAATGGAGCCAACCAAGCTTGGACTTTGACCTATGAAACCAGGAGCCAAAGTAACTCTTTCCTCCCCTAAGTTGATTTTCTCCCCTAAGTTGTCACAGTCACAGGAAGCTAACACAGCCACCCAGCTCTCTAAACAGCAGATGCCTCCAGAAGCACAGTCCCAAGGTGAATGCATGATGAGACCCTCATGCACCCCATCCACTCTTGGGAGAGGGTGAAGAAGCAGGCAAAGGGTGTCATCAGAGCATCTGTGCTAGGTTCACTCCCACTGCCAGGAGTGGGGAGCATGCCTGTTAGTCCACAGGAAGGTGGCTTCCCTCAGAAGGGAACTTCCCCCTCTCAGGGTGGACTACCTGCACCCCTCAGCCTCTTCCCACCCACCCACCCCAAAGGCAGCCCTGCATTGACCCGGATTTCCTTCCCAGAAATAGATGCCCCTAAAGTATAGGGAAAGCTTGAGGGCCCAGAAGAGTGTCCCAGCGCCATTCACAACAGAGAAGCCTTAGAGACCACAAAGGAATGGCTAAGGAAATTAGGCCAGACCTCATATTATGCCTGACCAGACCATTATGACAGCCATTAAAAATATACTTACTGAGAGTTTTTACTCACATGGGGAAATGCTTGGACTTTAATGTTAAGTAGGAAAAACAAGACGCCAAAGGGTACATGCCGTGTGGTTTTATTAAAAAAGAAAAAAAAAGTAGGGGGGGGGGATTTGGTTTAAAGCAAACTCCATTTCTTTTTTGAATACTCCTTTGCTTGCCAACAGTGCTACGGTAGCCTGTATTGGCACATTTTAGAAAAATTAATAAGCCATTCCTAAACCCTAGGCCTTGACAGGGAGGTCACAGGGTTTGACTGTCCTTGTTCAACTCTTGGCTCTGAGATTCTCCAGCCAAGGGCTAGAGGATTTCCTTGCCCTCTCTAAGCTGTGGCTTCTTTACATGGGATGGCAATGATGCCTATGGCAGAGGCTGGTGTGACAAGGTCCCTAGAGCACTCAACAATGGCAGGAACATAGTCAATGGCAGCTATTGGCCAGTTCTGTATGGCTCAGTGGACAGGCAGGGAAGGGCAACCAGGAAGAGTGGAAATTTGGGGCCTGTGTTGTCATGGAAAAAAAAAGTGCCTGAAGAGGAGTCTGGCCCAGGAGGGGTTCAGGGGGCAGGGGGCTCTCCAGAACTGGCCAGGAGCTGGTGGTACTGAATGTGGCCAGATGGTGAGGAGATGACCTGCTATTTGCATGACTTTCTTTGAGCCAGGCACCTCCCTTTCACAAATGGGGATACTGAGGCTCGGGAGTTATGTGACTTGCCAAACATCACCCAGCAGGTAAACAAAAGAGCTGGCACTCTAAATGGCCATGATCTTGCCCCTTGACCACGAGTTGTGAACCTCAGCTCAGAGTTCACAGAGATGCAGGCCACGGACGGTAGGCAGCCAATGAAGCAGATGCCTGAGCACAGGGTCCTTCTCTGCTGCCCTCAAAGGCAAGGGGCCTCTGTCCTGTGGGTAGGAGGCCAGGTACTGCTCGGGGCTGCAGAGAAGGCTCCCCAGGCAGGAAGGGCAGAGTTGGCCTGGGAAATGAGCTGATGATGTGTGAAGGGCCGCTCTCCCTCTCTCTTGTGCCCCAGTGCCTCAATCTGACTGGGCACCCTGTCTGGCACTACCAGGACCCAGCTGCTGGAGATGGCAGGTAGACCACACAGCGGCCTCTTGTTCCCAGCCCTGCCCTGGACCTGCAAGAATCCGTTGAGTGCACAGGACCAGGCTTGGGTGCACTACCACGAAAGACCTGTGGGTGGCAGTGCTGAGTGCCACAGCCCAGAGCCTGTGACTTCAGGCAGCACCAGCACCTCCCAGTCTCTTTTCAAAAAAAAAAAAAAGGGATGTGGTTTGTCCTCCAAGAGTTCATGTGTTAGAAGTTTGGTCCCCAGTGTGGTGATGTAAGGGGTGGTGAAATCTTTAAGAGGTGGGGCCTAGCACGAGGCCATGGGATCATTGCAGGCGCTGCCCTCAGAAGGGATTAGCACTGACCCCTGGAATCCAGGGGTTGTCATAGAAGAGCAAGGCTGACTCATGAGTCACTCAGGACTCCCATCCCGCCATGTATTCTCCCACAAGCATTCCTGCCACAATGCCATATGCCACCAGTCCCTTACCAGAGCCCAGCAGACAGAAGCCAGCACCATGTTCTTTAACCTCCAGAACTGTTATCTAAAGAAACCTCTTTTCTTTAGGTATTACCCAGCCTCAGTTATTTTGTGAAAGCAACAGAAAATGAACTAAAATAAGAAGGCTGGTGAGGTTGAAAGAAAGGGAGTGGTGGGGAAGTGGCAGGGCTGAAGCTGACTGGGCCGCACGCTCAGAAGGGGGTCCTGGACGGCCCATAAAAGGAGGGTGACTCAGGAGCAAGACCTCCTATTAGTAGCAGCAGGTACAATCTCTGGTCCCTTGCCCTTATTTTCTAGCAGCTTTTTCAGATTCCCCCGGGTTCACCTATTTTACCTCCTCCAAAGCTGGAAAATCATGGGTTCCAGGGAGGGGTGGCCTTTGTGCCCAGGAGGGGCCTTGAAAGTGGCCAGCCCATCCCTGTTGGGGGAGAATGAAGCCAGGACTGACTGGGTCTGGGAATCTGAGAGGAAGTGGCTCTTCCAGGCAGTCAAAGCCCTGAGCCCTGGCGAGGAAGGGGGGGGGGGGTGGGGTGGGGCTTGCTTCCCTCTCCTGGCACCTGCCAGCTAAGCTGTGCACGTTCCTTGGAGACCCCTCTGACTCTCCAAGACAGCTGGGGGCATCAGTGTTTCTACCAGGTGCTCAGAACTGCTGCTGCTCAGGACAGACCCCATCCCCCCGCCACCCCACCGCCAGGGCCACCACTGTCCCACTGTGGCTTTCTCTCCCCTCAGTCTTGACCTGCGTCTGTTTTCTTCTCCCTTCTCCAACTTCATTTCTTCTCCTGTCCTCCTCCCTGTCTCCAACCCCCTCCCCTTGTCCCTCTCTCCCTGGGATTGACTAGATTGGATAGATGATTGACTGGTTGGTTGATTCTCATATTCATTCTCTCTCTCTTTCTCTCTCTCCTTCTTCTGGTTCCCAACAAATTTCTATGTAGTTTACAGAATACATAAGACTCAAGGTCAACTATGACCCAGTCGGTTCTGTGCAGCCACACTCAGCCCAGGAAATGATGTCCACAATCCCCACAGAGGACGGGGCTGCCTGGAATCCATCACGGACTCGATCCTGCCATGAGCATGTCTCACCACAGAGCTGTGGGTAAACACTGGAACAGAAGGCCGTGAGTTCAAGGCGTGTCCCCTGGCAGGTGTCTGCAGGACAGCACCCCTCACCCCCTGCTGCCCAAGACAGCTGAACTGGGGGCTTCCCAGAGTGCCCCGGGGCAGCCAGGAGAAGTCCGAATCACCTGGGATCTTCAGTGGAAAGAGTGAACCCGAGGCCCAACCAACCATTACCAAACTGGACTTTCTAGGGCAGGAGCTTTTAACAATGTCCCCAGGAACTTCGACAGACAGCGGGGACTGAGGAAGCCAAGTAGGGTCAGGGCTGAAGTCCCCTCTGTCCCCATCCCTGGGCACCTCTACGCCCAGACACTGCTCCCAGCCGGGTTTACTCAGTGAGAAATACAGACACAGGCCACCTGGGTGGAGCTCGAAGGATCCTGATCCAAAACAAACCCTAACTGTGACCCTAGCATGCCTTCTAGTCCCCAGGTGACATGGCCCTGCACATATCTCCCTCTGCCCTCCTGTGCCTGCAGCCCTGGCTGGAACTGGAACTGACCAGATCCTCAGGCCCACCACGCTGCAGCCTCGTTAAACCCACTCGTCCACCAGAGACTGAATGGATGTGATAAGAGGTGGAGCCCCAGAGGGCTGGGGTTCAAGTCCTCACCCCCCCACACTTCCTAGTTATATATTATTGAACAAATTATTCCATCTTTCTGTGCCTCCGTTTCCCCATCTAGTTCTTATAGAAATAAAAGTGAAATGAGCTAACAGGAACGAGGTAGAGCACTAAGAATATGATACAAGACAGAGGAACAGACACACGTGGGTACTAACCAGGGTGGCCATGGTGCTCGGCCGGAAGCCCAGCCTGCCCAACTTCAAGAAGAGCTGCCACCCCCTCACATGAGCACTTCCGGGTCCTTAAGCAGCCCTGCCTCTTTGGAGTAGAGCTGGGAAGTGTTTATAATTACATTCCCCTCACATAACTGTGAGTGTCACGTCTGTCTGCCCTTCTTCCCCATAAGGAAAGAACCCATGTCTACTTTGTCCTCCGCCCTGGGCCCCCCTTCCCAGCCTGGCCCTTCGTGGGAGGTCAAAACTGTTTGTTGAATGAGCAAGCGAAGGAATCGAGCGGGACCCCCTAGAGCAGGCTCCTTGCCTCCTCCCTGAAGCCAACCTCAGCATGAGTCACATTCAAAGAAACTGGAGTCTCAGACTCAGAACTCATCAAAAGGCAAGTGGAAGCCTTACTGCAGTCTCTTGAGAGGATGCCAGAAGGTGGGAGTTCCATTCCTCACTCAGACCAAACAACTCTGAGTCCCTCTTGCCTGCCAGTCCAGGTGGGAAGCCCAGGCTGAAATGCTGCTGGCCCATTTCACGGATGAGGGATCTGGAGACCACTCCTCATGCTTGGGGCCTTCCCCATCTAAGGGAAGGGTTCCCTGGCCAGACACGGAGAATATAAACCCTGAAGAACTGGTGGACAAAGAGGTCTTGGTCCCCTGCCCCAGACCGGCCCATCTGCCCTGAGAAGGGGCCAAAGAATGAGTGACAGCAGGGGCCAGCGCATCCCCTGCACTCCCCCTCCTTACTGCATAAACCAGCAGGTGAGGAAGGAGTGCTCATAGGGGAGCCGCTGCTTCCATTCTTGAGAAACTTAGAGTCCCGGGGTCCTCACAGAATGGCTGAGCGGTCGGGAAATGGAAAAGGAGGTTGAGTCTGCCATTGACGAGTTCTTCCCTTCTCCGTCTCAGTTTTCTCCGTCTATGAAAGGGCAGTGAAACTCTGTCCATCCGAAACCAAGATGGTGGGCCGGGGAAACCCTGAGCAGCACAAACCATTGACCCAGGTACAGGCCTGTGGAGTTAGAAAGAGAGCTAGGCTTCCCTGGAGTTGGCCGGACCCCTGGGGCAGTCGGAAAGGCAGGAGGGTTCTTAGGTGACCAAAACTCCTAGGACATATTTTACCAAAATGTTTGTATTCATAGGGGTTCCGCTAAGTTTGGGTCTTAGCCATGATTGATCTTCCTTCCCCCATGGCCTCAGGGTAGTTTGCTTGCGTCTTGTAAGACATACCTTTAAGCTGTTTTGTATTAATTGTATGTCTGATCTCCCTGGGGGGGGGATGTTGTCAAGGTGTGGATGTGAGGTGTCCCCCAGAAACTCCCGTTGATGCAGGATGATAGCTGCAACCTAATCCATCCATCCCACTTGGAACGGACTGGCTGGGTGGTCACTGTAGGCAGCGGGAGCCTGGCTACAGGAGGGGGTCATGGTGGGTGGGCAGGCCCTGGATAACGGTGGTGCCTCTTCCCTGGGGTGTCCCCCCAACCCTCTCTCTGTCACTCCGTACTTCCTGACCCCACATGAGCTGAGCAGCTCTCCTCTGCTGGCCCCTCCCTCATGACGTGATGCCTCATCTTGGGCCCAGAGCCATGGAATCAGCCATCTATGAACTGAAACCATAAGCCCCAAATCAATGTTCCCTCCTCTAAATTGTCCTTGTTAGACATTTTGGTCATAGCCACACAAAACCTGACTAAAACAGATATAAAGACCCCCAAGGTCAGAAAGCACTAATTTTGGCATCCCTAGTCATAAGAGGTACCGTCTCCTGCCTGCTAATAAATACTCATTAAATGTCTGACTTGAGTTTTAAAAAAATAATAATTTTAGCACTTTCTGTCTATGTGATGCTGTGCAAGTTTTTCAACCTCTCTGAGCTTGAGTCTTCTCATCTATAAAATAAGAATATAAAATGTACCTGCCCTTAAGGGCATTTGGAAAATTAAAGAGAATTATGCACATAAGGTACTTAGTTCTAAATCTATCACAGGTGATAATCTCTATAAATGTTAATAATTAATAGTATTATTAACTGTGGTAGTTATGGTGGCAATGGTGGTGATGGGGTTAGTGATGGTGGTGATGATGATGGTGATGATGGTGATGGTGGTGATGGTGGTAATGGTGATGGTTTTAGTGATGGTGTGAAGGTATTACTGATGGTGGTGATAGTGGTGGTGATGGCGGTGATGGTGATGGTGTTATTGATGGTGATGGTGTTAGTGGTGGTGGTGAAGGTGTTACTGATGGAGGTGATGGTGGTGGTGATAGTGGTGGTGACGGTGGTGATGTAATGGTGGTGATGGTGGTGATCATGATGGTTTTAGTGATGGTGGTGGAGGTGTTACTGATGGTGGTGATGGTGACGGTGATAGTGGTGGTGATGGTGATAGTCCTGATGATAGATAGTGGTGATGATGTTAGTAATGATGTTGTTATGGTTTAGATGTGAGGTGTCCCCCCAAAGCTCATACATGAGACAATGCAAGAGGGTCTGGAGGTGAAAGTACTGGGTTATGAGAACCTTAACCCAATCTGTGAATTAACCCCTGATAGGCGTTTCCTGAGTGGTAAGTGTAGGCAGTAGGGTGTGGCTGGAGGAGGAGGTCTGTGAGGGCTGCCTTTGGGAGTTATATTTTCTCCTTGGTATAGCTCTCTCTGCTTCCTGGTGCCATGCCCCTGCTTTCCTCCACCACATACTTCCGCCATGATGTTCCTCCTCACCTCGGGCCCTGAGGAATGGAGTTGGCCATCCGTGGACTGAGACCTCTGAAACCGTGAGACCCCAAATAAACTTTTCCTCCTGTAAATGTTCTTGTCAGGTCTTTTGGTCACAGCAGCAAAAAAGCTGATGATGGTGGTGGTGGTGGTGGTGGTGGTGGTGGTGGTGATGGCGGTAACTGTGGCTGGCAATGGTGGCAATAGCTACGGCAGAGGTGATGCTGGTATTGGTGTCAGTGATGAAGACGCCCATGTAATGGTGATGACGTCGGCCCTGCCTGGGTCAGCCTGGGTTAACCTAGAATCAGCTCCCCCACTGGCCCTCGGCTCCAGCCACAACTTGGCCAAGCAGACACTTGGAACCCTGACGAGGCCTGTCGGCCTCAGTTCTGCTGGTGAAGCAGAAGCAGAAAACAGACTCCCACACTCAATAAGAGGCTGGATGTTTTGTGTGGCATGTTCTGCCAACAAAGGGTGAATGTAATAATTTTGAAAGGAATATTTGCGCACTTGAGCTACTGAACAGCCATCTAATACTGTGCTCTGCGGGGAAGGCGGGACACGTGGGCAATGAGACAGGCATATCTGTTACATCCAGGGGACGGAGGAGGCCACCCACGTGGATCAGAGGCTGGCTTCTACTTGTTTGGGAAGGGGCTGCCTATGGAAGTAAACCCCAAGCCTCTACTGAGCACCAACTGTGTGCATGCCTGGCTCTGCACAGGGCACAGCTGGGCATGAAGCCCAGTTGTTACCTTTGAGAAGCCAAGTGCACGCCAGGCACCATGATGCACACATACAACGCCTGCGACTTGGGAGGCTGAGGCTGGAGGATCACAATTTCAAGGCCAGCCTGAACAACTTAGTGAGACTCGGTCTCAAAACAAACAAAAAAAGGACTGGGCTGTAGCTCCATGGTAGAGCACCCCTGGGTTCAATCACCAACACCCAAAAGAGGAAAATAAAAGCCTTCCCCTCCCTAGGGGAAAGCAGAATCTATAAAATAAAACCCTGGCATCTGGCCACTCCTTCAATAAATGCACACCACAACTGGCCTCCATCAGGCCCGCGGTAGACACTGGGGATGCTGAGAAAAGAAGAAGCTGTCCTCTAGGTGCTCTGAGCCTGGTGGGGGAAGACAAATGAGGACATAAACAGCAGAAGAGCAGTGGCCACATGGGCCTCCACTTAGGGTGGCAATAAGCCAAAAATGCAAATCTGAAGATGGATGAGGCTGGGTGCTTCCAGAAGGTGCAGGATGCAGAGGGATTCCTGCAATGAGGCGCAGCGGTGGGAGGACACAACCCCACCCCACCTCTTCCCTGACTCCAGACCTTCTACCCAGCAGCCACAAGGATACCTCAAAGGCAATGCAAACCCAGCACAACCCTAATTCAATTCCGGCTCCTCTTCCCCCACCCAGGGCCCCCCAGGGCCCCCAGCCCCATATCCATCACTTCCCTCAGTGGCTCACCTTCCTGACTCGGAAGGTGCTCAGAAATCTAGACCTAATTGTCAATTACCCTTGGCCTCCTACCAAGCCTCATCTGTGTCTGACGCCACCTGGTGATCTCACGACTCCTTGCCCTTCCTTCCATCTCCACCCACAGTTCCCTAACACAAGCCCTTGCCTCCTGTCACTTGCGTGATCCCCACAGCTCCGACTTGTGCTCCTATTTTAGCTGTATCCATGCTTCACACTCTCCTAATGTCACTTCCTTGCTTAATGGTGATGACTAAATAAAGGCATATCTTCATTAAAGATAGCCTTCTAGAATGTGCCAGAAAGGTGAAGAGTTAGCCTGGCTTCCTATCTACTCACTTCCCAGCCCTCTTCACTCAGTCACACTGCCTTCCTGTCCCTTCTGCCCAGTCTCCTGCTCCTTCCCACCTCAGGGCCTTTGCACATGCTTTTTATCCAGTCTGGAAGGCTCTTCTAATCCCTCTTTACCTAGCATCTCATACTTAACATCTCAGTGGAGATACTTCCTCCAGAAATTCTTCCATGACCTTCAAGACTAATTCTGATTTCACACACAGCACCACAAATGTCTCTGTTGCATATCAAACTTGCAATCGTGCTTTGATCTGGGCGGACATCAGATCAAAGCCCTTCTCCTCAACTCCCTGTGGGACCATGGCTGGTTTGACTCATTCCAGAACAGAGGGCCTACCTGGTACAGTGTAAGCACATGGTGAGCAGACTCAGATGAGTAGGTAAGTGAGAGAGAACTTTCTGGTTCACCCCCTCCCTCCCTCCTGTCCAGTAAACCCTAGACTCATACGAAGGCCGGTGGAGACGGAGAAGTGCCCTGGGCAGGACCAGAAGAATCCAGGCTTCCTGTGCGCAGTGGCTTCCAGGCCCTGCTGGCCTGGGTCTGTGCTTCATGGCTGGGGAAGGAAGGCTGAGGCCCTGGAGGCAGGAGGAGCGGCCAAAGCCTGGTCTTTGCACACCTGGGCTCTGATCCAGGCTGCCAGCACCCTGGCATGTTGTGCTGGGTCCTGCGACACCACATGCAAATGTATGCAAATTATGTGCAAACACAGTCTCTGGCTTGGATGAAAGAAATCAAAAGCCTGGTACCAGGGGAAGCCATCTAAAACTAGACCGAGCTTCAGGCCTTCTGTCCGGTGAAGCTGTGCTGTAGCCCTGTTGGCTACAAAACTACAAGGGCCACCAGGTGACCCCCATAGCCCCCATACTCTGCCCTTCCCAAACACAGGCCACGCACCCCAGGAGACCTAGGGGTTATGAATTTTGGGCTACTTCTCTAGGAGTGGAATCCCCCCACAGCTATGAGAGAGGTCTGCTCTTGCAAAAATGTCTGTCGCTGTCATTGCTCATGCTTCCTGCTGTGCTGTGTCTGAGCTGCCCAGGATGGACATGCAAAATCAGTTCCCAAGCCCCACTTCAAAGACAGAACTGCAGGCCCTCACCATCAGCCTGGCTGACAAACTCCTGTTCTTCCCCTTGAGACGTGGCTCAAGGATACATCCTAGGACCCTCACTCTCCCCCGCAAGCAGGGCCTCCTGCCCACCTCAGGCCTCCCCCAGCACTGGATGCCTCCAATCAGGGACTCTGGGCCCTCTGGGACAGGTTTCTAGGTAGGGATCTGTCTCCTTGACTGCACAGGGAAGCCCAGAGCACAGGACCTACAGGGGGCATCTGCTGAGCAAATGAATGAATGAATTTGAGCAATGGGGGAACAAGGAGAAAACAAATGCAGTACCAACAACCTCTTCAGAAAAATCCCAGAGGGTCTGACAGTGACCATGAGGCACAGACACTATGGTCCTGGCCTCCTGTCCTGGTGACCTGCGACTAGGCTGGTATCACCCATGGCTCCTGCTCCCCCTCCCTCTGCCCCCCAGCATCTGCCTAAACGGCTGTCAGCACCAGTCTTTCATCCAGAAAGTGAGCTGTTCCTTGAAGCCTCACAGCCTGTGATTAGATCTATGGCAGCTTCCTAAGCTACTCAGTGGTTCCCATGGCAACCGGCTGGTACCCGACTGGCAGTGGGCCACCTGCAGAAGAGGGAGGGAGAAAGGGAGACAGGTGTGAGTTGTTGCCTGAGGCAGGGGAAAGTGGGAGAGTCAGAGCCCAGGGAGGAACCCGAGAGCCCTGGGAAGAGGTCAAGGATAGGGGTGGGGGGGTCCCTGGGGTGAGCAGCGAGGCTGGGGGAGATGGGGAGAAGCCGGATGGGAGAGCTTAAAGGAGGCTGGGAGTTGGGGAGATAAGAAGAAGATAGGAAATTGAAATGGGGAGGCCAAATTGAAATGGAGGGAGGAGTGTGGGAGCTGGGCAAAATATAGGGCACGCCCTGGGGGAGATGACAGAAAGGCAGGCAGACACGGGAAGCCAGGGCGGCAGGCTGGAAAGACTGAGGCAAGAAGGTGGCCTCTGGCCATGCCCACCCCACACACCCCGTGGCTGAATAGAGAAGAAAGGAGAGGGTCACAGTCACGGCCCCAGAGGGCTCCCAGCCTCTGGCATCAGCCCATCACCAGCCTGGGGCTGAGGACCGTGGCGTCTTCAATGATAGAGCCCAGCAGCAGCTACAGGGAGGCTGGCAGGAGAAAGATCTGTTTGACATCCGAAGGCCGAGGAGCCTCAACAAAACGTCCCCACACCGCTGAAGTGCTCTGCTCGCCATGACTGGATGACAGGGAGCTTGGGGCCTGAGGGGAGGCTGCAGCATCCAAAAAGGGGTGCCAGTCCGGGGCTCAGGTGTTCAGTCGTTGCACCAAGTCACTCACCAGCCATGGGCTCAGTGCGAAATGCTGGGGTGAGATTAGGCCCCCGCAGGAGTGCTTCCAGGGTACGTGACAAGGGCCCGACTCAAAGGAAATGCACTTGCTTATGAAATGGACACGTCCAGGGGTTTCAGGCAGGAATCCAGGTACTCCAAGAATGACCTCAGGGACCCCTCTCCCTTTGACTTCCTTCTTTGGGGCTTTATTCTCAGACGAGCTGTCCCCCTGTGGTGGCAAGCAGTCATCAGCATCTCCAGGCCTCCACCCTAAGGAGGGAGAGGTGACTTTTTCCCTATGGTTGCAACCAAAGTCCCAAGGCTGGTGCTCACTGGAGCAGGACTGGGTCACAAGCTCATCCCTGCATAATGGCAGTGACAGGAAGCCCCCCTGCTGCTAGTCACATGCTGGGAACTTCTCTAGGCATTTTGTATGAATTAACCCACTTCATTCTCAAAAAGCCCGGGTCTAGTATCACCTCCATCTCATAGAGCCGCAGACTGAGGCACAGAAAGCTGATATAACTTGTCCTTAGCTAAGGAATGGCAGAGCAGCAAGGCCAACCCCCATCCAGGACAGTGTGGCTTCAGGATCCAGGTTCTTAAGTGCACAAGGGTCACCTGAGGGCAGATGAAACACAGGTCCCAGCATAGAGACTCCAGCTCCAAGTTCCAGGCGGGGCCCAGGAATGTGACAGTCCTACCTTTGGCTGCTCTTTGAGCAACAATGAACTACCTCAGGGGCTGCTCTTGAGCCACTTGAACCCCCCAGCAACTCTGACTTGCCCCATCTGGGTCAGCCCCTGTGTGGTGACGGAGTCAAACCAATGCCTAAGCCACATGGGCCAAAAAGGAGCAAGGATGCTTAAGATACAAAGCAGTTTTGTCCCCACAAGAAGGGAGGCTTGGGCAACTCCAGCTCTCCCTGTACCTTGATTTCCTCACCTGTGATTTGGAGATATTAACAGTACCTGCCTCATAGGATTATTGGAGAATGACATTAGGTGATACCTGTAAAAGCACCTAGGATTGTGCCTGGAACCTAGTAAGTACCCAAGACAAATCAGATACACTCTTTAAGCACATTAGTATGACGCACATATATGTATATATATATATATATATATATATATATACATATACATATATGTATATATATATGTATGTATATATATATATATGTGTATATATATATATATATATATATATATATATATATGCTAATACCTGCAGACAAGCGCACCAAGCAGCCGGCTGTCACCACGAACACGCATGCGCAAGCGAACATGTGCGGAACTCACACAACCCAATCTGGACACGTGCAGAATCCCAAGTCCACATATGGAATCGCATGTGCACACACGGAATGGTTACAGGCTCAAAGGCCTGAGACACACAGTAAGCTGGCCCAAGTCTGCTCTCAGGGATCCTCTCGGAGTCCACTGCTGCGCCTGCGCCCTGGAAGGATTGCTCTTGATGAGTCTCGGAGGCGGGAGGCAGGTCTGGCAGGGCAGCCTCGTGGCTGAGAGCCAGATGTTTTAATCAATCCGAGTTAATTTGGGAACATCTCCACCAGTTACTGGCGGGGTGACCTTGAATGAGTTTCTTAGCCTCTCTGGGCTTGTTTCCACCTTCACAAAATGAGGGTGACAAAGTACCTACTTCTCAGGGTTTTTGCAAGAATGGAGAGGAGGAGGCAGTGATGGAGGAGGGTTAGCTGCCATGACTGGTTTCTGATGGTCACCATCACGGGCTTCTGGCCGGGGAGCAGGGTCAGTGCTAATCCAACACCAGGACTGGCTCAATCCTCAGGGCCTCCACAGAGCCAGGACCTCCCTCTGCCGGCTCAGCACCGCACCATGGTGGCAGCAGCAGCCCTGAGTGACTGCTTCCCTTCCAAAGCCGCAGCCGCCCAGCAGGCCCCAGGCTGTTGACGGCTTTCCCGGCACTCAGCGCCTCCCCCCGCGGCTGTGAGTGGCAGGGCGGTGTTGGTAAATTACAGCAATGTGTAATTTTTATTCAGGGATTTGCGGATCCATACTGGGTGTGGGCAAACATGATTTGCATTGCCCCATGGCCTTCTCAGTGGGCAGGCACCAGGGGGCCTGGCTTGGCATGTGTGCCTGAAGCCTCCAAAGAGGCTCCTCACTCGAAGACCAGAGAGCAAGAGGACACTCAGGACAGCTCTCCAGAGCCTTCCTAAATGGGGGCCCAGCTCCAGCAGACCCCTCCTGCCAACCCCTTCCACCATCCCTGGCTGTCAAGCCAAGCGGTTAAGAACTTGAACCCTAAACAAACAGACCAGAATTCAAATCATGCCTGCACACCTTCTCCCTGCAGGGCCCCAGGTGAGTCACATCAGCTCTGGGGCCTTGGTTCCTCCTGATGAAACAGGAAATAAAAGACACTAGCTCCCAGGGTGACTGGAGCATGCATTGGCGGGTGGTGTACAGTCATTGCGGGTGTCTGGAGGGGATTGGTTCCAGGCCCCCCTCAGGTCCCTAAGGATGAAATGGCATAGTGTGTGCATATAACCAGGCACAGCTTCCTGTGCACCTAATTCACCTGTAGATTATTTATTCTACCCAAAGCAATGTAAACACTAAGTAAATTGTTGAGATACTATAGTGTTTAGACAATAAAGACAAGAACTTCTGAAAACAGACAACCCAGATCATTCCATCCCCTGCCCTGCATTCTAGAGTTAGTATAAACTGAGTTACTAAGTACAGCCCAGGTGTTTTGTTCATGACAGTAACTGTGTCCCATCTGGTCCCCAACTCTCTAAAACTGGCACAAAGATACTGAAACGTTCCTTCTTGAACTACCTAAGCCCTGCTCACCCAGGGACCAGCAGCCTATTCCTGCTTCAGTTCTGGTTGACCTCAGAGTGCACTGGGGCTGTTCATCCAATCAATTTCCCCTCCTGGGCAGCTGTCTGGAATTTTAGCTTTCGGTCTAATGTTCTGAGGCTGGCGTTCCACAGCCGTGTTCCACCTGGCCCCAACCCGCAAGGATGAGGAGAGGGGGGTGGATAGATGGGAGGATGAGAGAACAGGTAGGTGGATGGATAGGAAGATAGAAAACAGAAATGATAGATGGATGCATGGGCGGATATGTGGGTAGGAGGAGGATGAGTGAATAGGTGGGTAGACAGGTACGTGGATGGATTAATTGATGGACAGATGACTCTCTCCCTGCCTCCATCTTCTCAGTGGACTCACCCCCACCAGGCATGAAAACCTGCAAAATCTGGCCCCAACCCTGGATGGACAGATGGCTGGGTGGATGAGTAGATGGGTACATGGTCAATGGGTGGATTGATGGGTGCAGAGATGAACTGCTGACTCTTGGGTCTCTTTTCCCCTCTATGTAGGCCTTCCCCTCTGTGCATCACTGCCTTGAAATTTCCCTGCGAGCAGCTTTACCCAGAGTCCCAGGAGAAGCTTCTAACTTTTCCCATTCATGGAGCACCTCCAGTCATTAACAGTGAAATAATTGAGACAACACAGAGGAGCACTCATTCATTCATTTACTCATTCTTTCAACAATGTTTATTGAGCACCTATTACTATGTGCCAGGCACATTGTTAGTCCACCACGTGAGCTTCAGGATACTGACCAGGATCAGCAGGAGAAACAAAAGGCCTGCGTTCCTCCATATTGTCACACGGGCACAGCGGAGCTTATGCATGTATATAAACGCCTCACCCGACACCCCTTCCCCATCTCACTTGGACTCCTCTCTAACCTAACCCCAGTGCAGGTAGCTTGCTTGGGGTGGTCTGTCTCCCTGGATGGAACCACGGACACCTCGAGGACTAGTTTAGGCTTCTCCACTCTTCCCCTCCTGTTCTACTTCACGTGGCATGTGAACCTTGGTGCCCTGGCTGCCCTCCTGGTAATAATAACCCAGTCTTGGTGGAGTGCCAACCCAGGATGCTGCTCTGATAAAACCTCCACAAACAGCCAGATATTTACTTTCTATTTCATCTTACAAATATCAAATTGTATGCAACTGATCTCTCTCTTCTTACTTTCTAACCAAGGCTTGTTTCTCCTGGCTTAGGTAACTTTTTGAACACTGTAGAGAACCAAGTTCTCTTGGTTCTGAACCAGGATAGACTCCAGAACCATCAAGTTCTGCACCGAGATGGCCCAGGTGAACCTGTCCCTATTCTTCCTGATGCTAAGTACGGATCCAAACCTTGGGCATTATATCTAAAACGAGCATGAGTACACTCTGCAGCGAAGATAAGAAGAGCAAGTTGCTGGAAACCTCAGGATCTCAGGGACTGCACAGGGTGAGCTTCTTGGATTTTCTCTTTGTCTCATATATCCCAGAATAGGTGCTGGAGAAACCCGCACCTGGAAATGCCACAGAAGCAGGTTTTGGAAAGACAGTAGAAAGCACAGGACATCACTCTCCTGTGCTCGTCTATGAATACACGACCAGTGAAACTCCACTTGTGTTCAACCACAAGAGTAGGAAATTTACCCCATGTAGGTAAGAAATGTCAAAATCCACTCTACCGTAGCAGGTAACTAGAAAGAACAATAAATAAGTTGTGTTTTAATCCCTGAGGAAAGCCTGCTCCCTGGGTAAAGGACCAGGAGAGAGCAGGAACCTCATTCATGGAAGTCTCTGGATGGCCACCCCACTTTAGCCAAACACTAAGGAAAGGATGTCACCCCCTCCCCAACCCCATCAGCAAAGGTCAAGTGGGGAGCCTGGCATGTCACCCTCACCAGACCATGAAGAGATTCACTCCATCCCCATCCCCCAGAATAGCACCAGAGAAGTCCCAATAGAGAGCCAGGACTTTTCTGCTGCCAGGGAATACACCCCCACGCACCCCCATCATGGTGGCTGTGGTGTCAATGGGGATGGTGGACTTCCACCCCCACCAGTGGGAACGAAGCAGCCTGCTGTCCCCACTGTGGTGGCATGAGAGGAGGCCAGGTAGAAACCAAATCTCCTACCACCATCCAACAGTCAGGAAGCCTTCTCCAGCTCCGCCATCCATGGAGGCCGCGTGGGGAGCAATAATGAGCCGCCTTTGCTCCTCCCAGCCAGGTGGTGTCAGTGGAGACCCAGTGGAGACCCAGTGGAGACCCAGTGGAGACCCAGTGGAGAGGCTGAGAAACACAAAACACAAAGGCCTCAGCCCATGCTCCAGGAGGAGCCTCATCCCGACCCTTGGGGCCTATTTAAAAAAAAGAACAAAAAACTACATAATACCCTTGAGGTTCACCCATCTATTTCTTTTTCTTTTTTTTTAATTTGTTTTTTCTAGTTATACATGACAGTGGAAAGACGATGATGAGGGTGATGATGATGGTGGTGATGGTGATGGTGATCATGGTGATAGTGATGGTAATGGTGATGGTGACCATAGTGATGGTGATGGTGATGATGGTGGTGATGGTGGTGGTGATTGTGGTGATGGTGATGGCAATGGTGATGGTGATGATAGTGGTGATGGTGGTGGTGATGGTGATGGTGATGGTAATGGTGATGAATGTGGTGGTGTTGGTGGTGGTGATGGTGATGGTGATGATGGTGGTGATGGTGATGGTGATGGTGGTGGTGATCATGGTGATGGTGATGGTGATGGTGGTGAATGTGGTGGTGATGGTGGTGGAAGCTTTGATGGAGGTGATCTTGAAAGGGATAATGCCAGGAGGACAAGAGAACCTACCTTCCTGCAGATTAGGCTCTGCTGTGGAGATTTTTCTGCACTATCTCACTGAATCCTCTTAGCAGCCATATTGTTATCCCATTTCACAAACCAGAGGAATTATGACGAACCAGACTCAGAGGTGAAGTGACCTACCAAGGTCACACGCTCAGTTCCAGATCTGACCAGCTGTGGGCATCAGCTCTCAAACCTAGTGAGTGGGATACAGATGGAGCTGTCCAGAACCTGGGCCCAGGCCTTGACCCAGAGAACCTTTCTGACGTACCATCTTCCACAGCTCCTGATCCGCTCTCTTGATCCAGTCACCCGGCCACAAATGTTCGCCGTTCCAGGTCTTGGGGCTGGGGACACCGGGCAACTCTCAAGCTTCCTTTCCTCCAAGACTCCAGGCAGGCTCAGGCGGGTTGGGAAAAGTCCTCATCGTCAAATTCAAAACAAGGCAAGCAGAGCGCCCCTTAAGGTGATGGGAACACCAGGAGGGAGTGACATTCCCCCAAGTGCAGGCAGAGAAGGCGTCACAGAAGAAATGACATTGGACTTGTTGCAAGGGAAGATTAGGAGTTTAAGGACACAGTGAAAATGGCAGCAGGAACTGCCTGAGCTGACGACGGGGGAGGGGAAGAGACCTGACCAGGAAGTGGTGTGGCCAGGGTAGAAGGTCCACGGGGAGGAGTGAAGGGCCAGACGACAAAGGACCCTGAACTGAGCAGCTCAGTTGGGACTCTCTCCACAGGCAGGGAGGGCCACGGAAGGGTTTTGAACTGGGAGTGAGGTGATCGTGTCTGTGTCTTCAAAGGCTAGCCCTGGTGGCCGGAAGGAAGCCGGGAGAGGCCAGAAGAGGGTGCTAATGACACCTGGTCATGTGTGTCTCTGACCCACTCTCCAAAGCCCTTTCTCCCCACACACATCTTTCACTGGGCAGGGGCACTGGATACTGGTGAGCACCTGGCTTCTGAAGACAGAGCCAGCTTCTGCCACTCATCGGCTGAGTGACATTTCACCTCTCTGAACCTCTGTTTCCTCATCTGAAAAGTGGATCATCAGAAAGTTACAGTTATGAATACAAGAGATGTTTTCCAGTGGCTAGCATAAAGTCAGCACTTGGTAAATGCTAACGGTTGTCCTCATGTGAGAAATGAAGACACCAAGGCCCAAAACATGCTGTGACAAACTTATGCAGCTCCAGAGCATCCAAGCACAGCATATGAAGGACCCTCCAGGGCCGGGGGTCAGCGCAGGGAAATTGGCAGATCTGCCAAGTGTCAGGGGAGGAAGCAAGGCGGCCCCAGGAGGCCCAGTGGGCTTTCTTAATTCTCTCTACTCCCCAGTGACATCCCCAGACTCCTGTTTCTCCCCCCCCCCATCATGGAGCCTCCATTAGGAAATCCTCCCTAGCTCCTACCTCAGCATGGAGGTGTACAGTGGGCGACAGGCCTCTCCCTCCTCCTCCTCCTCCTCCCCCTTCTCCTCCTCCTTTTACTCCTCTTCCTCTTCCTTCTCCTCCTCCTCTTCCTTCTCCTCCTCCTCTTCCTTCTCCTCCGCCTCTTCCTCTCCCTCCTCCTCCTCCTCTTCCTCCTCTTCCTCTTCCTTCTCCTCCTCCTCTTCCTTCTCCTCCTCCTCTTCCTTCTCCTCTTCCTCTTCCTTCTCCTCCTCCTCTTCCTTCTCCTCCTCCTCTTCCTTCTCCTCCGCCTCTTCCTCTCCCTCCTCCTCCTCTTCCTTCTCCTCCTCCACTTCCTTCTCCTCCTTCTCCTCTTTCTCCTCCTTTTTCTCCTCCTCAACCTCCCTACAGGGCAGATAAAGCCCCTGCCCAGGAGCCCTGCCCCCATGAAGAGAACTTCTGGGCGTCAAAGTGGGAAGTAATTCCAAAATGGCCCTGGCTTGCACATCAGGAGCTGTGGGACTGAGTCCTCCTTCTGCCACTAACTTACAGTGGGATCTGATACTTTCCTTCTGGGACCTCGGCTTCCCGTCTGGAAGTGAGTGGGTGGACTGCATGCTTCCTGGGGGCCCTTCCACCTATATCTCAGGCTCCTCCACCTCCCTCAGCCTCCCTCCTCCTCTCCCAGGCCCTTTCTGGTTTTCTCCTTCCAAACCATGACCTCATAGCTCCCATAAGCTCTTCTCAGGCTTCCAGAGCTCCCAGTGTCCAAGGGACACAGATCTCAGCTCAATTCTGGGCACCTCCCTGGCTGGCATACGGGGCCCCTCCTGACCCCAGTGGTCCCCAAGCCTCCTGCTCGGTCAACAGGGTCCTGAGTAGCCCGGGGCCCTGCCTGCACCAACCACAGAGGCTGGACAGCGCTGGAGTTTAAAAATACAACTGCCCAAGTATCCTCGGTGCCAACTGCCCACATAGCCTGGGGGCTGTGTGCCCACTCCACGGATGCCATCATAGCCACTGTGGGTGGCACAAAGGGAATATGGTGGGGGTGCAGTGAGTCCAGAGAGGCCCGGGGGTGGCTAGTGAGGAGGACAGACACTCCTCAGAGCCTAGACCAGACAACAGGGCTGTTGGTGCCATCTGGCCGTACCCACTCCTCAGCTTCAGAGAGAACCAGGCCAGCTCTGTTCAGAATCCCAGTGACACGGGTGCCAGGGTCCAACACGCCTGGAATCAAAGCCTGGCTGGGCTGTGCCCTGGCCGTGTGCCTGTGCAGGTGACCTCACGGTGCTATGTAAGAACGGGAGAGATGGTGCCGGCAAGGGGCCCAGCGCGGGGGGCCCGGGGAAGTTGGCTTCATGTTACGGGTTACTACAGGACATGCTTGCTGGTCATGGCTAGGACAGGACCGAGCACAGAGGAGAGGCGGAGATGCCCCAGCTCCCCTCTGTTGCCCACCAAGGCTGCTGGCAATGGAGCCCCAACTCCCCGTTAGACAAAGATGCAAATCAGGGCCCGGAGAGAGGAGTGGAACCTAGGAATCCGGCTCTCCCTCCCTGAGGCCAGGCAGGCAGCACCCCTAGAACCAGGAGAGCCCTTAGAGATGC
This sequence comes from Marmota monax, assembly GCF_021218885.2. Classification (NCBI taxonomy): domain Eukaryota; kingdom Metazoa; phylum Chordata; class Mammalia; order Rodentia; family Sciuridae; genus Marmota; species Marmota monax. The sequence goes on along the minus strand of NW_026694432.1, from coordinate 25,387,908 downwards.
CCATCCCACCCTTGGTTTTGCCAAAAGGGAAACTGAGGCCCGGAGAGGGCAGGGGATTTGGTCAAGTCCTGAGAGAGCTGGGCCCAGCAGGACTCCTGACTCCTGACCAGGGCTCCCTCCCTCCCGCCTGCCCTGGCCCTGCCTGCAGCTCCGTCCCTAGTGAGCGCTGTGAGCGCAGGAGCCTGGCCCGGCTCTGCTGGGGCTTCTTCTGGGGGCTGAAGGCGGCCCTGTTCCCCAGCCCCACCAGGCCGGCTACGGCCTTACATAACTGCTCCTTGTTACATAACCTATGGCTGCTTCCCCCAGTCGAGACTCCAGAGCAGAGGCAGCCAGGGAGGGAGAAAACAGGGCACCGCCCTGGGAAAGTGGGCCCTGCCAGCACCCCAGCACCAGGACTCCAGGTGCCAGCGGACGGCAGGTGACCATCCCAGACTCCAAAGTCCCAGGCACTTTGTACAACCCTAAAGGATTCCCTGGAGAGAGACCTGGAGGTAGGAACGTGGCAGGGAGGGGTCACGGGGCTCAGGAAGCTCAGGGCTGAGGCTGAGTTGGATTATCCTGGTCTCCAGCCGAGTAACTACAGACGGTTCCGTTCACTGCTCGGTTTCCTCATCTGGAGAATGGGCCTCCAAGAACCAGCCTCACTGGCTGCTGAGAATAGTAAATTAAATCCTGAGTGACAGGCGCCTGGCCCCTAATAAGGGCTCAGTAGAGAACATCCCATTTGACAAATTTTTAAAAAATGAGGTCTAGACAGGTGATGTGACCTCCAGGGGCACACATTCTTGTGCGGCAGCAAAGCTGTGCCTAAGATATCAAACCCTCCACGTGCTGGGCACTGTGGGAAAGGCACATGACCCATTTGATGGACGAAGAACCCAACTCAAAGGGGCTAGGCAACTTCCTTAAGGCACACACTTGGGAAGGGGCAGAGCCAGGATCTGAACCCAGGATCTTCCTTCATCACCCCCACAAAAACAACTCAGGACCCACAGACTGAGACCTGCGGCAAGCAGGAGTGAAGTTAGACAAAAGACAAGACAGGCAGGCTGCCCCCAAGGCTTATCACCATCTCTCAGAAACACAGACACCTTCCATGTTGCCTCCTTCCAGCTGCTGCTATGCTGTGTGACCTTGACCAAGCCAGTTAACCTCTCTGGGCTCTCACCTCCCCATCTGAGACAGGGAGCCAACAATCGCCAGGGTTATTGTGAGGACACATTCAGATAACGAGTTGGAAATTGCTTTTCAGTGGAGAAAGTATTGCACAGCTGAGACAACGGGTCCTCACTTCCCCAGCCTCCAACTCTCCCCGACTCAGCAGGAACTGGATAATGGACACCAGGGGCCTCTCAGCTCTGCTAGCTCTTCCAGCAAACACCTCTCCCCTCCGCTACACCTGCTCTGGACTGCCATTTGGATACAGATGCAAAGCTCCCTACCTGCTCCCTAACACTGTGACACCTAAGTCACATCCGCCCTGCCATCCTTCAAAAAGGTGTTCATTTTAGCTACGTTCCTTGCTATGTGTTTTGTGAGCATCTTCACACTTAATCCTCACCATTACCTCCGCAACACTGAGCTCATTCCCCATTTCTTCGCTTAGGAAGCCAAAGCTCAGAGAGGTGAAGTCAGAAGCCTGAAGTCACACAGCTACCAAACTAGTGAAGCCAGAATATAAACTAAGTCTCTATGCTCTTAATGGCTTCACCAACCCATTTCTCTGCAAAATGGGTCTTGTTGTACCCATTTTGCAGAGGAAAAGACAGGTACTGCAAGAAACAGGGAGAGGGAGAGCCAGGCTGCAAACTCAGGGTGGCCGCCTAGTGCAGTAACCTGGCTACTTCTCTGCAGTTCAGCACCTTGGCCAAGATTCAGAGGTGAGAGCTGTGACATTTGCCCTCTCCAGAAGCCAGACCAAGCGGACCCTGTGATTGCTCTTGGAGAAGCTGAAGCCACAGGAGGTGGAAGGATTGCATGTCAGAGGGCAAGGATTGCCGGCATTACAACTGAGCCAACCCATGTCCCATCTCTAGACCTCAGTCTCCCAGGGTACAAGAGGTGCCGGATCCGGGTGGGCTGGGGAGACTCATTAAAGCCCCTCTAGCTCCAGGAGGCTGCATCCTAGCCAGAAATCCCCTCACTAGCTGGCCTCCAGAATGCTGGGAACTCTAACACCCCATGCCGGGCCATGCCTTGGGGGCCTGATGTGGCAGGACTAGGGGGACCTAGAAACCTACATGCTTTGTATCCATCACAACCACCTCACATGCCTGACCCCAAGCCTCTGTGAGTGGCCAAGCCCAGGATCCTCAGTCTAGGACAAAAGTGCCACCTGGAACCCCGTTCCCTGCCCACAACCAGAGTTCACAGCCAGGTGGGGGGTGGTGCTCAGGAACTGTGGGGGCTGCGAGGTGGTATGGAGCGGTCTCTGGTGCAGTTCCAAATTAAGGACTGTTAGAACCCTGGGTGTTGGCTTAGGGATGTGTGGATGTCACGAGGTCCCCACCTCCTTCTTGGCTGATTCCACATTTGGCAGACACACGGCAGCACCTGCTCTGGTCGGGCACGGTCTCAGGTGTGTCGCCTCTGGGCTGGCGGCGAAGGTAGTCATAAAGCAGCCCGTTTGTCACAGTGTCCTGCAGCCCTCAACAGCCTCCACCACCCATGACTCCTTTACATCGGCCCCGACGGTGAGCTGGGAGCTCAGCCCCCATTTTACAAATGAGTCACTGAGGCCCGAAGAGCCATTTCAACAGCCTGTCTCCCCACCCCAGGCAGGCCCTGCCGCCATGCCTCCCAACTGTCCCCGTGTGTCTCTGCTGATTAGAACTTTCCCTGTTGCCACGGCAACCCCCCCTGGGGAGGCCTGTCCTACTTTGCATCCCTGGCGTAGGGCACGCAGCTTCAACCCACCCCTGAGACAGAGGGACGGAGGGACAGAGGGACGGGGTCGATGTTACTCACTGCAAGAACAGGTTCCCTGCAAGAAGAACTGGGCCCCCTCAGTCGGGTGCTCCGCCAACGTTGAGCCGTACCAGTGATGTGCCAGGGACTGAGCCAGGTCAGAAATAAATCATGGTCCCTTTCAAGGGGAAGCTGACGACCAATCGGGCAAAAACAACCAGCCAGGGACCAAGACAGTGGCTAAGTGCCAGGTACAGTTCTAAGCCCTTCCCATGTACCAGCTCATATGATCCTCCCGTTAACTCTCGAGATAGTTATCAACATTGTCCCCATTTTACAGATGAGGAAAATGAAATCCAGAGATGTTAAGGAGTTTGCCCAAGGTCACCCGTTGAGAAGCAGCAGAGCCAGGGAAACAGGGAGATCCGAAGCCATGCTGTGGATACCCAGCCAAGGGGCCCTGACACCCTCAGGCTGGTCCAGGAGGGTTTCCCAGGGGAGATATTTGTCTCAGAAGTGATCTCAATAAGAGAAGATGAGGTTGTAATGGGAACAGATGGAATAGGAGCTCTAGGAGCCCATTTCCCTGCTCCCCGCCTGGGGGACTCCGCTGGCCTGGGGACAGTGACTTGAGAAAAGCAAATATAAGCTGAAGCGCTGGCACTAGAGAGGCAGGTGCAGCAGCTGCAGGGCACTGGTCTCCTGGGAAAGCTGAAATGCTCTGGTGGCTCCCACAGGGACAGATTTGTGCAGGTGTGTACCCACCTGACCACCTGCCCATCTTCACAACTATGGGTAGAACAGCCAGCTGCTTCCACACCTGTGAGCAGGAAAGACCCAGCCAGGGACTGGACTAATCCTCACCATACCTATACTAAAAGGCTTTCATTTCCAAGTCAGCCTGCGGGTTACAAGTGTGGATTGGGGTACCCACCACCTGAGTTCAAACCCTAGCTTTCATTCTTCCTATCTGTGGAAACTTGGACAAGCTATGTGGGGTGGACAGTTTTTTGTCACTATGACAAAGTACCTGAGGTAATCAACTTAGTAAAGGAAAAGGTTTATATTGGTTAATAATCTCAGAGATTGCTTGGTCCTGTTGCTTTGGGCCTGGGGAAACACAGTGCATCATGGCAGGAGCTCATGGTAGAAAGACCTACTCACCTCATGGCAGCTGGGAAGGAAAAAGGAGAAAGAAGAAGGAGCACAATCCCAATTTCCCCTTGAAGGCCACACCCCCAATAACCTAACTGCCTAGCATTAGGCCCCACCCAAAATTTCCTTCAACTCCCAGTAATGCCACGGTCTGGTAAACAAGCCACATGAGCCCACACCCACATGCCTGTGACCTACATGTGCACACCTGGGCCTGTATGTGGTGATGGACATGCCAGGATGTGGGGTTTGAGGCTGATACAGGCTACATTATTTTTAACCTCAATATTAGTGTGTGTTTTCACTAATATTGAGCTAAGGAAAGATCAGAGCTGAGTTTTTCTCCTTGTGATGTAAAGAGATCTTAATTCTGGGAAAGGAAGATCAATCAACTGGGGAAAATAGTGTTTAAGGCTTAAAGCTCCTACCACAGGCCCCCAGGGAGCTACATTCACCGTCAGGAAAGAAGAACATGGTCAAGATTAAAGTCAGAGGCCCTCAGAGGGGCTTTGGGCCAGCCAAGGGCTTTCCTGTTTTCCCAGAAAAGAGGTTGTCCCTTAGGAAGAAAGTCCCCTTAGGGACACTCACAGCCTCAGCCGGCCCCACTGTGGAGGGAATGAGTCTTCTTGAGGGGAAAACAAACCCAGCCTGTCCCCACCACCACCTTGCCAGAGACCAGAAGGAAAGGTTGAGCGATTGCGTGGAGCAAGGCCGGGTGAGGACCTGGAGAGGAAGGTGGCTGTGCCTTAAGCCATTTGCAATTATTCAAGACCACAAGCCCAGGGACCCAGGGGGCTCAGGTCCTGAAATGAAGAAGCCCACTCCCCACCCTTCTACCACAGAGGACAAAGGTTAGCCACTGGAGACAACTTTAGATTCTTGTCACCTGGAGACGGTGACACCAGAGGAAGCTACATGAACAAGATTTTTTGATTTAGCCTTCCTCTGTGATGTATTTGCTTTCCCCCAAATGGCCACCTGCTACAGACTCAAAGCTCTTTTCCTTTCTTTGGTACCGGGAATTGAACTCAGGGGCTCTCGACCACTGAGCCGCACCCTCAGCCCTACTTTGTATTTTTTTTTTAATATTTATTTATTTATTTATTTTTAGTTCTCGGCGGACACAACATTTTTGTTGGTATGTGGTGCTGAGGATAGAACCCGGGCCGAACACATGCCAGGCGAGCGCGCTACCACTTGAGCCACATCCCCAGCCCCCCTACTTTGTATTTTTACTTAGAGACGGGGTCTCACTGCTTTGCTTAGCACCTCGCTTTTGCTGAAGCTGGCTTTGAACGTGTGATCCTCCTGTCTCAGCCTCCAGAGCCTCTGGGATTACAGGCGGCACCACAGGGTCCAGCTAGCCCTTTTCCTTTGTCTTGTCGCTTCTCTAAAAGCTTACTGCTCTTTGCTGAAGACACTTCATAAGCTGGACTTCAAAACCACCTGTCTGAGAACTACTTACTCGCTGAGTGCCGTTCCTTTTATCTATGAAATAAGCTATAGGAAATATATGTGCTGCCTGTATATGGAATACACATGCTACGGGTGTGTTTTCTCTATTAAGCTCTTATTAACCCTACGGTGGTTGAAGAAAACACCTACATGATAAATCAACAGCCACACACTAAAAAAAATCAGAGGTTCAAATGTAACACTGGCACAGAAGTGAACCACTGGAAACGAACTTACTTGTGCCGTTTTACTCAAAAGTCGTAGGAGAAAGGAGGACTCAGGTGGCCTGAATGGCAAGGACACACTGTGCAGAGGTGGGGGTCTTTTTCTGCAGGCCTTGACATCTGAGTAGGGTGATAAGTTGTAGGGGTGGGGCATTCTGGGCAGGGGGACACCGTGAACATAAGAGTAGAGACTGGAAAGAGCTCAGTACATTGGGGGTAGGGGTGGGAAGACAGGCACAAGGGGGCCTGAGTGGGAAAATACTGGTTTTGTAGAAGGGAAGGTGAATGAGGAGTGGTAGACCAGATGGCCTGGATACAGGGATCCAAGGTGACATGACTGTGTTTCCTGTCATTCAAGACATTCAGCAGGTGCTCAACATCTTTCTGGATGGATGGATGGATGGATGAAAGATGGATGATGGATAGATGGATAATAGATGATGGATGGATGGATGGATGGATGGATGGATGGATGGATGGATGGATGGATGGTAAGGAGATGGCTGGTACAAGAGTGGGGGAAGAGGTGAGTATAATAGCAAGGCCTGTGGGTCGGGAACTCTGCCACTAATGAATCATTGAAAAAATGTCTCCGGGTCTCAGTTTCCCTACCTGTAAATCCCAGGAGATTTCAAGGTTTCTTCACAGATGACAGTCTGTGATTTTGTAGACAAAAGCAGAGGCTCAGGCAAAAGAGCCTTCTGCTAAGAGGGCAGGCACTGGAGGAGATCCCAGGCCTGGGATTTGCAAGACCTGGGCTGAGCCTGGCTCTGCCATTTATCTGGACTCACTTCCCCTCCTTGGGCCAGAGTTTCTGGGGATGCACTCCAACATTTTAAGGTTCTCTGAGACTTGTCCGAAGGGCCCAATTTATAGAAGAGAAGAGCCCAGCCTCACCCCTCCTTACCCCATTTAAGGAGTTAAAGCAACTTGGGAAAAGCACTTATTCTCACCTCCTGGAATTACCCTTCACTTGGCTGGCAGATAAATGGGGCAAAACAGAAGCTGCAGTTGCATTTAAATGGACCAAGGCAGGAGGAAGTTCATAAGATTTGAATATGCTTTCTGGCTCCTTTTGAATATTCATTTGCCCAGGGGAGAATTAGACAGCTAGATCTATGGGCCTGAAGGGAGGTTATTTAAGGTTGGGGGGAAGGGAGACACAAAAACAGGGTTGGCAGGAATCCCTGTTCATCAGACTTTCAGGAGCTAACTGTGATTCTTCACCAGCTGAAATGTCACAGGCTCAGAGTAAATTTGGGGAGCTGATACACCTCATGGTTACTGTTGCTATAACAACTGCCTTCCTGTGTCCATGTGCACTGGCAGATCATAGCCAATGAGATAAGCCCAAGGAGGTAATGATGGGGAGACAGCCCAGGCAGGCCCCCCAAATTCTGACATATGTCCCAGATGCCAGAATACACCTAAGGTTTCTCAAACATTCCTGAGAATTCTGAAACAGAGCCCAGAGACCTGGAACAAGCCTAGAATTCCAAAATCTGTCCTTGATTCCAGAATATTTAATTCCAGGTCCAGAACACATCCCAGATGTCCAAAGAATGCCCTCCATTTCTGGCAATCTCTGTATACTTTCCAGGTATGCACCTCTAAGCCCTAACCATGTCCCTGGGCAGTTGGAACGTGCCTGTCGGCTCTTCTTCCTCTTGAATTGAGTCTTCCTGGGAATGGATTTTCCGAACCACAAAGATCTCGGAGGACTCAGGGCTTATGCTGGAGAAGAGGGTCAGAGGTAAGCAAGAGGAGACCTGGCCCTAACGGCCTAGCAAAACTCAGATCATCACACATGTGCTCCAGGCCACGGTCCGAGTGGCTGCCCCAGCCCAGCACACCCAAGGCACTCTATGCTGGGCCTTGTTCATCCCCTGGGTGACCATGAGCACCATTCATCCTGGGACCCATAGAGGAGGTGGCATTGGAGGGCTGTCCCCCATGTTCTCTTGCCCTGGCCACTTGAAGGGGGTGCTGAGTTGTGAGGCCTTGCCCTCTCGGCCCTCCCCCACCACCCCTGCCAACACAGTCATTTGGAGAGCGATTCCTGCACAAGGGCCTCTTCCCCTAGGCTGGATAGGAAAACTCAGCCCTCCCCAGAACCTTCCCTCTTCCTTCCCACCACACTAATTCTCTGAGAGATGGGCTGCATTCTCTCCTGGATCCCATCCTGCACCATCTTGGTCCAAGCCTCCTCATCTCCCCGTCTCCGCCCTGATCTCTCTGCCTCCAGTCCTGCCTTCTCTACACCATGGCCCCAATGACTTTGCCACCCTGCACAAACCTTCGGTGCCAACCGGCACATGTTGCAAAACAGGCACAAACATCTCCCCTTATCACCCGAGGCCCCTGGCATCTGGCCCTGACCAACACTGCCCACTCCATCCCTTCGTCAGCCTGGTTGGGTGTCTGAAAAAGCCCTAAACCCCTCCCTGCCCAGACCTTTGTTTCTCTCTCTCTTCTTCCTCCTCAAAGGCTCTTGGCGCCACCTCTAAATCTCCATGACAGTTTAGGAGCCACCACCACAGACCTTGCCCTTCTGGGTTAGACCACGGTTGTCAGAGTTAGCTGCAGACTGTCATGGCGGCAAGGAGCCCAACAGGTAATCAAGTCCAAGTGGTTTTCAGAATGGACTTTGGGATACCCTAACTGGAGAGTGGGGAAGAGTCTCAAGGACTGTAGGAAGAGGGAGGCTGCGGGGGTGAGGCCAGCCGCTGGTGCCCAGCCCTCTGTGTCTGCTCTGACTCTTGAAGCCCCTTGACCTCTTCCACCCACTGATCTCGTCTCAATCGCCCCTCGTCAGACCTTAGCTGCCTGCCGTGGGTGGAGCAGTGAACAGGGGCAGAAACTCTACCCCCATGAAACTTGTGCGACCTGGAAGGCAGACAAAATCCTGTCAGCAAAACCAGATGCAAGAAACTCTCCAAGAGTGCCCAGTGCTGAGGGCACAGTGGGGTGAGGATGGGCGCGGGTGCCTCGGATGCAGGATACCATCAGCAGGCTGGCGGGAGGGGCTCTGAAAGTGACATCAGAGCTGACAAGAGCCAGACAGGCACAGATCATTCTAAGTAAAGGCCATTGGTGCAGAGGAAGAGGTAAGGGCTGAAACAAATCCGCCATCTTAAAAACAGAGAGAAGCTGGCTGGTGACGCCCAGCAGTCCCAGATGCTTGGGAGGCTGGGGCAGGAGGATCCCTTGAGCCCAGGAGTCTAAGGCCAGTCCAGGTACTATAGCAAGACTTGGTCTTTTTTTAAAAAAAAAGAGAGAGAGAGAGAGAGAGAGAGAGAGAGAACAACAGAATAATGTCAGAGTTCTGTCATCCAAAGTGAGACAACTATAGCCAATTCCATTGGGGGAAATGGATTTTGCTGAGATAGATGACAGATAGATGATAGATAGATAGATAGTCCACTGACATAGTCTAATCCTGTCACTTTACAGAAGAAAAGCTGATCCAGCCCATCCAGGATCACCTCTGGTCCCACTGAGAGCAGGTGGTAGAGCTGGGACCAGGGACCAGGTGTTGGGATGCTGCCCCAGGCCCCAAGGTGTCACCCCGTGAGCAGATCACCCAGTGCAGGCCTCCCTGGCCCTTGCTTTTCCCTGCCACCAGAGTGCCTGCCCGTGACCCCAGCCCCGCTTTCCCGGCATGAGGGTGGGAGGCTTGAATGAGACAATATCTCCCAGGCCAGCCCAGCTCCTGGAAGCAATCGGCCAGACAAATAAACGGCTTTATTGGATTTGTCGAACACTCAGCCTGTGGCCAAGGGCCTCCTGGCACCAGACCGCATCACAGAAGGAAAAAGGAAAATCAGACGATGAAATTAAAAGGCACTTCATTTCCAGAGCCACTGCTGACTTACACAAATCAAGAAGGTGTCTCTCCCCAGCTTCTGACCCACCCGGCCTCCCGGGTCCCGGGCCTCTGCCTGCAGGAGGTCACAGCTCACAAGATGGCCCAGGTCTCCTGGGCAGCCATCCTGAGGTCCTCGGCCCCTCAATCATGGACCTGGTGGGAGGGATGCCGGGGGAGGCTGGGCACACAGGAGGTCCCAGGAGGGCACGTCACCCATTCTGCCAACACAGATCAGAGCTGGACTGCCTCTTCCACGTCACAGAGCAGTCCCCAAGCTGGGGGAGGGCAGCTCAGGCTGAGGCTGCAAAAGAGAGAGCTGGAACAGGCCAGAGAAGGCAGTGGGCAGGCTCAGGGCCCAGCTCCCCATGGGCCAGTTCTGCAACCTCAGGTCCCTCCATCTCTGCTGCTCCAAGAGAGGAAATGACCGCGGAAAGCATAAGACGAGATGTTTGTGGCCAAGCTCCTGGGGCTTAGTAGGCACCAAACAAATATTGTTTTTAGAGGAGCCTGGAGTCCCAGTTTTCCACGTGGCTCTGCTGGTGGGAGAGAATGTTTTTCCACTCCCCACCCACCACCAGGCTCACTGAAGTTTCCCCAGAGCCTCTGATCAGAGCAAACTATTTGTGTGTAATTACATTAAATTGCATAATATTTTCCCTTCTTCCCCTGAGAGCGTCACCTGCGCTCTCTGTGCATTCCTTTCAGATCAGCCGGGCTACTGAGATACTGCATGTAAACAGATGGCTCTTCCTCACTGCGGTGGGGGCGGGGATGGCATGCATGCAGTCGGAGGGGGGTTAAATGGATGCTCCCAAGGCCAAGGTTCCCCACGCCTGTCTGTGCCACTTGGGGAAAGAATGGCTGGGGACCGACAAGCACCACAAGGAAATGACATCGTTTTCCGATTTCTTTGGAGGAGATCATGTCACTCACTGCTGGTTCTTCTTGATGTTTTATTCAACAAACATCTATGGGGCACCTAGTGTGTGCGAGGCAATGTACTAAACAAAGAAGACCCTCCTTCTTTCCTGGCGGAGCTGTGTCCAAGAAATTGGGTGGTTAACTAGATCTGTGATCTGCCCAGTGATCCAGCCAACGGGTAACTAACTCCATGTCGGCCGGGAGGAGGTCTCTGAGGGTGCGCGTGGGATTTTACCTTCAGTCCTTCTCAGCAAGGACATGCTGACCGATGGACCTGGAAGCAAGCACGGATGGGGCAGTCAGGCACAGGATGTTTACAAAGCACCCACTCCGGGCCAGGAACTGTTCCAGGCACTGGGGACACAGCCATGAACGGGACAGACCCATCTCTGTCTTCGTGGATTTTACATTCTAGTCTGGAGAGATGGACAATTAACCAAGAAATAAGAAGAACAAAGAGATGCCAAATGCTGTAAGAGTTATGGAAAAAATAAAATGGAGGGGAAATTTTAAGAAAAATAATCATGGAAGGCTTCACTGAGGAGATAACATTTCAGCACAGGCCCAAAGGAGGGGAGACAAACCAGACCAATCACCTGGGTGACACAGAGTACTGGGGGGGTCGGGGTCAGGTGTAAAGGCCGTGCAATGGGAGGCACCTTCATGGAGTAGCATGACAGGGAGGCAGGGTAGGAGATGAGGCCAGAGAGGAAACAAAGGGAGGCCGTGGCAGGAATCCAGGGCTCTGGGGAGGGTGCTCAGACCAGGACAGACAGATGTCCAGTGCAGTGGTAGAACACAGTCCCAGAGCCAAGTTGCTGCGACCAAGACCTTCCAGCTGTGGACACATTTCTTTAATTTTTTATGCCTCAGTTTCCTCATCTGTGAAATGCACCCGGCAAGAGCATCTTCCTCCAAAAGTGTTTGTGAGGGTTCACTGAGCTGACACCTAGAGTTGTGTTGGATACCTGTGGAGTCCTTAAATGTGTTTTACATATTTAGTGTCACAGTGGAGAGACCCAGCCAGCACCACGAGGTCGAGGCTGCCACCACCACGGACATAGTAGATGAATGCCACATGCTTCCAATACGCTATGAGAAGGCACTTCTCCTCCTGTGCTTTCCAAAGACCCGCAGCCCCAGTCTCCTCAAGAGAAAAGCGTCAGCAAAGCCAAACTGAAGGACTTTCCGCAAAATACCTCACCATCGTCCAGCCAAACCGTCCAGGTTGCCAGGCGCGGTAGCTCATATCCATAATTCCAGCAACTCAGGAGACTGAGACAGGATGATCCCAGGGGAAGGCCAGCCTGAGCTACTTGGTGAGACCCTGTCTCACAACATCCAGGGCAGGGGGTGTGTCTCCGTGGTAGAGCTCCCCCTGGAGTCAATCCCCAGAACTGCAACAACAAAACCTGTCAAGGAAATGAAAACCAAGGACTGAGAAACTCCCCAAGGGCCCGCGTGGCCCCTTTATATTATTTATTCAATAAATAAATAGAGGGTGGTCGCCGACTCCAATCAACCTGCAGAATCCCAAGAGAAGCAGGGCCCAAGAGAGGAAGCAGGAAGTAGGGCCAGGTGAGGGGACAGTTCCCAACACTCAAGGCCAAGCACCCCTGAGAAGGTGGCTCTTCCACCACGGGAAGGTGGAAGGAGAACCCGTTGCCTTGAGACCAGAGTCTACACAGCCATGAACCATCCAAAAGGAAGGCTACAGAAGACTCACAGCTGTCTAGGCCCCGCCAGAACGTCTGAGTCTCTGTAGACCTCTGAGCCTGCTCCCATCCACCGGACAGGTTGGCCCAGGTCACGCTTCTCCTTCCTGCCCCTGACAAGGGCTGCAAATGGCAGAAGCAAATTGTTGAAATCCTTCACTGTTGACACAGCCACCCACCACTGCTGGTTATCACTATTAGTCATTCAACGAACTTATTTATGACAAAAGGAGTATGACACATTGCTCGGAGGGGCCAGATCTCAGCAGTGCCACCCCAAGTGTGTGACCATGACTGGATGCCTTAACCTCTCTGAACCTGTTTTCTCATTTAAAAATAGGGATAATAATGGAACCTTCCTCAGAGGTGGTTCAGTGCTCATTAAAAGATAACTTTTATACTTATGTGGCAAGCACTGTATTGGACACAAAAATTCTACAGTGTTGAATAGATCTGACTCTGACGTTCCTTTGGAGGGAAGGAGGCATTTAGCAATTAATTACAATATAGGTGATAAGTACTATCAGGTCAAAGTACCCACTCCAGGTCCCCAGCCCCAAGTCTCAAGGCTTCAAGTAAGAAAACACAGGGCCACTTCCTCAAAGGCATAAAAGGATCCCAATTTTAGTTGGAGTTGACAAGCTGCCAAAGAAGGCTGCCTCTGAAATAGGGGAAAACTCTTTTGACATTTAAAAGACACACTTGCCCAAATCCTCAAGACAGCCCCCTCCTCCCTTCACATCACTGGCCTGTGGCCCCTGCTGGCTGTGGCCTCCAGCAGCCACCCAGGTCCTGTGGACACCCTGGGCTCCAATTCCCACCAGATGCCCACGCCCTGTAGCTGCACCTGAGAGGCCTCCTGGAGATGACTGTCTCCAGTCTGTCCAGTAGGCAAGGGCACCATGCATCAGGACCAGGCTGTCTGGAAGCCAACACTGGTGTAGAGGACCAAGTGGGTAGACCAGGGCAGCAGGAGGACGTCAAGAGCAGGCACCTGCTATTGGGGGCTGCAGAGCCAGTGGGCAGGGCCAGGGGGCCTGGCTCACAGGAACAGCCATTGGTAGGTATAGCATGCCTAGTCTGCGGCAGGCTCTGAGCAAAGTGATTTCATACACCACATCCTCAGGAGAGGGGAGCTCTTTTCTCCCCATTCCTTAGACATGGGAATGGAAACCCAGAGTCTTGGGAGCTGGCCCAGGTCAACAGCAGGGGAGTGGCAGGGCCCGATTCCCAATCCAGGCCTACCCGGCAGCCACCGCCTGCCTGCCCTGCTGGCTCTTAGTGTTGCCGGGCTGCAGCCCTGCCCTGGCTGTTGGAACACTGAACTGAACAAGACCCATCCCTGTTCAGCTCGTAGTGAGGGTGGCCTGAGAGTGACAGCTGTTTGTAAGACATGTGAGGCCCACCCTGACAGAAGGAGGCCCTGGCTCTTAAAGGATGAGTGGGCATCAGCTAACTCTGCCCCGGGTGGTCCTCGGGGGCTTCCTGGAGGTGGCACCATTGGAGCTGCACCTTGTGGGACTCGCTCTAGGGACTGTCTTTCCAGGAGGTTGAAACTTGAGCAAAGGCAGCCTGAGGCAGCTCCTTCATGGGTCGGGCCTTGCAAGGGGCCCTGCTTTCCACATCACACTCAGGAGCCAGAGTTTTGGAGTCAGGCAGGCTGAGGCCAAAGCCCCTCCCTGCCACTTCATAGCCGTGCAATATGAATATTCTAAACAACCACAGTAATAACGTACAGGTGGGTAAATAGCTCCGGGCTGGAGCAAGGTCAGGCCCAGCACCTGGGCTTGGCCCAAGCAGGCATGCATTCACACACAAAGGCAACACATGTCGGCGGAGCGCCTACTGTGTGTCAGGCTCTATTCTACCTGCTGGGGATTCAGCAGAGAGCAGAAAAGCCAAAATCCCTGCCCTCGAGACTATGGATTCTAGAGAAGAAGATCAATGATACATAACTAAAAAAGGAATTATAAATACGTCCCATCACCAGAGTTGCTATAGACAAAGAAAAGTGGGATAAGGACGATAGAGAGGGCCCTTTGTATTTTTAAATAGAAAGGTCAAGAGCACCTCCCGGTGACCTGCAGGAGGTGAAGGAGGGAGTCCTGCAGATATCTGGAGGAAGAGATCCAGGCAAAGGGAAGAATAGGGGGCACTCAGTTTTGGGTTGAGAGGTGGCCAAGGGGCCAGTGTGGTGGGAAGGTGTATGGAGCTTATGGAGCTCCCTGGGGGCTTCAGGAGGCAGAGTGAGGTGGCAGGACAGACAGCAATCTGCTGTGCTAAGAAGAGAAAGACTGGGGGAGGCCAGAGACACTCCACAGCTCCACATGAGAGACAATAGCATCTGGCCTGGTGGGAGTGGCGAGTGGCGAGTTCAGTATATATTTTGAGGTAGTGCTCGCTGCATTTTCTGATGTTGCATGTGGGTATAGGAGGAAGAGGGGAGTCAAGGATGGCTCCAGAGTTTTGACCCAGGCAACTAGAAGCAGTAGAATTCCATGTTGGGATGGAGAAGGCTATGAGAAGAGCTATCCACACAAAGATGGCGGACTGAACATGGACGACCACCTGAGTGCCAGAGTCAGCCCTCAGCTGCTAAAACAATAAAGGGATTTCTTTCAGAGTTTGAAAGTATGGGCCCACAGCATGGGAGAACCAGCAAGGACATAACAGCAAGGACATAACAGCCACAGAATCTGAGAACTGGAAAAATAAATGGACATTTGAATGAAATGAACCAGGAAAAAAATAATAATCCCCCAAAGCTCAGGACTGGGCAGCACCAGTTACTTCTAGAAATGGGGGATGGGGGACAGGATAGGTCAAATAAAGAGACTGATTAAGAAGCCAGAGACCCTATAAAATGAGGACACCAGGCACAGGACAGAGGGTGGCACTCAGCTGACAAGAGGGAGAGTCATGAATGGAAGCAAATTGGATGTCAAGACCCAAATCACCTCCTCCCATCACCTCCATTTTTGGGACAATGGCAGCCAGATGTCTGTCCTTCAGACAAACATACTATTGGAAGGGTCTTCTCTGGGGAACACGATGGACCAAGGAGAAAACACCTAAAGAGGGCTGGGGTTGTGGCTCAGTGGTAGAGCACTCGCCTAGTACATGCGGGGTCCTGGGTTCGATCCTCAGCACCACATACAAATAAATAAAATAAAGGTATTGTGTCCAACTACAACTAAAAAAAATAAATAAATACTCTAAAAAAGAAAGAAAGAAAAAGAAAACACCTAAAGAAACTAGAGGTCCCAGCACTAGAGGCTCTCTAACCAAAGAGTCCAGTTGTACTGCTCTCCAAGGAAGCCCTCAGCCTGTCAGGGCCACCCCACGACTTCCCATCAGCCCCTGCATTCCTATTTTTAAATATGCTCAAGATAACTGAGGTTTACTAGACATCAGAAGAAAGCCTCTGATCTGAAGGATAAAGAACAAACCAAACAGAAAACACAGCTTGAAGATAACAGAATAGCAAGGAGCAAGAGACAAGATAACAAGATGCACAGGTGAGATCAAAATAGGATTCTAATAAAAAGGACAGTACAAAATAGAAGAGCTTTTAAAAATCAACAATAATTTGGCAGAAATTAAAAAGGAAATGTTGGAAGATAAGGTCAAACTCTTCTAGAGAGTCAGATAGGGAAAATAGGAGAGAAAAATGTTTTAATGAGAGGCATTGTTCAGGAATTTTCATCTTCAAATAAGAGTTCTAGAAAGGGCAGAAAAAAATGTACAGGAAGAAATCATCAACATGATAATTCAAGAACATTCTGCACTGGGTACTGAGGGGTGTGGCTCAGTGGCAGAATACTGGCCTAGTCTGTGCAAGACCTGGGTCCAATCCCCAGCACAATTTCACAGACCCAAAGAATAGCTTTCCAGATTTCAGGACTCACCATGGGCCCAGTACAATAAATGAAAATAGACCCAACCAAGACACATCATTGAGAAATGTTATTGCTCTGGAAACTAAGAGCTTCTAAGCTTCCAGGTTGAAAAGATTAGGAACAAGAACAGCTTCCTTCTCCTCACAGAAACACTGAAAACCAGAAGGTAGTAGAGCAAAGCCTTCCAGTCTTCTGAAGGAAAATAATTGCCAACTCAGAATCCCACACATTTAGCCTAACAGGCAATCTAGTAGGGAGATGGAATAAGAGCATTTTCAGATACGCAATCTCAAAAAACAACACTCCATGTATCATTTCTCTGGAAGTATTGGAGGGTGTGCTCCACCAAAACAAAGAAAGAGGAAGACTGGGGTTACTGGAAACTGAAGATCCAATGAGAGACAGACAGACAGACAGACAGGGGAATGCTCTGGGTTGATAGTGAGATACCGACATGGGGCTGGGGTTGTGGCTCAGTGGTAGAGCACTTGCTTACCATGTGTGAGGCACTCTATTTGATCCTCAGCACCACATAAAAATAAATAAATCAAATAAAGGTACTGTGTCCAACTACAACTAAAAAAATAAAAAAGAAAACTACATGCCAGGTAGGGAGTAACCAGTCCAATCTCAAGCAAATCTGAAGGCTCTAGAAGACTTATGAAAGATGAAATTGACAGAACCTAATGCACCTGAAAGGAGATTCATACTACTGGCCAAGAAGCCAACAAATATACTTTTTTAAAAAGTCAACTAGTAACTCCAGGGAAAACAAGAAACTGCACTGAGAAAGGAAAAAAAAAATAATAGTATTATTGGGAGGAAAGGGGACTGGGAAGAGCAAGGTGAGAATGGGGAGGATAGCAAAGAAAGCTGTCATGCCAGAATCCCCTTCTGATATGCACTGTGAGCTCTACAGACTTGCTCCCTGGTGAAAATTATTATAACGCAACCATTTAAAGTCTCCAGAAATGGTCCTGGGAGTTTACAGCAAATGAAGTCTTGTTTATTTGGGAAAACCTACCAAAACTCCATCAGAAAAAATAGTGACATTCAAGCCGTGATCCACGTCCTCCCTTTCCCATCCCATCTGAGCTTTATGGAAACACCACTCTGGAGTGGCATACCCAACAACACAGGGTATTTACCATTACAGAGGCTGAGTTCTAGGGGTGCAGCTGAGAAGGGGTTCTCCTTTGTTCTGCCCAACCTACACCAATAAAACAGAAGCTCTAATTTGAACATGCACAATGAAATACACAGGCTTCCCAGTTGCCCTCACCTTGGCTTATTCGCAAAACAGAGGCCCCACACCAGGAAAGGCAAGCCTACTCCACCAAGTACCCAACTCCTAGAGTAGAAGTGTCCTTGACAAAGAAACCTGCCACTACCCCACCACCCAGCTCCAAAACTCTGGCTCATAGATTTTTCCAGAAAGAGAGAGGGACCATAAAATAGTGTTCAAAGCTTGTCTCAAACGAACCGATTTCATTTACAAGAAAATGTGGAGAAGTTAAGCTCAAGGGTGCCCTCAAAAAAAAATTGAAGTTGTGATACAATTAATTAAAAGGGGCCTGATAGATTCATTTGTGATATAAACCACAGGCTGCCAAGTGTACCAGAGATTACCTGAGAAGGAGACAGCTAAGAGCCCTCCCAAAGGATAAATGCAAAGTT
The DNA here is from genome assembly GCF_021218885.2 of Marmota monax. Lineage (NCBI taxonomy): Eukaryota > Metazoa > Chordata > Mammalia > Rodentia > Sciuridae > Marmota > Marmota monax. Next base: position 25,370,087 of record NW_026694432.1, on the reverse strand, counting down.
GTAAAAATGTTGAACAGCAAATAGAAAGGGAAGAAACTCTCAGAAGCAATAAGATAAAAATGATCCATCATTTCCAAGAGAACACAATAAGATAAACAGCTAACTTCTCTTCAGAAACAATGACACCCAGAAGGCAATGGGACAACACTGACAGATTCAAAACGTTTTTAAAAAGCTGCCATCCAAGATCCAGAAAAATTACCTTTCAAAATGAAGAAGTAAAGACATTCTCATACTCTGATACCAAAGCCAGAGAAAGGCATTAGAACAAAATTACAGATTATCTTTTATGAATATAGATGGAAAGTCCTGAACAAAATGCTAACAAACTAAATCCAGCAGCACACAAAAATAACTGTACATCATGATCAAGTGAGATTTGTCCCAGAAATTTAAGTTTGATTTAACATCTGAAAACCAATTAATGTAATTCACTGCATCAATAGAATTTTTAAAAATCATATGAGCATCTCATTAAAAACAGCAACAAAGTCATTTGATAAAATTCAACACCCTTTCAAACTAAAAACACCCAAGTTAGGAATGTAGGGGAACTGTCTCAACTTTATAAAGGGCATCTGTAAAAAACTCACAGCTAGGGCTGGGATGTAGCTAAGTTGGTAGGTGCTTGCCTCGCATGCACAAGGCCCTGGGTTCAATCCCCAGCACCACAAAAAAAAAAAAATCCCTCACAGCTAACGTGGTAAATACTGGATGTTTTTCTCCTAAAATCCAGTAACAAAAGGAGGATATGCACTCTCAACACTTTAACACTGTGCTAGAAACTATAGCTAGCAAAATTAGGCAAGAGAAAGGAAAGGAAGAAGTCAAATACCTCCAGTCATAGATAACATGATCATGCACATAGAAAATGCTAAGAAATCCACCAAAGCCTATTAGAGCTAACTAATTAGTTCAGCAAAGTTGAAGGATAAGGATCGGTAGGGAAAATTTTGTCTTTCTTAACATTTGCAAAGAGCAATCCAATTCAAAAGTAAAATTAAAAACAGTTCTATTTACAATACATCAAAAAGAATAAGACAGAAATAAATTGAACAAAGAGAATGTAGAACTTATACTCTTAAAAGCATAAAATATTTCAGGAAAAATTTAGAGAAGACCAAAATAAATTCAAAGACACCCTATATCCATGGATCATCAGAGTTAATATTGTTAAGATGAAATCCTTCCCAAACAGACTCGGGGCAAAGCCTGTCAAAAGTCCCAATGGCATTTTTTTTTTTTTTTGCAGGAATGGAAAAGCTAATCCTGAAAATGTAACTACAAGAAACACCACACAGTTAAAACTATCCTGAAAAAGAAGGACAGATTTGGAAGAATCACACTTCCCAATTCCAAAGCCTACTACTCAGTTATAGTAATTAAAACAGTGTGATATCGGCAAAAGGATGGACATTTAGATCAATGGAATAGAATTGAGAGTACATAAATAAATCCAGGGATCTATGGGTGAGATTTTTGGCGAGAATACCAAGACCATTCAATGGGAAAATAACAGTTTTATTAACAAATGATGCTTGGACAACGAAGCAGCCACAGGAGAAAGAATGACGTTTGACCCTTACCTCACACCATCAACTCCAAGTGAATCAAAGATCCAAATGTAAGAGCCAAAACTATAGAACTCTTAGAAGAAAACACAGGGCAAGTCTTCATGACCTTGGATTTGGCAGTGGAGTCTTACATGTGACACCAAAACACATGAAACAAAAGGGAAAAAAAAATTGGACTTCATCACAATGAAAAACTTTTGTGCATCAAAAGACACTATCAAGAAAATGAAAAATAAAACCCAAAGAATGAGAGAAAATGTTTGCCAGCCACAGGTCTGATATGCACTTTTATATGTAAGGAACTCGTACCAACTCAATAGTAAAAGGTCAAATCATCCAAGCTGAAAGTATTCAAAGGATCTGAAGAGTCATTTCTCCAAATAAGATATACAAATGCCAGGGGCTGGGGTTGTGGATCATCAATGGAGCACTTGCCTTGCACGTGTGAGGAACTGGGTTCGATCCTCAGCACTACATAGAAATAAATAAATCAAATAGAGGTATTGTGTCCATCTACAACCAAAAAAAAATTTTTTTTGAAAAGATATTCAAATGCCAAAAAAACCCATGAAAATAAAATACACATCATTCACTATCATGGCAATATGAATCAAAGCCACAATGCAATATCAATGCACACCCTCTAGGATGGCTAAAATTGAAAAGGAGAGAATAATAAGTGTTGATAAGGATGTGAAGGAGTTGGACCCACACACATTACTGGCAGGAATGTAAGATAGTGCAACCATGTGGAAAATGGTCTGGAAGTTGCTTAAAAGTTTAAATATAAAATCACCCTATGACCCAGCAATTCTACTCCTATGGATAATATACATATAAAAGAAATGAAAATGTATGTCCACATAAAAACATGCACACAGATGTTCACAACAGCATTATTCATAATAGCCAAAAGGTAGAAACAAACCAAATACCCATCCACTGATGCATGAATAAACAAACTGCATATATCTATCCAGTGCAATAGTATTCCACCAATGAAGGAATGAAGAACTGACACACGCCACAATATGGATGATGTGCTCAGTGAAAAAAAACAGCCCCAAAAGGGGCTTTGATACACGCTCTCTAATGCATTCGCAGGAAACAGCCAAGATAGGCAAATTCACAGAGAGAGAAAGCAAATCCGTAATTGCCAGGAGGAGACAAAGCAGCAATTCGGAGATGAAAACTAAAAGGTACTGAGTTTCTTTCTGAGATGGTGAAAATGTTCTAAAATTGATCACGGCGACGGCAGCACGATGCTATGCCCATTCGAACAACCACTTTAAATGAGTGAATTGTATAGTATGTGAACTGTATCTCAATAAAGCTGTTACCAAAAAGTCAGATAGCTAACCCACCCAAAAAATGGAAACATAAGCAGGAGTGATAGAGCATGTTGTTTAGAAACATGAATATAAATACAAAATCATCAGCTAAAAGATGCCACGGTGGTTTCCTCTCTGGGATGGCAGAACCAGGAGGGAGGCAGGGAGCTGATTTTTATGATAAAGCTTGTAGAGCTGTCTCATTCTTTAAACAACCTGCATGTACAACTTTGATGAAAATTAAGACTTTGAATGTGTGAGTGCAACCTCTGGTCTTGGGGCCTACGCAGTCCCACTGCAGAGCTTGGAAGAAGAAGGGGGCATAGGGAGTGGGGCTGGCCAGGGGCACCAGATTTGCTGTGCAGAGCTGAAGGCTTGTGCATGCAACTGAGGTCCAGCCCCAAAGAGAGGAGACGAGGGGGGTCTGTGAGGGTGCTCCAAGCCTGCAGCCCTGCCTGATCCTGCCCATTGCCTTGCAGATCTGGGCTCCCATCTCAGGGAGGATTCTCTGGAGAGTATGTGACAGTCCAAAGGAAACAGGCCCACTGCTGGGGAAACCACCAACCCTCAGTGCTGACGCCCACCCAGAACCCACAGATGCTTATTGAACACCTACTGAGTACTTGGCACCTCCCCAGATGTTCTCTTGTACACCTCTCAAGGGCTCTCGGAAGTGGGTGGGTTTATTCCATGATACAGATGAGGAAACTGAGATCAGAGAGGCCTAGCCATTGGACTGAGGCCACATGGCTAAAAAGAGCCAGACTGAGGTCCCAAGATTGACCGTCTTCTAGCCCAGGGCCCTGTTCACTATGGGCTTCCCCATGCAGAGGAGGAGTCAGGGAAGGGCTTGGAGAAAGGGAAGCCCCTTCCTCTCTGGGCAACAGAAGCCACATCTGAGCCCAGGAAGTGGGTCGCAGAGAGAAGCCAAGAGTGATCAAGGACTCAACTCCCCAGAGTGCCCAGCAGCCCAGCCACTAGCTGGCTCGTCCATCACTTCTTGCCTGTCTTTGGGACCACCTGGATACAGAACTGGACTTCAGTTCACCCTTGGGCCTCTGAGGCCAGCTGTGGATGCCCCACAGCCAACTCCCAGGGCTCTTTCTGATCTGGAGGAGACCTTAGCCATTATCTGGTTCATTATGGGCAGATGGCCAGTGAGTCAGCAGTAGCAAAGCAGACCTATGACCCTTGCCCTGCCTGTTAGTGCCCCTGGCCTCCAGCCACCCCCAGCAACACCCCACCCAGACTCCTTCTGCCTGTCACCTGTGCCCCCTACTACTCTCTCCTCTAACACCCAAGCTCGGCACCACTAAAGAGTGACAGAGGCCTCCACCCACCCCACCTCCTCCCCTACTGCCACCATCATGACACACAGCTGCTGCTTAATCATTACCTCGATGACAGCTGAGAAAGGTCACAATGCATCCACAAACTCTGTGAGCAATGAGGAGGCAGCTTTGGATTCAGATTTGGTGTTTAATTTAGTAACTACAAGGCAAAATCATTCAAAAAAGCATTTTTTTTTTAATATGAGGAATTGAACCCAAGGGTGTGCTTAACCACTGAGCAACACCCCCAGCCCTTTTTTTAAAAAAATATATTTTATTTTAAAGACAGGGCCTCACTACGTTGCCGAGGCTGGCTTTGAACTCACGATCCTCCTGCCTCTGCCTTCAGAGCTGCTGGGATTATAGGCATGAGCCACGGCTCAAAGTCACTCAAATTTTGGAACCTGTTTCTTCATTATGAAGCAGGGACTTGATGCTTGGGAGGTGATGCTTGGGAGTCTTTCATACACTGCCCAGAGCAAAGCAGGCAGCTGAAGACGTTGGTGAGGACAGGTAGACACCGGGAGGAAGGCAGGGGCGGGAGCCTGCAGACGGCTTCCTGTGCTCGGCCTGCCCTCCAGCTGGAGCTCCCAGAGGCTGGCAGCGTGACTTGCACTTCCGAGGGGTGGCCCAGCACAGGCTGCCAGCCGCTCCGCAGAGCCCGCCAGCAGAGGTGGGGGAGCTCCAGACAGCCGCAGCCTCGACCTGGTGCCATCAGACCTACAAGTTCAGGGCCCTTCCCAGGGGCCCCAGGAGGTGACCAGAACCAGCTCTGGCCATTTCACAGAGAGGTAAACCAAGGCCTCGGCGAGAGCGCCAGAGACCCAGATGCTGCCTCCCCACGCTCCCCTGGACACTGCAGATGGGCTCAGCCTGCCACGGCCACTCAGGTCCCCCTTCTGTCCACCTCTGAGCCCAGCGTAGTGACACGCGCCAACACGCTCTCTACACGCCTGCTTTATTTTTAGATGCTTTGAGACTTTGGGGAAGACAAAATCCACTTTCCTGTTCAAAATGCTGTCACCACTTCAAAAACGCCATCTCTTCTCTGCCCTGGGGAGGCAGCTGGGCCTTCTGCTTGCACAACCTGCGCCAGCCCGCCCGGCCCACATCACTCTTCCCCCACTGGTCGGTCCTTCTCGCCAGGCCTCCACCCTGCTGGACCGCCCTTGGTGCCCGACTGGGTGCTGTTCTCCTCCCTCTCGCTGGGCATCTGCCCCTCCCTCTTGCCTCCTTCTACAGTTTGGAAATGGCCTGCCCCCTAGGAATCTCTGGGGTGGGAGCTTAGTCCCCAGGTTGGCAATGATGGGACGTTTAGGAGGTGGGGCCTAGGGGGAGGTCTTTAGGTCATTGGGGACCTGCCCTCAGAAGGGCCAAAGCTAGTTCTCAATGAAGTTATTATAAAAGCCTGCTCCTGGCCCCACCCAGCCTCTCTATGACTTTCTGTCTGAAATATTGATCCCTGCTCCCCCATGCACCCCATCACCATCCACCACTGATGTGATGCATCCCAGAAGGCCCTCACCAGAGGCAAGCAGAGTCTAGCCTCACGTCCCTAAGCCCCCAGAACTTTGAGCTCCCATAAACCTCTTGTCTTGATAAAGTTAGCCTATCTCAGGCATTTCATTATGGTAAGGAAGCTGACTAACACACCTCCTGTGTGACTAGCCTTCTCATCCTTTAGCACTTACTGAATGTTAGACCATCAGTTTTCCCTGGTCTGCATGCCATGGTACCCAGAACTTCTCTTCTACCACATGTCCCGCACATTTACGATTACCTAAGGATTCACAGTTCATTTTAAAATAAGTTTTCATTTATGTCTAACAATTTCATCCCTACTAGGTTGAAAGATCCATGATGCTAACCCCATGTCTACCTCCTCCCCTGTTTCCCCCAGAGCCTAGTAGAGACCCTAGCACAATAAGCTTTTATTGACTGACCAGTGGACCTCCCTGGGCAAAGGAAAGTTCCCATTTCAGTGCCTACCGTGAGATGTGCTCCTCGGTGTCACTCTGCCCAGCCCTCCCGCCCACCTCTGAAGCTGGGTTGGTTGCCCCCATTTTACAGAAGAAAACAAGCTTGAAGAGGTGATGTGACGGGTCCCAGGTCACACACCAGGAAGTGTGAGGACTGGGATGGAAATCAGATTCTTTCCTTTCAGGTGGCAGAGGAGCCTCCTCCCCTGCCCCCCCCAGCCCCCCAAGGCACCCCCAGCTGGACTTGGGCTGATTCCTCCTGGGGTGACCATGGCACCTGAGCACCCTCTAGTGGTGGCAGGAAAGAGTCCACCAGAAGGGGAAGAAAGGGGGAAGGGAAGGGAGGAGGGGGTACCCCAGGGGGCAGGAGGGAGAAGGGAGAGGAGGTGGGAAGAAAGAGGGGGAGATGGGGAGAGGGCCAAGGAGGCAGGCAGGCAGGGCGTCCTCCCCCTCTCCCAGGCTCCCCTGCTAGCTGTGTTGGGTTTCTGCCCTCCAGCTCAGCCTGGGCTCCCAGGGGTCCTCAGAAGGACACTGTCTGACCCAGAGAATCCTTGAGACAAGGGACACCATCCTCTGCCTCCACACTGGAGCAGTCCACTTCCTGGGACAGTCCTGCCAGCTGCCCTGGGCAAACACTGTCACCCCAAAGAGGGAAGAAGGAGCTCCTTCCTGCTCCTGCCTGCCACCTCTTCTCCCCATCCGAGAGACACCCCAGGGTCTGCAGATGACCCCCGCAATCACAGGGACGCACACACCCTCACCCACCCCCTCCTGGCCCAGCCACCCCCAAATCCCAGCAGCTGCAGTTGCCATGGTGACAGCACCCCCACCCCACCCCCACCCCCTTGCACATAAATAAACTGCAACCTGGGGAACGGGAGCTGCTGGCAGAGGCCGCGTGCGCAGCGCCAGCTCATTTCCCGCTCCTCTCACTTCAGGATAATTAGTGCAAATTAAATTTCACACCCCTTCTCCCAAGCAGTTAGAGCTCCCCGGGAATGGGTACCCACAACTCATGGGGAGCGTGCTTCACGTCTCTTCCCAGTGTGCAGACGCCAGAGAACATTCCTCAGCTGCGCCTCTCCACGATTCCCCAAGACAGTCCCCAAGACAGGCACAGCCCGAGGAGGCACAGTGGCACCCCGGACACGCACAGGGCATATCCGGGTGGGATGGGAACAGAACCCCCAAGATGGGACACTCGACTCCTTCCCTGCTCTGGCACCCCGCCACACACACAGGCTTTTCTCATCTGTGAAACCAGAAAAGTGCACTGAGTCACCATAGAAAGGTCCTGGAGGCCACCTCCCCACCCATGCCTGCTTCAGGGCCAGCCTCACAGCTGCGTGGCAGGTGTGGTCACGGGGGGCCCAGGCCCACTGTGGCCCGTGCTTGGTTGAAGGCGCTGCCCAATTTTCAAACTAGTAGAGCCTGAAAACTATGCAGCCAGGTCTCGGTGGCCTCGTTTATTTATAAATAAATAAATAAACTGAGTACCAGGGGCTGGGGGTTCGGTGGTGGAGAGCTCGCCTACTCGCCAGGCCTGAGTTCAGTCCCCAGCACTGAAAGAAGAATGTGTCTGGGTAAGAAAATATACACAGGCTCCCTTGATGCCAATCCTAACAGCACCGGGTGGGGCCCCGATGTTGTGCCAAGTCCTTATCCTCACGACACCCAGGGCATAGCTTCATACAGAGCTTCCCTGGCACGAAGGTGCCCCGGCCTGGGATCTTGTTAAAAGGCAGGCTCTGGGTCCACGATCCTGAGGGAGGACCTGTGACTCTGCATTTTTATCAAGAGCCCAGAAGACACTGATGTCATTGTCCTGGGACCTCATCCGGCAGTCAAGGAGGTCCATCCCTCTGCTGCTGCCAAGTTGGCTTCTAATGGCAAAACCAGCCACCTTTTCGGAGTATTGCCCTCAGGCGACTCATGCTGCCTCACTGACAGATGCTGGGTGACATGTCCCCCTCCAGGCCCGTGACTGGCTGGCAAGGGCTGGCCTCCTACCTCAAGGTGGGACAACACAGGGGCTGTCGACACTCTGCATGCATCAGGCTGGGACCAGATGCCAGCCAATGGCACAGCTCCTCTGCCGCTGTCCTGTTTCCCTCGTTCCTTTTTGAGCATCTCCCACAATAAATCGCTTGCATAAGATTGGCTGCTCGGGCTCAGCTTCCAACAGCCCAGCCCCTGACAGGAAGATGTCCTCATTTTCCCCATTTCATTCACGCAGGGACTGACCAAGAGGTCAACTTGCTCTGGACAGACAAGTGACAGAGCCAAGCTTCGAACAGATGGTTTGGTCCCACTCCCTCTGCAGGCTGTACCCACCATGCAAATCCACGTCTCTACTCCCAGACATGGACTCACACGAATGCACCTATTTAGTGGGAACCGTCTACACCGCACATTCCTGCATGCAGATCAACACGGCTGTCACACACATGCACACACCCTGGACACTCATATCCCTGAGGATGCATGTTACTTCTCTGAATAACCAATTGTCCGCACGTGCTTGGACGCCTTTCTCATAGGGTCTCAGCTCAGACATCATGTTCCTGGAGAATTCCCTGCCTTCCTGAGATGAAGTCCAGAGTCCCCCGGGCCCTCCCCTCCCATACTCCTCCTTGTTTACAGATCTGTCTCCCCTGGGCAGGGCACCTGGCCTGATTGGTCGGTGCAGGCCTGACTGACAGTACAGGGCTAGGCCCGCCCGCACTCGGTGCTCCCTATGCATTTGTTGAGCCAAATTTAAGCCAGCTCTGCCATACGCTGGCCAGGGGATCTTGGGTAAGTCCCTTCCTTCTCTGAACTTTGGTTTCCTTATTTTCTCCCAGAGAGATGGCACAGAGGAAGGCTGGGGGGGGGGGGGGGGGCGCGGGTGGACCCTGTCCCATCCTAGGGGAGGCACTAGGAAAGATTCCTTAAAAGAAAGCCAGGTGCATAGAGCTGGAATCTAGAGATGAGCAGGATTGAGCCACTTGAGGAGGGAGATGGAGAGTTCCAGGCAGATGGAACAGCACGTGCAAAGGCTCAGAGGTTAGCGACCACGGCTTGTTCAAGGAGCTAAAAGGGGAAAGCCACGTGGCTGGAGCGTTATGGAGAATTCCCCAGGAGGAGACCACTTAGATTTCACCTTGAGGGCAAAGAATTTCTTGTTTATTTTTTGGTGGGGGGTTGTTTTTGGCTTTTGGTACTCGGGGTGGAACCCAGGCACAGGCTCTACCACTGAATCAGACCCCCACCTCCCATGGCCATTTTAGCTGGGAGACTGGTTGGGGCTTTTTAAAGAGCACCCGGACAGCTGGCAGAGAATGGCCAGAGGCTGGGGTGGGGGGCGGTGGACATGCTGAGGTCACTTAACAGACGTGAGGGATTCGGGTTTTCTGGGTTAGGCAGGGGTCAGCTGAACCACAGGGAAGTGGATTGTTGGAGACGACTCAAAGGTAGAAGCGAGAAGCCTAGCAAAGGTCTGGATGGAGAAATTCAGGGTGCAGGAAGAAGAGGCTAGTCTCCCCGGCCTCAGATAGACCTTCTTTCATAGATCTCAGATCTCATGTGCACCCCTGCTCGCCCTCCCCACAGGAAGCCCCCCCGCCGTCTGCCCCTCTGCCCTCCCCACCACAGCCAACCCCTTAAGTGTTCACAGCCAGCACTGTTCCTGCCACTGCCTGGTCCTTCGAGGTCATGGAACCTTTGTCTCTCTAGGTCCCATCTCCAGCAGGGTCCAGCTGGCCCCAGGCACCCACTGCAACAGAAACAGCCCTGCCCTGAGAGAGCCAGTCCTCACTCCACCACTCCCAGGCTGTGTGTTCTTGAGCAAGTTTCTTTCCCCCTCTGGGCTGCAGTTTCTTGATCTGTCATACAGGAGGATGGGATTCAATTTTGCCTAAGGCTCTTGCCGATCAAAGCACCTAGCCCCCTAGACTGCAGTGACCAGCTCCAGGGTGGACACATGACCCAAACCGAGCCAGTGAAAGTCCATCATGGAGCTTCTGTTGAAGCTGTTGTACAAAAGTATCTAGGGAAAGAGGCTACTTGAGAACAAAGCCGATCCTTATCCCTGAGGGCATGGTTCAAGCACCTGGATCCAGCCATGCCTGAAATCAGTTACATGGACCAATAAATTCCCCTTTTTGCCTAAGCAGTCTGAATTGCACTTCTGGTGCTCGTATCCAGTGAAGTCCTGACCTATATAAGCCTTTCTACTCAGAGTATTCAATGCCTTCTCCTGTGGTGCATTTGGGACGCCTCCTTGCTCTTACCTGATTCTCCCATCCCCTTATCCTTGATTGAAACTGTTGAGGTGCTGCCTTCTCCAGGAAGCCTTCCCTGGCAGCCTGGCATTTCTCCTACTTAATAAAAAGGTCAAACAAGCTTGGGAAGCACTACACACTAAGTCTTTCTGGAGGGCTCGCTGCATGGAGCCCGTTGAGCAGCCTGAGATGGTAAAGAAACAGGCTCAGACTGGTGTTTTGCAAACTTACTTCATCTTGGAACCCTTTGTTGTCCCTGGAAACCTACTAACGTCCTGCAGGGTGGTGCTTTAGAGTGTCACAAGGACAAACTCGACTTTACCCTTTACTTCTATTGACGCTCTCTCTGTGCCCTTCAGAGGGCTTTCCAGCTTCCTGAGTGCTTATTAAATGCCTGCTGTGTGCCAGCCCCAGAACAAGGGGCCGCGAACACATCAATGAGTCAGACGCACCCCCGTCTCAGAGGAGCACACAGGCTGAGGGAGGGGAATCTGTCCCGGGTCCCAGTCTGTGTGACCTTGAGCAAGTCACTCTTCCCTCTAGGCTTGAATTCATCCATCTGTAAAATGAGACCAAGAGACACCACGATCCTAAAGATCTGGCCAACCAGGGCACCAAGTCCCCAGGCTGCACCAGGTGGGCACATGACCCGAGTGAGCCCTGAGAGTCCACCCTGGAGCCCTATGAGAATCAGTTGTCCTCTGAAGTCACATGCCAAGAGTGACTTAGAGGGCACTGGGCAGGGGACAGAAGGCCATAGATTTCACACAATTTCCAGTGTTTTCATGACCCCAAGAAGGTTGATAAATACTACCAGTCACGAAAACACAATGACAGGAACATGTTAAGGTGGGGAATTCAAGGCCTCTTGACAAAGGGTAAGGAGATTACAAGTGTGAGCCAGTGTGAGCGAGGGGAAGGGTGAAGGGAGAGCTTCACACTCACAGAGCGGAGGTGGTTTGGCAGGTGAGCTCAGTCTCTGATGAATTCCAGCGGACACCATTTAATAGCTGAGTGTCCTCAGGCAAGTTACTTCACCTCTCTGTGCCTAATTTCTTCATTTGTGAAAGGGGGATATTTCCAGGTCTGCTCTCATAAAATTAAACAAGATCACTTAAGGTGAAGTTCTTGGTCCAGGGTTGAACACAGAATAAACATTAAATAAAGGTTAGCTAGTACCATAACAGCACGGGGGAAATTAAACAGAAAGGACAGTCTTTAAACAAAGAGAACATTCGTGATCTTCTGCAGGTTTCCCCTGAGCAAGGGGGACCCCTCGCTCCCTCTCCTGCTCAGCAAGAGTTTTGCAGACCCCTCACCCCACGGTGCCTGTCAGCCCTCCTTACTTGCCAGTTGAGAGGCTGATTTGGAAGCTCAGGGCCTTGAGGCTAAGGGTCTGCCCCCCTTGCAGCCCATGACAGTTCCAAGGTGGGTCTCACTTCTCCCTGCCTCCTGGTATCTTGTCCTTGGGCAATTCCCTCCTGTCGAGGGCACCCTGGACCCGGTGGTGGTTGGCTTCTAAGGAACAGAATACAACAAAAGGGTTGAGATGTCACTTTAAAATTGAGGTTCCAAGCTCTGCCCCCCTGTTGTTTGTGAGGCCCCCTCTCTTCTCTCCCTGGTCTGCTCAGATGGAAGCCATCTGCCTTGTTGTGTGCTGTCCTATTTCAGAGGCCCGTGCGGCAGGGAGAAGAGGACTGTGGCCAACAAAAAGCAAAGAATTGAGGACTTCCATCCAACAGCCCACAAGGAACTGAACTGTGCCCCGCGAGTGAGTTGGAGGAGAGCTCCTTCTTCACTCAAGCCTGAGACAATGCGGCCGAAGCTGAGCCTTCCTTCAAGATCATGAGGGAACCTGAGCCAGAGGACTCAGCTCAGCCACACCTGCACTGTCACCCCCAGAACTGAGATAATCAGTGTTGCTGTGGACAGCCATTAGGTTTGGGGTAATTTGTTACATAGTAAATACAAAACTGATACATGTAGAAAAAAAAAGTGGGAAAAATTTTGACCCACTTACTTGGAAACTCCAGGAGTAGATTGGTTTCAGGTACAGCTGGAACCAAGTGCTCAAATGTCGACAGGAATCTGTTAGCTTGGGTTTCTATGAAAGCCGAACCTGAGGTCAGAACGTGGGTACAGGGAGTTTATTTGGGAAGAAAGGAAAGGAAAGGGAGAGAATGTGTTTTCAAATTTTCTGCAATAAGCAACGGAGGCTGGGCTGTCCTTGAATCTTTGAAAAGCACCCTGAGTCCTGAAAGTGTCCTTTTAAAGAAAAGAAGCCAGGGCCATTTTCCCCTCCACTGAACTTGTTGAGGCTGTACCCCTTTTCAGGCTGGAAGACCCCTCAGCTCTGGAACCCCCTGCTAGTGTGGAAACAGTGGCAACAGTGCAGCCCCCGGCTTTCTTCCTATACCTCGACAACCCCCGGGGGGGTTGGGGAGGGCACCTCTCTTTCCCAAGAGTTGGAGCAAAAGCTCAGGTTGCATCTCATTAGATGACAACGATCATGTGCTTATCCCTGAGCCAATCACTGCTTCAGTTGACCAGGCTCTGGGGTCTGAAAGGAAATGAATGCTAGCCAAAAAAAAAAAAACCCGACAATCAGATATCTGTCAAGTCTACATGAGCAGTGACTCCTATTAGTGGGTTACAAGATCCATTTAGTAGTTGATAACCAATTTTTAAATTTAAGAGTAAAACGGTACTAATCAAATGATAGCTGCATCAGAATTACCCAAAAGGCCTGTTAGAACACAAATTGTTAGGCCCTTGCCCAGAGTCTCTGATCCAGCTGATCTGGGTGGGGCCCAAGAATTGACATCTCTAACAGATTCTGAATGATACTGATGCTGCTGGTCCAAACTGCTAGGTTTGGAAGGCATCAGAGCAGACTGTAGTTAAGATGGCTGAGTTTTGTTCCAAAAGAACTTTTGTTTCATTTACGTGTGTATGTGAACCTCGTGTCCTCCTGTGAAAGGCGTTTCTTCCACCCATTTTCCCCCCACAGAACTGGGAATTGAACCCAGAGCCTCACCGATGCCAGACAAATACTCTACTTCTGAGATACATCCCCAGACCTTTCCTTTTCTTTTTATTTTGAGACAGGGTCTCTCTAAGTCACTCAGGCTGGCCTTGAACTTGGATTCTTTCTAACTCCTAAGTAGCTGAGATGAGAAGCAAATGCCATCCTGACTATGAAAAGTATTTCTCATTGCAATCATCCCAGGGCAGAGACATCAAGTAATTTTCCCAAAAGTCACACAGTCACTAGGTGAGGGGTAGGGCCCCGGAGCAGGTCCACCGTAGCTTTCACCACAAGGCTATGCTGATTCTAGCACTGGCTGACCTTCTACTCCCATCTCACCTCAGGATGGGGGTTAGTTATGAAGCCATGTTTGGCACATGGAGAGGGCAGGATACTAAACGTTATTGAAGCAAACACACCCCAAAACATGCCAGTTTATACAAGATCAAGGTTTAGTTCCCTCTCATGTAACAGTCCAGAGGTGCACGTCCAATAGGGAAGCTCTGCCAGCCTCCTCATGCGGTCTCCTCCCAGCAAGAAGTGGGGAAGGTGAAGGGGAAACACACCCCTGTCCTTTTAAAAGTGCAACTCTATAAAGTTGCAGGCTTCACTTCCATTCATTTCCCATTGGCTGGATCCCAGTCATGTGGTCCAGCTAGCTGCAAAGGAGGCTGGGAAATGTAGTCTTGAGCAAGAAGAATACTGGGGGACAACTAATGGATTCTGTGCTTCCATGTAGTATGACCTGAGGTGCCTGATCAAGGCACCATTGGGGAGGAGGGGAGCCCCTGAAGGGCTCCCAGGTGGTCTCCTAATGGGCCCCACAGAGACCAGTATGGTGGCGTTACTCCCAGAGACAGGGTCCAGCCACCCTCCCCAGACCCCTGCTATGGATCTAGCACCCAGTCCTTACCCAGACCACTCTTGGCTTTACACTTTCTAACAGGTTTCTACCGACAGCATATTTTCCAGTTTATCATACTATGTCAAGTATAGCTCTCGATTTTCAGCCTCAAAGTTCATTTACTTTAAAAAGTCTTGCTTGATGTGAAAGGCTGTTGTGTGGCTATTAATAAAGCCGTGAGTCTCCAGCCATCAAAAGAATCGCCCCTGCTTGAGCGGGAGCGGGACCCCACTAAACTTTATTCCACGGCTCGTTTTTAACTGTCCCTGCGGCTGAACTTCACCTTCCTGTCTTATTCCCAAACTGCAGACGCCTCTGTTCCTAATTTTCCCCATAAAACAGTGACTCATAAACGAGAACAGATTTCTCTTGCTTGCAGAAAAGGTAAATTGCTGGCAGAAATAAATTTGCAGATGCTAGAATTTCGCAGAAAGGAGCTCATTGGTGGAGAGGGTTTGATATCCGGCCTCCATCCCCCTCCCCCACCTATCTGTATCCTTTGTCATCCTCCCAAGCAAGCCGGGTGCTGTTGAGGCCCCAGGGTGGGTGTGGTAGGGAGGTGGGCTCCGCCTTTGTTAGAGATTCCCTGTTTATCTCCCCGTTTGTCCCAGTTCTCCGGGCCTGGGATTGGGCCGGGGCCCCTGAGGCGGAGGACTCTGGCATCCCAGCTCCGCCCGGTACACCGACCTGGATTTATTTGGGTTACACTCAGCTTCTGGACCTGTTGCCAGGCAAGGAGAAGGCCTGTGGGACCTGCCTAGGGCCTGCAGGAGGTGGTTCCTCTCTCCAGAAGACTGCGGGACCCAGGCCAGCCTGAGATGGCCTCAGATGCCAGAGGATCCTCCTTCTAAGAGTGATCTCCAAGGACCGGGTCTAGACACCTCCCTCTCTGACACAGAATCCAGGTCAAATGGGAAGAACAGTGTAAACTGCCATTTCTTAAGTACTGCTGTGTGCTTGCCCTGTGCCAAGCCATCCCCATCGATCTTCCCCGGTCTTCCTGGAATCCAGGGCAAGATATTGTACCCATTTTGCAGAGATGGAAACTGAGGGGAAATCGCTCGCCCTCGCGCACACACTGCCCTCTGGTGGCAGATCGCAGACTCGACGGACCCTGGGTCTAGCCTCATTCCTTCAGGTTTCTCTTTCTACCTCTCCCAGCGGTTCTGCAGCCCCACCCACCCCCATGCCCACCCCCCACGCTGCTTCCCTCCGCCCAGCCTCCCCTGGAATCCTGACACCCTCCTCCTCTGCACTGCTCTCCTCACTAAGCACAGAGCATCCGAGAAACAACATTTCTCCAAAGAAAACAAATTTAAAGGTGCCAGGAGTGGGGCGGGGGAGGGGGGCGGGGGAATTCTGAGCTCAGCTTCCCCAGAGAGGCAAAGGCCTCAGAGACCCGGGCCAGATGGGGCGTGGGCACCTCCTGCCCCTCATCAAGGCTCCCAAGGACAGAGCTACCTTAGCAACTAAGTTTAAAATTATTTTATATTCCTACACCTCCCTCTCATGCCTAAAATCTTCCCTGTTGATGGTGTGTTAATTTAAGCCACTGAAGCCGGGTTTGGATTGGGGGTGTAGCTCAGTGGTAGAGCCCTGGCTGGGCCCGCAGGAGGCTCTGGGTCCAGCACCGCAAAAATAAATAAATTTTAAAAAATAAATAAATTTTAAAAAGTGAAAGTCCCGGTTCGAATCATCCCCCTACCCACTGCCTTCCCAGAATGGGGTTAATTGTCCACAGGGTGTGACTAAGTCTCAGACCCTTCTGGGGAGAGGACATAGCTGGAGAGATTAGCCCCCGGGGAACCACAGGCTGTCCATGTCCACTCTTCCCAGCAGCCTGGGGGACTCCAGCTTCATTACCTCCAAACACTCGAGGGCTGAGAGGTGCCAGATGTGGCCAATGAGTGCCCCGGAACAAGTCAGCTGCCTTCCCACAGTAATCCCTAGTAGGGCAGAGGCCTGACTGAGGTCCCCACAGGCAGCAGATGGCGAGCCAACTTCTGCGTTGCCATGGCAGCCCTGGACGGGGAGAGGAGCCTGCACCGAATGTGCACAGACACCTAGACCCAGATTACACCGGGGGCTGGCAGGGATGCAAGTTTCGGATGTCACCGCTCTCACCCGGGGCTCAGGACCTGGATGAGGCTAGACCTGGGCTCCAGGCTACCCAGCTCTTCATCCTGACGGAGCAAGGCCAGCTCTGACCTTGCAGCCAAAGGGCTGCCAGGAGTCTGTGCCCCCTGCACAGAGTTCAAAGACCTATATATATAGGATACTCAAAAACAACAGAAGACCCGGAGCCAATAGATTTTGGGGAGTCAAGGGTCAAAGGGCAGATGTTAAAGAGATGTCCCCAATTCCACCAGGGGGAGATGCAGGGGCCTGGGTCTCTGAGTGGGACAGGGTCCAGTGCAGGACCCAACCCCAGGTGATGCACCCACCTCCAGCTCCCTGCAGGCAACTCCCCCTCCCTGAGCCCACCCGGCCCCTGTGTGCATCCACAGCACGCGCGCGCACGCGCGCACACACACACACACACACACTTCACACTTAGTACACAGTGCACTGCAAGGAGTACCCTGGGCAAAGCACACCTTGCACCTGCTCCAAGGGCTCCCTTATCCACCAGTACGCGCGCACACACACACACACACACACACACACACACACACACACGGTACACAATTTGTGCACACAACCCATGCCTAGGAGGCCCACACGCCAGGCAGAAAAGAGCACAGTGCTAACTTATGCAAAAACACCCACACCCTCCGTGCAGTGTACACAGTGTGCCTGCAGAATCAGCACGGCAGGCCTGAAATAGTGCCCCCCAGTACAGCAGCAGAGGGGGCACCCTGCACCTGCACACACCCATGCGCATGCGCGCACACAGAGCACCCTCAGCCCACAGGGCTGGCCTGGGGGAGGGGCCGGAAGAAGCAGGAAAACCCCTTCCCTCCCCTGGCAAGTGAGCAAACACACTCAGAGGGTCATCCATGGGGACAAGCTGGGGCCTGGGGACTTCCTGACTCAACATCCACTCAACATCTGCAGGGCCTCCCCAGACAATGAGGTCAGGGGCTGATTCCCAGAGAGGGGTCCAGGAGGGAGTGTCTGGGCCACAGCCAGGCCTGGCAGCCCTGTAATCACCCAGGACAGGGGTGGAGCCAGAGGACAGCCCCAGGGAGGACAGGCTCCATCCTGCCTGCCTGCTGCCTGCTCCCTGTCACACCCAAGAGACAGGAGCCACGGAGATGCAGGGAGGACTGTGAGCAGAAAGCCTAGTTAGTGTAGGGCTCAGGAGGCCTGGGTTCCAGGCCCAGCTCTGCTTCTGCCCAGCTGGGCATCCGGGCAAGGCTGAACGATTTCCCCATGGATACCCAGAGGAAATAACCTTGGTCCTGCTGCCCTCCGACCTCATATTGAGCTGTGGGTCACATGTGTCTCTCATCACCTAAATCTCTGACCCCACTCTTCGGACGGTCATCGTGATGCCCTCCATCTCCGGTGCAGGGAGGACTACATGGAAAAGATGAGTGAAAGGTGTTCTTCACCCAGGAATGGCCTCGTCCTTCCATCCAGCCCACATTACGGGTCTGGGTCTGGCAGGCTCTGCTCTTCTGAGTCACCAGTCGCAGAATGCATGCACTTAACTGGGGCACGACAGACCTAGCATCTCAGAGGAAGCATCAGGCTGGAAGTCAGCGTGCAGGTCCAGCCACGGATTCTCTGGGACCTGGGCAAGTTCCACTCTGAGCCTCAGTTGTCCCATCTTTAATAGGAAGAAGCTGAACTTGATCTGTTCTTCAAGAGACATGCCATTCCAGGATTCCTATCCCCAGAATTGGCAGGTGGTCTCAGCTAGAGCAAGGAGAGGGAGAATCTGTGGGGGGTGGGGGTCCTCTAGCTACTGAGATTTCCTGCGCATGCCCAGGCAGGTGCTGAGTCTGGTGAGAAATGCTAGTACAGTCCCCAGTGTCCAGATCAGGATGCGGCAGCTTAGTAAGGACCCAAGGTCACACCCTCAGTAAATGGCAGATCCAGGATTCCTGCCCCCCACTTATCTGAACTTGAACCTGTGAACGCAATGCCATAGGCACAGCTTTTTGAAGCACTTCATATGCATGAATCCACAGAACCACCCTGAAGGGGGAGCCTCTGATTACCTAGATTTTAGAGAAAACAGAGTCCTTCCTGTCAAGTGACTTGCCTGGGCCACACAGCTGGAACAAAGAGCAGCTGGAATTGTGTCAGCTCCATTCAGAACCTAAACCCACCTTGCCTGCCCCCACCCACTCCCCCACCAAGAGATCAATAGGGTCCCCAGCAGAGGTCACACCGGATCAAAGCTCACTTCCTTCTGCTGACCATGGGTATCAGTTATCTGTGGACTTCAGCAACGCTTTGTAACATCCACAGACAGAACCTCTGCAGCACAGGGTGACACAGCTGGGGTTTCCCTCCCTGGTCTGCGGGTGGGTCTGCTGGCTGAACTCAGCTTGTCTGCCTCTAGGTCCCCCAAACAGCTGGCAGGTGGGCTGGGGGCTGGGTGATCTAGAACTATCTCACTCACGTGTCGTAACCGTTGTCTGGCTGTTGGCCAGGATGATCCAAGTGACCATGTCTGTCATCCTCTGCAAGCTGGCCCAGAATTGCTTACCTGGCAGTGACCTGGGTGTGTGTGTGGGAGGGGGGAGTTGAAGTTCTCAAGGCCTAAGCTTGGAACTAGCACAATGCCACCTCCTCCACTTTCTCTGAGCCAGAGCAAATCGCCAGGACAGTCAGAGTCAAGGGCTGGGGAAACACACTCCACCCCCCCAAAAGGAGAAACTGCAAAGTCATTTGGTAAATGGTGCGAGAACAGAGAAAAGGGAAGAACTGGGCACATTGGCGCCGTCAACCTACCCCACCGCGGCTGTCTCCACTTCCATTTTTACACATCATCTTATCCTACCAGAGTCGTAATAAATCAAAGCTGGACGTGGAGGCTTAGAAATTAGAGAGGCCCTAATCACCCATTCTGCAGATGAAGAGACTGAGGTCCAGAGAGGGCCAGGAGCATACCAGGGGTCCCAGCCCCAGCCCGTCCTTCTGAGCTGAGCAGCCCTCCTCTGCCCCTCCCCTGGAACACTCATCCCACCCCACCCCCTGAGCTGGCACCTGGCCCTGGGTGCCAGGAGGATGGTTCTCATCTCAGCCCCCGCCCCTCCCGCTACCCAGACTGAACACTCCATATTTACATGAGTCACACCAAGGCCCGACATTTGGGCAATTGTCTTTCCCATACAAAGTGCCTTTACACATTATTGGAGCCTCACGATCATCCTGAAGGGAAGGCTGCAGGCTCTAATAATCAGCCCCCGTGATGCTTATTGAGCACATTCTAAGAGAGGCCCCCTTCCGGCCGCTGACACAGGGTAACTTGTTTAGTGCCCACAGCAACCTCCTTCAACGCAACCCCAGGCACTAAGGTGGTCCCACATTGCAGAAGGGGCGAGCAAGCCCCGTGGTGAAGTGGCTCACCCAAGGTCACGAAACTCACAGAAGTATCAGGACACACACGTGGGTCTCTCTCACTCCAACTCACTGCCAGTGGTGGAGGCAGCTGGGCTCATCTCCTGAGAGAGGAGTCCAGGCCAAAGAAGGACGAGAGAGCACAGAGATCGGCATGTGGAGCTAAGCTGCCCAGGTTCAAATCCCGGCTCTGCCACCAGCTGCCTATATGCCCTAGGGTGATATGTTTAACCTCTGTGCACCTCAGATTGCAGTTTATAAAATGGCCCTAATAATAACATCCCCACCTCCTAAAGTTGTTGGGAAGATTTCATGAGTTAATGTATATTACTGGCGTGTAGTAAATGCTCAATAAACATTGGCCATGCTTATCATTATCTGGCCCTTTCGGCTTCTGGAACAGACAAGTCAGTGCTCAGAGCTTCCCTGCAAGACGGGAATCCGGGGCTGGGATGTGGCTCAAGCGGTAGCGCGCTCGCCTGGCATGCGTGCGGCCCGGGTTCGATCCTCAGCACCACATACAAACAAAGATGTTGTGTCCGCCAAATACTAAAAAATAAATATTAAAAAATTCTCTCTCTCTCTCTACCTCTATCTCTCTCACTCTCTCTTTAAAAAAAAAAAAAAAAAAGACAGGAATCCTCTAGAAGGTCAAGCAGGTAGCCAGTACCTGCCCAGAGTCTGTCCCCTCCCTTTGTGCCCCCCGAAATGGGTCTTTTGGACTTTTAAAGGCTCTAAGCAAGGCAAGAACGTGGTGACGCCCTCCCTCTCCCGCTCCCTGTACTGTGGAGGTCTGCATAAAGACAACACTGAAACAAAATGAGCACCCGGAAGTTTAACGATGCTCTGATTTAGAGGGACATTGACGATGCTGATGACGTGTCTCAAGTGTCATCCAAGTTTATTTTCGTGCCTGCCTCTGGTTGGCACCTGAAGCACAGCTTGCTCTAACTTGACATGACCGTCTGCTGGACTCCCAGGTGGCCTGGGGAGTCCATGGGCCCTCCAGAGGTGACAAGCAGATCCTTGCTCATGAGCACCCCATCCTTCAGGGGGAACTAGTAGAAAACCCCCTCTCCAAAGGCTAAAAAAACCTCCAACCCGCACTGTGGCAGCTGTGGTTGCCAGGGAGACGGCGAGGGAGGCCTGCGGCTGCCTCCCAATCAGCAGAGCCCCTGCCTCCACCCCAGGGGCCATCCTCCTGGTGTCACGGAGGGGGCGAGGGGCCAGGCCTGGAAACTGGAGCCCCAAGATCACATTCCCCATTGTCCCCCATTGTCCTCAGAGCAGAGGGCAAGGACCAGACAATGGGGTGATGGACAATAGGGAACAGCAGATGGTCTCCCCCAACCTCTCCCCACCCCCACCGGACCCCACCCCCAGCCGCCAGCTGGTGCCTGCAGAGAGCCAGGCCTGCAGAGGAGAGGTCGGGGCAGGGGCCGGGCGCTGCTGCAGCAGACCCCAGCTTGCACCTGCCGCTTGAGGCTTTGGGAAAGAGGCTCAGGCTGGAATCAAGACCCTTGGTGATGGAGAAATCAAGGAAGAATCACAGTGTCAAAAATAAATCTGTTCTTTATATAAAATCCAAACCCTTGGGAGGCCCAGTGGGGGGCAGATTCCAGCCCACCTCTCTCCTGATTCTGTCCCCCTCCCTCCCCAGATCTGGGAGCCAGGGTCACAGAACCCTTCTCTCCGTGCCTGAAATGCAGCAGGCCTCTGCCCACCTCTGGACCTTTGCACCTGCGCCCACCACCTCCCCATGGGGTCAGCTCCTCCCACCACCCAGGCCCCACTTACACACCATCTCTTCCCAGAGACTCTCTACCCACACTGTCTGAAGTAGAGGGCAATTTGGCTTTTTCAAATAGCACAGTTGCAGGTTCTAATTATTGATTTTATTTGAAATCTGTCTCCCTGACTGTCAGGAGCCTGCACAACAAAAGGACTTTGTTTATCTTATTCTCCACTATTTCCCCTGCACCAAGAACTGTGCCTGGCACAAAGGAAGCTTTCAGGAACCATTTCTTGACAGTATCAAGCTCCAAGCCCTTAATCCTCCCAATCCACTCCATAAAGTTGCTTTTTTCTCCCATTTTACGGAAGGAAAAACGGAGAGGATAGTCATGGAGTAAACAGAGACTACAATCTGGGGCTAATCTAACTCCAAAATCCTTCCACTTACTGCACCCTCCCTGCTCTGCCAGTACCAATTCCCTCTGGGACCAGCACAGGCCCCTTATAGCCTGGGGCCTCTGTTTTCCATCTGTAAAATGGCAACACAACTTAAGGATTCCCAGAGGCTCTTGTTGATCTGACAGCCTGAGACCCTCACAGATACACAACCTGACTAAGGCTACCTCCACCACCCACCGGCTCTCCTGCATTCATGATCTCTCCATAGCCTGGATTGGAGGCCAGAATCCAACACCTGGAGGAGCGTGGATGGTCACCCCAAACTAGAAACATTGAGATGTCCATCAACTACAGAATGGATAAAATAAGACACACCTATACAATGGAATACTATTCATCAATGAAAAGGAATTAACCCACGGATGTAAGAACAACATGGGAGGGTCTTGAGATTACGCCAAATGAAAGAATCCAGACACTAAAGACTTGCCATATGACCCTGTTTGTGTGAAATTCTAGAAAGCACAAGACTATAGTGACAGAAAACAGATCAGGAACTACCTGGGCCCAGGGGAAAAGGATGGGGATCGACTGCAAAGGGCATAAGGGGACTCATCGTGGTGATGAAATGCAGTGTGTCATTGTGATACTGCAACACGGAAGAAATAGGCACCTGAATTTCCTCCTCATTCCTGGCATAAGAGCTCCAAAGCGCTTGGAATCTCCTGAGTGATGGGGTGAGAGGGGCATCTTTTTGTGCATAAGAAGCCCCTTCTGACCTTACCTGAGTTACGGTGATGAGGTGACTCACAGGATGGGGAGGCTGGTTGCCAAGGGAACCAACTGGATGATTACAGGATAGAAATTCTGGCTCCACCCCCTGACCTCTGGGGAGGGGTCAGGGCTGCAGATTAAGCTAATCATCAAGGCCCAGCGATTCCATCAGTCATGGGTACTAACTAGACCTCCCTAAAAACCTAAGGAAGTGGGTCAGAGAGCTCCCAGGCTGACAGCCGCTGTCTGTGTGTCAGGCGGGCGGTGCACCCCGACTCCACAGAGACAGTGCCCTGGGCTTCAGCTCCCCAGACCTCCCCTCTGAACCTCTTCATCAGACGGTTCCTTTGTGTCTAAACATATCCTTTAAACAAACCAGGAAAAATTAGTAAAGCACTGCCCTGCGTGCTGTGAACCCGAGGAGGTGGTTGTGGGAACTTCCAACTTATAGCCAAGTCGGACAGAAGTGTGGGTAACTGTTTGCAATCGGGGGCAGTCTGTGAGGTCCCTGCTGACTCCTGATAGTGTCACAATTGAATTCAACTGTAGGATGCTCCGTGGGTGTCCACAGGGAACTGGATAATTGCTGGGTATGGGATCTAGAATGTTCTCCTGAAGCTCATGGGTTGAAGCCTTGGTCCCCAGGCCTGCAACATCCAGAGGGGGCGCTTTGGGGAAGCAACTGGATCACGAGGGCTCGGACCTCATCAGTGGATTAATCCATTGATAGCTGAGTGGAATACTGGAGGTGACAGAAACTGTAGGAAGGTGGGGCATAGTTAGAGGAAGTACGTCATTGGAGGTGTGCTCTTGGGGACTCTATCTTGTCCCTGACCCCTTTCTCTTTAACTTTCTCCATTCCCCCACTGCCATGAGCCAAGGGAATCTGGACAAGCTCTGCCATGATGGTGTTCCTCTTCTCGAGCCCAGAGCAAAGGAATCAGCTGACCGTGGATGGAAACCTCTGAAAGCAAGAGCCAAAATAAACCTTTCCTTCTTTGTTTGTGTTGGGTGTTTGTTCACAGTGCTAAAAAGCTGACATAAACAGAAAATTGGTACTGAGAAGCAGGGTTGTTGCCCTACTTGACCATGTGTTTCAGACGTCTTTAGAACTAGTTTGCAGG
Organism: Marmota monax; assembly: GCF_021218885.2. Taxonomy (NCBI): domain Eukaryota; kingdom Metazoa; phylum Chordata; class Mammalia; order Rodentia; family Sciuridae; genus Marmota; species Marmota monax. The sequence continues at coordinate 25,346,130 of NW_026694432.1, read as the reverse complement.
AGGAGTGTGAAACAGTTTGGAGATCCCAGCTAGAGAAGCCATATAATGTTGTAAGCTGACCTTAATGGACAATTCTGAAGGAATCTTAGAAGACTGGAAAGATGATAGGAATGCAGGCAGTAAAGATTGTGCTCATGAGGTTTCAGATGGGAAAGAGGAATTGATTGGGAATTAGATTAGAGGCCACCCATATTAAATTCTAGTAAAGAACTTGTCCACTTTTTGTCCTTGCTCTGAAACTTTGTGCTGAATGTAAGGGTGAAGGACCAATTAACCTGGCAGAGGAAATTTCAAGACAGTACAGTATTCAGGCAGTGGCATGGGTATTGCTGGAGGGGTTTAGCCAGGTTTTTATAGTGATAACCAGGAGTAAAAATCAGAGAAGAAAGATTTGGAAATCTTACCATTTGGCCAGAAAATGTTCACATTAACAGTTGGGGCTAGGGAAGGTGTGGCTGCTGAAGAGATTAGTGCCATTAAAGAGAAACCAAGTACTTTGTCTGGAGACACTAGTAAAGATACTTTGAAGGCATCTCAGGAATCAGCAAGATCCCACCCACCACAGGCACAAGGGTATAAAAGTGAAAATTCATTTGAAAGACAGCTTGAAGAAGAGAACCCTTGTGTACCCTGTTTCCATAGGGTTGCCTAGGAAGTGATTTCCCAGGATTCCTTTCACTTTGTTCAGCCATTCAGGCATTCAGAAGCTCCTCCAAAAATACACAGAAAAAAAAAAAAAGAAGCTCCTCCAATGTGGTCCCAGTAGCCCTGTTGCAGACCTTGATGTCATCCACATGATACTGGTTTAACGGACGTGAAAAAGGAAGAATCATGAGGGGGCTGGGGTTATGGCTCAGTGGTAAAGCACTCGCCTTGCATGTATGAGGCCCTGGGTTCAATCCTCAGCACTGCATAAAAATAAATAATAGAATAAAAGTATTAAAAAAAAGAATCATGAGGTTATGAAGGCTTCCACCGAGATTTTCAAAGACAGGCCTATGAAGCTAGGAAGTGAGTGTCAGGGTTGGGAGGTTGCTGGGTAGCCTCTTAGAGGCCAGTGGAGACCCCAGGACATTAAAGATGCCAAGAATGTGGAGCGTCTGCCAAGGGAAGCTGCAGGCGGTGAGCAGAACCAGCCCAAGAAGATGCCACATGAACTGCAACCAGCAAAGCCCTTTAGGGCCCACATCTCACCACCACGTGCCCCAGATGCCTGATGCGCACCTATAGGACTTAGTGCTTTCCCTGCCTAGGGTCCATCTTGCCTTGTTCACACCCTCCTTTCCTATGCCCCATCCTTTTCCTTCTGAATGGGAATGTTTACTCTGCCGTTTTATGTTGGAAGCATGGATCTTGCTTTTTGGTGTTTACAGGGCTCACAGATATGAATTTGCTTTGGGTCTCCGAGGAGACCCAACTTAGCTTTTGAGTAATGCTGGAACTGGTAAGACGCTGGGGACTCGGAGACGAGTTTGGTGTTGCGAGGTGAGCATGAGTTTGGGGGCTACAGGTGGACCTGGAATGTCCTCCATAGCTCACGGGTTAAAGGCTTGTTCTCCAGGGCAGCAACACCCAGAGGTGGGCTTTGGAGAAGAGATTGAATCACAAGGGTTTTGACCTCATCAATGGATTGACCCACAACAGCCGCATGGAATACTGGGAGGTGACGGAAACTGGAAAAGGTGGGGCAAGGTTGGAGGAAGGGTCACTAGAGGTGTGCCCTGGGAGTCTTTCTTGCCTCTAACCTCTTTCTCTTTTTCTCTCTACTTCCTGGCTGCCCTGAGCCAAGCCGCTCTCCTCTGCCAGGCCCGCCTGCCATGACGTCACTCCTCTTCTTCAGCCCAGAGCAATGGCATCAGCTGACTACCAACTGAAACCTCTGGAAGCAAGAGCCGAAATAAACCTTTCCTCCTTTAAGTTGTTTGTGTCAGGTATTTGGTCACAGCGACAAAAAGCTGACTAACCCTAGGGAGAAAGCCCGTGCATTTGGTGTCAGAAGGGTTGGAGTGAGAAAGGGTCCTAAATAGAGAAAGTTTTTTTGTCACAGTCACAGCAACAAGACTTCAGTGTGTTTTTCAAAACTGAAGCTACACTTGAAATGGATGAATTTTCTTGTATTTTTATTATCTCTCAAGAAAGTGACCCCAAAGGGGAGGGGAGGAGCCCAGTTGGGTTTTTTGGTTTTTGGTTTTTGTTTTTTGGTACCTGGGATTGAACTCAGGGGCATTCAACCACTGAGCCACCTCCCCAGCCCTATTTTATATTTTATTTAGAGACAGGGTCTCACTGAGTTGCTCAGCACCTTGCATTTGCCAAGGCTGGCTTTGAGCTCTCGATCCTCCTGCCTCAGCCTCCCAAGCCACTGGGGTTACAGGCGTGTGCCACCGTGTCCAGCTGAGCCCAGGGTTTTGATCCCATGCTCCCCTCAGCAAGCCACCTCCCTCACCAGAGCTGAGGGTCCACCTGAGGCTGAGTCTCAGCCTCATGGACACAGGATGTGATCACCTGGTGGGGAAAGCCCAGAACTGTCACTCATCCAAGTCCCTCACTGGGCTGCACCTGGTTCCGGCTCCTGTAACCTCAGCAGGCCTAGCCTTGTGGGGGGTCTGGGGCTCCCCCTCTCCTGATCCCCTGTTCCCTTTCCTCCAGCCGCCTGACCCCAGCTCCCAGGCAGAGCCAGCCATTGCACCAGGCCTTGAGGGCTGTGGCACTCCCTCCTCAGACCTCCAGACATCATTCCTGGCCATCTTGGCCCCTAGATCAGAACATGGACAGGCAGCCTGTCCCCACCCAGAGGTGATGCCAACAGATAGGGAAGCTCCGGGTCCAGAGGACAGAGGAAGACCTCAAAGCACAGAGGTCTCCAGTCCCTCCTCTTCCCAGCCACACCTGAGCAGCTCTCTGTAAGAAGGGCTGGGCCCGGGTTGCTCCACCCACCCCTAGCACCAGCTGGGCCAGGGACTGCCACACAAAAGGAGCATCCTCCCACCCCTCCCTTCCCAGCTCGGATTCCAACCTCCTCTGCAAGGGCCCTCACATGCACAGGTATGTGTCCCCGCACCATCTGCAGGTCTGACAAGTGACCACGGCTTGCCATCCCTAGGACATATGGATGCACACGCTGTGGTCCAGCTACAGGATGATGACCAGGGAAGAGGCCCAGGAGACCCTAGAAGCAAATTCAAGGTCATTTGAGCAGAGATTTGGGGGTCAAGTCTCCAGAGTATAGTCTGGAAGAGAAAGTGTGGCTTCCGTGTGGACCCAATCTTTGGTCTTGTAGACTCCTTGACTCCGGAATGGGCCTGATCAGGGGAAACCCAGATCAGAGCCCCTGAAAGCATGCGCTCAGCCCCATCTGCCCAGGTCTGCCGGCTACAGGAAGGACTAGGACTATTCTAGGCTCTGATCCGTAGAGGTTTCCAACACCAAACACAGGAGCTTGCTCTTCTGGAAGAGTTCTGGGAGCAGCTCTGGATTCTGGAAAGATTCATTTAACTCCCATGATTGATCACCTACTATGTGCCAGGACCCGAGGCTCTGATCAGGACCCCAGTGTGTGTCACAGCAGTGAGGAAAGAGGACTCAGTGGGAGGAGGGAGAGGGAACAGTTTATCTGAGCATCTGCTCCCTACCAGCCTCAGTACTTCATGCTTTAGAGAAATCGGTCTGGTTGATCCTGCCCACACCTAGGAGGGGGCACCACTCTCCCCATTTTACAGATGAGGAAACTGAGGCCCAGAGAGGCAATGGGAGCTGCTCAAGATTACACAGTCAGGAAGGGGTTGAGCTTCACTTGAAACTGGGTCTGACTACAAACCAAGGTCCTTTCCTCCTGCACAGAGAGGGGCACTAACTCCCATGTGGAGGTGAACCTTAGAAGCTGGGGCTGGTGCATAGAAAAGGGGATGATCATCCTGAGCCACCAGACAGCCCCAAAGCCCAGCCAACTAGGGGGGACATAGCCTGCTAGCCTGCACCCTTTTTTTTTTTTTAGGAAGAACTAAGAACTAGGAAAAAAACAATCGAGTCCCGTGGGACCTTCCTGCTCCAGCCATCTCCTCTCTCTTGGCTTCCTCCGGCCCCTTCCCAGGTGGATTTCCCATCATCCTCTCCCCAAAACTAGAAGGGGCTGGGGGGGTCTTCTCCAGAAAACCCAGTTGTTTGCATTCTCTGGAGGGACTAGTTTGGAACCAGCCAGGAGACAAAAGAAGTCTCCCCAGGATTTTCCCATGGGGACACACTAACCAGGGCATCAGGGAATCTTCTCCGAAGACCTCCATTGCTGGGTGAGTGTCTGTGTATTTGTGAGTGTGTGTGTCCACTTGTGTGTGCAGTGGGCATGTGTGTGTGTGTCTATCTGTGTGTCTGTGTGGGTAGTGACCATCCAGTGGCCATGGGAGGTCCAGTACCTGCGTGAGTCCTCCCTGTGCTGCTCACTTGCTGCGGGACCCAATTCCTCTCAGTCCTTCCCCTCCCTGCGAAATGGGGAGGACCAGGCTCTTGTCAGCTCAGCTGTGAGAAGGGTTGATTCAGTAATCTATCCAAAGGCTTCAAGAACCTTTCTGCCCTACCTCTTTCTAATACCGCTGTCCTGTGTCCACTCGGCAACCATTTATGGAGTCCCTGCGACGCGTCAGGTGCTCCAGTTCTCGGGATAAAATACCCTTCCTCAAAAGTGGAAGCCGAGGAATGGAAGCCAGACTCAAATAGACCTAGTTCTCATTCCCCCCTCCTTTCCTGGGCCCCTCTCTAGCTGTTTGGCCTTCAGCAAGTCATTCTCCTCATTCATGCAGCCATTTTCTAATCTGTAAAAAGGACATGGAAACAATGCCGTCTTGCCCTGGTGAGGCGCTGGAATGAATAAAGGGACCTTTTCACTTAAAACATTGCAGAAGATGGCGTGAGAGCACAGGCCTGTTAGCTACTCAGGAGGCTGAGGCAGGAGGATCGGGAGTTAGAGGCCAACCTGGTCAATACAGAGAGAACTTATCTCAGAGAAAAAGAGACGAAGGGGGAAACATTGTAGAAACCCTAGTTCTCCTTAGTGCAAGGAGCTGAGCCTTCATTTAGGAGTCAGCGCTGAACACCTGGAGCCAGAGGAACCCCCAGGCTGCAAATGGCAAATGCATGGAGCTGACAGGTGCCCGAGGCCCCACCTTAGTGTGAGGATTTTGCTTTAGCAGATGCATCCTGATTCCTGGACACCCTGGCCCGGGTGGCTCCACTTTCTCCAGGCCTCTTAGAACTTTCTTGAGACATTCTTTTAAGTTGCTCCCAGTTCTAGGAGCTTTCTAGTTCATTAGCCTCTGGTCAAGTCACCTCCAGAGAACCTTAGTGGCCTCCCCCACCAGGATTCAGTCCTCCTCTTCCCAGCCACATATCTCCAAATAGCTGCTCCCCACCCCCACCTGGTCCTCCTTCCCACCCCCACCTCTCACTCTCAGGACTCACCCAAAAACACATCCCCATCCAACAGGTACCCTTCAAGAACTGGGGTCACTCATACTTACCCTCAGGGATAGTTTTGGCTTGCCAGTTGCCTGAGCCTGGAATACACCCTCTTACCCTGTGGTCCTGTACCCGTTCCCAGGGCAACGAGCAGAAGCAGTAGTGGGGTAATCCCAGCTCACCTCTTACAACTGTGCACCTTGGCAGGCGGCTCTGCCTCTATTCCATCATCTGTAAAATGAGGGTAATAATGGTACCTACCTCATAGAAAGAATTCAATTAGGACACACAAAGTGCTTAGAACAGTACCCAGGAAACAGTCCCTTGCTCAGTCAAAGTTTGTCACTCCATCTCTCAAGGCTCAAGTCAAGCTGACTCCCCTGGCCCCCTGATTCCAACCCCTGAGCTACTGCAGTATTTGTGTGGGGGTTGACATTTTCCTTCATCCACTTTATAAGGATTCTTAGGTTCCTAAAGAGGTAAATGAGGAAAGGTGCTGGCCCCAAAGAACTCCAGCCCCGTGGGGAGGACAGGAAGTAGCTCATCACTATCGGGGTAAAGAGCGTGGGGTAGGAGGGAGCCCAGATGGCTGGAGATGCCCAGGGCCTGGCCCAGCTTCATCAAGAAAACTCTCTGCAAGTTGGTGCAGTGCTTGGAACAAAGTGGCCCAGGCCAAAGGACAACTCCTTGTCCTCTATTCCATTTAGCTGTAGTTGTGCAACTCTCTGGGGTTTTGAAGGACTAGATAGATGGTTGATGGATGTGGATAGATGTGGGAATGGATGATTGTAGAGACAGATGAATACTTGGCCGGACAGATATACGGATGGATGGATGTTAGGATGGATGGATATTTGATTTGTTGATGGGTAGATGACTGAATGAATGGACAGACAGGTGAATGGATGAGATACTGAGATGTAATTATAGGTAGCCCCTGATCCCACCCACTGAGCTCGCAGTTGGAGAACAAAGACAGAAACATTCTTAAAATGCAAAGTGACCGGGAGAATGCAGCCTGGGAGGCCCCGGGGCAGGGGTGGACAGGGGTGGGCAGGAGTTAGCCTTTCAGAGGAGCAGAGCTAATGAAGGCATTTCCTGCCCTGGAGGAGTTCACAATCTAATTGAATAATTAGCCACTTCAGGTTCTTTTTGTAAGTGAGCCAGGTATAAATAAATCTGTAAGCAGAACCGTTAAGTAAACAAGGTATTCTTTAAAAGGCAGTGAGCTCAGAGGGATAATAACTCCTGATTCAAAACATCATTTTCTCCTTGGAACAACCTCAGAGTTAATTCCCCAAATTTGCCAGAATACACACATCTCTTTGTCCCTCACCCTCCCTCCCTGGGCTGCTTGTGCTACCGATGGGAAAATAAATGCAGTCTCCACCGTGTACACCCCAGACTGCCATGCTGCCTCCGTGACAGCTCCATCCCCATCCCCTGAACAGGAAATCAGAGGCAGGGAACCAATTGTCCCTAAGGTTATTGCAGCATTGACCTCCTCAGTAGTGGTTTAAGGTTTAATCTTAACTGGGAACTACTGAGGGCATGAAATTTGAAAAACACTCAACCAAGAGTAATTGAATGAAGCCCAGACAGAGCCCTGGCCCCAGCTCTGCTGCTGGGGGTTGTACAACTTGGGGGAAAGAGGGGGACTCCAGGCCTCCCCGTTCCTTATCTGTCAAGCAAATGAACAGGACGGGATGGTTTCGAAGCCCTCTCTTAATGCTGATAGTCCACAGCATACACATTTTCATCTGTAGATTAAAAGTGGGGAGATCTCAAGAGTTTTTCAAAGACTGAATAACTTGAGGCATGTCCCTTCCGTTCTCTATGCCTCGTTTATTATGTGACACGGGAAGATGGTCCTGCCAGCCCTGGTGCAATGTCATGACCATACATGCAAAGCTCTGACCCTGTGAATAAGGCCATGCCTTTCTGGCCATCCAGAGGGTGTGCGGGAGGGAGACTCAAAAGCCCTGTGGGGCATCTGCATGGACGTGAACTTCACAACAGCAGCTCTGGAAGGGACCTTAGGGGTCCACTGCCCATCCCTGGAATCCTGAGTCATGGAGATATGGAGATATGGAGATATGGAGACTCGCCCTCAGGACTGCTTGCCACACCCCAGGCCTGGCCAGCACCTGGGTGCTGCAGGGTCTCTGGCCTTTCAAGGTCTCAGATCTCAGGGTGAGGGGAGATCAGGTGGCAAATCTCTTCCCCCAGCAGTTTTTGCAGCTGCATGGTCCGCGGGAGGCGCAGCAGGCAGAGCTCCGCCCTGGCACAGAACCACAGTGTTACATCGGCAGCTGGGGAGGGGGCGGGCGGCCGCGGGAGGTGTTGTTTTCCACGTGGGGCTGGAGGCACTGCTGGTGCTGCTACTATCCTGGCTGCTGGCACAATCGGGGAACACGGGGCCTCAGAGCAGGTGGCAATGGCCCAGAGTTACCCTCAGCCACAGCAGAAGGGCAGGAAGGGATGTTTACTACCTCCTGCCCCTTGCCGCCTGCCCAGCGCTGGCCGGGCTCCCCATGGCGGCTGAGAGCTGGGTTCTGGAGCCAGGTGCCCTGTGTTCCAATCCAAGTCCTGCAACAGAGGTTTAATCTCTGTACCCCTCAGTTTGCATGTGTGTAAATGGTTTAACTGTGGTGTCCCCTTCAAAGGGCTGTTAGGAGGACCACAGGAGACAGGGCTGGGAAAGGGCTGTCCTGGGTTGGATTCCTCCTGAGATGGACGCAGGAGGCTCAGCAGAGAAGCCTGTTGGGAAAACACCTGAGAGGCGATGGGGACAGGACTGAGCAGAGGGAGATGTGGACCTGCTCTGCTGTGGCTCAGACTGGAGCTCAGGAGCAGGATCCACCACCCTTGGGTCGGTGGGTGACACCCAGGGAAGGGGTGTGGCCCTGGCTTAGGCTGAAGGCAATTCCAGGGAGGCTCTCAGCAGGCCAGGAAGCTGCAAGGTGAGCGCCTCCGTCCTGAACAGGAGACCTGACAGTGCCCAGAAGGGTTCCCAGGATTCTATGCCTGTCAGCTGTTACCCTCACCATCGTCACCACCATCTCCACCATCATGGTCACTACCATCACCATCTTCATCATTATCATCACCATCTCGCTTAGCCCTCAAAACCACCTCCAGAAGTAGATGCTGTTAACACTCTTTTAAACAAGGATACTGAAGTCCGGGGAGGTTAATTGACCTTCCCGAGGACGCCCAGCGAGTGCCTGGCAGAGCCAGCTCGGGAAGCCAGCTCTGCCTGTGCTCATCCCTCTTCACTGCAAGGCAAATGTCCATCCGTCCCAATCATCCTTCCTCGAGGGGACTGAGAGATGGCCACACATCAGCTCCATGGGCAGGAGTTCCCATTAGGGCAGCCAGACCCAGACCCAGCTCTAGATTTTGTTCTAGAGCCAAATCTGTTTCTCTGTTTCTCTGATGCTGGTGCCACTGAGGCCCCAGATCCATGCTAGAGGAATCTGGTTCCCCCTCACACTCATTCCAGCCATGGCCACGTCCTCTTCCAGGGTGAGAAGAAGGGAGCTCCAGGGAATAGGGTGTTTAACATCTGAGTGTCATGGAGACACCCACAGGCCTGGAATGTTCTTGACCAGATGCTTGCTACAGAGATGCTGCTTGGGGAATATGGAAGGCTCCGAGGAATGAAACTTGAAGAACCCGCCTCACCTCCCACCCTGGGCCTCCTTTCCGTCACCCTGGCACATTTCAACCCCCCACATGCCCTGATGGCTCCCACTCTGCACCTCTGCAGAGACCCTTCTCTCTTCTGGGTGCTTCCTCCCTCCATCTCCCTCTCTGACCTCCACCAGCTCACCCGTTGGGTGCCAGCTTAAACATCAGATTCTTGGGGAATGCCCAGTTCAGGGGTCTTTCCTTGGTGTCCCCAGAACCTTGTGCTTGCCCCTCTTCCAACACCTTGAGAATATTGTGACAGCTAGGACCACAACCTTGCAGCGCTGGGCATGCAGCCTGGGATTAATAACTAGTGAATGAGTGAATAAATGAGGGAGAGGCATCCGGAGCCATTTCCCAAAAAGGAGAGAGCCCTTGACCCAAAGTCTGCATACTCCAGTCTCGCCCTGGTCTCCTCCCTTCTGTCCCCACATTGTTCCCAATCTGATGTCCAAGGAACCTCCCAACCCAATCAGAGAGAACTAAACCTGCTCCCACACAGAGAGGACAAGTCGTCCTAAAATCAGAGCTTCTAAGGGTCCTTAAAAACTAGTCAAAGCCAGAGGAGGAAACTGAGACCCAGAGAGGGTACAGGAGCTACACAAAATCACACAGCAAACTCTAAGGCATGCCTGCTGGGCTGCTCCAGTCAATCCCCCTTTCCTGACCCCAGCAAATCCACCTGCAGCCCCACGGGCTCTCCCTCTGGGCAGCCTGTGGAAGATGCATCTCTTCTCCCCATCCCTATCGTCAAGGGTCACTTGGGGCACCGCAGACCCCTCTCCTCCTGCTGCCTGCCCTCCAGTCTCCCCTCCTCCTGCCTCGCTCTCTGGCCGCCAAGCTGTGCAGGGGCGGCGAGCGTGGGAGGCTGGCACGGGGAGGCTGCAGGTTGGAAATAAATTCTAATCAAACACAGAATCGTTGGTCTCCTCCCTCTGCTCCAGGACAGCGCCTGGCCGGGTTATTACTCATATGTTGGGAGAGAACTCTTCTGAGGCTTCGCAGAGCCAGAGGGGAACTTGCGGGGTGGGTGGAGGAAAGTCGACTCTGTCCCCCAGGCTGGTTCTTGCTTTTATCCTCCTCTCTCGCCTTTCACTTTGGCAGGACACTGAGGAGATGGATCTCAGGGGCCCTTTCTCACCCCATCTTAAAGGCACAGGACCCTGGGGGCACCAGGCTGACAGGAGCCCCAAGTAGAGGAGTGGAGGATAGAGAGGGGACAGGAGGGGCTCCAGGGAGTGGGTTCTCACGGCCATTGAGGGCCAGGGCCACCTAGGGAAGGAGCTGAGCATACTGTGTGCTGTTTTTGAGGACTTTACACCTGTCCCCCCTCCATCACACAAACCCCCTCAGCCCAATCTCTGGCCCAAAGTAGGTACAAAATCCAGTCACCTCTCCTCACAGCCCTCACACTGGCCTCTCATTGGCCATCATATGTCCCTGTCATTGGCCCTTCTTAAGATCAATGAAGGGGCTGGGGATGTGGCTCCAGCGGTAGCGCGCTCGCCTGGCATGCGTGCGGCCCGGGTTCAATCCTCAGCACCACATACAAAGATGTTGTGTCCGCCAAATACTAAAAAATAAATATTAAAAAAAAAATCTCTCTCTCTCTCTCTCTCTCTCTCTCTCTCTCTCTCTCTCTCTCTCTTAAAAAAAAAAAAAAAAAAAGGATCAATGAAGAGGGCCCTCCCTGGATCTGGGCTCCCTGCCTCCGCTCCCCCCCCACAGTCCCTCGTCACCCAGCAGCCCAGGTGAGCTATGGTCAAACTTAACAGGCCACACCACTGCCCACACACACTCCCAACGACAACCACAATCACGCCCGCCACCCCTGGCAGCCAGAGAGGTTCCACCGGCCGCGGCTCCCGCTGCCACCCAGGCCTCCTCGCACCTCTCCCCCTGCCTCCAGGGCCCAGCACCCTGACACTGGGACCCATCAGCTCTCTTCCCCGGGTCTTGTTGCAAATGCTCCTTCCTCACAGGGGCTTCCCTCGGCCACCGGAGCTAAAGCGAAAGCCCATCTGTCACCGTGGACGGCGCACGTCATCCCACTTCATGCCCGGGCTCGCTTTGCACAGGATCGACCTAACTAGCACAGAACAGCCAAGCAACTGGAACGAGGTTCCCAAAATACCCTTCCCTGGGTGGTGCCGGGGTGGCGTGGGGAGCAGAGACATTTGCGTGAGATTTGGAAGGTGGGAGCAGAGCGGCAGCTGCTCTGGGTTTTCGGTTCGCTGCTCAGGGTGGAGCAGGGAGCGCCGCTGCCCTCATCTGAGGTCCATCTTGGGGGTGAGGGGCCGCACCTGGGCCGGCAGCTCCTCCATCCTCCCAGATCTCCCGCTTCCCTGTCCCAAGTCCTGTGTGTGTGCAGCTCCACACACTCAGCGTGGACTCTGTACTCCCCCAAACACGCGCTGCACCAGGGAGAGCCCCTCCTTCCATCCCCAGCCCCCTGGGCTGCCTCTCAGAGACTGGCTGAGGTCCCGCCTCTCCTGCCCAGCCTCCTTCTAGCTAATTCCCTGTGCTCTGGTTCCTGGTCAGAGAGGAGGCCATGCCCAAAGTCACCAGCGTCCAGCTGGACATGGGCCCTGGGTCTCCTGACTGTTGACTGCAGGTCCTCACTCAAGTTCTCATCCCCCATCTCTCTGAACGCGCCTCCTCTGGCCTCCAGGACTCTCCCTGAGCACCCACCCCAGGCGCCCTCCTCCCTTCTCCTCTCCCCTTGGCTTCTCCTTCCAACCCCAACCAGGTGATAGTGCCCGCCCCTACCACTTGACCCACCGCCTGCAAAGCCATAACCTCAAATCCAGGCTCAGTCTGGGTCAGAAACAACTTCCTGGGCTCCAACAACTTTCCTGAGCCCCCCATCTCCAGTGGTCTGAGAGAGTTGTGACATTTAACACAATTTTTGGACACACAAGCATCGCAGTGTGTGTTCTTCACTGTTTAATGCTCTCCATTACCAGTTACAGTCCCCAGCCCCCATTGCTGAGCCTAAGCCTATTGAGGATGTGATCACAGACCATTGGGAAGGGGAGGGGAGAGTCTGGAACCACAGCACTGGTCACCAGTGACACCCTGCTGTACCTCCAGGGCTCAGTAAATGGCAGGACTTGATGAGGTTTGCCCCAAGGAAGACATGAGTGAACCCGTGAGTGCAGGGCACGGCCTCTCCAGGAACCTCACAGCGGGAGAACCATCTTTTTTGCAGATTCAAAATCTAAGAAAGGGGGTCGGGGCTCTTGGCAAGAGGCCAAAGCATGCCTTCAAGCCAGGGACACTGAGATCCGAGAGGTGGACGACATGAATCCTCCGGGGAGGAAGTAAGGGGTCACCCAGCAATAGCCATAGAGACCCTGGGGGACATCAGCGTGGGTGAAGTCTTGTAAAACATCCTGCAAGGTCCTTGATAATTGGACCCAGGGGAGGACAGTCAGATGCCAATCCGTCTTAGGCCACTCTGTGGCAATATGCCACTCCCCTAGAATACATGTCACAGACAGCCCAGGGCTGCAACCACAGGGATCTCGCCCACTCCAAATGTCCCCAGTTACCTGGGCTCCTCCTCTGAGAGGGGTGGCATCTGCCCAGCACAGAAAGTTCCTTAAAGGACTCTCAGCCACCCAGCAGGTGAGCATCCCAGCTCCATCTGACTTAAGGAAACAGGTTCAGAGATGTTCAATGACTCACCCAAGGACACAGAGTTATCGAGAGGCTTGGTAAGACTGGAACCCAGGCCTGTCTGACTGCGACCTTCCCACACCCTCACTGTCCCTCCAAGAGGCTGCCTTAGATCCACACGTCCGGGGACACACATGCACACACACTGGGGATCAAACGCAGGACCTCACACACACAGGCGAGTGCTCTACCCCTGAGCTAGGCCCCAAGCCTACACGTGGCCTTTTGAAACTCAGACTCGGTTGAAATTCACAATGCACACAGTTTGTGCTTAAAATACGTAACTGCACACAAATGGCACTGAATATTACAGGGTCAGTATTCACAGTAGGTGGCTTCCTAGTGCACAGTGAATGCACTTACCAGGTACCTGATGGTGTTATGGTTTGAATCTGGAATGTTCTCCAGAGGTTCATGTTGAAGGCTGAGTCCTCGGAGCAGCCATGTTCAGGGGCAGGGCTTTGGGGGACTGATGGGATCTTGAGGACTAGCCCACCGAAGGCTTCATAACTGAATGAACTATTAGGAGGTGAGGGAAACTGTAGGAAGTGGGGCCTAGTGGGAGGTGTGTGTCACTGGAGTGTGCCTGGAAGGATATGTATTGTCCCCACCCCTTCCTTGATCTCTCTGTCTTTCTGCTTTCCTGGCCCCCATGAGATGAGCAGCTCTGCTCCGCTATGTGCTCCCCGCCATGATGTTCTGCCTCGCCACGGGCCCACAGTACTGGAGCCATGTGGCCGTGGACTGAAAGCCTGGACCAACGTTAATCTTTCCTCCTGATTTTTCTCAGGTGTTTTGTCACAGTGACGAAAAGCTGACTAACACAATGATACGTAAATGACACCAGGAAAGGGGTATCACTGTACGTATTGATGACACTAACCCATTTGCACAGCCCGAGTTACCAGTCTACTAAGTTGTCAGTTACCAACAACAGGCCTCTGGAGACAGGTGCATTTGACAGACACAGGGTAGGAATAAAGAGGGGAGGGAGAATGGAGAAGGGCCAGGGAAGACAGCAAAGTAGAGCACAGGGACCAGAGGAAGAAGGGTCAGAGTGCCGGGGACAAAGAAGCATGCAGGCACTGGGGAAGGCTTACAGACTCACCTTGTCAATGGGCCACAGCCCCATCCCTGGAAAAAGAAATCTCAGGGGTGATAACGATGGTGATGAAGCCTTCAATGAGAGCCCTCCTGAACTCCTGGGAGACTCCAGCTGGGTGTCAACCCCTCCTCCCTGTGTCCACAGCACCTGGACTTGCACTGTGAGTTCAGCGTGGGGTCACCTGTCTCCCTCTCAGACCACAACCGACTCAAAACCAGGGATTTGGGCTCCAAGGCTCTCATTCCCTACCTACCATTATACTGCTTCCCTACAGATGGGATGAGTGGATGCATGGACAGAGGGTCAGAGGAAGGATGGACACAGGGATGGGTGGACGGGTGAAAAACTGTAGTGTACAGATGGGGAGGTGAGAGGTGGTACGGTCTCCGCAATGATGGATATCGTGGTCATTTAAACCCACATCCCGGGGCTGGGTTTGTGGCTCAGAGGCAGAGTGCTCGCCTCGCACGTGCAAGGTACTGGGTTCGATCCTCAGCACCACATAAAAATAAATAAATAAAATAATTACAACTAAGAAAAAAAAATTAAAAATAAATAAATAAACCCACATCCCAAGACAGATTAAGAAAAAAATTAACTCAAGGTCTAGCATGGACCCCTGGCACAGGACCATTATCCCCAAAGTCCAGAACTCATAAAAGTCCCAGTAGAAAGGCCTGAAAAGATCTGCTGGCTTTTGCTCCTTAGCAGGAGGAACATCCTGTGGCCTCCCCGAGTGGCACCTCATCATACCATACAACCAGGTGGCAGATGGCGTGCATTCACTGGGAATGACGAAATTCCAATTGAACTTGGTAAGGAGTTATTGCACACCTACTGTGTGCTTGGCAGAGTCTTTTGCTGGCCAGCTGGCCGGTGTGGTGTTCTCTGGCAGGCTGCCAGCCTGGCCAGATGAGGGACAGATCCCATATCAGCTCACGCAGCAGTGGGCGGTTCTTTCCCTGTGAATGCCCCTGTCTCTCTGGGTAGAGGGAGAGTGTGACAATGACAGCAGTGGTCAGAATGATTCAGTTTCATTTCTGATGTGCGCTGCCTGGGGAATTGTCACTGTCATCGGGTGGTGACAGTTTATGGTTGTGAGTGTTTAAACAGCTTGGCTATTTGTTAACAATAGGCATCATATAAAATTATAAAAAAACCAGATGAGAGATGGAAGGCACAGCCTTATCTATTTGGAGAAAGATTACCTGGGAGCTGCCATTTCAGTCAAGCAAAATATTGACATAGGTGTGTTCTCACTCACAGGTGTTAATTATGGAGGTGATTCCCTGTGGCCACCCGACTTGTGTCCCAAGTGAAAGTGCTCTTGAGTCTGTCTTCTCACTATTGTTATTTGGGGGAAATAAAGTTTAGTCTTTCATGAGGATAAAACTAACATATTCTCACTGTAAGATGTTTAGAGAGGGCTGAGGCTGTAGCTCAGTGGTGGACGCTCGCCTAGCATGAGCAAGGCCCGGGGTCCAACCCTAGCACCGCAAATAAAATATTCAGAGAATTCGAGGAAGTGGAGAAAGAAAGTGAAAACCATCCATTAAACTGCATCCCAGAGAAAACACCCTTAACATTTTTTCCATCTTTTTATTTTTTTCTTGTACATATTTGACATAGCTGAGATGATAATAATCCCTAATAATAACACCAAAACCTTAAGGATATATGCAAGGCATTATTTTAAGTTCTTGACAAGAATTAACTCATTTAACCCTCCTGAAGTAGGACTCTTATCTTACAGATGAGGAAACTGAGGCACAGAGAGATCAGCCTGCCTGAGTTCAAGGTCAGCAAGTAACAGGGCTAGGTTTTAGACCACTGTCCCTTCTATCATAGGTACAACTTATATATTCCTTTTTTCCCTATATGACAAATGTGCTTTCCCATGTTATGGCAGGAGCTGCTGAACCATTATTTTGGACCAAACCCAAGGCCTCATGTGCGCTAGGTAAACGCGCTGCTGCTGAACAACAGCCCCTGAAACATGATTTTAAAGGGTCGCCGGCTACTCCAAGTGGACAGACGACAGTTGACTCAGTCATTCCCCTGTTTGGAATATTTGGGATATTTTTTCCCTGAGTTTTCCTCAGCACAGCGGTGAGTGAACCCTCACTGAGAAGAGCCACGGGCCTCTGCGGTTTGCCCTCCTGGGAACGCACACCATCAGGACCACCGTGCAAAACGGGCCCAGCTCCTCACTGAGCCTTGAAAGCAAAAATCCTGGCCTTCTCCCCGCCACCCCCTGAGACAGAGCGCCTGGAATCAGCTCTGAGGAGACTCCCACTCGGAACCAAATATATCACAGATACAGCTACAACTGCAGAGCCAGAGAAGGTGGGCAGCAGGCCCCGCCCACCTGGCAGCACTCCTAACCCTCCCCACCTCCACAGCAAGCTTCCTGTGGGGATCAGGTGAGAGGTGCTTCCAGAGGCTTTGGGAACTGGAAAACCACACAGGCAAGGGGCTGTTGTTATTCTAACACATCACAGCTGCATTCCCTGCGGGGACTGCTAGGAGCCTGGCGTTTGTGGGAAGCCCTGGGGATATGGAGACAAACAAGAGAGGGAGCTCCACAGCTGCCCTGGGGGACAACATGGCCTGATGGCAGAGGACAGACCAGCATGGACACCCAGGGATGAGTGCTGGACAGGGGGAGGCATCAGGCACCTTCCTGGAGGAGGTGCTGTCCGGGCTGATGCCTGCAAGGGAAGAGCAGGAGGCGGAGAGAAGGACATAAAGCACACATGCCAAAGGGCAGAGGTCAAAGTGCCACCTTCTGGAAAGAACGGTGCGGTCAGGGGGTGTGGGCCCAGGGAGAAGTGGAGGGAAATGAGGCTGGCGGTGCAGACCATGCGCCATCTCCTTTCTAACCTGTTAGTCATCCCTGTTTAGAGAATGGGAACACATGCCACACCATGCCCTCCCCTGGGGCATGGTGTCACAACACCCCTTTTACAGCCCAAAGGTGGCCCAGCATGATAGGAAGGGACCCTCAGCACTGATGGCAGTCCTTAGAAGCCCCCTGCAAGGCTCTGCCTACCTTGGATCCCCCCTCTACTACCCTCCATGACACCCTTATCCCAGGCTTGGCCCAAAGCTCAGACTTGAAGATGGATCCCCGGGGAATTCCAGGAAATAACTTGCTATTTCCTGAGCACTATGAGGGACGGGGGTTCCCTTATTACTTCCATCTTTCCAGCCATCCTCCGAGGCTGGGGGTCATGACTCCATTTCACAGCAGAATGATAACCCTGGTCATTTGCGGGCTGTGGGCTGAGGGCTCAGGTTAACAGAGGTGTCCAAGAGACCAGGAAGAATTGCTGGTCCTCAGCCTCCCCGTGGGAATCTCAGACCCAAGGCCACATCTCTAACCCTCGATAGGGTGACAACAGAGACACAACCTCTGCTGGGGGGCCTTGCTGAGAAGCGTCCCCAAAGCAGGTAGCATGTGGACTGCACAGACGCTGCCATGACTGCCTTAGACCATGCTGGCCCTCCCCGTGCCCTGTGATAGCCAGGGACCCCTAGGTCATGGCTAGTCAGCTCTGCAGAGCAGGGCACGTGCCTCTGCCTCGGCCGGCGCTCGCTCACTCTCAGATGCACCATCAGCCTCGGAAACCTGGGACATCACGAAGGACAGGATGCCCTTGCCATGACTCTCCAAGGACAAACAACATAAAGGACAAACTGCTGAGGAGCCACGAAAATAGCCCATTCCCAGGCCCCTTCACTTGTTATTCCCATGATTTGTGTTCTCTTCCACACCAACCTCCCGCCACGCGTCCTCTGGGCACTGCTGAGCCCTTAGCACGGGCCGAGATGATTCTCCAGGGAGAGGTGTGGCATTAGCCACAGAGTAACCACTGCCCTTCAGGTTGAAACGTGTGCCCAGGACCTGCAAAGAGGACACCTTAGAAAACATGCCCAAAGCCACTTAAAATCCCTAGACATTGGTCCCCACCTGCAGACCTTACCCAGGAAGGAGAGCTGGCTCCGATCATTGTCCAGAGCCAGCTAGACACATTCTAGCTCAATGCCACGTCTCCCTTCTGCTCCAACCAAAGTCCCACCGCAGGGTCCTGTTCCCATCGCAGTTGTGGCTGTATCTGATTCTTTTGATGGAGAGCACAGGAATCCAGGGAGCCCGGAACACCTGGCCACTGTGTTCCCTGAGGTCAGGACTAGGGTTGGGTTATATCTGAAATCTCTCCACATTCATCACGGGAGTCATCACGGGAGTGGACGAGTCCAATCCCAGGGACGAAACACCCTGAGCTCCCAGGGTGGTCAGACACCAAGATGCAATCCTTTCCAGCTCAGCCGGATCCCAGGAAGAACCCAGCCTGGCACACCCTCTGGAATCTCAGAAATGCCCCCACAGCCCTCAGCCCCTCTCTGCCAGTGGTAGGAGCACAGTCAGGCTCCAGCTGCCCAGAGAATCTGCCCAGGGGCTTTCCCCAAGACCTCAGCCAGAAAGCAAGAGGGAAGTTCCTGCTGTGTGATTCCAGACAAGACCCTCGACCTTTCTGTGCCTTCATTTCTTCATAATTTCAGGAGATCAGTGAAGCTCATGGAGGGATTCTTATTTTTCTTCTTAACAAATATTTAGATGCTATTCTAGAGATGGCAACAAACAAGACAGATTGTCCTCAGGGAGCATCATCTTATGCTTCTGTTTCCCCACCTATTAAGTGGGGAATACAACAGTGCCTGCCTCACAGAGTCATCAAGAGCACAGAATAAACTAATCTATAGAAAAGCTCAGCACAGGGCCTGGCCATTCACACAGCCGGCAGATGTTGAGCTGTGGTGTAGTGTTCTTCCCTGGGCAGTCAGGAGCCGGCGAGATGGTAGATGTGGGGTATTTTAACTACACTCAGTGAGTATGAACAGGTGGCAGCTTCCTTCAGCTTTAGCTGTTATAATCAGCTCATTTTAGAGAGGAGGGGCCGAGGCGTGAGAGGTTGTAACTCATTTCAAATCTCACCATCACCAGACCCTGAAACAGGATTTCTTAGCCTGAGTACACCGTGGGCTGGACCGTCCACCGTGGGAGTGGTGCCAAAGTGCAGAAGTCAAAGTGTCTGCTCTGGGGGATGGTTCCTATCGTCATCCGTCATCCGGGCCTCTGCACACAAGAAGCCAAGGGCTCTACCCCTCCCACACAGTGCGAAAACCGGAAATGACTCCAGACCTTGCCAAAGTCCCCTGGAGGCTCAGACACTGCTCCAAATGGACCCTTGCACTCCTATTTCAAGAACCCCCCATGGTCTGACCCCAGCCTTCTTCTCTCCAACCCAAATACCCCCTGAAATACCTTGTTCCCACTACTCTCCAGAGGACCCACCTTTCTCAAGCAAACCCAAGCTTGCTCATCTCTGTCCCTACTTGGTCGCGTCTACACCAAGAGGGCCCCCCTCACTCCCCTCCAAGGTGGGCTGAAATCCCACTGGCTCCCTCCCCAGAACACACAGTCCATGCCCAGCCCTCATCACAACAGGGTCTCTCCATCTGTGTAACTAGTTCGGAGCACATCCGTCCTCTCCTCCTCCTGGGGTCCCACCCCCAACTACAGACTGAAGAACTTGAGCGCAGGGCTGGGACAGACTCAGCACCCAGCACAGGGCCAGGCACTCAGGGCTGGGTCTTTATGCATTTGGCTGTCACGGATGTGACTGGTGTCCAAGTGGCCTCAGGTACCTAGGGATGCTAAGGAGGTAACACCACCCAGACAAGTGGATTAAAAACACCCGTGGGACTGGGGTTGTGGCTCAGTGGTAGAGTACTTGCCCAGCACGTGTGAGGCACTAGGTTCAATTCTCAGCACTGCATATAAATAAATAAAATAAAGGTCCATTGATAACTAAAAAAATAAAAAAATAATTTAAAGAACAAAATAAAAACAAAAAAACGACCTGAGAGCTAGACTTGGGTTCAGTTTCTACTTCTGCTCCTTCCTAAGAACAGGTTACTTGTCCCCTCTGGGCCTCAGTTTCATTCCTCTGTGAAATGGGGATAATCTAGAGTGGCCCTGATTGATACAATTGCTGAGAGAATTAAATTAGAAAACATGCAGAACAATTATCACCGGGGCACACAGTAAAAATTAAAACACACGTAATGATAATATTGTGCTCATATACCCACCACACCTCCCTGATACCTGGTGGGATTTAATCAGTACCCTCACAGAGGAGGAAGCTGAGGGTCATAGGGGACCTAAGCAGAGGAGCAGTGCCCCTAGCTCCCACCCCAGTGCTCTCTGCTTCAAGGACCAGGATTCCAGGTGAAGGCTGGAGAGTGGGGATAGCACCTTCCCTTAGGTTCCCCTAGGGCCTGTCACTGGAACTTCTTGAATAGTGAGGAAACAGGGGACAGAGAACCAGGATGTGAAGACGCCGCGGGGGCAGGGAGGGCGGAGGGAGGCCCGCGGGCGGGAGGCCGCCAGACACAGTAAATAATTCACGCGGATGAACTGAGATAGCGCCGTGCGTGGGGGATGGAGTTCAGGTGGAGGAGGCTCAGACGGCTGCAGGGGACTGTGGTCTTCCGGGTTCAGACGGCAGAACTCTGGCGGCTCCGGCTGCCAGGAAAACGCAGCCCCAGGTGTCGCCCGGGTGCCACGCCCTCCCAGGGAGGGAGCCAGCTCCCCGGAACTGCCCCGCGGGGCAACCCGGCTGTCGGCCGCCTCCGCCCAGCGGTCTCCATGGCAACCAGCTGGCCTGGTCCAGGGTTCACGGGCAGCCGGCTCGGCGGCCTCCCCTCCCCCGCGGGAGGACGCTCTCCGACTCCGGTCCCTGCACCGGGGGCTTGGGCTGCCGGGCGCGCAGGGAAGCATCGGCCGTGACCCCGCCTTATATGGGAGCGACTGGGACCACGGAATCCCAGCCCCCGCACTTTGCAGCTGTGGGACAGCCTCAGGCAGGTGACCTTGCCGCTCTGAGCCTCAGTGTCCCTTAGCTGGGGTGACAATCGTGTAACTGCGTTATAGGGTTGTGTGCAAAGTCAATGATCTAAACGCCCAAAGTGCAGACCGTTACTGGTCTGTAGCCAGGGCCGGTGCAAACTGTCCCCGCTGAGAAACCGAGTCCCGGAGACCTGCGGGTGCCGCGGGTCACACCGCCTGCCGCTGGCCGACCTGGGGCTGGAACGCAGTGGCCCAGGGTGGATGCTGGAGGCCTGCTATTGGGGTTGCCCCAAGGGTTGCCTACGCTTCCTGTGGGGCCCCCCGCCCCCCCCCCCCGCCCCTCTTCAAGTTCACAGTCATTGAAAGGTCACCGGCCAGGCAGTGAGGTCCCTGAACCGGAAGAGGCCTCGCGGGTAGCCGCCGGGTCCCCCAGGGCCAAGCTCGCGGACCGCCCCTCCACGCCCGCCAGAGAGTTGGTGAATGAATATGGATTTAATTAATCAATTACTCTGCGTCTTCTACCAAACACCCTCCCAAAGCAAGTGCCTGGAGCTCTCGGCCGTCGGCCCGCTGACGGGACACCCGCTCCCCCGACCGTGTCCTTCCCTCGCCGCTGCCCGGCCCCGCCCCGCCCCGCCCCCAGTCGCACCCGGTCCCAGGGCCTTTCTGGTAGGATTTCCCATGGCACGTTTCCCGGGTTCCCCTCCTCCCTCATCCCGTCCTCCCTGACTTCCCTCCCCCTCGGTGACCCTTTGTCCTCGAAACAGCTGTTTCTGGGTCAAAGACCATTCTCTGGGCTCCAGGGGAGTCTACTTCCCCGGGCTTGGGGACAAATCCCTCCAATGTGAGGCCAGCAAGGTGGGCCAAATCCTCACCCCAGACCTGAGGCGCACGGATGGGCCAGCGCTAGCGAGGTGGGGGTGGGAGAGGCTCAGGGGCTGGATTTCTGGGACTCTTGGTCCCTCTGGGGAGGGGCTTCGGACACAGGATCTCTGTCCCCAAGGGCTACCCCACAAGCTCCAGCCCAATTGCCAGGTTTCCTCGGTGACCCTGCCACTGGGGATTTGTTTTTGCCGACAGTTTGAGAGAATCTCTGTTGCTGGAATAATGACAGTCTCTCCCCCCCCCCTTCCCTCCAATAGGCAGATTTTATAAACCAGAGCAGCTGCCTGAAGGTTTCCAAGGAAAAAATTCTGCACAGTTTCTAACCAGGGTGACAGTTCCCCCACAGGAAGTTGCTTTTATTAATTTTTTAATATCTATCTCTCTCTCTCTCTCTCTCTCTCTCTCTCTCTCTCTCTCTGTCTCTCTCTCTCAGTAAGGCTCCATCTATCTGTCACCAGGCAGTACCTTGGGCGTTGTGGATGTTTAGGGTCCTGTTCACCCCCCATCCCCCCTACCCCACCCTCTTCCCCCCAATGCATGATTACATCTAAACCACAGGGAGTTTGCTCAACACAGGGGCAAAGATCGAACCACTGAAAAATGGGTCACTCCAATCGCCTGTGCAGAAGAATCCCAAATAATTTATGGAGGTATTTCTCCCTGAAGGAGGAGGAGCAGAATTCCCTGCTTCTTAAGTGTGGGCTTAGCATAATGATTTCCTTCTAAGAGCACTGTATGGAAAGGGAGCAAGAAGAGTCACTTAGCAATACAGAAATCTGACAAGCACCACTCCAGGCTGGCTGGTAAAAGGGAGCATCGCCTGTGATGAGTCATGTCTGTAGCGTGTGCTCCTGATATGATGTGCTGAGAATGGCCTGTCCCCGCCATGGTCTTCCTCCCCAAACCCCAAACCCCAGGTGAACCTTGAGAAAAGCATCAGACAAACCAGAGTGGAGGACGTAAAATGCCTCTCAAGTGTCCCCCTAAAATAAGGCAAGTCTGAGAAATGGACACGGCCCAGAGGAGCCTCAGGCCTGGTGACAGATGCTGTGTGGTATTTTAGGTAGAATCCCCCGCAAGGAAGGACAATAGGTACAAGCTACTAAAATCTGAATAGACAGTGGGGTTCATAGGAATGTGCCCATGGGGACTCCTTAATCGTGACAATGTGCCACGATTGTAAACAACAGAAGAAACTGGGTCGTCGTGCACGGCAACTCTCCACCATCTCCACAGCTTTTCTGTACACCTAAACCCATTCTAGAATAACAAGGTTTTAAATGGATCACAGGTTTGCATTTCAGGCAGTCCCCAAGACTTTTGGTTCCTTCTTTTTGCCAGCACTAAGAATCTGAGCTGCTGATTTTGGGGGTGTCCAAACCCCCAGATCTCAATCTCCACTTCCATAAGAAATAGGATCATTTTCAAGCCCGGGGGGGGGGGGCATTTTGTTCACTATTGTGGTGTCAGGCACACAGCAGGTGCTCAATCAATGTTTGTCAAATGAATGAAACTGGAAGAGGTCGGTGGAAGGAAGGGATCCAAGCAGAAAGCCAAGCTCAGCCCTTGCCAGGCCAGGAAGAGCTTCCCTCCCACTCTCCATCCACAGGGAAAGAGTTCCGCAGTCTGGTGGGAAGAGGGCAGGCCACTTCCTGGACACTGGACACAGTTCCTGGACACTGCCTTTGGAGAGCAAGCAGAGGGATTTCCTTAGGAGTGTGGAGATAATGAGAGGCAGACTGGCCCTCCCAAAACATTCCCTATGTCCTCATCCAAACTCCCACCTTCCAACCTCAAAGGGCCACCACGGTCCCTCAGTCCAGATGCCAAAAACTATCTGCAAAGAAGCTTCTTGGAGTCAGAACTGTTTGCCAGGTCCTAGGTGCTGTGCCGCCGGGGGGAAGGCACCCCAGGGACAGGACGATATCACACAGCAGGCGCTTCTCATTGTTCACATTGGTGGCCACCATTTACTGTGTACCTGACCTCAGGTGGAGGAGGTGCAAGCTGCTCCCATCGTGAGGATCATCAACTCCATTTTGTAGAAGAAACAGAGACCCCGAGAGCTTAAGAAATACTCCCGAGTCACAACTAGAAAGTATAGGGTAGAGTTTTTAAATCCAAGTTATATTAGCCCCAAATCCACTCACTGCCCCCTCAACATCTGTCCCCTTCCCCTAGACCAGAGCCTTCGCCCAGGCCCTGCTCTCCAAGAGGCACCCCATGCTCGTTCCTTTGTCTGCAGCCTGCAGACAATTGTCATTTTTAAGTCTCTTTGTTTTAAAACTCAGTTTGCCCATTTCCACCTTAGAAGTGCTTCTTGATATTCCTTCAGGCCAGCACCCTGGACAGACCATGCAAGCAGAATCCAGGGAGACGTTTGCTTCTTAGCAGCATGCAGCCCTGGGTGCTCCAGAGGAGGCTTGAGTGTTTAGAGATCCCCTCCCCCATCTTGCTCTTTTAATAGCCTTTTCCATATTGATTGCTACCTATTCAGATATTTCAAATATGTCCTGTGCTTGGTATAATTTGATATCTGTCCAGTCCCTAAAGGGCCTTCCCAACAAATGTTCACACGATGTTACAGTCTGCTTAAAAGATTTATATTCCCTTTGGCTGAATAGAGACACAGAGAAAGGTAGACTCTTTGTCTTCCCAGGCAGGGGACCTGTGGTCACTGATGGGGCAGCCTCCAGCAGGTCCCGTTTAATATATCACTTATTAAAATGGACCCGCAGCCATGGCCCAGGGCTCCCGAGCTGCCCCCTTCCCAGCAGAGGACAGCTCCAGGCATAACTGACCATATCCAAGACTTGCCCCCACCCCAGCCCACCCCGACACACTCCTCTGTTGTACAGAATGACAGAGATGGCCAGGGCTTCTAGACAACAACCAACAAAAGGACCTCTAAGGGCTGAAGGACATGGTTGCAGCTGGGTCTGAGCCTGGGTTTGGGGTCAGATGGCTCTGCGTTCCAGTGCTTCCTCTGCATCATACTGAGTCACCTCACACTAGTTACTTACCCTTTCTGAGCCCTGCCTCCCACTGTATAAACAGAGTAATAATAGTGCCTCTTCATGCCACTGGTGGGAGCCTGATATACAGGAAAATTCAGGTGGAGGCTGTGTGGTCCTTTTAGCCCCTCTGGGGCCTCAACTTTTTAACTAGCTGAAGGCAGTCAGTCCCTCTGGGTTTCCAGGGTTGCTGGGGCTGTGGTGTGGGAAAGAACTCAGTAATTGCACTGTGCTTGAATCAGGTGGTCAGGGGCAGCAACCTGGGCATGGACCGAAACTGTTTTTTGAATCTTCTCAAGTGGCTCCTGCCCCTGCTGGACAACCGATGTCCAAACTGAAGGTTGGCCCTGCCCCTAACTCTCCAGGCAGCACCCCTGGGACTTCCAGGGGGAAAAAGCAGAGGATCGGTATGCTCCTTAGTACCTAAAGACCCTCAGCTCCAAGGCATTGGAGGTGCCCAGGGTCAGCAGGGAAGAGAGCCAGGGTCAAGAGGAGGGTCATGTGGCTGGGGAAACCAAGCTGGCATTCCCAACCAGTCACCCCGCTGGCCTGCCAGCTCCAGCTTCCCCGGTGTCCTCTTAACCGCAGCTCAGAGGAACCCTGGGCTGGAAGCTAAGGCCGGGGGGCCTCCACTGCCTGAGAAGGGGGATGAGACATCACCCTCCCCCATGGGCCCCTGCAGCCCCTTCTTCTCACCCCCTCCTGGGGACTGTTACCTGATGTCTGAGTCACACTGAGGCTCCTGTCACTGTGAGCTGTGTTGTGACTCCTCGGCTGACAGTTTCATAACAAACACATTAAAAGCTCCCTGCACTGGGGTTTCTGGATGTGAAACAGCCAGGAGAAAAATCTCCTGGCCTTTCTTCCCAAAGCCTCTTGCTCCAGAGGCCTGACCCACAACCGTGAACTGCCCCTGAGAGGCTGGGATGTTTTCGTAACAAGCCTCGGGAAGGGGTGACTGGGCTCATCCTCATGCAAGGACCAAGGAGCTCTGGAAGGTGAAGGTGCAGAGAAAGAGCTAAGCTCATCCTCAGCCCTGCCTTGGAGGACAGGTGGCCCTCAGTGACCCGTTAAGTGGACATAGATTGACCCAACACTGAATGCTTCTGCATGCTGAGTGTCGTTCCTGCTCCCCTCCACCCTATGAAGTTGGTGCTGACTTATCCCCACTTGACAGATTAGGCAACTGAGACTTGAAGATTTGACAGCGTGTTCAAGTTCATAGAGCTGGGATCTGAATGAGTCTGACACCCTCTAAGCACCACTCTAAACAAGGCTGCCTGCCTGCCAGCCATCCTCTCCTCACCATCCAAGGATGGCAGAGGCCTTGGGGAAGCAGAGAATTCAGCCTGCAAATTTAAAATGGAGTGAACTTGTCCTTTGGGTAAGGACTTGCCCATTCAGCCCATCTTCCCTCCCACAGGAGGCTACCCACAGTGCCCCCCAGAGGACCCCCCACAA
This sequence comes from Marmota monax, assembly GCF_021218885.2. Classification (NCBI taxonomy): domain Eukaryota; kingdom Metazoa; phylum Chordata; class Mammalia; order Rodentia; family Sciuridae; genus Marmota; species Marmota monax. Next base: position 25,319,924 of record NW_026694432.1, on the reverse strand, counting down.
TGTGTTTTTGCCTCACAAGCCAAAACCACCATCCTTTCCTTCCGGACTGCAACCAGCAAATTGACAGCAAGTCCCTCAGAACCAAAGTGGAGGAAAGAGAGGAGAGAGACACAGGAACGGTAATTTTATTGTACATTGGAGAAATAGCCCTGTGTGCTGGTTCAAGGTGCAACATACAGAATATCCAATTTAAGAAAATAAGGAACCAGGAAAGAAAGGGAGGGGAAACCTCTTGAGGTCCAAAGTTGCAAACAAAAAATGGTAAAAGATTCCTCACGCAAGAGGCATTTTTGCAAATACCATGCAAAACAGGCAGCTGCTGTGCCTTAGAGAATCCCTATAAATAACAGAAGACTCCAAGCATTCCTTTATGTGGACTCAGAGCACAGGGAAAAGGAAGGAAACAAAATGCCTTTTGGCATTTCAAGATATTTGGCACTCTTGTGATTACATTTTTTTTTTTTTACAGTCCATTAGAGAGAATAAACTGACACAATATTAGAGAAAAAAACAGGCGGCTCAAACAACAGACTGCAGCGGGGAGGTTAGAAAAAGCTCAAGCATTTTTTTTTCTTTGTTTTTCGTGTTTGTTTTTTTCTGACATATAAAATGTGTCCATTTGCATTAACTTGGGCAAATAGCTTGCAGCAACAAAGAAACACAAGCTTTACAATTCATTTTAAAATAAGACAAGGATCCTTTCTATGTATCATTCCTTAGAAAAGTTATCTTCTTGTTTTAAACACATTCCTGATAACTTCAAAAGATGACCAAAATAAAACAGTATCTACAGAGATCATTTTCTGATTTTTTTGTACATCCAAAGTTAACAACATAAAAAAATAAAACTAGACAGCATTTCACATCCAAGTGCACAGAATCATTTTTGCAAGATTAAATAATGTAAACATTGGGAACAGCCAAATCAGCGAAGAATACCAACACCTCATCCGGTGTTGCCGCTTCGTTAAGTGGTTCAAAATCCAGATCTATAATTGCGCAATATTCACGGTATAGAAAAAGAAATAGATATTAATTTGACAAATAGCTGCAACTGAGACTTCTTTTTTATTTCTTTATATGTGTATATAGTGATTTAATTTTTTTAATTTTATGTATTTTATTTTTATTTTTGCAGAGGAGCCCAGAGCCGCCGCCTCCTCCTCCTCCTCCTCCTCCTCCTCCTCCTCCTCCTCCTCCTCCTCCTCCACACGCCTCATCTGTCTCCAGGCCGGCCTGACAGGAGACACAGGTTGTTGATTTCATCGTGGGTAGCAAGCTAGTAATAAATTGCAAAGTGCTTTCTCTTTTTCATGCTTTTTGCCAATAACTGCTCCCGCCGCGGTTCTTATTCTTTCCCTTAACTCATTGTCTTTGGGGGAGTTAGACACCCGGAGGTGCCTTGTCGGTCATATTTTTCAGCACGTCATCAATCCTATCATCTTCAATAACAACTGCAAAAAAGGGGGGGAAAAGAGAGGTGAGCACGCTTGGGCCCTGCCAGGGGTCTTAGATGTTTCGTGTGCCGCCAAGTAGGGAGGGGGGAGAGGGAGAGGGAGGAGGGCTCACTGCCGGGTGAGACAGCCCCCTCCTCCTCGGAGGCTGCCTAGGGACCCTTTACAGCCAGGCTCTAAACTGCGCTACCCCCGCCCCCCATGCTGGGTGCCAGCTGAATGGTGCAAAAAAGGAAGCCGAGAGGTCGCGAACGCAGCAGCCGGCTGCAGCCAGCGAGCGCTCTGGCCGCGTCCTTCCCCCACCCGGTGCATATTATTGAGAAAGGAGGCTCCTTCGCAGAGAAGGGAGAGGAGTGGGAGCCCCGGGTCTCCGAGGCTCTGAGCCCCCCGCGGATGTCCCCAGCGCAGAGCGCGTGGCCAAGGCTGAGTGCGGAGGTGCGGAAGAGCCAGGAGGGGACGCCAGGGCCGGTTCCCACCGCGAGAGAGCTGGCGGAGGGTTCGGTCCTGGCCTGGGCCGGCGGCCTCCAGCCCTTGACTCTCCGGGTGGCTGCAAAGGACAGTCTTCCTTCGCCGCCTGCCCGGGGCTCTGCCTCTCTCACCATCTCGACCTAGCCGAGGCTTTCTCAGTCCCTCGGCGCGACGGTCGCCTCTTGAGATCTCGGGGTCTCTACGTCAGGGGTGCCGCTCACGCTCATTGTTACACTGCTTCCCCGTCCTCCCGAGACCTGCGTCCCAGGCTCCGGCTCTCCCGCTGCAGCTGCCCCCAGAGCTTTGTCCCCGGCTCTCAGCCGACCTCGTTGTCCCGCGTACCCGCTCCCGTCCACCGCTACGTCTCAGTCTCTCCTGACAGCCGTCGGGCAACCTCCTGTCCCCGCGTCTCTGGAGCTCCTCTCGGAACCTCCCGGCGTCTCGGTCTCACTGGGGTTTCTCCAGCTCCCGAGCCGAGCGCCGAGCCGTGGCAACTCCCCACCAGCTCCCTTTACCAACTAACACGAAAGCCCGTGCGACCCGAGTGCCCCTAGCCACCGCGGCAGGAGTGGGAGCCTCCCCTACGCGGTTTCCCACGCCGTTCCTTGGGGGACCCTGGGACCTTCCCCCAGGACAGTACAGCGAGCGCAGCTGCGACTCCACTGCGCAAAAGAAGGGGGGTGAGAAATAAAAAAGCAAACTTTGACGCGGGTGGGGAGCGGGTATAACCCTTCGGCCTCCGCCGCAGCTAAAGGCCGCCACGCCCCCGGTGGACCCCACTCGGGATCCAACTGAGGGGGACGCCTACCCTTGGTCTGCCCCAACCCGACCCGCAGTGCGGGATCCCCCAATTCTGCGGGAGGGGACTCCATCCGGTTCGAACAGGCTCTGGTGTTCGGGAGACCCCTGCAAGCCTCCGCCAGGCCGCAGCGCCGGAAGAAGGAAGGAGGTGTCGGGGAAGGGACTGAGAACTCACCCCGCTTGCTCCGGCCGATCTGGCCCAGTTTGGGCGGCCGCTTGTTCTGCCCGGCGCCGAAGAAGTTGTTGGTGTCCTGCAGGCGGCACGAGAAGATCTGGCCCACGTCGCCGCCGTCGCCGTAGGGGCTCAGCTTCTCGTCGCCGTAGGGCAGCACCTCCGACATGGTCGCGTCCGGGGGCTCCGCGGCGGCACCACCTCCGCCCGCGTCCCCGCCCGCGGCGGACAGGGTCAGCGGCGCTGGGGCCGGGGGCGGCCGGCCGGGGTCGGCCCGCGGGCTGCGGCGGCGGCGGCGCCGGCGAGAGGCTGGGGGACACCGCTAGGGCAAGAGCGCGCAGCCGGCGCGAGCGACCCAACGAGCGCCCGCAGCTGCGCTGCGCTGCGCTCGGGCTCCGCGCGCGAGTGGCTGCTGCTCCGGCCGAGGAGAGCAGGACTCACATCCTCGGCGCTCTGGGGCGCTGGGCGGGGGCCGGCCGGGCGGGGCCGCGAGCCGGGAGGGAGGAGGGTGTCCCTGCGAGCCCGGAGGGCGCGGGACCCAGGAGGGCGCACCCGGGGAGCCGGGCGGGCCGGTCCTGCGGCTGGTGCGGGCGGCGGCGCTGGATCCGAGAGGCTGACTGGGGAGCTGCAAGCCGCGGGGCTGCGAGGGGCGGAGGGGGAGGGGAGGAGGGAGGGCGGGGGGAGGAAACCCGGAGGGAGGGAGGGGGAGAGAAACCAAGAGGGAGAGGGAGAAAAACAGAGACAGAGAGAAAGGAAGGCAGGGGAAGCAAAAGAGGGAGACAGAGAGAGGGGGGGAGAGGAAGGAGAGAAAGAGAAAACGGGGGGGGCTAGATCTAGAGCGGAAAGGCAGAGGGAAGAGACCGGGGAGGAGAGGGAGCGGGAGGGAAAGAGAGGGTCGGAGAGGGAAAGAGGGAGGAGAGCGGGAGAAGGAGGCAGGGGCCGCGGAGCCAGCCAGCGAGCTGCGAACCAGAAATGCCGGCCGCGGCGCCGAGCGAGGCGCGGGAGGAGGGCGGGGAGGAGGGGACCCGCGGGCCGGGGGAGAGATCCCTGGAAGCCGAGCGACGTCACGGGGCCGCGCTGGCTTCCTGCCCCCGCCCCCAGCACCCGCTGTCCCGCCCGCGCGGCGGGCCCGGTGCGCCCCGCCCCGGCCCGCGCCCCTCCCTCCGGGTGTTTACCCGGCCCCGAGCCGGTGCGCGCCGGCTCCGAGCCCCGCCAGCCCCAGCTTTGCCTCCTGAGGGCAGCTGCGGGGAGAGGACCCGCGATGCACAGGCGGGGAAGGACGCGGATCCGATACTGACCTCCCTGGAGGCCAGAGGCCAGGGCAAAAGATCCGAGAGCACCGGGGCGACACACGGACAGAGCCTCCCTCGTCCTGGTCCCCTACCACACTTGAGCCCCACTGCAGACCTTCACCCCTCAGCGGCTAGAACTTCACCCCCGGCCCCGGGTCCACTGCGTAGGCCCTGAAGGCCCTGCTCCCCCCACCCTGCCCCGCGACGCCGGGCTCCCGCGGGGCCTCGGGTGGGAGGAGGGGGAGGGAAGGCAGCCCCGCCTCCGGCAGGAGAGGGGAGCGCCTCATTAGGCCGGGCTTGCCCGGGTTGCCCGACTTTCGGCGCCTCCTTTCTCCGCCGGGGACGTCCCGGGCCTGCCTTACTCTGCCCCCGGGGACCTCCTTTCCAGCAACAACCATGAACCCTGGCAAGAGACTATGGCCTGAGCCGAGGAGTAGGCTCCTCTATCCCATGGGGGAGAGTGGGACAACCCCAGAGGCCTGGGAGGCGCATCTGCCAAGCAGATGGTAACTCTGAGGGAGCAAGGTGCGTGAGGAGCGCTCATTATCCTCGCCCGGAGCCAGCAGCACCTGCTCTCCCCCCAGAGACCCGCACTGCTCAGCAGAACCGGCCTAATCTTGTACAGGGGCAACCAGCCCAAGGTCACGCAACCTGCTAGAAACACATCCAGGTCGCCAGGTGAACTCTCACCTGGCTCAAACTGCAAGAGGTTGACCGTGAAAGAGCACCGTCAGCCTCACTCTCCCCTCCATAGTTAGAACTCTGGTGGGACCTGACTGGAGGGAAAAGTGGGTGGCCGTTTAATGGTCTGTGGAGTAAAGACAACCTGAAAGGAGCCAAACCCTGTTAAAGGACTGGCTGGCTTCCAGAGGCCAGAGCTCCTGGGGAGGAGAGGGAAGCCAGGCAATGTGGCAGATGGGATAAGCACGACCTTTGGGTTTGACCCATGACCTGTGTTTGAATCCCAGCCCTGACATTTGCTAATTGTGAGACTTGGGGCAAATCATCTATCCTCTCTGAAATTCCACAGCCTCAGCTGTAAGATGGGGCACACGCCTGGCTAGCTAGCTGCCTGAGGTGCCTTGCCCTTCCCGGCAGTAATAAGGGGGAAAGTGAAATGAGGCTGGCTGAGAGTGGACGAGCAATAAACACTTAGAAATCACTTAATGGGTGAGAAAGAGCAGTAGCACTTCACTCCTTGTCATTTCAGAGCCATCTGAGGGGGAGGATCCCTAGAGATTACCTAGCCCAACCCTGTAATTTTCATGTGGGGAGCAGAAGCCAAGAGGGTTGGGGCTAGCCCCAAATCCCATGACTTGTCCATGGCAGGAGCAGCAGGTCTCCAGGTCACCTCTGCTCTGCTGCACAGCAACCTGTCTCCATTCATTAAGGCTCTACCAAGCATCTGCTTCCAGGTTGGCTTCAAGGCCAAATGCTGGAAGAGAAAGCAAGAGCATAGCAAGCAGGATGATAAAGTCACAAGAAGCTCTTACATTTGTATTAGGCTGTTTTTCCCCCAAAGCATCTTTACAGCCATTCTCCACCTTGCTTCTCAAAATAAAATACCTCTCAAGGTACAAAGAGGCATTGCATCCCTGTTTAACTGATGTAGCAGAAAGAGGCTAAGTGACTTACCCAAGGTCAGAAGCTAGCGATGGAGCCAGGAGAAGCCACTCTTCCAGCTGTGATTTCAGGTGCTGGGAGGGAACTCCCTGCAATGGTGGCAGCATGTAAAGCTAGACCACCCACTCATCTGGCTCCTTCCTTGCTGCTGAACAGTGGGAAGCAATTTACACACTGAGCATGTACCATGGCCAAAAGACACAGAGAGGTCCAAGAATCCAGGCACACAGAGCAGGTAAGAGCAAGAAGCCAGTTATAAATCCCAGCTGTTCTTAACTTCACCTTGCTTTGTCCAAACAAGGTCAGAAGTGGCAGCATCTCACCCAATTCAGTACCCACTCTGTCATGACACACACCCCGCCTGAACATGTGGCCCTTGACAAACTGAAAAGGTCTCCTTGACTATTATCTCCTGAATAATCAACCTTCAGAAATGGGAGTCTCTGGCCCATTTAACAGATGAGGTAGCTGGAGGTTAGGTGATCTCTGCAAGGTCACATAGAAATTTCACAAGGAAAAGAGTCAGAATGGCATCTCTCTACTTCTACTCCTCCCAGCTGTCTTTATTACAAAGGCCTCACTTAATCTTCCATTACTTCCATCTTCAGAGTACATCCGTCCATCCTGGGATTCCATTCCTACTGTCTCTCCCCACCCCAGATGCCAAGTGGCTGGCTCTGAGTCAGAAGCCCAGGCCTGTGTTGAAGATGCCAGATCCAGGAGAAGGAAAGGACCAAGAAAGGCTGCCTTCCCTGGTGCCCAGCAAGGAACCCAGTAGTGCACAGTCAGGAGCAGTAGACCAAGGTGAAGAGTTCCCAGAGGTGGTCAAGTTCAAATCCCTGCTCTGTGATCTTTCACTTCTCGGTGCCTCAGTTTCCTCACTTGTCAATTGAGGATATAATCATCCTACTCAGTGGTTTATGCTAAAAAAGTTCAAACATACATCATGCCTGGCACATAGTACATCCTCCATAAGTATTGTTATTATTATTAGCCACTGACTCTCTTTGTGGCTTTTAATAAACTGCCTCTTCTCTTCAGTCCTCTGACTTTACATCATAAAATAGGAAAGATCCCATCTTTTTTTTCAAGTCTCCTAAATTTAAAGTAGATACACAAAGGTGGGGGTCACAGAGCCCTCCCTACCTCTCAGCTTTCCCTTTGAAATTCACCTAAAACTCCTTCACAGAAAATTTAATTGCAGGACTCTGGAATTAAAAATCACAAGCCTGAACCATCTCCTCAGGCTTGGCCCTTTCAGTACAGACATTCAAGGATTGAAACACTGCAAATGAAGCCCCTACTGCTCTCTGAGCCCTAGGCTACAACTGTGGGGTACTGGGGAAGGCCAGCCCAGCAAGGCCCAGCATGAAATAGAGGTTCCCTCTGTTCCCATCCCATCCCTCCTGTCAAGATGAGGAGACTGAGGCACAGGTAGCAGCATCAGTGATAAGACCCATTGGACAGCCCTGCAGGGCATCCATGGGCAGGCCAGGACTAGGCCCCTGAAGGGATAGAGCTGGGAGTGCCAAGCCTTGCCAGGACTGGCTCAGACCCTAGATGATGCGGGGGAAGGATAAGATGCAGTCCACGTCAGTGGCCAGCCGGTCACCTCCAGAGAGGCTAAGAGGCCACCCAGCAGGAATGGCCACTGCAAGCCATAGTCACTGGAACTCTGGTGGCAGCCAGTTCCCCACCTTCCTGGAAAGGCAGAGCCTCTGCCGATGTCACTACTGCACACAGGGAACAAGGAGTAAACACCTTGGCTGAGCGAGGGGCTTGGATCTAGATACAGGAGCATTCAGGGAGCATCTGCGGTGGCCCCTGCGCCAGGCCCAGCCACTCCCAGTTCAGTCAGCTTTGCTGTCGCCATTTGTCCAATCATAGGCCCTTTTTTTATTTTTGAATGGAAAATAAAAGGGAATCCACTGGAGCTACTGGAGCTTCGGTTCCTACCATTTGGGCCTCCTACCCCCAGTGGGTCCCCCAAAGAATGGCCAAAACTTTGCAGGCTCAGTTTGTAAACCACTTCTAGAGTCCATCTAGCCTGACCCCCTCACATTACAGTGGAGAAACGGAGGCCCAGGAGGGGAAGGGCAGAACCCAGGTCTCCCCTGTTACAGTCTCGATTCCTACCACCTCATCCTTTCCTACCGCCTTGTCGCTCCTTATGCTCAGAGTCACAAGCGGGGAGGGAATCCTGGCCACGCACCACCAGTTGCAATATCAAAGAGATTTTGGTTCAACAATGGATTTTGTGTTCTTCTTTAAAATGAAAAGATCATAGTCATTTTAAAGTTTTTATTATGCCCACAAAACTTAGGTCCCATGCGCTCTCAGGCAGACAACAGACAGTCAGGGGAGTGTAGAAACCAAATGTCACCATGATGGGAGTGAGGTCCCCATTCACTGGCGGGGGGGGGGGGGCAATTCTGCCACCTGCCTGTGCCCTCCCCCATCATTCCATGTCAACAGCTTGGGTTTGGGAACTCTGAGGAGAAATTACCCATAATCCCCAGCCCCAGCCTGGCTGATGGGAGTTGCTGGGGCTGATTGTGGCCTCTATGCTACAGACAAGGGCTTTCAGGCCAGAAAAGCTGAGTGGCAGCCCAAAGTCACATAGCTGATGGATGAGAGGCAGCCGGTCCCATCCCAGAGGCCACTCTCTCCACTGTTGGGTGTCACTGCCCAGGGGATGTAGATTAGATAGCCCAGACCTGTCACAGGCCAAGGACTCCCCAGGAGGGAATCAATGAAGGAGACCATTCTCTTTCCCAATTTCCAGGAAACCTAAGGTCCTCCCAATCTGGATAAGGCTGGATCCTGTCCTGGGACAACCCAAAAGCTTTTGGGGCAGGGGTACCAGGGATTGAACCCAGGGCCACTCAACCACTGAGCCCCATCCCCAGCCCTATTTTGTATTTTATTTATTGACAGGGTCTCATTGAGTTACTTGGCCCCTCGCTGTGGCCTCATGATCCTCCTGCCTCAGCCTCCCAAACTGCTCAGATTACAGGATCATGCCTCTGTGCCCAGTGAACAGAACAGCTTTTTATACCTTAAGCCCAGAGGCAGCAGGACCAACCAAGGAGACGCCAGAAATCTGGGCTCAGACCCACTAGGGTCTGATCAGAGATGTGGCCACAACCTGCTGAGCCCAGATCCCACCAAGGAGGCTGGTCATGCTCAGCTTCAGACCTTTCAATTTATTTTTCAAACACTTTATTTAAATTTATTTATTCATTAAGCACTTTCCCATCCCATGGATGTGAAATTGATGCCCATGATAACCCCACAGGGTGGCAAGGCAAAGCAAGGATATCTCTTTTGTGTGGTGGGAAAGGTGAGTCCCAGAAGAGGAAGATGAGCTGCCCATCTGGGGACAGAGCCACCAGCACCACAGCCAACTCTCTCAACAATCAACACAGTTCCCTGCTCCTATATCTGGAGAAGGACAAGTCAAGTGAAGGTCAACTAGGAGACCTGAGTCCAATCCCAGCTCCATGCCCCACTATCTGCATCACCTAAGTGACCTTGAGGTAGTCACTGCTCTTTTTGAGCTATAAAATTAGGGTGTGTCTCAGAAGACATGCAGACAGAGTCATTAGAGTAAGGGCAGGGAAGAGTTTCATGCGGAGAGTCCCTCCAGGTAGCCCATAGGGCCTGCAGGGGTGGACAGAGGGTCTCTTCTTCGTAGAAAGAGAACTTCCTGTGGAATAGGGAGAGCAGAGGCCTAGGGATACTCTCCACACAGGCACAGAGGCCCCACTGGGCCCAAACCTAGACTGAGCAGGGGATGGCAGCAGGGGGCCATCTGGGCTGAGAGGAAGGTGGAGCACAGTCAAAGTAGCTGTGGCTTGAGACACTCTCACAGAATCAGAGCTGAGGAACCTCCAAGAGGAAGACAGCTACACAGAGGAAGAAACCTGTCCACGTGCTCAGAGGCAAGAGACAGCAGAAAAGGAGCAAAACTACCAACCCATGGAGGGATGGGACACAGAGGGCCAGGGAAGAGGAAGTGAGACCACAGGGGGAAGCTCGAAGCAGGAGAGAAACAGCAACAGGCCAGGACAGGACCGAGGGAGATGAGCCAGGAAAGAACCCGTCAGGGAGAAGCAGAATTTCTCACAGAAGAAAATCAATCTAAAATCTCTGTCATACAGTTTTTTCCAAACCTCCTCCTTTCCCAGTGTGAAGTCATTTGCGTATTTTAAGAACGTGCAATGCATTATGCATATCTCGTTTTTTGTTTAAAGAAATCATGGTTAATGTATTTGAAGACCTGAATGCCTGGAAAATTATAGAGAAAGAAATATGGGAAATTTCCCCCCTTGGAATTTTCTGGGTGTGTCAAAACTTTCACAGCTGCAATCAGTTCCTTGATGAGCTGGGCAGAGGAAGGAGGAGAGTGGAGAGAGGATTTCTGCTTCAGCCTTCCCAGGCTGAGTCACACTGGTCCTGGGACCAGCGGCCCAGCATCCTCCCTAGACTTCTCAGGCCTGGTCCACAGGCCTCAAGGAAGAGACTGGCACAGGCCTCTCTTTGCACAACCTGTTTCTCCTCCAAGTTGTCCGGCTGCCTCAACTGCAGGGTCACAGTGCCACCTGGCGGTCGTGGAAGAGACTGCCATATAGGAGGGGTCCCACTGCACACCCTGGGGCTGGGGAAGATAGGAAGAAAGGCAGCCCAGGAGCAAGCTATTGCCAGTAGGAAGCACTACCCTACCGGGCACCTTAAATACTGAGCGGAGGCTCTGAGGGGGCCAGGCTGCGATTATGGTAATTTGGACATTAACACTAGGATGACCTCATTTGTACCCCCAGGTCTAGGGAGCATTCAGATTCCAGATGCAAAGTGCCTGGCACAGTTAAGTTTTCAATCAGTGTTTGTCCAGTTCAGCGGTGGCCCTCCAAAGCCATTTCCCAAAGCAGACACCTTTGGCTTTGAGGCCCCCAATGTTAGGTGATGACTCAGGCAGGGACAGGGATGAAGAGCAAAGGACCTGGGGCCTCCTCAGCCCCTCTGAGCAGCGCCTGCCCCATCTCAGGGAAGGGAAATGCCAAGTCCCTCGGTGGCATCTGGAAAACAATAAGGCAGCTGCAGGGAAGTGACTAATGAGCACTTCAGGGAGCAGTTGGGGACATCATGCATGGAAACTTATCTCATTCAAAATGGATAACTTCACACTCTCTAATTAGAGAGAAAATGTGCTGTGCGCCCCAGCTCAGCTTTCTGAGAACACAGGCCGTGGCACAGCTAGCCAGGAGGGAGTCACGTCTCATCTCTCAGCCCCACCACCCCACAGGAGGGCTTCAAAACGCCCTTCCAGGTCCCTCATTTGCTTTCCATCTTGTGGACATGCAAAATATCTGAGCCGCCTGGAACCTTGGAGAGCTTCTAATCCAACTTGCTCCTTTTAGAGACAGAACAAAGGCCCAGAGAGTCAAATCACTGCATCAAGATCACACAGCAAGCCGGAAGCGGTAGCCCATGCCTATAATCTCAGCAGCTTGGGAGGCTGACACAAGAGGATCATGAGTTCAAAGCAAGCCTCAGCAACTTATAGAGGCCTTAGGAACTCAGCAAGACCCTGTCTCTAAATAAAATATAATAAAGGGGCTGGGGAGATGGTTCAGTGGTTAATGCCCCTGAGTTCAATCCCTGGGGGGAAAAAAAAGCCAATCTTTGGGTTCCCAGTTCCGACGATTTATCACCATCCAATGACGTTGTCCTAACTCTCCTGTGTGGAGTCCTAAAGCTCTAGACAGGTCACTGGACATAATGTTCTCCCTACACAATTCATCCCTCTTGGCACCCAGGCCTTAAAAGAGACCCTCCCCTTACTCATTACAACCAAGTCACCGCTGTCATCTTCAGTCTGAGAGCCAACTCCTCCAGGCAGCCTTCCAGGATTGTTTCCTTCACACCTACTGTCTCACTCACTGGTTTACTCCTCCATCCCATGGACATTCAGGGTTAAGAGGTCAGACTCCGGGGTTGGGCTGCCTGAGTTTCAATCCTATCCCTAGCATGCTCAATCTCTCTGGGCCTCAACTTCCTTTTATTTAAAATATGGATAATACACACACACACACACACACACACACACACGAGAATGCAATCACACACAGCACTCATCCGGTCCCTAGCAAGGAGCCAGCCCTGATGTCCACCCTAAGTAGTGCATACTGACGACCAAAGCTGGAGAAGGAAATGAAAAAATACAGCCCCTGCCTGAGATCTGTACAATATGGTTAAGAGCAGGAACAGAGAAACAAGAATGTGGGGCTGGGCTGGGGCTCAGTGGTAGAGCACTCGCCTCGCACTGCGAGACCCTGGGTTCAATCCTCAGCACCACATAAAAATAAGTGAAATAAGGGTATTGTGTCCAAGCACAACTAAAAAATAAACATTAAAAAAGAGAGAGAGAGAGAGAAACAAGAATGTATTTTGGGCCTGGCATGTGGGGCACACCCGGTATCCCAGCCACTGAGGAAGCTGAAGCAGGAGGATCCCAAACAAGCTCAATTCCACCTGGGCAACTTAGCAAGAGGCTGTCTCAAAGTAATAAAAAGAAAAAAAAAAAAAAAGCCGGGGTTACGGCTGTAGCTCAGTGAGTGCCTGCCTCAGCGCATGTGAGGAACCGGATTTAATCTTCAGAACCACATAAAAATAAATAAATAGTGTCCTAAAAACATTATTTACCAAAAAAAAAAGGGCTCGGGATGTGGCTCAAGGGGTAGCGCGCTCGCCTGGCATGCGTGCGGCCCGGGTTCGATCCTCAGCACCACATACAAACAAAGATGTTGTGTCCGCTGAAAACTAAAAAATATTAAAAAATTTTAAAAAAAGACAATAGCCGGATGCAGTGGCGCATGCCTGTAATACCAGCAGCTAGGGAGGCTGAGGCAGGGGGATTGCAAGTTCAAAACCAGCTTTAGCAACTTAGTGAGATGCTAAGCAACTTAGCAAGACCCTGTCTCTAAATAAAATACAAAAAAGGGGCTGGCGATGTGGCTCCATAGTTAAGCATCCCTGGGTTCAACCTCCAGTACCAATAATAATAATAAATAAATAAATGTAAAGAACTGGTGATGCAGCTCAGTGGTAGAGGGCCCCTGGTTCAATCCCAAGTACTGCAAAAAAAAAAAAAAAAAAAAAAATTGGAATCTCAAAAGAGGGACATCCAACCAGTCCAGAGGGGAAGGGTCAGGGAAGCTTTTCTGGAGGCGAAACCTCAAGCACAGTTTAAAGGGTAGATAGACTCAGATGGTGAAGGAAGGCCTTGACTACAGAGCAGGATCAGCATGAGCAAAGGCAGGAAGAGCATGGCAAGTGTTGGGAACTCAATGCTCAGTGTTGCTGAAGTCACAAGTGTGAGACCAAGAGGGATGTGGACAGGCTTGGAGCACTGGCCAGAGCTGGGTCATGCAGAGCTTTGCGTGACAGAGCCACACCTTGATTCTGTAGGTGGCAAGGAGCTCAGGTTCTTGTTATTAGGGACATGGTCAGGTTGGTGGCTTAAATAAATCACCCTGGATTTGGAGGGGCATGCTTTTCCTCTCGTGGGCTCTCCTGCAATGACACACTGCCCTTCATTGGTTTATTTCTAAGGGTCAGAGATCTGCTGCAACCTGGCCAATCTCAAAGACCCTCTATGGATTGACTGACCCCTCCCAAACTCATTAAAATTTAATTGCCCTTGGACCATAAAGAGGTGGTTAGGTCACAGAGTGGATTAAAGCCATTATGGAAAGAGTGGGTTAGTTATCTTGGGAGTGGAGTCCTATTAAAAGGATGAGTTCTATTTTTTTTTTTTTTTTTGGTCTCTCTTGGGCTTCCTCACCATGTGACGCCCTCTGCCATGTTGTGATGCAGCAAGAAAGCCCTTGCCAGATGCTGGTGTTTGCTCTTGGACTTCCCAGGCTCCAGAACCTCAAGAGAGAAATCTGTTTATTGTAAATGACTCAGTCTCAGATTTTTCTCTTACAGTAACCAAAAGCAGCTGAGAGAAAATTTCCAGCTATAATATTCTGTGAACCACAAGCATTCCAAAGAACTGAGCCCTCATCCCTAGAAGACTTGCAAGTAATTAGGATGCTCTAAAGCACAAATCTGAGCCCTATGCAGTCAAGGACTGGGCCTTATGCATTTTACATCCCCAGACACAAAATACAAATGTTAGATGAATAAATATCCATGAGTGACACCCTCGGCATTCCAGAAGTCCTGCAGGTTCACCAGCCTCAGCTCTATCACCCAACTGGCCTCTTCAAATCCTGGGACCAGACTAAAGGGCATCCAAGGATGGCCTGATTTGTCAAGGTGTTTGCTTCTTGAATTTTCATTAGAATTCTGGAAGAATTAGGCTTCTGAAGACTGCCTGCCAACCCTCTCTACTAGGATCTGCTGGAATGCTCAAGGTGCTGACTAGTATGTAAAATGCTGCTTATGATAATAAATGCAGTTGGTTCTCCAAATCTGTGGGTTTTGCACTTGTAAATTTAATCAGCTGAAATCCAAAGTATTTTGGGGTGTGGGGAACTGCATCTATACAACATGTAGACATTTACCCCTCATCAATATTATACACAATAGTATACCAACACAGCATTTACCTCGTAGTAGGCATTATAAGTGATCTAGAGACAATTTGAAGTGTTGAGGGGCAGGTGTAGCTCAGTGGTAGAGCACTTGCCTAGCATGTGGGAGGCCTGGGTTCCATCCCCAGCACCTCAAAAACACACAAAAACAAAGTGTAGGGAGGAACTATACAGGTTATAATTTTAGGCCATTTTATGAGGAATTTGAGCACCTATGGATTATGGCATCTGCAGAGGTCCTGGAAATAATCCCCTATGGGTGAGGAGGATCCCACCCAGCTGCCTGATGGAAAACCTGATGCAGTCCCAACCTAATGTAATCAAAAGTTGGGGGCTTTGTCTTCAGGCAGTGGTAGCCTTGACCTCCCTTGCTGGTTTGCTGTATTAGAAACAATACCCCTAAAGAGCCTAACATTGCCTGGTTTGTGATTATGTGGCCACAGGCAAGATGTAACTCCACCAAGCCTGTCCTCATTTATGAAACAGAAGTGACAACATCCACTGTGTAGGACAGCAAGCATTAATGCATAAAGCAGCTCCCAGACGTTCTGAGCACCAGCAGTAATCACTTAAGATGATTCCTGCCCACCACTGCTGCCCAGGAGCAAAGTGACTGAGCACACGGCAGACAGGAAGACATCACTCACAAAGATCCCACTTAATACTTTCTACTTCCTTCCTCCCATCATTCCCTGTCCCACACAGATCTAAGGCCACTGGACCCTTCTGGAGATGAGGCTCCTAAAGCAAGATAGAAACTGCCACAGAAGGCCACAGCAGGGAGTGTGCCCATTTCAGTCCCAGACAAGCCAGGATCAAGCAGGGACCTCCAATGCCCAGTCTTCCTCCAGTATGGGCACCCTGCTCTACCAACTCTGGGAGCCAGTATCTCATGGAGTGTCCCGTTGACAGAGGAATCTGTTGGGCCTGCTGCTGGTGGGCAGCAAACAATAGTTCAGATTGGGATCCATCACATGACAGCTCTTATGTCCTCACCCCCATGAACTTCCCCCCTCAGGGCCAATTTCTCATCTATACAGGGAAGCCGAGGACTCAGCCTGAGAGCTGCCTGACGGGGAACTCACTTTGCAACTGAAGTTTGAAGTGGTGCATGGTGTAACACCAGGCACACAGCTGTGCCCACTGTTTGCCCTTCTGTCCCCCGAGGCCCCACCCGGGCCAATGCTCCCAGGAGAATCCTCAGTGCTCTGATGTTCAGGACATCCAGACAGACTTCAAAGATGGCTGTTAGCCAGGCCAGGCATGCCTGACCATGGGCTGGCTGTCCAGGAGGGTCCTTTGGGCTCACCAGACTCCTCCCGTGGTGGCAAGCATCAGGGTTTCTCCACTGCTGAGCTGCACCTCAGCTGGCGGAACCTAGACCACCTCACAGCCAAAGAAGCCTTGAAGTCCCCAGTTTTCATTCTGTCCCAGCAGGGATCAGCTCCATCCTGGGAGGCCTCGGCTTAGCCATTTAACTCATTAACAAATAACAGGCAAACACAAGGCCGCAATGTTTAATTTGTGCTGTTCACATGGGATACTGCTTATCGCTAGTGTCAGCCCCCTGAGAGCACCCCTCCCCCCACACAGAGGAGGAGCAGGGGATGAATGTTCAAGGACACAGAAGGGAAATAAGAGCTGTGTGCACGATTCTTGGCCACTCAGAGGCAGGAAGGACACTCCCCAACTTCTCCTGCACTCACAGGCTCAGCACAGGGGCGTGAGGAGTGGAGGGTAACAGGGAACACGGTGCTGGGATTGTGCCCCGGCCCCAGGCGAGGGGTCGAGGGGCGGGCTTCAGAGGCCCAGAGCTCAGGGTGCCGGCTGGCTACTTTTCCTAGACAAAAGCAAGCAAAGAAGCTGCCACAAAGAAGCTGCAAGAGCTGGGGGCCAGGAGGGCTATGCCCTCGCTGCTTCCTTCAGCAGAGGCCTTTTGGGCTCACCCTTTGTCAGGCAATCCAGAGCTACCCAGGCCTGCCCAGCTGCAGCAGCTCCACATCAGGGCTAGAGGTCTGCGCTCTGTGTCCCGCCCTTGGTCAGTGAAGATACCAACAGGGCTGTCAGAGCAAAGGAGAGACACCTCTTGGCGTCTGCTGATCTGTGTCCCACTGTGTAGGCAGAAGCAGATGTGCTGACCTCACCCCCTCCTGCCCTGTCCACATGTGTGCACACATTTGGGAGGCAAGCAGGTGAGGGGAAAGACACAAGTGACCTGCCCAGCCTGACAATTTGAAGAAAGACCTTATCCCCAGTGGAAGCAAAAGGAAGAAAGCGAGGGCAGTCTCTGCAGGTAGGGCTCTGGAAGGCCCGGGGCTCAGCCTTTCCTCTCCGAGGTCTGCAGCAACCAAGAGTCACCAGAAAAGATCAGTGGCTTTGGTGCTGAGGTGACAGGATGCTTTATCATACACATACACACCCCCAGCAGGTTCCTAGGAAAAAATACCAGGCCTTGGCACCCACCAAGGGTGGGGCCCCTCTAGATGCTCTGGGGAGGTCAGAAAGGCTCTCTGCTGGTGGAGGTGTGGGTCTGGAGAGACTCCACTCAGTCACACCCGGAGGCAGAGCTACCCCTATGGCTGCTCTTCGAAAGGCCTCAAGAATGAATCCCCACTCGGGGAGGGCGGCTTCCAAGTGCAGCCAGGCGCTGCAGAACCGCTAGCTGTTATACAGGGGAATCACCCGGGTGATCTCCCGCCGACAGATGGGGCACCTCTTGGGCTCTGGCAAGGCACGGTAGCACTCACGACAGGAACAGACATGCCCACACTCCAGGAAGACGCAGGACTTGAAGCTGCTCAGACACACGACACAGGCACTCTTCAGACTCTCTCGGTCCTCGGGCGAAGCTTGACTCAGCAGCTGGGCCTCGTGTTCCCGGAATTCCTCCTGCAGCTGCTCTACGCGCAGGCGCTCCTGCCGCTGCAGATACTGTTTCCGGAGAATAAAGAAGAGGGTGACACACGTGGTGAAGCCAAACACCAGGGCCAGAACCTTCCAGAGTCTGACGCTTGACTCTTGCCTTTGCAGCAGGCTGTCAAAGTCCTGGCTGCTTAGGTAGTACTGCATGCCTTGCTTGGGGGGCTGCAGGCGCACGGAGTTGTTGTCTAGGACGAGTTCACCAACCCCCGTCAGGGTGGCCCCCACCTTCAGCATCTCTTCAGTCTCTTGGATGCCTTTCGGCCGTTCTCCACTGATGTAGTGGCCAATGACATCGGTGAAGGACTGGACGGAGGGGTGGAACTTCTCGTACACAGTCTCCAGGCCCAGGTCCACAGAGTCCAGGGGCTTCAGCACTCTTACAGCCACGGCCACGCCATCCTCATGAGGCACCAGATCAAAGGGCACAGTGTTGGTCCTCTGGTGAATGATCTTTGAACAGTCATTCCTAAAAGAATAAGAGGACTAAAGATGAAACCAAGAGCCAGATATCTAGGCAGTGGGAGATCACCTAAGTGGCAGCAGGACAGAATTCACTCTAACTAGGACTGCAACAGCAATCACTACTCTCTGACCTCATGATGTGAGGCTGCAGTGCCTAGGTCCTCAGGTGGGGTCAGTGGGCAGAAAGTACCAGCAGAGGTCCCTTTGCCACTGTCAGATAGACATCTGAGACAAAAGTTGCTAGAATCAGATGGAGAATTGGTACTCCATGTTAGGGCACAAAATTATTTTAACACTGAAGTCATTAATCTATAAATCAGTGGTCCTCAAACTTTAGAGTGCTTAAGAATCAACAGATTCCAGGTCCCTTCTAACCTGAAAATTCTGGTTTGGTAGGCCAGGATGTGGGCCCAAGAATCTGCATTGTAATAAGCTGCCTATGGGCTCTGACAGAGGTCCATGGAACACACAGTGGTATCGCCAGCATCACAGGCTGGTTTTCAACATACTCAGGAGATGCTGAAGACAGCAATCTCAGATCAAAAACTGTTAAAGATGGGGGTACCAGAACCCCAGCCTATGGACAGACCAGCTACGGTTTTCGATTGGTGTAGAAAAGGACACATACCAAAGGTGGGTTGTTCGATTCCACACCATCTTGTGCTCCTGAAGTGTCAGTCGCTGGATTACCCCCTTGCAGTTCTCAACAAACTGACTGTTCAGCGTTTCTTTAACAGATCGCACAGCTCCTAAACAGAAACAAATCATTTCATTTCTGAAGAACTGTTCTGCCCTCTCTTTCAGGTGATTCAGAATGTGGTTTCGGTCTCTTAATTAACCAAAGTGAATACATTTGTATTGTACCACCCTAAGGTACATCTTAGGAGCACTATGCTGAGCACCTTATCTGGGTCACATCATTTAAGTCTCACAACAACTCTACAAAGTAGGAATTAGTTTACAGATAAATAATCTCTACTATAATAAGAGATCAAAAAAGGTTTGAAAATTTTTCTCAAGGTCACAGGGCAATCACTCAGATCTTTCTAACCCCAAAGTACATTCAGACAATGAACCCCAACACCATAAAAGGCACTTAATGTCAGCCAAGACAATCTTTTTGTTTTTGCAGTAGTAGGGATTGAATCCAGGGCCTTGTGGGTGCTAGGCAAGTACTCTACACTGAGCCACACCCCCAGCCCAACCAAGATAATTATCAAACTTTTGGAAGAAGGAAGTTGTTTTCCATTTACCATTAAACAAACATACCTTCAATAACAGCATAAGGCACACATTTTCCTGGAGCTTCTGAAAGAATACTCTTTAAATCTTCACCCAAGTGGATTTTCTTAGCTCCCTAAACACACATACACACACACAAAAATTAAATTGGCCATTGAATACTAACATAGTCAACCAAACTTAAGGGCAAAAAAAGATCTTTTGTTTTTTTCATGTTGAGAGTAAAAAAAGCTGAGCAGAAAGAATACTACAGATAATTCGACTCCAAAAGCTGTCCCAGAGTTTCAACATGTAAAACAGGCTAGGAGCAGGGCTTCTGCTCTTTAGTCACTGCAGACTGAGGGTGCCACATACATTCTTTTTTCTATTTAACCAAAACCGATGCCCCTTTTAATTTGAACACATTTAATCTCTTCTTGACAACACAGTGCTGTTGTATAAAGCACATAGTAGAGGCTCAAAAAATGGTAGGTGTTAATTACCACCGTGCCTCTGTGAATGGATGCCCTGCACTCTGTTATAATAAAGAAGTGCCTTTGCTTTCTTCAGGCAAGTCTCTGTTAACTGGTGCCCAACAGTGGTCTGCTACTTTTTAATTTGTCTTTCTTCCCTCTCACAAACAAGCCTGCTGTTACTTCTGTTGCTGTCTTCCGCCAACAACCCCCAGTTCTCCCATCCCTGGTGTTCCCTTCTCCTGCCTTACTCTAAAACATTTCTTTGTCACTGTGTCATATCATCTGATCATGCGCTTTTGTTGGTCAAGCTGTACTAGAATGGAGTCTCTCCTGCTGCTGAGAATAGCGCCTGACACACAGCAAGTACCTGATATATATTTGACAAATAAATCAATGATTAAAGTATTTAGATACACCATTGTACTAGGCACTATGCTAAGCACTTCAAATGCATAAACCTATTAATGCTGGTGTTGTCCCCATACAGTAGGCATTATTACCTGCAATTTCAGAAAGGAAACCAAGGTGCTAGGCAAGTACTCTACACTGAGCCACACCCCCAGCCCAGCCAAGATAATTATCAAACTTTTGGAAAAAGGAAGTTGTAGCGACCTGTCTACTTTACAGTTAGTTAAAGAGAGAGAGAGAGAGAAAGAAAAAAAAAAATCCATCACAATGGACAATTAGAATTTTAAAGGGCAGAGCCCAGCATGGTGATGGTGCACACCTGTAATCCCAGCATCTTGGAAGGCTAAGGCAGGAGGATTGAGAGTTCAAAGCCAGCCTCAGCAACTTAGTGAGATTGTAAGCAACTCAAAGAGACCCTGTCTCAAAATAAAACATAAAAAAGGGCTGGGGATGTGGCTCAGTGGCCAAGTGACTCTGGGTTCAATCCCTGGTACAAAAAAAAAAAAAAAGAAGAAGAAGAAGAAAGAGAAAAAAAGAATTTTTAAAGGGTAGAAGGGTGGTGAATAAGTTCAGAAAGACATTGTGTTGATCAACCTCATCCCCAGTAACTCTGGGGAACTCAGCTGATCTGAATCTCAGTTTCCAAAACTGTTAAAGATGAGGGAAACATAATCTCATAGCATTTTTTTAAGTGGATTAGGTGAATTTCAAGGAGTGGAAGAATCCAGCCCAGGGGTGGGCAGATGGGAGTATACAATAATTATGCACTCCTATCACTATGAGAAACACAAAGGGTACAACAAACCCTACTCTGGAAGTTTCTTAATCCAACCCAGAAAAGAGAATCTAAAATATCAGGAGTCTCAATTCTTTTTCCAGGAGGGGCTATTTCATCCTTATAAAGAAACTAATTAGCAAAGCTTTTAAGATCACCTGGAGAGTTCATTCAAGATCCTCACCCCCAGCCAACTTGAAGCCAAATTGGTTTTGAAATCAGAAAGTGAAGTATCAGCTACACTTAGAGCCAACAGACTTAGCAGTAACTTGTTTATTTAATTAGATGAACAACGGGGCAGCTGGAACCTCACCAGGATGTCATTTGCACAGCAAATCCAATTACCTCACAAACTGGTTCATTCTAGATTCCTAAACTTTTTACCTGCAGGGATTTCCCACATTTGTTTCTAAGCTCTTAATGAAAACAATCTGGTGATAAAGAACTTATATTTGGAAATCTGCCCTTCATACAAATTAAATCTTTAGTAGTTGAATCGTGAAATTTCAAACAAAACAAATCCACTAACATTTATTGAGCAACTACCATTCTCAAACAGAACCTAGAAGGAAAAACCCTGTCTCTGACCTAGAGGTACACCTCTGTGGACCACACTGACAGTTCCATTAAAATAATGTGGTCAATCGGGGGAAAAAAATAATCCTACCCTAGGACTCAAAAGACCTAAGTTCAAAGGTAAATAGCGATGTGACCTATCCTCTGAATCTCAATTTCCCAATTTACAATGGCGGGGGGGGGGGGGGGGGGGGGGGGTGTTGTCATTTCATCTACCTCAGAAAACTACTATGCAGAAAAAATGAAAACAATGCTGTGTAAACTGTAAAATGCTGTTCAAAAAATGAGTTGAAAAAAATAAGTATAATATAAAAAGGGGAAATTTGTTGAAGCAAGGAGTTTGTTAAATAAATGGGTCTCGGTACTTGCAGTTCCCGGGTCTGAACTGCTGTCCCCATCTCCTCCTTGTATTCTGCTCAAATGTCACCTTGTCTAAAATAGCAAGCCCCCTTTCCTGCCTTAGTGCACAACACGTCTCCCGGGCTACACCACCTGTTTACCGTCTGTCCCGCTGTACCAGCATGGAATCTTCACGAGGACAGAGACTAGTCTTTGCTACTCACTGCCTGGCGCACGGTTCGAGAAACAGTTTCAGAACACAGTTAAAGAAGAGTCGTCCTGAGTAACGAGAGGGGCTTAAGGCTAAGGGGCGGAGCGGCCGTTGTCTCAGACCCGACTTCGCACCCCTGCTCCGCCGGCTGGGCTGGGGAACACCGTCCCGGCGCCGGCTTCCTCTTCTGCAAGCTTCCCACTGTGGGGTGGCCAAGGTGAGTTGTGGGTCCCCACGGCCGCGAGCAGACACGCCCGGCTGAGGCCAGGCCGGCCAGAGCACTGACCTTGAGCTCTTGGGCGACCCGGGCCTTCTGCCGGTACACAGAGTACAGGACGGCGGTGACGACGGAGCTCGTGCCCAGGAGGATGAACTGGCCCAGCGAGGGCCGCCCTCCGCTCTCCATGGCGGCGCTGAGTCGGGGCGCAGCCGGCGACACCGAGAACAGACCGTGAACCCCGCGCCCCACCTCCCGCACTCGGGACCGCACCCCCACACGGTACTTTCCGGACGGCCTTTTCCGGAAACTCCAGTCGGTCGCACGGCGATGACGTACATCAGAGCCGGAAGTGGAGGCGGGGCAAAGGGGGCCGGAAGGCGGGGTTGCCAGGGCGACCGCTGAGCTGCGGAGGCCTCGTGGGAAACCGACCTCCGCACCCCGGCGCCTGGAGAGGCTTTGCGAGGTCGAGAGACTTTTGCCGCTCAGAGGCCGTTTCCCTGCGACGCGCAGAGCACGGCCACGACTGGCGCGCCCGCCAGAGGCCTCGATCGCTCTGGTTTTCAGGGGTGACTGGGTGGGTTGATGGGTTGTTCGATGTTTCCGCCATTAGATTGGGAAGAAGGAAGAGAATCGTGCGTTAAGCACTTGGGAGTGTTTGCGTTTAAGCTTTGGGACAAACACCTTGCGAGCTGGATTGCATTCTGTCCTTAGACGGGAAAACAGGCCAGAGCTGTTAGCGGAAGTGCCCAAAGCAGTACTGCTAACGCGAGCTAACGAGGAATTCTCCTTTCCTCCGCTTCAAGACGGCAGATCAAATAGCCCCGTGATCCACTCTCACCGCATAAGAGCATGTTAAATTAAATAGTGATTAAATTATTAAACAATAAATAATTACAGCTCCGTTTATTGGGTGCCTATTATGTGTCTGGTACTGCGACAAAATTTAATCCCCACAACACGGCTGCAATGCAGATTACAGATGAGACTCAGGTGAAACGACTTCCTCAGTCATGTGGCTGACAAATGGGCTTCAAATCCAGGTGGTTATTAAGGGATTTATTATAATTATTATTGGTGTTGGGGATTGAACCCAGGGGCGCTCAGCCACTGAGCTACATCCTCAGCCCTTTTGTATATTTTGAGACAGGCTCACTAAATTGCTGAGGCTGGCTTTGAACTCCTGGTTCTCCTGCCTAAACCTCCCAAATCTCTGAGATTACAGGCGTGCAGCACCCCCACCCTCACCCCTGTGCCCAGCCCCGCATTCAGAGACTTGAGACTTTTCTGATCTCTAAGGCATCTCCTTTCTAAAACAATCAGAGATGCCCAAAATCTTATCCAAAACATCAACCTGTAAATTACGTATTCATTAAGCTATTTCCTAAAAGCTTATGCTTTAAATTATGGAAGATATGGGGATGTACCTGTTGGTCCAAATCAAGATTACATCTCAACATTGTTTTTAATAACAAAAGAATGAAAACAATCTAAATGTCATCAGTAGTCAAGTGGTTAAATAAATGTTTGAAAAAGAACATTGATATTTGCATGTCTAAGGAAGGATTCACAAGAAACTGGTATTCTGTTCATAGGAGGAAACTGGGTGGTTAGAGAACAGAGGTATTGTTTTTGTATCTTTTAAAAATATTCTTTATTGATGGATCTTTATTTTATTTGTATGTTATGTGGTGCTGAGAATCAAACCTAGTGCCTCATGCATGCTAGGCAAGCACGCTACCACTGAGCCACAACCCCAGCCTTTGTGTTTCTGTACCTTTAGAGTACAAATATATGGTCTATTTTGAATTAATAAAACTTAACACAAGTCAGTCACTCCACAACCAACCATTTCAGAGGACCTCCTGCAGGCAAGGCTCTGGGCCTTATTCATCCAGGTCCTTCTCTAGCTGTTTAGGGCCTGGTGGAGAGGCAGATAGGATCAGAGACAGATACGTTTTGACCCAGGCCCAGTGGAATTAAGGCGAGCAAAGTGCCACCAGTGGTGTATGCAGTAGGGGTGTTGTTATCTATTCTCAACAGGGAAGGGATTTGAATTCTATAAACATAATGAAGGTGGTGTGGCAGGCCAGGAAGGGTATAGGAAAGACTTTCAGGCAGAGGAAAAGAGTAGCAAAAGTGCAAAGCTGCCAAGGTGGCCAGGGTAGGTGTTATGGCAAGATTGTAATAAATCATAAAACAGGAGACAGAAACTTTATTCACCAGCTGGCCATCTGGATCCACCAGCTGGTGGGCCAAGGGGGAGGCCACAAGTCTACACCCTTCAACCCCCTCCAGGGGTTTGAGTACATTTTTTATAGCATAAGTAAAGCATGTCAGCACATTAATCATAAGTGGCTGTTGCTATGATTCAAGACCATAAACAAACATCATGCGATCTAAAATCAGAAGCAGAAGGGAAAGTGGGTCAAAACGACCCTAGTTGAGTACAAGTTAAAGAATGGTTCTAATATCTAGACAATATTCTCTGATAGGGTACATTGCCCAATAAAATGGGCACCAAAAAGAGAACGATTTTACATTGTATAAGAATTGTCATTTTGAATTGCGAAACATGCTATGCTAAGCAACTGTTGATGGGTGCAGAGGCAGGAGAAGCTTTCCCAGGGGAGAAGCATTTCTTACATGTCATGGAGTCTTGGGGCCAAACGGAGTCTGTTTGTTCATTGCCCATATAGCCTGACCCATAATATTGGTGGGGGCCAGGAGCATGTAATTGAAAAGGAGGGTTGAAGCCAGATCCTACAGGTCCCTCAATGCCAACCAAAACTTTAAATTTCATCATTTTGGGGATGCAATCCAATAAATCTTAAGGATGAGCAAGAGCATGATCTAATCGCTTTTTTTTTTTTAAATAATCAAAATTCCTGCATCCTTGGATCACAGCAAGGGAAAAACAAAAAAGAGGTCATAACATTGAAAACTGGGAAAGTGTCTCCACTGCAAATAGATCAAGGATTCTTGTTTTATCTTAGGCCATCTAGTTTTATTCTCCAGGCTCCTTGTTAAAAGAATCATCACTCTTAAATGAGACACTTTGATTTCAAGTAACTCTGCCATTTTGGGCCAAAGGCCAAAATCCTTCATTAGCCATGCTGAGCACATCCTACTGGGACAGTTTGAAATTTATAACCTGTGGGCCTTGTTAGGAACAGTGAGAGATGGGCAATTTCAGCTGTAGCCAGATGTCCCCAGGGAACCACTCCCAGCTTTGAATGGCGGTTCTCACTGCATCACAAGTTAAAGATGAGCTTGTCTGGAGAAAGTGAGGTAAGTTCCCAAGCCACCAGTCAGAGCTTTGAGCAGTGGGGAGCTGAGCTAGGAAAGAGGCCAGTAAGGACAACACCACCACCAGAAGCATGTCGCCTCAGACCTAAACTCACATTTCCCCTGGGAGCAACAGAAATTCCCTGCAAGTCATGGAGCATAGACCTCTTAGGCATTCACCAGGGTCGAGGGACCAAACAGATATGAAGGCAGGAATCTTCTACCTACCCAGACATTGCCAAACAGGTGTCACCAGAAACAGGAAGTAGAAAAGTTGTCAAAAATAGCATCCAGTTTCCATACAGAACTTTCCCTTGGGATAGCACCTATATAATCATCAAGAATTATCTAATATAGCCAAAATATTTTTCTATAGTTCTCGGGATTGAACTCAGGGCCTTGCAAATGCCAGGTAATTATACCACTGAGCTACTGGCCCAGACTGAACATATTTTTTTTTATGCATTTATTTTTATGTGGTGCTGAGGATCTAACTCAGGGCCTCACACATGCCAGGCAAGTGCTCTACCCCTGAGCTACAATTGCGGTCCTTTTAAATGAGCATTTATCCCATGCAATGTTCTCTCCCAGATACACAGTGGGACATAGGGACAATGTGCAGGATATGCTCTCTGACCTTGCAGAGGGAACCATGCACTGACTTTCTTACTTTCTTTCTTTTTTTCCCCTGATACCAGGGATTGAACCTAGGGGCACTTAACTACTGAGACACATCCCTAGTCTTTTTTTGTATTATATTTAGAAACAGGGTTTCATTGACTTGTTCAGGGCCTTGCTAAGTTGCTGAGGTTGGCTTTGAACTTGCGCTCCTCCTGCCTCAGCCTCCCAAACTGCTGGGATTATGGGCGTATACCACTATGCCAGGCAGACTTTTTTTCTTTTTGTAACTACTTAAACCTTACCTGTTTGTGAAAATTAAAAAAAAAAAATCTAACAAAACTTCATAAAATGGAACATGCCATAAAACAGATATATTTTTAAATTTTATTTTAAAAACACACCTATAAAGAAAAAAAGCAAAAAAAAAAAAAAAAAAAAAAAACAGCTAAAAGAAGCAGGAAATTACCAAGTAGATAGGCATCTAGATGACTTCGTCATGCAATTGGATCCCAGCCTTGACCATGAGCTACCTAACAGCCATGTCAAAAAGGAAATGTATTGGGGTACAATTTAAAAAGGTGGGACAAACACACAAAAGACTGTTTTCAAGGCAGTTTGTGAAAAGCCAAAAGAGGAGGGATTCAAGTTACCTGTTGGTCAGTTGATCTGCCATCCATCTGTGAAAATGCTGCTGTCAGAAGCTCTAGAAGAATGTAGGCTTTGAGGCATGGGGGGCGGGGGTGTCACTCCCAGTGGGTTTGCCTTCTCCATCTCCTTTGGACCCAGTTAGGGTCTATTTGCCATAGACTGGCCAAAGGTTCCAGCAAAAATGATGGAAGAAGATGTTGTAAAAAGAAAATTGGCCCCTGGTCTGGGGATGTAGGTCGGTGGTGGGGTGCTTGCCTGGGTTCAACCCCTAACACCACCAAAAAGGAAAACCTGGTCCCTGAGTGATGGGGTGGCCTCACCAGCTCCACAGACTACAGGAGAAGGGTCCCTGCTTTACCATAGAATTCCTCAATTGCTGCAGTTGTCACTTTTGGCCACAGGGAAGCGCCAAGAACACAAGATGCAGGTCTGCGCCTGTGAAACCATCACCACAATCAAGACAGGGAACATACCCATCACCCCCCACTCCCCCACCCCGGCCCATCCCCAGGCAACCACCAACCTGCTTTCTGTCTCTTTAGATGAGTTTGCATTTTCTAAAAGTTGACATACACGGAATCAGACAGCTTACGCTCTCTTCTCTAGCTTGGAATAGAACAATTTCACTCAGGATAATTACTTTGAGATTTGTCTTGTTGTCGCATGTATCAGTAACAGTCCATCCCCTCTTCATTGCCAAATAGTATTTCATTGTATATCCAATTTGTTTTATAGATTTTAACTGCTACAAATAAAGTTGCTATGAACATTCATGCAACCATGCACCAGTCTCTGGCTGATCATGTGCTTTTAGTTTTCTTGAATCAATTCCTAGGACTGGAGTGGCTAGATCATATGGTATAGATAGATAGGCTTAAGGTATTTTTCTTTGTTTGTTTTGTTGTCGTTGTTGTTTTGTACCAGAGATTGAGCCCACACCCGAGCCACACCTCCAGCCCTTTTTTATTTTTTGAGATGGGTCTCCCCAAGTTGTTTAGGGTCTAAGTTGCTGAGGCTGGCTTTGAACTTGTGATCCTCCTGCCTCAGCCTCCCAAGCTGCTGGGATCACAGGTTTAATTTTTAAGAAACTGCCAAACAGTTCCCAAAAGGACTGTGCCATTTTACATTTCCGACAATATATGAGAGTTTACCTACCAAAATTCCACATCTTAACGTTTGGCATGATCAGCCTTTTGATTTTAAACATGTTACAGCTGTGTAGTGGCATTTCTCCCGGTTTTACTTTGCATTTTTCTGAAGACTCATGATGCTGAGCACCTTCTATGTGCTATGTGCCACCCAGATAACTTTGTGGATTAAGTATGTGCTCAGATTCACCCGTTTTTTCCTTCCCGAGATGGGAGTCTTGTGATGCTGCTCCTGGGCTCAAGCAATCCTCCTGCCTCAGCCTCCCACGTAGCCAGGACTACAGGTGCACACCACCATGCCCAGCTTTTTTTTTTTTTTTTGCCCATTTTTTATTGGTTTGTTTTCTGATTACTGACAGTTATTTTTTTTAATATTTATTTTTAGTTGTAGTTGGACATGATATGTTTATTTTATTTATTTATAAGTGGTGCTGAGGATGAAACCCAGGGTCTCGCATGTGCTGGGTGAGCACTCTACCACTGAGCCACAAGCCCAGGCCATTTATTGACCGTTCTTTATGAATTTTGGATACAAGTCCTTTAACAAATATATGATCCGCCAATATTTTCTTCAAGTCTGTGGCTTGACCTTCCATTATCTAGATTGTCTTTTCAAGAACATAAGTTCTTGCTAGGCCCGATGGCACAGGCCTGTCATCCCAGCAGCTTGGGAGGCTGAGATAGGAGGATCACAAGTTCAAAGCCAGCCTCAGCAACAGCGAGGCCCTAAGCAACTCAGTAACATCCTGTCTGTAAATAAAATACAAAATGGGGCTGGGGATGTGGCTCAGTGGTTGAGTGCCCCTGAGTTCTATCCCTGATACTGCACCCCCCCCTCACCAAAAAAGGAACATAAGTTATTAGTTTTTATGAAGTCCAACTCATCCATTGTTTTCTTCTATGGAAGAAAACATGCTTTTGATGTGGCACCAAAGAAATCTTTGCCTAAATTAAAGTCACCAAGATTTTCTCCTATGTTTTCTTCTAAAAGTTTTAGGTTCAGGTTTGACATTTAGGTCTTGTCATGTCCATGGCGGTGACTTAGGAACAAAGCACCAAGCAGCCCCACAGGCATGAAAGAAGATCAATCAAGCGCCAAAGGAACCGCCTGTCAATCAGCGGGATCTCCTGATCAATCCTGGATTTCAGCCAGTTCCTCTGACCAACTCCAGCAGGACAAGGGACTCTAAAGACACTTTTCCTGTCCCAAGCCCTTCCCTTCCTGCCTAAGCCCCCAAAATCCCAGTCGGGTCGAGCCCCCACAGGGTTTCTCCTCAGACCTCCTCCTGTCCACTCTGTTGGTCTGATCGAGTTCCATCTGGGAGTGAGTCTCAATAAAGCCTCATTCGGTGGCCTTTTTAAATCTTTTTAAATCAATCTCTTGGTTGCCGCCTTGCCTGACCTTACAGGTCTATGATGCATCATTCAGTTAATTTTTGCATTCAGAGGGCCCGGCACTGTGTGACATTTCATGACTTTTCCACTTCATTCCTGAAAACGAGTTCTGGACTATTCCCAACCCCATTTTATAGATGCAGAAACTGAGACTCAGCCAGGTGGAGTAGCAGGATTTAACTGACTCCTTCTTTCTCCAGAACTGACTTTCATTTAGTTTTAGTTATTTAGCTTTATTTTGGCACCAGTCATGGTTGTGCACACCTGTAATCCCAGCAGCTCAGGAGGCTCATGCAGGAGCATCACAAGTCTGAGGCCAGCCTTAGGAATTTAGCAGGCCCTAAATAACTTAGCAAGACCCTATCTCAAAAATAAAAGATAAAAAAGGCTGGGGATGTTGCTCAGTGATTAAGCGCTCCAGAGTTCAATCCCCAATACCCAGAAAAACAAACTTGGTGTTTCCTTCCATGAATCACACCCCTCACTATTATTCAAATATTTGGTCAATGACAGTCCATTTGGGGAAATGATCTGGAAGCTAGGATTCCTGGATTCTAACCTAGGCTCACAGATCAGTCCACCCCTGGGAAAAACATAAATTCCTTGTAAAATAATCTCTAAGGGTGCTTTATATCTGCATTCCACTACCCCGAGGATTTCTGAGAACATTGTTGGATCATTGCTGCAATTGACATTTTTAGCCACAGGGAGGCGTCAAGAGCACAAGATGCAGAAGGCAAAGCAAGAGAGGAAGGTCCCGGGCCTGGGGAAGATGCAGAAGGGAGGGCAAGGAAGGCCCAGAGATTCAAGGGCCCATCAAGCCTCAGCTTGCTACTTGCCAGCAGGCACTGGGACCATACCTCCTACTACGTTCACCTCCAGCCTCTCGTGGGAAGAGCGCAGGTGAATTAGGACAGGATGGGATCGGTGCCCTGAGTCCGAGATTAGGACTACTGCTCACTCACCAGGTCATAGCCAGGTCACGCCTGCCTGATTCTCAGGCAGTAGGTGATGTCCCCCTACTTTCAGCCAGGAGTCCAGTCCAGTTCTAGCCCAGCTGCCTGGAGAACTGGAGAACCACATTCTCCCGTCTGTGCGCCAGACAGACCTCTTCAACCCTGCGAGCCTTCGCTTCCTCAGCTAGGACAGGGGCGAGCCCAGAGAAGCTGACGTTGGCGAAGTGCTGCCTGCAGCCCAGGGATTCTGCTTCTGCTTCTCATTTGTATCCTTGGTCTCTGAAATGGAGGCAGAGAAGTTGATGGATTTGAGTGACTCTTGTTTTTTCAACCAGATGAATCTGTTCGACATCGTTTGTTTACAATTGTAGAATTTTTCAGGAAAAAAAAAATTACTGTAGTTAGGAACCAATCAAAAGTTTAATAATAAAATAAAGCTACATGGCTAAATGGCAAATGAGTCACGCAAGGGCAATAAGATAAATGTCAGAGGGGGAAATGTCACCACAGGCTGCTCTGGTTAGGCAATGACAACAGCAGGAATATTTGCTGAACACCTACTATGTGCCAGTCACTGGCAAGCTTCTCACATACAGAATTATCAGCCTTTGACTAGAAAGGACTTTGGGGTCCTGCTATATATTGTAATTATGTATAAACCACTATACTGCCGAGTGTGGCTGCACACACCTATAATTCCAGCAGCACAGGAGGCTGAGATAAGGAGAATCGCAAGTTTAAGGCCGGCCTCAATGACTTACCTAGATCCTAAGCAACCCAGTGAGACCCTATCTTTAAATAAAATACAAAATAGGGCTGGGGATGTGGCTCAGTGGTCAAGTGCCCCTGAGTTCAATCCCTGGAACCAAAAAAAAAAAAAAGTGTTGGGAATGTAGCTCAGTGGTAAAGTGCCTCTGGTTCAATCTTTAGTTTTATTTATATTATATATGTAAATATTTATATTATATATAAGTATATAAAATATTATATATATATATATATATATATATATATATATATATATGCGCGTTATTCTTCATTTAGGATTCATCTCTTCTGTTAAACTCTAAGCTGAATGGGCCCAGGGACTATATCTATTTGGGTTGTTTTAAATTTCTACTTATTTAGAGACAGGACCTTGCTATGTTGTCCAGGTTGACCTCAGACTCCTGGGTTTAAGCCACCCTCCTGTCTCCTGGGAGCTGGACTGCAGGTGCCCACTCCTGCACCCAGCCCTCGTATCTGTTGTTAATTGTCAGTGTTTCACTAGGAACCTCTATAGTAGGTGCTCAATAAGTATCTGTTGAATAAATGATGAGAACTTAATTAAAACTCACCCCCAGCAGATGAAATCCTTCTACACTGACTCAGAGAGAGTACCGCTGCCTCTGCTGGAACACTGCCCTTGGCGAAGAACTCACTACCTCAGGAGGAATCTGTGCTCAACCGTCTTGGATCTCTGACACTTCAGCTCCTTCGTCTGGGTCCTGCCATTCAGAGCCTCGGTCCATCCTGAGGAAGACTGGACAAAGAGCCCGTCTGCACACCTCAGGTACCTTCCTTTGTGTACTGCCAACCAAGCACCCACCTAACTCTGACAGAGGAAGTAAGGAAATAGTATGGTGGCTGCAAAGGGCCAGGTCAAGCTAAGAGCTATTCCTCAAGATGGGGGGAAGCCGTCTTGTGGTATGGAATGGAACCTGAAGAGAAAGCAGACCACAGGTCCTGGAGAGAAAGGGATAAATTTAGGGTGCTCTGCAGGACCCCATAGTACAATGAGCCAGAACCTGGACTGGGCCCCAGCAGATGGGATGGTCAGGCCCCATTGCCAGGGTTGGTTTAGCAAGGGGCATGTGGCTCAGAGTGTCCAATGGGAGGGGAAGTCAGTCGAGGAGCTTCAGGGAAGTCCTAAGACGTATGGGCTAGAAGAGACAGTCCCTTTCCTGCCTCAGGCCAGTGTGTCTGAATTCTGAATATGTGACATCTCGTTGTCACCAAGACCAGTACACAGAGGAGGGCAAAGCCAAGAGAACCAGAAAGAAGTGGAGCTGGGGCCTTGACCATGCAACCCTGATGGAAGAGAATTTCTTTTCCCTGATATTTTGGGACTTCCAAATGTCCTGGGAGTTGAGTCTCATGGACAGCTACAGGCCACATAACCATCCCTGAGACCAGGAGAGGGAAAATGCCAACTAGCCAAGAATAGGTAACACCAGCACTCTTAAATATGCTTCAGACAAAGGTCAGAAATCAGGGGTGTTGTTTGGTTCAATTCAATATACATTTATCAAGTGCCTTCTATGGGACCAGAACTGTTCTAGGTGCTGGTATCAAGGAGAATGGAGTTCTTGGCATTCATCCCACCAACCCTAAGATGAGGCAGCAACTGGAGCCCGGAGAAGGCTACAATGACATATGTGTGACTCAGTGACAACCAACACAAACCACACTTTCTAAAGAAGAGCTTGTGTTGTAGCCACAACAGATGTTGGCGTGTGAACTGGGCCTGTTTCCTTTCTTAGCCTAGAAACCCACAGATCTGATCCAGTTGTCTGTGTTCTTCAAGGAAAGGCTCCTAACATTTAGATTCATTTGCTGGTGTGGATCAACTAATGTAGTTTTTTGTTTTGTTTCGGTTTTTTTGTACCAGGGATCCAAGGCAGGAGTACTTAATCACTGAACTACATCTCCAACCCTTTTTATTTATTTTATTTATTATTATTATTATTATTATTATTATTATTATTATTATTATTACTGGGTACCTGGGATTGAATCCAGGGGCACTTCACCACTAAACCACAATCCCCCTCCCCCAGCCCTTTTTTATATTTTATTTAGAGACAGAGTCTCACCGAGTTGCTTAGGACTTCACTAATTTGCTGAGGCTGGCTTTGAACTCGAGATCCTCCAGCCTCAGCCTCCAGAGCTACTGGGATTGCAGGCGTGGGCCACCGCACCTGGCCCCTTTGTATATTTTTATTTTGAGATATCCTCTTATTAAGTTACTTAGGACCTTGCTGAGTTGCTGAGGCTGGCTTTCAACTGGGGATCTTCCTGCCTTGGCCTCCCGAGCTGCTGGGATTACAAGCACACACACCCACTTAGATCAACTAATACAGTTTTAAACCTGCAATTACAAAATGCAAATAGAGCTGGGGGCTGGAGTTGTGGCTCAGCGGTGGAGCGTTCCTCTAACACGTGGGAGCCCTGGGTTCGATCCTCAGCACCACGTAAAAATAAAGGTATGGTGTTCAACCACAACTAAGATAAAATATTTTTTTTAAAAATGCAAATAGTTATATTATCCAAGAATGCACGTGTTAAAAGTCACTGAAACTCGATTTAGGGTCAAGGCTAAAGGGAGGATAGTGAAGAGCCCAGGGCACAAAATTTAAGGAGGTGCCATCCTCCATGGCTCAACAGTCCACCCAGAAGAGGCAGCATCGAAGCCCGCCTCCAATGAACGAGGACCCAGGACTCAAAGGAGTGTTTTTTCTTCCCTTTCTTCTTCCTTTCTCCTCCCTCTCTCTCCTCTTTTTCCTGCCTGTTGCTCTGGCCTTCCTACATCGTTAAGTGCCTCTCTCTTTACCAATCAGATCACAGTTGCCAACGGCACCAGGTTAAGCTTCTCATGCTGCAAGCAGAACTGGGGGTGGGCGGGGACTGGGGGAAAGGCATCCATTGGCTTTCCTGGGTCACATGCTCATGTCTGGACCAATCACCGTGGCCAAGAGGTGGGCTAATAAGCTTGCCGGGTCCTCAACCTCTGTCTGTGGCCCAGGGGCTGGAGACCAGAAGAGGGGACTGAGGGTCAGATCAAAAAGCCTCTTTGTATCTTAAGTCTAAAACTAGCCCTCTCTTATTTTTCTATTGAAGCTATTTTTAATATGGCTGTTAGGACAGTTTTATTTCGATTTTTAAAAAAATGTGTCTCAGTTCGGTCACAGCTTTGGGATCATAGGGGATTAGCTGCTGTCATATTCAAAATAATAATGCATTTATTGGGGGCAAATTTAATTTTCTTTGTCTTCTTCAAAACCAACTGCAGGAATGCCTACAAGATCAAGTTTACCTAAAACACCTTTGCTGGGGGTGTAGCTCAGTGGCAGAGCCCTGGGTTCTGGGTTCCTCCCCAGCACTAGGGGAGAACAAAAACCATACCCCTACTGAAACTTGATTCCTTGGGCCATGGAAGGTCCTTGCTGTGCCTAACAATACAGGTAGATCTCTGTGCTGGTTCTGAGCATCACTATAAGACGTCCTGCCACCTCCAGGGCCCTTTCTCCAGATGCACCTCCAGTCCGGGCTCCACTGGTTTACAGTGCCACAGTCTGACCCTTTAGAATCAAATTGATGGAAGATTCTACCTAAATCTTTGTTAAAGACACTACTTGAGCCAGCGTTGGTGGCACAGGCCTGTAATCCCAGCGACTGGGGAGGCTGAGGCAGGAAGATCACAAGTTCAAAGCCAGCTTGAGCAACTTAGCAAGGTCCTAAGTAACTTAGTGAGACCCTGTCTCAAAAATAAAAAAAGGGCTGGGGGTGTAGCTGAGTGGTAGAGCATCCCTGTACACACAAAAAAAGACACTACTGGGTAATCCCTATAGTGCTTCATTATTGCTTGTAGAGACCTCTTTTTCCTTCTTGGATTTTTTTATTATTATTATTTTAAGATGTTGATGGATCTTTATTTTATTCATTTATTTATATGTGGTGCCAAGAATTGAACCCAGTGCCTCACACATGCTAGGCAAGCGCTCTACCACTGAGCCACAACCCCACCCTCTCCTTCTTGAATTTTAAGACAGAATTAGCACCAAAGTCTCTGTGTGTGCAATGGATGTGGAAACAATTGTTCTTAAGTAACAGTTTGAGAACCTGAGGTTTCTTTAAAAGGAAACTAGTGTCAGAAGATTAGATTCTACCCAGGGGCAGGCAGAGACTAAAAAGATAAATTAGAGCCAGATCATGAAGGTATTTATTTTTTTATTTTTGTTTTGTTTTTGTACCAAGGATTGAACCCAGGGGCACTTAACTACTGGCCACATGCCCAGCCCTTTTTATATTTTATTTAGAGACAGGGTCTCACTAAGTTGCTTAAGGCCTCACTAAGTTGCTGACGCTGGCTTTGAACTTTCAATCCTCCTGCCTCAATCCGCCCCTGCCCCCAAGCCACTGGGATTATAGGCATGAACCACTGTGACCAGCTATCGAGGTCTTTTTTTTTCCCTTTCGGGGGGTGCTGGGGATTCAATTCAGGGCCTCACACATGCTAGGCAAGAGCCTTTACCACTAGGCCACATCTCCAGCCCCCCCCCCCCCCGTGGGGGTCTGCTAATTCATTATTTTAAGAAATTTGCATCAAACGCCAGGAAATGTGGAAATTGGCTTCTGTTCTGTATGCTGCAAGGATTTCTTGAGTGGAGATGTGTCAGAGTAAGAGAAACTGCTCTGAGAAGCCACTACACCGCGGGTGATCCTGGAAAAGCGACAAGGAGCCCACCTACTGGAGAGGATGCTGAGCGCACGCTCCATTGCCACCCACGATGGCATCACTTGGGCCATGGAACCCAAGACCTCAAGGGCTCCTCTGTCATCTCACACCCCTCACCCCCATCCTCACCCCCTGCTCTTTTCCAGGCAGACCCACCTAAGGCCCAAAGGTGAGGATCTGCTCCTCCCAGTCCGTGGCCACCAATTAGCTACCTTTGAGTCTCTGTTTTCCCATTTGCTCAATGTTTACCAGGTACAAATAACTCGCAAAAACATCCGCATTGAGAAAACTTTGTGTCAAATATAGCTAATAACTGTTGAGTGCTTCTGTGCCAAATCCTTCCCTATGCAGCATATCTTTGTGATAATCTGTGGCAGAGACAGGTACTTGTACCCCAGTATTTGTTCTATGCCTTTTTTCCTAATAATAAAATCTCCAATTTTGGTGTGGGCACATAAAAACTATATTTCCCCTCCCTACGAAGATTTAACCATGTGACTAAATTCTGGCCAAAGAGAAGGAGAGGAAAGTATGAAAGTGAACCAGGGAATGTTTTAGAGGGAGAGTCACAACTTCCTTCATTTCTTTCTTTCTTCCTGCTGCCTAGAATGCAGTCAAGACAACTGGAGCTTCAACAGCCAGCTTGGACCAGGAGGTAGTTGCTAGGTGTTAAGGATGGCAGAGCAACAGGAGAAAAGAAACCTGCTTCCCCAGAGGCTGTGAAGCCACCTTTGACCTCCCACATTTATTACAGTGAAATTATTATTATTATTATTATTATTTTGCCACTGTTGTTCCCAAATGAACTTCATCTCAACTACTAATCCCAACTCCTCTGCACTAGCTGTCCTTATTTGTCCACTTTGCTTCCTTATTTTTCTCCAGAGCACTTACTACTATCTAAAGTACTGTATTTGAAAAATCCGAGCCGGGCGCAGTGGCACATGCCTGTAATCCCAGTGGCTTGGGAGGCTGAGGCAGGAGGATCGAGAGTTCAAAGCCAGCCTCCTCCAAAGAGAGGTGCTTAGCAACTCAGTGAGATGCTGTGTCTAAATAAAATACAAAATAGGGCTGGGGATGTGTCTGAGTGGTCAAGTGCCCCTAAGTTCAATCCTCCATACCAAAAATAAATAAATAAATAAAATCCACATTTTTATTACTAGTCTTCTCCAGTAAGGTAAGCCCGTGAGGGCAGGGGTTTTGTGAATTTTGGCCTCATGCCACATCCTCAGTTCTTTAATAGTGCCTGACACAAAGTAGATGCTTAGTACATATTTGTTGAATGGATGAATTTAAGGCAGGGGATATTATGATCTTACTGATGAGGATGCAGAGGCTCAGAGAGGACCAGATGGCTCCGGGATGCTAAATCAGGCAGTTGTCTCCAGAATATGCAACTCTTATTAAACACACATTAAAACTCTACCAAATGCAGAGAAATCCTCAAAATCCTTCTAACTGGAACCAATTCCTGTCTTTTGACTGGAAAGGCTATACTTCTTCAGGAAGGAAATGTGAGCAGGAGTCCAAAAAAGAGCCTATATGGTCCCAGGGTTAGTTACAAATGAATATGGAGAATAAATATGGGTAAATCCCATGTATCTTTGATTCTAAGTTATTGCTGATTATAAGACAGACACACCATCAATTTAATTAGGGACAGAGAAAGAGACACTTTGTTAAGTATATACACTGGTGATAAGATGTCCTGATTTCAGAAAATCAGGGAGAACACACTTTTTTTTTTTTTTGTACCAGGGATTGAATCCAGGAGTGCTTAACCACTGAACAGCATCCCCAACCCTTTTAATTTTTTTTATTTTGAGACAGGGTCTTGCTAAATTGCTTAGCACCTCCCTGAGTTGCCTGAGCTGGCTTTGAATTTGCGATCCTCCTGCCTCAGCCTCTGGAGGTGCTGAGATTACCCTGCATCCCGCAAGAATGTACCTCTTCAGTTGAGGCCGTGGAGTAGAAGATGCCTTCAAGAAACTTGATGGAGCCCTTTTCTCAAGTCTTCCTGGGAGGAATATACTTTGGCCAATCTTTTCCATAAAAGCGTCCAAAACAAGACTGGACTCTTTGGTTTCCACCCCCACCTACTTTTCACCAGAGTTAGTAGCTCTTCCTTCCGGAGCCTTAGCAGCGCGCCCCTTGCTTTCAATGCAATTTCCGTGTCTGTTTACCTCCTCCCTGAGGCCCAGGGCGGAGGGGGAGGCTTGCATCCTGCCTGTCCCGTTAGCTCCTGCGGCCCAGCACGGTGCTGGGCAGAGCCCGCACTAGGTGTCTGTTCACTGCAGGGAATGAGCGGATGATCAGTGAGCCCAGGAAGAGAGTGGACGCGTGGGACACCTGTCAGAACCTCAGCACACAGGTCGTGGTGGGTCTCCCTGTTCCTGTGCATATCCCTGGCAGAACCCAAGCAAGTGTCCAGGGGTTTGGGCAGTATCCAAGAGAGGAACAGAAGACCTACCTCGTGCCCTGCCAGGGGGCAAAGGCATGGGCTGCCACCTTGTAGCAGAGGGCTGCTTTCACACTGGCAGAGCGCTCCAGCCTCTAACCCCACCATGGCCAAAACCTCGGGGCCATCAATTCTAAGGGAAACCTGGTGTTGCCAACCTCGCCAAAGCCACCGCACCCACCCACCCCCTCAAAGGCAGGAAGAAGGCAAGACAGATTTTCTCTCAAAACTATGCAGAATGGCGGTTGCCATGAGCACGGGAATCCCAGTGACAGTCATCTTTGGGGGGGGTAGTTACCATGGTAACAAAATACCGGTTTAGGTTTTGTTCCCCCCGCCCCCCGCCGCCCCTTCCAATAAAGATGACTCTCTGGTTGATATCCAAAGGCGTCCATGCTCTTTCTAGACATCTCCTGGAGTGGAGGGGCGGGACCAAGCCTTCCACCCTGGGACTAAAGAAACATCACAGAATTCAATCCAATTGTTCTGAAGCAGCTTATGAAAAAATGGCTGCAGGAGGGGAACGCAGCCCCAGTCAGCCTGCAGGGGTTGAGGGTGGCGCAGTGGCCCTCTCGCAGCTCATCAGGCACCGGCAACACTGCCCAGCATATAGGGGGCAGGTGCTTTTCAAGTCCAGGTGCTGGGGGCACCTGTATCAAGAGCAGGCCAACACAGACACAGCCAGAACACCAGCTGCTCATTCAAACAAATATGTATTGAGCATCTACTACTATTAGCCAGAGACAGAGACAAAATCCTCCCTGAGGGAGTCTGCGTCCTGTCCTTAGAATTAAAATAGAGGCTGGCACAAGTCCAGAGTCACGGGAGGCTGAAATAGGAGGATCACCACTTCAAAGCCAGTCTCAGCAATGGTGAGACACTTAGCAACTAAACAAAATGCAAAATAGGGCTGAGATGTGGTAAGTGCCCCCGAGTTCAATCCCCAAGACCAAAGGGGGGAAAAAAAGTAAAATAAGGGGCTGAGGTTGGAGCTCAGTGGTAGAGCACTTGCCTCACATGTGTGAGGCCCTAGTTTTTCCTCCTCAGCACCAAATAAATAAATACATAAAATAAAGATATTGTGTCCATCTACAGCTAAAAATATATTTTTTAAAAAACGAAGCAAAATAGGGTTTATGGATGGTTGTGATAGGCCAGATAATAATGGCTGTCCTCCCTCCCCCCTGCAAAAATGCCCACAGCCTGATCCCTGTGGATGATGTGAATACTTTATCTTGAGTGGCAAAAGTGATTTGCAGATGTGGTTATGGGAGGGATCTAGACAAGGATGCCATCCTGGATTCTCCAGATAGGCTTGGAATGACCAACCACAAAGGTCTTCAATGAGAAGGACGAATGAGGTCAGAGAGAGGGGATGTCCCACTGCGGGCTTTGAAGAGGGACATTCTTGGCCTGGTGACAGAGGGCTCAGTTTACTATCACCGCAGTTTGGTTTTGAGTTTATTCAAACTCCAGGTGGAGGATAGGACAGAGCCTGGAGTACAGACAGATCAGGGATGTGGGCAGCCTCTAGATGCTGGGAAAGACAAGGAAACAGACACTGCCCCAGGAGAAGCACACTCTTGGTTCTATTTCAGACATTTTGGGGGGTAGGGGGAAGGGTCACGTGAATCCCGGGACATACACAGGCTAGGCAAGCGCTCCACCACTGAGCTACACCCCAAGTCTTATTTTAGACTTCTGATTGCCAACACTTTAAGATGATACATTGTGTTGTGTTAAGACACTTTGTTACAGGGACAACAGGAAACAGATAAGAGAAGGGTGTGGAGAGCCATGGCTAAGCCTAGGGCAGAGGGAGCTGGCATGGTGGGGGGGGGGGCAATTTAAACGGGATGGCCAGCAGGCTGCTCAGAGAAGGTGGCATTTGAGCAAAGGTGTGAAGGAGGGCAGAAGGGAGACCTGGAGGTGTCTGAAGAACATTCCTGGCCAAGGGACCAGTCAGCTTGAAGACCCTTAGGTGGGAAGGTGCGTGGCCTCAGAGCAGACAGCAAGAAGTGAGGTGACTATATGCTTTGGGGGTTCTTACCTTATAAGGCTGTATTTCAAGCTAACGCCTGGTGAGCTCACCAAGGGAGTGCGGACTCTCCAACACGGAGGTCAAGGAGAGAAGCAACCAATTAAGGATCCTGAGATGGAGCAGCCACTGGGAAACAGGGGACTGGGAGAGGAGATAGAGAAGTGTGCTCAGGAGGAAGGAGTGGTCATCTATCTGTACCCCAGGCCTCCAAGAGGTCAATAGGACGAGAACTGACCACTGGATTTAGCAGCATGGTGACTGTTGGTAACCTCGAGAAACAGTCGCTCAGATGGAAGCCAAAGCCACACATGAGCAGATCCAAGAGAGAGAGGGAGAAGGAACTAGGTCCAACGAGCAGAGAGCATTTTTTCAAGTTTTACTGCAAAGTAAAGCAGAGAAATAGGGCATTGGCTGGTAAGGGGATATAATATAATGAGAGAGGGATTTGCGTCGTTCTCATTTGTAGGATGAAAGAAATTATAGCAGGTTTGCATGCCGATGGGGAAAAGTGATCCAAAAGGGAGGAGAGAGGGAAATAGATGAGGGAGAAGCCAGTGCAGGTGCTCTCTGCAGGCAGTGAATGGGAAAGGGCTTCCTGAGCCCGGGGAGGGCTGTGCCAGGCGGGCGCCTGGCAGACGGGAGGCACCTAAGCACAGATGCAGGTGGGTGCCGCCGAGCAGAGCAGGGGAAGTGCTCTTCCGATTGCTCCACTTTCCTTGGGGAAGTAGGAAGCACGAGCCACAGCTGAGAATGAGGACAGGAAAGGAAGTGTGGGGGTTTGAGGATGGAGGAGGCGGTGTACAGTCGCATCCTGGAGGGAGGGCGCGTGAATGAATGGACCCGTGCAATAGTATAGTTCCTGGCAGCCCCCACCCCCAGCCCCTCAGATGAGCCATCAAGAATTGAAAGCAAGAGGTGGTTTCTCTCTCCCTCCACCATGTCCAGCAGCTCAAGTGCACCCTTGGAATAGGTGCACAGAAGGATTCTGGGAGATTTGGGATTTTGCTCAGGCTGGTAAAATACAGAAAGGAGTGAAGCAAGCATTCAAAGGGCTCGTGGGACGTAGAATAATTGCCCCTCTAAGGTGTCCATGGATTCCCATTCCCTGGAATCTCTGAGGATGCTAGGTTACATAGTAAAAAGATTTAGAATCGAGGTGGCAGAGAGAGGTAGTGAGTTGACCAGGAGATGGGGGAGGAACCACCCTGCTTGTCTGAGTGGGCCACATTTCATCATAGGGGCCTTCTCAATGGAAGAGGAAGGAGGCAGAGAAAAGAGACCAGGAAAATGGCAGCATGAGAAAGACTCAGCTCTGTGGGGAGGAGACCATGAGCCAAGAACCAAGGGGACCCCTGGAAACTGCAGAAGGCATGGAAACAGATTCTTCCTGAGCTCCTCCAAGGAGAAACCCATCCCTGCTAGCAGCTTTAGGCAAGCCCCATGAGACACACTTGGAACCTCTGACCTCCAGAACTGTAAGAAAAGTAATTTGTGTTGTTTTAAGCCATTAGTTTGTGGATATTTGTTACAGCAGCAGCAGGACACTGATACCGGGGTATACAAATAGTGAGATTTGAACTAAAAAGGGAAATATGAGAAAAACAAAAAGGTAAAAGAGACAAGGGGTTGAAAGCCCAGGTCAAAGAATGATTGGAAATGAAGTTCTAGAATCCTATTCTAGAACCCCATGGGATGCTTTAAACTGATTATTTTTTTGGAGGGGGGGGGATACCAGGGATTGAACTCAGGGGCACTCAGCCACTGAGTCACATCCCCAACCCTATATCTTTTGTATTTTATTTGGAGACAGTGTCTCACTGATTTGCTTAGCGCCTCACCATTGCTGAAGCTGGCTTTAAACTCATGATCCTCCAGTCTCAGCCTCCCAAACTGCTGGGATTATAGGCGTGCACCACCACCGTGCCTGACACAGACTGATATTTTGAAGGAGATGAAGTTCTTAATAATGGCAAGGTCAAGGGTATCACAGGAGGAATAAGCCTGGAAGGCGGGAAGAGGTCAGGATCTTCAGAGGAACCAGAATAGTAGAAAGTCTGGTTTTGCTGCCACCGGACCAAGCCATTAACTCCATCGACCAAGTGATGGGATAAGACAGAGCTTCACCGTCAACAAGACAGCAAGCTGGACTCCAGAGGGCAGTGGCCCATGTTCCCTCTTGCCAGGGGTCTTTGCCAGGAGTGGGGGTGGGGGTTGCAGGTGGCAGGCTCACTGAGGGTTTCTGGGAATCTAATT
This sequence comes from Marmota monax, assembly GCF_021218885.2. Lineage (NCBI taxonomy): Eukaryota > Metazoa > Chordata > Mammalia > Rodentia > Sciuridae > Marmota > Marmota monax. The sequence goes on along the minus strand of NW_026694432.1, from coordinate 25,277,599 downwards.
TTAGTCCCGCCAGGCAGGCACCAGAATGGTCATGAATTCTTACAGTAATCAGCTCTCTTGACGTGGCTTCAGTGCTGTCCCTAGGTCACCAGGCACTCCAGGCAATCCTGGTTCCTGTAAACCTCAGAGAGATTACTGACCAGGAGGCCAGGAGCGCTGTTGTTCTTGGAGGTTTCCCTTATTATGGGTTAATTATTTGGGGACGGAGGCAAAACAGAACCAGTGCAAAACAGTGTGCCCGTGCGGGGAGTGACTTACCCATTCTTCAGCCCCAGAGCTGGGAGGGGCGATTTTGTGAGTGCTGAAAGGATCAGGAGTCAGGTAGAAAATCATATTGTCATATTGTCGCTTGTGCAAATATACAGCAACGAATCCCGTCATCATGTGCAACTATAGTGCGCCAATTAAAAAAAAGTGGGAAAAGAATCATTTTAGTTTAAAAAAAGAAGGGAGGGGTGGTACTACGGAGAATGGTGAGCCTGGAACTAGGGTCTTCAGGAAAGAGGAATCAGATCCTGGGGCCGGGAGGTGACTGCAGCAAAGAGGAGCACTGAGGAGCATGGTCCAGTGACCTGGCCATTTTAGGGAGGGGGAAGGGATTTTGATCTGTGATCCCTGCAGAATCAGTGGTTCCAGGATGGGGGACAGGAACCAGCTGTCCAGAGAGGGTCATCCTCAAAATGCCCTCCCCCCGTGGCCGGGTCTCTCAGGGCTCTTGCCCTGGTGTCATCTCCTCCCATACCAGGTTAGGACTGGCACCGGGTGGCCAGGAGGATGTAGCCGGCTTCTGAGACCGATCCTAAAAAGCTTTGGGAGAATCAGTCTCAATGACATGAGGAGACTGCAGCAGTGCCCAGCTCAGAAAACCGCCAGCTCCAATGGCGAGTAGGGCAGCCAACCAGAGTGGAACTCCCAGCCCCGTGGACCCTTCCGTGACCGCAGCCCAGCTCACATCTTAGATCCAACCTCACAAGAGACCCCCAACCAGAACTGCCAGCCCCCGAGTTCCTGACCCACAAAAGAAACAAGAGACGTGATTAAATGATTGTGTTTGAAGCCACTGAGTTTTGGCATGATTTGTTATATAGAGACAATTGATACACCAGCTTTTTTTTTTTTTTTTGGTAGTGGGGATTGAACACAAGGATGCTCTACCATTAGGCTAACCCTTTGTTTATTTATTTTTTTCTCTAATTTTGAGACAAGGTTGCTGAGGCTGGCCTCAAACTTGGGATCCTCCTGCCTCAGCCTCCGGAGGGGTATGTGCCACTGAGCCAGGCCTTTAAAAAAAAAAGTTCCTCTTGATTAATTAGGGCTCTGTTTCTCTCAGTGAACAATTAAGTCGTTATTTGCATAACAGTTCATTTAATGTACTTATTTCCCCCAACACAAATCCCTCTCCCAAACAAAACTCCAACTCCTGGGGCAGGGACTCTTTGTCTTGCTCCCTAGGTATCCCATGCCTCACATGGTGCCTGGTGCGCAGCACCTGTGGATTGACCAACTGGGCAGATGAACTGTTGGCCACTTGTGTTTACATCAGGGGCTCAAGTGGAGAGAGTCACGTGAATATCCGTTGGGGGAAAAATAGAGGGAGCTCCAAATCCCCTCCCCCAGCCCTGTCTGGGATCCCACCTGCTTTGGCTCAGGGCCTGCTGGCTGCAGGTGTCTCCTCTTGTCTGCATTCCTGAGATCCAGCTGTATCCAAATCCTGGCTTTGGTTGAGACTCTTCTGTTGTTTGTTATGTAAACACAATTTTGCTTTGAACTGGACAGCAATTAGAGGAGATGTCCCTCCCAAAAGGCTGCCTCCTGAGCAAGGTGCGCCCATCAGCTTGGTTCATCTCCTGCATCGTACCAGTATCTGGGCTGCTGATTATAAATTACTGCTTTCTGAAGACTCTTTTACATGGAAAATCCTTCACATAATCAGCAATTTTTATCACATTCCCCCTCTTCCTTGTTTTCTTCACACGTACGCTATTTTACCAAAGGTAAAGGGCGGGCCACACTCAGATTTCAGTTGTTGCTCTGCCACTTGCTAGCTGTGTGACTACAGGCAGGTTATTTAACCTCTCTGAGCCTAAGTTCCCTCATCAGTAACATAGGGTTAGAAATGGTTCCTACCTTGCAAAAGTAATTGTGAGGACAGTTGTGGTGAAGAAAAAGGACACAACCTGGTTTATAGTAAGCATTAAGTAAATATCGCTTTACTATTATTAGAAATGCATATAGCTTTGCCAGGCACAGTGGTGCACACCTGTAATCCTAGCAGCCCAGGAGGCTGAGGCCGGAGGATCAGAAATTCAGGGCCAGCCTCAGCAATTTAGCAAGGTCCTGAGAAACTTAGCAAGATCTTGCCTCAAAATAAAAAATAAAAAAGGGGGCTGGGGATGTGACTCAGCATCCTTGAGTTCAATCTCCAGTACCAAAAAAAGAGAGAGAGAGAGAGAGAGAAAGAAAACGAGGGGGTGGGGTTTCAGCTCAGTGGTAGAGCGCTTGCCTAGCACATGTGAAGCACTGGGTTTGACCCTCAGCATCACATAAAAATAAATGAATACAATAAAGTTATTGTGTCCATCTACAACTAAAAATATATTAAAAAGAAATGAACATAGCTTCAAATGAAGTCAAACAATTACATCACAGACAAGTCTGCAGCAGAATTTAGGATGTGATAAGCATCCGAGAGCAAACATAAGACTCTTAAAAAAAAAAAAAAAGAAAAAAAAAGAAGCAGACACAGATGTATGCCAATCCAGCCTCGGAAGACACACACACTCCTACAACCGAGACACAGCCTCATGATCAATCACAGTTCATCTCTATTTCACTTATATAATCACTTACAAGCACCTGGATATTAAGAAAATTGTACTTCCAGAGCCTCAAAACTCCTGCCAAAATCTAAGTGAAACAGTTCCCGGCCTTCAAGAGAAGAAGCATTGTGCAATTGCTATCTACCTTTCTCAGACAGAAGAGGCAAGCAGCCCAAGGTCACAAAATGAGTCACTATCGGAAGTGAGACTTTTTTTTTTTTTTAAATAAAAGTGTATGTGCTGTCCTTTAAGCATAATATACTGACCTGCCATCAATGAGGGTTTGCTCTAAGCTATTTTTCTTGCAGCAAAAGGCTGCCTCCTGAGCAAGGTAGTGGGGATTGAACACCCCCCACCCCAGGATGAACACTGAGCGAGAGGGTGATCACCGAGCCACACAGAGCACCTCCCAATCAGTCACTCAACAAGCATCCTCTGAGAGCCTGCTCGGCGGGCTGGGGTGTGATGCAGAAGATGGAAATGCAGGGTCCCCGGACGAAAGGCAGGCACACACTCAGTAAGTGATCACACAGAGAATGAGTTGATTAGATTCTGAGAGACGCTCCAAAGGTCCTTGGGGAGCAGGACCAAGGGAAGGCAGAAGGAGTCAGGCAACAATTTCCCAAGAGCGGCGACATTTGAGCGTTGGCTTGAAGAGAGGCACAGACTGGATGAAGAGCAGGAGGGGAGACAGAAGGACGGAGACAGAGGGGACGGTGTGGAAAGGGCGCGCTCTGTGGCCACAGGGAATGGAAGGAGGCTGGGATCTGGTGTCTGGTGCAAAGAGGTGTTGGCAGAGAGGGGCTCCCAGGGAAATGGGAAAAGGGCAGCAGTCATACAGTGTGACAGTTGGGGACTCTATGAGTTATCTTTGCTGAGAGACAGAGTGTTACAATGTTTAGCAACTTAAGACAACAATAAACATTTATTATGACATGGGTTCTGGTCAGGCACTTTGGGGAAGAGAGAGAGAGAGAGAGAGAGAAATGAAGGAAGGGAGCAATCAAGCAAGCAAGGACTTTCAGGACAGCCAGCTTACATGGTGACAGGTGCTGCTGTTGGTAGGAGGCCTCAGTTCCTTGCTACCTGGACTGAAAGGCTGCTCCACCACCCTCAGGACATGGCAGCCAGCTTTTGCCATAGCAGGTGATCAAGAGAGAATATGGCAGAAACCAGGATGTCCCTCATGTCCTTGCCTCAGAAATCCCACAGCGTCACTGTGACAGTATCTCGTCCATTGCGTAGACCTATCCCACGTGGGAGGGGCTGCCCACGGGCATGGATACCAGGAATCCAGGACCCAGGAGCCATCTTGGAGGCCAGGAAGACCAGAAAGGCCTCACTGCAGAGCGCCGGGGCCTCCACCGGGCACTCAGGAATACAGTGGTTCCTACGATGGCAGTGACCAAGGACAGAGTATAGCAATCAGTCCACCTTTCTCATTTGGCAGAAAAAAGAAATCTGCTGAATGCATATGCATAAATAAATATGCATTAATCAGTCTGTCGAGGGCACTGAGGCGCTTTCACAATCCCAGGAGTAAATGATAATGAGATCCAGTAAGTACGACACACGAAAATCAATCTCTCTCTCTCTCTTATTTATTTATTTTTGTAAAGGGGGTTTCACTGTGTCCCCCAAGCTGGCCCCTAACCGGGCTCAGTCCTCACCCAGCCCTAGAGGAGCTGGGACCCAGCTGCCCCACGAATCTTTAGCACGATTAGGAAGCATCAGAGAATCACTGAGAGGCACTCATCAGACACGGCAAATCAAGACACAGGCCCCTCTCCATCCCCAAGCCTCACTGAAAGAACAGTAAAGGGACACAGGTGACAGACGGTGACAAGGAGGAAGGACGGAGGGCAACAAGCCCAGTGGAATGGAGAAGACTGCAGCCCAGTGAGCGTCAGGCCCGTGTGGCCCAGGACCCTGGAAACCCAGCAGTGCCATCCACAGGCATCTCGGGTGGGAATGGAAGGGGAGGACCCTCCTGTCCTGAGCAGCATGGAGACCCCAGCCCACCCCCCACCAGACCGGAGCTTTACTCGTTAGAGGACTAAAGCAAAGGGCCTCCAGGCTGAAGACCCCACCATGAGGGGAACCGAACCTCCATGGATCCGTGGGACCTCCTGGCCCCATCTCCACACCAGGGCAGCCAGCATGGCACAGCCCTCCGCTATAGGCAGACCAGCAGCACTCTACACAGTGACGGCCACACTTGAGGGCTTCCTCACAAATGGCTCTGTCCTCAGATGGGTGCTCACACGGCAAGCCCTGCCATCCCTCCCAAGCACCCTCCACACACCCAGAGCTGCCAATCAGCTTCCTACCCTCAGCTAGGACTACACCACAGTGATTACGTTAGAGGAAAAGATCTATATTTGTTTAATTAATTTAAAAGAAAAATCAGGGGAAAGAGCCGTGCTCTGTGGTGCATACCTGTAATCCCAGCTACTCGGGAGGCTGAGGCAGGAGGATTGCAAGTTGGAGGCCAGCCTTGGCAACTGAGTGAGGCCCTTAGCAAGATCCGGTCTCAAAATAAAACATTTTTTAAAAAGGGCTGGGATGTGGCTCAGTGGTTAAGCAACCCTGGGTTCAATCCCTGGTACCACACACACACAAAAAAAAGAATGAAAAAGTCAGGGGAAAGAAGCTTAGCCTATCAATACAGGACACGGAAAAAGACTTTTAAAAACCACTATAATTAGAAAACACTAAGGTTTCCACCAAAAAACATTTGGAACTAATTACAGCAAAGCCGAAAAATCAACAAGCAAAAATCAGTTGTGTTTCTCTATACTAACAAAGAACAATCTGAGATGGAGATAGGAATCCTATTTACATAGCATCAAAAAGATACAATTACTTGGGAATAAAGATGTCACCAAGAAGGCAAACAATCTGTACACCAGAAAATAGAAAACATGGCCTAAAGAAATCAAAGATGGCACAAACAAATGGAAGCACATCCCGGTTTATGGGTTCAAAGACTGTATTGTCCAGATGTCCATCTACCCAAAGCCATCTTCATGTTTAACGCAATCTCCATCAAAATTCTAATGACATTTTCCAGAAATAGAAAAGTCCATCAAGGGCTGGGATTGTGGCTCAGCGGTAGAGCACTCACCTAGCACGGGTGGGACCCGGGTTCGATCCTCAGCACCACATAAAAATAAAGGCATTGTGTTGTGTCCATCTACATCTAACAAATAAATATTTAAAAAGAAAGAAAAGAAAAGTCCATCAAAAAAAATTGTATGGGGGCTGGGGATTTGGCTCAAGCGGTAGCGCGCTTGCCTGGCATGCGTGCTGCCCGGGTTCGATCCTCAGCACCACATACCAACAAAGATGTTGTGTCCGCCAAAAACTAAAAAATAAATATTAAAATTCTCTCTCTCTTAAAAAAAAAAAGATGTATACTTAAAAACAGCAAAAAGCCACCAACGCATAGTGGCACAGGCCTGTAATCCCAGTAACTCAGGAGGCTGAGGCAGAAAGATCAGAAGTTCAAGGCCAACTTTAGCAATTTAGCAAGACTCTGTCTCAAAATAAAATAAAAATGCTGGCTCAGTGGTAAAGCATCCCTGGGTTTAATCCCCAGTATCAAATTAAAAAAAAAAAAAGGCTGAAATAAGAAATTATATGTTATATGTATCTTACCTCAATTAAATTATAATTAATATTCTCAGAGACATTAGAGTAAATCCATGAAATAAGAATTGGCAGCAATAAAAATAATAAGAAATTGGTTTTAGAAGTGAAAAATTTTTGTCTCATAAAAAGACTTTTGCTGGGCATGGTGGCACATGCCTGTAATCCCAGTGGCTCGTGAGGCTGAGGCAGGAGGATCGCAAATTCAAAGCCAGCCTCAGCAACTTAGTGAGGTCCTAAGCAACTCAGTGAGACCCTGTCTCTAAATAAAAATATAAAAAGGGGTGGGGAATGTATGTGGCTCAGCGCCCTTGGGTTTCAATCCCTGGTGTGTGTGTGGCGGGGGCTTTAAATAAAAAAGATGTGGGCCAGGGACATAGCTAAGTGTCAGACCCTTGCAAGCTGAGGCCCGGGGTTTTTTTTGTTTTGTTTAATATTTATTTTTTAGTTTTCGGCAGACACAACATCTTTGTTGGTATGTGGTGCTGAGGATCGAACCCGGGCCGCACTCATGCCAGTCAAGCGCACTACCGCTTGAGCCACATCCCCAGCCCGAGGCCCGGGGTTTTATCCCCAGCACAAATCTAACAGAAAATCTGGAAGACAAAGTTGAGGTAATGTCCCAGAAAATAGAACAAACTTTTTAAAATGGAAAATTAGAAAGAACATTTTAGAAAAACTGGAAGATGAATTCAAGATATCCACCTAAAATAGATCTGAAAGGAAAAAACAGAAAAGAGAAGATGGGGTGGAGGAAATAGGCACAAAGAGATCCCCCGCAAAACTGATTTCCAAGACTAAAAGAAATCGATGTCCCGATTAAAGGGCCCACCAAGGGCCCATACTCAACATACATCACTAGGAAACTTGAGAGCTCTGGAAGAACCTAGAAAGTTCCAGGGAGAAAAGCCATGTCATTCATATAAGACCAGGCATCAGAATGTCATTCGACTTTTTATCTTTATTTATTCATTTTGCAAGGCTGGGATCAAACCCACGTTCTGTTGGAGAACTGGAGGATGAATTAGTGATAGGTACCTAAGAAAGTTTTGTTTAAAAAATGAGGCAATTAGTAACTTCTGGAAAGGAAAAGTCATCCAATAAGGGAAACAATTGTGACACACAGTATATACTTAGTCATGATCATTAAGCGCTGAATACTGTTTCAACAAAAACAATAAAATGTTCTAACTAAACTAGGAGGGAGGGAGGAAGAAAAATATGTGTGGTGGAAGGTAGACAAAAGAGCAATCATCATCACCTACTGTAACAGGGAGGCAATAAGCAAAGATTTTAAAACTGGAAAATCTGGCTGGGTGTGGTGGGGCACAGCCATAACCCCAGCAGCTCAGCAGGCAGAGGCAGGAGGATCACAAATTCAAGGCCAGTCAGTCTCAGCAATTTAGGGAGGTCCTAAGCCATTTAGCAAGATCCTGTCTCAAAAAATAAAAAAGGCTGGGGATGTGGCTCAGTGGTAAAGCATCCCTGGGTTCAATCCCCAGTACCAAGGAAAAAAAAGAAAGAAAACAAACTGAAAAAAGAAAAAAAAAATCTAACTGCATACTAGTCTATGAAGTAGTGATACCTTGGTGCAAGCTTTTCCGGTGGATGCACTGGGGGAAAGCTTAACACAGGAGATGGAAATGAGCTCTGCTCCCATCCTGCCCACCCACTTCCCGTGGCCAGGCCAGCTTTTTTAACCACCCAATACAAAGGCTGGTAGTATCAAGGGCAGGTGAGCCCTATAAGGGAACAGGTTTAGGAAAAGAAGAACAGACTGTTCAAGACCAAGTTCAGCGGAGTAAGGGGTCCAGGAGGATGCAGCCAATTGAGGATGGGGAGGAGAGAACACAGGCCCAGGGGGCCAGAGGAGTTGTTAACAATGTATCAAAGAAGCAACAGATAGGAGCAAAGTGATTAGAGGGGAGGCCCCAAATCCCCAGGCCCAGACAGAAGGCCAGGGAATTCAAGGCCACCTTTGGGAAGGAGAGAAGAGAAAGATTAATTAACATCAGCAATGTCAAATGCTGCTTTTTTGGTCAAGGAGTCTTAACCTAAAAACAGACTACAGCCCTTGTCACCTCCTGTGTTTTCAAATGACACCCCACCCAGAGGTTTCTTCCAAAAACCAATAGAAACAGAAGCCACATCCCAGGATTAATGACCTTAGGACCAACTAGGGAGAGAGAGGGAGAGAGCAGGGATTCCATGTACAGTGCACACCTGCACATTCCCTCTCTCTAGTCCTCTGGTAGGGAGGAGGGTTAGGGTTGCCAGGTTAACTACAGGAAATTCTCAGGACATACTTATACCATGTGGTTTTGTTTGTTTGTTTATTGCTTATTTATTTATTTTGGTAGGAGGACTGAACTCAGGGGCACTCGACCACTGAGCCCATTCCCAGCCCTACTTTGCATTTTTTTTTTTAGAGACAGGGTCTCATTACATTGTTTAAAGCCTAAATTGCTGAGGCTGGCTTTGAACTCCTGATCCTCCTGTCTCAGCCTCCCAAGCCAATGGGTCCTGCTCTACCTTGTTTGTTTTTTTAAATTGTCATAACAATTAACTCTAGCAACTCTAAAGAGGTAACACCATCCTCTGGGCAAAAGCTTGGCGACTTTGCCTCTGGACACTGCCACCAGCCTCTGGCCATTGCAAGGACAGAACTCCCAGTGGCAAGGTCAGGAAGGAGGGCCTAGGAGACCCCAGGCAGGATGAGGCAGAATTTTTCAATGAGCGGACTCTCAGGTCAAAACCACATGAAGTCTTTTCCTTGAAAGGTTTTGGTTGGGTTAATGTCTCCATCGGTCCAAGAGGCAGCTCGGGTACCCTGAGAAGCACTTCCATGACCCCCAGCTTTGCTGAGCCTGTACCCTTCCTGGGAAATCAGGTCACATCTTGGGTGGGAACCGTGGAAGACTTTTCTGTCCTTATATGAACTTTTACCACAAGCGTATATTACTTTTATAATCAGCAGAAGGCAATGAAGACATGACCGTGCTAAATATGAAATGAGTCTGCCCTGGACCAGTCTTCTGTGGGGCAGCCTCCAAAGCAAGTAATTTCCGGTTCTTTATTTGCACCTCATTTTGGAAGCACTCAGCAGCCCCATAGTGGTTTGTCCTTTTACTTTTATTCCCCTGGGGGGGGTTCTGAGCCCAGCCACTCACCACTCCTGCCTGCAGGCGCAGGATGATCAACCAATCTAGTCACTGACCCCACTCTCAGATTTCTCTGGGTTTGGCTTACTCTGAATTCAGTCCATGTCCAGACCTGGGCTCACTTCTAACCTGGAAGACATCCAAGATGACCTGTCCAGAAGCCAGAGTAGGAGCTTGAGTGTTGACTGCATGGGACCACAAGGCAGTGGGATGACAGAGCCCACATCGGACCAGTCCTGGGATTCTAGGGAGCTTGTGGCTTAACAAATTCTGGAAGCGGGGAAAGTGTCCCCACACCCAGAGATAGCTAGCTGTCTGTTAGTACACTAGGGCCCCTCCCTAGTAAGAGCCAACCACTTTCTCTTAGGGAGTTCCAGGGGAAGATGGCCAATGTCCCATCCATATAGTGGACTCATAGAAGGGTGGAGCCTGCTCTTGGGTTCCCAGGACCTAGATAGAGCCTTAGATCTACTTACTACCAGCCCTGTGACCTTGGGCCAATCAACTAACTGAGCCTTGGTGTCCTGAGGATTAAATGAGATAATGAATGCTAAACACCTGGGAACAAATAAGGAGTTCACAAATAGGAGTTTATCTATTTAATCTTCAGACAGCCCAGAGGCAGCACTTTGACCAGAGGGAACATTTCATCTGCCAGTCCCACAGACCCAGGATTGTTCTGAAAGGTTCCCCCCACCCACAAAGAGTACCCTTTCCCTGCTTCTGTCCAGGCGACCAGATACTGGAGCAGTGACAGCCTCTGCTCCGGTGCAGCAGCCTGGCCCACGACCTTGGAGGAACCTGGGAGAAAGCTTCACCAAGCGACAGTACTTTTCCACTGCACTGCTCGGCCACCTCTGCTGGCTTTGTGCTGTGCAGACCGGAGGCAAAGTGCACAAGGCCGGCCCCATCAGGAACCCATCCCATCAGAAAACCACCCAAATCCTATTCTCAGGGATGGGGATAGGGACCTGCCGTGGGTGAGGAGCAGGAGGAATTCTAGAAAGAGGGGGTCTCCGAATGTGCCACGGGGGGAAGGGGGCAAGGATCCCACTAGAGAGGCCAGAGAATTTGCATCGGCAAAGTCATCCAGGGATTCCTAATCCTTTACCTCCCCTCTGTCCTCACCCCTCTCATAATAATGATTAAACCCTTTCTGCCGCGCCTGTGCCGGGTCCCGGGCAGCGCGAGCTTGTGCTGGGGGAAGGGAAAGGGGAGGGCGAGGGGAGGGGACAAGAGAGCTAGCGGTCCCGCCCGGTGATGTAGGCAGCCCGGGGAGGTGGAGCCGCGACGCCTGAAGGAGTCCCCACCGCAGCCGCGCTCTAGGTCTACCCCACCGAGCAGCTGCCATCCCCGGCACCGGCGACCTCCCTTGCCGCCGCAATTTGGGCGGCAGGGACCACGGGAATCCCCTCTTATTCGGGCCTGGGGGGCGTCCGCCAATCCCAGTCCCTGCCCCTCCTTGCTTCCCAGACGGCTGGAGCCATTCCCGGGGGACGCTATTCCCGGCCGCACGCCGCCGCCCGGGCATCTCGGCGGCCAGCCCGGCTGGGCAACGGGCATCTGCGAAACTAGCCCCGCCTGGCACTGGGCATCTTGGGCACCGGCTGTCTCTGGCGCCGCCCAGCTTTTCGCGACTACAGGGCGGTGGGCTTCTGGGCGCTTTTCCTTCCCTGGGTCGCTGGACAGGACGCTGGTGAGCTCCCTGCGCCTCCAGCCCCCTGCGCCGCGATGCTGCCCTGGAGGCGAAACAAATTCGTGCTGGTGGAGGACGAGGCCAAGTGCAAAACGAAGAGCCTGAGCCCGGGGCTCGCCTACACGTCTCTCCTCTCCAGCTTCCTGCGCTCCTGCCCGGACCTGCTGCCCGACTGGCCGCTGGAGCGCCTGGGCCGCGTGTTCCGCAGCCGGCGCCAGAAAGTGGAGCTCAACCGGGAGGACCCGACCTATACGGTGTGGTACCTGGGTAACGCCGTCACCCTGCACGCCAAGGGCGACGGCTGCACAGACGACGCGGTGGGCAAGATCTGGGCGCGCTGCGGGCCGGGCGGGGGCACCAAGATGAAGCTGACGCTGGGGCCGCACGGCATCCGCATGCAGCCGTGCGAGCGCAGCGCCGCAGGGGGATCGGGGGGCCGCAGGCCGACGCACGCCTACCTGCTGCCGCGCATCACCTACTGCACGGCGGACGGGCGCCACCCGCGTGTCTTCGCCTGGGTCTACCGCCACCAGGCGCGCCACAAGGCCGTGGTGCTGCGCTGCCACGCCGTGCTGCTGGCGCGGGCGCACAAGGCGCGCGCCCTGGCCCGCCTGCTCCGCCAGACCGCGCTGGCGGCCTTCAGCGACTTCAAGCGGCTGCAACGCCAAAGCGACGCGCGCCACGTGCGCCAGCAGCACCTCCGCGCAGGGGGCGCCGCCGCCTCGGTGCCCCGCGCCCCACTACGCCGCCTGCTCAACGCCAAGTGCGCCTACCGGCCGCCGCCGACGGAGCGCTGCCGCGGGGCGCCGCGCCTCAGCAGCATCCAGGAGGAGGACGAAGAGGAGGAGGAGGACGCGGAGTCGGGCGAGGCCGGAGCCCCCCAACGCGAGCGGCCCGAGGTGCTCAGCCTGGCCCGGGAGCTGAGGACGTGCAGCCTGCGGGGCGCCCCGGCGCCTCCGCCGCCCGCGCAGCCCCTCCACTGGAAGTCCGGCCCCAGGGAGCGCGCGGGCCAGGCGCGCTGAGAGCCCAGGGGCAGGACTCGCCGCCCGACACCCGGCCGCCAGACTTACTGCCTCCAACCCCGACCCTGCCCGCTTCGGCTCCCCGCTGGTCCCTGGCCCTGCCGCCCTTGTGGTCTCGTCGTCGCCTCGCCCCTCATCCTGGCTCAGGGTGACACCTGATATGCCCTGGGTTATTTTTTTTGGGGGGGTGGCGTGTTCACTTCCCTGCAAACCCAGAGTTTCCTGGGCCCTCCGTTGGGGAACTGCCCTTGCGCTTTACACCGAGTCTGTGCCTACAGACCTCCCTGCTTCCAGCCAAAACATCCTCTCAGGAGAAGGGAGAGAAATTTTCAGAAACCATGGATGGTGGGTTTGGACCCTGACCAGGGTGGAGGCAGTGGCCCTGCCCTGGGTCCCTCTAGTCTTTTTCCCCGTGGTAAGAACCATCCTGGAGAGGCATTCTTGTAGGGAAAGAATGGAGTGACTGGGGGAAACTGAGGCCAGGCCCATAATGGGCACAGCGTCTGCAGGTCAAACTAACGAGGAAGAATTCTCTGCCTTGTGTGGGGCCTTTCTATGCCTTGGAGGACTCCTGGGACTTCACTGCTCTGCCTCTGGAGAAGACAGACTGGGCTGGTAACAGCTCTGCACCAGGCAGCTGCCAGAGCTTGTGCCTTGGCACCCCTAAGGATTCCACACTCCATCTACAGACAGATAAGTAAGGTCCCCCACTAGGTGCCAACAGCCAGGACCAAAGATGGGGCCTCCAAAGGAGGTAAGAAGAACCATTGGCTGGTGTGTGGGGATGCAGATGCTGGAGGAGAAATGCCCCAAGTCAAGGCTCTGGGCAAGTAGTCCTGACTGCAGCTGGATTCACACGGCAGGCTGAAGAAGGAGAGTGTGCTACCCCAACACAGGGAGGTGTCTCTACAGGGCCACAAAAAAGCCCAAAGATCTGTGTTACCAACCGATCATTGTAAATAAAGTGGATCTGCTTTTTCAGCCCTGTCATCCCTCCTGTCTTGTGTTTGATGCCAGGCCGCAGGGGCTGAGGTGGTCCTCAGGACCCAGCAGGGCAGGAGGAGACCCAGGACATAGCTCCTGTAGCTGGCTGGAACCAGCTGCCAGGTTTGGGGTGGGGGCTGCTGTCAGGAAGCTGTTCCTTTAATGTCAGGGGAGAGGCATAAGCTGTGTCTGAAAACCATTGAGCCAAGCCCTGGAGGAGCCTCCTCGGTCTCGGCTTCCCACAATGTCTGTACACTGGGCACTCAGACGCAAGTGTCTCTGGGACATTTGGCAGGAGGGGGCCCTGAGCTGAGTGAGGGCTTCTCATGAGCCTTGTATTTTCAAGAAGTTTCGTGTGTATGTCACAATATGTGGTATAGACTGTGTGTCCCTTCAGGAATGAGAGGAGGGTTATGGAGGAGGGTTGGCAGCCCAGTTTTCTTTTGAGAGGACTGGAGAAATCTGTGCAGACCTTTGTGATGGAGTGACTCTTGAGCTTGGATATCTTCTTTATTCCTGTGCTGAGCTGGGCACTGAGCCCAGGGTGAACCACACGGGTGGCCTCTGCCATCACCAGTGATCAGAATGATTCTGTTTCCCGGAGCTGCCAGGACAGAGGGTACCACTGTCATCTCACTCCAGTGGAACCCTCTCAGGGTCAGGGGGCTTTGAAGAGGAAAGCAGGGGCAGACTACATCAGGGGTAACAAGGACCCACTTGGCAAGGATGCCCATTGTTTCCCTTGGGGTTTTGCCGAGGCTTTTCTGATGTTTTCCCCACTTGCAGAAGGAGAAGTAAGTGTCAGACCTGGAGAGGACCACAGGCTGCAAGGCAGCCTCTTGGATTGGCCAAGACGGCCCATGCAGATGCACGCAGCCCATATTTACTAAAGCACCTGCCTGCAGCAAGCACCATGCTAAGCCCCCAAGTCCTCTCTGCCAGGTCTCACTTTCTTGAATGAAGTGTGTAGATTAAATGGGTAGTTGCTGATAATCATTCACAGAATTGCTGGGCACAGTGGCACATGCCTATAATCCCAGAGGCTTGGGAGGCTGAGGCAGGAGGATCACAAGTTCAAAGCCAGCCTCAGCAAAGGCAAGGCGCTAAGCAACTCAGTGAGACCCTGTCTCTAAATAAAATACAAAATAGGGCTGGAGGTGTGGCTCAGTACCCAAAATAATCATAATAACTCACAAACCCGTGCCCAGCCTCTGCCCTGCTACTTCACTTTTCTCCTCTGCGGCCTCCAACACAGACACGCGTGCATGCACGCACACCCAGCCTCTCCCTCCCTTACTCAAGCTACACTCACCAGGCCTGGAATTAAAATGTCTGTAAGTCATTTTGCTGGCCACGTCTCCATTCTTATTGTGTAGAGTGGAAAGAGAACCTGGCCCCACAGCGCTCCTCCAGGGGGCTGCAGTGAGACAAGCCAGCAGGCCACAGGGAGGGGTGTAGGGGAGCCACGCACATCCCATCCTTGATTGCACTCGGGCTTTCTCCTCCAACCTAGACACAGGGCAGAAAAGAGCCCCAAAGTAGCAATCAGGGGGGCCTGGCACCCCTGTGTCTCCTCCTGGCTTTCCTTCCTCCCCGTGGAATGAGATTGGGAGTAGGCTAGACCAGTGGTTTTCAACCCACACTCCTTGAGTTCTAGATTTCCCAGGAGCTCCTGTGGGGAGCCTCCGGGAGATTGAATGGGAAGGCTCCCCCACCCAGCTTTAACTAGAGCAGTCCGTTTTCTGCTTGGGGATTCTGTGATTTGGAAAAGAAAAAAGATTTTTTCTTTTTTTAAATCACGGGATGGATGCTTTGTAAATTCCCTTCCAGCCCTGAGGCTCTGAGGTCTGTTGGCTGTTGGAGATGACCGCTGGAGCATGTAAGGCGAGCTCACACAAGGCAGCGGGAGCAAGAGGCATGCATCCAGCCATCCACAGCACGGAGGTCAAGACTCTCCTGGGACCTGTGGGACCTATCTCTGTCTCTTCACTTTGGAGGGACTGGACTGCAACTGTTGTAGCATGCCCCAGCACAGTCAGCTGGCCCACCTACCAACCATCCTGGCTCTCCACCCAGTTCATCTCCCACCCTTTCCCTGCCCTCTGCCTCCAGAATGGCTCCCTTATTGCTATATATCACCATCTCCCTATCTCCGGGCCTTTGCACATGCTGTTCCCACTACCTGGAGCCCTTTCCTTTAGCTATACATTTTCAATCCTACCCTTTCCTCAAAGTCCAGGTCCACCTCCTGGAAACTTGCTTTAATGCACACCCCTCTCGCACTCCTGCCAAATCTGGGGGTGGTCTCTCCCTGTGGCTTTTCCCATGGCCCTCATGACCTTCTACCTTGACCTACTTTTTTTTTTTTTTAGTTGTTGATGGACCTTTATTTTATTTATTTATTTATATGTGGTGCTGAGAATTGAACCCAGTGCCTCACGCATGCCAGGCAAGTGCTCTGCCACTGAGCCACAACCCCAGCCCTGACCTACTCTTTCAATGTCAGCGTCTTCTCTCTCCTACGGATCACCTTCATTTCCCGCTTCCTTCAGTACTTGGTCCTCAGCAGGGTGGAGAGTTGGTGCTCGGTAATCATTCGCTGAATGAATAACTGAATGAACGGCCAGCTGGAAGAGCCATCGTGGGCTAGGAAACCAAGTGGGTGGAGGAGCGTTTCCTCTGCCAAGCTTCTGCCCGGGGATGCTGAGGGAGAACTGTCCTCAGACGCCCTGTTCAGACGGGTGGCTTCCTAAGGAGGTCAGCCCTGAGGCCAGGGTTCCCAGGCTCTGTTCTGCTTCAAAGCCTCACCACTTCTCTGGGCTCGTCCAGGCCACACGGAGCTGACTCTCCAAATGCGGAGCCGCTCCTGGCAATGACCAGCCACCCTCCAGACACACTGGCTGGGGTTGCGCTCCGGGTGGGTGGTGGAAGGACATCTGGACAGATGTAGTCTCTGTTTTAACACGCAGGCAGCCAAACCCAGTCTGGGTTCAGACGAGCTGAGTGCCAGTCCCATCACTGCCACTTGATGGCTATACGACTCCAGGGAGTTGGTAAGGTGACATCTTGGGTGGTTGGAAGAATGAAGTGAGGCTTTGTATTTAGATCATTTATTTAGCACAGTGCCCAATGTACAGAGTAAGTGGTGGTTACTGCGATCTTGATTATTATCACTTTATCCAGAAGTCTCCTAAAACAGATCTGGAGTAAGGAGACCAGGTGCCTGGTCTTTGGAACAAATATGTTGTTCATGCCCCATCTAAAATCCCTGATGTCTCCACACCACGTTGGAAGACTCAACTCCAGGTAGCCTTAGAAGCAACTCGTCTCCGGTTATTCAACTTACAAAGGCCTGGTTGCGTTAGACTAGATCGAGTCCAATAACTTCTACTTCTCAGATAGCCTTTTTCTCCTTAGCACCCAGCACAGTGCCAGGCACACAGTAAGCACTCTGGTGAATGAATGAGAGAGCAAGGGAAGGATTAGCGGCTGCTGGCCACGGTGCTCCCAGCCCCAGCCTTCAGCTAGCAGGATGCTATTTGTTTATAAGTAATGGGTCAGCTTCCCTTCCCGGTCGCTGTTCAACCTGAACTACGATTAAGGAGAAAAAGAAGATGCTTCAGTCAAGGAAAAGGTCACCTGAAACGGATTAAGGAGGCTGGCCTGCAGTTCTGGCCAGTCTCTGGGCCAGACCTGTCCCCTCTCACCCTCTGTGGCCCTTGCCTGTCCTCAGAGCACCTGTGGGCTCATCAGCTGACCTGGAGGCCCTGAGCCAATCAGCACTTCAGGATCAGAAGGAGATTGGGGTGGGGGTGCAGCAAGGGCCAGAGGGGAGGCTGGAGTCCAGGCCATCATAAAGGAGACCTGTGCTGTGCAGCCTGGGCCAACGCTCTACATGCAGGGAATGCTTGACCAAGAGGACCAAAGGAGTTCAGCTGTAGAAAGCACAGGGGGACCCTGTGTTGCCTCCCCAGCACCCATTCGTTCCCCTTTTGCAGTGGACACTGCTCCCTCTTCCTCCCACACCCCCCTAGCTCCAGTCTCCCCTCTTCCCAGGCTGGGCTGTGGGATTCTGGCCAACAGAATCACGTGCTCCCCTCTCAGGACTGCATCGGAAAAAACACGATCATTGCTTTATCCCCCAGCCTGTCTGCTGAATGTCATCACCTAGGGTGTCCTTGGGAGCCCCTCTTGAGGGTGGCAGAGTCCCTACCAGCTCTGTGCCTGCCAACAATAGGAACAGAATTTCCCATTTTACTGTGTTGGGTGGCAGGCATGGGGGTTGTTTATTGTGACAGGTGGCTTCCCTTGACTAACACAGCCTCCTTGTAACCCGCTCCTCCTGCGTTCCTGATGAAGCCATCCATTCCCTACTCTCAGTCCCTCCTGCCTCCACACCAGTTCCAGAGAAGGACATGTGACGAAGGCCCGACAGATCAGAATATCCCATCTCCTTCAGGACAGATGTTAGTTCAGAGAAGGGCATGCATCCTGATCAGAGCTGGTGGGACTCAGTTCTGGGACTTTTGATGAAACAGGGACTTTAGGGAAAAGAGATGCATGCTTTCTGCTGGAGTTGCTGAGTGAGTGGGAGGCATGCCTAGTGCTGCTGGCAGCCATCTTGCCACCATGAGGAGAGAGCACCTGAGGAAGAGGGCAGCACAGTGAAAAGCAGAACAGGGACAGAAAAAGCAAGACCACGTCCCACAGCGTTGCTGAAGCCCCTCCATCCCACCAAGCCTGCCTGGGTCTGGAGTTTTCAGTTCCTTGAGACAGTAAATTGTACTTTGTGCTTAGGCCAGTGTGGGTTGGGCTTTCTATCCCTTGGGATAGAAAAGACTGGGAGCAACCAGTCCCCACCATTGCTGTTCTCATCAGATTCAGTTCTGGAAAGGAAGGCTTTCATGGTGTTCACAGCACCCGATTGTAAGACATCCAGCCAGCTCAGGGAATCCAGGAGTCCCCAGGCCCTTTCTCTTTCTGGGGCCACCCGGCCTTCCATCATAGCTGCCCTTCATGTACCTTCCCAGTCTCCTCAGTGGACTGGCTGCCTTCCTTGCACCTGTCCCTTGTGTGGCTCTGATGCTGAATCTACCCACCTCTTTTGCCCACAGTCTCTGGTCCCTGTGAGTGCCGCAGCAGGAGGCTGACCGGCAGTCACTTGATAGTCACAAGCTGGCCTCTGGGTGGTGAGATCCACCCTCCTCCATCAGCTGTAACTGGGGAGCGATCTCCCTGGGTATTAATCTGGCCCACTAAGCTGGTCCTTAGGGCATCTTGGCGGAGAGGGGGCTTCTGAGGATGGATATGAGCTGAGCAGGCTGATCTTGCTAATGAAGGCCTGGGACTGCCTTTGACCACTCCAGGACAAGGCTACTCCCAGCTCTCTGTCTCCATTTTCTCTAGGCAAGGGAATTAACACCCCGGCCCTGGCTCAAGGCCTGTTTTCAATTCTGGATGGAACTGGGAAGGCGGCTCCCAGTTTGCAAGGGCTGGGATGCTCCCCACCCCCTACCCCCACCCCCCAGCTCCTAGATAAGGAAGCTGCAGGAGCCCGGGCTGCAGGGCCCCTGTCAGGAGGGAGGACTGAGCCCACTGGGAAGTGGTTAAAAATAGACACCTGCGGGTTTCCTGGAGGGGAGCCTGAGGGGACCAGGCCTGCCGAGCTCCCACTACCCTGCCCCCATAAGCAGGGTGGCTGCTGGCCCGGTGGGGGTTGTCCATCTGCAGTAATGTTCGGAGGCCCCCCAAGGGCAGCCATCCAGTGCCTTCGAAGCACTAGAACAGGAGAGGGTTGGAGCAGGCTGGGCGTCTGCCTGTCCTGTCATAATCACGCCTGTGATCTCGTATCCCACAGGGACTGGAGAATGGGATCCTTCTGCCGCTTTTGAAATAGGGATGGGGATGTGGGCCGGGAAGAGGGACATTCCTGTAAGATCAAAGTGGACACTGGCCACTCCCATTTGTCTCCACCTCAGTCCCCAAGCCCAGAAGACTCTGCGATGGCCATCCATGAGGCTCTGCCGAAATCACACGGATGCGCAGGGTGGGAGGCGGGCTGGGCCCCAAGGTGGGTCTCCTGCTCTTCCCAGAAGCGCTGTGGGGTCAGGGCTGCCCAGGGAGCAGGGAACGTGTCGGTGGAGGGAAGATGTTTGAAAGGATGCATCCCCCTGCAGTCACGCCCCTTAGAGCTATATGACATTCCTCTTCCAAGACGATAAAAGCAACACGTTTTTATTTGAAACCAGTGAAAGAGCAAATAAGAAAAAAGAACAAATAGATTCCCTCTTCCAGCCTTTCCCCATGCCCCAACCCCCTCTCCTGTACTCTCAGCGCACACACAGCACACACAGCCCCGGGTCATCCTCCCCAACTGGTCCTGTGAACCTGAACGTGAACAAGTGCATGTACACAGCATAGAGATTTCTTTGTTTATTAAAAAAAAAAAAAAGGAAGGAGTCATTCTCTAACCCATTATTCTGCAATGAGCTGGGTTCTCACCTCATGCAGGTGGCCCAGCTCAGGGGGCCTGGTGAATTTAAGTCCGATTCGCTCAGTGTATTCCCCCAGCCCTCTGCAGTGTGTGCTCAGGTTGTTTTAAAGGGTCTAATAACTGCTTGTTGTATGCAGAGCACCAGACACACTTGTTGCAGAAGGAGCAAATACACAGGGCGCAGCACCTACGGCTGAACACAGGAACAAGAAGAATTTACATGGGCCAGGCAGGTGGTGCAGGCCTATAATCCCAGCATCTAGGGAGTCTGAGGCAGGAGGATTTCCTGTTCAGGCCAGCCTGAGCAACTTAGCAAGACCCTGTCTCAAAATTTTTAAAAATTATAAAAAGGATGGGGAAGTGGCTGGGGTACTGGTTTAATCTCCAGTGAATCCCCTTCCCCCAAAAAAGAAGCAAAAGAAGTGTTTTCATGAATTTCTGGGGTCAGTATGCCTCAGCCAAGAGGGCCCTTAGGACTGTGGTCCAATCCTTGGTTTGGAGATGAGCAGGGGAACTTGTTCAAGGGCACGCAGCTTGCTATAGGAAAAACTAGGGCCAGAATTGAGGTTCTCTGACTGCTAGACAGATGCGTTGTCCCTGTACAAAAGCTGCTAAAATAAAAAACACAAAAATAAACACAGCTTTAAATAAACACAGGCTTATT
Source organism: Marmota monax (assembly GCF_021218885.2). NCBI lineage: Eukaryota > Metazoa > Chordata > Mammalia > Rodentia > Sciuridae > Marmota > Marmota monax. The sequence goes on along the minus strand of NW_026694432.1, from coordinate 25,257,109 downwards.
TAAACTCATAGATGCCCAAAATTTGGGTGTTAGTGAGGAGATAATATGTACTGAGATCCTAAAGAGTTACCAGCAAAAAGGTGAAACCTCTTTCTATATTCTACTGCCGGCTGTCCTCACCAGTCATAGTTCAAGGTCATTTCTGCCTCAGGGCCTTTACACTTGCCGTTTCTTCTGCCAGGACCATACTTCTCAGGTTTTGCACAGTCGCCTCCTCCTTGCACACAGCTCTCAGCTCAAATGCCCCTCCCTGGAGAAGCCTTCTTGGTTCCACTCTCCCCACAATTCCAGGTCTTATTGACCCTCTCATCATCTCCTGCTGTCGTCACCACTCATCATCATCTGAAATAATATTGACCACATCGTTTTCTACTAGTTCAGGAACAGTTTCCTCATTTGGATAGAAACTCCATGAGATAGACAGCTCTGCTGCTGAGGACAGTGCCCAGCACATAGTAGGTGCTTCGTAAAGATTTGAATGGACAGAGCCCAAGTCTCCTGATGGCTAGTCCAGGGAGGTTTCTTCCACCTCAAGAGGTGCCTTTGCTACTTCAGGGTGACAGAGGCTGGTGGCCCCAGCTCCTCCTGGCGCTGGCTGCTGGCTTCCGTAGAGGCTGGGGAAGAGACGGGCTCCTGCAGGTTAAAGGCTGCGAGTTGTGACAAGTCCTGGTGGCATTCTTTCTTCATCCTCAAAGCCACAACAAACCTTCTGAGTCCTCTCCCAGATGCCCTCCGGCTACTACCTGGACTAGAAACTGTCCCCTTCAGGAAGGTGATGTGGCTGGCAGATCTTGGTCACCTGTACACTGGGAGATCTTGACCGGGTCCCTTTTTCTCTCTGGACTTTGTTTCCCTCTGGAAAATGAGGGACAGGAAGGCTATAGAGTTGATGGCTCTGAAGCTTGCACTCTCTGAATCAGCTCCCTGATGCTCATGTTCCTCCCTCAAAACTAGAAGGAGGAGCCAGGCTCCCTTCCGCATTTTATGCAAAGAGAAAGAGAGAAAAAGAGTCAGGACCTGGGTGGGGGGAGAACTGGGAAACAGACTGTCCTAGAATGAGGGTAGCAGAGGCTGTAAGTGGCTTGGCCATGGGGGCGGCTAATGTTCAGAGAAAGCCTCCCCCAGTCAGAGGGGGGTCAGAAACCCAGACCAGAGGGCAGGGGCCGTCAGGGGAGAGGTTCACAGGCCTCGGGCAGTGTTGTGGTTTGGAAGTGGGGTGTCCCCCAAAACCTCCTGTTAATGTTCTAATGTTTGGAGGTGAGAGCTGTGACCTACCTAATTAGTCCATCCTAGCTTGAATGGACTGGGTGGCTACTTTGGGCAGGTGGGCATGGCCAGAGGGGTGACTCTCTGGGGGCAGGCCCTGGAGAGCTGCAGCCCTCCCTCCCTCTCCCTCCCTCCCCCTCCCCCTCCCTCCCCCTCCCCCTCCCCTCCCTCCTGGCTTCCTGACCACACCAGGAGCTGAGCAGCTTCCCCCCACCCTTCCCCCATGCTAAGCTGTCTCATCTGGGACTCAGAGCCACGGAGTCAGCCATCTGTGGACTGAGACCACTGATACCTTGAGTCCCCCCCAAATTATTTTTGTCAGGTACTGTAGACACAGTGATGCGAAAGCCACTACAGGCAGAGTGGGTCAGCCTGGTGTGGCCCCGGGGAGGCTGACACTCAGACCTGGCTCTTTCTCTGTGCCTGGCCACTGGCCCCACCGCATTCCTGACAGGCAGAGGGGAGACTGCTGTCCACTCAGGGCCCAATGTGCTGTGGGGACTGGGCCGCAAGCAAGGGGCCACGCCCCTCATTCATTCACCTTTCTCTGGGTAAACGTCAATGGAGCGCCTGCGGCATATTAGATACTGGCCTGCTCCGTAGGTCACAGTAGGTCACAGTGGTGAAGGAGGCACATGGGATCCCGGCCCCCTTGGAGTTCACATTCACATGAGGAGAGACCAGCGATGAGCCAGAGGCTGAATAAACCAAGTCAATGAAGTTAGAAGGTGACTCCTCCCCAGGGGGGGAAAGAAGGGTGAGCAAAGTGGGTGCCTTTCTCCTCCCCCATCCCGTGAGGGGGACGTTCCCAAGGTCATCTGATCATCCTGAAAATGGGCTAGAAATGGCAGTCATGGCAGAGACTGGCTAGACGCCCACTGAACCCATCACCTCTTCTTCTACAGTCATAGCAACACATTTCCCAGCCTCCCTTGCAGTTAGGAGTGTCCATAGAGCCAAGTTCTAGCCCATAGAATGTGAGGCCTCTTTTACACGGAGCCCACAAATGCACCCCACTCCTCAGGCTAACCCTCTCATCAAGCCTGTTCGCTCTTTCCCCATCTGTCAGCAGAATGGAAGAGACCCTGAAGACCTAGGGAGTGGCAGGGTCACAAGACAGAAGGCGTCAGGGTCCCTGGAAGACTGCACAGAGAGGTGACCCCCTTTCCTCATCTGATTAGACTTTACCTAGAAGACACAGTTCACCACAGAGCTTTAAGGCCGTGGGGCCATTTGCAAACCCTGGTAGATGAAAAGAAAAGCCACCCCAGCAAGACCAGCAGGATAATAGCCCAGCTGAGTCTACTCCAATTGGCTTACAGAACTGTGAGCAAATAAAATGGGTGCTCTTTTTAAGTTGCTGAGTTAAGGTAGTTTGGGGTGCAGCAATTGGTAATGAATACAACCACCTCAAGAGGTGTTTCTGAGGATGGACTGTGAAAAGGCATGGAAAGATCTTGTTTGGCACAAAATAGTAGCACAATAAAACGTGGCTCTTGTCATCTTCGAAAGATTCAGAACCAGTTCTCTGGTTTCAGAACCTCCCTATTAGACTCCTCAGTCACCCCAAGTATAAAATGAACTGATGCTGTGTTAGGGTCTGTAAACAAGTCAAGATGGCGCCTGGCATTTTGCCAGAGGGAGTGGTTTGTGAAGTAACGCCAGCGAGCCATTAAGTGTGGAGATTCCTTATTGGTTGACTGCTGTATCGAGTTTATGTTAATTAAGGTAAGCTGTGTGGAATGTATATATACCCCTCCTGTCCTACAATAAATGGCTCCCACTCCTGCTGTATCAATCTACACAAGTTGCTTGTCACCCCCCCCCCCGTTAGTTTGCCCAGCCAGCCGGGCTGCGGCAATGCTGGGGAATTCTGTGAGGCCACCTTAAACCTGCCTGTGGTGTCCAGGGGCTTGGAGGAGAGGGTTGCTCTGGGCACACTTTAGCCTGACTGCTCTTGAATGAGGCAAAAAAGGAATTTCAGATGGAGATTGGGGGCTGCGGAAGGCATTAAGATTAAGTAACTATGGCAATTATGCTATGGACACTTTGGTCTTCTCTGAGGCCCCAGAGTTTCCCCCAAACTGTACTTTGGGGCTCCCTCTCTCCCTTCTTTCTGCATATTTTTTTTAATATTGTTTAGTTGTCAGTGGATCTTTATTTTATTTATTTATCTGTGGTGCTGAGAATCGAACCCAGTGCCTCACACATGCTAGGCAAGCGCTCTGCCCCTGAGCCCCAGCCCCAGCCTTCTGCATACATTTCTGAGCCTCTACTCCATGCAGGAATTGGCCCAGGTGCCCAGGACACAACAGGATTCAAGACAGACACTCATCTGTCGCAATAGCCGGCAGACGGTAAACCCATGACTAACCCTGTCCAATAGCCATCTGTGCTCCCAGGAGGATGGGGCAGGGGAAGGGAACAGAGACGGGGGTGTTCTGCCGTCAGGGGAGGACTCTCAGAGGACCTGCCGCTTGAAGACCCCAGGGGGGTGAGAATGACCCAGTTAAAGGCCTGATGGTGACACAGGCATGACCGGAACCTCCCTGGGCCAGAGGTGGCTGGACGCGGTGGGAGACTGGCAGGGGATGCACCAAGAGTGAGGCCAGCTGGGCGGGGCCAGACCTCACGGCCATGAAGGCCTGGACACTTCCCTGGGCCACCTCAGTGTTTGCGCTGTGGAAAGTTCAGCCACTTGGTAAAGGATGGGTTGGGAGGGGCCGTGGAAGGGGCGGAAGGGAGGGAGCCAGGAGCCACTTCCCAGGTCTCTGCAGAGCTCTGGGTGGAAGAGGGGGGCTTCAACTAGACTCCAGCAGCCAAGACAGTGAACAGTGACTCAAAGCCAGGCCGTGGTGACAGGAGGGAGTGAAGCATGGGGTCTCTTCTAGTTTCTGGCCTGAGTAGCTGCGCGACTGGTCCTACCTTTCACTGAGGCATAGACAGGTGGAGGTGGGAACAGACTGGGGGTTGGGTGAAGACAGAAGTCCCATTTTCCATCTCCTCGCATGAAGATGCTGATTGAATCGGTGTTCTGGTTTAAATGTGTCTCCCCAAATTTCATGTGTTACAAACTTGGTCCCCAATGCAGCCTTGTTGGGAGGTGGGAATTTTGGGATGTGATTGGGTTCTGAGGTCTCTACCCTTATGGAAGGATTAATCCATTCCCAGATTAACAGGTTGGCACAGGAGTGGCTTAGCTCTAAAATCCAGCTCTCTCTGGCACGCTTGCTGTCTCCCCACGTGATACGCTGCCGTGTTATGATGCAGGAAGAAGGCCCTCTCTGGGTGCCAGTGTTGTGCCGAGGCTGATGTCCAATAAACCACTGTATTGCCAGGTGCAGTGGCACAAGCCTGTGGCCCCAGCAATTCCGGAAGCTGAGGTAGGAGGATGGAGGCCAGCCTCAGCAACTTAGCAAGGCCCTAAGCAACTTAGACCCTGCCTCAATCTAAAAAATAAAAAGGGCTGTGGATGTTGCTCAGTGATTAAGCACCCCTGGGTTCAATCCCTGATACAAAAACAAAATTTTAAAAATCACTCTTCTCTATGCATCACCCTGTCTGTGGTTTTCGTTATAGCAACAGAACGCAGACTATGACGCTACCCAACTAGAAAGGCCAAGTTGGGTAGCAAGACCTCCCAAGGACGCAAGACCTCCCAAGGCCCAGGCCTGGGTGGTGGGGGCTGATTCTGAACAGCAGGTGCAGGCAGCATTCTGGGTGAGATCACTTGGGGGAGGGGCGAACGTAGGTGAGGAGTGAAGGGACGTGAGGCCTGAGCCACGAGGCGCTGCCAGGTACACAGGGTGCAGCAGGGCTGGAGAGGGCAGAGGCAGGAGGAGAACCCGGAGATGCGATGCCCCAGAGGCCAAGAAAAGCCGAGAAGCCGGGAAGAGGGAGGCGACACATGGAGTAATCTGCAGAGTCGGGTGCGATGACATCAGCCAGCCTTGGCCTGATGGAGGCCCGGTGACCTCAGCAAGGGCGATTTCAGCATCTGGCTGGAAGGGGAGCCGTAGCAGGAGCCTGACAGACAGGAAAGGAACCGAGGAAAAGGGAGGATGGGCCCGGGCTGCGGAAGGAAGGCGCCTGGAGGGCTGGAGGCTCGGGTGGGGGGGCCCCCTGTCAACCCGGGTTCAGCCAGCGCCCTAGAGGGGCAGGCGCTGTGTAGGAGCTGGGGGTGATAGCGAGGCAAGGACACTCACCTCCGTCGGCGACCTCCTCAGCAAGACCTTCTGAATCCTCCCTTGGGCCCCGGTTCTAGTCTCTGCCACATCCAGCTTGCACTGAGGGACACCAAGTGACTTGTCACCCCCTTCATTGTCATTAGAGAGAGATTCGGCCTTAAGGAGAAGCGCTGAGTTTCAGAGGCGCCTCCCTGGTGGCCCTAAGTACCTCCCGGCCCTGAGCTGGCTGGGCGGTCAGAGGCCTCCCGAAGTGCCCAGAGTCAGTGCCAGGGCTCTGAGGTGGCCAGGAGCTCAGAGGAAGGGAAAGTGGGTGACAGGACAGAGATGGTTTGGGAGCCACCGCCTGTGAAGGGACATTAGAAGAAGTTGGGTGTGGACAGCGGCCAGAAGATGGGGAAGGAAGAGTCCTATCCCTGCCGGTCTGCACTATCCTCGAAGCCAGGACTTGAGGGAAGGTGGGCCTCACCGCCCCACCTCTGCCCTGCTTCCCACGCCCCGTCCCCAGGTCCAGCAGGGGGTGCACCCGACCTGTTTGTGCTAAAAAATGAAGACCAACCAGGGAAGAAGTGACAAGGGACAGCCGAGGTGGGCGGGAGGAGGGAACAGCACTGTACATGAGTCTCGATCCTTCAAGGGACACCCTCTGAACCCCCTCCTTCCTCTTCAACACCCATCTCCCATCCCAGGGGAGCCATTCATCTGTGCCTGAGCCTCACCTGGGCGAAGCTTGGTCCACGTAAACTCCGTCTTTGGGTCTTTGGTGGCAGGAGGGGGCACCGCAGCACTGCCCCTGCCCTGGTGTGACCCTCTCAGATTCCCTCTCTCCCAGTCAGTGGTCCCCCACCCCAAGCATGGAGGATGGGGGGGACAGGAGTGATGTGTCTGTCCTGTGTGCCTGGTCCCACAGCTGGAGGGACGAAGGACTCCTCCGCGCCCACCCTAACCCACACCCACAGCCCACTCAAGGGAGCAGGAGGCGCTCCCTAAAGGACCAGGGTTGCTACAGGAATGGCCCAGCTTCAGCTGAGCTGCCCGAGCCTAGGAGGAAAACGCTGCTGTCAATTTGTGTCATAGTGAAGGCCCCTAAATGTCCCAGTGTACCCTCTATTGACCCTGCTGTTCTCTCCTTTGGTGACACATGGGGTCAAGTCTCATCACTGTCCTTCCTTCTGGGGACCATGTGCAAGAGCTTCAATTTCCTCATGTGCGACGGGCATTGCACTGGCCCTGCAAGGGGCCTGTGAAGGTAGCAGATGTGTCACGGTCCCCAGCTCACAGCCAGTACCTGGCAGGCACTCATCAAACTCTGATATCCCCTGCTTTTTTAATGGCTGCCCAGTCCAGGCAATCCCTTGGGAAGTCTTTTCCCAGGACTGGTCGTGGCTGGGACACTCTCCCCCACATCCTCCTTTGTAGGTCCAGATACCCTGGAGATTTTAAAGATCTTATTAATCTCCCCAGGGAAAGCAAATTGCAGATAGTATCTCTGAGTCGTTGTTCAGATTATTCCCTCTTTCTGAAATACTCTTCCCTGCTCAATTACTGGAGAAATACTCATCCTTCAAGATAGGGCTACAATGCCACCTTCCCTCTGGGGGCATCTCCCCAGGAAGACAGAAACATCCTCCTCCTTCCCTGTCTTCTCCTTGTAACCACGGCCTGTGAGGGAAGGGGGCACTGCAGAGACAGATTTTGGTTCACCTTAGTCAGAGGTGCACAGAGGGTAACCCCAGGGAGAACATCTTTGGGTTCTGCTCCCTTCACAGGCCAGACTTACCCGCCCCCCCCTCAGGGACCCTTGGTAGGAAATGGGTTTTCACAGGATCTCAGGGGTGGGCCCGTGTGTGGGCCACGTTGACAATTAATCTGCAAATGCTTGGTGTTGCCCTGGGATGGCTGTACTGCAGAGAGTTCCAGAAAAAGTTTGCCCCTCCCCCAACAGCCCTGCCCTACTCCTCCATCCCTGGGCTCTGAGAAGGGGAAGAGCTGGCCTGGGAGCTTAAGTGGGGAGATTGTTTGGAGCATGGGAATAATGCTGCCTTGCAAGGGAAGGTAGCAGATGTGTCACGGTCCCCAGCTGCACTAGGAAGGAAAGTGACTCAAGGAGGACATGGACAGCAGAGGAAGACCCGGCTCAGCCAAGTGAGTCCAGGGAGTGCCAAGGCTTACAATAATTATATAACATTATCACCTGTGATTATACCAGTAAGAGAAGCAGCTAGCCCCAGAGGTAAGCACCTTGCACAATGATCTCACTTACTCCTCACAATGACCCTGCAAGGAAGGTGCTATTGTCACCCTCATTTTACAGATGAAGAAAATGGGGCTCACAGAGAAATTAAGTTCAAGGCCACACAGCCAGTCCACGGGTCCCAGTGTGTTTAAGCAGTAAATTCTTTTTTCAAATAAAGTCATAAGTAACCCTGATATGTAAAACAGAAAAAAGCAATACTTTCTCTGTGCATGAACCATTTTTTAAAATTATTTAATTTTTTATGTAATGCTGAGCATCCAACCCAGTGCCTCACACATGCTAAGCAAGCCCTCTACCACTGAGTCACAAACCCAGCCCAACAGCTTTTTATTTATTTATTTTTGGTTCAAACTTATGAATTTATTACTCTAAAGTCAAATGTTGATGACAATGTGGCTATTTCAATTATTTTTAAATTTGGAGTTAGCAATCATGGGGACTATTTCAACCTTCTAGTAGCTTTACCATCTATCTGACTCTTAAGTTTCCTATGAGCAGACAGGAACAAGAAAATTTTAAAAGAGGTGCAATGGGCATGTTTTGTTTCAAAGAGGAATCAATGATCAAAAGACCATTCTCATTTCTAGTAAAGAAGAAAGTAGGAAGCTACCCAGAATGGATCACAAGCCATAAAAATGCATGTTAGAAAAAAGGCCACCAGTCGTTGCAAACTCTGTTGCTCAGGATTTGGTAAATAGAAACCTATCTAGGTATTTCAAGCAGAAAGAAATTGAATGTAGGGGATTGATGACTACAAAATCACTGGGTGGGCTAAAATAGTAAAAGTTAGGGGTCTCCTTGATTTCAAGGTCATCCACAAAGCTGCCTAGGTCACTGCTGCTGCCCAGATGTTTCAAATCCATGCAGCTGGCCACTAGAATCTGGGGCCTAAAGTCCAACTACATCATCACGAGGTTGGACTGATTTACCAGCTCCTGCTGTCACTGGAGCTCAGTTTCTTGTGAGGCTCCCATATCTCCTGTGAGTCTCCTTGGCAAAATGTACAGCCCATCCAGACCCTACAAGGGAGTATGCAAAAGGTGGTCCTGGCCTCTGCAGCAGAGGTCACCTCATAGGAAGGGGTCTGAATGAACATCAAGTGCAAATGGACAATGTCCAGCCTATTGGTGCTGGACCCACATTTTAAAATATAATGGCCAACACTTGCCTCATAATTAATTAAGCATGGGAAGTCGTAGATGCTGTAGTATGTACTTGCTTGTATAATTTTACTTAGGCAGAATTTTGAGGGCCTGAATTCAAGAAGGAAAAAAAAAAAGGTGCTTCTTAAACACATAGTTAAAATGCACGAAACTTGCTCCAACATCCTCGCTGTGACTGTTCCCTCAGCCAAGAACACCCTTCCCTGGATACCTGCTCAGCTCACTCCCTCAACTTTATTGACTGATTGATTGATTGATTGTCCTGGGGATTGAACCAAGGGGCGCTTGGCCACTGAGCTGCAACCCAGCCCTTTTTATTTTTTATTTTGAGACAGGGTCTCACTAAGTTGCTTAGTGCCTCACTAAACTGCTGAGGCTGGCCTTGAACTTGCCACCCTCCTGCTTCAGCCTCCTAAGTTGCTGGGATTACATGTGTCACATGCCTAGCTTTGTTATTTCTAGTCTTTGCTTCTCGATTGAATACCATGACCTGCCCCTCTCTCCCCCTGGGGAGTACCTGTCCCCAACCCTACTCCACTTGCCTTTTTTCCATAGGATTTATCACCTTCTCACATATTATATAATATGTGTATTTATGATGATCATTTTTTATCATCTTTCTCTCCCACTAAAAGTAACCTCCATGAGGGCAGAAGTCTTTGTCTGCTTTGTTTACGAACCTCGTAAGAACATAAAATACAGCTTGGCCCTATAGTAATTACTCCGTAAATATGTTCTGAATTATTGAATGTATGCATAGAGAAGGCAATCAAAATTTTATGACAAGTTTTACACAAAAACAAGTAAACTTTATTTATTTATAAATAAAGTTGGGCCTTCCAGTGTGTTAATAGTCTTACATAACACATTTGAGGATGTGTTGTTCTCTACCACAACTTTTGTTTACTTCTTTCTTTCTTTCTTCTTTCTTTCTTTCTTTCTTTTTAGTTAGTTAGTTGAGACAGGGTCTCACTAAGTTTCCCAGGCTGACCTTGAATTTGTGATTCTCCTGCCTCAGACTCCTGTATCTGGGATTACTGTCTGTGCCACCACACCCAGCTCACCATAATTTTTAGAGTTAAAAATATGTGCTTGGGGGACTGGGGCTGTAGCTCAGTGGTAGAGGACTTGCCTCGCACATGTGAGGCATTGGGTTCCATCCACAGCACCATATAAAAATAAAAGAAATAAAATAAAGATATTGTGTCCATCTACAACTAAAAAAACATTTTAGAAAATATGTGCTTGTGATGATGTACTTCCAGGTCCTTACAATATCACGGACTAACAAGGTTAGCTGCCTCCTTCCCCAAAACCTTGTTCTGGGGGTCCCACAGAAGACCAACTTGGTGATAGCCAGAAGGCAGCAAGGATAGGCATACCCAGGTACTGTCTCAACGGGAAGAAAAATGTTGATCAGCTTTAGAAATTGACAGGAGAAATTAGCGTCCTATTCGTATTTATGGATAGCAACAATTATGAATAATCACTAAAGACAAAGAAAATGAATAACTTCCAAAAATGAGTAGAAGGAAAACGTACCAATTTCTAAAAGGTAGAAAGAGGGGGAAGGGGATAAAAATAAAGATCAGCTTCCGTTGCGGACAACAGATCCCCTCTAGCCACCGCGGATGGACGGGTTGACCAAGGGATCAAGTGGGTGTTCACTGGAAAGACCGAGGAGCCCGCTGCAAAACTGGCCAGACAGGAGAACGTCTGTCCCTCTGCTGACTCCGGGACCTCGCTGCCCAGGTTGCAGCTGGGAAAGCTGCCAAAGGCACGAAGCCGACGCTCTGCCCAGCGCCAAGATCTGGCGCCAGGGCCTCTGCTGCGGCTGCCTCAAAAGAAAACACTTGGTCCGCGGTGCACCCAGAGCAGCCATGGCTGCTTCTACCCAGGGCTCTGCCCACCTGCTGCTTCTGGTTTCTCTGCATCTTCCCTGCAGGTGACCTGGGGGATGCTAGCTGCATGAGTAGGGAAATGTCCTCGCTCACCTTCCAAGAGGTTCAGAGGGGACTGAGTAGGGTCAGTCCTCCTTCTTTGCCCCTGTCCCCTCCTCACTTCTTCCACCTCCATTTCCACCCTGTGTTCCTGCTTTCCATTTCCATAAACCCACCACACCATGTGGCCCCCGGACCTGAGGCAATGCATCTCCATCCAACAAGCACGGGCTCATCTTTTCTCTGAGACAAACCTTCAACCCAGGCAGTTCTGTGGCTGCATCCGGCTCCCTCAGCAGGGAGCCTGGCTGGTGCTCCCTTCTTTCCCAGCTTAGTCACAGTCCCTTCTTGATACCCTGTAATCACCCTCCTCTCTGCCCATCCTGTTTGCCCCGCACCTTCAGCAAGCACTCGGTGCAGTGGGCCAGAGGTTTCCACTGCGCGGGATCATCCGGCTTCAGGCAGGAGGGCCCTGAGCTTGGGGTGGTCCTCCTCATACTGGGTTGCTGTCCTCTTACCTTTGAGTAGTGGCCACGGGATGAGAAGGCACCAAAGGACTTCAGGGGATCCGGAGATACTTCCTCTCATTCTCACTGGGCAGCAGAAACTGCACTTGACAGCCAGAATCAAAGACCGCAGCCAGCCTCCCCTCTGTTCCCCTGAGCATGAGGATGGACGGGTTGACCACGGGTGGAAGAATGTTCTTCCTTTGGATACTAGAACCTCAGAAGGGCAGGCCCCAGGGTCTTGACGAATGGGAGCAAAATTTTATAAATTATTGTGAGAATGGCCTTAGGCCTGAGCCTAAGCAACTCCATTTTAAAAACTCCAGTTTGAACCTGCAGTCTCACCAGGCACATCCACATACCCCTCCAGTATGGCCTCAGACAAGTTATTTCCCCTCACCCTGATAAACGGAGTGAAGCCCCTGGCAGGCTGTCCTTGCCTGATAAGAGGGAAAGGTGGGAAGATCAGGGTGGAGACCACCAGACCAGATGTTTCTGACCCCAGGGTAAATGATGAAAGAGGTGTCAAAAGGCCCAAAATTTAGTATAAATGATAGAGCAAATAAAATGACAGAGCAAATGAACAGGGATTCAGCCAGCGGAACAAGGATGCACTTGAGCTGGAGAGCCTGATGAGGACCTGACACCCCGTCACTGACACCCCATCGTTCCTGAGCCTCTGCTTGATCCTCACCGCTCTCAAACTCTACCACCTCGTCTGAACCTTGGTAAGAGCCGCAACTTCTCCCTACGACCCTCTCCTCAGCCGGTCTTCCACTCCATGCCAGGGAAAGCCTGCCTTGGTTCCAAACCTGGTCACCGCGGTCTGAGTGACTGTGCATCTGCTGGACTTAGAGCCTAAGGCTTAAGACTTTTGAATTTAGCATACAGAGGCAATGTCTGTCATTAGCCTGTCATGATCAAGTGTGTTTTGCAGGGCTTAGAATTAATCTAGAATTGTTTGCTGTGAATTGATTGTCTTTTGCAGTGCCTAGCATTAAGGACTGTCATTTTGATTAAGAACCTAGAGAGTGAAATTGTATTGAGTAATTTGAGTGAATAAAGCATTGAAAGGGGCAGGAGCGCGTGGACATTCTTTATTTCTCCCCTCCATTGCATACGTCGCAATTTTGCCCCCTCGCGACAGTTATCCGGCCCAAGATTCCCTGATCCGTGGACTCTCCGAAAGAGAAGCATTGCCTCCACAGTGGCTGACGGTTGACAGTATGGGTCAAATCCTTCATTTCAGATTCACAAAGTTGATGACTTCTAGCTGACACTAACCAAGTCCCAATAGGTCATGTCACCAACCTCTAAAACCAGATGGCTCTGGTGATAAGGCCAATGAGTCTCATGCTCCCCTGGCAATTTCTTTACTTCTTTTGCTGAAAGGAAAAATGAGGTTCTGACCAGAAAGCAATGGTGTTTGAACTACCCATGATTGTCAACAAGAGGTTCAGTAAATCTACCTGTGATGTCACTGGCACAAGCATGGTAGGTAGGCAGAGAATGCAGAGCCCAGAGCTAGAATTAATGTCTATTCCCCGAGAGGATGAGCCTCTACAACCTTCATAATGAAAGGAACACAGGATAGCCAGCCTACCAGCAGGTGGCAGGCTGGTCCTCTTGTGATCGGATACCATATTGAAGGCTTAGAGTCCCTGTTCTTGTCATTTGGGTCTCAGCTATGGTGGGGGGACTAAGACTGCTAATAGACACCCAATGTCCACCATCCTCTCCTTCCTGAGTCAGGATCCTCATTTTATGAAGGTCATCCATATACCCAACCAAAAGAAAACATTTCCAGGTTTCTTAACTACTAGATGAAACCATGTAACTAAGTCCTAGCTGATGAAATGGTGGAAGGGGTCCCCCATGGTACCCTCCCGTCATTTTTTCTTTCTGCTGCTTGGATTGAGTCTGTAAAGGTGTAAAGCACCAATAGCCATCTTGGACCTGAGGTGAACTGGAGGAAGGAAGCTAAGAATATGCAAACTGGATCCCTGAGGACCGTGGAGTCACTATATGTAGGTCCTAGAGAAAAGAGAAACAAAATGACCTCTGACTTAAACCTCTCTCATTTACAGTTTTCAGTAATATAAGTCACACCCAATTCCAACTGTCATACAGTGTAAATGAGGTGGCAGGGGAAGTCCAAAATAAATCAATAATTGCAGTAAGTATAAATGGATTGAGTATCTAATCAAAAGACAGAGGCTTTCAAAAGCAATTTTTAGGCTATTTATATGTCATTTCTAACAGAGTCACAAAAGGAACAAAAATCAAAAATAAGGCAAGTGCTTTATATTACGGTCTTTGAGATCCATGAACTTGGAAGAAAAAAAAACATATGCCTTTATTTTCACTAATTGGAATCAGTAATAATAGGAGTGCTTATGACCTTTATCTCAATATAATTTAGAAATGTTTTCATATCCCTTTATAGCAGCGTCCTAAAATAACTTTAACTCCTATCATTGCTTCAAATCACAATAATTACTAGACCTGTTTTTGGATCATGTCACTTGGTACATTAATTTAAATATGTATGTATCACAATTATTTTAACTATCCTAATAACTATCTTTTTTTAAAATTTTTTAAGCTTTTTTTTTTTAGAGAATTTTAATATTTATTTTTTAGTTTTCGGCGGACACAACATCTTTGTTTGTATGCGGTGCTGAGGATTGAACCCGGGCCGCACGCATGCCAGGCGAGCGTGCTACCACTTGAGCCACATCCCCAGCCCCCTAATAACTATCTTAATGCAATTAGTTTGCTTTGTAATTCTATGCTCTTAAAATATTATTTTGAAAAAGGGAGGATCCTAATCCTGATGTTGCCTCCCTGACATTCTGGTCCAACTTGTGCATGGGCTGAGTGTATGCCTGTGCCCAGGACATGCTTAAGATAGGAAGCCCTGGGTTTGTCCAGGACTGTCCACTGAAGCTGGAGGTGACCTCTGGGAGGCATAGGTGGTGCGGCACTGAGAGTGTCTGCTACATCCACTGTGTCCAGCACAAATATCCACCCATCATTGGAGACCCCTGCTGGACTCGTGTCACCTGGAACCTTTTCTCAACTCACCCACCCTGCCACTCCCCTCCAGACAACTGGTTATCCAGTATTGCCACAGGACCTAGTACCTGATCGTGTTACAGTGTTTCACATCTCTCTGTTAACTTCTGTCTCCTTCACAGCCTCTGAGAATCCCAAAGGCTGGAACCAAGTCTTGTTTACCTCTGATTCCCTAGTGCCCAGTTCAGGCCCTGCAACACAGTATTCATTATGTACAAGCTAACACTTGTAGAGCATTTACCAGGGGGGAATCTCTCTTTCTCTTTCTCTCGTTCCCTACCCCTAACCCCATTCCCAGGAAGTAGTATGTTGCTCTAGATGCCATAGAGTTGAAAAAAATAAAACTCAAAACAATTTTAAGCTAGAAGTGAATTTTTTGGTTCAGCTGTGGGAGAATTTAGAAATACACTTTCAGGCATGACTGGTTCCAGAGAGTCAGAACAATCAGAGTTCTTCCCCAGCACCACCACCACCCTCTCTCAGCTCTCGCACAATGGAAATAGCCCATTAACTCAGCAGAAAAGTAAGGTCTCTGACTCATTCCATGTCAACAGCCTATACGTGCTGACAGGGGCTAGAAGCACAATTGGCAGTTCACAACAAAGAGAAAAGTAATGAGAAATCCTCCTGAGCAGCGTAATCTTTTGTCACCATGATCCACCATAGGGGCAGGGTACTAGGGTTGCCCCATTGAGTAAATCAGGAAAGAGAGGCCCAGAGTGATGAGCTCACTCGCCTACGTGCAGAGCAGGTAATAAGTGCTCAAAGCAGGATTTGAAGTGGTTGGTCTGATGCCCAGGTCTGCACCTTGCCAGTCTGTTATACCAGCTCCCTGAGGGATCTGGGGTGGGTGAGAGTCCAGGACTCCAGTGCAAACAAACTCATGTTTGAGGTCAGTTTCTAAGACTCTGATTTCTGTGAACTCGAGTGTTCTCATCAGTAAATTATAAGCAATAACAGTATCTGTCTTGCAAGGAGGATTAAATGAAATCATTCAAATCCAGTCATAGCCTCAGCATCGGGCCTGGCACACAGATAGAACTATATTAACGTCAGCCTCTACTACAACTGTGCATTGAGTAAAAAGGGGGTGGATGGTGCCTAGACTCTGACCTGCAGATTCTGGAAGATTCCCTCACAGAGGGGATGGCATGAGGTAGGGTCAGGGAGGGCTTTGGACCCCTAATAATATCCATCTCACTGGAAATACATCCAATCTCAGGCCAGGGCAGGACAATCCATGGAGGACTCTGGGGGCCTGCCAGGCCAGCAGGGCACCCTCATTTTCCCAGCTCTAATGAAACCTGGCCCCAAACCTCCCATGTCTAGTGGACATGCTTTGTCCCGAGACAGGAGATCCAAGCCTCTGCTCCCACATGAAGGTTCCAGATCTCATAGGAATGAGCAACTGGAGGCTGAGGGCCTCGACCCCAGCAGGGAGATGTAGCTGCCTCTCTGAAGGCTGTGCATGGCAGAAGGGGAGGGGGCCTGGCACAGAGAGGACAGGCGTAGGGGATGAGGCAAGCTCTACCAGTCTCTACAGTGGCTCCCAGGTGTTCACCTCTATCTCTGTGGCTGAGAGTGTCAGGTCCAGGAAACAGAGACACCAGCCTCACTGCCCGTGCCTGTCCCCTAATTTCCCCCATCCCCATCTAAGACTCCATCCCATCCCTCAGAGAAGTCTCTGATTCACTCATTTCTGCTGGACATCTGGGGACAACTTTGGCCACCTTAGCTGGAGATTTGCCCTTCCTTTGGGGTTTTTGCCAAGTCGCTTAACGGAAATAGCTGGATTTAGTAGAGTCACAAAGTGGGTCCACACCAGGACTTCACTGGTGATAGAGTCAGGATGCAAACCCATTTCCTTTACCACTAATTCGAATGTCCTTTTTGCTAAGGAAAAAAAAAAATGAGGATGCCTGAGTAGATCATCTCCAAGTTTCCCTCCAGCTGAGATAATAGTTTCCTTAATCTTACCGCTGCTTTTTGTAACTCCTGACTCCCAGTGGTTGCCCCAGCCCTGCCCTTTCAGTTTCATCCTTTCCCTCAGTGAAAGAGAGAAAAAGTCATTCAGCAGAGGAGCTCTGACATCTAACCTCTCACACTAACCCACCAACAGTCTACCTGAGAAGTGTGCCACAGTCACCTCCTACAGAATGACACCCACCCTCTGACCCACTCTTACTGTCCCAGGCCCTCGCCCCTCATCCATCAGTGTGTGAGCAGACAGGGGGTCCCGATGAGCGAGAGCGAGGCGCACAGGGGCACAGCACACCCCTCCGCCCTGGGACAGGCGCCACACCCTCTCAGCTAAACAAGGGGGAGGCTCCTCTCCCCAGCGCGGTCCTGCCCCACAGCCCACGTCCGGCAAGCCTGGAGCCGCCGGCTCCGCGCGCAGGGACACACCCCGGGGGAGGAGCCACCCTCCGGCTGTCCCGGCACAGACTGCGAGCAGTTCTCGGTTCCGCTGCCCCAGCCAGCGCCCACGGCGGACGACATGGCCCAAGAGCGCCCTTCCTGCACCTTGGAGCCTGAGCACCTGCAGCGGCTGCTGCTGTCCTCCCAGGAAGCCAAGAAGTCCGCCTACTGTCCCTACAGCCGCTTCCCGGTGGGGGCCGCCCTGCTCACCCGGGACGGGAGGATCTTCTCGGGTAAGGGCGGCCGCTGGGGCCCCTCCTCGGCAGCCTGGGCGGGGGCCAGGGGAGGACACGCAGGGTGGGCGCCCAGGAAGGTGGAGGGAGACGGCGCTGGGCCTCCCAGTCCCTCCCTGGGCCTCCCAGTCCCTCCCTGCCTTCTGTCCCCGACTGTGGTAGGATGCGTAAACATGACTGGAGAACTGATCCCTCGTCTGTCACCTCTTGGAGGACTCGGGTGGGGCAGGAGGGTCGCAGGAAGGGAGGCCCCTAAATCAAGACCATCTGCCGTCCAGGGCGCTGGGAAGGAAGGGCGAATGCCTGAGGAGGCTCCCTGCGCCTGGCACCTGTTGAGGCCTCCTGGGGATGGAGCAAGTCCTCAGCTCCCACCCCCTCATCTAGGTGTTATGCCCATTTTTAGATGAAGAACCTGAGGCCCAGAGAGGCGGCAGGACTTTCCCCAGGTCATAAGGGGCACTGGTGGTGGAACCCAGGGTTGGGGTCCCCAAAGTCCTGCTCTCTTCCCTGAACTCAAGGAGGTGGCATCATCAGTGGTGAGGCAGGCCTGGCAGAGGGTTTTGGAGGAGAGAAGCCAGGTGAGGTTAGGGTGTCCAGCAATGACAGGAAGCCCTGGGAGGGGGCAGGAAGCCACCAGGGTCTGCACAGTGGCTCCTAGCCTCCTTCCTGTAGCTTGCTGGTGCTGTGGAAAAACTCACCTGGGGCTGAGGTGCAGCTCAGTGGGAGAGCACTTGCCTGGTAAGTTCCAACACCAAATAACTAAATAATTTAAAATAAACAAATCTTATCTGTACTCAAATTCAAACTCGTTTTCACTAAGCTTCGGGACAGCAGGGGACATGGTATGAAGGTGATAGGAAGCCATGGTGCCCCTTTGAGTCTCTTGAATGTTGAGGTTCTGTTAGGTCTCATGAGTCATCGGGGTCTCAGGTCTTTGAGCAGAACCCTCCACTGACTGTTGGCTTGTGACAGGAAGGCAAGGAGCACTATTCATTTAGTCCTTACAACCCCACAAGGCAGAGAAGGAAACTGAGGCTCCGAGTGGGCACATGCCCAATATTGCAGAGCTGAGATGGGAACCCAGATTTCCCTGACTCCAAAGTCTTCTTCTCTATAAGGGACAAAAAATCTCTGTCACACTGAAGCTCAGGCATGGCCTGATATTTCTGTGAGTGTTGAACATTAACCAGCACCAGGAACAACTCTGTGGAGTGCAGCGTTACAGCATCGTGAACAAGGAATCCGCACACTCTTGGTACTCACCTGTAATCCCAGCAGCTCAGGAGGCTGAGGCAGGAGGATCATGAGTTCTAAGTCAGCCTCAGCAAAAAGCAAAGCGCTAAACAACTCAGTGAGACCCTGTCCCTAAATAAAATACAAAAAAAAAAGGCTGGGGATGGGGCTCAGTGGTCAAGTGCCCCTGAATTCAATCCCTGGTACCAAAAAAAAAAGCCTCCACATCCCTCCAGATGGTACAGAAAGCCTCTATGCACGCCAGCACCTACAGTAACCCCTTGCAGGGCACTTCCTGTGTGGCATTGTCACTGTCCATTTACATGGTCACCCTGTCCCCAACGTTGTGCTGCCACAAGACAGGAGCTGTGACTTGGATCTTTGTGCCATTGGTCTCCTACAGCGACACAGCACCGGCCTGGTCCAGGGCTGGCCCTCATTGTTGACTGACTGGATGGATGAATGGAGGTGTTGGCCTTGAGGCTGAGTTAGATTGAGGAGGCAGAGGCGTCCAGGGGTCAGTGGTGGGGGCTGGGGTCCATCAGGTCAGGCCACAGCATTTCCTAGGCTGGGGACCACTCTGGCTGTCTTTCATACTTGTTTTCCAGCATTGGGACTGTGTCCTGCTTGGACAAACAGGTGACCAGACAGGCAATGGAGCCAGCCCTCCAAAGCCAGATTCTATGTCGGAATACTCTGGTACTGCTCTCTCTTTCTTTCTTTCTCCCCTCCCCCCACTTCACTTTTTTCTCCTTCTTTCCACCTACAAAAAAAGAAGGTCATTCTCAAGTGGCCCCTGGGAGGTCGGCAGAGTGAAGCCTGGGCCTTGGTCATTCCCACACTGAGCATCAACAGGTACTTGCTGAGCCAACTCCATGCCAGGTCACGTGCCAGTGCTGGGCAGACCTCAGTGAGCAGAAATGACATAGCCCTGCCGTCCCGGAGGTCCCCTTGCCTCACACAGGCAGGAGCTTCCGTCAAGGTCGTGGGGAGTATAGGATGGATCTGGGCTGGCGCGGGCCCCTAGTGAAGCACAGGAGAGGCTCAGGAGTGTGGGGTCAAGGTTCTGGGGTCAGAGTGTGAATCCTGGTGCTGTTGTGTGACCCTGGGGGATAGACTTCACCCTCTGAGTCTCAGCTGGCACAGTGACAGAGCAGCTGTCTTATCGTCCACCTTCAGGATTGCTGAGCAAGCACAGCGCTGCGCCCAGCTGGCGTGCCCCATGTGATGAGGAAGGAAACAGGGAGCCAATGATTGTCACTAAGGAGAGGAGTGACATCAGAGTGGTGTTGAGGACAATTTGGCTGCTGGGTTCTGGAGGAGGGCTGAGCACAGCAGAGTCAGGGGCTGGTGGCTGTTTTGGTCACTGACCTGCCCAGTGAGTGTGTGCGTGTTACCTGGCTCATAACTGGTTCCCAGTTAAGGCTTGTGGAACACATGAAGGAATGGCTCCTACAGCGACGGTGGCAGGCCGGGTGAAGAGGAAGGGACGATCTGAGAGACTCTGCGTGGGACAAATGGACGGGACTGGGAAGGGACTGGGACGGGCTGTGTTAGAAATGAAGGGCAGGAATGTGGTACTGGATCCGCAGGGGGGGGGGAGGGACGGATGAGGCATCACTCACCGTGGGATGCTGAAGGCACAGCTGGGCTGTGCTGGGGACAAGGTGGCAGGGACCAACAGCGATATTAGTGCCTAGGATGGCCGGAGCACTCGCTAAGCGCTTGGTGGAGAAGATCTCCTGGAACCTCACAGCCACCACGTTGGGGGCGAGTAAGGGCCACCGCATCCGTCAAGGTGCTCGCCCCTAGAAATCACAGAGCATCGCAGGCACAATGGGCCAGGTGGCGCTGCTCCCTGGACAGGCTGACGCGGGAACTCAGGTCACCGTGCCCTTCCTTATCCTGTGGACACTAGTTTCTTCCTTTTATCCCAAGGGCGGGCATCCCCAGGTAGCAGGGAACACGACCGCAGGCTGAAGCTGGTTCTCATTCTTACAGCCTCAAACCCAGAGGGGAAAGAACTCCTTCCCTCCAACTCCTGATGGAAAAATTCCAGAGAAGGACTCTGATTGGTCCATTTCAAATTATGGGCACCTCCCTGGGCCAATCGGTTGTCCTGATGGGGGTAGTGTGATTGGGCCAGCTGATGCACATATCCCTCCTCCTCGGGAAGAGGAAGCATCGGATATCACAGAATGGGGCTGGGGTGGGGACTGTGCCAAGCAAAACCGAAAGATGACCAGTTCTATAAATGGGACAACTGAGACTCAGTTTGATCTGATTCCAAATGCCATGCACTTTTGGTGGTCGCTTGGGACTGGGTGGATATGCAGAAGGGGCAGAGAGAATGTGCTGGAAGGAGAGGGCAGTTCACAGAATTCCTGTGGACACTAGCAGCAGGCGGGGCTTGGAGAAGAGGCTCTTGAGTAACCCTGGGAGACCCGCCCTGGGCTCCTGAGGTGGGTTAGAGGGATTGGAGGGTAGAAAAGGCACAGCCGATTTTAGACACTGTGCGTTCACAGCTTACCGCAGTCACCGCCCAGTTCTGTGACTTTGCTCAAGAAGAAAAAGCCCAGCCGCCCTGGAGTTCCTCAGCGGTGGCAGCTGGGGTCCCATCCTGTTCCAAATCAAGTCTGGCTGCAGAGACAGCCTCACTGTCGCGACCTTGTAATGATCATCTTTTCCCCTCTGTCACTGTCGCCCTGGCCAAGGCCTTGTGCCTGTCACAGATGGGCCACCCAGGATGGAAATGATACCTCCAATAACTGCCTCTTCATCATGCACTGCCGGCTGGGGATGGGACATTCCATGGCTGGGGACATCCATGGCTGGGGAGGAAGGGAGGAGGAACTCGCTGGTGAAGAAGGAGCTGCTGAAGGAAAGGGAAGTTAGGAAGGAAGAGGGTCAGGACGGAGGAGGATTGGGAAACGGAGGGGAATGGAGTCTGGGTTGGAGGCTCAGCCTGTGTTTGTGGGCGGAGATGATGGTCCTAGAGCACCAGGGCTGACCCTAGGGTGGTGCGCAGGTGTCCCTCCCCCCCATGCACACCTGGCAATGACCTATCACACACCAGAAAGGGTCTCAGGCCAGTGTCCCAACACAGCATCTCTTGGTTGTGCTTGCTACCACCAAGGGATGGCGGTTTCGATTCTTCAACTCTTTACTGAGCTGGGATAGTGGTCTCTCTCCCGCTTTCCTATCCGTCTGCCATTTAGGGGGAAAACCACTTTACTGGACCAGCTGTGATATATCGTGGGAGGAGCAGACCTCTTTAAGACACTTAAGGATGTCCTGCTTCATTGTGAAATTCAGCGGACCTTGGTCAACCCTTCAATCTGGCTTCAGTCCTTCTTCCACAAACCAGCCCCCCTCTCCACTTCCTTCCCAGCGCTCCCCGTCTTCTGCCTCGGTGCCTACACAGGGTTGACTGGCTCCACTCCCTGCACCCTAGCCTTCCGCTCTTCTGGGTTTGGGTCAGGTGTTAGAGAACCTGCTTCTCAGCTCTCAGCTGAGTATCTCTCCTCTCAGCACCCCCCACACCCCTGTTGCCCTCTGTCCCCCCAGACATCACTTACTTCTCTCTACTGCCACTCAAAAGTGGCTCGTCGCAGAGATGAGCATTGCTAAAATCCCTTGACTCAGTAGTTTAGTTAGAATGCAGTTCATATGTGAAGTGGTCATTTGCATTGGGCAGAGGTTAAGATGGAGACAGCTAGGATTTCTTCAAGCTCACGGGCATGACATTCCTCTAGTCCAGGGATTCTCAAATGTGGCCCCAGACCCTCAGCTTGGCACCTCTTCATTAGAAATGTGAATTCTAGACTCCAGTCCAGACCTCGAATCAGAGACTCCAGGGGAAGGGGGGGACTTCAAAATCTGTTTTAAGAAGCCCTCCAGAAGATTCGGATGCCCACTTGCTGGGTGTGAGAATTGCTTCTCCAACGCCGGTAATATCTCTTAGAGAAGAGTGGGCACCAGCCCTCCGGCTCTGCTCTCTTCTCTGGGGGGCTGGGTTCAAATCTCACCATTAGAATCTCTTTCCTTGTTGATGCTGTGACATCATCCCACCCCAGGCCCCACTGGGTCACCAGAGCAGTGGGAAACACAGCTGGGCTGAAATGCTAGGGAGAGAGAGCTGTCCTTGGCCTCCGGCCACCAGCCTCAGCGTTTAGCATCTAGAAGAAGGGGCTGTAATAGCATCTGCCTTACCCAACTGCTGAAAGGGTTAACTGCCAGCGCGGGGTCAGGTCCCTCACAGTGTGTGGCAGGCAGGAAGTGGTGGCAATGAGGAATAACAGCAGTTTCACCCCGAGGGGTTATTTGGTCCAGTCCTATAATCATCGCATTGTCCTGGCTGCTCTCCTGTGTGCTATAGAGTGAGCAAGACTGCCAGGAAAGAGCTGGCTCGCCTGGAGACGGTGGCCTGCTGTCTTTTTTGTTTCCTTTCTACTTTTTTTGTTGGTGCATTAGAGTTGTACATAGTGATGTGATTTACTGCTACATATTCGTCCACGCACACCATAGAACAATGTCATCTAGCCAGTATCACTCCCCAGCACTTCCCAATAGCTTGCTTTATGAACTCAGGATTATAGTGTGTGGCCTTCCGCCACACCCCCAGCTTTTTCTTTTCTTTTGTCCTGAACAAGACTGGCAAGTTACACTGGAACTTGCTAGAGGCCCTAAGTACAGTTCTTACTTTGCATGGCAGAGATGGAGCACTGACAGGAAATTGCACCCCTTCAATGATAGGCAGCCGTCTTAGTCAACTCAGGCTGCTGTAACAAAACACCATAGACCGGGTGGCTTAGACAACAGATATCGATTTCCAATGGTTCTGGAGATCAAGACACCAATAGAAACCCTCCTACGTAAGGTCTCCTTCCAATCTTTGCCACCTTCTTACTGTCCTCACAGGACAGAGGGAGAAAGCTCCAATTCTCTTCTTATCAGGACACCTTATTATAAAATGGGATTCTCTTCTTATAATCCTATGGGGGCTCCATCCTTGTGGCCTCATCGAAACCTAAGAACCTCCCGAGCAAGGCCTCACTTCCTCATACCATCACACTGAAGGTCAAGGCTTTGGCAGAGAATTTGAGGGGGACACAAACATTCAGCCTGTGATGGTGACCAAGAGCCCCATGTGTCTCTGCCCTCAGGAGGTTCACATTTTAATAGGGGAATCAGATAATAGGGACATTTACTTCTAGAAAGTGTTAAGTGCTGAGAAGAAAATTAAATTGGGATAAATGAATACAGAGGATTGGAGGAGGTGAGAGATGCAGCTTCAGCCAGCGAGACCAGAGGAGGCTTCTCTGCGGAGGTGAAATCAGAGCAGACTTGACTAGGGTGGGCTATGTGCATGTAGGGTATCAAAAGACAAAATCACAACAATTTAGTTTAAAGATCTTAATGGATTTTACTTCCAATTCCAGAATTAGGCAGCGCTTCATTTCATAAAATAGAATAAGTATTCTGACATGCAAAGCAAAGGTGGTTTGATTTATAGGCAGAGAAAGGATGAAGACAAAACAAAAAGACAAAAATTAGATTGATCACTTCAAAGTTACTTTTCTTCTAAAATGGTTTGTTGGTCGGCTTTGTGTCACGGGAGGAAATTAACTTACAAAGAGAAAAGGTTTGTTTTGGTTCACAGTTCTGAAGATTCTGCTCCAAGATCAAATGGTCCCATGCTTTGGGCCTCTGGCAAGGGCAACCTACCATGGTGGGAGCATGTAGCCATATAAACCACCCCCCTCAGGAGCCGGGAAGCAGCAAGAAAGAGAAAGAGACCAGGTTTCCACAGTCCCCTTAGAGTACATGCCAATGACCTCAGGACCTCCCACGAGACTTCCTGCTGGAGGTCCACAGCACTTCCCAGTAGGCCACCCTGGGGACCAAGCCTTCAACACATGGGCCTTAGGGGATGCTCAACATCTGGTGTACAGCAGGCAGGGACAGGGAGACGCCAGGTTAACCTCAGGTTACCGTTTGTGTGTGTGCAAGGAGCAAGAACTTCATTATCGTGTCTGTGGAAACTGACCCATTAGGGAAATCTATTGTTTCTCCTGACATCTGGAAAGGTCTGATAACAAGTTAATTTCAATTTGATGACATGGAACTTCAGCACAGATATGCCATTGGAGGCTCAATACCTATCATTATCATTTTGCAAAGGAGGACAATTGATCCTTAAGGAATTTCAGCCCCTGTCCCAAATTCTCAGAGCCAGTAGAACAAAGGGTCCCAGGACCCAATAGAACCTCAGGGTTGTTCCTGCAAAGCACCCGAGTCATGGGGGCGGGGGGGGGGGCAGGAGGGTGCTCCCAGCAGGACGACTGCTCTCCTCTTAACTGTGGAGATGTTTTGCGCATGATAAGGAAGACTGCTCTAAATGTCACCTTTCTGAACTTCCACCAGACACATGCCCTTGTCCTAAGAGACTGGGTCTTCTCCAAATGTGGCAATTTGCTTTCACAACTCATCAGGGAATCCCCAGATCTATGTGAATCATGTCTATTGGGAAAAGGGTCAGGCCTGAGTCAGGGACAGGTCAGGGCTGGTGAGGGTTGCTGGCCTGAGAGGAAGGTCAGCAGGGACGAACCTGGGAGAGGCAGAATCCAAGAGCAGGTGTTGCTATCAGGGGTCCCAGGGTTCTTGGTGTCCCAAGAAAAGAACTGAGCCAGGCATTGGCAGGCAGAGAAGAGGTTTGTTGAAGACAGAAGTTCATTCTGGGAAACCAGAAGTTCATTTCGGGAAAACAGAAGTGAAACAAGCTAGGAGGTAGCTCAAGGCCCTGACTACACCACGGAGCTTGCTTTTATTGCATTGTGCTAGTTCCTTTAGGGGGGCATTTGGAGTTGATTGACACCTTGATTGACAGCTGAACCTAACATAATTTCCTTTCTACTCTGCATGGGTAAGTTTCATTTTCCATCGGAAAATGCACAGAGGGGGAGCAAACCGCAACGCCAATGGTACATTGGCTAGCAACAGGTGAACTTTCAGTCCCTGGGGCTGTTACCCTGGCCCCAGATTGGGGACTTTCTCTAAAGGGGCTTGAATTCCCCCTGTGGTCATCTAGTCCTCCCTTTAACCACAAGGTGACCCAGGATTCCCTCCCAGGAGGCGCTTCAGACAGAGTGTGAGGAGGGTGCCTTTCCCATCCTGCCGCCAAGCCCCGTCTCCTAACTCATACACCAGGGTCAGCAGAGGTGGGAGCTGTGGTCAGGTTTGGGCAGGCAGGAGTGGTGGGGATCAGGACCATGCTGGGGACCAAGAGGGACTGGTTCATTTCTTCACTCAACTTCCGTCAGCCCAGCAGAGGTTGAGTGATAAGGGGTCAGTTATCTCAGCCATATAACTCACTTTAGGGGCTAGGGATTGAACCCCAGGACACTTTACTACTGATCCAATCCTCACCCCTTTTCATTTTTTCTTTTGAGACAGGATCTCACTAAATTGCTGAGGCTGCCCTCAAACTTGAGATCCTCTTACCTCAGCCTCTGGAGTTGGATTACAGCTGTGTGCCAGCACCCGGCTCATAACTCACATTTTAATATGAATGACTGAGTGCTTAGCCAGCGTGGGCCACGATACCTGCTAACCGCTGCTTTCAGGATCCATAGAGTAGGCCTACTCTACGGATTGATTTATCTGTAGATGCAAAGGATAGAAATGCTCATGAATTACTGTAGACAGAAAGAGAATGTATGTGTGACCAGCAACCTAGGCCCAAGGCCTGACTTCTGAAGCCCCAGCTAACCAGGAATGACCACATGCCACCCCCCCCCAAAAAAAAAAAAAAACAAGCAGAAAAGGAAACTTTAACTGATGTGGCCAAAAGACAAAGTGAAACCCAGCCCCTGAGCCCCAGTGCTGACAGGACCTCAAGTTAAATGGAGGAGGAATTGGGGTGGGGGTAGGAGTAGGGTGGGCTGCACAATTAAGCCATCTTGGTCAAACTGCGCTCTGGTGGATCATTCTCTCAGTCCTGGTTCTGTGAAGGGGCTCTGGAGAAGTCCTTATCACTCCAGGGTCCCATTTCCACTTGCCCCCCAGATCATTTGTCTACCACTCTTGTGATCCTAGAAGGGGGCCATGACTGGGGACTCCCAGGCCCCATTTCAGGGGCCTGAAACAGGATGCTGCGAATCTCGCCTCAGTCTTCCAGGAGGACAAGATGGGCTAGATGAATTGAGGGCAAGTGACCCTCATGTTACTGTTTTTTAGATAAACACTCCTTAAACGGTTTAACATGCCTATGTGCAGACCAAACTTTAAGTTAATAGGAGACAGATACAAAATGAAGGCAGAGATGCCGGGCAGGCCTAAATGAAGAGTCTCTGCCCTTAGCAAAGGCGGCCTCTCTCAGTCCCTGAGTGCACCTAACTGAACGGTGGGAGGAGCTGGAATATAGCTGGGCCTCACGGGCAACTGCCTCGGGCCAGACTCTCCTCTCCCTACCTGGCCTCACCTCTTCCCTCTCAGTCCTCTGTGCGTTTCATGTCTGGTATTGATCTCGCCCATGATGGATGGAGACATGGCGGCCCACACTGGGTGTCAGAGAGGAACCAAAGTCCCACCCAGAGAACTCTGATTGGCCAGGTTGGGTCAGGGCTTAGCCTTAGGCCATGTGAGAAAAGATGTCAGCTTCCACACGAACTATCTGCTGGGAATGAGGTAAGGTGCCAAAGAGGAAGCAGGGCTCGCTGACCACCTCCACATCCAGCTCAGAGCCGGATCTCTCCACAGCCCTCTTCCTCCAGCCCAGCCTGGCTCTGCCTGTCACTAGTCCCCTGGCCTGGAATAGCAGTTCATAGACCAAATAATCATCTGTCCCCATTCCCTCAATATACATTGTGGAGCAGGACAGGGCAGCAGCCGTAAGATGTCACATTAGCAAAGCGAAGAACAGGAAACCCACAGGGGGCCCCAGTCAGGACATTAGTGAAAACCAGCCCTTCTGCCCTGGATCACGCTCCCCTTCCCTTTCTGCCCTGGGGGTGACCCTTGTTCACTGTCTTCTGGGACCCCTGGCTCAGCCCTCTGGGAGCTTCTTCCTTGGTCATTATGATCCTTGGCCATTCTTCTAATGTGTGTGTTAGAGAGAATGGCCGGCCCCCTTTGGGGGCCCCCAGTTCTGTGCGCACACGTGTGGTGTTTTGGGGGTTCAGGAGTTTCTTTAGGGGTTGAACAATCATAGGCTCTTGTGGACCTGACTTGCCTATTTGCTCTACCAACTACCTACACTGAATGGTTATGTCAGAAAAAACAGAATTCTATGACATTTGAGTCACTGTATTTTGAGACCTTTTTGTTACAGCAGCGTAGCCTTCTTTGGCTACTCAATTCTATCAAAAACTCAGATGCCTCCTGCTCTCTTTGCTTCCAGTCCTCCCATGCAGGAGCACCACACCCAAAAGGCCCTTCTAGACACGGTTATCGACCCTGCCAACTCTGTTTCCAAGAACTGGCCTCCTGCTGCCGCATGTCAGGGCTGGCTGTTGAGGCACCTGAACAATAGTCTGAGTGGGAAGGTAACAAATGACACTCTTAATTAGATCCTGGCCACAGGGCTCCTTCTCATTGCCAGGTAGAGGAATATTAATGGTAGGTAATACAGTATGCCCTTCAGGTTATGGCAGTCTGCCACAGACTTAACAAGGGCCATCAGCCTGCCATCTTGCCATTGCTGGTCACCTGCTGCCCGGGTTCAGCCAGGCTTCTATGTGAGTCCTGTTGCAAAACCACCATCAAATCAAAGAAATCCACTAACAGAAAACTCCCAAGCTTCGCAGGAGGTGCCCAGGATGGCACAAGATGGCGGGCAATCCTGGGGCCTCCCGTGGGAGGTGAGTTGTGAAGGTGGCCCAACACCGTCAGAGAGAGAGAGAGTCTTTCCCAGTGCCCCTCTCAGGGGTCCTCCTGGGGATAATGAGCCAGGGATGCTCCCAGGAGACAATGTTGGCAGTGCCAGGTCGGCTGACTGGGAAATGCCCATTTTCAGGGAGTTGAGACCATGAAGAAGTGGCCCCGGGAGCCAGGCTGTCTCCCGACCTTTGGGACGTGGTGTACGCTCCTCATCACTCTGTGTAGCTTGCTTTCTTCCTGAGGCAGAGACATTAATTACTCCCCAGTATCCATTTCCTATTCTTCCTCTAAGTGATCGGAGAGACCCCCATTCCCATATGACTGACTGACTCCCTTGTAGCACAGTGTGGCCATGTGATGACTGAATTTTGGCCAATAGGTTGTGGCCCAAAGTGACAATAGGAAACTTGTGGGTTATATTTTCTTTAATGAGATTCCTTACCTCTATTTCCTTTCTTTTCCTTTTCCATAAGCTGGAAGGTGGGAGCGGATGGAGTGGGACAGCTTTGACTATGAGGTGTATGTCATAGGAATGGAGAAGCAACACGGGAGAAGGGACTTGGGATCTTGGTCTTGGACTTGGACCTACTCTGAATTGTTATTAGGAAGTGGCTGTGCTGGACAGATCACCAGGCTCTCCTCTCTCCTCAGGGTGCAACGTAGAAAATGCCGTCTACCCACTGGGCAACTGTGCTGAGCGGACTGCCATCCAAAAGGCCATCTCTGAGGGACACAAGGAATTCAAGGCCATTGTTATCTCCAGGTGAGTGGGGGAGGCAAGTGACAGTGACCCTCCTTCAGCCCTTCAGCCAAGGCCCCACGTGGGACTCCTGAGCACCTCGGTGCCAGGCACGGATTCAGGACCTGCTGAGTCTGAGGGTGAGGAGATAAATAAGAAGTGGACTCTGCCCCCTGTGAGCCCCAAGAGCCACCCTAATGCCAGGGCAGGTTCCCTTCCAATGGCACAGGGCACAACTGAAAGGCAGCCCAGAGACCAAACCTGGAGGGACCCAGGCTTAAGTTCCATTTTACAGAAAAACCAAACCTGAGGCCCAGAGAAGTCAAGCTACTTTCCCAGGAGTTAGTGGCAGAGCTGGGACAAAACCCAAGTCCCAGAGTGTCACTCCAGGGCCATCCCACTGTGCCAGGCTGTTCCAGGAGGTCAGCGGCTGCTAACCCGGCCCTAAGCCCACGCCCATCTCCGGGTGCCAGAAGCAGGTCTGGGAGACCAGCTGCTGAGGTGGCGGCCGGGGGACGGAGCATGGTTCAGACGAACCCGGCCCCAGCCCAGGTTCTGACTGAGGAAGAACCCCAGCCAGCTCTCTCTGTGCCCCAGACACAAATGTCCTTGTTCTGGGGACCTACCCTCAAGGCAGGCACGCCGAGTTTTTGCTGGCTCTGGACCCAAATACGGTGGCCGCAGGGCTCCCTCTGAATGACCTCTTTACTCATTTGACATTGATTGAATGACCCAGGGTGAGCTGCTTTTGGTCCAGTTGTGCATATTACAGGAGATTGCCACTAGCGAGTTAATGACATGAGAAAGGTTAGCCCACCCAGAAAGAGGCTCCATGGCTGACCAAGCCTTGGTCTTGGGGGGATTTGGCTGCCTGGGTCACACCCCATGGGCAAGGTGGTCCTCCCGGGGGACAGAGCATCTTCCTGGCCCTCATGCAGCTGCCCAGAGCAAGGCCGGTGAACGTGGCTTTTCTCAGATCCTGAGCTCCCACAGGCTGGCCTAGGGGTGGGCCATCTCACTCCAGGTTTGTTCTCTGGGTGACTGGCCACGGGTACACCGAGGGAGAAAGGACCCTGCTCCCGGAAGCCTCCCCCATGACGGAGCCCTGTCCTGGCTTTCCTTCAGCTTTGGGAGAATAAATGAGGCTGTGCCGGGAACATTTTGTGCAGATGAGCAAATATCAGAATGTGAGTTGCACTTAATGAAAAAGAGAGAGAGAGAGAGAGAGAGAGAGAGAAATAACTCAAAGCTGATTTCTTTGAGAAATAACTCAAAGAAATAACTTTCAAAGCTGATTCATAAAAATAATGATATCCTGGAGAAAGAGAAACTAAAGTCAACAAAAAGATAACGGGGCAGAAGCCTTGCCGTTAGAACTTTCCAGATAAAAGCCTTTTTCTCTTGGTCATAATCTGCTTTTAAACACGACTGGGTATTGCTAGCAACGATTAGCAAATGTCCTTATTTACACATAACCTGCGTTTCTCCCACGCCCAACTGTCCTACTCTGGTGATTCTCCCTGTGCCTGTGTCCCCAAACCAGGAATGTGGTCATTGTTGGATCAATTGAGAGCATGGATTTAGGGGATGGATGGGAAATGCCAGTTCTCTCTCTCTCTCTCTCTCTCTCTCTCTCTCTCTCTCTCTCTCTCTCGCACTGGACAAGGCTGAACAGACCGAGCCCCTCTGAGATCTCTAAGGACAGACACTGCACCCAGGAGAGGCTCAAAGGTCCACCCACAGAGCCCGGGTGGGCTTTGCTTGCAGAGGAATGAGCTTGGCCCGAGTCCCAGCTGCAGTCACCACGGTCAATGGGTTTCCAGGCTGTCTAATCTGACCAGCGTGACTTCAGCTGTGACCAAGTTCAGCACAAACCACAGAGAACTCAAGGCAGGAAGGGGAGGGGGAGGGGCGAGGGAGAAGAGGGAGGCAGGAGGAAGTGTCCAGATGGAGCCGCCCTCCAGGGACTCTGGGCAGGGATGTGGAGCCAAGGGTAAGCCACGGGCTCCAGGGTCATCGAGGCCTCCTGCTCCCCCACGGACCCCGGGCATGGCGCCATGGTCTCTGAGCTGACCTGATCCGTGAAATGGGGAGAGTAACATCTATCCATAGGCTGTCCCAGCGTCTCCTGAGATGGTTTCTGTCTGGAGCAGAATATGTCCCGATCTTAAACTACGGTTTTGAAGTCATCATTATTACTTCAGCAGGCTGCAAGGTCCCCAAAGGTAGAGTGAACAGATTCTGGGTTCCAGTCCCGGCTCTGTGGCCGTGGGCAAGGGGCCTCAGCTGTCATGATCTCTAACATGTAGGTTCATAAGGGTACCTGCTCAGCCCTCACCCTTGCCTGGTGTTGGGGAATAAATGCTCTAGACCCTTGGCACAGTGCCCGGACCAGAGGCACAGTGTAAGCAAGGGCCATTGTTATTCTTAGAACTATGTTGCGGTCACACCTTCTTGTGACTTTCAATAGTTGAACTGGCCAATCTAACTTTCCCATAGAATACATGATTGCCCCCCTTGAATGCCCTAACAGGTCACCAAGTTCAAGGAACTGTTCATCGGGTAGTTGACAGAGCATGCCACAAGACAGGAAGTGGCAAGCTCAGCAGGGGCCAGATCATATAAGGTCTTACAGGTCATGGGAGGGAGGCTGAATTTCACCTGGAGTTCCTCTCCCAGGGCCCTGCCCACTGTTTGCCTTTGTTACCTCATTGCCATTCAGATTCATTCCCCCCCAACCATTGTCTTTGTTGATCCTTTTCCTTGACTGCCCGGCTTAGAGCAGGTTCTTGGTTTATGTGGGTAGAACAAAGCAAGATATAACCCAGTCCAGCCTTAAAGGCTTATGGGAGAGGCCCATGGTGCAACAGCTGTCTCCTGATCATTACTAGGGTCAGCTTGGCTCAGGGGCCTCCTGGGCCAGGTCTGCACATTTTCATGTTCCCATGGACTTCTGAAACAATGCTCAGAGAGGACCCCACCTTTCCATGGAGCAGGTTGTTATCAGGAAGATTAAATAAAATAGCACCCTCTGTCCCCTAAGCCCCTTTATTCTGTTCATAGCACCCATCCCACCTCCCTTGGTACCTGGTCGGCTGGTGGGTGGTCTGGCTCTCCTGCCTAGACTGTAAATTCCTGAGCACAGTGAGTCTGTCTCAATCACTGCTTTGTCCCAGCACCAATGACAGTGCCTGGCACATAGCAGGTGCTCACTAAATGTTGGTCTGAAACGAGGCAGTACACACAGGGGGCTTTGCAGGACGCTCTGCATGTTCTTGGCACACATTAAACAAATATTGTTAACACAGAATAAAAGGAGTCATAAAATAATACATAGCACACATGAAATGTGATAAAGTACTGAGCCCGCGCCAGTGACGATAGATGCAAGGAACTAGCACAGGCGATGACAATATGGGCACAAACTAAAGTTTAGGAGACTCTCATACACACCTCGCCACACCTCATTTTGTTTTCTCACGGTCCTACACGAGGTAGATGACTTCATTCTCCATGTTTTATAGACCAAGAAATGAGGATGGGTAAAATGACTCCAGGTTCGCGCATAGGTTGCAAAAGGAGGAGCTGAAAACCTAAGAAGTTGAAGTCCCTTGTTCTTGCAGGTGTATCTTAAAGCCAGGGTGCAGTGGGCGAGATGATGATGGCTGCTGGCTTAAGGTCTGGTGCTCCAGCGGGCTTCGAGTTTCCCAGTTAAACCTTTAGGTGACCTTTGTCCTGCTCAGAACTGGAGGGCTGGCTGTAGGTGCTTGAATTCTCACAGGCAGCCCCTGGCTCTAAGCCCCTCCTCTCCAGGCCTCTTAGATTCCAGCCTATTTTACTCTTTGAGTCTCATGCATCTTGTTCTTCGTGCATCAGGGCCTTTGCACATACTCTTTATTTCCTTTGCACAACATAGAAAAAAACCCAGCTTCAGAACAGCATCTCTGTTACTTCATCTCGCTGACCCTGTTTCCTCACCTGTAAATGGACCATTCTGACACACAGTTTACTCTGAAAATTAAATGAAATGATGTATGTCAAATGCCTGGGGTAGTAGTTGCTCACTAAATGGCAATGTATGACCTCTACTGTTCCTCCAAGGACAGGGTCAAATGCTGCCTCCTCTGTGAAATATCCACTTTCACTCTGGTGGCAGGGCTTGTCTCCCTCTTACTCTGTGTCCTAACTACATTTTGTTTAAAGTAATATCCAGCTTTCTGTCACCTGCTGGGCTGAGCCATCTCCTGAAGGCCAGAGTCAAATTCTCCTCAACCCCTGGAACCCCAGTGGGTGGGCGGCACTTTGTGTTCACTAAACACTTACTGAATGCTCTGAAGACGACCGCATTCCTGCCGCTGGCCTTGCCCCTTGGAAGTGTGGGAGGCCACCAAGTCGCCTCCCCAGCCTCTGGGACATCACATGTCTGAATCAGGAGCTGCCCAGGGGTCCCGCCTACCTGGAATGGGGCAGGAACTCAGCGCCTCAATCTTAGCCATTGTCCTATGCCGCGGGACACACTAATTTGCCTTCCAATCTCTATTTCCCCAGTAACCTGCAAGATGATTTCATCTCGCCATGCGGGGCCTGCCGGCAGGTCATGAGAGAGGTAAGAGCCCCCTCCCGGCCGGTCCCCGGCAGAAGGCCCTGGCTCTGGCCTCCAGGCCACAGGAGCCCCGCCAAGTGGCCCGGTGCGGTTGGCCGACTCCGAGGGCTTCCCCAACCCACAGAGTCACTGCAACGGCCCCTTCTTCCCGCAAATACTTCCCGAGTGGGTGTCAGGGGTGCCAGGCCCTGAGCCAGTGCTGGGGACAAGGCAAGTCAGGCCCTGCCTCCTGAGAGCTCACGGCCCGGGGCCCAGGTGGACAGTAAACAAGGAGGCAACTAAGAAAGGTTCTGAGAGGGAGAGGGCAGGGACACTCCAGAGCAGGGGCTGCAGACGCCCACCTGTGGACCACAGCTGGCCTCCACTGGTCTTTATCAATAAAGTCTTATTGGAACCCTCTGTGCCCATCATTGATGTATCATCTTGGGCCACCGTCCCTTGGAGAGCTGAGCCGAGCCGTTACACAGAGGCCACGTGATACTTACTGGCCTTGGACAGAGGGGGTGTCCACCCTGCTCCAGATGGCCAGGAGGGCCTCTGTAGGGGAAGGCATTTGAGCAGAAATCCAAATCACGAGAAATGAGGGGAAGGTTCAGGGAGTTTTCCAGAGACCAACAAGGTCACCCCTTGGTGAGTTTGATACAGAGCAAGAAGCACAGGACCTGGGCAGCGGAGTGAGGGGACGATGGGATGCGGGGTCAGAGGCCTGGGCAGGGGCCAGATGGGGCCCGGTCGCACCAGACGGAGGGCAATTTTATTCCAGAAGCAGCAGGAACTGAATTGTACACTTAACAATGGTTCAAAAGCCAGATTTCATGTTGTGTCCACGTTGCCACATTTTTTTTAAACGCTGAAAAAAAGAAGAGAATGAAGGGACGTTTGCAAAAAGGAGTGTCTGGGTTGTGATGTGTGTGTTACAAAAGCCACCGTCGTCGTCGGAAGGCAGTGATTCCGCCAACTCTAAAACCACAGGGGTGGCTTAGACCGCGGGCTCTTCATCTGGGCCAGGTGGGAGTTTTTGAGGTTTATATGAACACTGGGGAGTGGCAGTGAGCCTTGTGGATTCTCAAAGAGAATGTGTCCTTTGGAATCCCAAAAGGTGAAAGCCACCAGCTCAGAGCCCCACACTCGGCCCTTGAGCTCTGGCGCAATGTCACCAACCGCTCTGAACACTGCAGCTTGTTTGGCCCTCACCCCGAGCCCAGGAGAGAAGCGGATGCCATCAGCCCCATTTCCAGAGAAGCTCTTTGAAAAGGGTCAGAGAAGCCGAGCGCCCGCCCACGATGAGCCGGCATCGGTGGCCCTTGTCCGTGGCCAGCTCCAGGGGTCCCCAGGGCCTCGAGTTCCCGCTCTCTGGCTTGCTGCTCTGGACGCTGGGCAGAACCACGAAGGACCAGACCGAGCAGGGACTCTGCCCTGGGGACGCTGCTCGTTCCCGGGGGTTCCTCTTCCCGGGGCGTTGGGGCGAGGGGACCGGGTCTGTGGCGTCTGTGCCTCGGGCTTCGGGGCATCTGGAGGCTGCACAGTCTCTAGCCTCTTCTCCTCCAGGACTGCGAGCCCAAGCCCGGCAGAGTTTGCACAATGCATTCCCCAAATCCAGATGAAAAATGCTGCCCTGGAGGCACCGAGGTCACTCTCTGGCACTTGTCTCACTCTAGAGGGACAGACACACTGCCCAGCTCGGTGGCAGTGTCTAAGGTCACGTAGGGAAGCCACCATGGGACGCCAGTCTCTGGCTCCCAAAGCCTCCCCTGGGCCCAGTTGCTCAGGACTGTTTTCTCCAGATTCGCTGCTGGCCCTGGAGGCAGGGAATGCCACAGGAAGGAGGGAGAGGAGAGGCCTGGGGCTGGGGACCAGGGCACCCAGGTCCGCCTGCATTCAGCTTTTGTCCATGCCCTCAGGCAAAGCCTGCCAGGCAGAAAATTTTTCTCTCTTAAAACATTAATTCTGAAAAAGCCAGAAGATTGATGGTGTCTGGTGATAACTTGGTGGTTCAGACAGAAGTGGAGGCTGCGAACCTGAGCAGTCGCTGGCAGCCAGCATGACCTAGCAGAAGGGGTGCGTTTAACTGAGCACATACTATGTGTCTTTCCCGGAATTGTCTCTAAATCTCGCCACACCTGGCCAGGGAGAGCCTGGGTCTGCTGATGCACACCATCTCCATGACACCACCATCAACTTAACGCCCACCGACCGACCTGCCTACCACATTCTCCCATCTCTAAAACTGTCTCATGGATCAAGGCGCTGAGCCCTAAAGACTTATCCTCTGCCTGAGGTTGTACAGCAAGCAAATGTTGTTCCTCACAGTGCACAAGAAAGAGGGGGAGTCAGCTCACTGTTCCCTGTAAGCCTCGGTTTCCTCATCTATAAAATGGGCCTAATAGCACCTACCTCCAAGAGTAGATACTAAGGCAAGCGCACTACTGAGGGCATCATGAAGCAGGCATGTGACCTGTCCCGACGGGTAAAGGACAGACAGTGAGGGAAGCCGGCCTTAGCTGTCGTTCATCATAGCAGAAGGAAGTCGGCCTCTGCGGTTAGATGTCATTTTTACAAAGCCCTGGGTGAGCCCTCAAAGGACACATTGCCCACCAACAATGCGCCCCAGGCCGTTGGAACTCTCAAGGTCTATGTGTCGAGCACAATTTCTGCCATCACCATTTTACAGATGGGGACACTAAGGCACCCAGAGGGATGTGGGGCAGGGAGTGAGAGCCAGACGGAAACTCAGGTCCCCCTAAGCCCTCAGCACCTGCCCCCCTCAGCCTGGCCTTGTCTCTTTTCCAGTTTGGCACCGACTGGGCCGTGTACATGACCAAGCCCGACGGCACGTATGTGGTCAAGTCCGTCCAGGAGCTGCTGCCCGCTTCCTTTGGGCCCGACGACCTGCAGAAGATCCAATGAAGGCCGAAGAACACCCCCTGTCCAGGAGGGCCTGGTTCCCACAGCTGCTTAAGGGGACAGTCACCCAGAAAACTTCCTGAAGATGTCCTTGCTGGCCTAAGGACACCTGCCAAACGGGGTCCCGCCATACCGGGGCCAGGGAGGAGTGCTTTTCCAAGTCCACCAAGCACCATGAGGGGATAGGGCTTCTCTCGCCAGGCAGGAGCCCTCCTGCGCCCTGTCCACCCTGGGGTTCAGAGCGCCCTGTCCCTGGCTTTCCCTCCCATGGCCCTCTTTAAAGCTCCACCTCTGGACACTGCCCCAACCTGAGGTCCTGGCCTGTTCCAGCGGCTCTGCTTGTCACCCACAGCCCGATTTGCACAGATGTGTTTGCTTTCTATCATTGCTGCAGCTCTTCACAGGCGCAGGGCCATCTGTCCCTTTTAGAAGGACCTGGACAGTCTACTTGGGAGAAAGCAGATACTTTAAAATTGTGCCACTCTTCCATCTGCCGCCATTTGTACCTCGACTGCCCCCAAAAGCCCACATCTAAAAGGCTTGGTCCCCAGCCTGTGGCACTGCTGAGGGAGGGTGAAACCTTTAAGGTGGGAGAGCTTCAGGTCAGGGGCGGCATGACCCTGTAGGGCACTGTGGGACCCCAGTCTCTTTCTCTTTTGCTTTCCTGTCATGAGGCTTTTGCTCCTGGCACCCCCTCCTGCCATGATGTGCTGCTTTTCCATAGGCCCAAAGTCAGGGGACAAACCAGTCATGTACTGAAGCATCCAAAACTGGGAGCCAAAATAAACCTTTTGTCTTTATGAGATGATCATCTCGGGTGTTTGTTATAGTCACGGAAAGCCAACGAGGACACCATCTCTAGAGTCTGGTTTTGGCTCAGCATAGACCTGAGCCCTGGACGCTGTCCACCTGCTGCCTGCAGCTGAGATTCCAAAGGGCGTGAAGGGAGCCTAGACAAGCTCCCAAAGCTTCCTCTCGGGGCCTCCTGGGAGGCGTAGACTTTCGTGTGTGTTATTTTTCATAGAAAATGCTCAACAACTGTGGGAGGTGGCTATCTCCCCTTCTCACAGATGAGGGTGCTGGGATTCAGAGAATCGAGCTCTTATTCTAGGACCATGGCAAAGCTCGGCACAGAATCCAGGGCCCTTGACCTCCCCTATGTTCTAGAAACTCTGTGGACTTCGCCATGCACCGAGGTGTGTACCACAATGGACCCATTACACCCTCATTTATCAAACCAAAGGGCAAGATTATCACCTTCACTTTATCAATAAACAAGGCAAAATTCAGAGGACTTGAGCCACACGCCCAGAGTCACAGAGCTAGTCAGTGGCAGAGCTGGAATCTGAACCAAGTCTGCCCGATTCCGAGCATTTTCCCCCACAGCTGGTGTGTTTATTTATGAGGGTTTTATACATCGAATATGCTAAATAATGCAAAGAGGAAAATGTCTAAAACACAGTCTCTGCCCTTGAGCAACAGTCTGACAGGAAAAGAGAAGTGTAAACAGAACCCACAAATACACACTGCGGTCCGGGCAGTACCGAGTGTGGGTGGCACTGTGGGGGCCATGATGTGTCCTGGAGGTAAGGAGCACCATGGAGGGACTGTCCACTTCAGTGGTGCCTTGGGTCTCTCTCTCTCTCTCTCTCTCTCTCTCTCTCTCTCTCACACACACACACACATACACACACACACACACACGAAGGTCAGGACTGAATAGGGAAGGAATCAAGGCTGGTCCTCTGGAGGGGGGTGGTGACAGCTCCAGGTGTCCTTCCAGGAAGAACTGACCTTGGGGCCAGCTCAGTGGGTGGGATAAAAATAGAACTCAGGTTCCTTTGGTCAAGAAAGGGAAGTAATAATTGGATGCTATAATTTGGATTTGGGACGTCACCCAGTGACCCATGTGTTGAAGGATGGGTCCCAAGGTGCTGCTGGGAGTGGTTGAGCCTGTGAGATGTGGGACCTAGAGGGAGTGAGGCCACTGGGGTCATGGCCTTGGAGGGACTATAGGTACCCCAGCCCCTCCCTGCTTCCTGTCTGTCTCTTTGCTTCCTGGTGGCCATGAAGTCAACAGACCCGCTCTGCCATGAACTCCTGCCAAGGCAATAGGGCCAAGTGACCCTGTCTGAAACCTCTGAATCTTGTGAGTCAAAATAAACCGTTCCTCCTTTTCAAAAAGTTGACTACCTCAGGTGTTTTGTCACAGCAACAGAAAGCTGACTGCTACCCTGAAGGACAGGAAGTGGACGAGTAAGTCTGCCTTCACCGGAAGTCTTTTCCAGCCAGGTGCTGCTGCCTGGGGAGACCATGGCAGACCTCACGCACCCGGACTCATCTGCTGCCACCGTGTTAGACAGTAGTTGTCCCAACATTTGTTGCTGCAGGATGCAAAACTCTACTCTGCTTTTCATTAAAATGGCTTCCGGACCTTTGGCACAGTCTTCCAAACGTTTCCAACAAAATAGGTAGAGAAATTTTAAAAAGAAGAAGCTAGAAAAAATATGCCAAGATTTACATTAATTAAAGTTCTGCTTATTAAGAATATAAACGATTGATTTTTTTTCTTGTATATATTTTGGGTTTTTTATATTTCCAAAACATTAATAAATTAACAAAAATAAAATAAAGAAAAATGATATAGTAAAATGTTTAAAGGTTTACACTTTGG
This sequence comes from Marmota monax, assembly GCF_021218885.2. Classification (NCBI taxonomy): domain Eukaryota; kingdom Metazoa; phylum Chordata; class Mammalia; order Rodentia; family Sciuridae; genus Marmota; species Marmota monax. The sequence continues at coordinate 25,218,032 of NW_026694432.1, read as the reverse complement.
AGTTGAACAGGCTGTAAACCATGTGGCTTAGCGCAAGGTATTTCATGATTCTGAAACTCAGTTTCCTCATCTGTTAAATGGGAATGACAGTATCCACCCCATAGGATTGTTGTAGGGACAGAATGAAACAATGTGATATTAAAAGTCCACTGTTTGCCTAGGGCAGTGGCCCATGCCTGTAATCCCAACAGCTCAGGAAGCTGAGGCAGGAGGATCAAGAGTTCAAAGCCAGCCTCAGCAACAGCCAGGTGCTAAGCAACTCAGTGAGACCCTGACTCTAAATAAAATATAAAATAGGGCTGGGGATGTGGCTCAGTGGTTGAGGGACCCTGACTTCAATCCCCAGTACCTGCCCCCAAAGTCCACTGTTCAGCCTTTAGTAAGGTCTCCATAAATGTCACCTCTTCAACTTTATTAAGGGTGACAAATTTTGGTCCTATGAGGATGGATTTAATTTTTGTAAAGAGTCAACAGTCTTTTACAACCGATTTGTTGATTCCTTTAATATTTATTAGTGTGGGCTAAGACTGGGACCATCCTGGGGACACATCAGTGAATAAGACAAAATCCCTGCCCTCAGGGACCTCTCAGGCTCAGTGGGAAAGTAAGATTTTTTTTTTTACCATTCAGGTAAGGACTGGGGTTAGGAGAGGGGTGAAAAAACATAAGGTCCGGCTACAGGATGGGGCCCAGTGTTCTGGTACTCTTCGCCACAGAAAGAGTCCAGAAATTATTTGAATGGTGTCCACTTGGAAGAACAGCGCTTATTTGACTCTACAGGGGCTGGGATGTTTATTTAAAATAGAAACATTTCATTCTGCAGCTGAGGATCTGGGTAGGCAGAGCAGTACACGCTCCGTGTTCAGCACGGTCTGGGTGTCTTCGGAGCCTAAAGCACATCCAGATTTCCATGGAAATAAATAGAAGCATGTAGGGTCCCACGGCTCTCGCCAGCTGCTGCAGACTGCTTATGTAAACTGTGCGAATCTTTGGGGTTTCCTTTTACACAGCTATAATGACAGACACTGGGGATACTTCAGTGACTGTGTTTGAAATGAAACCAGAAAATGTTCAAGAATAAATAGGGGGGCTGGGAGGGGCTGGGGTTGTGGCTCAGCAGTAGGGCGCTCGCCTAGCACATGTGAGACCCTGGGTTTGTTCCTCAGCACCACATAAAAATAAATAAATAAAAGAAAGGTATTGTGTCCAACTACAATTACAAATATATTTACAAAAAATAGCGCGGCTGGGGATGCAGCTCAGTGGAAGAGCACTTCCTAGCATGTGCAAGGCCCTGGGTTCAAGCCCCAGAACCTCAGGACGGAAGGAAAGTAGGGAGGCAGGAGGGAGGGAGGGAGGGCTGGGGGTGTCACTCAGTGGTAAAACACCAGATTAGAATTTGCAAGACCCTAGGTTCCTAGTCAAGTCCCACACTTGTATTTGATTTTATGGGCACAGAAACCAAACCAAAGGAATCCTCAGTTTGTTACATGTTTTTTAAATAAATAAATAAATATATTTATTAAAAATGTTATTGAATATAATAATACACACACACATACTTTGGTGAAGGAGGAATTAAGGTGGGAATTAAAAACTCTATGACTGAACAGAAAAATGGACAGCATAATGGTTGCATTAGTTATCTATTTCTGTGTAATGAATTAACCCCAAATTTAGTAGCTTAGGACCAGGATCATGTATGCTCTCGGCTTCTGCTGGCCAGGATTGGGGGCTAGCCAGGTCCTGTGGCTCAAGGTCCCTTACAAGGCAGCAATTAAGGTGGCAGGCCAGGCTGTGTCTCCTCTGAAGACTCGACTGGGGGTGAATCCACTTTAAGGGCAGCTCACATGTTGTCAGCTGGTTCGGTTCCTTATGAGCTGTTGCTGAGATGACTTGGTCCTTTCTTCTCCCTAGAACAAGCCAGTAGGAGAGCAAGAAAGGAAGCAAGACAGAAACCAGAGCCTTTCTGTAACCTCCCACCCGACAAAGCAACATCCTGTCAATCTTCACATATTCTATCCTTAGAAGCAAGCCACTGAGACCCAGCCACATCCTAGAAGGGACTGCACAAGGGCACAAATACGAGGACGTGGCATTCTTCAGATGTGGAAAGTGAAAATGCACATGACCAAGAGAAAGAAAGAAAAAACGAAAAGTACAGAAAGTACAGACAGGAGGAGCTGGGGATGTGGCTCAGTTGGTGGAGCGCTTGCCTCGCATGACCAGGCCCTGGCTTCAATCCCCAGCACCACAAAAAAAAAGAAAAAGAAAAGAAAGAAAAAAAGAAAGGTAGGTAGCAGAGGGTCAGAAGCAGCAGGCGTGGTGAGCCCCGGGAAGGAATTTGAGCTCTATTCCAAAGGGCACCCTCAGCTTCAGGTAGAGGTGGAGGGTCAGTTTTGTGCTTTAAATAGATCCATCTGCTAAATCAAGAAATAAAAGAGATGTAAAGAAAATTATCAGAAAAAAAAATAGGTAAAAAGGAAATATTGTCCTTGGGCTGAGGACTAGGCTTAGGGAAGGTGGGGACAGCAACTGACTTCTTTTTATCAGGAGCCTGTGTCCATGCACTGCCAATGGAGGCTTGGGGGTTGTTTTTGGTTGGTTGGTTGGTTTGCGCAGTTCTGGGGATGGATTCCAGGAGCCCAGGCGGGCAGTCTACCATTGAGCTGAGAATAAAAAGGAAAGAAATGTAATAGCAACAATGTGGCACAAATCCTAAAGGGTGGCTGCCCCCAATGGTTCTGCAGCGGAGGGGCGAGAGGGGGCAGCTCTGACATTATCTTCAGGCCTCTCTGCACACCTTCCTTTTCTCCTCCCCAGAAGGAGTGACTGATGTGACCAGAAGTTCGAAAGCATGTCACAACCTCTTCTTCTCACCTTGGCCTTAGACATGAGTGTGCCCACTGAGGACTTGTATTCCCCCATGGCTCTTAAACAAAGGCTGGGGACTTGGCAGGCCCTGGGCGGGGGTGCTGGAGACGCTAAGGTGTAAACATCACCACCTCTGTCCTTACAGAGCTCGTATTTTAGAGGGGAAGACAGAGAATGAGCATCTAGTCCAGTCTGGAGAAGGTCAAAGAAGCCTTTTTGAAGGAGGTGACCCCAAATAATTCAGCACTGATGCATCATAAAGGGCAGGGCAGGGGGATCAGCAAGAAAGACCCTGAGACCAAAAAGTGAGGCACCTTCCTTACCACGCTAAGGAGCTGTCTCGGGCTCCATTCTGAAGGTTATGGGTGAGGGCCTAGGAAGGACTTTCTGCATCAGGTGACACAGCTGTATTTGTCCTTTAGACAAGCAGTGTAGGGCAGCAGAAATATCGACTGCACACACCACTGATCGATCGCCTGAACTTCCCCACAAGGCAACGTCACGGTGGCTCCAGTGCCACCGTGCTCTCATCCATCTTGGCGCAGGCAATGTGGAAATCTCACTGACTACCAAGGTCTGATCAAAACCCCCAAAACCTCCAGCCCAGGAGTTTTGAGTAGTAGCAGGATTGTGAGATTGTGATCTGGTTGCAGCTTCGCTCTGTCAACAGTTTTAGCAAAATCCCCTTCCACCTGGGCTGGCAATTTAGAAAGAGCATTTCTGAAACGCTCTGTGGATAAAAGATGTTGCTGTTCTGGGAAAATGTGTCTTGTCTCCTGCCAGGAGAGGACAGAAAGCACTGAAACAGTTCCAAGAGATGCGGTCTAGAGAGGGAAGGTCAAACAGCTCTCCACAGTTCTCTCTCTCTCTCTCTCTCTCTCTCTCTCTCTCTCTCTCTCTCTCTCTTTGTGTGTGTCTTGCCTTTTCCATTTTTACATCAGCATCAGTTCCACACACCACCCTACCTCCCCATCCTTTGGAGGGTTAAGTGATGCTTCTTAGGAATATTATATAATTTACTAAAACTCAGGTAAAACGCAGGCTTGCCCACCTGGAGGGAAAGGTACAGACCAGAAAAGTACAGACCAGAAAGGATCCTGTGGCCTCCCCAGGACCCCCCACCCTCCTCTCATTCTTGCATCTGAGCAAATCAAAGCCTGCCTGGTATATGTGTGATGGGTAATAAATGCTATGTGAATCAATGAGTCTCTCTTATAGAATTTTAAATCTGCAATATCAGCAGAAAACCACATCCCATGTCCTTGGGGTAACACGGCAGAGACGGGAGAGGTTATGGGGGAATCTGGGAAAGATTCCTGCCCCCTGCCATACCTGGTGCCACTAAGGAAAGATTTCTTTCCCAGGAGAACAGATGGGGATGAATGAATCAGGACCCATTGTCCCCAGGACAGGCCTGCCCTGGGCGCCTGTGTCTATACCCGAGAGGAATAAGAACCTCTGACTCTGAAATCCCTGCCAGAGGCCTCTTCGTGCAAAAACCCACCTGCTTACCTTTCATTGTGGATGTCTGCCAGAGAATCAAGCTTCAAGCCGCACTTGGCCCAGAGCTGTCAGAAGCAACTTAGATCTTTCTACAGGAGGAGATGTGAATGGGTCCAGTGTACAATGGAAGGTTAATTAACATCAGTCTGGAGATTTCATTTCCAGCAGGTGGTTACGCATCACAGGTTCTTTAAGTTTGTTCACAGCTTAGGGGAACAAATCCAAAGGCTTATAAAAAAAATGCACCCCTTAACTCCCGACAACCCACACAATGTCCTTTAGCAAACATGGCTTACAATCTGAGCAGTCATCCTGGACCATGTAGCAAAAGCTGATGTTCCAGAAGATCAGAGAAAATCCTTGTAGTTAAAATACTAAATATCTCAGAGAACCTCTTGTTCCCTCTCTGTAAACCTTAGAAAGAAGAGCTACAATGGCAGACATAGAGGTAAATAGATTTAAACTTTGAGACCTTCGCCCCAGCTGCGTTTCCACGGGTGAGCCTGTAATCCCTGCAGTCTGGGTTCTCCAACCTCCTCCTCCTTACTGTTCTCCAATGGGATCGTTTCAAAAGAGCATTTAAAACCATAACTTTAAATTGTCTAAGATCAAGCATAAAATCAAAAACAAGGGGCTGGGGTTGTGGCTCAGCAATAGAGCACTCGCCTAGCACATGCGAGGCTCTGGGTTCGATCCTCAGCTTCACATAAAAATAAATAAATAAAATAAAGGTATTGCGCCCAATCACAACTAAAAAAAAATTTTAAAAATCAAAAGCAATATGTGATTTCCATGTGCCTCTATAAATAAAATGAAAATTTGTCTATTTATGTCTCTCCCAAATAAACATGACTGGAAATCAGGAGCGCCTGCGATTCCTGTCTTCAGGCAGATCCTGACAAGAGAGATCCCTGAGCATGTACTGTGCTAACATAGTGGTCCACCTGTCCCTGGCCAGGGGTCCATCCCATAGCAGCACACCTGGGGGCCAGGCTCTTCGGACGACTGAAGAATCTCTCCTTTGGCAACACCTGCTGTCTGCATGTCCCTTGACTTGGCATTTAAGGAGAAAAAAAAGGGATATAAAACTGTGCCTGTTCTCTGCCCTGGGCTTCTTTCCTGCAAAACCTTCAGAAGAATCAAAGTAAGGACTGCCCAGATCTGAGCTGTCCCTTAATGTTGGCTGACTCCAGATAGTGGAAGGTATATCTACCATGTTGAGGAAATGGGCCGATTTGAATGTATGCAACTTCAAGGCAAAGTTCAACTCCAGGTTTATGACCAAACAAAGTGCATTATTCAAGTGTAGTTGTTTTAAACCACTAAGTGCAGTTTAGTAAACTGTGACTATTAACAGGTTATTCCATTGTGGGCTCATTGTTTTTTGAAAACTTGAGACCATGAGTGAATTAGACCAAACTTTTAACAGTTTTCATTATATGAAAAAAGTTTTTTTTTTAAATTTATAGTATTTACTGAAATATTTTACACAAGGGCTAGGGCATACCTCAGAGGAAGGGGACATGCTTGGCATGCACTAGGTCCTGGGTTCAATCCTCAGCACCAAGATAAAAAGAAAAAAATATTACATATGGAAAATTGCAGAAATCATGGTGTACAGTGAGTGAACTTTCATCACGTGAACACTCACAGATCTAGAAAGAAAACATCACCAGCATTCAAAAATATCTTTCCATTCCTTTGAGAAACTACCCTCCAAGGTCACCCACTGTCCTGACCCCTAACACTATAGATCAGTTTCAACTTTACATAGTGGGATCACAGTCTCTACTCTTTTGGGTCCACCTATAACTCACCAGTATATTTACAGAATACATCCCTGTTGTTGAATATAATGATGGCTGCTTAGTACTCCATTAAGGAAATATATCACAATTTACCCAGTCTACTATAGATGGGCATTTGGGCTATTTCCAGTTTTATACAATGTTGAACAATGTTGCTCTGAACATTCTTGGGGAACATATGTATGCATTTCTGTGAGTCCATAAAGGAGGAGTGAAATCACTGGGTTCCCATTTGTATATCTACATTTTCATATCTCATATATTTACGTATGTATGTTCTAAGGTAGATCCTTTTGCAGTGGCCTGACTTCTACTCAAGCTTCCCATCCTTACTCAAGTCTGAAAATAACCCTGAAATAAAAGGGGTAACCTGTGCCTTTATTATCAAGCAATGCTGGCAGTGAGTCTCTGATCAGGTAAATGTCTCCTGGCCCCGAAGTTCCCCCAATCACACACAGACACATGGCCACACCAACAAAAAGGTTTTATGTCTTTAGGGTCCTTCATTCATGATCAGCTTTCAGGTAAGGAACGCAGGTATCTAAGACTGCAGGGACGTTTGAAAAATGCACTGCCATAAAATATACCTCTTGGCTCAGGGGTGACTTGGTGCCTGGTTAAAAAATAACCCACCAAGGGCTGTGGCTGTGGCTCAGTGGTGGCACACTTGCCTGGCATGTGTGAGGTATAGGGTTCAATTCTCAGCACCACACATAAATAAATAAAATAAAGGTCTATCAACAACTAAAAAAAAATTTTTTTAAATCCACCAAACAAATAAACCATCTAGACTTTGGATCCCAATTTGAATAACTAATAGAAAAAAATGAGGAAATCTGTAAATATTCAGTAGGTATTGAATGTTATTATGGAGTTAATGTATTTTTAAGAGATAATTGTTTTATTTTTATTTTTTTTAAGTTCTCTCTTAGACACTGAGGGCTGGGATTGTGGCTCAGTGGTAGAGCGCTTACCTAGCATGTGTGAGGCACTGGGTTCGATTCTCAGCACCACATACAAACAAATAAATAAAATAAAGTTCATCAAAAACTAATAAAAAATAATTCAAAAAAAAAAAGAAATAGACACTGAAGTATTAACAAATGAATTAATCAGATGTCTGCCTTAAAATAATGGAGCAGGGGATAGGAAGGTTTAAGTGAAGAAAAATAATAGCTGTTGGTAACTGTTAAGCTGGATGATGGGTAGTGGGGTTCCAAAATCTGATCCTATTTTTGTGTATACCTGAAAATTCCATTTTTTAAAAAAGGACAAGAAAAAAATAAGTCATTCAGTAATGAATATGCTTATCAGCCATTCCGAACAGCGGTTTGGGGGTAACAGGCATTTAGGCAAGTCCCTCCACGTCCCAAAGCTCGCTCATGCAGATAAGAGAAAATCTTTGAGGGAGATTTCACTTGGGGTCTCAAAAAGCTCAGGGGCCGCAGACCTGTAAAGGAGCCTAAAAGAAATGGGGAAGGCAAGGACTCAACAGTTAAGGCAACTTTAACTTCAGTTCTAATACCTGCACGTGCTCTTGAACACGGCCCCTTTTGTCACTTGCCTATAAAAAAATTAAAATATACAAATGGTCCGGCATGGTGGTTGATAAATATTTGTTTTCCATTTCAATTTCTCGATTTGGCCCAGAACCAGTGATGCTTACATCTAAAACTGGCTGAGCTTGCAACCCTTCCACCTGGGTGCAAAGTGCAAACCAACAGGAGGCTACACGCCGCTCAGGTGCGCACACAGCGCCCTGGTGAGCCGGGGAGAGGAACCGCCGTGGCCCCGCCCCGTCCACTGGCGCCCGCGCCTGCGCAGAGACACCGCCCCGTAGTTTGTTGTCATCCGAGTCCCGGACGCTTGTGGCGGTGGCAGCGGGACCGGGTTGCGGCGCCACCATGGCGGTGCGACAGGCGCTGGGCCGGGGCCTGCAGCTGGGTCGGTCGCTGCTGCTGCGCTTCACAGCCAAGCCTGGCCCAGCTTGCAGCTGGGGAAGGCCCGGCCCGGCGGCCGGCTGGGGCCGCGGAGAGCGCCCGGGCCGGGCCGCAGGACCCGGCGGAGAGCCGCGCGGGCTCGGACTCCCAGACCGCTACCGCTTTTTCCGCCAGTCGGTGGTCGGGCTGGCGGCGCGGCTCCAGCGGCAGTTCGTGGTGCGCGCCCGGGGCGGCGCGGGCCCTTACGGCCGAGCCGTCTTTCTGGCCTTCGGGCTGGGGTTGGGCCTCATAGAGGAGAAGCAGGCGGAGGGCCGGCGGGCGGCGCTAGCCTGTCAGGAGATCCAGGTGAGCCCAGGCTGCAGGCGCAGCTGCCCTGAGCCAGCGGGACGAGGCTAAGAGTGGAGGCGGGCCTGAGCCGCGCTGGGCGGGGCGGGGCGAACCCTGAGTCAGGCAGGGGCGGGGCTCGGTTCGGGGCGGGGCTGGTGGATGAATCCTCGTCCGGGGTTGGCTGGGCTGTAGTTAAGGACAGATCCTGGGCGTTAAGGACAGATAGTTAAGGACAGATGAGGCGTAGCCAGAAGCTGAGGCAAATCTGGAGGCAGGCCCTGAGCCGCTAGGGAATTGGGAGTGGGCGGGGGGCGGACCTTGGGTCGCCCGGCTTGGAGCGGGGCTGCGTGAGGGATCCTGATCCGCGATTGGACCCTTCCAGGGGCGGGGCAGGCGGGACTAAGTGCGTAGGTGCTGGATTCCTGGGGTGTCAACGGGGAGGGGAGGAGCTTTGAGCTGGTGTTGGGGAAGGTGAAGGTTAAAGTCAGTTTCGAAACGTTCTGTAGATTCCTTGGAAATCACCAGTTAAGTTTGGTATATTTTACCATTGCGAATATCCAACACCTCCCATTTCTTTTATTGATTTCCTTCCTGAAAACAGATTTTGGAAGACGTGTTGCTAATTATAGCTCCAGTTACACCATGGCAAGTGGCTATGTATAATTTTTCTGAAAGTTTAATGTCAGCAAAGTCATACCACTCTTTTCTGAGGTAGTTGTCATCCCAAATTTTTTAAAAAATATTTTCAGATGTTTATGAAGCTTTATTTTTATTTTACTCATTTATATGTTATGCCCAGAATTGAACCCAGGGCCTCACACTTGCTAGGCAAGTGCTCTACCACTGAGCTACAACCCGAGCCCAGTCATCCCCAATTTCTTTGGAGAAGCACAGATACTCAGAATAAGTGATCTGCTCAAAGCTACGCAGCTAATAAAGGCAGTGCATAAATTCTGGTTTTTCACAGCACATGCTCTTAACCACTGAGGCAGGCTGCCTCCCGGGTTAAGCGAAACAATTAGCCAATAACATAGCTGAACCACAATAAAAATATGAATGGCAGGAGAAAACAGACCTAACATTTAGTTAACCTGTATAGAGTTATCCCTGGTAACCGGATATGACACATAGAGGTTCTTATATTTTCTTAAATGCTTAAATAAATAGCCCAGAGACCTCTGTTTCTGCTCAACCAAAGTTCCATAGTCAGGGTCCTCCAGACACAACCAAAAGGGTGCGTATATTTAAAGGGATCTATTTTAGGACTTGGCTCACTGTGGGCTGGGAAGTCTAAAATCTGCAGGGTAGGCCAGCAGGAGCGGGCTGCAGACCCAGCCAGCTCTGCAGTTCAAGCCTGAAGGCTGTTGGCGGCCAGAATTCCATCCTGTTAGAGGAAGGTCGGTACTTCTCCTGGAGTTGGAAACTTAGTGAGTGCAGCCCTGAATTTTACAGGTTAGGGCTGAGAGAGACAGGTCGAAGGACACAGTAGGTGAAGAATCAAGCAGTGTTCCCTGATTTCCAGCCCAGTTCTTGTTCCTCATCACCAGAGTGTCACACGTTTGCGCTCTCACTAGTTTGGAGTGACATATGACATCTGGCTTAATCCTCAGTCTCAATCCTTGTCTTTTGCATGGCTTAACTGGCCAAAGCCAAGGGTGGGAAATTTAATACATTCTGCTTAAAATTAAAGAGACCTTTTTCCTTTCCCAGGCTCACCATTCACACACCCTTTTCTCACACTTCATCTTCCTGTTGTCTTAAATTTTTTAACTACCCATTAATTTCACATTAAAAATTCAGGAATATGACTTCTTTTGAACAAAATCAACCATATCTGACCAGTCTAGTACTAAAAGTCTATGTGGTCAGGCTGGAGTAGGATCATAGCTGTTCCCTGTTTCTAGATGAATACATGTTTGTTTGTTTTTTTTAAATCCAGTCATAAACAAGGCAGAAGGCATGGGTATATATTGCAGAACAGGAGATACAGGTACCAGACGAACATATAGCCACTTGAGAAATGCACATTTAAAACATAATGAGTTCTTTTCTGCACATTTATTAGAACAGCTAAAATAAAAAATGACAATACCAAATTCTGGTGAGGATGTGGAGAAACTGGATCTCTTATATGTTACAGTGTGTGGTAATATAAAATGGAAAGTAATTTGGCATTTTCTTACAAAACTAAATACATTTGCCATACCACCCTCTCATTGCAGTCTTAGGCATTCACCTGGAGAAATAAAAACCATGTTCACACAAAACCTGTACACAAGTAGCTGCTATGGAAAACAGGATAGCAACTCCTCAAAAAAATCAAAAATATAATCAGCATATCCAGCATTTCCATTGATTAGACACCCAAAACTTTAAATCAAGGATATGAACACATTCAAGGTAGCAGCATTATTTATAGTAATCAAGAGGTGGAAGTGAGCCACGTGTCCATCCATGGATGAATGGAAAAGTAATATGAGGTATATGCACCCAGTAGAATATAACTCAGCCCTACCAAGGAAGGAGATTCTGACATGTGCTACAACATGGATGAACCTCAAGAATAAATAGTGTATGATTCCACTCATGAGAGATCCCTAGAGTGTCAGATTTGTAGAAAGTAAAATATTTGTTATCAGACACTGGGGGAGAATGGAGAGCTGTTGTTTAGTGGATACAGAATTTCAGTTTTGCAACTGGAGATGGATGATGTTGATGGCTACACAACAGTGTGGATGTACTTAATGCTGCTGAACCGTACACTTAAAAATGGTTAAGATGAGGGCTGGGGTTGTGGCTCAGGGGTCGAGTACTCACCTAGCACATGCAAGACGCTGGGTTCGATCCTCAACACCACATAAAAATAAATAAAATAAAGGTATTGTGTCCAACTACAACTAAAATAGTATTTTTAAAAAATGGTTAAGATGGTGAGAGGCTGAGGTAGGAAGATCTGAAGTTCAAGGCCAGCCTTCACAACTTATCGAGACTCTGTATCAAAATGGACAATGAAAAAAGCTGGGGATGTAGCTCAGTGGCAAAGTGCCCCTGGGTTCAATCGCTCAATCCCCAATACCATCAAAAAAAAAAAAAAAAGAAAGAAATGATGGTAAACTTTGTTATGCAGATTCACCACAGCTTAAATAAATGGAACTTTTTAAAAAGATCCTAAACACAAATGATCATAGTAGCATTATTCATAATATCAAAATATTAAAAACAGCCTAAATGTCCTTCCACAAGTGAGTGGTTACACAAACTCAGGTACATCCATGATGAAGTACTACTTAACAGTAACACTAGTTGCCTGTAATATAGGCAACTTAAACAGCAGTATGCTTGGTGGAAAAAGTCAGCCCCCGAAAGTTACATACTGTGTGATCCCATTTCCATAAGTTCCTGACATGGAAACTACAGAGGTGGAGAACAGGTTAGGGGTTGCACAGGGGCAGGGGCACAGCTGATGGTGCAGATACAAAGAGCGCAGAGGGTTCTTTTGAGGTGAGGGAAGAGTTCTGCATCTTGATTGTGGCGGTGAGTACATGAATCTGCACATGGCTGAAACTGCATAGGGGGTCTCTCTCTCCCTCCCTCCCTCCCTCTCTCTCTCTCTCTCTCTCTCTCTCTCTCTGCAAGTTTAAACAGTGACAACTGAGTAAGGGCCATAGTTAACAGTGTACTAATGTGACTTTCCTGGTTTTGATATTGTACTACTGCTACGTAAGATGTCACCAGTGGAAGAAGCTGGGGGAAGGGTACAAAGAACACTTAGTACTGTTTTTTCACAACTTCCTGTGAGTCTATAATTATTTCAAAATAAAAAGATATACACACACAGATTTCTCAAACCCATGGTTGATATGCAATTACTGTACAAAATATTGATTGTGCTCCATAGAGTTTATATAAACTCATTGGCAAGGCACTATAAACTTGAAATTTGATTAAAAAGTTCAAAGTTGGGCTGGGGATGTGGCTCAAGTGGTAGTGCGCTCGCCTGGCATGTGTGCGGCCCGGGTTCGATCCTCAGCACCACATACAAACAAAGATGTTGTGTCCGCCAAAAAATAAATATTAAAAAAATTTCTCTCTCCCTCTCAAAAAAAAAGTTCAAAGTTATAGTGAAAGTGTAGTAGCATATAGTACTTGAGGAATTTTTCAGCAGGAAGGCTGCCGTGGGCTGGGACGTCAGGGCTGGTTAGAGAGGGAGGAAGCACTGGTTGAGTCGGAGCCTCGGGCAGTGGGGACAGAGTAGCAAGGAGAGGTAGTTGAGGGGTCAGCTTTGCCAGCCTGGCAAAGCTCGAGGACCAGACACAGTCGTCCCTTGGTATCCAGGGGATGGGTCCCAGCACCCCCCCTCAGGATACCAAAGTCCTCGAATGCTCAAGTCTCTCCTAAAATGACAGTATTTGCATAGAACCTCTGCGCGCTTTTCTGCATATTGTAACTCATCTCTGAACAACTTATAATACCTAATACGATGTAAATGCCATGTTTATAGAATAATGACCAAAAAAAGGTGCAGGTTCAGTACAAGGCAGTTTTTTTCTGAGTACTTTCCTTCTGCAGTTGGTTGAATCCAGGGATGCAGACATGGCGAGCTGAGTGTATTCAATGGCCTCCTGGTAGGTTTGTGAGTGGACAGTGACATGTGAAAGCAATGTGGTATGATCTGGCCTGGAGCCAGTGAAGGGACCGTGTGATCACGGGAAGTGTGGAGATGGGTGCCCAGGGGCTCTGCCTAGGAACGTACCAGCTCTCCAACCTGGTGCTGGTGAGTGATTGACCATGGAATTGGAAAAGGGCATCAGCAGATCAGACCATCAGAGGGCAAAGGCAGAGCCTGGGTGACTGGAGAAATGATGTCACCACCACCTGAAGCAGGGGACAGCCCAAATTTGGGGGAAACAGCCCTCTCTTCCTCAGCACCTGTGCCTCCATCTGTCCTGTCAGAGCTCTGGTGGGCCTGCAGAGCCCTCCCAGGCAGGAAGGAAGACCAGATGATGACAACTTAGGGATGGTCCCCATCTCACCCGCTTGTCTTCCCAAGCAACCCCAAGTGAGGTCACTGTTGCTCCCGCACTCCTGATCCGCAGGCGAGGGCTTCCCAGAGGAGCTGCCTCCACAGTCAGATGCCCAGGTCGCAGCTATTAGGTTGAGGACAGCCAAGGGGCATGTACCGCTGCAGGACCCAGGAGCCCTGGCCTCGCGGCTGACTGGCCACGCTGTGCTGGGCTTGAGCAGGTGACCCCAATGAAGCGAAAGAGTGTGAGAAGGATTGTTCTGAATAAAGAGATGCAGGATGGCCTCAACACAGGACAAGCCGTCAAACTCCACACGGTTGCTTTTATTGACCCTGCCACGCTGTTCCTCTCTGACGTGGCCCCGGGCCAGGGCAGGCTCCTGGCTCACAGTGCATTCTTTTCTCCTTATAGGCAATTTTTACCCAGAAAAACAAGCCAATGCCTGATGCGCTGGACATGCGACGCCGGCAGGGCTTCCGGCTGGAGGACTATCTAATAGGACAGTCCATCGGCAAGGGCTGCAGCGCTGCTGTGTACGAAGCCACCATGCCCGCCCTGTCCCAGCACCTGGAGAAGGCAGAGCCCACCAGCGCTCTTCCAGGGAGAGGCCCAGATGTCACCCCACAAGGAGAGGAAGGGGAGCAGGCTCTGGGAGGCCCAGCCTTCCCCTTCGCCATCAAGATGATGTGGAACATCTCAGTAAGGACAGGGACAGGGCCTTTCCTCTCCCAAGTAGGTGTTTCTCAAAATGCCAATCACAGCGGACCTGGCGGAGTCTTTTTCCTGGAAGTACCTAGGAAAAGACAGAGGTTCTCCACAGGAAAGGGGCCCGTGTGGTTAGGCTTCCTCGTCCTCTTTTGAGAATCAAGCTGCGTTTCTCCAATTATAACCTCTCCATAGCCCACCTAGAGATCAGGTTCAAAGGTAGAGTTAGCAAGTCAGGATGGGGCCAGAGAGTCCGAGGTTCTTTTCAGCAAGTCCCCAGGTGACTCCAGGGCTGCTGGTCAGTGAAGCACACTTTGAGTAGCAGGTGCCTAGATGGGTGTTTAGTTCATTTCTGGTCACCATGTGGCCACTCTCCCTTCCACCTCCACCCTCCCGCTTCTGTGACCTGCCTCGAGGAGAGGAGGAACCATGCTCCTCTGCCTTAGCCCCACCTCCAGATTAAAGGCTTGCTTGTTACCTCCCTGCTCTCAGCTCTCTCACAAGAACTCAAGGCTTTGGGAGATTTAAGAGTATTTTTCCACACAAAACCAAAAGATTTCTATTTAATGTCTTAGCTTTGCCATTGAAAGATGGGTCCAGAAAATTAATCAAGACCCAGGGTTCTCTCTCCTGCCCAGAGCATCCTTCCAGGCTAAAGGGGACAGCAGCTCATGCTGGGCCCTGGAGAGTGTGGTTTCTTGGCAAATTTTGGGTGTGAAGGTTATTAGGCTGGGTCAACAGCTAACAAGCAGTTGAGTCCTTTGCACGTGAAACTTCCAGTCTTGGAATCAAACTTCCTGGTGGGCATGGCCGGTGTCGCGTTTGCAGAGTAAAGGACTGCAGATGGTTATGTGATTTTCTTGGTTCTTAACAGGCTGTGCAGTCCTGGGAGTTGTTTGTAATGCAATGGGTAAAATCAGGTGCTCTTCCTCCTCCTGGGGTTTCTGTGTTGGGGGATGGGGAAGGCTGCCCTGTGATCCTGAAAAATTAATCCATTTGGAGCTTTTCTGGCTCTAGTCTTTCTGCCAAAGGGAGCCTGCAAAATGAGACTTAGTGACCCAGTGGTCAGTTTTGAGCTGGTGGTGACCAGAGGCATCCAGGAGAGGAAGAAGCATCCCGCGTCCTGGCCATGCTGGCCTCACCTCCTGCACCTCACCTGCCAGGGGCATGGGACACCTCCTCTGATTTGGCATGGATAGCACCTCCCCCCTCCCTCTCCTGGAGGGAACTAGTTTTGGTCTGCTGCTGCTTATCTTATCTTGAAAGTCAAAGCCAAAGCTAGGCAGCAGCTGTACTGATTCAGGGCTCAGAACTTGACAACCCACTTGGTCCTGTGTAACTGGATGCATTTTGTGGATGTTTTCCAGGCGGGCTCTTCCAGTGAAGCCATTTTTAGGAAAATGAGCCAGGAGCTGGTCCCAGCTAGCAGAGTGGCCCTGACTGGGGAGTATGGAGCAGTTACTTACAGGTAAGCTCTCCTCTGCCCACCATGACCACTGTGGGTTGAGAGAAAAATCATCACCAATGTCCTCAGCACTCGGTGTGATGACCGTGCCGCACATCAACCACATTGTGGTTGATGGACTTTCAATTAGTGGGTAATTCAGCTTGGGAAAGATTGAGGATCCTCTGACCCCAACTAGCGATGCGACGGCTCGTTCACATTGGAGCAGGTGAGAGAAGGGCATCCAGACATGCCCAGTGGGGATGCGGAGAATAGATGCAGTTCTAATTCCTGCAAAGCAATGCACAGATGCAGCGCCACCTCGTGGTGCAAATGAGCTCTCTCCCCATAGGAGGAAGCCCCAGTAACATCTGCAGGCGCCTAATGGTGCCAAGAGCTTTTAAAAAGAAAAAGCAGTGTGTTCCCGCAGGAGTTCTCAGTGCCGCAGCAGAACCCATCAAGCCCAGCCCAGTGAACTCTAGAAGAGCACATGTCTGGTCGCCAAGGGAGGGGGTACACTGCAGGGGCAGGGCCACTTGGGCTTCTCAGGGGAACAGTCTGAGCTGTCCTTGGAAGGAGGAAGGGGCGTCACCTACGCAAAGGAGCAAAGAAAAATGCTTTCTCAGCAGAGAGAGGAGCAGGTGGATGGCAGCCCAAGAGTCCCATCTGCAGGCCTCAGTGAAGCCTCGTTCACACTGGGGACGGGGGAGACGCTTGTGCTCCCCTTAATGTCTGTGTCTGGCCGCTGCAGCTCTGACAGGAGAGCTGCTTTATAGGTCTCAGTTCTGTGAAAAGCAAGAAGCCAGAGATAGGAACCTAAGGGCTCCAAGTGGAAAGCCATTGAGGGTTCGGGGGCTGCCGTGAGGCTGAGTGTCCTCAGCAGTGGCTAAGGTGGCTTAGGACCATCCCTTCCCCGCAGCCCTTTGTTGGGAGAAGGGACTCCTGAATGTCAGCGGCTTGGGCCCAGTGTCTGCAGGTGGCCCCTTTTGTGCTGTCAGCTGACTTGGTGCTGCCACATATCTGTGAGCATTACATCACCTGCCCAGACCTTCCTTCTACAGGGTCCCTGTCACTCCCTGGGTTGTTGTCATGGCATGTGTCACCACTGGCTTGAGGTTGATGTGCCTGTGCCCGTGTCCAGCTGTACCGTGGAGCATGGCCCCCCTTCCCCATGGCTGCCGAGAGACGGGAGGCCGTGGCAGGTGTATTAGCTTCAGAGCTGTGGACTCAGGACAGCCTTTGTGACAGGCCCTCACCACTTCCCCCACCTATGTCTCCTCCTTCCTCCAGTGCACCAAGTGCCTCAGGACCTCCTGGGGATGCACCTTGCTGAACTTGGGCCACTGCAGGTCTCAGCTGAGTCTCAGCCCCACATACCTCCCTGGCTCAGCCCAGTCTGCCTCAGACACCTGGCTGGGCCCCACAGCTTCCTGCTGTGGGCCTCATTCTCCTTCTACCCAGTGACCCAAGGGCAGGAACTGTGCTGCGTAGAGTAGGACGAGTGACACAGGAGAAGGAGCAGCACAAGGACATACCGTGGACATGTCCACAAGGCTCGGCGTGCACAGGGATGGGGCGAGCCTCGCCTCTCTCCTTGCTCTGCTCACCTCTGCCCTCCACAGCCTCCTCTCTTCCTCAGCCTCCCTCTTCCTCCCGTGGCTCTTCTGTTTCTGCCAACCCGTGGCTGCTCCCCTCTTGGCTTTCCATGGCTCCATCATGTCCCATGGTGTCCTTCCTCCTCAGCTCCACTGCTGACTGGCAGGCTTCCTCATCACGCTCCTAAGTAAAGAGAGAATCTACCTGTCCTTTTTCCCACTAACCACTCAGACCTCAGATGTGCCATAGGCTCACTGCCCTTGGGGAGGTGGTCACCCTTGGTCCAGTCAGCAGGCAGAGACATCCTATCCAAAATACAGACTCTGCCGGGCACAGTGGCTCACTCCTGTAATCCCAGAGGCTTGGGAGGCTGAGCCAGGAGGATCACAAGTTCAAAGCCAGCCTCAGCAGCTTAGCAAGGCCCTAAGCAACTCAGGGAGACTCTGTCTTAAAATACCATGGAGATGACTTAGGCAAGGTCCCTGTCCTTACAGAGCTAAAATAATTACTCAGTGAGCATCGCTTTCCTGTTAGATCACAAACCCATAAAGGTAGTGCCTCTGCCTGTCCTCTGATTAGCTCCGCCACACACTAGCACAGTGTCCAGTACACAGTGTGAAAACAGTAGACATTAGTTGAATCAAAAAATTGTAACAGCTAGGGCCTCGGTTGTGGCTCAGTGACAGTGCGCTTGCCTAGCATGCATGAAGCACTGGGTTCGATCCCTGGCACCACATAAAAATAAAAACAAATAGAATAAAGGTGTCCATCTACAACTAAAAAGAAAAAACTTTAAAAAAAATTATAACAGCCAATACTTGCTGTTTGCTCTGCTGAATGTGATTTTGGGTACTTTATGTGTTTTAACAACCTCATGTGGATGTTACTACCTTAGACCCCTTTGCACTGTAACTTGGCCAAGGACCTACAGCGCACACCTGCCATTCATACCAAGATGACACCAGGGTCTTTCCACCGCTGTGTTCTGCTACATGAGAGGGATGGAGATGGAGGGAGGGACAGATGGGCTGAAGGAGGGATTGGGGGAGCCATCAAATGTGGTCAGCCATCTGCATCAGGTTTTGACCCCAACACCACATACAAAACCTGGAACATGGCAAACGTGCAATAAGTATTTAGTAAATAAATAAGTAGATAAATGAAAACCTGTATTTGCTGTGGCCTTAGATCATTATCTTTCCAACTGGTGTCTCTGATACATGTGTCCCATTTGGCTGAATAGAAAATCCAAGGGAGGTCCCAAGCAGCTACCTCCTCACCCCAACATCATCCGGGTTGTCCGCGCCTTCACCTCCTCTGTGCCACTGCTGCCGGGGGCCCTGACCGACTACCCTGACGTGCTGCCCCCTTGTCTGCACCCTGAAGGCCTGGGCCATGGACGCACGCTGTTCCTCGTTATGAAGAAGTAAGTGGCAAAAAAGGGGGGGCTGGGGTTGTGGCTCAGTGGCAGAGCATTTGCCTAGCATGTGTGAGGCACTGGGTTCGATTCTCAGCGCTGCATATAAATAGATAAAATAAAGGTCCATTGATGACCAAAAAATATTAAAAAAAAAAAAAAAAAGAAGTAGTAAGTGGCAGGACCCAGGAGCTATCTGTCTTCACAATGGGAGTTGGTCCCTGCCCTCGGAGGCTTTCCCTGGGGCTTCAGGATTAGGGTTAGTGTTAGGGTTAGGGTTAGCATAAGTGGCGCAGAGAGTGCATGGACCTGGCTTTAGGATGATTTCACTTGGAAAAAAAAAAATGTCACCTTCAGAGCACTGTTCACTGGTGCTCCTGGCGCTTCTCTGTGGCTCACCTGGCCCTGAAACAGTAGTTCCTCCTCCCCCTCAGCCGAAGGAACTCTCTCACCAATACTGTGAACATGTGGAGCCACAGCCCTTCCTAATGTCAGCACAGTGGGTGGGTGGAGACCGCAAGAATATGTGAGAAAAAGGAAATAAAAAGCCCTCGGGAGGGGAGGAGGAGAGGCCTGATCCTAACTGACCTAGGTGCTGGGGGCCATGCTGTGTGACGGCCACAGGTTCTGTCACCTCCCACCAGCTACCCCTGTACCCTGCGCGAGTATCTGCGTGTGAACACTCCCAGTCCCCGCCTGGCCACCATGATGACCCTGCAGTTACTGGAAGGCGTGGACCATTTGGTCCAGCAGCGCATCGCACACAGAGACCTCAAGTCAGACAACATTCTGGTGGAGCTGGACGCAGGTAGGCTCCGGCCTGCCCTCAGGTGCTGCGGGGAGCTGGGGCATTAGGACCCTCAGGGTCCGTTTTGATTCTTAGGCTCTGTCCTAAGTCATCTTATCCTCACTTTGCTCCATTCACACGAGACAAGCAGCCCCTCCTCCAGAGGCAGGCTCTCTGTAACAGCTCCCAAGTCCCTCCCCATTGCCCACTTCTGGAACAAGAACCTAGTGCTGCATTTATTATTTATTGTATTTTTTATAATAAAAAACTTTATTTGAATTTTTCTTGAATAAAGTAGAAGAAAGATGATCTTTGGCTCAATAAAACAAAGAAAACAAAAAACAGTTTTCAAATAGCAAGAGTTGTCCAAGTGCCAGCCCATCTGCCCCTGGAAGCAATGCGCTTCCAATCCCAGAAGCATTCAGGCAGAAGCAACGTGCCCAGGATGCTGCAAAGGAGATTCACACATCTGATAAATTCTTGAAATGGAAGATTTAAAAGAATTAAATGTGCAATTAAAAGACTAAAAAAAACCTAGCTTTTTAAAGAAATCATTTGAATTCTTTTTACAAATAACCAATTCCTAATGCACCTGTTTTTTAGATTTATTAGGGTTTCAAATTCAGATGCAAGACTCCTGGGGTAGAAGTGTCCTTAGGGATCATTGGAGCCAAGCCAGCTCCCCTGGTCTTGGGACAACCCCAATTACCAGAAAATCAATCATTAGACAGTTACTTAGATGGAGGCCAACTTTTATCTAGTCCTTTGCCTGGGGACTCTGTGGGCCTTTTCTCCTTACAGGCACCTCCACGTCCCTGGTGTGGCTCTCCTATTCTGCTCTGGGTGAGCCAGCTCCATCCAGGCCTTGCTGGTCTGCACTCCTGGGCCAGTACAGTCCCTGTTAGCTCACTGACCCATGTCTTGGTGGCTCTCATAGGGACCTGGGAGGGTCTGAGAGGGAAGAAGGGTGAGAAGGGGTGGCTTACCTCTGCCTGCTCCTTCACAGACGGCTGCCCCTGGTTGGTGATCTCTGATTTTGGCTGCTGCCTGGCTGATGAGCGTATGGGCCTGCAGTTGCCTTTCACCAGCTGGTACGTGGACCTGGGCGGGAACGGCTGCCTCAGGGCTCCGGAGGTGAGTCTCACCATTAGCATCCTCCATCAGAAGTTCTCCATAAGTGACCATGTTCTCCATAAGTGACAGAAGAGACCTCAGGTTCCCTCCTTGTCACAGTGCTTTAACCTGGGTCTCCCTGCTGTTCCCAGTGTCTGTTTTGCCAGCATCCAGTCGGCAGCCTCAGCAGATCCTTCTAGGTCTAAGCCAAAAGTCCCTTGATCCTGGGCTCCTTGAGAGTTCAGATTAGCCCCAGGCTTGGGTGACAACACAGGAGCATGAACAGGTAGACCTGCCAGTGGCATGACCTCTCATCCTCCACTTCCCGAGCAGGTGTCCACAGCCTGTCCTGGCCCCAGAGCAGTGATTGACTACAGCAAGGCCGACGCCTGGGCGGTGGGAGCCATCGCCTATGAAATCTTCGGGCTTGCCAATCCCTTTTACGGCCAGGGCAGGGCCCACCTTGAAAGCCGCAGTTACCAAGAGGCTCAACTACCAGCACTGCCCGAGTCGGTGCCTCTGGACACCAGGCAGCTGGTGAGGGCATTGCTCCAGCGAGAGACCAGCAAGGTGAGGCTGTCCCCCAGCTCTCAGGGTGACTCTGTGGATCTCAGTTCACGCTCTAGAGCAAACTCAGACTTGGACAAATGCTAAGGCGCCAGGCAGAGCCTCTGTACTGCACAGGTAAAGGCCAAGTCCAGAACACAGATCGATTTTGAATGAACAGAAGCAAGGGAGCTGGCTACCAGATCTAGTCAGAATTCCAGCAGTTCAACTCTTCTTGACTTTTTAATTCTGTTTTACTTTTTGCTGTGCCGATATTCAAAATGGGATCTCACACATGTCGGACGAGTGTGCCTCCACTGAGCTGCATCCCCAGCCCTTCTGGGCTTTTTAGTTTCTTAGCTACTCAGAGGGAAGAGGATGCATTTTTGAGAAATGGTTAATGGAGACGTAACCTATGCAAATAGCTGAGATCTAATCAGACAGATGTGAGAATACAACTCCAGAGCGGATCTGGAAGTTACTGTAAAGAGACACAAAGGCCAGTGTATTCGAAGCCATACTGGAGCAGCAGGTGCACTCCTTAGTGGAAGGAGCTGAGGCAGCCTCAGCCACTGTCGCACCTCTTCCTACTGACCTCTTGCTGCACAGGGCCTGCTGTCTTGGTCACAGCAGGTGCTCAGTGAAGGCCTGTTAGACTAGTGCCCGAACCCAGTTATCAAGTGATGAGGGACTGCATACCCCAGCCTGGTACAAGGTACCAGACAGAGCCATACCCACCGGCCTTCCGTGCCCGAAGGCCATCCCAGCGCTGCATGGGCGGCCATTCACAGCTATATATTTGCAAAGGCCTGGAGCCTGGGCAGAGCTGCCAGTATGTGTCAGCAGAGGGAAGGGTCTCAGGAAGGGGCAGGGCAGAGGGAGACTTGGATTGGGGCCAGAGAAGGGACACTAACAAAGTAGGTGTGGGCCGAGTGCCTGTTCCTGCTGTCCTGAGCCTCAGCTTCCCTTCCTGTTGCAGAGACCATCTGCCCGAGTAGCTGCAAACGTGCTTCATCTGAGCCTCTGGGGCGAGCACATCCTAGCCCTGAAGAATCTGAAATTAGACAAGATGATTAGCTGGCTCCTCCACCAATCAGCTGCCGCCCTGTTGGCCAACAGGCTGGAGGAGAAGAGCTGCGTGGAAACAAAGCTGAAGGTGCTGTTCCTGGCCAACCTGGAGTGTGACGCGCTCTGCCAGGCCGCCCTCCTCCTCTATTCCTGGCGGGTAACCCCCTGATGGCTCTGCGCCAGCTGGTGTGTTAGTAAAGGACTCAGTGGCATCTGTGTGGTGGCAGTGTATAGTGTCAAAGGAGAGTGGGGGTCAGAGGACAAGCTGACACAGGGGGGCTGGTAAGCCAGGGAAGGCCTTGGGTTTGGCAGGAACTACTTGAGTCAAAGTTCAGTTTGCGGCCACTACCTCCAGCCATGTGGGTTTGGATGAAGCTTATGCCCTCTGCCAACTTGGCTTCTCCTAGCTGTAAAATCAAGACATTGGTCTCTTGATAAACACCCTCTGTAGAGGGCCAGCTAGTGAATTAAGCTGTTGCAACTAATCAACTCAGTGATGCACGAAAGCAGCATAACAACCAAATGGGACTGTTCTGTTAGGGCTTTATTTATGGACACTGGAATTTGATTTTCATGTGTCACCAGCTTGGCCCACAGGCCAGTTGCCAGGCCTGGTCTGGTGAACTCATAGGGTTCACTCTACAAAGCATGTTTCCCGACAGCGAGGTCCCTCTGTATCGGTGATAAAGACGATGTGAGATTCCCTGCATGAATCCAAGGGACCGCAGTGTCACCCAGGTGAGAAGTCATACTCTGTCGTTATTCACCAAGAAGTCCAACCTTAGGGCCCTTTTCTGGCCTCACAGACCTCTCAAAGTGATGGCCCAGCGGGTCTGTTGGAGGATTCTGGGCTGAGGGAGATCAGACCTGTGCTCCGCAGCATGGAGGATCCAGGCCAAGGCAGTGGCAGAATTTGTGACATTTGCCCTTAGTGCTGAGGATGGACTGTGGTTCTTCTGGAGGGGGGGCCTGGCACCAGTTGGTATGTGCCACCTGGGCTGAGGCAGACATCTGCATGGTCAGTATATTCAGGGGTCAGCACAAAAAAACATGAAAGTGAGGCCTGGGCTGTGGGTGCCCCTTCTGGACGGCACAGAGAAAGCCTTTCCGGTGTTCCTCTAGCTACTGAGTTAATACATTGCACAGATCACTGATGAAATGGAAATTAACAGTGTGGCATCTTAAACTTGTTGATTTCCCTTTTGACTAGCATTTCTGAGATATTAAATACAAATTTACAATGCAGAGTATGTACGTGCTGAACTCAATATTTCGCTTTCTGAATGAGTCTTACAACCTGATGGAAAAATTCTGTGGACACATAACATTGGGGAAGAGATTCCACATTTAACTGCACACGTTTTTTGTGTGTGGTACTAGGGACTGAACCCGGGGCATGCTACCACTGAGCTGGGGAGCCTCCTGCCTCGACCTCCTGAGTCACTGCAATTACGGATGTGTGCTGCTGCACCCGCTTAGACACATGCTTTTAAAGTTATGGCCTTCAGCGAGGTGAATATATATTTAAGGTTCTTTTCAACCAAGGAACTAATCTTTTTAGTCCAGCATCTGTATTAACAACTTTATTTTACCCTTTGAGGAGAAGTTAGGATCATTTCCTAGTTGAGTCTTGGCAAAACTAAAAGGAGCCACTTATTAGTGGGCATCTAAGGATGCCCGAGAGCAAAGCAGGCTGGGGCAGGGAAGTGTGGGGGCAACAGTTCTCTTTATTTTAGAAATGGGAGTGACTGCACATATGAAAAACACCACAATTCAAGGTGGAAAAAATGCATAAAAAATGATTCCCTGGCCCCTCCCCCTGGTACTCAACGCTGCACCCCCGACTGAGGTAAGGCTGTGCCGTTTCCCACGGCTTCAGAACAAAACAAACAAAACGAGATCACCAACCCGCCCTGGTAAAAACCCTCCGCTCTCCGCTGCAGAGTCCCGGGCTCTGGCCCCTCAGTCAGACTTCTCCTTCTCCTTCATGTGTAAGAAGACGATGCTGAAGATGAAGAGCCCCGCCATCATGGAGAAGGCACTAGCATAGTAAGGATAGGCCGAGGGGATGAATCGCTCATACTGGGTGTGCTGGAGTGGCCTCACTGACACCTGCAACAGGACAGAGATGGCAGTCCCTGGCCACTGGAGGCCTAGGCAGGGAACTGCTGGCTGAAGACAGGGACTGCCCGCTGTGCATACCTGAGTGGAAGAGTACAGGTGGGTGTAGCCCAGTCGGTTGTAATCCACTTTAAACTGGAACACACCATACACGTCGGGCAACTTAAACTGGACGCTGTATTTGCCACCTGGGGAAGAAGCGACACCAGGGGTTTCCTGGAGTGTTTCTCTGCCAGGCCTCATGGAGGCTAGCACAGGTGTGGGCTGCCCCCTGCAGCCTTCTCTGGCAGGAACTGCCTACCTTTCCTCTTCAAGAAGGTCCTCACGAAAGGATCTATGCGAACAAACTCCAGCTGAATGTCGTCACCATCAAAAGGGACCCACCTGCCATTGGAGAGCTGCTCAATCACGATGCTGTACTCCTGAGAGGAAAGGCTGGGTCAGCCAGGGCTGCCAGGGGCTGCAGGGTGCCACACCTGCAGGCAGTGCTGCCTGTGACTCCTGCCCTCCCACCACAGCAGGGAGCTCCCGAGTCCTGCAGCCCGTGGGAGTCCCTCCACTGTCCTGCGCTCCTCAGCAGGGCCAGTGCCCCGCAGCACCTCTGCCTGCCCAAGGTGCTCGGCACAGAATCCCTGGCCATGGACATCGACCATCCATGGAGGCCCTTTCCATTCCCAGATGCGCAGGCTCTGTCACTGTCCTCATTCCTTGCTTTGCTTCTCTTGCCTGACAAACTCATCCTAAAAGCCAACCGAAATGCCATTTCCTTATAAACCTGACTTCCCGGGCAGTGAAGTGGCACGGCCCCCTCCCATGGTGACACACAATCTTCAAAACGAGGCCTTCTGCTAGACATGGGTTAGTGCAGGCTCCACACCTAGACTGACAACCTTAGGGACAGAGGTGAATGTCTTCATCCTACTTTATGCCCCCGAGCCCAGGCACCAAAATGACCCACAAATGCTTCTGAGTCAAAGTGACTCAATCTGGCCAAAACTTTGGGCCCGGACCCCCGCCCCCGCCAGCTCTTACCACTAAATCAGTGACTGTGTAGGCATTGGGTGGGGCTGTCTCGCCCACCCGATGATGGGACACAGGTCCTACACGGAGAACACCCTCCTCCTTGAACACCCAGCGGGACAGGGCCACAGCTAGCTCATAGTTGCCTGTCTGGGAGTACCTGCAAGAAGAAAAAAGAGAGGCTGGCGCCCGGGGCCAACTTCTTCCTGGTGGTGCCTGATGGGACAGGCTACCCTGGTCACCAAGAGAGCACACTAAGCAAGGCTCTGTGAGTAGGCCTCATGCTCTCAGGAGCCATGGTTAAAGAAAATCAGAAGAATGAAGAGATGCAGATGCCCTGGGCATCACCTACACTGTAAATACACAAATCTCTAAAGGAATGCTGGTCTCTAAATAGCTCCCCACGACCGTGAGAGGTGTGGAGTGCCAACCGCAGCAATGTAAGCAACCAAGCCATTTTCAAAGAATTCAAGAGCCCCAGACGGCACACAGGTTTCTCCACACAAACAGCCTGCACCGCCCAGACCACGTGCGAGCGCCCCGGGGAGCCCCACCTCTGGGCACCAGGTGTGGCCTTCTGCACTGCAGAGTTGAAGAAGGCATCGCTGAAGAAGTCAAGGGAGCCGCTGAAGACGACCCGGGCGTTGTTCCTGGCCTGAAGCCCGGCAATCAGCAGGGTGTTCTTCCCCACCGCATGGGGGTACTGGGAACAGATGGAGGTGGTCACCCACACACTGCCAAGGTGAAGCCAAAGCCACCAGAGCAAGAGGACAACAGGCTGGACACCTAAGTGGCTGTGTCCTCATCTGAGGGAGGAAACCGAGAGCACACCACTTCTGCCCACGTGCCCTTCCTTCCACCCTGTTCCCTCAGCAAGCGTGCCTCCGGCATCGTTTTTATTTTCCAATAAGAAAGTGTTTTGCCACCGGGCCTAAGAGGAGGAAGGTCAAGGTTGCAAAGGTCCTTACCTGGGTAATGGGTTTATCTGGGAAGAAGGAGTAAGAGGTAGACGAGCCCGTCAGGATGTCCAGGACCAAAGGATTGTCGGGATCCGCCACCATCCTGCAGAAGGAACGAAGAGCAGCCCGACACTGACCCAGGAATGAGCCCAAAGGACGAGGGATCGCCAGGGCCACTTCTTCCCAGGATGGATCCTTCTCTCTCAAAAGCCAAACACTTAGCTCTCCTCTCTCTACAATAAGAAATTAATCCCACCCACATCTGCTGGGGGAAGGAACACCCCCAAATAATCACAAATTTTGGTTTAGCTTCTCCAAAACCAAGTGACCCTTCCTTCCCCAGGTTTCTACAGGCCTCTTCCTGCGCACTCACCCAACTCCTCGAAAGAGGATGGGATTTAGAGACGATTTCCCAACAATGGTTGGGGCCTTCAGCAGGTTCTCAGTGTCAGCCACGATGAGCGTGTGCTACAGAGCAGAGGGAAAGAGAGGTGTCCAGAAAAGGTTCCTCAGGCCAGGGAGTCCCTCTAGCTCCCTCTTGTCTTTAGGCTGAGCAGAGCTTTGCCATCCATGCCAGAAGTCTAGAAGGCAGTGGGCCTGATTACCTGGCCGAGGTCTGAGACATCATAGTTGTGATGGTCGATGACAGCTGTTTTCTCCTCATCAAACTCGATCCCACACTCACTGCCCAGCTCTCGGAGAGGGTCACCTGCAAAGACCCAAGAGATGCCTGCCTAAGCCCTTACAGTGGGCTCAAGCCAAACAGGGTCATGGCTTCCCCATGACTCACTCATCACTGGTCAACACCAGTACCCCGCAGCTGCATCAGGTCAGTCTCTGCCTCCAGGGATCACACTCTGAACTGATGGAACAAAACCACCACCTGGTCTCCTTCCACAAACACACAATGACAAAAAACCCCTCTGAAGCCAAGCCTGACGTGAAGAACCTGGGTTGACCAGGTTTCTCCAGTCCTTGTCATGCCCCATTACAAGGAACATACTTTTAAAATGTGTCAGTACTCGGGAGGCTGAGGCAGGAGGATCAAAAGTCCCAAGCCAATCTCAGTAACTTATGAGAGCCTGTCTCAAAAAAAAAAAAAAAAGGCTGGGGATATAGCTGAGTGGTAAAATGCCCTGGTACCAGCACAAAAAACAAAAAACATCGTCAGACTGCCCAGGAATGCTGAAGCTGGGTGATCAGCGCAAGGGACTAAGGATGCAACTCTCTCCCTACTTCTAGGCACCTCTGAAATTTTCCAAAATAGAAAACAAGGACTGAGTGTGTGGCTCAGTGGTAGAGCACTCGCCTAGCATGTGTGGGGCCCTGGGATCCATTCCCAGTACTGCAAAGAAGAAAAAGAAAACAAGGCAAAAATCAATTAGATATCTGGGCCTTCTCTCTCTAAGGGACAGTCCCCAAAACAAAGCCAACAATGAAAAAAGCCCAGCCAGGGTTTCTACTCCTTCAAGCCCTGAATCTCACTGTCCGGTCACAGCAAAGCACAGGAGGGCCTGAGCACCCAGCAGCCTGCAGCCCCCTCACTGACTGCTGGCCAAGGCCCACCCAGAGAATGCCAACTTGACAGCTTCCATTTGTGAAGCTTTCCAAGCTCCCTGGAGAATGGAGGAAAGCACCAGAACTTCCCAGGTCCGACTTACCTATGTCTGAACTGGCAGCTACCAGGACACTGCCTCCCCCATCGATAAATGCACTGATGGTCTCCACATTGATGTTGCCTCCAAAATCTGAAAGAAGACATCAGACACAGTAACCAGGCTCTGCTCCCTGACACTCAGGGTAGGAGTGGGGGTCCCCTGTAGACCAGCCACAATCCATCAACATGGGACCCCCAGTGGGCCCAGAATGAAAGAGAGGGCTGCTGTGCCCCATCTGGAAAAGGAGCCCTCATTTCCCAAAAGTCAAGATTCAGTCAAGTCAAGTAACACCTCAGATTCATGAACTTTTAAAGGTTTAGAAGAAATAGTCAAACATCTACTAATGTTTGGGGACTAAGGATGTCAAGCGGGGCACCATATTTCAGGTCACATATAACTTTCACTTAGAAATACTGCCTTTCGGGCTGGGGTTGTGGCTCAGCGGTAGAGCGCTCGCCTCGCACGTGAGGGCTTTGGCAGTGGGAGCCACGGGAGGATTCTGAGAAGACCTATGTGACTTCACTTGTGCTTTCTCAGGATGGTCCTGGTGGCTGTGGAGACCAGGGGAAGGGAGTGAGGGTGGAAATGTGACAGGTTAGGAGGCCACCATGAAGTCCAGACTGTGATGAGTGCTTCCAGGCCACACAGAGGTAGTACAGCAGAGTGCAGGGTAGGGGTGGGGTCTTCCCATGGGCATGAACGTAAACCACAGGGGCCTTGAGGGGGTGCCTGTGGCTGCCACCCAAAGAGAGGGATTAAGGACAGTCCCAAGGAGCCCAAGCAACTGGAAGGATGAAAGTGCCAATTTACTAAGACCAGACATTGAAGTTTGTTAGACATCCACTAGGCATGGGGACAGGAAGGAGTCCATGAAAGGCCTCTGTGAAGGTCTGCATGGAACAGCCCCCTTTTCTGACTCTGAAAAAATTAAAAAGCACCTCACCTTCAAGTATAAAGAGTACTCTGTTCTTGGGGACGCTGCCTCTTATCACAGGTATAAAGCCATCTAGCCACTCTCCTGTGGAGGAGCCACTCTCCTACAAAGGCCAGAAGAGCCCCAGACAATTCCAAAACAGCTTCTTGAAAGAGGCTTTCAACCTGGGGTGACCGTACCCCTCAGAGCACTGTCTAGAAGGCATTTGTGATTATCACAATAGCAGTGAAGTAGCTGCTGACCTCTAGTGGGAAGAGGCCTGGGACACACTGAACACCTGCTTTGAAACTGAGGCAGCCTGGGCTTAAACGAGGCAAATCCCTGCACCTTTCTGAACCCACCTCCCATCTACAGAGCAGGACCCAGTATTGCCGGCAGCCTGTGTCATTCCCCTGAGCCGCTACTGCACGTGACCTGGGAATCTCCTAATTCCATATCGGGCGGGAGCCACTGGTGCATGGACAAGGGAGCCAGCCCATGTTTGCAACCTGGCGGAGCTAATGTGGTTACTGACTGCAGAAGGACCCAGAGGAAGGCCAAACCCATACCTTGGACCCTAAGCAGTATGAGCCTTCTCCCTAAGAGTGCCTGAGAGGACTTCCTGCAGCAGCATCTGCTGGTGTGGGACCCACTCACCAGGATCAAAAAGCTGACAATAGTGATGTGTGGACAGTGCTTTAAATAATGCTCAATCTCATAGAGACAAAGTTACTGTCTTCCCATTTATTTTCCAAGCTTTTTCTTAAGTTTGATACCAGCATTAGAATTCCTCTATACTTGCTAATCTCCTTTCTGAGGAGAGAACCTGTAGCAGGCAACAATACACGGTAGAAGTTACCAGCACTGGTTCTAGTCTGTCTATTCACAGTTAGCATCTACCTGACACTGGCTTTCCATTTGCACTGGTGATACCGGGTTCATTGTTGGTTTATTAGTACAGTGACATGGAATGTGGTAGAAAGCAGGAAGGAGATACGCAAGTGACTAACCCGAGAAATACTATCTGAGGCTGGTGGCATCTCTCCCACCTCCCTTTCCCGATGTTCTCCAATCCATCTCCCCACTGCTCCTTTCCTTCCCAGTCTCTCCAAAAGCACAACTTGACAGCTTTTTCACTCCACCTTAAATCCTGACACAAGGTTTGGTAATTCATTTCCAATCTTTATTTCCTCAAACACAGACTGAAAGAACTTCCCAAGGGCAGGCTCTATCCTTATTATCTCACTGCTGGACTATCCAACCACTGGACTGTGTATATTTCAAAGTCCCAAATACAGCAGAAACGCAGACAACCATCACTCTGCTGACAGATCCAGTCCAACTGCCCTCTCATTTGAAGATCTTAACTTGAAGAGTCCGGGTCACATCCACCCAACTACCCTTGCCTCCAAAAAGCCAGTTCCAATGGCATGTGTTGCAGGGCAATGGGGAGCAAGATAGTAAGTGACAGGCCTTTGGAGAAAAATACTTAAGGGATTTGGTAGAACCCAATCACATGTGAACTACAGAAAACAAAGTAACTGTCAACAAAGCATAGATGTCCTAAGCTTCATCAACTGAAGGGAGGGAGGGTTGCAGGGTACAAGGTAGTGCAAACAGGGATAACATGAGTCCTTCAAGGAAAAGACCGAAGCAAATAAAGAAGGGAATCACTAGCATTCTCACCAAAACAAGCATGGCCAAAAAAACTGGGGATATTAGAAGAAACACCTAAGTAGGCTGTGACCATGTGAAAACTGTTTTTCAGCAAGATAAGCACCAGATTTGTTTTCTAAGGCCCTGGGGAAGGCTGGGAACCTCCCTCCCCAAACACAGTAGAAAGAGACAAGTTGCAGTTTAATGTAACTTTGTAACAGAATTATACAGTGATGGAGTGGATTGCCTCCTAAAATAGGAATAGTGAAGTATAAGGGGCCTGGGGGCCTGCTCCAGGAATAATTTGAAGAAGATATTCTATTAATAGAATAGTGAAGATATTCTGTTAGATAATTTGAAGAAGATTCTGTTCAACAATTAGCCCTCTGCTAAGCCTCTGAACATATCCAACTGCTATCAAATGGGTAGGAGGGGGTAATTGTTAAGGCTTTTTCTCAGCTGGAGGTTAAGGTCAAATACCAACCTTCACAATGCCTCTTTACACTAATCCATACTAATAACATGCCAATCCCTCTTTTCACTCAGGCAGACGCCATCAGGCACTCTTCATTCTATCAGACCCTTTGCAGAAAAAACTTCCTTCTATGCAGAGGAGCAGGGCCCGAGTTCCACCGTCTATGGCAACACTTGACCCCACAACCCTTAACTGTGCCCAGGTTAGAAATTAGCATTTTCTCTTCTCTTGGCAGCAGCAGTGCCAGGGCTGGCAACCCATCCCCAGACCCTGAACCTGCCCAAGAATCAGAAGAAAGCAATGGATCAGTCCGGGGTCCTGAATCCCGGAGACGCGCGGCCCTTACCTTCTACCGAGGGGGAGAAGATGATGAGATTATCATAGAGGAACTCCCCGTACTTAATGAGGGACAGGCTGGGGTCATCGGCGGTCTTGAATGTGAGTTCAAAGCCCCGATCTGGACGAGGAAAAAAAAAAAAAAAAAAAGCAGCAGTCAACCACGGCAGTCAGGACGCAAAGGGAACCAACCCCCTGGGCAGATATCGCGAGCCACTCCAGGCGGCAGGCCGCACCTGGGCGCCTGCTCCAGAAAAGCGGGTGTCAGGGAGGATGGTGATGCCCTCAGGCTCGGGCGTCCTTCCCACCCGTGACCCTCACGCGCCGTCCCCTCGGACCCCGCTCTCAAACCTTTCAGGCTCCGGAAGAAAAGCGAGTGCGTCTCCCGCAAGTTGAGGTTATCCAGCAACACTAAAGTGCGGGGGCCGCTGGCGCAGACCGAGCCAAGCAAGGGTAGCAGCAGCCATAAGAGAGACCAAGCACGGGCCGCCGTGCACCGCTCCATTTTCTTCTTTCAGCCAAAGAACCCACACCTGGACACCGGAAAGGTCCCGTCTACAGCCGACCAATCGCGACTCGTGGCCGTGGAGTACCAACCGGAAGTGATCTAGATACTCCCGGCCGGGCGTCAACAGCTGCGACTTTGATGGTAAGAAGCCGGGAGCATTTCCGGAAGTGCTCTTGTCGGAGGCGGACCCCTCACATGCTATTGGTAGAAGGGACTTGAGGCCCCGCCTCCCAAGAGGAAAAGGTTCAATACTGAAGAGACAGCTCTGCAGCCGCCACCAATCAAGGCCGGACGCCCTTTGGCTCCGCTCAGTCCGGCTCCTCCGCTAGTCCAGAGCCGGGTTCTGGCGCAGTCTGGTCCCTTTCGAAGGGATATTGTCCCGGACGGGGCGTGGGGCACTTGGCCACTTCCTTGGTCCTCACCAGTCTAGGGCAGACCGGGAGGCCCATCTCCCAAACCTCTAGAAGGAGAGGCTAGAGAGCAGGGACGGGTTAAGGAGGGATAAGGTCGAGGTCAGGGGCACTGCGAGCTCCTGCCTGCCCATCTCCGCCCCAGGGGAGGAAAAAATAAAATAAACCCCGTAGCTTCATTTGCTTTTCATAGATGGATACAATGTTTATATTTATGTGGTGCTGAGGATCGAACGCGAGCAAGGCAAGTGCTCCACCACTGAGCCACAACCCCAGCCCCTTTTCATTGACTTTTAAGGTCACAGCCACAGGGCAGTACATTATTAGCACACATACACACACCGCCACTAGCTTTTGTCTAGGTCACTCTTCAGGAACCCGAAGGCCACTTTTGCTGAAAACACTGAGTCTCCACTTGGGCCCGTAGATGTCCCATGGATGACTGGAATTGATTGGAATGGGATGAGGAGGCTTGTTTCTGTCTCCCTTGTTGCCTTAACCTTTGATTCAGATTCTTCTGGGTACTATATGTAGGCATGGTCATCATTTGATATGTTTTGCCCAGAGCTATATATAATACAGGGTTAACTTGACTAGACTTGCCTGGCACCCTCTCAAACCCAACCTTTTAAGTCTAAAGACACCTACCAGCCACCATGACCAGAAACGCTCAAATTCTCTGAAAGAGCTCCACCTAGTCCCAGAAGTCATGAACATTCCTTCCCTTTTAGCCTCTCCTCCCCCATGCATTTCCCTAGCAGACGCTCCTCTTCATTCCTTCTGGCTCTACCCCAAGTGGAGCCTCCTCCTGCCCTCCCTAGCCTACCCCTGCCACAGCTCAGGACACCTAAAGGTTTTTCCTTCACCTCGAGTCTGCACCTGACCTCATCGCTACAGCTTCATCTCTCTTGTCCCCGCTCAGGGCTGAGTGTTGCCACTTGGTGCTTTTTGCTCACCAAACTTCTGCCACCAGGAGTACCCTCCCCATATACCCGTCTTGAACCTCCAGGACCTTCTGCCTTCCTTACAGGAGGGAGCCCCGCCCCACCCAACACTCTCCCTTCAGAAAGGCTCTTTGTTCCCCTTAAAGTCTCTGACCTGGTGGGTAGTGTAGTCAGAGGCTTGCCTCTGTGGCTACCTAAGCACCCCACCCCAGCTTCTCCAGAGTGAGCTCCTGGTCCTATTAATAGTTCCACAAAGGGGCCCTGGGTGACAGATTCTTTGAAATCTCTGACACTCTCCAAAGGAAAAAAAAAATACTCTTTTGTGTTTGCAGGTGCAGGGAGCCTGCTGGTTTTAAAATCTCGGGCCAGTGAGCGCCCATTCCGGGCAGCTGCCATGGCTGCAGAGATGCAGGGCCCAGGGATGTAGTCAGAGAGGGTCAGGGAGGGGATTTATTCTAAAAGGCAGTTTATTGGGCAGCCTAATGTGAAGCAGCCTTCTCAGCCCAGTGGAACCGCCCTCCAGGCCTCTTCCTGTGCCCCTCCTGCAGGGCAAGGCTTCCCTCTGGAAAGGGGGCAAATCACATGGAGGCACAAATTTCAGTCACCAAGATGTCGCGCGTCATCCAAATGCTGGGGCTGGTGATGAAGGTGCCAAGGCAGGTCCGAAGCTTCTGAGGCCATCGAGGCAAAGGACAACACTGGTAGGCCCAAGTTGCCGGCTCCAAGGTGGGAGGGTGGGTAGGAACA
Organism: Marmota monax; assembly: GCF_021218885.2. Taxonomy (NCBI): domain Eukaryota; kingdom Metazoa; phylum Chordata; class Mammalia; order Rodentia; family Sciuridae; genus Marmota; species Marmota monax. Next base: position 25,184,133 of record NW_026694432.1, on the reverse strand, counting down.
CTGATGCGGTGCACGGAGCCGGGGCAGGCCTCTCCGAGGAGGACGAGGAGGAGGCAGTCTCCGAGGCAGTCTCTGATGGCCAAGCCCCAAGCCCCAAGCCCCAGGCATAGTGACTGAGGGCCTCACTGTGGGGGGAGATGGGAGGAGGCCTGGGTGGGGCCGCCCAGCAGTTTCTTGGAGCCTAAAGGCAGGTGGTAGAGGGCAGCCGCCATCACAGAGGCTCACTGCCAAAGCTGCTTTTGCTTTTCTTCCGCCTAGCTTTGGTGAAGGGGATGTTGAGGGACTCGAGGCGGAAGGGCCGGGGCTGGGGCATTTCAGGGGCCTGGGCAAGCGGGATGGCAGAGTTGTTGCTGAGCGGGGAGCCGAGGCCTGGTGGTGAGTTGTGATGAGCTGTGGAGAGAGGGCAGGGCTGGTGCGCACAGGCATGGAGAGAGCTCCTGGGGTGTGCAGGGTGGAGGACGGGTAGCCCTCCCCTCCCAGCAGCGGGACCATCTAAGGCTGCTCTAGTTGAGATCTCAGCATTACATCTGCATCCAAAGAATCTGGCTGGGGTTAGGGGTTCTAAAGCCTCAAACTGAGGCAGCCTGAGCTCTCGGGCCAGACAAGCCGGGGTTCAAAGCCCAGCCCCACGACTCCCTAGCTGTGCAACCTCGGGCAAGTCACTCCACCTCTCGGAGCCTCAGTTTTCTCCTCTGCAACGTGGAGGACTCCGATGATGCCCATGTCCCTTCTTTCGGACTCTTGCCCTTACTCCTCAGTCCATTCAGTCTCTTACATAACCTCTGTATAGAACTAGGATTCATGCCGGGCGCAGTGGCGCACACCTGTAATGCCCTCTTGCCCTGCCAGCGCCCTTGTGGTGGTCCTTGAAGAGAGTCAATCCTCATTTGGGGAAAGTCGCCACACCGGCATGAGGAAGCTGGGGAGTAACCAGTTTATTGGGCAGCCTAAAAGGCCGTTTATTGGGCAGCCTAATGTGAAGCAGCCTTCTCAGACCCGACCCACAGCACCAAGCCAGGGCCCTCCTGTGTGGCAGGGGAGACACCAGCCACACACACAGTCTTCTCCCAAGCACCTACTATGTGCCAGGCCCTGGCTTGGTTATTTCCCCACCTCATCTCCTCTAATCCCACTCATTTTATTGCTAAAAAACACAAGGCTCATGGAGGGAGAGGTGTTTTGAACCCAGGTCCATCAACTCCAGAACCACCCCCCATGCCTCTCCTAGGTGTGGGGGAGGGGACACAGGTGCACAGGACACTTACTGAGGCTCTTCATGGGATCTGAACTGAGGATCTGGTTGGCCCGCTTGGGACGGAAGTAGTTACTGGCAATATGTTCACTGTCACTCCGACTGAGCATCAGCTTGTAGCGGTCTTCCTCCTGCTGAGATGTCAAATCCTCGTGGGTCAAGACCCCTCATCTGCACAGAGCTGATCTGGGCCCCTGCCTGGGGCTCAGCAGCCTCCAGAAGCCTGGTGAGTGGGGCTGGCCTGAGCCTCCCCCAGGCTGCACCACAGGGCTGGAGGGACCATGGCCCATGGCAGCACACCCTGCCACAGAACCTGGAGCCCCGGGAGCAACTCAGGCAGCTGGAGATCAGGCGGTCAGTCTCCAGCCAGGCCCACACCTGCCTTCCCTCCCTTGAGATGGGGAGTACCTTGTTCCCTCCTGCCAGCTCCAACAGGGGCAAGGGTGATACAGAGCCCAAACTCCACAGCACAAGAAATAGAGTACTCAGCCCGCAGCTACCCTTATGACCGCTGTGACTGGTATCTTGACCTCTCCGTCACCCAGAACAGACACTCCTCACTGCTGTCGTAGACTGACTCTCCGTTCTGTCCCTCCCCAGGTTCCCAGTAGGGTGATCATCCACAGGGTCCTGTGCTACAGGGCCAGACACATGACCCACACTGGGCCAATCACAGAGCATCATTCTCCTGAACATAGTAATTGACCCAAGAACAGGCCCATAACCTGGGCAGAGCTAATGAGAACCTTTCCACCAGCTTCAGAGTGAGATTTTAAGGGACCAGGTCTCTCTTCCTTTTGGATCATAACAGTTTGCAGGCCATCTTTCCCATGCTGTGGAGAAAGCGTACCAAAAACAAGAGGTAAAGACATAAAACCCTCACAGTTTGGGCCCCTACATCCAGCCATGCCTGAAATTAGTCCACTTATATGAACCAATAAACTTCCTATTTTGTTTGTGGTTGTTAGTGGTGGCACTGGGGATTAAACCCAGGAGTGCTCTATCACTGAGCCACATCCCCAGCCTTCTTTGTTTTTATAAGACAGGTTCTTGCTAAGTTGCTGAGGTTGGCCTTGAACTTGTGATCCTCCTGCCTTGGCCTCCCAGTCACTCGGATTATAGATATGCACCACCACACTGGCTGCTTGTGACTATTTGACATCTGTCTCTTGGAACTAGAAGTGCTTTCACATAACCTTTTTGTGGTTGCAGGTTAAGACTATTCATTTTTGAGAGAGATTCAAGGTGGCAGCTTAGAGGAAGGTTGCATGGCTTGGGATTCAAGCAGCAGGAACAGGCTCCTCAGTGAGACTGTGAACTCCTTCAGACAAGCATAGTTCGTCTCCCCAAACACCCTGACCTAGAGTGCTATGCAAAGTCTGTGGATGTGAACTGAACAGAAGTTTTTAGGATCTGCTTTGAGAACCCCAGATATCACTGATGACAGCTTCCACAAATGAGAGAGAACATTTGACCCTTGACTTCCTAAGTCTGGTTTATTTCATTTGGCATCACGTTCGCCAGCTCCATCCATCTGCCAGTAAATGACTCAGTTTCATTCTTCTTTTCATTCTTCTTTGTGGCTGGGTAAAACTCCATTGTATACAGACACTGTTTTTTGAAAAATTTTTTTAGTTGTAGATGGACACAATACCTTTCTTTATTTATTTTTTAATGTGCTTCTGAGGATCAAACCCAGTGCCTCACATATGTGAGGCAAGCGCTCTACCACTGAGCTACAACCCCAGCCCTATATACTCTTTTTTTATTTATTCATCTGTTGGATTGACATATAGTCTGATTCTATAACTTGGCTTCATTGCATAACTTGGCTATTATAAACTGCACTGCTCTGAAAAACTGATATGCACGAATCACTTAGTTAGAAGGGAAAGCAATAGAATAAAGGGGATTGAGGGGGAGAGAGGAGGACAGGGGAGGTGCTAGGGGACAAAACTGACCAAATTATGCTATTTCCATGTGCAGTATACCATATGCATCCCACGGTTACGCATGATTATGATGCACTAACTTAACAAAAATAATGATGTTAGAAGGGATACCGGTAAAGTAGAAGAAGGGGACCAAGGTGAGGGGAAAGGGAGAGAGAGGGGAAGTACTGTGACCAACCTGTTATGTGCAAATACAAATATCACCCCCCTCTTTGGTACAATTATGATGCACCAACAAAAACATAGAAAGGCAGGGGGAAAAAAAAGCAACTTTGCCTTTTCCATGAAGTTAAGCCATCAAAGCAGCCAGTCTAGCTCCAGACCAGCACAAGAGGCCACCCTGAGCTGCTCAGGCAGAGGAGCCTGGCTGGACATACTGGAACTGTATGATCTGTGTGCGTTTCTGAAACGTTCATAATGACTTAAGGCAAGGGTAGCAAATGACAGCCAACGGGCAAATCTAGCCCATAGATAAAGTTTTATTAGAACACAGTATTCATTTATGTACCATCTATTTCTGGTTTTGTGCTAGGGCGATGGAGTTGAGGAGTTGTGACAGAGACCACATGGCCAACAAAGGCTAAAGCGTTTACTTTCAGATCCTTTTCAGAAAAGGACTGTGATTCCTGCTATATAAGGATCCACGTTACTATTGTGCTACAAAACATGGGAGCTATGAAATTAAATGACTTTAGAATCCCAACTACTGCTCGTGGGCACTCTGAGGACCATTTTGGCCCCAGTGACCAACTAGGGTCTAGGGAATGAGAAGGTGCCATTTGTCTTCTAGGGTTGAGGCTGAAGCCTCTGTTGCACACCAGTAGGACAGGCTACCCCCAGCTGTCTACCTTTCCTCTGGTCCTTTGGAGCATATGTGCCCCTGACTGAGGGCCAGAGGGGACTGAAGTCCAGGTGCCAATGAGTGACAGAAAAGATCCAGGCTCAGGCTGGGGTTGTGGCTCAGTGGTCTGGGGTTGTGGCTCAGTGGTGAAGCGCTTCCCTAGCATGTGTGAGGTACTGGGTTAGATTCTCAGCCGCATATCAATAAATAACAAAGGTCCATTGACAACTTAAAAAAATTAAAGAAAAGATCCATGCTCAGCCCTTGCTTCAATCCTTAGGCATGATGAAAGTAGCCCCCTTCCCAGTGGCAACGCTGGCCCCTTCGCTGTGGGAGCAGAGACCCCGTCCCACCCTGCCCGCTCCCATGGGCCTTACCATGTTTGGCTCCCCGTTGTAGGGTGCAGAGGTCTTGGGGGCTGACTTGTTCTGTTGCCCAGTTGGAACTGCTATGAGAAAACAAGAGCTGAAAAGCCGACGACGGTGGAAGGGAACAGGTGGGGTACTGTCCCAGAGGTGGGGTCAAGCCAGGCTTGGGCTAGAAACAAGCCATGTCCCAGCCCCACCTAAATGTCCTTGGGAGTGCTCAGAAGCCAGAAAAGCCACTCTCCCACTTCCAGGATGGTGGGTGGGTGGGGGAAGGGAGAGAAGTGGGGGAAGGGAGAGATTCAGCTGTTGCCCAGAGCTCATGGGAAATGGAGCCAGCTGGAGTTTTAACAGGAGGGTGCGGCCCTGAACCAACACTGGCCAGGGGGAGCTTGTGACTCCCCAGGTCTGTGCGTGGGGAGAGCCATAAAGATTCTGGCTGTGGAGATGTACAAGGCAGTGTTCCTCTGGTGAGCAAACTCCCGGAGGGTAACAGGTGCCCTGTTTTCCACACTTGGAATATTCCACAGTTTCTCCCTGGAACCCGTAAGATGACTCATACATGCTCAGGGCCTAGCTGCTATGGTAATGTCCTTGGTGAGGAGGCTCTGTGCTAGAGTCTTATCAGCCTCAACCTTGGTCTCAGACACTCAGCTTCTGGGGCTAAAGGAGCTCTCTCAGACAACACCATGTGTCACTGCGCCTACACCTGCCCACAGAACAGTAACTTTATACAATGAGCATACATTCTAATGATGCCAACAGGGCTAATGTAACCTATGGATATCAATAAAGCTGGCAGCTCAGCGAGCAGCCCTTTTACTTCGCCCCTCCCCTGCTGGCTTCTCTGTCTCTCTTTGTGTTTTCTTTAGAGAGAGTGCCACAGCAAATCTGACTTTACTCTGAGACTCGAGACTCGTCCAAGGTGGATGGGTCCTTAAGATTATCTCACCCAACCCCTGTTTTCTCAAGAAGCCTAGAGAAGGTCAGCGAGTGATCTTCCTAAAGTCACACAGAAGGTCAGCGACCAAAGCAGAGGCTGAACCAGGCCCGAGCCCTGAACAGCTGGCTTCCCTCTGCGGTGCTGCAGCTCACTGCCAGGCTTTCAAGCTCGGGTAAGTCACTCACACCCTGTGAGACTGGTTTCCTTGCATGTGTGATAGGTGTCGTGACCATCACCCTTGACAGGGCTGAAGTAGGGATGGAGTGGAACAATGATGACAATGGTAATGACACCAGAGACCACGCACCCCATGCCAGGCAGTGCTTGAAGGCTTCCACATGTCTGAACATGTCATAACCCTCTCAGCAACTCTAAGAAAGGTCCTATTATTCATCCCATGTCACAGATGAGGACATTGAGTCCCCAAGGGGTCACCCAAGGAATGGTGCAGCCAGAATTCCAACCTACATCATGGCCTCCAGAGCATGCCACCCTCCCAGGGGCCCGGCATGTGGGGTGCCCAGGGTCATGCGTCTGTTGCACCCAAAACCTGCAGGGAGAGGCCAGGCTCCCTTTCCCTCTGCACAGCGGCCAACTGTGAAGGAGGCAGGGAGATCCATGGGGCAGCTGAGCTCCTGACCTACTGGAAGGCTGGTTTTGATAATGATGGGCTCTGGGATCTTCCAGAAGCCACTATCCTCATCCCAGCATGACTCGCGCCGAATCCTATCCAGGTTGCTGTAGTTGCAGTCCCTGCGGATCAGGGGCTGCACCTGTTCCAGAAGTTGCTGGAAGAGCATGGAGTCGCGCTCCTGCCGACGGATAGTGGCCAGATAATCGATCTTCTCCAGCTGGAATTCTGACTGCAGATCTTTGATTTCCACTTCTGCTGCCCGGAGCTGAAAGCCAAGGACGATGACAAGTAGTGAGCAGGGGAAGATGCCCCGCCGCACAACGGGCCACCCTGTCCATGGCCTGCCAGCCGCCCTTATCACTGGTCACGGTCCACTCACCCTCTGCCTCTCGCCTTCACCACCATCCAGCCAACTCTCTGTCCCCCCACCCTCCTCTGACACCCACTGATCTCTCCACCCATCCAATTACTCCCCTCCCGCCTCTCCATCCAGCAGGTAATGAGCACCTAGTGTGTCCACAGTGTGCAGAAAGCTGACCCTCAACCCCGCTGCCAGCTCGGGCACTACTCCACATCCTACACTCATGACAGGTCCTTTTAGAAGTACCCATGTGCAACACGACCATCACCCAGGTCTATAGCTCTGTCACGGTGTGACAAACACTGCCCCTTAATTTGATGTATTCCAGATGGTTTGGTCTCATCCCCCACAACTGGCCCTTCCCTTCCCTCCTAAGCCCAGGTGACTGTAAGGCCAACTCTACCCTGTTTTGCCTTAGCCCCAAGACCCCTGATGCACTCTACTCCTCGAGGAGCAGGTACAGGTGATTCACAAAGAACAACATTGTGCACACCAAGGAAAAGAAACTACAGTCCACATCCCTGAGGAACTTAGGTGCAAACATCCTTGACAAAATTTTAGCAAATCATATTCAACAACATGTTAAAAAGACTGTATATCATGACCAAATTGGTTTTCTTCCAGAGATGCTAGGATGGTATAACATGCAAATCAATAAATGTACCTCATCACATAGTAGAATTAAGGACAAAAAAAACACTTAGTCATCTCAATAGACGCAGAGAAAGCCTTTGACAAAATTCAGTAACTATTCATGATAAAAACACTGAAGAAACTGAGGGACAGAAGAAATCATAAAGGCTATGTATGAAAAACTCAAAGCCAATCTTAATAATAAATGGGGGAAAACTGAAAGCATTTCCTTTAAAATTTGGAATAAGACAAGGATGTCGACTCTCACCTCCTATTTAATATAGTACTTGAAATTCTAGCCAGAGCAATTAGCAAGAGAAGGAAACAAAAGGAAGGAAAACAGGAAAGAGGGGCTGGAGCTGTAGCTCAGTGGCAGAGCGCTTGCCTAGCCTGTGTGAGGCCCTGGGTTCGATGCTCAGCACCACATGTGAAACAAATAAAATAAAGGCATGCTGTCCATCTACAACAACAAAAAATACAAATTAAAAAACAGGAAAGAAGTCAAATTAACACTGTTTGCAGATTATATGATCCTAAAAGATCCAATAAGCCCCACCCAAATCCTGCTAGAGCTAATAAACAAATTTGATAAAGGAGCAGGTTACAAAATCACCACACAAAAATTAATAGCTTTCCTATATACCAACGATGAATCTGTTGAGAAAGAAACCAGAAAAAAAAAAAAAGCCCATTCACGATATCCTTGAAAAACAAAATCAAAAACCTAGGAATGAATCTAACCAAGGAGGTGAAAGATTTCTACAATGAAAACTATAAAACATTGAAGAAAGAAATTGAAGCCCTCAGAAGAAAGACCTCCCTTGTCCATGGATAAGCAGAGTTAATATTGTTAAAATGACCTTACTATACCAAACGCAATATACAGATTCAATGGAACCCACATCAAAATGCCAATGACATTCTTCACAAAACTAGAAAAAAACAGTACTAAAATTCATTTGGAATAATAAAAGACCCAGAATAGCTAAAGCAATTCTAAGCCAAAAACGTAATGCTGGAGGCATACCTGACTTCAAATTATACTACAGAGCTATAGTAACAAGAACTGCATGGTACTGAATAAAAACAGACACAGAGACCAATGGTACAGAATAGAAGACACAGACACAAACCCACATACAGTCATCTGATCCTAGATGAAGATGCCAAAAATATACATTGGAGAAAAGACAGCCTCTTTAACAAAAAGTGCTGGGAAAACTGGTATGTAGAAGGAGACTAGACCCTTCTCTCTCCTTCTCTCACTTCCTTCCTCCCCCCACCTCTCTCTTTGCAAGGGTTTGGAGGGGAATACCAGGAATTGAACTTAAGGCACTGAACCACATCCCTAGTCTTTTTTTTTTTTTAATTTTTAATTTTATTTTTTTTTTTTAGTTTTAGGTGGACACAATATCTTTATTTTTTTTTTTTATTTTTACGTGGTGCTAAGAATCGAACCCAGTGCCTCATGCATGCTAGGTGAGTGCGCTACCACTTGAGCCACATCTCCAGCCCTCCTTTTTATTTTTATTTTGAGACAGAGTCTCACTAAGTTGCTGAGGCTTGGTTTGAACTTGTGATCCTCTTGCCTCAACCTCTTGAGTCTCTGGGATTATAGGTGTGCACCACCTCACCCTATGCAACTCCTGGAAGAAAATGTAGAGTCAATACTCCAGCATAGAGGCACAGGCAATGACCTTCTCAATAGGACCCCTAAAGCTCAGGACATAATGACAAGAGTTAGTAAATGGGAAGTCATCAAATTAAAAAGCTTCTGCACTTCAAAGGGAACAATTAAGAATATGAAGAGAGAAACTCTTTGCTAGCTACTTTTCTGTCAGAGGATTAACATCTAAACTATATAAAGAAATCAAAAAAACTTTTACACCAAAAATATCAAATAACCCAATTAATCAATGGGCAAATGAATTAAACAGACACTTCTCAAAAGAAATACAAATGGCCAACAAATATACAAAAAAAAGGGGCTGGGGCTGGGGCTATAGCTCAGTAGTAGAGCGCCTGCCTCTCACATGTGAGGCCGTGGGTTCGATCCTCAGCACCATATAAAAATAAATAAATTTATTTTTTCCACCTACAAAAAAAATTTTAAAAAAAATGTTACTAGAGGGGCTGAGGTTGTAGCTCAGTAGTACAGCACTTTCCTAGCACATTTGAGGCACTAGGTTTAATCCTCAGCACCACATAAAAATAAATAATAAAGATATTGTGTCCACCTACAACTAAAAAAATTTTTAAAAAAACCAAATATACAAAAAATGTCCAACATCATTAGCAAATAGAGAAATGCAAATTAGTATTACACTGAGATTTCATCTCACTTTAGCAAGAATGGCAGTCATCAAGAAAACAAATAATATTAAATACTGAGAGGATGTGGAGAAAAAGGGACACTTTTATACTGTTGGTGGGATTGTAAATTAGTACAACCAATATGTAAATCAGTATGGAGGTTCCTCAAAAGAGTAGGCATGGTGGGACTGGGGTTGTGGCTCAGTGGTGGAGCGCTTGCCTTGCACGTGTGAGACCCTGGGTTCCACCCTTAGCACCACATAAAAATAAATAAATCAAATACAGGTATTGTGTCCAGCTACAACTAAAAAAATATTTAAAAAAAAAGACTAGGCATGGACCCACCATGTGACCCAGCTATCCCACTGCTCAGGATTTATCCTAAAGAATTAAACTCATCATACTACAGTGATCTGTGCACACCCATGTGTATAGCAGCACAATTCACAATAGCCAAACCATGGAACCAGCCTAAGTGTCCATCAGTGAATAGAGAAAATGTTGGAGTTTTACTCAGCCATCAAGAAAAATGAAACTACGTCATTTGCAGGAAAATGAGGGAACTAGAAAACATCATGTCAAATTACATAGGTGAGTGTGGTGGTACACGCCTGTGGGAGGCTGAGGCAGGAGGGTCTCGAGTTCAAAGCCAGCCTCAGCAACAGTGAGGTGCTAAGCAACTCAGACCCTCTCTCTAAATAAAATACAAAATAAGGCTGGGGGTATGGCTCAGTAGTTGAGGGTACTCCTGAGTTCAATCCCCGGTACCAAAACAAAAAACAAACAAAAAAACCCAGCATCATGTTAAGTAAAATAAGTCAAACTCAAAAGGTGAAGCACCATATGTTTTCTCTCATATGTGGAAGCTAGAGAGGAAAAAGGAAAAGAAAGGCGGCAGGTGATCCCATGAAAAGCAAAGGGAGATCGGTAAAATGGGGGGAGGGGTACAGGGCGTGAGAGGAGGGGAGGGGGGATGTGCTGGGGAGGGATATTGGTCAAACTATATTGTTACATGGTGTGCATATACGAATATGTAACAATCCTACCATTACATACAACTATAATGCACCAACTATAAACCACCAAAGAGGTTTAAAAAAAGAACAGTGTCACAGACTGCTGGGAATTGTCATCTCCTAGTCAGCATGGAAGACACCTGGCAGGACACAGATAGCAGGGATTGTCACTGATTGATTTCTGCTTCCTAAGCTGAGTGGAACATACATGGTGCTCGTGGTCACCATCATCAAATCTTCTTGAACATCTACGATCATTCACAATGACTTCTTTGTTAGATGGGGCCTCACTATGTTGCCCAGGCTGGCCTTGACCTCCTGGGCTTAAACACTCCTCTTGCCTCAGCCTCCCAGGTAGTGGGGGGGGGGGGATAAAGCTGTGTGCCACTCTGCCAGCCTTGATAATTTCTAAAACTGCTTTATTGAGATATAATCCACGTGTCAATCCATGTACTGTCCACAGTCCACAGTACAGTTCAAGCCCAGTGTCAGGACACATGCCTGTAGTCCCCACTACTCAGAAGGCTGAGATGGAGGATGAAGTTCAAGGCAACATGGTGAGATCCTCCTAAACGAATAAATGTAAGGTGTGCAATTCAGTGGTTCTGACGATTCCATGAAGTTGTTCAACCATCATTACAATCAATTTTAGAGCATTTCATCCCCTAAAAAGAAACCCCAGACCCAAGTGCAGTCATGCCCAAGTCCTCCCCACCTCCAGCCCTAAACAATCTTTCCTAGTCTTTCTGCCCACATAGGTTTGCCACTTCTGGACATTTCATACACAAGGAATCTCTTCTGTCTGGTTTCTTAGCATAATGTTTTCAAAGGTCATCCATGTTACAGCCTCTATCAGTAGGTCATCCCTTTCTATCGCCAAATATATTCCATTATATGGCTGTACCACACTTTATGTTTCCCCAGACTTGTTTGTTTTTTCCCCTTTGGAGTTATGAATAATGCTGTTATAAAGATTAGTGTACAATTTTTTTTTTTCAATCCTGGGAAGCAAGCCCAGGGCCTTATGAATGCAGGCAAGTACTCTACCATTGGGCTACAGCCTCAGCTCAAGTATACAAACTTTTTGGTTTTCGTTTTTTAACTCAAGGGCAATTCACCACTGAGCTACATCCCCCAGCTCTTTCTATTTTTTATGAGACAAGGTCTTGCTAAGTTGTTGGGGATGGTTTTGAACTTGCAATCCTCCTGCCTTAGTCTCCCGAGTTGCTAGATTACAGGTGTGCACCACTGAGCCAGCCAACTGTACAAGCTTTTAAGTGGACATATTTTCCTATCTCTTGAGCTAACTGCTGGGTCACATGGCACACCATACTTAACCATTGGGGGTTAACAATGTGTTTTCCACAGTGGCTGCACCATGCCTCCCACCCATCAGCAGGGTATGAGGCTTCCAGTTTCTCCACATTCTTACCAACATTTGTTTTCCGTCTTCATTATCACAACTGCAACAGTTGTCAAGTGGTATCTCACTGTGGTTTTGACTGGCATTTTCCAAAGAGTTGATGATGCTGAACATCTTTTCATGTGCCTATTGGCTATTTGTGTGTCTTCTTTGGAGAAATATCCATTTGTATCTTTTTTCCCATCCTTAAATTGGGTTTTTGTTGTCTTTTTTTATGACTGGGTTGTAAAAAACACAGTACCTCACCAGATATATGGTTTGCAAATATTTTCTCTCATTCTGTAAACTGTCCTTTCTCTTTATTGACAGTGCCCTTTCAAGAACAAAGTTTTCTTTTCTTTTTCTTTTTTTGCACCAAGAATTGAACTCGGATGCTTAACCATGGAGCCACATCTCCAGCCCTTTCTTCCTGAGAGAGAGTCTCATGGAGTTGATCTGTAGATGGCTTTGAGTGCTGCCATTTTTCCAGGGGTAAGTCCTCCACTTCTTGAATATGACGCAGCTGTTTCTTTAGGTCTTAATTTCTTTCAATCTTTTAAAGTTTTCAGAATGTAAATTGGGCACTTCTTTTGTTAAATTTATTCCTATTTTATTATTTTTGATGTAAATTAAATTGTTCACTTTATTTGCAGATTGTTCATTGCAAGTATAAAGAAGTACAGTCGATTTTGGTTTACTGACCTTGTATTCTGCAACTCTGAGGAGCTCATTTACTGATTCTAATTAGTTTTTGTTGTTGTTGTTGCAGTCCTGGGGATTGAACCCAGGGGTGCTCTACCACTGAGCTACATCCCTGACCTTTTTATGTTTTGAGACAGGGTCTCACTAATTTCCCAAGCTAGCCTTGAACTTGCGATCCTCCTGCCTCAGCCTCCCAACTAGCTGGGATTATAAGTGTGTGCCAAGGTGCCCAGATGATTCCAATTTTTTAAGTGGATTCCTTCTATACATGAGATCATGTCATTTGCAGATACAATTTTATCCCCTTCTCCAATCTGGATGCCTTTTCTTTCATTTTCTTGCCATTTGTCCCAGTTACACCCTCCAGCCCAGTATCCAATGGGAGTGCGGAAAACAAACCTCCTTTTCTTATTCCCTGACTTTAGGGCAAAACATTTGGTCATTTGCCATTAAAAAGATAGAACCTGGGGCTGGGGCTGTAGCTCAGGGGCAGCGCACTTGCCTACTAAGTGTGAGGCCCTGGGTTCAATCCTCAGCACCACATAAAAATAAATAAATAAAACAATTTTTAAAGAAAAGATGAAAGCTGGGATTTTTCATAAATGTCCTCTATCAGGTTGAAATGGTTCCCTTCTATTCCTAGTTTGCTTTATATTTTTATCATGACAAGTATTGAATTATATCAAATGTTTTCTTCAAATTTATCAAGATGATCTTGATCTGTGATGTTTGTCATTTATTCTTTTTTTTCCTCTTTCTCTCTCTCTCTCTCTTTTTTTTTTTAATATAGTGCTTGGGATTGAACCCATTATACCTTTGAGGCAAGTACATTTGTCCTTGATTCTATTGATATGAGGTATTACCTTAATTGATTTGAGGGATGCTAAACCAGCCTTGCATTCCTGGGATAAGTTCCTCTTCAGTATGGTTTATAATCCGTTTTTTTTTTTTTTTTTTTTATCTTGTTGGAATTGGTTTTCTAGTATTTTGTGGGGCATATTATGTCTCTAGTCATAAGAAATATTCATCCATAGTATTCTGATATCTTAGTCTGGTTTTGGTATCAGGGTAATACTGGTCCTGCAGGATAAGTTGAGAAGTGTTCCCTTTTATTTCACAACAAATTTTAAAATATCTTTTTAAACCAAAAACCTTCATTTTGCAAATAATACTTAGTTATATGATATAATGGACTGGCATGGTGGTGCATGCTGGTAATCCCAGAAACTTGGGAGGCTGAGGTAAGAGGCTTTCAAGTTCAAGGGCAGCCTCAGCAACTTAGTGAGACTGTCTCAAAATCAAAAGTCAAAAGTTCTGGGGATGTAGCTCAGTGGTAGAATGTCCCTGGGTTCAATCCCTACTACTGCAAAAAAAAAAAAAAAAAAAAAAAAAAAAATATATATATATATATATATATATATATGGAGAGAGGGGGGGAGGGAGGGAACAGACTCCATATAAGAAAGAAAAAAAGAAACTAGATATTTTAATAAAATTAACAAGGTATATCCAACATCTAAATGAAGACAGGGAAAACACTCCTGGAGGACACAAAACTTGGTTTGAACTAACAGGAAGCTAAGTCATGCTCCTGGACAGGAAAATCCCTCTTGTAAAGGGATCAATACTTCTAAGCTAATTTATAAACATGACGTGACCCTCCTCTAATATCCAACCTTTCCTTTCTATCTGAATTTGTTTTGGGCTGCCTGATTTTTTTTTATCAGTTCATCAAATGTTTATCAGACAGAAAACAGAAGAGTGAGCCCCTAAAGGAAGGAACCGAGCTGGCTGCCCCAAACCTTCACCTCCATCTTCAACAGTTCCCAACAGTCCAGAAAAATAAGACTCCAGAACTAGCAGAGAACAGACACATCCAAGCAAAGCTGCTGTAAGAATCCGAAATGAATAACAAAGTATTTTTGCTGAAGGAAATTCTCACAAGAACCAAACATGCAGATCAAAAATCTAACCCAGGGGGGCTGAGGTCATGGCTCAGTGGTAGAGCACTTGCCTAGCATGTGAGAAGCACAGGGTTCAATTCTCAGCACCACATATAGATAAATAAAGATCCATTGACAACTAAAAAAATATTAAAAAACAATCCCAGCAACAACAAATTGTGCTTATCAACAAAGGATAACTTTAAAAAAAAAATCTAACACAGGGGCTGGGTTGTGGCTCAGTGTTAGATGCTCGCCTAGCACGCGTGAGGCACTGGGTCCGATCCTCACTCAGTACCACATAAATATAAAATAAAGATATTATGTCCACCCAAAACTAAAAAATAAATATTTTTTTTTAAAAATGTAACACAGGGCTGGGGCGTGGCTCAGTACAGCGTGCTCCCTTGGCGTACAAGGTCCTGCGCTCCATCCCCAATGCCACAAAAGGGAAGATAGACAGATAACACCCAACTTGAGAAAAATTAGCTCAGCAAAGTCCACAGGTATGAAAGTTTCAAATACGAAACTGAAAAACTTAAAACAGAAGTAGACCCAAAAGAACCAAGAAGATGTAAAATGGGACTCTAACTGAACCTCAGGAAAGAAAGAGAAAAATAGGAAGACAGCCAAAGCAATATCAGGAACCATGAGGCTAAAGGAGGCGGGCTGCGGATACAACTGTTAGAACGCTCGCCTCGAACGCACAAGGCCCTGGGTTCAATCCCCAGCACCACACACACACACACACACACACACAAAAAAGGTAAAGGAGAGAAACATCAGCTTCCCATGTGCAGGGGCTGGGAGGGGCTGCACTTGTAAGAAGGGAGTGGGAGTGTGACAGCCACGGGCAGCTGCACCCTCCCCACTGCCCTGGCCTTCCTTCCACTCTAGCACACACTGGCTTCCTGCCCCCTTCAGCTGGCTGGCACCTCCCTCTGCCCGCAGGACCCCACAAGCTTACTCCCTTGTCTTTCAGTCCCCTTCATGGGAACACTTCTGTCTCCCACTGTGACTACCTCGGATACATCTGGAGTTCTTCTGTCTTGGATGCTGGCACGTGGGGACACTCACTTTGTGCAAATGAAATTTGTCTCTGTGCACTTCACCTTCCATAAACCTGACCATGTGTGGTGGTGCACACCTATAGTCTGCTACTCAGGAGGCTGAGGCAAGAGGATTGCAAGTTAGAGGCCAGCTTGACAAGGCCCTAAAGACTTAGCAAGACTCTGTCTCAAAATAAAGCATAAGGGCTGGGGTTGTGGCTCAGTGGTTGAACGCTTGCCTGGGTTCCAGCCTCAGCAGAACACAAAAATAAATAAATACATTAAATAAAGGTATTGTGTCCACCTACAACTAAGAATATTTAAAAATAAAACAAAACATTAAAAAAGAGGGCGGGGCTGAGGATGTACGTGGCTTAGTGGTTAAGCAACCCTGGGTTCAATCCCTGGTATTTAAAAAAAAAAAGGGGGGGGGTGGGGGCTGAGGATGTAGCTGGTGGAAGGGCTCCGGGCCAGTCCTCAGCACTGCAAACACCAGGGGAAGGAAACAGCCAGAGGAGGCGCCTCCCTGGCACTCTCTTCATTCACAGCACTCCGGCTCGGGGCCTCTTGCTGATCCTCCCCGGGGGCGTTCTAGTTCCTGCACACTCTCTCACACTAGACAGGACAGCAGGGACATACCTGCACTGTGACTGCCGGCTGCCAGCATTAGAGCAGGGCATGGCACACAGCAGGTGCTTAATAAGGGCTTAATAAGTTCCTGTGCGCCCTGCGCATCCTGTGACCCCGGGCTGGGGGCGGGGTGCCGGCCGCCGCCTCACCTTCCTCTGCATCTTCTCCAGCAGCTTGCTCTTGGCCCTCACTTCCTCCTGGATGGAGTCGTAGACGTTGAGCAGCACCCAGTCCCCGCTGTCCTCGTCCGAGTTCTGCAGCGCCGCCACCAGCTGCTTTTTGCGCTCGTCCGCGTACCGCTTCCGCCGCTTGTGCTTCTCCTTCAGGTCCCTGTTCTCGGCCTGCTCCCCGCCCACCACCTGCTGCTCCAGCAACTGCAGGCTGCCAGCGCCGAGGAGAAAGCAAAATGGCAGAACCTGCCCATGAGGGAGCCTCTGCCAGGGGACAGCTCTGCCTGGGCCGACCTCACCGCGTCCTTCCCACAGCCCCAGGGCCCAGAGAGAGCACGGGGCGCACAGACGCTGGTTGCTCAGGCACCAGAGCTCCTTCCACGTCCACCTAACTTCAAGCCTGTGCACTTGGCCACAGGAGGGGCGAGAGTCTTCCCATGGTCTCAGAGGTACGCCAGGACCCCTGCCCTGATGCTGCCAGGCCCTTTAAGAGCAGAAATGTTGGCTGGCACAGCGGCGCAGCCTGCAATCCCAGCAACTCCGAAGGCTGAGGCAGGAGGATCACAAGTTCAAGACCGCCCTCAAAGCCCTAAGCAACATAGGGAGACCCTGTCTCAAAATGAAAAAAATATATATATAAACGTCTGGGAATGTGGCTCAGTGGTAGAGTGCCCCAGGCTCAATCTCTGGTGCCAAAAAAAAAGAAAGAAAAGGAAAAAGGACAAATGTTAAATAACTACAGAGGCCCACGGGCTCTCCACTGTCTAAGCACCACAGAAACGTTTTAGGCCCTGCCTCTTCCAAAGGAGTGTGTGTGTGTGAGTGTGTGTGTGTGTGTGTGTGTGTTAAGGAGGGGGAGAAAGAAACTCAGGACAGCCAGGCCCTGGGGTGGCTGTGTCCTCTAGGCTCCCTGGCAGCAAGGCAGAAGGGGACCATGTCCAAGCCCCTCTTCTGCTAAAAGTCCTTCTGGGACCCCATGAGGATGAAGAACCCACCTAGGGACACCAGGGCCCCTCTTTCTTTCTCCTTACACACCCCAGGCTCACCCCAGCTTGTGGCTAGAGCTCCTCCCAGCAGTTTGCCAGCCCACTCCGCTGTAGACGCAGATCGTTACCCAGGGGCATGTGGCCGGCACACCCTGCTCAGGAGTCCCCCTCTGTGAAGCCTTCCCAGACCTTCAACTCCAAACCCCACCGTGAGAACAGCCACAAGGAAAGCGGGGGCCTCCTCTGGACGCTGCCTTGTTTACCCTCACCGGCTCCTCAAGCTGCGGGCGATGAGGTCACCCATTCTACAGATGAGAAGCCCGGGCCCAGGGAGGTTGAAAGTCTGCCTGAAGGGGCAGGGGGCAGCAGGGAGCCCAGGCAGTGGGGCTGTGGACCTGTTAGCTTCCCTCTGCCCAGATGCAGGCACAGGTCCAGAGCCTGGATGTCTAGCACCCCCGGAAGGGAGGTCCCTGAAGACCCAGCAGCACCCTATTCTGGGTGCCTTTTGGTGCCCAGAGCTCAGATCCTGCTTGAACTGTGGTGTGGACATCAGGAGGAAGTTGAGCCTGGCCCACTGTCCTGGAGCTGGGCTAATGGGATCCCCATCAGCAGAAGTGAGTGGTGGGCTCAGGACAGTGACTTTGACAAAGCCATGAAATAAGTGAAGACAGCCCAGCTCTCCAGGAGGTCACAGGGGCCCTGGGATGGCTTGTTCCCAAGGCAGGTGAGTCCCACATCATGGAGGGCAGTGGAGGCCAGCCAGAGGAACTGGGGACTCAGCTAGGACCCAGAGAGAGCCAGGCTGGGGAGGCTGGGCCACCATGGCCCCTTTACTTCTCCCTAGGGCTGCTGCTCCCCAGCAGATGCCTGACCAGAACCTGGGGGCAGCCAACATAGCTCAGTAGGGAGGCCTGCCTGCCCAGCCAGCTGTGGCACCCCGACACCTTGACACCTGAGCCCAGTGGAGGGAGAGCAGGGCGCAGATCAGTGGACACGGGGAGCAGCTCTCGGGCATACCCCACCCACCCCAGACCAGCCACTGCTCCTCGCCGCCCTCCTGTGGGGTCCCCTGCCTGAGCAGCAGTGCTTACCGGGCCAGCACCTTCTGCTGATCCAGCAGCTCCTCAGTCAGCACAGCCACCTCCACACCCACGTTCTCCTTTCTCAAGCTCCCCGCAGGATGCAGGGGCTGAGGCTGGGTCCCCTGGGCCGCCTCGGCCTCAGCCTCCATCCAAGAGCTAGGCTCTGCTGTGGACTCCATCTCATTTGTCACCTCTGTGACTAGATCCACTTCCTGAACACAGGGAGAAATCAAGACTGGGTTGGAAGGCCGCCCTAGAGGCAAGTTTGCAGGTTCCCAATAAGGGACACAACCCCCACCCACCCACCCCCCCCCCCCCGCCAAGGTTTGGGACAGATCACCTCTGGCTCAGAGACACAGGCTGCGCATCCGTAATCCAAACATAAAACCCCAGAATGCTCCAAAAATCTAAACATGTTTTGAGTTTAATAATGCTCAAAGTTTCAGATATCAGAACATTTTAGGTTTTGATTTTCAGATAAGGGATGTTCAACTGTTAAAGTTTATGGAAACATCCCCAAATCCGAAAAACTGCAAAATCTGAAACACTTCTGGTCCTAAGCATTTCTGATAGGGTAGGGGATACTCAACCTATACCCAGTTATAAAAATACTGTACCTAAATGAAATTTTACTGACACATCAGCACCCCCAAAACGGTTCCAGCTTTCTGTCTTACCCCCAACAATTCAGTCTCTACACGGCAACCAGGGCAATTTCTAAAAAATATAAACTGATCACAATGTCCCTTTCCTGATAGGAACCCTTCATGGCTTCCTGTCGAGTTAATTCACAGGAAAATCCAGTTTCCAACATGGCTGCTATATCCATAGCACTACCCCTATCCTGTCCACCCTTCAACCACCCCAGCACCATTTTGTATTGCTACGAAAGTCAAGGGCTTCCCAGTAACAGGACTTGGTACTTGTTGCTCTTCCTGGCCCCTCCCTTCATGCCTGGGTCCCCCCCTCAATGTTACCTCCTAACCAGGATTTCCAGTCACTCTACTACCTACTGAGCCAGCTGTATGCCAGCCTCACTCAGTGCTCAAGGGCACAGCCCACTGTCAGCATCCTCCATAAGAGTGGGTAAGGTAAAGGCTTCCTGGCACTCCCCCAGGGGCTCTGCTGTCTTAAGCAGAAGAGAAAGGGCAGGTTCAAACCGGGTTCCACGGCCCTGGAGGGGTTCCTGATGGTGCTCAGGGGCTACCAGCCCTGACCCAGTGCACACAGAGAAGCTGAGGAATTCTGAAAGTCTCATTTACATCAACCAAAAGCAGTGCTTCCTCTGATTTGGATGATAGTCCCTGTCTCATGCAAGAGGAGACCAAAGCCCAGGGAGGGAGGGGACAAGCCTGCGTTTCACAGAAAGCTGAATGGAGCCCAGCACGTCACGCAGAGGGCCAGGGAGATACTCAGGGTGCTGAGTGGGAGGTCACTGTTTGACACCTCTGCTTCCGAACTGGTGTCACTGGGCTCCGGCAGTTCTGGTGGGGAGGGGTGCTCCAGGGAGAAAAGGGTGGGGGGAAGAGGGATGGTTTGGGCCAGAACCATCCTCTCCTCCCCCACTGCCCCTGACCTCCGCTGCAGCTCCCCAGGGCTGCTCCCGCTCCCACAGCCGCCTCTGCCTGTCTGCGGAGAGAAGGGCCCAAGGGGTGGAGAGAAGAGCAGGGAACACCCAGCACCCCATTTTCTAGAGGAGCAATCTGAGGTCTGGAGAGGCAAAGGTCCTGGGTCACATAACTGAGGGAGTGTGGGCCTGGGATTTCGAGGACCTGAGCTCATTCCCTCTCTCTCTCTCTCTCTCTCTCTCTCTCTCAGGAAAGGGGAGCAGAGACTCAGCAGGAGTGAAGAAGAACATTTTTTCAAAACATAAAAAGGAGGGTTGAGGAGGGAGAGCAGGATCCAAGCCCCAGGGGTCGACACTCCCCCATCCAGCGTGCTGCCCTGAGCCTGCGAGCACATGAGGGTGGACCAGGCCACCTGGTCTCTCAGGCCCACCCTCAGCAGGGTCCCTGGGCAGGTGCCCTCCTCACCAGACAGGCATCTATCTGATAACCTGCACCTCCGTCCCAACCTTCCAACTGGCCTGTGGACCCTGGTGCCCCCGGCCAGCCACGGATGCTGGAGGCCCAGCAGAGGCACTGCCACAGCAGCAGGTCAGCCAGGGTTGCCTGCTCAGTTTTTGTGGGCCTCATGCATTATATCAGCTACCTGCTCGGGGACCTGGGGTGCGCCTGGCTGGGGTGCGCCTGGCTGGGGAACGTCTATCCTGGCCACAGTGGAGGACAGTCTGGCCAGCTTGAGCTCCACCTCGGCGAACGGGTCCTGCAGGCTTGGCAACAGCTGCAGCGGCAGCATCGACAGTCCCTCCCCCTGGACAGCGCTCTCTTCCTCCAGCGGGGGCCCAGCGGCCGCCTGGCCGAGATAGTCATCCAGGAAGTACTTGTCCCTGGGCTCCTCCTCGGGCACAGAGAACTCTCCATTGGAGAACTCCTCGGCACCAGGTAAGGCCTCAGACATGGAGGAGTCCAGCGGGGATGACTCCGACTCCCAGGAAACCTCACACTTAGAGGGCTCCTGGGGCATGGAGAAGACCTCGGGCTTTGCCGCCAGCTCGTACTGGAACGCTGGTGGCTGCTCGGTCGTGTTGGCAAACTCGGCCCTGGATATGACCTCGGCCTTGTAGAGGACTTCTGCCTTCAGGACAGCCTCTGCAAAAACGGAGAGAGTCCTGCAGCTTTCTACAGAGTGAGGGGGAGGGGTCCGCTCCCAGGAAGGCGGCCCACGCCCATGTTTCCAGGAAGCCAGCTGAAGGTTCAGAGCCTCCTGGGTCCCTGGAGTCCAGCTTGCCCCATGTCCTCTCTCCATCATAATTCAAACCCAGCCTCCCTCCTCCTCCTCCTCCAGGAAGCCTTTGCTGACCAGCACCATGCCCTCTCTGCTCCTGGATCTCCCCAGCCACTAAGCGCAGGCTCTCCCCACCTCCCCTGACTTAGGAATGCTCTTCAACTTAGCAGGTGGCCCCATGGGTCTCCCTCCCTCCAGGGCTGAGAACACACCTGGTGCTCCCATATGCCCCCATGGGGTGCCCAGCTCCGGGTGCCTGTGCACGGAAGGTAAGTGAACCCGGGATGCGTGTTCCAGAAACCAAGTAAGGGTCCTTGGAGGCCTAATATTCAAACTGGAAGGAACACTATGAAGGACGGAAAATGCTAGAAGCTACCCCTTCCCTCTTTTTCTGTATCTCTGTCAAGAGCCAAGGCTCCCTCCCAGCTGGGACAGAGCTCACACAGTCCAACTCAGGGGCTTCAGATGACCCCTTAACGTCCCATCCATTTCTTTATTGCTTATATTCTAGGCTCCCGAAGAGGGTCCTGATCCCCATCCCACCCCGACACACACACACTTTTTTTTTGCAGTATTGGGGATGGAACCAGGGCCTTGAACATGATGAGCAAGCACCCAGCCACTGAGCCCTTTTCATTTTATTTTGAGACAGGGGGTCTCTAAGTTACTGAGGCTGGCCTCAAACTCTGATCCTCTTGTCTTGGCCTCAGAGTTGCTGGGATTCCAGGTGAGCGCCAACTCTGGCCCTGATTCCCTTTGCTGAAACGTGACGTGCTCTCCCTGGCTAGTGGCCTGAACCTGAGCCTTGGTTTCCAAGCCTGTTAGGTGAGGATCTGGGGGGTCCTACTTCCCTAGGTTGGGGTAGGTGTGAGGAGAGGGCGACAGAGCACCCACACAGTACCCCGCACCCAGGAAAGCCCGACTGGGTCTCACAGGAGACGGGTTTTGCCGTCCTGGGTGAGCACGAGGCGGGCCCAGGTGCCTGGTAGCCTGGGGGTTTGAATGATACTCATGAAGGGAGCATCCTAAAAGGTCAAAACAAAGACAGGAACTTCCACACAAGCTCACACTTGCTAATGATCAGAATCCTTGTGGGATGTGGTTGCTTTGGAAACGGGCTCAAAAATAAGAGGAGACTGTAAAAGACGCAGAACCTTGGGGCAGGGACTCCATTTTCAAACCAGGGTGACACTGCACACCTACAAGTCAGCCCTGAGCTGGGCCAGCCTGTGGCCAAGCCACCAGGACATGCGGCATCACTGTGAGAACACTGGTCTGGGGCCAGGTGGCCTGGGATCAAATCCTGACTTCACCTTACCAGGTAAGTGGGTTACTTACCTTCTCTGGGCCTCCGTTTCCTCATCTACAAAATGAGGGTAACTGTGGACTTACCTGTGGGCCAGTGTGAGGATTAAACAGAGTGGGGCCTGCTGTGTGGAGCGCAGTCTATAAATGCTGGTTCTAAAGGGGGTGGGCGTGCCCACCTGTCTCCTTCCGCAGGTTCTCCTCCAGCGTGGACAGCTTCATATCATAGGAGTTGCGCATGGCAGTGATGTCTTCCTCCAGCCTGGCCCGGGACTCCTGCTCTGCCTCGTAGTCAGCCTTCAGCCGGGCCAGGCGCTCCTCGTACTCCTGGGGGTCAGGGGGAAAGCAGGGGGCCCGCACTTTACCACCACTCACCACCTGGCTCTCAGTGTTCCCTGTGTTTACTCAAGTGACACAGGAAGGGGCTGGGGTTGTGGCTCAGTGGCAGAACTCGTGCCTCGCTAGGTTTGATCCTCAGCACCACAAAAAAAGGAATAAACAAAATAAAGATATTGTGTCCATGTATAACTAAAAAATATTTTTTAAAATGACACAGGAAATACAAGTGATCAAAAGAAGAACATTAAGCCCCCTGTGCAGCCTGGCCGGGGATCACCCCTCTGAATCTACCCTGTGCGTTTTGCTTCCTGCAGTTCCAGGGTGGAACCCAGGGCACCTCATGTACCAGGCAAGCGCTCTAGCACTGAGCTGCACCCCAAGTCCAGTAAGGGACTCTCTTTTTAACTCTTCAACTTTGACTTACTAAGAAGAAGGTCACAGAATAGGAGAAAATATTTCCAAAACATAAATCTGGTAAGAGACTTTTATCCAGAATAAAGAATTTATTATTATTATTTTTTTTGCCTATACTGGAGACTGAACCCAGGGGTGCTCTACCACTGAGCCACATATCTCAGCCCAATCACTCTTCATTTTTGCCACACTGGGGGGTGACCAGTAACTTGCCAACCCAGACACAGCACTTTCTCCTGCTCCTTAGCAAGCTTTTCCCCAGGCCTCAGCTTAATAGTGCCCCTCAGCCATGTCCCCACCACACTCTTGGAAGACCCCTGCCACTCTGCCACTGCATCGTCTTCTTAGCCCCCGTCTTCTCTGTATCTCCCCCTGGATGTGCACTCCCTGGACACCCCTCAGCCCATCCTCAGATGCATTTGTACTTCAGGTAATAGCTGCAGTGTCACCGAGGCCCGGGGAGGTTCCACCACCAACAGCTCTCTGACAGCCTGGGAGACCGCCCACCACCCCCATCCTTGATTCCTTGAGAATCCCAGCCAGCGCACCCTCATTCCTGAGCCAGCGCCCGCTTGTCACCCTGAGTCCTTTGCAGTTTTCTCCCAACATAGGCCTGACCCTGGTGAGCCCGGCCTCAGCCACCAAGCCCTGCGCCCCAGAAAAGCCAGCCTGGGAACGCGCAGCGGAGCCACCCTGCTCACTGTTAAATGAGGGGCCCTGAATCTCGGGGCCTCTAAGTGGCTGAGCACCCTGCCCTGTCCCCACCGTCTTCATCTGTTCTCTGTACTCTGCACGCCCCCACATCTCCTGCGTCTGCAACACGGTAACACCGAAGCCATGGGCGCTGTCATCTGCCCGTCCTGCAGGCAGCCGAGCTCCCCCTGTGGCCATCAGGCACCTCTGGAGCAGAGCCTGGAGGCCTTTCAGTCCCCAACTCCCTGCCATCCTCTGTACTGGAAGGCTCCCCACCAGTCTAACCCCAACCTCCCTGGGCCCCACAGGCCCTCCAGCTACAGTGCGCAGCGTGGGCTTGGAGAGGGCTGAATGGGGCTGGAGAGCAAGGCCAGCCCCCAACTTCAGGTGACCAGCTACACAACCCAGCCGCCGGAAGACAGCCCTCCTCCCGCACGCCCAGGCCCACACCGGCAGCAAGCACGAGAGCCCAACGGGCAGACAGGGCCCAGGGAGCTGAAGCAACCAGGCCGAGGCCACAGCGCCCTGCAGGACTTGACGTGTGGCATGAACGGCTGGCTGCTCCCTGAGAATCTTCCAGTGGAATCTCACCGTGTGGACTGGAGACAGCGCCTCGCCACCACACAGAGGGGCCTCCCTCCTGAGCATCTGCCCGGCTGGAGGGGAAAGGAAACCCAGTTCCAGGCAGGTGGCAAGTGCAGTAAATATGACAGTCATGAGGGAGAACAAACGGCAGGGAGGAGGGAGGACAGACATCCTCAACCCTTCCAAGTGGCTCGGAGCAGAAACTCCAGGGTTATCAGGGAGTCTCAGTGTCAGTGGCAACGCAGAACACTCTGGTGGACGCTGGCCACACCCATCCCCAGGGACCAGAGGGACCCTCCCATCTTCCTGTCTCCAGTCTCACAGTGGCTTGCCAGGAAGGGTGTCCCTACCCCATGGTGACCACTAGGGGGCGGTGGCGCCTGCTCATTGGACAGCCAGGGCACCCGCTCAACAGGGCAGCCTTGGGGAAGCTGTGATCACAGCTCCTGTCCAACACACCTCGCCAGTCCCTCCTGGATCTAACCAAAGTCCACCAGTTGATTCCACACCCTCCCGGGGCCCTGCAAACCTGACTTCTCTCGCTTCTGTGGGCTTGTGCTCCACCATCCCTAAAGGCCCCCTCTTGCTGCCTGCCACCTCCCCAGAGGCAGACCAGGGCTCCAGAGACAGACCTGGCACCAGACCCTGCCCCAGACTCGTCGGAGAAAAGGTGAACTGAGCAGCTGGGCTCCCGGGACCCCCAGCCCACAAGACAGGCCCCAGGCCTTACCAGCTGCACTCTCCACAGGCTGGGCACCAGGCCCCGCAGTGGCACAGGCAGACCCAGGGCCTGAGGGCTGCCCCCAGCTGAGGTCATAGTTGAGTGGCAGGGGCCCAGGTGCAGAAGCAGCTAGGACAGACCCCTGCAAAGTTGGCTCTGCCTGGCAGTAGGTCCACTGTCAGGAAAAGCCACTTCCCTAAAGGGACTATCAAATGTCAACCTCTACCACAGGCTCAGCACCTGGAGCAGGGAGGGAGCCTAAGCCGGGAGTCTCAGCCTTCCCTCTGCCCATCAGCTCTCCACCTGCCCTCCTGCTTCCCAGGGACACTGGGAGACAATGTGGAAGACCCAGATGTCCCCAGCAGCAGCTTTTCCTAGGAGGCCAACACTATGCTGACACTGGTCAGTTGGGCTGCCAGGCTCTTGGCCCCTGGCTGGCTGGCAGCTGCTAAGAGAGATTCCTGCACGGGGCCAAATGACCTTGGCCTGGCTCATTCCCACCCATATCCAGCCCTCCCCTCAGGCCTGGGGAGGATGCGCTCCTGGGGCTGTCCCGTGCCCTC
Organism: Marmota monax; assembly: GCF_021218885.2. Lineage (NCBI taxonomy): Eukaryota > Metazoa > Chordata > Mammalia > Rodentia > Sciuridae > Marmota > Marmota monax. The sequence continues at coordinate 25,158,392 of NW_026694432.1, read as the reverse complement.
TGCTGTCCTCACACATGTGTTCCCAAGGCATGGGCTGCAGGCAAGAGCCTGGGACCTGGGTTCAGATCCTGGCTCAGAGTCTCCATAGCTATGATCTTGGGCAAGGCAATGACAACTCTTTGAGCCCTAGTTTTCTTCGGTACAAAGAGAAGGCCCCAGCCCCATGGGACAGGTGAGGGGGGTGCTATCCTGCGTTCGCTGGCCCTCCGAGGCCTAAAGCAGCAGTCACCCTCCCTTTCCTTAGGGGCCCTGCAAGCCTGCTCCCCCACATAACCAGGCCTCACCTCCCGAATTAGCTGCTTCTCGGCCTCTGTGTCTTGTTGGATCACAGGGGTGGGCAAGGGCTTCTCCTCAACCTGGACAGGCTTTGGGGGTGCCTGGATGGACAGCATAGCTAGGAGAAAAACATGGGTAAGGAGCCGTGAGCGAGGCACCGGGTTTGCAGGAACTAAGCAGAAATCAGTCACGCAGCCACTTGGAAAAGACACGTCTCTATATAAAATTCTGTTGGTCATCCAACAAATCTGTAGGTGCATCCAGACCCTGGGGTGCAGCACTGGACAGAGCAGATGAAACTCCACAGCCACGCTGAGCTTTCCACCAGGGGAGAAAGGCAAAAACAGAACCAAGCAAAATGTGTCACCTGTCACCAGGAGGTGTGTACAGAGAAACCAACCTCAGGGAGCAGGCTCGGAAGTACAGACCCTGAGGAGGGCTGCACTTTGAATACTGTGGTCTGGCAAGACCTCTTAGAGGAGGTGAGATGAAGGCAGAGATCTGAAGGAGGAGGAGGAGGAGGCAGAATCCAGGGGAGGGCTTCCCAGACAGAGTGGGAAGGCCCCGGGGGCAGGTCTGGGCCTGCACTAGAGGCCAGTGGCTGGAGTGGAGCGGCGTAAGGGGGACAGTTGGAGGGTGCAGGCTGGGGAGGGCACGAGGCCAGATCCCAAATCCACAGCTGGGACAGGCCCGGGTTCCCTGAGCCCAGAATTACTCCACCCAGCCAGCCTCAGCTGCCCCCCTGCCAGGTCCTGGATTCCCCCAGAAACCCCAGAAAAGCCAGAGGTGACCATGGAGGGAGGAGAGACAGGACAGCTCCTTGGAGGGAGGACAGAGGGAGTGGGGGAGAAACACTGGGAGCAGCAAACGCAGACAAATGTTTCACATTTTGCTAAATTTTGTTTAGAAACACGCCAGGAGCCAGAGGGAGAGCCAGGCCTGGCCAGCACCGGGGAGGCTCCTGGAGCCTGGAGTCCCACAGGCCTGGCTCGAGGCTCAGCTCCAGGCCAGGGCGGCACGGGCTGTCTGGGGGGCCTGTGAGCCAGATCCAGGCTGAGGTCTCTCAGGCCATTCCCAGATCCCCGCCAAAAACAAGCCAGTGTGGCCTCCACCTCCACTGCACAGAGGAGAGGCGGGGCGGGCCGAGCGAGTCTCCCACAGGAGGGGAGCTGGCTACCGACTGCCTCTGCCCCCAACCCCCCGCCCTCCCGCCCTGTGTTCCTCAGCAACCTGCGTGTTGCGCGTTGCGGCCCACATTGGCCACTCTCATCCTGAGAGACTGGGCTCACCACGGCCTCCTCTGCGCGCCTTCTCTGACTGGCCACGGGCCACCCCCAGACCGACCTGGCCACACACTCCTTTCTGCCCTACAGTCTGTCGTGTGTGTGAGGGTCTGCTGGAGCGTCCTCTGGCCCAGGAGACCAGGGCCCCATGAGACCCTGGGTCTGAGTCATCGCTGTGTCCCCAGCACCCAGCCACACGCAGAGGTGGTGCTCAGGGAATCCTGGACGGATGGGCAGTGGGTGGGAGGAAAGATGGAGGAATGGGTGGCAGGGTGGAGCATGGGTCTGTGGGTGGCGGTGGATGGGGCTGGTGGTCAGAGTGGGTGAATGCGCGGATGGACTGGGGAGGGAAGGAGGGAGAGAGATGGAGGAGGAGGGAGGGGAGACTGCGCAGGCAGCAGCAGATAGTGCAGGGCTGGGAGGCGGGAGGCAGATGAAAAGGGAGAGGCGAGGCGGAAACTGGGTGACTGGTGATGGCAGGTGCGAGGGAGGGCCACGTGGGATGGAGGGCACGGGAAGGTGGGCAGGACGGACTGCCGGAGTGCATGAGCCCAGGCTCTCTGCTCCCCTGAGATCAGGGGGGTCCCAGAGTCCTCCGGCTGCACCCTGCAGGCCCACTCCTGGCACGATCCCCTGCCAGATGACAGCCAGCCTGGGTGGGAAAGCCGCAATGACAAGGTGCCTAATGAGGCACAGGGTGGGGCATGGGGAAGTGAGTCACCCCGCTGCTGAGCTCACGACGCTGCCAGAGACGTGGGCAGGCAGGTGACAGATGAGCCCAGAGGCGGGGAGTGGGCGACAAGGGCATGCGGCTGAGGGACAGGTCAGGCAGACTGGCCTCTTCCCAGGGGAGGGACAGGCGGAAGCCATGTCGGAGGCGCCCTCGGTGGAGGCGGAGGTGGGCGCTGCTCCCACCCTCCCTCCCACGCCAGGCCGCCCACCTGCCAGGCTGCCAGGGCTCATGTGCTGCGCCAGGATGGCCTTGAGCCTCTTGATCTCCTCCTGGTACTCCCGGAGGAGGGCGTCCTTGGGGTCCTCATTGATGCGCGGCTTGTTCTTGATGCTCTTGGCCCGGTTGGCGTAGCGCAGCGTGCTGAGGGTCTCGTCGTAATTGTTGTCGGCGGGGGACAGGCAGGCCACCATCAGCGTCTTGGTGTTGCCGCCCAGGGAGTCCTGCAGCAGCCGCGTCAGCTTGGAGTCGCGGTAGGGGATGTGCTTGCAGCGCCCGTCCACCAGCGCCGAGATGACGTTGCCCAGGGCAGACAGCGACAGGTTGATCTTGGTGGCCTCCTTGAGCCGCTCCCCGGTGGCCCCCGTCTTGGACTGCCGCTCACTGCCTGCCAGGTCCACCAGGTTCAGCTTGCCGGCTCGGAGGTGGTCCTTGCCCCGCTCGTCTGCAGACAACCAGGCGGGAGGCAGACCGTGGGTGAGCCCACAGGAGCGATGGCAGTTCACCACCAGGCCCTGAGGGCCCAGCACCCACCCAAGGCCTCACATCAGGCTAAAAGGAGCCACACAAAGGAGGTGCAACCATTGTGTCCATCTTACAGAGGAGGAAACTGAGGCTCAGAAAGGACATGTAACTTTCCCAAGGTCACACAGCTGCCAAGAGGTAGAGCCAAGACCAGAACCCAGGGCTATCTTTTTCCAGGGAGCAGAGTCTGGGAGGGACAGAGTGTTCTGAAGACAGCAGGATTCCTTTTGGCCACCACATCAATTCCTATAGATTTCTTGTGAGGCCAAAGGCAGAGGATGAAGGATGTGATTGGATCACCAGGGAGTTGTGTTCTTTCACACACACACACACACACAAATGCTTTAGAAATCCTTGGACCTGGTTCCCAATGCAGTCCTGCCTCCTCCTTGCTGTGTGACGTTAGCAGAGCCATGCATCTCTCTGAGTCTCAATTTCACACATCCATGAAATGAGACTAGCAATCTACTAGAGTAGATGGTGGCACATTCTTGCAGGATCTACCTGGGGCCAGCACACATCGGGGGGTCATTCCTCTGGGAACAGGGACAGTTCTGCAGGGCCTGGGGCTGTGCCAGTAGAGCAGACCTTGGATGTTGGGCGTGACAGGAGAGCCAGGCACTGGCTGGGAGCACGGGGCTTAGAAACAGGTTTTTGAAGACACAGACCTGGAGGGTCACATCCTGATTCTGTCCCTTAGTGGCTACAAAAGTGCAGGAAATGGCTTCCCCCTGGACTGGAAAGCTCAGCCTTCCTCCCGAGCAGGGGGCCGAACCCTCCTGACTGGGTGGGGTCCCACAGGGCACACACTCGCAGAACCCTGGCGCCCCTGGCTCAGGCCAGAGCCCATGCCACGACAGCATGCTGCTTAGTGCTACTGAGGTTCTTAGTCATGGTCACGAGGTCACCAAAACTCCCCAAGAGAAAGGGGGTAAAATCATTTGTTTCTGACTTCTCTGTGAACTAGGCCCAAACTCGGGATAGGGAGGGAGTGGACGGGGCACAGAGCTTCCTCCCTGTTTCCCACGGGCTGGACCAGAATTGGCCTGAGTCTTGTCCATGGGCACAGCACTGAAAGTCTGGCTGTACCCAGGAGTGACGGACACGCAAGGGGCTTCATTCTTCAGGTTTAAAAGGAAAAAGAGAGGGGGGTGAGCTGTGGGGGTGGGTGCACATCTACAATCCCAGCCACCCGGGAGGCTGAGGCAGGAGGACAAGTTTCAGGTCAGCCTGGGCAACTTAGCAAGACCCTGTCTCAAAATAGAATAAAACAAGGGCTGGAGATGTTCAGTTCCCAGCACCCCCCCCCCCAACACACACACACACAAAGCAGAGGGGGGGGGGGCCAGGGGGGTAGAAACGTCGTACTACTCCTTTGGAAAGCTATTTGCAGAATGTACCAAAATGTACCAGGAGCCTTGAACCTGTTTGTTCCCTTTGTTTCCTGAGGCCAGTCCCGGGAGTCTAACCTGAGGAAATGCCTCCCAAGGCAGAAAAGGCTTTGAGCACAAAGATGTTCCTCACAGCATTAGTTACAGCGCTGAAAAGCCAGAGGCAGTTTTTACCCCTTGTTTGAGGAGGGGTTAGAAAGGGCATGAGCCATGGGCTGTCCTCTGGCCACATGATCACAAAGACATGGTGAGGAGACGGAGGCAAATGCTCGGTGGTGGCCTGGGGGTGAATGCCAGGAAAGAACCACAAAGAGCAGAAGAGTCCAACTACGTCTAAAAATTTCATAGGAAAAAAAAGTGCCGGGCTGGGCGCCATGGTGCAGGCCTGTAATCCCAGCAACTTGGGAGGCTGAGGCAGGAGGATGACAAGTCCCGTAACTCAGTGAGGCACTGTCTCAAAATAAAAAAATAGAAAGGGCTGGGGATGTGGCTCCGGGTTAAGCACGGGCCAATCCCTAGTGCCACTGAACAGAGAAAAAGAAAGCCTGCTTGCCCTCAGTGGAGCTGGGCTTAGCCCTCGGTACTGCTGTTTACCCAGGAAGCAGGGGCCCAGCAGGGGGCACCGGCTGTTCCCCACGGTCAGGGTCAGGGTCAGGGTCAGGGCATCTCTTCCCAGTTTCCCTTGGGGCTGGAGGGCTCCTGAGAGAAGTGCTGGGGCCGGCAGGAGCGGGAACCTGGCTCAGGTGGTCGGCCTCCCTGCCCCCACCCCGCCACATACCCACGGCGTAGATCTCGATGCTGATGGTGAAGATGGAGTGGGAGCGCGAGGAGTCCTTGTTCATCAGGGTGTAGCCCACCGAGCGGTTCTTCCAGCCCGTCTCCATGATGCGCTCGCACTGGGCCACGCTGTGCACCGTGTGCAGGGACAGCCCCTTCACGTACACACCCTTCTCCGGGTGCTCCTTCAGCTGTGGCAGGAGGAATAGGTCGGGCCAAAGCCTCCTGCCTCCGAGGTTGGGATCAGAGATCCCCAAGAAACCTGAGAGAAGGGCCAATCCAGGCAACCAGGCCCTCCTGCAGCACAGCGGGGCCAGGCAGCGCACCTGCCCTGGCTTCCTGCCTGCTGTGAGACCTCAGGCCAGTGACCTAACCCGAACCTCAGTTTTCACATCTGTAAAACGGGTATGAGATGCCTATCCCATAGGGACTATGGTAAAGATCCAGTAAATAAGGCACAGACAATGCTCAGCATGTGCCCAGTGTGTGGGAAGTGCCTGCTGAATGCAGCTGAGGTCTGGGCTGTCATTGTTAGAATAATTCCCAAGAAGTGGTTCTCAGACTGGGGGCTTCAGTTCCCTGGGGCTGATTCTGTAGTCACCCGAGGGCTCTGACTGGTCTCCAATCTGTCCATGTGGCTCCTGATTACCTCTCTGTAGTTCCTCCAGGGCCACGGGGATGTCCCCAGGCCCTTGGAGGTGGCAGGTGAAGGGCCATTTGCATCGCATCCCAGAACCCCCAAGGATCAAACCGGCCCAACCTAACTGCAATAGCAGGGACCAGGTAGCTATCTGGGAGCTCCCGGCTCGATCTGCAGGCAGCCACGCTGTTTAGCGGTGACACAGAGCTGTGAAAGGCAATATTTTTCAAGTGTGAGAGGAAACAAAACCACTCTGGCAAGAGCGGAATGAATCAGGACAACAGGTGTTTGTCTGCCAATGGCCCTACTGCTTGGAGACACTGAAGGCTCAGATGCATGGCTCCAGGCAGCTTCAAGGGTCCCCAGTGGCTGGGCCCCTGCTGTGTGTGGGCAAGCACAGGCTGGCCCAGTCTACTCAGGTGTGAAGTGCAGAAGCAGCCAGGCCCAGCTTGAAGGGCTGCATGCAATGGGTAAGCAACTGAGGCACAGAGAGGCTAAGCAACTTGTTGAAGGCTGCACAGCTATTAGAGGTGACAGAAGGCTCCAGAGACAGGGTAAAGAGAGCATCCCATAGTACTGCAGCTTGAAGTGACAAAGGGCTGACCTTGTCCTAGGCAGTGGTGGTAAGAAGGAACACAAAGGACAGAAGCAGGAGTCCCTGCAAACGGTGTGGCTGGACACCAGCCCAGGGCTCTGTGGAAGTATCTGAGGCTGCCCACCTCGGGAACTCAGAACCCACCTGGTGCACAGCGAGCCCAAGGAGGGGCTGGGCACCTGCCTTCAGGAAGCACCTATTTAGCCAGTTTCTTATTTAGTCAGACAAACTCAGGCAGGAAACCTGGTCTGTGACTTGCTGGGTGGGAAATCCGTTTGCCTGTGGCCCCAAGTCCCTCGTCTGTGCGGTGGCCATGATGAATCCTGATTCTGCAAGACTGTTCCAAGGCTGAGGAGGGAACGATCTACAACAAATGCCGCAGGTACTTAGCGAGGCTCAATGAACCAGGACGTAAAGACGACAAGGAGCTGACTCAGGCCTGAGCCACCAAGGGACATCCCTCAGGAGGGGGTCTCCCCTGTTTTAGACCCAGGAAGTCTTTCCCTCACCTGTGATGCCCCCAGGGGCGTCCTCCCTGCTACTCCTGCCCCTGCACATCCTCCCGCCCTGCTCTGGAAGACGCCAAGGGGCATCGATTGGCCAGTGCATGCCCCCTTCCTTGGTAACTGCTCAGAGCAAGGTCACCATGGCAACCGGCTGGGATGAGACAGGGAAGGAGAGAAACTCAGGAACAGGGACGTGACCAGGGTCCAGTCCCAGGTCCATGGGGAGGGGCAGGCCCTAATGCTCTGCCAGCACACAGGCGGGGAGACGCAACTTGAGCCCTGTGGGCCCGTCCCCACCACACACCAACGGGCTGGGTCCCGGGTGTTTGCAGGAGCTCGGGGAAGGGAGTCTAACACTCCCCAAATGACCTGCAGGCCCTTGCTGACCCAATGAGCTCTAATTATAAAATCAGGCCCCGTGTGAGGCCCAGGTTAAGAGCTTGTGCTGAAGTGTGGCCCCCGAGTTCAACCCCTTGCCACTCTTCTAAGGGGAGCCCTGGCTGGTCATAGGAAGGTGCACTAAGCCTCGGCTTCCTCCTCACTGTCAAGGGTGAGAACAGTCCCTCCAGCAGGAGGCTTCGGGGGACAGCCTGAGGGAGCACCTAAGGCCTGTGCCCCAGCAGCCTGGGAGGCAGCGGGCTCACCAAGCCTGAAGCCTGTGTGTGCAGCGGCAGGAAGGCGCCTCCTGGGTCCTCAGGTCTTCTAGGGCCCTGGAAGGGGAGGAGAGGCCCCGCTGCCCCAGCGCGGGCTGATGGAAGGCTGCAAACAGGTGGCCCAGCCCCTGGCCTTTTGGAGGTGCCAACAGGAGCAACACCCTGTGCTGCCTCCTCGCCCTGCTTCCCGTCTGGGGGCTGAGCTCTGACTCAGCTGTGCCAGGAGAGAGGAGAAGGCACAGAGGCTCCAGGTGGGCGGCCGGGCTCCTGCCTGGAGAGGAAGAAGCGCGGCTCCATTTGCGCAGAGCGAGCAGGAGGAGGGCTGGGGTCCTGGCCTGGATGGACTGGGAGGCGAGAGGGGCTCACTCCTGGTGCAGCATGTGGCCTGGCCCTGGCACCCACAGGGCCTTCCCAGTAAGCCTCTGTTGATAAATGAATCAACGGATGACTGTCCCTCCCTCCTTGGAACTGAAATCACTGGCTTGTTATTGGCCCACGACGGGGGTTGGTCGGATGGGCAGCAGCAGAGCCAGAGCATCGGGAAGCTGGCAGGAAGACGGCCCACCAGGGCTCTGGCTGCACAGCGGGGTCAGCATCCCCCACTGGCCTCTTTTCTCCTTGCACCAGGCAGACCCATCAGCATATAAGGAGCCTCCGACAGGAGACATAACAGTGCCTCTCACCAGGCAAAGGCCAAGGCTCTCAGACCTGAGTCCAGCCCGGCCACTCACGGGCCACCCTGTCCTGGCAGGTCTCTTGACCTCCCTGGGCTCCCCAAAGACCAGCCTGGTTCTGCCTATCTGGATAGAACCCCAAACATCTAACTCTGCTCCCCATTTGCTGTGAAGTGACATCAACCATCCTGAGTCTAGGCTTTTAGGAGACTGAAGACAATTTATGAAATTTGCACAAGGGTCACCGACTGAGCCAGCCCTAACCTTCTAAGCTGTTGCGAGTTGCTGATCTGTCCTGACGCTGCCCCCGGAGGGTTCCACTCGGCAACAGCCCATCACAGTCACCCTCCTTTCTCTCAGTCCCAACAGGAAGTCGCTCACTCTGGGCACCAGTAAGCCCTGCAGCTCATCCCGACTGCCCTCTTCAACACTCAGAGATCCTGTGCAGCCCCATCCTGAGTCCCTTTCAAAGGGAATAAGGCCTCAGAACCTGAGCTCAGCAGCAGCAAAATGACATATTTGAGACCCAGGACTTTGAATCAGACAGACCTAGGTTCAGCCTGCTGCTGCAATATTTAACTTAGACGAGTTAATGACCCTTTTTTTTCCTTTTATTCTTTTTTTTCTTTTTGTATTGGGTATTGAAACCAGGGTCACTTTGCCACTGAACTATACCCCACACGCATTTTTCTTTTTCCTTTTGAGTCAGGGCCTTGCTAAGTTGTTGAGGCTGGCCTTGAACTTGCGATTCTCCTGCCTTGGTGCCTTGTTCCTCCTGAGTCCCTGGGGTAACAGGTGTGCACCCCTGCACCTGCATTCATAACCCCTTCTAAACCTCCCTTCCACAGTGGTAAATCAGAAATGAAAATCTTCACCCAGCAGGTTACCACAGGTATTAAATGGGACCATGCTTTCTCTTTTACCATGAAGGGCCCTTAGAGATTTTCATAATTATTTTTTACAAGTAGAATCCCTTTTTCAAGGGCCTGGGGTTGTGGCTCAGTGGTAGAGCACTCACCTAACACGTGTGAGGCCCTGGGTCTGATCCTCAGCACCACATATAAATAAATAAATAAAATAAAGGTATTGTGTCCAACTACAACTAAAAATAAATATTTTTTTTTAAAAAAATCACTCTTTCAAGTAAAAATATATCACAAAACTCCATCTGTTTGAACACACAGACATGGCATTGCCCAGGATGAGACTGCCCTCGTGCGCTGGGTGGGAGGCCCATGAACCCCTCTCCTGCACCGTGGGCTTGACAGAAAACACTGAAGTCCCACAGGCTGACTGTGGTCTAGACCAGCCCCTGCACCGCAGGCTGCGCTCCCTGCACTTCTAAGGGAGGCCATGGCCTCCCCAGACTGGGTCTGTACCCACCTCCAGCTTCTGCTTGGTATCAGGCCCCAGCAGGTCACGGACATCTTCATTGTAGATCTCCAGGTAAGAGGCCCGGACCAGAAACTTGGTGTTCTCTGCACACTGTGGTGATTAGACACACAGAGACATCTGAGGCCAAAGCCTCCCTCCGGCTGCCAGGCCTGGGCCTCCACAGCCGGCAAATCACAGGAAGAGAAGTGACGCAGGTTTGCATGACAGGAGTCCCCATCCGGGCCTAGCCCTCCTATCCTTCTGGCAAACCCCCCACCTCTCCAGCTCAGGGGAGCTTCAGGCCTCACCACGTTGCAGAATTCTGTCAATAAGCCACATGGGGAAGAAAAGAAGCCTGTCCGTTACTCAGGCAGAGAAACTGTGGCCACAGGTAAGGCCTGGAGCAAGCACTGACTCTGGGCTGATCTCTGGCAGCTCTCCCAGCCCCTTCGTGTCCCTGAGTGGTGGTCAGGCTGGACAGTGAGATCATTACGCAAGGGGCTTTTCTTGGTCCGTGACAACTGCTTGATACAAAGGGAGCCATATTTGCTACAACCACCTCGGCCGTAGTGCTCCATCTCCACAGCCACGGGAAATGTCAAGTGAATGCTAAGATCCAAAAATGGCAGGAGGAAGACGTGGGACTGGAGAATTTTCTCAGCTTTAAGTTTTTCTTCCACCAGGATTTTCAGAAACCAGCGTCTGCCACCCCTGATCTGCGCCAAGTCTAGGCTGGGCTCTGACCTCATCCCACAGTCCATGGCACAGGCCAGAAACACCCTGGGGCCACCTGGGGCGCTGGCCCTGCCCTCTCCCTCTGAGAGGCCCATACCTGAACACTCTCAAACACATGCTCAAAGGCCCTGGGGATGATGCCTCTCTGGGACGGTGGGTCTGGCAGGCCCTGCATGGTGAAGGACTTTCCGCTGCCCGTCTGGCCGTAGGCAAAGATGGTGCCATTGTAGCCCTCGGTGACTCCCTGCATGGGAGGAAACCAAAACCAGGCACTCAGATGACCAGGCCCAGGTGGGCAATCAGAGACCCACAGACTCTGGAAAATTCCCTGGGTATCCCACCAATGAACCCCGGGGCGTGGGTGAGGAGTGGAGAGGCCTAAGGTACAACTCTGGTAGTTCATGGTCCAGGGGTAGGAATCTGTTCCCACGGGGGCAAGCACTTGGCTGACCCCAGGCCACAGAGGTACCGGCCAGGAGAGGGGTGCCAACAAGTGAAACAGGACATGGCAAGAAGGCAGGAGCCGCTATTCACAGGTCCCCAAGAAGACGAGGTTTCTCTTTTATGGGGTAGAAGTGAATGAATGAGCTCTTCTCCCTCGTCCAAGGAAATCGTGACTAGCGTGAGTTCCTGCAGCTTCTCAGAGAGGTGGGCTTCACGCATGGAACCCCTCCAACCTCATCAGAGTGGGGACAGGCAGGAGCCCGTGTCCTGAGGCTGGGCTTCTCAAACCCATGGGCCAGGAGAGAGAGAGAGGCATGAAGCCTCTGGGAAAACATGGAGTGGCTCCACAGTACCAATGTGACCCGAACAGGAAGAGAGCCTACATAAAAAGAGATATAATATGCATGTGCGAGTATGCACAACGATCCACTATTATGCATAATTATCATGCACCAATACAAATTTTTTTTTGTTGGTACTAGGGATTGAACCCAGGGACACTCAACCACTGAGTCACACCCCCAGTCCTCCCCAGTCCTTTTTATTTTTTAGTTTGAGAAAGAATGGCTTAGGGCCTCGATAAATTGCTGAGACTGGCTTTGAATTTGCGATCCTCCTGCCTCAGTCTTCTAAGCTGCTAGGATTACAGGGGTGCACCATCACACCATCACTTTTAAAATAAAATGTAAAAAGAAAAGAAATACAGCTGCACTGCACAGCTGCTTCGTGCACCGGGATAGCTGCTAGTTGCACTGGACACGTGCCGGGTCCAAATGAGGAAATGAATTTATTTTAACTAAAAACATTCTTTTGTGGTGCTGAGGATCAACCCCAACCTCATACATGCTGGGGAAGTGCTCTGCCACTGGATACATCTCAGCCTCTTAAAAATTTAATTAATTTAAATTTTAAAATAAAAGCAGCAGTGGCACAGGCCTGTGATCCCAGTGACGCAGGAGGGCTGCAAGTTCAAAGCCAGCCTCAGAACTTAGCAAGACCCTGTCTCAAAATAAAAAAAAATAAAATAAAAAGGGCTGAGGATGAAACTCAGTGGCACAACATCAATAGATTCGATGCCCAGTGCCAAAAAACAAAATTAAAACAACAAAGACAGAAGCCATACAAAATATTCTCCATTAAACACAACTTTATTTTTTGTTTCATTTTGTTGATTGAAACTGAGATGTGCCAAAAGTGTAAAATACATACCAGATTTCAAAGATTTAGTATGAAGGAAAAATATAAAATATCTCATTAATATTCTTAAGATAACATTTGTTATTGTGCTTTTTCTTAAAATGGTATTTTTTATATTGGGTTCACTATATATATATATTTTTTTTCTGGTGCCAGGGATTGAACCCAGGGGTGCTTAACCACTGAGCCACATCCCCAGACTTTTTATTTTTTCATTTTGAGACAGGGTCTTGCTAGATTGTTTAGAGCCTTTGCTAAATTGCTGAAGCTGGCCTTGAATTTATGATCCCGATCCTCCTGCCTCAGCCTCCCAAGTTGCTGGGATTATAAGCGTGCGCCACTGTGCCCAGCTTGGGTTAACTATAAATTCTTTTTTAAAAAATATTTATTTTTTAGCTGTAGTTGGATACAATATCTTTAATTAATTTATTTATTTTTATGTGGTGCTGAGGATCGAACCCGGCCTTACCTGCGCTAGGTGAGCGCTCTACCGCTGAGCCACAACCCCAGCCCCACGACCCCAGCCCCAGGTTAACTATACTCTTAAAATTAGTTTTAACTGTCTCCTTTTACTTGTTAAAATGTGGCCACTAGAGCAACTTGAATTATGTATGTGGCTCACGGGATATTTGCCTTGGAAAATGCTGTCAACTGTACCATCCAGTATGGTAGCCCCAAGCCACATGTGGCCACTGAAATTTAACTTAATTAAAATTAAATGAAATTAAAATTCCTCAGTAGCATAGTCTCGTCCTGTTTGCCCCATTTGGAGGGAGGGCACAGAGCATTTTCATCATCCCAGGAAATTGCATAGGATCGTGCTCTCTGTAGAAAAAAATTTTAGGTCATTTCTAAGGCAAAACAAAGTTTTTGAAAAAGTCCCACCTAACAACTGATACCCCCAGACCCTCACAGGAAGAGCACACACGGAGCCAGTCACAAAAGCTTGCCACTCTGCATTGCCGCCCTAGTTCTGCCACGTCACCTGTGTTACTATTCACTAAAGGGTTTTGATGAAATCAGCAGTTAATGGACTGCTTCTTGCATGTGCTGTGGATGGAACTCAGGGCTTCACACATGCTCCGCAAGTGCTCTACTGCTGAGCTGCACCCCCGGCCCAGAAATGGACTCTTTTGTGTGTGCGTGTGTGGGGTACTGGGGATCGAACCCAGAGCCTTGTGCATGTAAGCAGGCACTCTGCCAACTGAGCTATATCCCTAGCCCGAGAACCTGGTGTCATCCTGAGCAATAATTCCCATGACATTGCATTGAAGATTATATATTTTTCCAACTATTGAAATTAAAATTAAAACATATCCTAAGTTGCCCCACACCCCCTTTCTGCTTCCTCCAAACGTCCCAGGGGCCAGTTCTGGGGTTTCTACCGCACTGATGTCTCAGAAAACAGGTTCACCCTCTTCAGCCTGGCCATGGCAGAAGCCTGGTATGTGGCCCCTGCATGGACCAGGGGCAAATCAGCAGAGGTGACCCTGAGGCCTTGGGTGTGAAGGGGCAAGGAAAGGTGGCAGAGCTGCAGGCTAAGAAGGGTCCCCAACCAGGCCACAGGCAGGACAGGAGGGAGGAGTACAAGGGAGGGCATCCTAAGTCAACCAGGGGCAGTGTGGAGAGGATTAGCACCCAGGAGAATTGAAAAAGTCACCCAGGGACAAAAGCTCAGGAATGGAGCCCGGATTTAAGGGGTGGGGGAGAAAAAGGGCAGAAAATGAAGGCAGAAGTGCTGGGGGCTTCGTGTGGCAGGAATGAAGGGAGGGTTCTGGACTAAAGGCTTCCCAGAGGTTGTCCTGGGGCCTAAGTCAACAGCCAGACAGCCCTTGGAGCAGGACTCAGAGCCGAGGAGGGTGTGTGATTTGCATGTATTTTGCATATTATTTGCATGCTTCTTTTAATAGAAGGCAGCAGATAGAGCATAGGAACTGGGTACTGGGATAGGACTGTCCCTAACTCTCCAGGCCCAACTCTCCAGGCCTGTTTCTTATCGGGAATGGTAACTCCAGCTCTTCCTATGAAGATCAAATGCTGCATGCTGGTCTCCACCCACAGGGCCTTCTCCTCTACCTCCCTGCCTAGTTGACTCTTCTCATTCTCAGGTCTCAGCTGAGACCTCCTTTCCCCAAGGAAGTCCTCCCCATTAGTTCCCTTTAGCTCATCACCTTGAACTGTTAACTTGGGAGCTCTTCCCCCTGACCTTGAGCTTGCTGAGGGCAGAGTCTAGGTCTCCTTTATATGCACTCCCTATGCCTAGAATAGGGGCCTTTATGGAGATGCTAGTTAGTTGGGTGAGTGAGTGAACGGGCAGAGTCTGAGGCTCTGTGGACCATCCAGAGGCAGGTGTTGGCACTGCAGAACTCAGGAGAAGAAGAGTTGGAGGGCAGCTCTGACAGGCCCATCACCTTGTCTGTGATGTTTCCCTCTCCAAGCTGGGGCTTCCTGGGGACCTGAGAGAGGCTTGCTTAGAGCAAGATTCCAGGATGAGGAGGGACCGGGAGGAGCAAGGCTAACAACCTAGAGGAGGCATGGCCAAGAGAGAATATGGTCTTCAAATCTGCCAGGGACCACTGAAAGTGTCACTGGAGCTTCAGGAAGGGCTTTGATTCAGTATGAAGAACAGTTTCCTAGAACCCACAAACCCAGGTGAAACAGGGCACTTTGGGAAGTGAACTGCATTCAGTGGACACACACAGGTGAAGGCTGGTGTCCACTTGGTGGACATTCATGGATTCGATGAAAGAGGAGGGCTGGATCAGATGATCTCTCAGGTCCCTTCCAGCCTGGGAATCCAGGCCAGCAGAGGATAACCTGGCTATCCCTAGAGTCCAGGAGCATCCCCTAGGGGAACTTTCCCTCATCCTCTGGTGACAAGGACCCAGGAGCTCTGGGCTTCAGGACGCATCAACCCTCTCCAGGGTTTTAACTGGTTCCTGGCAAAAGAGATGGGAGCAGTCAAAGGGAGTGCTCTTAGGATGTTAGGGGGCCTGCTGGCCAAAAGACAAAGTGGCCATGCCAAATCTGTTTTGGAAGCACTGGGTTAAGTAAGCTGAAGTGTCTCCACAGCACGACTTCCCAGAACCTCAGCTATTCCACCAAGCCCCACAGCTTTGAGCGATGGAGGGCGCATACAGCATCACCCCCACTGTTCCTTTTTTTATGGAACAGCCCATGACATGTCACTGAATCAACAATTCACTGAGTGGTAGGGAGATGACAGTGGAAAAAAAGGAACCCTTGGCCCGGAGACAGGAGGTGTCTGTCATTCCCAACCCATCTCTGCCAGAAACTCATGTGGAAGCTTGGGCAAGTCTCCTCTCTCTGGGCCTCAGTCTCCCCACGTGTGAAATGAGAGTGCCTTCCCTGTTATGGAGCACAGGTCACAACAGCGAGGGTAAAAGCCCTGTAAAGCCAGGAAGCCTCGCCCCCCTTTGCCTGAAATACTGAGGCAGAGGAGACCTGTTAGGGTTTCCTCCAGGACAAGCCTGACCTGCAGCCTTCTCAGAAGCAGGGCCCATTGAGACCCTTCCATGCTACTACTAGGTGCTGACCCAGGGGAGGATCAGGGTGCCAGGGAGAGAGGTTCAAAGGGGAACAAGTGTAGGCCATGGCTTGGGCTGGAGGTTGAGGGGAGACCGGAGGCTCTTGTGATTCAAGGAGGCTGGGGAAGGGGCTGGAGTTTTCAGGGTCCCTGAAGGTCTGGGATGATGGTGGACGGCAGATGGGTCCTGGGAGTTGGAGTTCTTCAGGAAAGGGTCTGGAAAGGACGGGGTCCAGACCAGCTTTGGCGCTGGGTTCAGTGGAGACCTGGACGGCCATTGTAGGTAGGCAGGTTCCAGCTGTCTCTGGCCTGGACAAAGTCTTCAGACCAACCTGCTGCTAGCCAC
Source organism: Marmota monax (assembly GCF_021218885.2). Lineage (NCBI taxonomy): Eukaryota > Metazoa > Chordata > Mammalia > Rodentia > Sciuridae > Marmota > Marmota monax. The sequence goes on along the minus strand of NW_026694432.1, from coordinate 25,142,480 downwards.
CTGCTTCCCCCTCCTAAGGGCCTTCTTGCCCGGCTGGGGGCAGGGCCCTGGGGCCCTCTGACCCTTCAGGCCCCTCGGGTCTGGAAGGCGGCCTGTGGGGCGCCCTCACCTCCACCAGCGGGTAGGCGATCTCGTTGTAGATCTGCTCGGTGACGTGGTCCATGTAGTAGGCGCCGTCGAAGGTGAACTGCTTGGGGGGCTCGTCGGCGGCGCCCGGGTTCTGGATGAAGCACTGGCCGCGCGCGCAGTCCACCGTCACCACGGCCTGGCAGTTCAGCTCCCGCTCGCGCTGGTTCATGGGCCGGCAGCGCACCACCACCTTCACCGACTCGGAGGCCATGGCCCCGCGGCCAGGACCTGCCGGGCGCGGCGCGACGGGGACGCCGGGGTCCCGGCTGCCGGCGGCGAGGGGCGGGGCCTGGCGGCGGGGGAGGGGCCGCGGCGGGGGGCTGGGAGGGCCCGCGGGGCTCCCCGGGAGGAGGGGGAGAGGGGCCGCGGGGGAGTCGCAGGACCCGAGCCGAGGCCGCCGCCGCCTCCCGCGCCCGGGCTCGCCCGTCCCTGAGGCCGGGCCCGGGCGGGGGACGTGGGAGATCCGCGTTGCGGGTTCAGCCGCAGGACCCGGGCCCGGAGCCGCCCTAGCCGCCTGCTCGCGCGCGCGCCTTCACGGCGTTCGTCGTTGCCGGGCAACCCCGTGACGTCACAGGGCGGCCCGCAACCCCGGCGCGTTCTCCGGGCCGCAGAGCCGGGCCGCGGAGCGGTACCGGGCCGAGAGGCGTCCAGCCCGAGCCGGAAGGGGTCAGTGAGACCTGTCTCACCTCGGGGCGAGAGCTCTCGGGAGCGAGGCCTCATGCGGGGTCAGCGACCGAGGAGTCCTCTGTCCTCACCTGCGTGTGGACCCGGGGGAAGGCCGCCCAGAGCCCGCAGCTTTCACAGCGCGAGCCTCCTCTGATGCCACCCTGTTCTTTCTTAAACTCAAGATTTTAAAACAAACAAAAACTTGAGCCAAAGTCTTTTGGCTGAGAAGACCACCTGGCCCTACCAGACTGGCTCTGCGCAACTTCCCCCGGCACAGAACCAGTGCCAGGTGTTGGGGGGACAGCCCTCCAGCAGGCCGGAGTCTGGCAGGGGAGACTGACACTGAAAACAAACCCCTCACAAAATCCCATCAGTGAAAGCAATTACAAACTAAAGAACCAGTTGGTGGGACAACTAACAGGGATCCTCTGGGGATGCCTCTCAAAGGTAGAGCACTGGTCTGGCAGCTAAAAGCCCCAGCTCAGCAGGAAGGGGGGGGGTACTTAAGTCTAGGAAGTCGGGTCAGGTATCCTGAGACTGACTGGAGCAAAAACATGACAGTTGAGGAGCTGAATCAAGCAAAGGGAAGGGGGTCAGTGAGACCCGTCTGGGCTGTGCAAAGGTCCTATGGCAAGCTGCTGGAGCACAAGGTGCTAAATCTTTTCCCTTAAGGGGTTTAACGCAGAAGGATATGATTTGGTTAAACCCACCTACCTATGGTCCTTCCGGACATTCTGAGCCCTTGAGGACAAAACCTCTATCTGGCGTCCCACCCTGCACCAGCAGACTGTATGGCAAAAACAAAACAGGTGAGGTAGATGAAGACCGTGCCTCCTAAAGAAAAGTCTGCACTAGACCGTCTGAAGAAATGAGTTTTATTTGTTTCAAAGTCCACACAGTAAGGAAAGCTGGGCTCTCCAGTGGCACTGGTAGGAACAAGGACAAAAAATGTGGTCTCTAATCAAGACACGGGGAGCCCGCAGGCGTGGCCCAAAAATCTTTTTTAACATGTCACCAATAAAGGCCATTTGAAGAATGTCAAAGAGCTTGGGGAAGGCCTGTCCCTTCAGTGTGCTGAACACCTCCCCTCCCCGCAATCTCTTGTCCACACAGGTAATTGATACAAAAAAACCCAGCCCTCCCAGAGATGAGCCATGCCCAAGTCTGGGCCTATCACTGGTTCCCTTAAGTGCACATCTATGATGCTCCTGTCCTAGGCCCAAGGCATCACTAAACCCCTCTCCGAGCTGGGGCCTCCCACAGCCGGCCAGTGCTCTGCAGGGGCAGTGGGTGGGTTTCGGGGGTGGCTGTGGAGTCCCAGCTTCCCACCTCCATTCAGATAAAGTCAGGCACGTTTCCAATGACAAGTCCCTGAGGACATGTCCCCTCTATCCCCTGAAATGGACACCTTACTTGACAAGGTCCCTGGCCAGATCATGTCTGGTGACGGGCTGGATGCAGACACTGCAGGCCTGACCCTCCAAGAGGCCACCTTCTCCCTCCCGGGGTTGCCTCCCTTCTTTCTATCCTGCTGGTGCTGCCTTCTCCCTCAGGGAGTCAGAAATACATTACCTCCAAGGCACTGAACAGGCACATGCCACCCCCAGATGGGAAGAAGGTGGTCCCCTGACGCATGACTGGGCCTCTGCCTCAGGATAGAAGTTCATCCAAAATGAACTTGTCCCATCACTTAATCAGGCAGATTCACATTTGTCAGTGAGCTTACTGATGAGGGGGATCCCTGGACTCATCAGTCACACTAGATGGTTCCTGCATCTCCCATAGCCAGCTGAGGCCAGGCCTCCTCTAGCAGGGCTCACATTACTTCTACCTGTGGATGGTTCTGCTCTGCCCATCCCCAGTGGGACTAGCCTGGTAAGTGGGACAGCCCCTGATGGCTGTGGTCAGCCCTGCATTAAAGGAAATGCCAGCATCAGGTGGCTTCCCAAGGCAGTCCCCAAACTGACTGCAGTCTGCAGCTAACTGCTAGATGCACCCTGGCCCTGGCAGCCAAATGGCTAGCGGAGCTGGTGCACTGACACTCCCTCTGTGTCTGGTTCCTGTTGGGAGCTCTCCAGAGACCTGGTCTCTTTAGGAAAGGCTGCACCTCTGCTGGTGAGCAAGCCTCCTAACCCTTGGATAGCTCTGTGCGAGGAGCAGAGTGGAAGCCAGGACAAGTCCCAAAGCCATTCAGAAGATATGGAACCCCTGTAGCTCTGCCTGGAACCTTGGAGGACTACGTGTCCTATGAGAAGCCACTGAAAAATCTCCAATGTCAGGGCTCCCCTCCCACGGGCAGCAAAGCAATGGAAAACTGGTCCGGGGCAGAGACCGATGGAATGGTGGCCAGTGGGGAGCAGGGAGGGCAGAGCAGCTATGAAGGCCTGGGGGCTGGGTAAGGGAGTCCTGGAGCAGGGCCTAACCCAGGCCCTGAAGTTCAGCCTCAGACTTGGCATGGCCCAGGGGCCGGAGAGTCCGCAGGGGCCTGCCCTCAGGCCCACTGTCCTGCTCCTCGTAGGTGGGGTTCCGGCGGCCCATGTCGAGGGGACAGAAGAGGCTGCGCTCAGTCCCAGCGTGGCTCTCCACCAGGGCCTCCAGGCTGAGGAACTCTGCAGGCAGGTGCTGGGGAGGAAGGGTCTTCAGCTCCAGTTCCCTGCCCCAGGCTCACACCAGTGCCCTGCCCCCCAAGTGCCCATTTTAGAGAGCAAGAAATGAGAGCTCAGAGTTATGATGTCATGGCAGGGCCAGACACTACACTTCCTCTCTCTTCCCAACCTGGGAAGGACTGAGGCATTCACCTTGGAAGTATGAGCACACGTGTGAAAAGCCTCACTACCCCATCCCAGAGGCTGTGTGAGTTCAGGCAAGTCCCTGTCTTCTCTGAGTCAGTGTCCTCCTCTGTTAAAGATGGGCTATGGTGTGGGAAAGCAAGGCAGGCAGACGAAGGGGGTGGAAAGTGGGATTAGGGTGGGGCCAGAGAAAGTCAAACAGGATGTGAGGTAGACTCAGGAAGTCACCAATTAGGAAAAGGTGGGGGCATCATGGCAAAAGGCAGAGCCAGAGATGGGACAGGGCAGGGACAGAGGCTTCCTTCTTACCTCTAGACAGTAGCGGCCCAGATGGTTCCGGAAGACCTGGTGGGGCACCACCCCGCATTGTGTCCTCACAGACAGGCACCACTGGCCATTGGTGCCTGGCTCAGGCCACAACAGGAAGGCTCCTAGCACGTCTCTCCGTAGCAGGGCCAGTGCACAGGGCCTGGGGTGCAGAGGCAAGAGGCTGAAGTTAGAGCCCTGCTCTGGTCTCAGCCCCAGGCTGCTGCTTTGGGGAGGGACAGAACCCCAACAGCATGGAGGCAGCCTGGGAAGTAATAAATGCCTTCCACATGCAGCGCCTGGCTGGGCTGCGTGGTGCAGGCCTATGATCCCAGCTACTCGGGAGGCTGAGGCAGAAGGATCAGAAGATTGAGGCCAGTCTCAGCAACCAAGTGAAACCCTGTTCCCCAAAAAGAGAGGTGAAGTCTGGGGATGTCACTCAGTGGCAAAGCGTCCCCAGTCCGGGCCCAGAGCTGCTATTCAATGAGAAGGAGCTCTCAGGAGCTCAAAGATTCCCCAGGGGTCCTCTGAGACCCCATCAGGAGAGAGGTTTAAAGAGGCTGGCCTGTGACAGGCCTGAAGTCACCAAAGCCAGGTCATTCTGCCCCCACACAGGGCTGCACGCATGTCATGGTCCTGCAGGGGCCCCCTGCCAGGTCTCTGCCCAACCCAAGGAACTGGACACTAGGCCAGGCCGGTTCCCTCCTACCTGGAGATGCCAGCAAAGGCCCAGATGTTCTCTGTCAGGCTGCCCTCACTCTCCACCAGGCACGAGGGACCACCAGGAGTGCGGGGCCATGCCTCCCATGCAGCAGGAACTATGGAGACCACCCAGGGGTCAAAGGGAGAGTGGCCAGATCCCTCCATGTCCGCCGGCCTGCCCAGCCACTACAGGTCCTCTCCCCATCATCTGTGTCCAAACCAAGCCTCCCTCCCCGACCAACAGGTGCACACCCAGCCCCCTGCAGACACCACAGTCCCACTCACACCCACTCCCCAGTTAAAGTTCACACCACCCACGCAAGCCCAGAGGCACACACACACCCAGGGACCCACATGCACACGCATTCATACACAGGCCTCCATGGGGTACAGCCACAGCCTCGCACGCACTGGCCTCTGCCGGCCCTGGGGCACAGAGACAGGGGCACTCCCACAACTCACAGGCCTCCCGAGCCGACAGCTGCAGCTGTGTCTCATAGGTGCAGGCTCGGTAGGCCCCGGAGCGGATCACCTTGCTGCGAATGGCCTTCTTGCGCACCAGCGTGGGCGAGCAGTAGGGATTCCCCAGGCGGGCATGGCGGGCACCCCCACGGCCTTCGGACTCTGGCAGCTCCTTCTAGGGCACCAAGAGGGGCCCATGGGCAGACAGACTCAGGCCCAGCCATGCCAGGTCAGGCAAAGCACAGCTTGTCCAACACAACCCCCCAGCCCTTGCCCAGCTCCCTTGCCCGAACCCGCAACCCCTGGGCTGGGGGCTGCATACCCCACCGCCACCCACTGGCCCCTCAGCAGGCAGCCGCCGAAAGGAGACGAGAGCATGGACGTTCTGTGAGAGCTGATCACGGCCGAAGGGCTCCCGCACCATAGCAGGGGGGCCCCCAGGGCTGGAGAGTGGCTTCAGGGACACGTCCCCTGCAGGCCCCGGGCAGGGCTCAGGCCGCGCCCTCTCCTCCGGGTGCTGAAGGAGGTAAGCAAGCTGGAAGGAGCGGCAGAGCAGCAGGTGCAGGATCTGGACCTGAGGAGGGGGAGGGGCTCAGCTGGGAGAAGCCCCCTGGGGTGCACCTCGGCAGGAGCCACCCACAGTCCGGGGCTAGGGAGCCCCTTGCCCCTCGCTGTTCTTCCTGGGAAAACTCCTCCTAATCCCTTAGAACCTCACCACCAAGCAGCCTCCCTACCAAGGGCCCTATTCCTTTAACAAATATGGACACTTACCTTGGCAAGGTGTCACTCATGCTGGGAGCAGGGGAGATGACGGTGGGCTACATGCACCTCCCCAAGGCTTACCATCCCTCCCCATAACTGCCCCAGCCCCTCTCAGAGCAATGAGCAGGGCCTGGGTTTTGATTTAAGCCAGCAGCTCCCGTGACCCAGGGCAGGACAGGGCGCTCTGTGTGCCTCAGTTTCCTCATCCCCGCCTCCTGCGCTCCTCAGAGGAGCTAGAGAAGTGAGCTCCACACATCCCACCCACACTCATGCCAGCCAGACCCAGCAAGCTGGCACCGTGAGCTTCAGCTACATGTCACCCCACTACTCAGCACAGGGCTTGACATTCAGCGGTAACAGCGAAGCCTTGATGATGGACCCAAACCCAGCCTCTACTGGCCAAACTGGCTGTCACGGCTCTGTCACACTACGGCCACGCTGGCTTTGACTTCCCAGACCTCCTGCCTAGTGCTCACCCTACCACCCGCCCAGGGCCATGCACTGGGACAGTGAGACCCGGACCAAGGCGCTGCTTTCAAAAAATTCAAATGTCTCTAATTACTGACAGACGGCAGCTGGAGTGTGGTCCTGCCGCAGGACTCCACAGGAGGAGCCATGCAGAGGGGTGGAGGTGGGCAGAGCCCTAAAGGTGAGTGGGGTGAGAAAGGAGGGGCCAGCCTTCCCGGCAAGGAGGACGGCAGGAGCAAAGGCCTGGCAAGACCGCCCGTCTCCAAGAGCAAGGCCCCTGACTGGCCTTAGAGGGTCTTCAGTGGGCAGAGCCAAAGCAGGAGCTAGTGTGGTAAGGTTGGAAGGCTCCCTGGAGGGAAGCCAATCCCCAAAGGCCTTTGTCCCTGAAACCTGCCCTGGTGCTCAGCACAACCCACTCAAGCCTCAGTGGTGTCCCTGCCCCAGCCCGGGGCCCCAGATACCTCTCCAGGCTGGCTGCCCACAAAAAGGTGGCAGAAGAGCTTGCTGGCGGGGCTGCGTGGGTTCCGGGCGATGAAGGAAAACTGGCAATTGGCAGGACACCAGGTGGAATAGAGGATGCGTCTCAGGGCATGGGCCATCAGGAGCACCTGGACAGGCAGACCAGGTGCCGGGCCTCATGAGACCCCACCTGGGCAGCAGTGGCCAGTCCTTGGGCCCCACACACCACCTACCCTCAGCCTGCACGCCTAGGACAGGGCCACCTGCTCCTGGGGTACGGGCCTTCACTCCTTGCAGGCCCACCCCATAGCGCCCTCACGTGGTATTGGGCTTGTCCCAGTTGCAGACCCGTAGGTTGGGATCATCACCCCTATTTTATGGAACCCAGAGGCAGAGCAGTGATCTCCTGCCATGGTGTGGTGACCAGCCCTGGGTTGCATGTCTGGGTCACCTGGCCATGTGACAGTGAATGAACCCTGGCTCTGCCACTGGTTCTCCGTTTAAGTGCAGTCCTCTGAGCATCTCCTGCTGAGACGTGTGTCACGTGGGTAGAACCCTAGGACCTCTCTGATGGGCTGCTGATAGGTATAGGGAAGCCCATGCAAGCGACACAGGACCTAACTTCAGGAGCCTGCAACACCTGGCTCTGGGACTCCATGCTCACCACGACCTTAGGTGAGAGGGACTGCAGTTGTGAGGTATGGTTCTGGGGCACAGGCACCCAAGCAGGGGTTCCTGCCAGCTCCAGCTGAGATAGGCCCCTTCTGCAGCCACAGGAGGGTGTCCACAGCCAATACCAGGCATGGTACCTACCAAAACCTCGTGGGATAATGTCCCTGCTTTGGGCCAAAAGGTGGCCCCCAAAGAAGATTTTGGAGGGCCAGGGATGAGAAACTTGCCAGAGCTTGACCCTGGGGATAGGCCCTTGAAGAAAGAATGTCCAGCTGGACGCGGTGTCGCACACCTGTAATTCCAGTGGTGTGGGAGGCTGAGGCAGGAGGACTGCAATTCAAGGCCAGCCTCAGCAATTCAGCCAAGCCCTAAATGACTTAGTGAGATCCTATTGCAAAATTAAAAAAAAAAAAAGGCTGGGGATGTGGCTTAGTAGTTAAGTACCCCTGGGTCCAATCCCGAAAACCAAAACCAAAAAAGAAAGAGTGCTCAAAGGCAGAGCAAAGGGGAACACAAGGGGAACTCTCCAGGGCTGAGCTGAGGCCACGGCAGGTGGTAGCAAGCTTGTCCTGAGAGAGGAGACACCTGTCCCGGTTGAGTTCTCACCTGACCCTCTTGAGCTCCTACCTCTCCTTCCCCGCTGTAGACCTTGAGGCCCTGAAGGCTGAACTTCAGGATGACAGCGCGGCGACGGGGACAATCCTGGGTGGAAGAGTGTTGGTGGGAGAAGCTGTCACCTCCCAGGCTTGGCCCTGCTCAGTCACATCCACCAAGGCCTGCTCAGCCCATCCACCCTGTCTGCCAGGTGACAAAGCTCCAGGCGACGGATGCCCCAGAAGGGAGAGAAGTGGGGATACAGAACACCCCCAGGCAGGCCACAGGTAGTCACCTCACGACCACCTCCCTGTCTACTGGCTGTGGCCTCGAGCTGCAGGGCCAGGGGAAGGAACTCACTGGGCATGAGGGACAGAGCTTTGGGAGTCTGGCTGTGGGTAGCCACTGGGCCACCTCTCAAGTCCCTTTCATCCTGCCCCTCTGTGGGCCTCACATGCCCACTTTATGACTGGGGAGGAGCTGGATCTAGTCTCAGGGTTTGTTCCCAGTCTGACATCCCAAGACTGTGATCCTTACTGGGGAGGTGCCTCCTTGTCCCCATCCCCCTCACCTTCAGGGCCCACAGCCATTGCTGCACCAGCCACACGCTGTCCTGGGTGTCCAGGTCATCCACAGGGAAGGAGCCCACATACTGTTTGGTGAGGGGGCAGGAGGAGGCAAGGCAGGGGAGTCAGGCCCACAGCTCCTGACCCCATCCTCCAAGGTCTCCCTCCCTTGGCCCACTGCTCTGCTAGGCAAGCCGTGGGCAGTGACAGAGACCCAGGCTCTGCTGCTTTCCCATTCAAGCCCTGCGAGGGCCCAACTCCCCGTGTGTGTGCGCACACATCGCAAAGCCTGGGTCAGGGAGGGAGACGGGAAAGCAGGTCCTTGATCCCAAGCTCCTCCCCACCCCCAGGGCCTGTCCCCAAAGACTTCCCACCAGGGCACACCTGGAGGGAGCAGCCCACCCACCTGGGCAAACTTGGTGATGCACCTGGGCCGGTAAGGGGCAGGCCCGCAGTCGGAGGCCCTCCGACCCCCTGCCCCAGCCCTCTGCATGGCCCCCAGGATGCCCAGCTTCAAGCTTCACGGAGACAAGGCTGCAAAGGGCAGGGGAGAAAGTTGGTTTCCAAGCAGGTAAGGCAAGTGCCCCCAACAGAGGCCCCGAGTTCACCCTCCGGTCATTTATTCCACACATCCTCCCTGAGTTCTTGCTATGTGCTGACAGTGTCCTGGGCCCCGGGAACAGAGCCCTGAAAAGAATGACGAAACCTGCCTGCCTTCATGGCGCCCACGTTCTCATGGAGAGAAAGACATTCAAATAGCTTTGTGGCCCGCTCACAAGTTGCATGGCCAGAGCTGAAGAGGCTGGGGACCTGCTTCACAAGTCATGGCTCATTTGGCCCAGCCTGATGCCAGCTCCTTCCCAAAGCACCTGGCCACATTGAGATCACAAACCCAGAACCCAATCAGGCCACGCACTCAAGCTGAATCAGGACGTGGAGAAGGTTGGCAATCATCCAGGGGGCTGCGGCACATCACCCTCTTCCCATCCCAGGTTCTGGTCTTTCCTTGGGCTCACGGCCCAGATCCACTAGTGGGCAACAAAGTAACTTCCCTTACCAGACTGCTCAAGGGATAGTACCAGTTTCCTATTAGAGCTCAGAATCCCAGCTGGTGCTCTACAACTGTGGCATCAATGCCTCCGCGTTCCAGTGGTTGCAAGAAAGAGCAGCCAAATGCCTCTGCCAAGGCCTCCCAAGGCTTCAGCTCTGTCCAGAGTTTCCTGAGGCCAACTTGGAACCTCCATCTGCCCCCATTCTGGCCAGTTCTCTCACTAGCCGACTTGTAACCACTGACTTGGTCAGACAGCTCCTGATCCAAATCTAGCGTGACTTCGGGAAAGCTGCCTCACCTCCTGAACCTCCATTTTCTCATCCACAAACCTGGGATAAGGAGAGGTACCCATGAGAGCTCAGTGCTGGGCAGGTACCAAGCACAGATCCAGCCAGGCTTGGAGCTGATGCTCAACAACGTGGTCACAGGGGATAGGAACACCAAAAACTGCTGTTCGGGAGGAAGCTTAAGAAGACTATAGGGTCTGGTAACTTTTAGTTGCCTCCTTGACTGGGCCACACTGACAGCAGACCCTGGGGTCTGTGAGAGCAAGACAGAGGCCAGCCTGGAGCTGTGACTCCCACCAGGAGACAAGAGAAGTCAGACAGGACCTGGGCAGGGAGGGGCATATCCTAGGTGTGCTGCAACCCAGCTTTGCAAGTGCCTGGAGAAGGAGGGTTTGGGTGCTGCCGGACAGAAGCTCTGTGCCAAGAGCCCAGGTTCCTGCCTATGACCTTCAGCTCCAGGCTCAGGCTAGTATGCAGAAGCCAACAGCCATCTACCACTTTCAATGAGCAGCCAGCACAGGAAGAGATGGAAAATAAAGGCTTCGTTGTGCCTTTGAAGCCTCCCAGGTCTCCCCATACCACCCCCCTCCTGCTTCGCTGGGCTGTCACACCCTTTGCTTTCTGATCCATCATGTCCTTTTTCACATCATGTCCTTTCTCTACTGTACTTTTGATGTTTAAATAAAGCAAAGTTAGATGTGCAACTGGCTCTAAAGCCACGTGACGACTGTTCCAGGTAAGGAGGGGGGCCACTCTTTAACTTCATAATCACATCACGGGGCTGGACCACAAAATAAGCATGGGAGGGGGCAGTGGATAGAGAGGCCACAGCTACAGAAGTGGGAACAGAGCAGATGAGAAGACAAACAAAAGCAAGAGACAAAGGAGAGCTTTGGGAGGGAGCAATCAAGCACACACTTCACACCTTGCCCCTGCCACCTGGTGGTCCCTCTGGCACTAAGCATGAGAAGAAAGAGCCACAAGGGTTACCACACTCACACGCAGAGACAGCTAGCTCTGTCTAGGGCTGCAAACAGCCTCCTCCCTCCAGATCCAGAGCCGCAGTTTTCAGTGTTCCCAGTGTCCCCCAGTGACAGGGGTGGGGAGGTCAGGTCACAGGCTCTCTACTGCCCATCCCATCCACCATTAGTCCCATCCTTACCTGTCCCTCTGGTCCTCAGCTTCCTTGGAAACAGTTTCTCCCTTTCTCACCTCCTTCCCTAGCCTCAGGGCATTTCATCTGGAGTTGGGGGGTTCCCAGAGGACCAGGGTGGGCACCAGTCTCATCCTAACCCTGGAAATGGACCTGTTCACCCATTTCAGGTACAAACACCCACTTCTCTTTGAACCAGAGTTAAGTTTTACACAGGCGCCTGATAAAGAGACATTTGGAATGAGTGTGGGGCTCTCCTCTTGCTCTTCTGAGGTGGCCCTGCTTAGAACTGGACAGGGAACTGGACAGGTTGACCTGCTTCGTCGTCAAGCACTGGGTGCTCTGAGCTCAGCCGACGGTGGTCCAGGAAGTCAGTCACTTGCCCAAGGTCATATAGCACAAAAAGGGACACTGGGAAGCAAAACCAGGACACTGTCCCTAGGCCACGGTACCCTTCTATTGACTCCCCTCATCCACATAAATAGGGTGTCCACCCTTGCAGTTTAGTGGGTCCCAATCTGCCCAGCAGGTGAGTCAAGGAAGCAGTCACAGGGGCAGGGGAATTTCTTAGGTGCTGGAGACAAATATGACCAACAGAATGGCTGCTGCCCCTCTGGCTATGTGCCAGATGGCCTGAGTTTGCCCCAACGACTCCAATCTCCTGCCTGGTTCCCACTGCTCCAACACACCCCCTGATGCCAGCGCCACTTGCCCTGGACTGTGCTGCAACCACTGAAATGGTTTGAGGTCCAACAGGGTCAGCTGATGTGACCTTATCAAGTCCCTTAGCCTCTCAACTTCCAGTTCCCCAGCTGTGAAGTGAGAATCATTATAGGGGCCCCCTCCTGGGGCTGTTCATTGACCTATTCCTCCTGAGAACATTTCCAAGCATCAACCATGTGGTGGACAGAAGTCCCAGGCCTCACAAAGCACCAAGTTGGGGTGAAGGGACGACATTCAGTGAGGGATCAAATAATTTGAAGAAAAACATTCAGTGGCGCAAAGAGGAGAAGATGTTATTTAATACGGCGCGGTCGAGGACGGCCTCCCTCAACAGAAGACATCTGAGAGGAAAGTGCTGCCCGTGGGGGCTCGGGGCTAGCCCCCTGGAGGAGCAGAGCGCTCCGCAGCGTAGGCTGTGACCTCAGGTTGCTGTTGTCGCTCCCACGGAGCAAGGCCAGCCTTTCGGCCCACAGCCCACAGGCGGGGTAGAAAAAGTCCTCGGGCCAAGGAGCCGGAGGAGACACGGTGGAGGTGACGGAAACGGGTGACGGACGGAGGCGCCGGGTGCTCCTCGCTCTCAGAGACCCTCCGCACCTCTGCGCCCCGGACCCACCCCCGCCCCCCAGCTCCCGGCGCTCACTCACTGTGGCCGCAGCTTCTCGAGTTCCGAGTCCCTGCAGCTGCGTCCCGCGGTCCCCTCCGCTTAGCCCTGCGCGTCTCTGAAGCGCGGAGTCCCGGGCCCGCCCCGCCCCTGCCACCTCCGCGCCGCGCGCCCCCCCACGTGGCCGCGGGAACGGACCCCCAGCATCACCTGGCGGCGGCACCGGCCTCGCCCACCAATCGGGGCCCGCGATGCCGCTCCGCTCCATCGCGCGGACCAATCAGAAGCCGCGAGGGTCCCTGGCCCCGCCCACGTCGACTCGCGCTGGGGCGCTCCGCCTTAAAGGGCCGGGGGATGGGGGCGCTGTCCCTGCTCGCCGAGGGCGCCTCTGTCTGGGCTAGGGTTGTCATCCAGATGGCGACTCTCCAGTGCCTCAACCGAAAAGCCGTCCCTGACCCGGGCCAGTCTTCACTCACTGCACAGAGTCCTTCGGCGCTGGACAGAGCCGGCTCTCAGTAGGCGTTTTGTGATGGTGGTTTTGACCCGGCCTTCCTGGGCAGCTGGACCAGTCTCACCTTCCCTCTGCCCCAAGACGGCCGGGGGCAGGGGTGTCGGGCATCCTCTTCCCGGCTGGCCGTTCTCATAAGAGGATTGACTGAACCTGTCCTTTGAGTTACAGGGAAATCCACTTTAGATGAGGAAAATGGGAAAGCGAATCCAGCCAGTGTCAGCCACAGCGCTGAGCGGGAGAGCGTTTTTGTTTGCATCAGGCCAGGCTCCCTGTAGGTGCCAAAAATTAAAGAGAAAATTCGAGTCAGCCAAGCCTTTGGGGCGTATTAAACCTGAAATCTGCAGAAAACGCCGTAAACTGTCCATGTGCCACACCACGGAAAAGCCAGGACACAAGTGTCCAAAGCCTGCGTGCCCGGGCAGAGGCAGAGGCATCCCGTAAGAGAGGCTAATTTGGGAAATTGGATCTGGGTCTAGGGACCTCGGGGTCCGGGCAGGTTTGAGCCACTTAGGCCATACTAGGCATTCCCCTTGTCTCCTTGGGCACCTGGAAACCCTGCCAGAGGCCGCAGTGAGATGTAATTGTCCTGGCATGTTCCACATCTAGGCACTTCCTTTTACTAGAAGTGGGGTCTTAGGCAAACACCTTAATCACTTTGATCCTCAGGGGCCTCATCTGTAAAGTGGTGTCACCACCCTGACTCACAGCCATGTAAGGATTCAGAGGAGTTAATGGGGGCAAAAAGCTGGCACAGCACTGATGCATGGTAAGTGAAGCGCTCAGCAAACACTAGCTGATATTAGGCTTTGCTTTTATTCTTGAGTCTCTTTTGTATGTGACTGAACAGCAAGGGTTTACTGAATCCATGTGTCAAGTGGCCTCACCACTGCCAGCCTCCAGCCCAGGACCTAGAAGGAACAAGGTTTGTTTGTAGGTTGGTCTTGCTCTCAGAAAATCCAATTTATGAAACTCAGAAACTCAGAAGTTAAAGGGACAATTCCTTTTACCTCTTTAAAAAAAAACAAACTCACCTCTACAACTCTTTTTTTAAAAGCATTTAAAATTTAAGAGGTCACACTAATTACTAAATCCATTGTCCCTCTTTTGAGACTATGTAGAGAAAGCAAAACAAGGAACTGTTATTAAATACCAACACCAACAAGTTTCTGATACATATAATTTACTCAGATACAAGCAATTCTAAAAACAATGACTGGAATTTGTTTCAGGTCAAAGTGACAAAATCCAAAGAATTAAATTCAGATGATGAAGAGCTAAACCCAGAGGGAGAATTTTGCCTTTTAAGTCTTTTTTTCAGAAGGAGTGGCAGGAACTGTGCTAGGTCCCAGTGACACAAATTTACAACAGAACATAAAATACCACAAAAGTCCTATGTGGAAAAATAAATGCAGCCGGGTGCAGTGGTGCATGCCTGTAATCCCAGCGGCTCACAAGGCTGAGACAGGAGGATTGCGAATTCAAAGCCAGCCTCAGCAATTGACCAAGGCACTAAGCAGCTCAGTGAGATCCTGTCTCTAATAAAACACAAAACAGGGCTGGGGATGTGGCTCAGTGGTTGAGTGTCCCTGAGTTCAATCCCTGGTACCCTCTCCCAAGTAAAAGTACATTAGAGGTATAAGCTCAAAGGTTTATGTTGAAGTTGAACTCAGTGATGTCAGTCATCTGTCTCCTGGGCAAGCCAACCTAGTTCCGCCCAGGCCAGGCATATGTATCTAAATCTGCCATTCATGGCAGGACGGCTCTCAGGAGCCACTGCTTCAACCATTGGATTAATGACTCACCTTGTGCAGGAAGCCCAAAGGAGTTTCCCATATTAAGCAGGGAAGGGAATGACAAAAAAAGGGAAGATGGGGTGGGGTAAGAGTCATGATTGCTGAACACGTTAGCACACACGCCATGTCATGGTATTTCCTGATGAGTCAACGACAATTACTAAACCTCACAGGTGTGAGCTTGCTATCATAATCTTTGTTTTTCTCTCAAATCCCGGACTCTGGCACTGGAATTGCCAGCTGACGAATGTGAGTGGGAAGCAGCAGCACATCAGTGAGAAGCTGATCTCCAACAATAGGACTGGGAACTGGAGCCAAGAGAGTGCGTTCGCAGCGGGCCTGGGCCCAGCAGCAGCTCCTGCTCATCCACTGTGCACAGCACACGCTACTGCCTCCATCCCCCTGGTAACTCCCTCTCCTGATGATAGTAACTTTCCCCTTGAGCACAGCCATTCTGTTCTCCTAGGAGCATCCTGATGGCTATCTCTGCAACTTACCCACAACACTGTCCCCCTAAAATAGGTGATGCAGATCACTGGTGTTTTAAATTAGGGGTTGAATGGTGTCCCTTCTCCCCCAAATCCATACATTGAAGTCCTAACCTCCAATATCTTGAAATTTAACCACAGAGGTTTTTAAAGAACTAAATTAGGGCTGGGGTGTGGCTCAGTGGTAGAGTGCTTGCCTTCCACGCAGGAGGCACTAGGTTTGAGCCTCAGCACCACATAAATGTAAAATAAAAATATTGTGTCCACCTAAAATTTTTTTTTAAAGTGATTAAATTAAATGAGGTCATCAGTGTGGGTCTGAATTTCATATTATTGGTGTCCTTATAAGAGGAAATTTGGACATTAACCGGCACAGAGGGAAGGCAATGTGACGATGGGAGAAAAATGGCCATTTGCAAGCCAAGGGGAGAGGCCTGGAACAGACCCTTCCCTCAGGGACTCAGAAAGAACCAACCCTGTGGGTCCTGTTGTCCTGGACTTCTGGTTTCCAGAACTGTGAGACCATGAGTATCTGTTCAGAGTGGAGTCTCTTGTGCTTGTTAAGGCCGACTGAGCAAACTGATACAGTGACTAATACTGACTCCTCTTCTCTTTCCTCCTCCTCCTCCTCCCCCCTTCCCCTTCTC
Organism: Marmota monax; assembly: GCF_021218885.2. Classification (NCBI taxonomy): domain Eukaryota; kingdom Metazoa; phylum Chordata; class Mammalia; order Rodentia; family Sciuridae; genus Marmota; species Marmota monax. The sequence goes on along the minus strand of NW_026694432.1, from coordinate 25,126,651 downwards.
CCTCTTTCCCCACCCACTCTTCCCAGTACTGGGGATTGAAACCCGGCACTTTACCACTCAAGTTTTTATTTTCAGAGTCTCAGTAAGTTGCCCATGCTAGCCTGGAGCTCACGATCGTTCTGCCTCAGCCTCCCGAGTAGCTGGGTTACTAGGTGTGCACGACGACACCCAGCAAACTGGTAACAATTAATGGAGTTTTTTAAAAATTGCATATCAAGTAGTTTCAGTTCTCAGTGAATCCCTGCTCTACATCCACACTGAAAAAGAAACCAGCTGAGGCTCCATATGTGGTCCAGGGGGCAACTGGTGACTGCCTAGACCTTTGGTGGCCGCAGCTAAGAAGCCCACCTGGCTTCTTTCTCTTCCTGGCTCCCTGGCTTTTTATTATCTTTTAATTGACACATAGTAGTTTCATATGGGGTACAATGTGATATTTTGATACATGTATACAATATGTAATTAATTATCAAATCAGGACCATTGGCATATGTACTACCTCTAATATTTCTTTTCAAAATCCTTTTCACTAGCTATTTTGAAATGCACAATGTTTTTAACTATGGTCACCCTGCTGTGCTATAGAACCCCAGGCATATTCCTCTAACTGCATCTCTGTCCCCAACAACCACCCTCCCCAACCTGTTGGCCTCTAATTCTATGAGATCAACTTTTTTAAGCATCCCACATATGAGAACATGCAGCATTTGTCTGGCTTATTTCACCTTACATAATAATGTATAATGTCCTCTCTAATCATGTTGCTACAAACAACAGGATTTTATTTTTTTTTTATGACTAGTATAGTGTGTATATACCACTATATCTGTTGATGGACACCTCAGTTGACTCCGTATCTTGGCTACTGCGAATAATGCTGCAATGAACATGGGAGTGAGGGGATCTCCTTGACATCTAGCTGGATCAGATAGTAGTTTTTAGGGCTGGTTGATTGTTTTTGGTTTTGCAGTGGAACTGAACCCAGAGGTGCTTTACCACTGAGCTTCATCTCCAGTTCTTGTTCTTTTCTATTTTGAGATAGGGTCTAAGTGGCCCAGACTGGCCTCAAACTTGTACTTTTTGTGCCTTGGCCTCCTAAACTGCTAGGATTACAAGCATGCACCACCATGCCCAGCTAGGGTTTCTTGAGACTGGGTCTCACTGTTGCCCAAGCTGGCCCAGGTTCAAGGGATCTTTATGCCTCAGCCTTCTGAGTAGCTAAAACTATAGGTGCATGTAGTTTTCTGAGGAGCTTCTGTACTGTTTTCCATGATGGCTGTACTAATTTACAATCCCAATAGTGTAAAAGAGTTGCCCCTTTTCTCCATCCTTGCCAGCACATATAGATCTCTGTATTGGCAACTGTATATTTATTTCTATCTATCGATTGATTGATCTATATAGACTTTTTGATCATAATCTAATTGGGGTAAGTTCTCATGCTTTGTGGGGTTTTTCTTTGAACCCAGGGGTGCTTAACTACTGAGCCACATCACAGCCTCTTTATTGAGACTCAGTCTCACTAAGTTGCTTAGGGCCTCGCTAAACTGCTGAGGCTGTCCTCAAACTTGCAATCTTCCTGACTCAGCCTCCTGAGCAAATGGGATTACAGGCATGCACCACCTGCTTGTTCCCTGGATTTTTAAATTCAGTGCTGTGTTTATTTCTTCCTTTCCCCCGCCTTTCTTATCTTCTACTAGGTAAGTTCCTAATAATGTGTGTTTTCTCCAGGCTTGGTGGTACATGCCTCTAACTCCAGTCAACCAGGAAACAGAGACAGAAGGATTTCAAGTTTGAAGTCAGCCTCGGCAACTCAGTGAGATCACTTCTCAAAAAACAAACAAAAGAACAACAACAAAAAAGGGGCTGGGGGACTGGGGATGTAGCTCAGTGGTAAAGTGTCCTTAGATTTACAAAAAAAACTCACAAGGCAGGAAGGTAGGCATATGGTATGATAATCTTGAACCTTCTTGCCAGGTTTTGCTGCCTGGACTATCAGTGTGCAAAATCACTAAGGAGGACTTAGAATTTGTTCAATTTGGGAAAGTTAGCTAAACTTACTTACTTCTGAAAGTTAATGCTCCCTTTCGTGTGTTTTTGAGAATTTATCTGGGTGAGAAACTACAACAAATGGTAAACAACAAAAACTGAATCTTCATAAAATTGGATATTTGGGCTCATTTATTTAAAAATAATTCAGTCTTAGTGCTGGGCATGTAGTAATAGAAGGTGCTTAGTACATATGAGGGCCTGGATTTCATCCCCAGCACCACCACCACAATAACACCCCCGAAAACACTGTTTTTCCTAATATTCTGAAACGCATCCCTAACTGTAGTGCAGCCAACGAGGTTGTTTGATACTCCCACATTGCTTCTCTGTGGTTATTCTGAAAAAGTAAGGATTATAGATTCAAAGCCCATTATTTTACATATGACAAAATCAAGGCTCAGGAAAACTGAGTGGGGGGGGGGGGGCGGGCAAGGACACACAAATGGTAACTGACACACTCCCCAAGAATCACCGTGCAGAACCACAGCTACAACGTGCTAGATGCTAAGTGGTATACTAACCAGGATCAATTTGGAATTAATGAAAATTTCTTCCTCTATACAATGTATTGGCCAAGTTTGAGTTACACAAACAGAACATAAGGGAATGAGCTTATCACAAGAAAAATTTCATTAAAAGCAAAAGCTCTTGAACAGTGAAATAGGTAAGTAAGGATGTTGTGAAACTCTAGGTTTTAGGCAAATCAAAACAGGTAACAAGACAGCAGGGTGCTGAGATTTCTTTCCTTCAGAATTTGTCTAAGAGCTGGGACTTCTAACATTCTAGCTCATGATTACTAAGCCAGTATCTAGTTGTATAGAAAGCCCCATTCTGGAACTTCCTGTGGCAGCTTCATGATATAAGCCCAGAGCTTATTAAAAAAAGATTCTCTTGATTTTCTAGAATCAAAGTTGTAGGATTTTGGTTGGTTTCTTTGTCTTATGCCATTGTTTTTAAAAAGATATACTGAATAATAGGTGGTGGTTGTGTTGTACACGAGGCAGGGAAACATAGGGTGAAAAGTTTAGATCATTCAAGGTCCCTTCCAACTGTGACTTTCTGTTTACTTCAATAGTTAAGTGGCTTCTGTACTCACTTGGTGGCTCAGTGAACTCATTTGCAGTGTGTGTGTGTGTATGTATGTATGTGTGTGTATGTGTGTGTGTGTGTGTATATATATATATATATATATATACATATATATTTTAGTCGCCGATGGATCTTTTATTTTATTTATTTATATGCAATGCTGAAGATCAAACCCAGGGCCTCAAACATGCCAGGCAAACACTCTACCACTGAGCTACAACTCCAGCTCATCATTGTCAGTGTTTCTTACACTCTGAAACTGCTTATGGGCTCATTTGATAAATGAACCTCAGCAGGTGCCGAGAGAAGGACTGTTTGCTAACTCCTTAACCTAAAAAAGAAAAAAAAAAAATACCATTGCTGAGACACATGAAGACCTCGCTTTAATAATAAAACAGAAGCATTAACATAAACGAAACCTGATCCTGCCCAACTACGTGAATTTACTTCATGAAAGTGTAATCCTGCGTAAATCTTAGAAAACAGATTTTTTTTTTTTTTTTAGTTTTAGTTGGACACAATGCCTTTATTCCATTCATTTATTTTTTTTAATGTGGTGTTGAGGATTGAACCCAGAGCCCCACGCATGCTAGGCGAGCCTTCTACCACTGAGCCACAATCCGAGCCCCAAGAGATGTGTTTTAATCTTGTCCATTGGGTATAATTAACAGAAAAATTACATGAGAACAAGAGCTAAATATTTCAATACCTTTGCTATTTTTCCATAATTCCTGATTTACCTAATTTTGCACGCCGTAGTCATAGTTTGCTTTTTGTTAAAACCTACTTTAAAGGGCTGGGGTTGTGGCTCAGTGGTAGAGTGATCGCCTAGCAAGCACAAGGCACTGGGTTCGATCCTCAGCACCACATAAATGTAAAGTGGAGATACTGTGTCCACCTAAAACTTAAAAATTAAAAAAAATTTAAAAAAAGCTACTTTAAAGAGTTTATGAAATTATTCTCAAACTGAGATTCTGTCATCAGACTGATATGTCAAAAGAAGTTAAGGCAACCATATTCACTAATGACTGCAGTTTAGCCTTCTAAGAGAAATTTTAATTTAAAAAAAAATTTTGAAAAAAATCATATTAATTACCTTAACTCTGTTTGGGGTTAACAAAAATTCTGGTTTTATCCATGAAAGAGAAATTCTGGTCTTTCTTGGAAAAAGACCATTAAAGTATTCCCCGAGAAGTTTTGTCATTTCTCACAAGATCTTTAACTTTGATGGCTTTTTTCCCTGTTAGAAAAAAAAAATTAATTTTAATAAGGTTTTTTGGTTTGTTTCTTTGTTTAGTAGTAGGGAATTGAACTCTCAATTCAATTTTTTTGAGACAGGGTCTTTTATTTTGAGATAGGATCTTACTAAGTTGCTACAGCTGGTCTTGAACCTAATCCTCTGCTCAGCCTCCCAAGTTGTTGGCTTTACAGGGGTGTGCCGCCACACCCAGCTTACAACTCACTTTCTTTTGATACTGTACATAAATGCATAAATAACACTATTATATCTTTGCTTAGCAAAGGGAACTTTCTCTATAGTCCCTTGAGTATGTTTGGTAAAGTATCATAAGGTTGGCCATCTTATGAAGTATTAGTCAACTTTCCATTACTGTAACAAAATACTTGAGATAATGCACTGATAAGAAGGAAAGGTTGGGCTGGGGTTGTGGCTCAGCGGTAGAGCGCTTGCCTAGCACATGCGAGGCCCTGGGTTCGATCCTCAGCACCACATAAAAATAAATAAGTAAAAGAAAGGTATTGTGTCCAACTATAATTGAAAAATAAATATTAAAAAAAAAGGGGGAAGGCTTATTTTGGCTCGTGGTTTTAGAGGTTTCAGACCATGGTTTATTGGCCTGTTGCCTTTGGGCCTGTGGCAGGCAGTTTACCATAAGGAGAGCAGTTCCCTGTGCACATGCCAGAGGAAGCTACTCACCTCATGGCATCCAGGAAAGAAAGAGGAAGGAAAGAAAGAGGAAGGAATTGGAGTCCCACAATCCCCTCAAGGATACACCCCCAATGACCTAACTTCCTCCCACCAGGCCCCACCTCCTAAAAGTTTTATCACCTCACAACACTGCCCACATGCTAATGACCAAACCTTTCACATGTGGGGGGCTGGGACACTTGGCACTTCTAAATAACAAGTGGTAATACTGAGTTTTTTCCAAAGGCACATTATCACATATAATCCGAGAAACACTGTCATAGTCATAGTTTACTGTTCCCATTTCACAGAAGGGAAACTGAGGCACAGTGAGATTCTGTAACTTGTTCCAGGTCACAGTAAGCGGCAAAACCAGAATTAAAAAACAAGCACTCAAGGCTGGGTGCAGTGGCACCTGCCTGTAATCCCAGCAGCTCGGGAGGCTGAGGCAGGAAGATTGCGGGTTCAAAGCCAGTCTCAGCAACAGTGGGGCACCAAGCAACTGAAACCTTGTTTCTAAAAAAATACAAAATAGGGCTGGGGTTGTAGCTCAGTGGTTGAGTGCCCGAGTTCAATTCCAAATACCAAAAAAAAAAAAAAAAAAAAAAAGCAAAAAAACAAAAAACCCCACCACCAGTACCAACAAAAACAAACAAAAAATCAATCACTCAAAACAGCCATCTTCATTGCCTTCCCTTGGCAGTTTTTAAAGCTTCTGGATTTTCCCATCCTACTCCTTCAGTGACTGTATTCTATGCATAGAAGAGAAAGGACTTGTTTTAGTAGGAATACAGAGAATTGTTGTGAACATGCTTTATATACAACCAGAGATATGAAAAATTGTGCTCTATATGTGTAATAAGAATTATAATGGGGCTGGGATTGTGGCTCAGCAGTAGAGCACTCGCCTAGCACGGGTGGGACCCGGGTTCAATCCTCAGCACCTCATAAAAATATAGACATTGTGTTGTGTCCATCTACACCTAAAAAATAAATGTAAAAAAAAAAAAAAAAAGAATTATAATGCATTCCGTTTTCATTTATTTAAAAAAAAAAGTGTAGAGGACTGGGAAACAAAATTAAGTCACGTTTGTTAATTCAGTCAAGTCTGTTCATATTAGACCTTGTATTACAAAGAAATGTTACCTATTCAACCCTGTTATTTTAGGTCACTGTATAATTACTTGGTAATTCTCCAATACTACCATAGACTACTATCTGGTTTCCTCAGTTTGCTTATCCCAGGAGAGCACCGTAGCCTGAGAGCCACAATGTCTATCAGAACTTCTTGGCTAAGTGAGCAGATTTCTTACTCTTCATAAGCACTCTAAACTGAACTATATTCCTAGCCCCCTAAAACAGAACAGTTAGCACAGGTACCTAACCCATATTATTAAGACCTATTACTTGACTGAAACTTTCTAGAATTAGAACTCCAGGGATTGTCTGTTATCTTTTGCAGTGCTGTAATTTTTTTTTTTTCCCCCCAATCCAAGGATTTATCTGAACATTGAGCATTCATTTACTATGAAAAACTGGACTCTATGAACTTGAAATGGTCCTTAATACAAAGTGATTTTTTTTCCTTTTTTAAAAAAATATTTATTAGTTGTTGATGGATATTTATTTATTTATGTTTATGTGGTGCTGAGAATCGAACCCAGTTCCTCACACATGGCAGGCAAGCACTCTATCACTGAGCCACAATCCCAGCCCGACAAAGTGATTTTTAAAATTTTTAAATCAATAATAACCAGGGTCAACGTATCTAGAAACATCACTTATCATCAACATAAGAATTTAAAAGCAAATAAACTGGAGCTTGTACTTAAAAAGAAAGTGGTAATGTCCATTGCCAGGAGTAGAAAAGACTCAAAGGGATGGCTACACTTAGCTACTTCTGAGGATATACTAGATAACTTTTAAATATAAGCTACAGTTCAGCAGCTTTTAAAATTTCATGTTTATTCATATTTTTCAAAATATATGTACATAAAAAAAGGAAGATTTACAACAGGAAAGATTGCCTTACATGCAACACAAATTCCAATGAACGCATGATGGGATCACACATGATTTTGATCTATTTCAAACCAATCTTCTCAAGTCCATTTCCCAGCCATACTTAAGCTGCAGAAGGGATCCCAGGAGACAATGCAAGTGGAATGAATATAAAACAAACACCTTTTGCTTCTGGCCAGCTCTCAAGGGGCCAGGAGATATACACCAAAAAGTTTAAGACAATTAAAATGTCAAGTGCCACAGGGAAGATAAATGATAACCAGAAATTGGTATTTCTCAAGTAGAAAGCTAGTGCTATTTAACACAACTTCACAACACTAAAACAAATACAAATAAAAAAGGGTTAGGTAGTAGGGCTTCATTTGCTTTTTTTTTTCTTTTTCTTTTTTAATATCTCAAAAAGGAAGCCACTTGCTTGATATCAAAAGTGCTATGGAAAGAAAGGAGGGGGAAAAATATCCACAGATGAATCTGGAATCTAGTTTATTTTAGCAAATTGTATGTTTTTCCACTTAACATTTCTACATTAGCAATGCTGTAATTCTCCAACATTTCCTTATAAAAAAAGGCAAACAGGAAGTGACAACTCATGCTCCAAATATTCAAAAATATATTTTAACATTTGATCAAGAAGATTTTATATATTTTGATTTTTGGTAACACAGGTGACACCAGAAATTAAATTCAATATATTTCTATAATTCTCCTTCAGTCAAAAAGCAAGTGGTACAGAGAACTTGTGCTTGCTGTTAAGAGAATACAATGCTCTCTGGGTCAGTGGAAAATACCTAGAGGTTTGATCAATGTGAGAAATGACCCAAAAAGGTGGTACATTTTCAAAATCTAATGAGCTCATACTCTTGGGCTTGTTTCCAAAGCTAAGTTGTCTCTGTGTTTACAGTTGGAGATAAAGGGCTAGTGGAGTGATTTTTACAAATAAGAGTAAGTGTTATAGCCATAGCTGATGTCTCCAGGGAGGAGGCTTCACAATGAAGTCAGTGCTACACTGTCTCCTTTTTACTTCCAGCACCTGACCAGCATCCTGTTCTTGATGCTTTCTACAAATATAAAAATCTTTGCAACTGTTTAGATAAAACTGGAAGGAGGAAAAGGAACAATAGGAGTTGGGGTAGGGGAAGCAAAAAGGACAAGTACAGATTATATAGTTTAGGCAAGTTCAGGATTATTGCAGAAATTAAAATGACTGAGGGAAGGGGCAGGCACCAAAAACAGCACCTAAAGCTAACAATGCCTAAATTGGTTTATTTATGTTCCCTCCCCACAATAGTTCATACGGGACAAAAAAAAGTGTAATTTTATAAGCATCAAAACTGAAACAAATGCACACTGACCTTATAAAATAAGATTCTTAATTTCATCATGATACCCATTTTTTCCTATAAAATTTACTTTTTTGCTTTGAAAGACTTCTTCGTGGTGGATTTATTACCCTTGCCAGGCAATTTCACTTCCTTTCTTGAATTGGCTGCAGGCTTCTTTGAGGAGTTACCACTAGGTTTCTTGATGACTGAGGGTGAGGGTCTGGCTTTCTTGGCAGGAGTTTTGGCCTTAGGAGGGGCTTTCTTGGGAAGTGGCCTAGCTTTTCCCCGCTGGGCAGCTGGAATTTTAGGTGTAGGCTTGGACCCTCTCTGCTTCATGGATGCAGCCTTCCCTGGGGACTTGGCTGGGGTTTTCTTCTGCAACCTGTGATAACAAAGAGTAAAGGCAGTCAGTACATGAGAGATTCACTTTTCAGGACAACCAGGTGCTCTGCCTAAAGAAATACAGAAAACATCCAAATCACCTATGTTAAGAATAGTAATGTGGCTTAATTTTTCACTAGAGACTCTACTAAAATTGAGCAAAATTCAACCAATTCATGGAAATCTACACATAACTTCATGACATTTTCCTACAAAAATATAGAACTATTTTTCTTTGAATAACCATTCTATGATTATGTATAGGTTTGATCAAAGAGCACATTACATGTTCACGTTGCTTTAAATTCAGAGCCCCTGAATTTTCAAGATAAATTCAGAATCTGAAAAGGATCCTGATGGGTTAAAACACTTCTCTGCCTTCAGTCCCTCCATTAGTACTATCTCAGCTCTAGGAAACCTACTATCCTGATATAACAAGGGTTTTTCACAGATCCATACCTTCTCTTAGGAGGTGGCTCTTCATCCTCAGAGTCTTCTTCTGATGACTCATCTTCATCTTCATCCTCATCTTTAGAATCATCTGGCTCTTTCTTTGGAAACAGAACTCCTGGGCTAAGGGGCCAGGGGGTAAAACAGAAGTCCCATAGTTGTCAGGAAAAATAATGTGAACCTGGATGCTCTTCCCTGGACATTCCCCACTTCTGTCCACGTTTGCTCAGTAATGTCAAGTTAAATTACAAATATAAGATTACAGCCAGGAGCAGGAAGCACACACCTAATAATCCCAGCTACTAAGGAGGCTCTGGCATGAGGAACAAGTTCAAGATCAGCCTGGGGAAAGTAGTGAGACCCTGTCTTAAAATGAAAAAGGGGTGGGGAATGTTGCTCAGTTATAACAGTATTTGCGCAACATGCATGGGGCCCTGGGTTCAACCCCTAGTACCATACACACACACAAAAATCAGATTACAACTAAATATTTTAAACACATACATTCAAGACAGAACTTTAAAGACCCAGCCCATATATTATTCCCTACCTCCCAGCATTTAATAAAATTGATCCTTACTCATTTATTTTGTAAGCAATTATTAAACTCCTGAGTGGTCTAGTACCATATGAGCTACAATTGCATAGCAGTGAACGGTCTGCAGAGTAGTGCGTACCTTTTGCCTTTACACTAATGGTAAAAGACTTCAAAGTCTAAGTCTCTCCAAAGGGCTAAAGAAATTCAACAAGGATCCCCTCTGTTTTGCCCTCAGTGGTAAAAATCTTGATCCCTTTGATTAATACATCTTTAAATTGGAATAAAAGACTTTTTTTTAATATTTATTTTTTAGTTATAGGTGGACACGTATTTTTATGTGGTGCTGGGAATTGAACCCAGTACCTCACGCATGGTAGGCGAGCTCTCTACCTCTGAGCCACAACCCCAACCCAAGACTTTTTTTTTAATATTTATTTTTTAGTTGTACACAACACCTTTATTTTGTTTACTTATTTTATGTGGTGCTGAGGATCGAACCCAGGGCCTTGCACGTGCAAGGCGAGCGCTCTACCGCTAAGCCACAACCCCAGCCCCTGGAATATAAGACTTCATCGCTTAAAATTCAAATAATATGCATTCAACCAAGTAACATTTATATTTGTACACAAAGAGGAATTAAGAAAGTTACACTTGACTGTTGCTAAACTAGGATCTTAGTGGTACCTGCCAGGGTACTTTGGAAATGAAAACATAAGCTAGGGATGTGGCTAAGTGGTTAAGCACCCCTGGGTTCAATGAAAGAAGGAAAGAAAGAAAGAAGGAAAGAAAGAGAGAAATAAAGAAAGAAAGAAGGGAGGGAAGAAAGAAAGAAAGAAAGAAAGAAGGAAAGAAGGAGGAAGGAAAGGAAGGAAAGACAGCCTAAGACTTGGGAGGCTGAGGAAGGAAGATCCTAAGTTTGAAGCCAGCCTGGGCAACTTAGCAAGATCCTGTCTCAAAAAAAGTAAGGGTAGGGGTGGCGTGGTGGCTCAGTGGTAGAGTGCTTGCCTAGCATAAATGAGACACTTGGTTCAATTCTCAGCACTGCATATAAATAAATAAAAGGTCCATTGACAACTTAAAAAAAAAAAAAAAAAGGGAAAGTGACATCTTATGCTCCAAAAAATGGGGCAGAGTGGCACAGGGTGGCCCTTAATCCCAGCATCTTGGGAGGATGAGGCAGGAAGATCTCAAGTTCAAAGCCAGACCCAACAACTCAGTGAGACCCTATTTGTAAATAAAACACAAAAGAGGGCTGGGGATGTGGCTCAGTGTTTGAGTGCCCCTGAGTTCAATCCCTAGTCCCTCCCCCAAAAGGGGGACTAGGGGTGCAGCTCAGTCGTATAGCACCCATGGGTTTGATCCCTAGTGCTACAAAAGAGGGGGGGCAAGGGAAACATCTGAGGATCTCAAAGAATCTGATGCATGATTAATAATAATATAATAATTACTAATAAATTCTAGAAAGGTAGTCAAAACTTGTCTCACGAGAACTATTCTACTCCAAAATGATACTGCTATAGGTCTTATTTTCAAATGTTTCCAGTTCAATGTATTCAATTTAACAACAACTAGAATCTGATTAAATTCACAATGACCAATGCTTCAAAGTAAGAGCCAAGTGCTCACCTGGGGTAATATGGAAAACAGAGTTGGAACGTGCCACTGAATCCTTTACCAGAGATCTGCTCCATCCACCCATTCTTTTCACATTTCTGTAGAGTTTTCTTCAGCAAATGCACTGAACAAAAATTCAGGAATAAAGAAAGTTATGTATTTGTTCATATTTGGTAATTCAATGTCCCAATACATACAGTAATTTAAATGCATTAAGTGACTCCTTCGTGATCAAAGGTATTAAATTAGTTCACCAAACACTTACTTAGTGCCCCCAAATTTGGCAAAAGTTAAATTATAGCCGGGCATGGTGGCGCACGCCTGTAATCCCAGTGGCTCAGGAGGCTAAGGCAGCAGGATCACAAGTTCAAAGCCAACCTCAGCAAAAAGCAAGGCACTAAGCAACTCAGTGAGACCCTGTCTCTAAATAAAATACAAAACAGGGCTGGGGATGTGGCTCAGTGGTTGAGTGCCCCTGAGTTCAATACCCAATTGCTGACCCCCCCCAAATGTTAAATTACAATGAAAAGAGACATTGGAGACCACTGAGCCAAATTCCTCATTTCACAGCTTAGACTGGTTAAGTAATTTCTTTTTAAATATTTATTTTTTAGTTGTAGTTGGACATAATACCTTTATTTTATTTTATTTATTTTTATATGGTGCTGAGGATTGAACTCAGGGTCTCCCATGTGTGAGGCAAGGTCTCTGCCGCTGAGCCACAGCCCCAGCCCTGGTTAGTGGTTAAGAGCAGACCTAACACAAAATATTTCATTATTTTTATTCATTCAAACATCTATTATATACCCATAGGTATCAATAATCATCTAGGAGAATTATCTGTAAAGATGAACAGAACAAAGTCCTCAAAAGTCTAAAAACAGTAACAAAATAATATTATAGATGCTGAAGGCCTCATCAATTCTTATCTTTTATACAAAGACATATCAAAAACATATCAGGAAGCTGGGTAAGGGGGCACACGCCTATAGTGCCAGTGACTTGGGAGGGTGGGGCAGGAGGACCTCAAGTTCAAGGGCTGTTTCATCAATTTATCAAGACCCTGTCTGAAAACTAAAAAAATAAAAAGGGCTGGGGAATGTAGTTCAGTGGGTAGAGCACTCCTTGGGCTTAATCCCCAGTACTGCAAAGTAAAACAAACACTGCAATTCAATGTACAAAAAACAGCTGCAAAAATCAGTGAAACTGAAAAGGTTAATAGTTAAAGTCATCTTTTCTTAGCACACTTGGCCAAAAGGGTAAATCACAAACAAAATATATATTTTAAATACAGTAAGGAAAAGATAAAAATACCAATTTATAAAGTAGGTAAGAAAACAATCAGAAAGCATTACTTCATTATGTTGAAGAAATACATACTGCATATGTTAAGTTAATGTCGTGACTTCAAAATTACCTTCTTACTTAAGTAGTAGTCTGTTCTGCATTTTCTGTTACTTGATTGCCACATTCTTCACTTTACATTCTAGTGTCTATTCTAATAGCTCACTAAGAAGTTATCACATCTCATACTGGATATTTATGAAAGATCTCATAAACTAAGGTATCTAATCTCAAATCACCACCTTCTGAGGCAAATATAGTTAATTTATTTTTATTTTTTTAAAGATGTTGATAGATCTTTATTTTATCCATTTATTTATATGTGCTAAGAATCGAACCCAGTGCCTCACACATGCCAGGCAAGCACTCTACCACTGAGCTACCACCCCAGCCTGGCAAATATACTTTATTGAAACAAAATACTTTGTTATAGAGCTTAAGTCAGTAAGAAATATTCTAAGCAGTTAAGAATTCCACTGGCTTCATTTTAAGGTTAAAATACATTTTGTGGTAAACAAAAGTAGGCAAACAGAAGTAGGCAAAAATATAATTGAGGTGTTTTGAATGTAAAGATGTATCTAAATTACAATAATAAAAAAAAAATATCCCAGAAACCTTTATAGTAAAGTAAAATCAACTTCCGATCAGCCTCTTGAAATAAGGATACACCTTGATGATTTGTTTTTCTTTTCATAAATGATAAATTTGTAAAGCTACTCCTTGTTGGTTTTTCTGTCAATAGTTACTGCTTTGACACATCTCTCTTTTGGTTCCTTCATCCCCCAAGAAAACTGCCCTGATCCCAGTTAAATTCAACTCTGACTCTTACTTTGATAGTTAGAATTGGTCCCTGGGTGGTTCTCCAGGACATACTTCTTCAGAGCAGTAGTGGAGCAGGTCTTCGGCTCATTCATGGCAGCAATGGCAGACAAGATTGCATATTCCATCAGGCTTCCACCAAGTAGGGGTTTCTCCCCTGACTTCTTCAGCTGTTTTCCAAGGAGGAAGAGAAAAGCATCAAGACAACACTCTCCCAAAGCAGGTCAAGACAAGACTCCTCTGCACCAGGTGGGTCGGAGTTCCTGCATCAGCACAGATATGTTTTACAATAAATTGTCAGGTTAGGGACTTTCTCTTCCCATTTACCAGGTATTCAATCTAACTGAGGAGTCCATACCCTTCTTATGGATATTTTCTCCTTCTATCTACCCCTCCATCCACCCTAAAACAGTAACAGCCAACCTGACTCAGAGATACCTACAATTCTATCCCAATAAGTAGGTTAATTTGCTTTCCCCACAGAAAATACTTCCTTTTATTGGATCTGAAAAATGGAGTAATTATAATAAACAGCCTTTTTAATCCTATAAAGAAAAAAAAAAAAGAAAAAATTTGAAAATATTTAGGGTATCATAAATAGAAAATTACATAGCCTTTTTCAAGGCTAAAAAACTGAGGAATGAGATTAGCACCAATAAGCAAAACAGGCAAAGAAGAAAATGAAGAATGCTCCATAATACTGGTTCTTAAAGAGTGGTCCCAAAACCCCTAGAGGTTCCTGAGAACGTTTCGGAGGACCTTAACTATTTTCATGTGATCTTCCTATTTTACTGTGTTGACATGTGCACTGTTGGTCAATAAAACTGCTGTCATCATATCACAAAATCAACGTGGAGACAGAAAAATGTACAAGTAGTTATTGTCATCTTCATTGCTACATATTTATGGTTTACAGGGGAAAAAAAAAAGGTCTGATTTCATTTAAGAATGCCCTTTATGAAGTAGTTACAATTATTGTATTTAAATAACCATGTGAGTGCACCTCTTTTAATATTTTACAGGATGGAAGGGGAAGAATAAGTAAAGCACATCTGCTGCATATGGGGGTATGACAGTGGCTGTAAAGTACCTGTGTGAGTGAGTTGTTAGCTGAACCAGCCACATTTTTATGGAATACCCTTTTTACTTGAAGGAACTGAGATAGGCTGTTCAAACTTTAGGGTAGGGAAGTCATAATCTTGAAAATGAATTAAGTAAGACTGTCACTTTAACTAACAGTATTTTGTTGTCAATGTAAAAGTCAACCTTTCAATAGAAAATCTGAATTGTGGAAAACCTGCATCTCTCACTGTGAGCTTGCTATCTTCCAAATACTTAAGTACTGTTCATAAGAGTTGATAATTGATTTTTGTTGTTATTCCATGAAATGTCAACATCTAAAAAATTTGCATAATCCAGTGAACCATTATTTTCCAAATGACCGATGCACTGTTACATTATTATACTTGATTAAAAGATCCACTGAAGGGCTGGAGTTGTGGCTCAGTGGTAGAGTGCTTGCCTACTAAGTGTGAAGAACTGGGTTTGATTCTCAGCACCACATATAAATAAATGAATAAAATAAAGGTCCATCAACATCTAAAATAATAATAATAATAATAATAATAATAATATAATAATAATAAAAAGATCCATTCAAACATCCAGACAGACCAGTGTATTTTGTAGAAGAAAATACATAAAGGTCATGGCAACTAATCTTTAAGGCATTACCACAAAAATCAATGTAACAGACCCTATTAACAGAATAAAGAACACAAACCACATAATCATCTCACATGACAAAGAAAAAGCATTTGCCAAATACAACGTCCATTCACAATAGATTTCCCAATTAACTAGAACAGAATTTTCTTAACTGACCAAGGAATCTTAAGAAAAACCTAATGCTAACATAATGGTGAAAGACTAAATGCTTTCTAAAGGAACAGGCAAGGGTGTCTACTCTCACACTTCTATTCAACACAGCACTGGACATTTCTAAGAATCAGACATGCAAAAGAAAAAGTCATCAAGATTAGTGTGACCATGTTACTGTGACTGACTATATTTTCTGAAGGTGGCCACAACATTCTCTTTCACTCCATTTGCTTTTCAGCAATGCATCCTTGTCACCAGTTCCCCACATCAGAGGCTGGAAAGTATTCCTATACCCTCTTGAATCTGGGCAAATGCTTGTGAATCTTTATAAGGTAGAAGTGATACTGTGCTACTTCCAAGGGAAGCTCTTTCCTGGCTTTGCAGTTTCTATCTCTTTCCTTTTGGGAGCCAATCATCACAGGAAGTCATCTTTCAAATGAACCCTCCAGTCTAGATGTCCTTGTTGCCCTCCTGAACCTTTCTTGAATTCCAGGCGCACAAATAATTAAATGAAACAAATGAAAGGTATTTTGCAATGCAAAAAAGAAATATTTATGCCCCAAACAATGGTGCAGCTATGTTCGTCAAACAAACTCTTCTCAAGTTCAAGAGTCTAATAGACCACCACACCATAATCATGGGAGACTTCAACACACCTCTCTCGCCACTGGACAGATCTTCCAAACAAAAGTTGAATAAGGAAACTATAGAACTCAATAACACTATTAATAACCTAGACCTAATTGACATATATAGAGTATACCACCCAACATCAAGCAGTTACACTTTTTTCTCAGCAGCACATGGATCCTTCTCAAAAATAGATCATATATTATGTCACAGGGCAACTCTTAGACAATATAAAGGAGTAGAGATATTACCATGCATCTTATCTGATCATAATGGAATGAAACTGAAAATCAACGATAAAAGAAGGAAGGAAAAAGCATACATCAATTGGAGAATGAACAATAGGTTACTGAATGATCAATGGGTTATAGAAGACATCAAGGAGGAAATTAAAAAATTCTTAGAGATAAATGAAAACACAGACACAACATATCGGAATCTATGGGACACATTGAAAGCAGTTCTAAGAGGAAAATTCATTGCTTGGAGTTCATTCCTTAAAAAAAGAAAAAACCAACAAATAAATGATCTCATACTTCATCTCAAAATCCTTGAAAAAGAAGAGCAAAACAACAGCAAAAGAAGTAGAAGGCAAGAAATAATTAAAATCAGAGCTGAAATTAATGAAATCGAAACAAAAGAAACAATTGAAAAAATTGACAAAACTAAAAGTTGGTTCTTTGAAAAAATAAACAAAATCGACAGACCCTTAGCGATGCTAGTGAAGAGAAGAAGAGAGAGAACTCAAATTACTAGCATACGGGATGAAAAAGGCAATATCACAACAGACACTTCAGAAATACAGAAGATAATCAAAAACTATTTTGAATCCTTATACTCCAATAAATTAGAAGATAGTGAAGGCATAGATAAATTTCTTAAGTCATATGATCTGCCCAGATTGAGTCAGGAGGATATAGAAAACCTAAACAGACCAATATCAATTGAGGAGATAGAAGAAACCATCAAAAGACTACCAACTAAGAAAAGCCCAGGTCCCGATGGGTATACAGCAGAATTTTACAAAACCTTTAAAGAAGAACTAATACCAATACTTTTCAAGCTACTTCAGGAAATAGAAAAGGAGGGAGAACTTCCAAATTCATTCTATGAGGCCAACATCACCCTGATACCTAAACCAGACAAAGACACTTCAAAGAAAGAAAACTACAGACCAATATCTCTAATGAACCTAGATGCAAAAATCCTCAATAAAATTCTGGCGAATCGGATACAAAAACATATAAAAAAAATTGTACACCATGATCAAGTAGGATTCATCCCTGGGATGCAAGGCTGGTTCAATATACGGAAATCAATAAATGTTATTCACCACATCAATAGACTTAAAAATAAGAACCATATGATCATCTCGATAGATGCGGAAAAAGCATTTGACAAAGTACAGCATCCCTTTATGTTCAAAACTCTAGAAAAACTAGGGATAACAGGAACATACCTCAATATTGTAAAAGCAATCTATGCTAAGCCTCAGGCTAGCATTATTCTGAATGGAGAAAAACTGAAGGCATTCCCTCTAAAATCTGGAACAAGACAGGGATGCCCTCTCTCTCCACTTCTCTTCAACATAGTTCTCGAAACACTGGCCAGAGCAATTAGACAGACGAAAGAAATTAAAGGCATAAAAATAGGAAAAGAAGAAATTAAATTATCACTATTTGCAGATGATATGATTCTATATCTAGCAGACCCAAAAGGCTCTACAAAGAAACTATTAGAGCTAATAAATGAATTCAGCAAAGTGGCAGGATTTAAAATCAACACGCATAAATCAAAGGCATTCCTGTATATCAGCGACAAATCCTCTGAAATGGAAATGAGGACAACCACTCCATTCAAAATATCTTCAAAAAAAATAAAATACTTGGGAATCAACCTAACAAAAGAGGTGAAAGACTTATACAATGAAAACTACAGAACCCTAAAGAGAGAAATAGAAGAAGATCTTAGAAGATGGAAAAATATACCCTGCTCATGGATAGGCAGAACTAACATCATCAAAATGGCGATATTACCAAAAGTTCTCTATAGGTTTAATGCAATGCCAATCAAAATCCCAATGGCATTTCTTGTAGAAATAGAGAAAGCAATCATGAAATTCATATGGAAAAATAAAAGACCCAGAATAGCAAAAACAATGCTAAGCAAGAAGTGTGAATCAGGCGGTATAGCGATACCAGACTTCAAACTATACTACAGAGCAATAGTAACAAAAACAGCATGGTACTGGTACCAAAACAGGCGTGTGGACCAATGGTACAGAATAGAGGACACAGAAACCAATCCACAAAACTACAACTATCTTATATTTGATAAAGGGGCTAAAAGCATGCAATGGAGGAAGGATAGCATCTTCAACAAATGGTGCTGGGAAAACTGGAAATCCATATGCAACAAAATGAAACTGAATCCCTTTCTCTCGCCATGCACAAAAGTGAATTCAAAATGGATCAAGGAACTTGATATCAAATCAGAGACGCGCCGTCTGATAGAAGAAAAAGTTGGCTACGATCTACAGTCGGTGGGGTCGAGCTCCAAATTCCTCAATAGGACACCCATAGCACAAAAGTTAATAACTAGAATCAACAAATGGGACTTACTCAAACTAAGAAGTTTTTTCTCAGCAAAAGAAACAATAAGAGAGGTAAATAGGGAGCCTACATCCTGGGAACAAATCTTTACTCCTCACACTTCAGATAGAGCCCTAATATCCAGAGTATACAAAGAACTCAAAAAATTAGACAATAAGAGAACAAACAACCCAATCAACAAATGGGCCAAGGACCTGAACAGACACTTCACAGAGGAGGACATACAGTCAATCAACAAGTACATGAAAAAATGCTCAACATCTCTAGCTGTCAGAGAAATGCAAATCAAAACCACCCTAAGATACCATCTCACTCCAGTAAGATTGGCAGCCATTAGGAAGTCAAACAACAACAAGTGCTGGCGAGGATGTGGGGAAAAGGGTACACTTGTACATTGCTGGTGGGACTGCAGATTGGTGCAGCCAATTTGGAAAGCAGTATGGAGATTTCTTGGAAAGCTGGGAATGGAGCCACCATTTGACCCAGCTATTCCCCTTCTTGGTCTATTCCCTAAAGACCTAAAAAGAGCATGCTACAGGGACACTGCTACATCGATGTTCATAGCAGCACAGTTCACAATAGCAAGACTGTGGAACCAACCTAGATGCCCTTCAATAGAAGAATGGATAAAAAAAATGTGGTATTTATACACAATGGAGTATTACTCTGCATTAAAAAATGACAAAATCATAGAATTTACAGGGAAATGGATGACATTAGAGCAGATTATGCTAAGTGAAGCTAGCCAATCCCTAAAAAACAAATGCCAAATGTCTTCTTTGATATAAGGAAAGTAACTAAGAACAGAGTAGGGACGAAGAACAGGAGAAGAAGATTAACATTTAACAGGGATGAGAGGTGGGAGGGAAAGGGAGAGAGAAGGTAAATTGCACGGTAATGGAAGGAGACCCTCAGGGTTATACAGTGGAGGGGGTAGAGAGAGAGGAGGGGAGGGGAGGGGAGAGGTGGGGAGGGGGGAGGGTGGATGATGGGAAAGGCAGCGGAGCACAACAGACACTAGTATGGCAATTTGTAAATCAATGGATGTGTAACTGATGTGAATCTGCAATCTGTGTATGGGGTGAAGGTGGGAGTTCATAACCCACTAGAATCAAAGTGTGGAATATGATATGTCAAGAAATTTGTAATGTTTTGAACAACCCACAATAAAAAATTAAAAAAAAAAAAAAAAAAAAAAAAAAAAGAAATTCAGATGGCTTACCAAAGTATATTTCATTTTTGCTATTTCCCCTTGTGCTCTTATGATTTTCATTTCTACATATATCATAAACTCTCATTGCATTGTTATTAAAGGTATTGAATTTACACACAATAATAAAATTCTTTTACATAAAAAAAAAAAAAAAAAGAAAAGACATCAACATTGGAAAGGAAGAAGTAAAATGATCTCTGCAGATAACATTATCCCATATGTAGGAATCTACCAAAACAAAAAAAATCCTATTATAACGAGTAAATCAGTTCATCAAGGTCAGGATACAAGATATTTAGATAAGCAAACTATATTTCTATAGGCTAGCAAGAACAACCTGAAAATTAAATCAAGAAAACCCTTTCATACCTTATAGCTCCGAAATACTCAGGAATAAATTTAACAAAATAATTTCAAGATTATGGACTGAAAACTATAAAATGCTGCTGAGAGAAATCACAAAAATGAAACGACCTTTGGGATTCATGGATTAAAAAACTAGACAAAAGGGTGGGGATGTGGCTCAAGCGGTAGCGTGCTTGCCTGGCATACGCGTGGTGCTGGGTTTGAACCTCAACACCACATAAAAATAAAATAGATATTGTGTCCACCTAAAAAACAAACAAACAAACAAAAAACAACTAGACAAAAAGTAAAGATAACAATTCTTCCTAAAGTGATCTATAGAGTCAATACAATTCCCACCAAAATCTCAGCTGGCTCCCCCCCTCCCACACACACACCAGAAGTCAAACATTCTTAAAAAAGAGGATTTATAATTCTGAAATTCACTCTAAAGCTATAGTCATCAAGACAGTGGTTACAACATTACGGATTTGCAGGGCTAGGGATGTGGCTCAGTGGTAGAATGCTTGCCTAGCATGCGTGAGGCCCTGGGTTCCACTTACCAGCACTGGAAAAAAAAAGAAAGAAAGAAAGAAAAAAAAATAATTCTGTTCAACAGAACAGAACTGAAAGTTCAGAAATAAACCCTTGTATTTATGGTCAATTGATTTGTGATAAGGTGTCAAGGCAATTCAACAAGGAAAGGAACAATCTTTTTCAATGCTGCTGTGACCTTAAATTAGGTAACAGATATTAAAGATCAAAAGCACAAACAATTTTTAAAATTTTATATATAATGCCGGGTGTGGTGGTGCATGCCTGTAATCCCAGTGATTCAGGAGGCTGAGACAGGAGAATCACCGAGTACAAAGCCAGCCTCAGCAACAACTGAAGCGCTAAGCAACTCAGTGAAACCCTGACTCAAAATAAAATACAAAATAGGGGTGGGGATGTGGCTCAGTGGTCAAGAACCCGAGTTCAACCTCTAGTAGCGAAAAAAAAAAAAAAATTGATAAATGAAACTTCATCAAAATTAAACACTTTTATGCTCTCAAAGATACTATCAATAAAGTCACAGAATAGAAAAAAATATTTCCAAGTCATATCTAATAAGAGACTTTTATCTAGATGAAGAACTCTCGGGCAGGTGCAATGTGCAGGCCTATAATCCTAGCAGCTCAGGAAACTGAGGCAGAAGGATCTCGAGTTCAAAGCCAGCCTCAACAAAAAGTGAGGCACTAAGCAATTTAGTGAGACTCTGTCTCTAAATAAAATACAAAAAATAGGGCTGGGGATGTGGCTCAGTGGTTGAGTGCCCCTGAGTTTAATTCCCCATACCAAAAAAAAAAAAAAAAAATAGGGCTGGGGATGTGGATCATTGGTCGAGCACCTGAGTTCAATCCCGGGTACCAAAAAAAAAAAAAAAAAAAAAGAACTCTTAAAACAAATAACCTTGTTTTTAAAATGGACAAAAAGATCTGAATAGACATTCATCAAAGAAACTAACAGCCTATAAGTGCTCATCATCAATAATCACTAGAAAAATGCCAATCAAAATTGTAATCAAATACCATTTCATATCTACTAGTATGGCTAATAATAAAAAGAATAAGAGCAGATGTTGACAGAATACAGATAAACTTATACACTGCTGATGGAAATATAAAATGGTGCAAAATGCCAGTTTCTTAAAACACAAATTCACCCTGTAGCCCAGCAAGTCTATTCCTAGACATATATCCCGAGAAAATGAAAACACATCTGCAGCTGAAGCCCCAGCATTTGGGAGCATGAGGCAGGAGCATTTCAAGTTTGAGGCCAGTCTCAGCAACTCATCAAGACGCTGCCTCAAAATTAAAAAATTAAAAAGACTGGGGATATAGCTCAGTGGTAAAGTGCCCCTGTGTTCAATTCCCAATACTGATAAAAAAGAGAGAGAGAAAGTGTATGTATTTACAAAGACTTGGACATAAACGTTCACAGGCAGAATTCACAATTTAAGTAAAAAGTAGAAATAATCCAAATATCCATCACCTCATGAACAGATATACAAATGCTAGAGCCACAATGGAGCACTACTTGGTAATAAAAAACTGTAGACAGGGACTGGGGATGTGGCTAGGCACTTGCTTGGGCATGTGTGAGGCACTGGGTTCGATTCTCAGCACCACATAAATAAATAAGTAAGTAAATAAAAGTATTGTGCCTGCCTACAGTCAAAAAATAAATAAATAAAAAGTGCAGGTGCATGCTGCAATATGTAAAACTGAAAGAAGCTAGATACAAAAGGCCATGTAACGAATGGTTTCACATCTTTATGAAATGTGCAGAATGTATAGAGAAAGAAGATCACCAGGATGCCTGAGGCTAGGCATGGCAATGTTAAGTGACTACAAATGAGCACAAGGGATCTTTTTTGGGCACTGGAAATGTCCCAAATTCAATGGTGTCAGTAATACATAAACTGATTAAAATTCACTGAATTATAAATTTTAACTTGAGTATGCATTAGGGTATATAGTAAATTATACCTCAATAAAGATTGAAAACAACCAACCTACCATTTGTAGACTTTTGGTAGGATCAAAGAACAATCAATATCCACAACTTTCTGCAAGTTCTCTTACTATACTACACATTTTTCTAACTGTATTTCTATGTGAGGCTGGACATTCTTCATAGACTCCAAATACATTGGAACAGATAACAGTTATCTATTAAAGCTAGATATTAAGGACATTTGCAAAAAATATAAAAAGTGCTTCTCTCTTCATTAAAAAAAGTTTGAGGGAAAATAATTATTTTCCATGAAAAATGTAATTTTTAAAAATGTTCTTACAGTACTGGGAATTAAACTTTGGGGTGCTCTACCACTGAGCTACAATCTGTCCTTTTTGAGACTGGGTCTCATTAAGTTGCAGAGACTGGACTCCAACTTGTGATCCTCCTGCCTCAGTCTCCTAAGTCACTGGGATTACAAGCATGAGTCACTACAGCAAGTTACCCATTATTTTTAAATGAATTAGTAAGTATTTTAAAACTTCCTCAGTTTTAATTTCTAATACAGTAAATACTGCTATTAGTATAACCCACATCAACAAAAACTCTAGCTGGGTGCAATGGCGCATGCTTATAATCCCAGCATATTGGGAAGCTGAGGCAGGAAGATAGAAAGTTCAAGACCAGCCTCAGCAATTTAGTGAGGCTCTAAGTAATTTCATGAAACACTGTCTCAAAATTTTAAAAAATAAAAAGGGGAGAGGATGGGCTGGGATTGTAATTCAGTGGTAAAGCACTTGCCTTGCAAGTGTGAGGCCCTGGATTCGATCCTTAGCACCACATAAAAAATTAAATAAATAAAGATACCGTGCCCATCTACAACTAAAAAATACATACAAACAAACGAATAAACAAATAAATAAATAAGGGCTAGGGATGTAGCTTAATAATAAAACACCCCTGATTTCAATCTCCAGTACCAAAAAAAAAAATAACTCTTTGGGTTTCTCAATACATTTTTAGATTATAAAGAGGATCCGAAACCCAAATCTTTGGCTTCTAACCTGGAATGTCCCCGAAGCACCTTTGCCAGTTATTTGTTCTAACTGTCCTTTCTCTACTGCTCTCTGCAGAGCATTCTTCAACAGCTGAGGCCTGCAGGAAAAAACAAAAACAAAACAAAATATAGTAATAAATACATCAATGAAAGAAAAATTTAAAGATCAAGGGTTATTTCCTAATCTAAAGTTCTGACTCTGCTGGCATCCTTTTTTTTTTCCCAATCAAAGAAGCAAAGTTATTACCTATACATAAAGAACCAGGTATCATACAAAGAACAAATTTTCAAACTGCTAGAGCACCCCCAAATCTCATCACTTATTACCGTTAGTCTACAACAGTGACATGCTTTAACAATTAAGCAAAGGATGGATCTCTCTCTCTCTCTTTTTTTTTTTGAAATGGGGCCTTATTGTGTTGCCTGGGCTGGAGAGAGGTTTTGGTCGATCATATCTATAAAATGCAATGTGTAGACCACGTTTGACTAAAAACTTGGCAGCACAAGTGTAAAAGGTCACATTGGAGACAACTGGGGACATGTGAACTTGGACTGGTATTAGATTTTAAGGGATTATTAGTTTTGTTAGGAATAATATTAGTATGATAGTTCTTTATTTTTGCATGTATTTTGAAAATGTTCAAAATTGAATGTTTATAAAGTAGAAAAGGCTCTTTCTACCATGTGACAACACAATGAGAAGGCACTCATCTACAACTTGGAATAATAATAAAGCAGTCAAGACAGGTCTGTGGTGATGGCCTTTGAGTAAAAACCTGATGTAAAGCAATTATTAATTAAATAAATAATAATAATAAAAGAATAGACTGAAGGGGGCCTTGGAAAAAAACAGCAAAGTAGATTAAGAAGGGAAAACCTTTCAGGCAAAGGAAACAGCAAATGTAGTCTATGAGGCCAGTAAAAGACAAAAGAGCAGTAGTTGAGGTCAGAGATGGAATGGACATGTAATGTCTTATGGGCTGTTTTAAAGACTCTTGCTTTTTTATTATTATTACTAATTTTGTGTGATGTGAATAACCTCTCCCAACAACATGTGCATTATGGTGCTACATATTTGATAATGATTCTTTGATGTTGGGAAGGGATTTTAAAAATACTGTGGTTAAACTGGGTTTCTTCCTTTGATTTTCATATTTTAAATAAAGCCACAGTCATTTATACAAAAAAAAAGCATCTGTCCCTAGGCAAATCTTTTGAGAATAGAGATCAAAGTAAACTGCATAGGTTTTTACATCATTTCTGTATGTATCTGATATATAGATCAATATCTGCACAAAATTAATCTTTTATTTTCTGGTAACTTGTGATCATTAAAAAGTGTTTGAAACTTTCTCATGAAATGTATATAATGGTATGAAAAAATCCTTTGGAGAAATGTGTGTTCCTTTCATTTTAACCAAATTGCAAATTTTCAGCATGAATGTGAAAAGCATTAAAATTATAATTTTGTGTACAAGACCAAATAATTCACTAAATTTGCCCCTTTTTACACAAAATAAAATGTTAAAATTAAAAAACGACAAGTCTTTAACTATGAGGGGGGGTGGGAAGCCAATGGAGGGTTTGAGTTAGAAAGGTGACATGATCACACATTTTAAAGTCTCACTTTGGCTGGCGATGTTAAGAATAGACTGAAGGGGGTGGGCTGAGGTTGTGGCTCAGCAGTAGAGTGCTCGCCTAGCACAGCAAGGCCCTGGGTTCGATCCTCAACACCACAGAAAAATAAATAAAATTAAAGGTAAAAAAAAAGAATAGACCAAAGGGGGCCTTGGAAAAAATAGGAGGAGGTTATGTGTTCTAATACAGATAGGAGATGGTATTAGTCTGGGAGAGATTCAGGGTGAAGGTGATGAGAAGTAGTCTGTTCAACAATACTTTATTTTTGGTATCAAGGATTTAATCAAGGGCTCTCAACCACTGAGCCTCATCCCCAGCCCTTTTTTAAGACAGGGTCTAGCTAAGTTGCTTAGACCTTAAGTTGTTGGGATTATAGGTGTGTGCCACCATGCCCAGCTTTAATGATATCTTTTAAAGACAAAGCTAAATAATTGCTTATAGATGACATAGATCTCTATCAGCACAAAGTTTCTACAACTGGAAAGATGCTGCTGCTATTAACTAAAGTAAGATGATGTGGAAGAATGCAGGGCTTGTTTTGCTGGAGTTGGGGAGGATAATCAAGAGTTCAGTTTTGGATACTTAAGTTAAACATCCTGGTGGTAATGTTGAACAGTATCTATACATCTGAATATGGAGTTAAAAGGGAGGTGTGGATTATATTTACACATTTGTGAATTAATGTGTGTGTACAGGTAGTATTTGAAGGTTTGCAAATGGAAACAATTACTGGGGAGTATGTACAGAAAAGACCAGAGGCCTAAGGTGTACTACAGGGGGTTATTTATATTAAAGGGTCAATGAAATCCTTAAAAGGTTGAAAAGAGGAGTAGTAAGGCTTCAGTAAGACATCAAGAAGGGCTGGGGTTGTGGCTCAGTGGTACAGCACTCGCCTAGCAATATATGAGGCCCTGGGTTCAATCCTCAGCACCACATAAAGATAAATAAAGGTATTGTGTCCATCTACAACTAAAAAATATTTTAAAAAAAAGACATCAAGGAGGTATCATACCCTGGAGGGCAAGTGAAGAAATGTTTTAAGCAGTGAGGAATCAAGTATGTTAAATGGTGGTGAGAGAGCAGCAACTTAAGGCTAAGAAATTTGCAATGTGGAAGAGACTGTGACGCCAAGAGCAAAGAGTAGTAAAACATGGAGTTGAAGTGTGACAAAAGTAGGTTTATGTGCTCAGTGAGGTGGCGCATGCTTTGTAATTCCAAAAACTTGGGAGGCTGAGGCAGGAAGATCACAAGTACAAAGCCAGTATCAGTAACTTAGCAAGATCCTGTCTCAAAAATAAAAAATAAAAAGGTTAGGAATATGGCTTGGTGATTAAGTACCCCTGGGGTTTAATCCTCAGTATCCTACTCCCCACTCAAAAAAATAAAAAAATAAAAAAAGTGGGTTTGAGAAAGTAGGAGGGGAGTAAATATAAATAGCATAGGCAATTTCTTTTTTTCTTTTTTTTTGCAGTGCTAGGATAAAATTCAGGGATTGCCCATGCTGGGCAAGCACTGTACCCCTGAGCTACACCACAATTCATAATTTCTAAAATATATATGTATTTTTAGTTGTAGACGGACACAATATCTTTATTTATTTTACGTGGTGCTGAGGATGAAACCCAGTGCCTCACATGTGCCAGGCAAACATTTTACTACAGAGCTATAGCCCCAGCCCAACAATTCATATTTTTGAAACATTTTAATTGTTCTTTTGTTTGGCCAAGGAAGTGGGGCTCCATTTTCAAAATGTATGACAGGACTCCACTGTGATCAGAGTAGAGAAAATCAATGATTTCACAGAAGAGGGAAAAAATGTACCAATAAAAAAGTCATGGATTATGAGTACCTGTACAAATACGTAACAACAAATCCCATCATTATGTACAAGTATAATGCAAAAATAAAAAATGTGGAGAAAAAGATTATTAATGAAGGACTGGGGTTGTAGCTCAGTTGTTAAGAGCACTTGTTTAGCATGTATGAGGCACCAGGTTCGATTCTCAGCACCCATATAAATAAATAAAGGTCCACTGACAACAAAAGTAAGTAAATAAATAAATGAAAATACATCTATATAAATGTGTATATATATCTCACCTCAAACTTAATAAAAGGGCTGGGGATGTTGCTCATTGGTTAGGCAACCCTGGGTTCAATTCCTAGAATTAGCTATGGGGATGGGGGCAGGGGAGGTCATGGATAAAGGTCTTCAGGTTCACTGGCATCGTTGAGTAAACAACCCATTATTATTAGGCAAAGTTTGTTTCAATAAGATGATGCCAAAAAAATGTTTCAAAAGATTACAGACATGGAGTACAATCACACTGAGAGCAACACACATTCTTATGTAAATAGAGTAGAAACCTAGGAAAGGAAAAAAAAGATGAAACAAAAAAATATTTATTACTGGGGGAGAATATGGTTTCCAGTCACTAAAAAATAGAGAATAAGGGAAATAAAAGTGAAATGTGTTTCCATCTTTAAATGCATTATACAATGCATTTCTGATCCACAGTTGTATCTGCCTAACCATATTTCATAGCATAAAGATGCATGAATGTCAAGTTATTAAAATCATATTTTCTGACCTTATGATGTCCTTTTTTTTTTTCACTATTTCACTAACACTTATGTTGGGTAGTTTCAAGATCAAAAATGGATTTTCTGAAAATGTGGCTTCCGAACTGAAACCTCATTCACCCAAGTAACCCAAGTAAATACTGGACTAAAATGTATCAGAAGGATACACATTCAGTAAAATAACCTTCTGTAGAATGACTCTGAATTAAATAACCAGTCTTCCAAAGATCATCACAACAAAGATCTTCTACAAACACACTTAAAACTCACATTCTGGGAATCACAAATTTAAACAAATTAATGTCTGCATGAATCCACAACTGAGCAAATGTGATAATCTAAATGATCATTCCAGATGATAAAAACTATCAAAATTCTTTCAATGTTTTTAAAATGAAGATATGCTACTTGTGAATAGAGCTAAGTTTTAACTTAATTGAGGATTGAACCCAGAAATGCTCTACCACTGAGCTACATCCCCAGCCGTATTTTATTTTGAGATAGGGTCTCACTAAGTTGTTGAGGATGATCTTGAATTTGTGATCCTACTGCCACAGTCTCTCGAGTAGCAGGGATTACAGGTAGGATTACAGGTGTAAGTCACTGTGCCCAGGTTAGAGCTAAATTTTATTGAAGCCTGAATTCTCTCATGCTCTATAATAAATCTAAATGAAAAATAAGTATCTAAGAGTACATATGGGGACTGGGGTTGTGGCTCAGTGGCAGAGCACTTGCCTGTCACATGCGGGGCATCAGGTTCGATCCTCAACACCACATAAAAATAAAATAAAGGTATCATGTGCAAGTACAACTAAAACAAAATATTAAAGAAAAAAAGAGTATATACAGCTGACAGGTAAACAGTTACAGTCAGACCCCTGTATCCACAAGGTTCAGTAACAGGGAGGGGCTTCAACCAATAGCAGATCAGAAATATTTAGGGGACTGGGGTTGTGGCTCAGTGGAAGAGTGCTTGCCTGGCATGTGTGAGGCACTGGGTTCAATCCTCAGAACCACATAAAAATAAGTAAATAAATAACATTAAAAAATTAAAAAAGAAAAAAAGTTCATAGCCTTAAAAAAAAAAAAAAGAAATATTCAGGGGAAAAATGTGTCTTTGATTGTGTACAAACTGTTTCTTGCCATTATTTCCTAAACCATGCAGTATGAAAATGATTTACATAATGTTTACATCATATAAATAATCTAGTGATGATTTAAAGTATGCAGAAGGATACATGTGGCTATACGCAAATACTACACCATTTACTAAAAAACTTCAGAATTTGTAGAGCACAGTATCAAGGGGGATCCTGAAACCAATCCCCGATAAATATGGAGGGACACCTATATTCTATCAAGATCTTATAAAAGAATATGTGGCTGGGTGTGGTAGCGCATGCCTGTAATCCCAGCAGCTCAGAAGGCTATTTCACAGGAGGATTGCCAGTTCAAAGCTTGCCTCAGCAACGCAGTGAGCACCTGTCTCTAAATAAAATATTTTTAAAAAGGGCTGGGGATGTGGCTTAGAGGTTCAATGTCCCTGGGTTCAATCCTTTTACCAAAAAAAAAAAAAAAAAAAATGTGGCTTAAGTTTCAAAAAACTATATAAGGTGATATGGAAAAGAAAACACAATGGGAGGGGGGGCCCTAAAAAAAAAAAAACAAAAACCTGCAAAGCTCAGCTAAAAGTAACCCATCCTTCCTGAAATTGATTTCTATGCATGTATGAGTTTGTCAGGATGAATCCCACTATGTATAACATAGCTCTAATAATTTAAAAATATATATATATTAAAAAGTAATCCTTCCTGAATATTTAATTTGTCTCCTTTCTCATGAAATCATGATCTAAATCAATGGCTAATACCTGATGTCCACTCTAAGCTTAGGATAATACTGAGAAACATATTTCCTGATGAGACTGTAGGAAGCTTCTTTAGGTTCACAGAGGCGAGTAAAGGCCAGTGGGAGGACATCCTCCAGTTTTACTTGTGGTTCTGGATCTACCACAGAGCTCCTCTTCTGAAATGCAATAACAAAAATTATGATCATTATAGAATATAAAGCTTTCAGAGTTCATACACTTCTATATACAACTCAAGGGCTTTCCTCAGTTGACTGCCAATTCAACTAACAAATAGAAAATAATCACTTTTTTCCCACATTCAAGTAAATCATACCACACTGGAGTTAAATTCACTTGTGTGCCATTTCTTCCCAATAAAAACTTTATATTGAGAGTTAAAAGTGGGAATAATATATTTAAAGATCTTAATTCATTATCAGCCTTCAATAACAAAGGGTGAAGTGTAGTGGCAGAAAGCACACAAAAGTTTATTTTCAAAGTGTTAGTTTTATTTAAAAAAAAAAAAAAAGAAGAAGACAAGAAAAAGAAAAACATTCAGAGTTGTGAAAAAGATACAGGGGAATTTTCATGATTCTAAGTATTGACATAGATGGAATATTAGGCATTTCCCTTTATTATTGCAGAAATATTATGAAAAATTTCATAAGTGAAATTATTATGTCTTGGGGGAGTGTTAGTATTTACAAAGAAAATTGGCTTTGAATATAGTTTTAGATCTACTATTGGGCAAAAATATACTTCCATACCTCCTCTACTTTAAAAAAAACTCATGAGAGGTTATATAATTCATTTAACTGCCCATAATTCAATGTAAGGCATTTAAGACCATACCATGGGCTTAACTGGGCTACAGTGCTTGGATTTGCACCCTGGTTATTCTACTTACTAGCTAGGCAATTACTCATCATCTTTCTCGGCCTTAGTAGTCTTGGTAGAAAAAACAACACAAAGTAAACACTCCATATATGCTGCTATTTTTAGGAGTAGTAATAGTATTTCAGTGGTCAAACTCTGATACTGACTTACTTTTGCGTTTCTAGATTTCTGAGGCATTTTTCTTGCTTTTTGGACCACAACAAAACTTCCAGATGCACCTTTTCCTTTTACCTGAAGTAAAATATTTTAAATTATTCTAATATTCATATTTGTAACTTTATACTAGAATAAGAAAATTATAAAGCATGATGCAAGAAGTGTTATTTTGCTCTTCAGAGACAAAAGAACAATAGAAGAGGAGTCAAAAGACTTGGGATGGAATCTTAGCTATGGTACCATCTCGTTATTCAAAATTGGACAATCCACTCACACCTCTGAACTTTTGTTTCCACAAATACAAAACTGGGGAAGAACACTATTGTGAAACTGAGTTAAATAATCTACTATCAGCTTTTATAAAACAAAACATAAAATTTGTCCCATGAAAGGAAGGAACAAAAATCTCTCAGGGTAATTAAAAACAAAAGAAATGAGAAAACCCCTCGCTGTCTTGGAAGAAAACAGCTCCTTGGCAAGTTTAGGCCCCCACTGGTCTCAGGCTGCAATGCTTCACCATGGTTTACTAATTGCAGATTATTCCTTATGCAAAAGGTTAATAATCAGATAAATATTGCACAGGATTGTATGTTTAAGTCTTATCACATATTACAAAGCACTTACTTTCATACAACTTTAACGCTGATTCACAATAATCAAAAATCGTACAGACCTTAACTCCACTGTGCCAGCAATTTTACATATTTTGAGAAAGCCAGACTCTAAGTGCCACACAGCAAGATATGTTCTCTTCACTGGGTGGTACATGCCTATAAGCCCAGCATCTCAGGAGGCTGAGACAAGAGGATCCTGAGTTTAAAGCCAACTCAGCAACTCAGCGAGGCCCTAAGTAACTCAGCAAGACCCTGTCTTGAAATAAAATACAAAAAAGGGCTGGGAATGTGGCTCAGTGGTTAAGCAATCCTGAGTTCAATCCTCGGTACACTGATGAACCCATAAGCACCTGACACACAGGAGACACTCAATATGTCATGGCTATGATTCTAAGCAATTCTTAATAACTGTGCAAGATAACATAGACTATACTTGGAATCAGTATAGGTTCTAGAACTGGTCTCAATTAACTCAGGTTTCCCTGGTTCTTCTAACAGTCTTTGATAGTTTTAAGTATTAACCAATTAAGATGAACCTATTTACAAAGCTAATTTATAAATAAAAAGTCTAATCAAATAAATTAGGTTTCAAAGCTAACAAACCCAAGATAAGAGCAACTGTCCTCTTTGCTACTGCAATAACAGGCTTCCTTAACCTACTTCGCATTTTCATTGCTATGTGATTTCTAGCACGAGCAGCCTCCAAAATAATCCAACTAAGTAAGGAAAATAAAAATTATACTACCCTTATTTCTTCTGCTCTTCAGAAGGATAGTTAATTATAAAAGCAACTGGCAATGTGTTTTTCAAGCCTAATCTTAAATACTAAAATTAGGTTAAGCTTAAGTATTAACATCATGCAACTTATTTTTAACACAAAAGAACATAAAGATTCTAAATGATACTAAATATGAACAACATAGCATAGCTGATATACAAGATATTCTTTTTTTAATTTTTATTTTAATTAGGTATATATGACAGCAAAATGCATTTTGATTCATAGTACACACAAGATATTCTTATTCCCTTTGTGTATTTGATAACAGGAATCAAACCCAGAGATTCATAGATGCTAGGTGTACTCTACCACTAAGCCACACCCCCAACCCAAATAATCTTATTTCCGACAACTATGTAATACCTGTTTGATGACTCCTCTATTCAATTCTCTTTTTAGGGCTTGTTTAAGGAGGTAGCCCCTTCTCTCCAGCTCCAGAGAAGGATACTTATGGATGATATATTTTCGAATAGCAACCACTGATGCACCACTCTTCTGGAAGCATGCCTAGAAAACAGATTTATGAAACCACATACATTACTTTAAACTAGTTATTTTTATTAGAGAACTTGACACATACTTTCAAAATAAGTTATTTTGGAAGTGAACTTGATAACAGATGGTAAGTAAGGTAGGGAAGAATGAACAGATAATTTCAGTTCATAATGTCTGTGGAGAAATACATAATTATTACATATTTTTGCAACAATTTTAATTTGTTCAGAAACACATGAACAATAGTCTGTATATTAATAAATACTCTATTTTAATTGTGTTTTGCATTGAGAAGATAGATCTTTAGTATTAAAATGAGGAAAGTTGGTGATGCACGCCTGTAATCCCAGCCGCTCCAGAGGCTAAGGCAGGAGGATTGTGAGTTCAGAGCCAGCCTCAGCAATTTGGTAAGGGGCTAAGCAACCCAGATCCTGTCTCTAATATAATACAAAAATAGGCCTAGGGATGTGGCTCAGTGGTTGAGTGCCCCTGAGTTCAATCCCTGGTAATGCGCCCCCTCCCCGGCAAAATGAAGAAAGTCAAATATTTTTATTACTTATAGGAAAACATGTCTTGCCAATTTTTAGGAATGAGTTTTGGCACATCAGAACCAATATACCTTTGCAGGCATTCTATGAATGCCAGCAGAAAAAAGCACACAAAAAAAGCCACAACCCCAGCCTTAACCTAATGCTCTTAATTTTTTGTTTTAAAATTTTAGTCCCTTCTTCTTCTTCTTTTTTTAAATATTTTGTTTATTTAGTTGTAGTTGGACACAATACCTTTAATTTATTTTTATGTGGTGCTGAGGATTGAACCCAGGGCTTCACACATGCTAGGCAAGCCCTCTAACTGGCGAACCACAACCCCAGCCCTAGTCCCCTTCTTCATGCTTGAAATAACTGCTCCTTCAAAACCAGGCTGAGTGGTCATGAAATAAATTCCTGAGGAGAGGCTACACAAAGAATAAAGACCTTACTACAGTCAAGCTCTCTAAACCAAGGAAGCTTCTCCCTCTTTTTCTGTAAGACAGGATCTCTCTAGTCCAGGGTGGCCTCAAACTCAGTCCTGGGCTTGAGTGATCCTCCTGCTTCAGCCTCTGGAGTAGGTGCAAGTACAGGATAACACCACTGTCTGGCTTCAAGAAAGTTTTCTTGGGCTGGGGATGTGGCTCAAGCAGTAGCACGCTCGCCTGGCATGCGTGTGGCCCGGGTTCGATCCTCAGCACCACATACAAACAAAGATGTTGTGTCTGTCGAAAACTAAAAAAAAAAAATAAACATTAAAAAATCCCCCTCTCTTTTAAAAAAAAAAAAAAAAGAAAGAAAGAAAAAGAAAAAAGCAATGACTGCTGTGTCTTATTAAAAAAAAGAAAAGAAAGAAAGTTTTCTTAAGGAGGTAAGAGTCTAAAAAACCTTAAGGAAAGAAGAAAGAGGTCTGAGGATCTCCCTTCTCAGTTCATTCTCAGATGATAACCTGACTGCTCCTTCCTATGTACACCACCCTTGGTTAAAATGATCTGAATCCCTCTTTCCCCAATCCTTACCCATATTCTAGCAACATGGTCCCTGAAATGAGGTTTTGTTTTTAACTTCTCTTACGGAGGAGTTAAAACACGGTCTGTTTTTAACTCCTCTTATGGTTTGATCATGTGAAATAATACAAAATTATACAAAGATTTACACAATACAGCATCAGATAAGAAAATATCATTAAAATATTAAAAATAAGCTAAAGAAAGGCAATGGTTATAGGCAAAGTCATAAGCTAGGTAAGGAGGATAATTTCTGCAATATTTTGTAATGTTTAGGTAATGAAACAAAATGTAGGCTTATAAGAGGGTATCTTAGTTCAGATGTAAAAGATAACTGCTATGAATATCTGACTTGCAATATGTATTTTTAATAATGTTCAGCTGGGGATGTGTATCAGTGGTAGAGCACTTTGCCTAACATGCACAGAGCCTTGGGTTTGAGCCCCAGTACCACACACACATAAACAGAATTATTTCCTTAGTTACAATCAGATTTTATGAGGGAAAGGACCTGACCTATGTCTATGCTTGACTCAGAGAAGATAATCCTTACATGTTTGTTGAATGAATTAACATTTTCAGCCATCAAATAAAAACTCTACTTAATAATCTGAGTAAAAAAAAAAAACTTCTAAAGTTTAAAATTACTTGTTACAATAAATATGAATTTTTAAAAAGAACATCACTCACCAAATGAGATTATACTAAAAAACTTGATCTTCAACATGGCTTTTTAATTATTCCTTTAGGAAGCAAAACAATGTATGGATAGAGTATGCCATTTTCAAATAAGCAAAAGATGAACAGGATAAATCCAAGATAATTGTTTTAAATAAAAACTTGCCTTAATGGCCTCAGTCAGAATTGCATCCATCTTGGGGCGTGGGGAGGAAGCCATTGGTGTTTGTTTCTGGGCCCTGGCTAGCTGGCTAGCAGAAAGGGTAGCCCAGGAAGGTATCGTTTTTTTCACTTTCTTCTCCTTTTCTTTAGACTGATCTTTCTCACTTTAAAACAAAACAACAACAACAACAACAAATGTTATTATGCAAGACAAGCTCTTCATAAAGATACAGTTGGCACTTTGCATCTGTGGGTTTCACATTTTTGAGTTCTGTACCCAAGGACTGAAAATATTTGAAAAAAAAAAAATCCCATCTGTACTGAACACATACAAATATTTTCCTTGTCATTATTCCCTAAACAATACAGAACAGTGGTTTACAAAACTTTTACATTGTATTATGTATTATAAATAATCTTAGAGATGATTTCAAGTATATAGAAGGAGGTACCTAAATTACATGCAAGTACTATGCCATTTTCATTAAGGGACATGAACATTTCAGGATTTTGGTTATCTGTAGAATCCCTGAAAACAATCCTCCTTGGATACAGATGGACAACCATAAAGTCAGAAAAGGGAAAAGACTAGAGAGGTATAAAAAGAAATGTTTTCACTTTTTTATGCACCAAGTTAATATGTACAATAAGGAAAAATTTACAAAATATTACTTTTTTAATAACACTGGGTGCTACAAATGAACTAAAAAGATGTTTTCTCTTAGGTGCAAAAGAGGAGTCCAATAAGTTATCACTGGTATAAAGGACCAGTACATTAAAATACATATATACACATATATATATAAATTTAAAAATGTATACCAGTTACCACTACAATACATACGTGTCATATGACAGAAAGAACGCAAACTCAGAAAGCAGAAGACTAGGTTGGAGTTTTAGCTAGAACACTCTGTAGAATTAGCTATATGATCTTAGCAAGTGATGGATGGCTCAGTCACCTCAGCTATGAAATAGTAACACATTCAAGGTATTGTAAGAATTAGAGATTATGTTTATCAAAACAATTTGAGGCAAGTGCATTATGTAAGTTTTATTCTAAATAATAACAACAGTATTTCATTCACATTTAAAAATACAGGATAGCTGCTGAGCATTCCATAGACCTTACTTATAAACATGAAAACAGAATAAAGAATTCCCTCAGGATTATACCACACCTAGAAAGTGCAGTTATTACTATTTTATTTAAAAAGTAATCTCTAACCATCCTGGCCACCTACTGAAAGAATAATACCAGTTATCCTGCAAAAAACGAAAACAATAATAAAATTAAAAAACAATTGCTACTATCTCCTATAGATACAAATCATCAATTGCAAATTTTGCTTTCAAATATTTAACATCACCGCCAATTGAAAATGTCATTAACTGTGATTGGGCAAAGGGGAAGAAGGAAGGAAAGGGGGCCTGGGGGCAGGAAAGATACATGTATGACAGCACACATGGTGCAGTGCTACATCATCGTGTACAACCTCACCTGCAACCAGAGAAATGAAAAGTTGTACTGCAATTATGTACAATGTATTTTGATACATTCTGCTGTCATATATTCCTAATTAGAATAAATAAATAAAAAGAAAATGTCACCAAGCATACAGTTTTAGATCACTCTAGCAATGGTTTGACAGATGTTTACTATAATAGAAGCACAGGAAACAATACATTCCTGGCAGTGAAGTAGGAATTAAACAATTAAATATCTTCCAGGTCAGATTTTACACCTATGTTTCATTCTTTATTGAGATTTTGACAATGCTTAAAGTATCAGAAATTCCCACAGTGAATTCTAAAAATAAAAACACCACAAAGCCAAAAGTAAAGACAGCTGGATTACTCTAACTGTTCTAACTACTATATACTCTAATAAGCCATATAACTACCTAATAAAACTATTTCAAATAATTCTAAAAAGTAAGTCCCAAAAGCAAACACCTAGCAAAAACCAATGTTGTAATACTTCTGATCGGCAGTCCTTTTATGTAGTCTCCAATTGTAAGTAAAAATAACGTGTAACTCCTTACTCCTTTTTGGTTTCCTCAGAAGACTTGTTTTCTTCCTTCTCTTCATTCTCAGGTTCCCCTTTGGGTTGTTCTGTCTCACTAGATGTAGCAGGTGGAGTTTCATTCTCTTGTTCTTCTACAGTGGAGACAGATTCCTCTGAACTTACATCTGGTTCTAAAAAAAAAAAAATCAGATACATTGGAGTTAAGGTAATAAAAGAATAAATTAAACAGACCAGTCAAATGTTCCAGTTAGCAGATGAATTCTAAAATACGAAGAAATAATTCTGAGTAGAATTTTCTTTTTCTCCCACCACCACGGTGCTGAGGACTGAACCTAGGGCCTCACCTTTACCACTGAGCTACACCTCCAGCCCTCTCTCATTCTGTCACTAGGACTATCTGTTCAAGTATTTATCCAGACAATTATGTAAGAAAAGGCCAGGAAATTACACATATACCTAAATCTTTTGATTATTCTGCAATATCAATGATACCCATAATTAAGAAACTTAGTCTTTTTTAATTTAACAGGCATATCTTAGAGAATTGAAAATATGTCTTTTCCAGGTGGAATGAGGAGAACGAGTAGAAATACAAAGGGCTGGAGACAATGAGATCTGTTGTTTGTGTCTGTTCTTCACAGCATGTTTCTTTCAGCAGCTACCATAAAACAGAACTGCAGGCACGCTTATACAGGGACTTCAAAGAACTCAAGTGGCAAAAATCAGGCAAAGAATAAAAGTATATGCTTGAAGAGTTTGAGCATTTAAATTATGTGAACTAATTACCAGAATAATGATGAAAACTATTTGTGGCCTTCACATTAAGAGAATAGAAGAATACCATTTCTTTCTTACAACCAAACTGCAAAATCATAATTGTAAAAGAATTCAGTTTCTCAACAAATTAAAATTCTAAACCACAAATTTCACACTAGTTAGTTATTAACTGCAATTCCTGTCCCAGGCTTCCATAGACTAATCTAGTCCAAACTCTTCACTTATGGGGCTTAGGCAAAACTGAAGATTTTTAGGTTAAGATACAACTAGATTCAAGTTCAGTCTTTTTTTAAAATTGCAAATAAAAAGCTTAATTTCGGAAACTGAATCCATCATTTATAAATACACCAAAGCATAGTCCACTTGGATTTAGATGAAGCATAGGTACAGTATTTCACAAAACAACAACTTCCTAAGAGGTCATGGCAGATGAGCAATTTTGTTTCATCCACAATATCAAGTTCACTCTTTAGAACTTTCCAGCTCAATAATCTTAGGGCAACTTCTTTAACATCTCTGAGTCTCAGTATCCTTACCTCACAGTTATGAGGATTTTGTAAATGCTTCAGGGTGAATCATTAGGTCAAGACTTGTACTGAGTGAATGATTCTTGTCCTACTTTGGTCTACAATGTTCCCACAACTCTTTCCTATATATCTAGGATCACAAAGTATAAGGGTAGACCTTCATTATAACAACGGTATCACGGGAGATACAGATAATAACTGTATTTAAGTTCTCCACAGTAAGATATACTATTTTTTGACATTATCTCGAACTGCTCCCTCACCTCAACAATTTAACCTAAGGTAAAGAACTTTCTATAAGTTAAGCATGTTTCTTTACATATTCCCTTATTCTAAAAAAGATGAAATGCTAAGAACCATTTACTGGGTTTTCCTGTAATAGTTTAATTTTACATTATTTTCTGCATGTTTGAGACTCTGAGTTCAATCCCCAGCACCAAAACAAAACAAAACAAGGCATCTCTCTTTTGGGTTTCATTTTTATTGTACTTTGTGGATAATACTGTTATTGTTTTTAATAAACTGAAGCTTTATAGCAGCCCTAAACTGAGTGAGTCTACTGATGTCATTTCTTCCAGCATCATATGCTTTTAAACTTAAAAAACAAAGTATTATATCTGTTACAGTGATCTGTGATCTTTGATGCTACTACTGTAATCATTTTGCCTGTCACAAAACATGTACATACAAGACAGTCAATTTAACTGATAAATGTGTGTTCTAACTACTCTCCTGAAACAATTGTTTCTGTCTTTCTCTCCCTCCTCAGGGCTCCCTATTCCTGGAGACACGATATTGAAATTAGGTACTCAATATCCCTATAATGACCACTAAGTGTTCGAGTGAAAAGAAGAAGTGCATCTCTCTCCTTTTAAGGCAAAACCAAGAAATGATTAAGCTTACTAGGTATGCATATTGCAAGCTCAAAGAGACTAAAAGCTAAGACTTCCATGACAAATAGTAGCCAAGTTTTTTAGCCCTGGGTTCGATCCTTAGCACCACATAAAAATAAATGAATGCAAAGGAAAAATTCTTGAAGGAAATTAAAATTGCTATCCCAGTGAACATATGCATGCTAAGAAAGCAAAACAGCCTCCTTGCTCACAGATCAAGGAGTAATTTCAACCTTCAAGTCTTATTATTTAAGAAATACATTTTGTAAGGCCACAGCTGCCATGGATAATGATTTCTCTGATGGATCTGGGTGGAGTAAATTGAAAAACTTCTGGAAAAGATTCACCATTTTAGATGCCAGTAAAAACATCTGTGATTCATGGGAGGAAGTAAAAATATCAACAGTTTGAGAGAAGTTGATTTCAACCCTCATGGATGACTTTGCAGGGTTCAAAATATCAGTGGAAGAAGTAACTACAGAAGTGGTAGAAACAGCAGAGAATTAAAATCACAAAGGGAGTCTAAAGATGTGGGTGAACTGCTGCAAACTTATGAAAAAAATTGGATGAGGAATGGCTTCTTGAGGTATTACTATCTACTCCAGGTGAAGATGCTGCAAATTTGTTAAAATGACAACAAAAGATTTAGAATGTTACATTAACTTAATTGACAGGGCTGGGGTTGTGGCTCAGTGGTAGAGTGCTCACCTAGTATGCATGAGGCACTGGGTTCCTCAGCACCACATAAATATAAAATAAAGATATTGTGTCCACCTAAAACTAAAAAACAAATATTAAATAAATATTTTTTAAAAATATTAATTGATAAAACAGCAGGGTTTGAGAGGACTGACTCCTATTTTGAAAAAAGCTCTATTCAAAATGAAAATGCTGCTGGACGCAGTGGCACACGTCTGTAATCCCAGTGGCTCAGGAGGCTGAGGGAGGAGGATGGTGAGTTCAAAGCCAGCCTCAGCAACTTGGCGAGACCCTAAGCAACTTGGCAAAACCCTGTCTCTAAGTAAAATCTTTTAAAAAAAAAAAAGGGGCTTGCGGTGGGGGCTGGAATTGTGGCTCAGAGGTAGAATACTTGCCTGGCATGTGTGATGCCCTGGGTTCAATCCTCAGCCCAGCATATAAATAGATAAATAAAACAAAAAAGATCAAATGACGGGGCTGGGGATGTGGCTCAAGCAGTAACGCACTCGCCTGGCATGTGCGGGGCACTGGGTTCGATCCTTGGCACCACATAAAAATAAAGATGTTGTGTCCACTGAAAACCGAAAAAAAAATGATCAAATGACAAC
Source organism: Marmota monax (assembly GCF_021218885.2). Taxonomy (NCBI): domain Eukaryota; kingdom Metazoa; phylum Chordata; class Mammalia; order Rodentia; family Sciuridae; genus Marmota; species Marmota monax. The sequence goes on along the minus strand of NW_026694432.1, from coordinate 25,085,939 downwards.
TAAAAAAAATATATTAAAAATTAAAAAATGTTGGGCTGGGGATGTGGCTCAAGCGGTAGCGCGCTTGCCTGGCATGCGTGCGGCCCGGGTTCGATTCTCAGCACCACATACAAAGATGTTGTGTCCACCAAATACTAAAAAATAAATGTTGAAACTCTCTCTCGCTCTACCTCTCTCTCACTCTCTCTTAAAAAAAAAAAAAAAAATTAAAAAATGCTGGGAAGCTGGGTGTGGTGGCGCATACCTATAATCCCAGCAGCTCCAGAGGCTGAGGCAGGAGGATCGCAAGCCAGCCTCAGCAAAAGTGAGGCACTAAGCAACTCAGTGAGACCCTGTCTCTAAGTAAAAATACAAAATAGGGCTGCGGTGGTGGCTTGGTGGTTGAGTGGCCCTGAGTTCAATCCCCGGTACCCCTCCCCACACACAAAAAAAAGGTGTTGGGGGTGCTGGGGATATGACTCAGTGGTTAACCGCCCAGTGGGGATGGGGTGGGAGGAGGTTAGTGATATAGCTCAGTTGGTAGAGTGCTTGTTTCACATGCACAAGGCCCTGGGTTCAATCCCAAGCGCCACAAAAAAATAAGTAAATATGTAAAAAATAGATAAATAAATAAAATGCGGGCTGGGGATGTGGCTCAAGCGGTAGCGCGCTCGCCTGGCATGCGTGCGGCCCGGGTTCGATCCTCAGCACCACATACAAAGATGTTGTGTCCGCCGAAAACTAAAAAATAAATAAATAAATATTTTAAATAAATAAATAAAATGCTATCAGCATTGAATGCTACAGAGAAACTTTTCTATGAAAGAAAATCAATTAATTAATTTGGCAAATTTCACTGTTATCTTATTATAAGAAATTGCCATATGCACTCCAACCTTCAGCAACCACCAGTCAGTGGTCATCAACACTTCACTCTCCAGCAGCAAAAAAAGATTACAAGTCCCTGAACATTCACATGATTGTAAGCATTCTGAGCAGTACTATTTTATTTAAAAATACTTAATAGATTATTGGACATAATTCTGACACACACTTAATAGAATACAGCATAGTATAAATGTAATTTTCATATGTACTAGGAACTCCCCAAAAGTGTATGACTGTTTTATCATGTTCACTATATGGAGGCTGTCATGAACTAAACTGCAACACCTCTGAGGTATGCTTATAATTGTTTAAGAATTACTGCTTAAGGGGCTGGGGTTGTGGCTCAGCGATAGAGTGCCTGCCTAGCATGTGCAAGGCCCTGGTTCGATCTTTAGCACCACATAAAAATAAATAAATAAAATAAAGGTACTGTATCCAACTAATTTATAAAATTTAAAATGAGTAATCTGTAATTATTTCTATTTAACAAAAAAGTTGACAGAGAAAAAATATAGAACTTAGGAAGTAACAATTATTTTACATATTTTACATATTTTTAGCTGACTCTTCTAATATCTTACATATCTAAATCCTCTACCATGGATCCTGAAAACTGATATTACTAGTGATTTAGTAGCTTATCCTAGAGCTGGGCAGATAACCAATCCTGAACTCATGTGCACCCATTACTTTCTTAATGTTCCAATTCCCATATTACCTAACTGTATCAGGCCAGGGTGCCCAAATTACTTGTGCTATACTTGTGCTCCTGAGGATTCTGAGACAAAATCCAGGCTCTTACTTCCCAGTTAAGGCCTTATGATTTCTGGATAAATTTTTCTCTTATCCCTACTGTATCAAGGGATAAATGCAATAATGATGCATATCTTTTCTCTTTTAATCTGGGCTGATCAGTAAATATATATTTCTAACAGTCTGACAAAAGAAGCACAGTGTGCTCATCTCTGGTAAACTAGAGATAAAAGGAGAAAGGAAAAAAAAAGGAAAAGAATAAGCAAAGAAAGAAGTCACAAGGACGAGGAAAAAAAAGGAAAAGGCAAAACAGTGGCTAACACCTACAATTCCAGCCACTTGGGAGGCTGAGGCAGGAGGACTGCCAAATCTGAAGTCAGTTTCACCAACTCAGACCTTTCTCAAAATAAAAAAATAAAAGGACTGGGATATAGCTCAATTGTGGAGTACCTCTAGATTCAATCCCTAGTACTGCAAAAACAAAGGCAGGGAAAAGAAGACGAGGTGGTTAATGACGCCATAAAAGAACACTAGTACTCCAGGCTGATGGATTTACATTTCTATCCATTCATTAGGCTCCCACCTCTGACTGGCCAATCTCTTCTCCACAAATACCAGTTAAACACAATGTTTTGATCATCCACTTACTTCCCTTAAGGCCTTATGATTTCTGGATAAATTTTTCTCTGTCCATCCTGAAAGCCCCAAGTCTTTCATGACTCCACAGAGTCTTATCTCCATGACACTGCATATCCAGACTGCAGCTCTTTAACTGATCCTATTCTCCCTGTTTTTCTGTTTTTAATTCCAAGAACATCAGTTTCACCCTCCAAAAATCTTTAGAGACAAAAATCTTTAGGTAAAATCTTACCCACATGGTCTGGAAGTCACATACAAATAGCTACAGCTTCCCTCTTTGAATGTTCCCCCAAAACACTTAAGCCACAAAAAAGAACAACTAAGTTCAAAGGGATTAATGGATTATTCCAATTTGGAGTAAAGTTTTTTGTCTTTTTAGGTTGTACCACTGCTTTGTTTTACCTGGCTTTTCTTCCTCGCCTTCAGCAAGCTTGCTTTTGGGCGGAGTTTCCCGGGTAGAATTCACAGCTCGACGAATCGGCATGGCGCTATCTTCTACCTTCTAGGAAAAGAGATGGCCATAATCAAATATGTATAAAAATATTCTCTTTTCTTTCTCAAGGGGCCTAACTGGACGTCAAAAGATGTAGGATAATTCTTCAAGTCGACTCCAGGATCTGATGCAAATCATTACCAAGCAAAGTTTTTTTGAAGTGACATGATTTTTAAGAAAAAGTCTTCAAAATATTTTATTTTAGACAGAACTTCAAATGTAAATAATTATATTGATTTGGAATACATTTTGAAGCTTAGAGGTTTTCTCAGGAATTTTAGGGAAAGGGGAAGATGAAAAGAACTTTTTTATCTATTTGATCTTTTCAGATTCACAACCTAGTCTCCCCAAAATAGGAGAAGGAACATGTACCAAGAAGAACCCAGCAAGGCCTGAAGTCAGGGATTGATCCAAGAGTGAGCTTCAAGAATGCGTCAGCCCCTACCTCACCTAACTTGTCCGCGTGGATCAGCTGAGCTCCTACTATAAGTGGGAGTGCCTTAGGATGGACGAGTTCACCTTGAGACGTATCAGTCGCCATTTAAAATAATTTCTAGGCCCGAGTACAGGTTACACTCTGAAGCCTCTGCTGTTAACCACAAGGATTTTTCCTAACGGTTTCAGTGTGGTGAAGAGTCAACCTAAAGCACAGAAGAGACCTGGTGTGAAGATTAACAAAAACAAAACTAAACTAAAACATCTAAATTTAATATACATCCAAAGAGGGAGAAAAAACTATAAACTTATAGTTAAGTGACAGATGACTTAGTTATTATTAAAAAAGATAAAACCACAGTCAAAATATAGACTATGTAAAGCAGCAACTAAGACGAATGCATGAGCCACAGCAGCTGTTGTACCTTCTGCATGAATAAAGGCAACAAGGACAAGAAAGCTCATAAGGAAACTAACCCCATGCCTTCCTAATACCATCAGGCATTTAGAAAGAAAGAATAAGGAGACGAAGAAATGGTTTATTCAAATGTGGAGTCATGGATCAGTTAACTAAAGAGTAGGCTTTTGTTATTATTCTCAAGGGTCAGAAAAATTAACTGTATTGTTAACTCTATCTCCATTAAAGAACTATTTTTTTTCTTTATTAAGCGAAAATACAAGGGCAAAAAATACCAAGCAACGTGACATTCTAAGACCCTTCTCTAAACCCAAAGAAGTAAATTTAGACTATGACCTAAGGATTTACAAAAGTATGCTTCTAAGACCTTATTTGATATATTTTTTTTAAATATTTATTTTTTAGTTTTAGGTGGACACAATATCTTTATTTCTTATTTTTATGTGATGTTGAGGATCGAATCCAGCGCCCCGCGCATACCAGGTGAGTGCGCTACCGTTTGAGCCTCATCCCCAGCCCCTGATACATTTTTTAAAAATATTTTTTTAGTTGTAGACAGACAAAATACCTTAATTTTATTATTTATTTATATGTGGTGCTGAGAATCGAACCCAGTGCCTCACATATGCTAGAAAAGCGCTCTACCACTGAGCCACAACCCCAGCCCTTGATACATTTTTTAATGTAAGCAAATGAGTACAGAAGAACATAATTATTCACAGATTTATCTTATCATTAACACCTCCCCCTCCTCAAAAATCTCATCTGGGGACTTGATATTTTATAATAAAACTTCTCAATAAGAAAATGGTCATGTAATGTAGATCTCTGAGCTCATGAACCATTAACAAAAAGTTGAGGAATGATAAACTAGACATTCAACTTCTACTTTTAAGCACCAATCCTGTCAACTTGTCAGGTAATAATTTCAAGCTAAGACAAACTAGGATAAAGTAAACAAACAAACAAACAAAAAAACCCAAATTCAGAACAGTTTCATGTTCATAGGGAAAATCTTTATGGGAACATAGAGAGCAATAATATATTTGCAATACTGATATAGTATACTGATACACTGTATCAACTGATATAGTTGATACAGTTGCAAGGAAGGGCAACTGAAAAAAATTGAAGAGAAATTAATGCATTAAAATTTACTATCAACAGTGAATTACGAATAGCCACAAATATTTAAAATTAACTGTTTCAAAAACTACATACAATGCTTATGTTGCAATTCACTTTACAAAATGCTCAAAATACAAACATGAAAATTATTGTTTTCTTCTTATCTGTGAAAAGAAGGCCAGGATGGCTTAAGGGCAGTATTCAGGTATGTGAAAATTAAAAATCTATTGAGATGATTTCAATACATAAACCTGCTTATTCACCCAACTAGCATTTTCATAGTAATGTATTTTCCTTGATAATAACAATAAAACTAGGCAAATCTGATATTTTTATATGCAAACACTACAAATAACAATGGGGTTATCCTTGGTAAAGTGATATTGCTCATGAATTTTTCTTTCTTAACCCACAATAACACCAGCTGGGGTAGAAAATGCTACCACAAAGTCAATAGCAACCTTCAGGAATCCCCATTCATTGATATTAAACACACACACACACACACACACACACACACACACACACACTTTTTCTTTGTAAACAAAATACTGAAAAAAATGCAAAAACCTCTCCAAATTACTCAAAATTAAAACAAACAGCCGGATCAGGTGGAGTATAACAGGAATCCTAACTACTTGAGAGGCCGAGACAGGATGATTACAAGTTTGAGGCCGGCCTGGGCAACTTGGTAAGAATGTCTCAAAATCAAATTTAAGCTCTGGGATGTAGCTCAGTGGTAGAGCACTTATCCAGCATGTGTAAGGCCCTGGGTTCAATCCCAGGTATCCCAAAAAAGTGAAAAAAATTAAAACAAGTGTTAAAAAGGAATGGGGGGACACAGCAATGTGATAAACCAGATCCTGACAACCTCCTGCTTAAAACCTTCAAAATCACCCACTGACTCCACTAATCTCACCTTCTATTGCACTACCCATCACTCTACTTTCTTAACTCCAAAGACACAGATCTTCTTTTAGCCCTTGCAATGTGCTCTGCTCATTCCCCACTTCAGGATATTTGTATTTACTTTTCTCCTTAAACAACTTTCTTGGACCTCTCAATCAGGTCTCTGGCTCAATATTACTCCCTTAGAAAGGCCTCTCATCTTTCTTATTCTTCAGGTTTCTTTAAAGCATTTAACACTACCTTAATATATATTTACTTGTTATTAAGTCTCTCCTAATGGAATATAAGCCCTAAAAGGACTAGGACTTTAATCCACTACTGTCTACAACAGCATCCAAAATACAATAAATGCTTCATAAATATTTATTGGAAAAAAAAAACACCTGATGGTACTTACTACTGTATTTAGCATATGTGAAGAACACTTAACCTAGTTATTTGGGATAAATATTAAGATATGTAGGGCTGGGGAGGTAGCTCAGTGGTAGAGCAACTGCCCTGAGTTTGATCCCCTACAAAACAAAAGCTGAGCTTGGTGACACAGGCCTGTATCCCAGTGACTTGGGAGAGGCATAGGATCATAAATTCAAGGCGAGCCTCAGCAACTTAGTGAGACCCTAGCAACTTAGTGAAACCTGTTTCAAAATAAAAATAAGAAGGACTAGGAATGTAGTTCAGCAGTAAAGTCCCTTGTGTTCACACTAAAATAAAAATTTTAAATGAAAATAAAATAAAATAAAGTCCTAAATAAATTTTACCATAAAAAATAAATAAATAAAATGTTTGCCTCAGCTCTGAACTCCCTTACTAATGTCATGGAACACAAAAACTTCAGTCTGTAATACTTTCTATACAACAGATGAATTAATGATTATTTGATAAATTCACTGTTCATTACAAAGAGAATTATATGGATAATTAATTGACTCTGCCTCAACCTCACCATGTACCTCATAACTAAACATTTTTTACAGCACTTCTGAATCATCAGACTTTCAAAAAAGCTGCCATGCTTGCTCCCTGGCAGGGATCTTATCTAGTTGGTTCACTGCTGTATACTCAGTGCCCAAGAACATACCAGGCACAGAATATGCGCTCAACAAATATTTGTAAAAGGCTGAATAACTGAAACTTAAATATGGTTTTCACCCGAGTTCTTATATATGCCCCAAATAATCCATATTTACCTGTGGTTTATGTGATTCTCACTGTTTTATGAGTTTAATGTTAGATTAACAATACAAAGATTTGCTTTTGTCAAAGGAAATGCCTAAATTAAGTTGTAATGCAGGCAATAAAGAACTTGCAGAAATAAAAACTTCAAAATTTCAGTTGTATTCCCTCCATATTAAGGAAAAGCAAGCAGGGCGCATGCCTGTAATCCCGACGGGAGAGCCAGGAGAACTGCGAGTTCAAAGCCAGCCTCAGCATTGGCAAGGTGCTTAACAACTCAGAGACCCTGTTTCAAATTAAATACAAAACAGGGCTGGGGATGTGACTCAGTGGCCGAGTGCCCCTGAGTTCAACCTCCAGTACCGCACCCCCCCCCCAAAAAAAAAAGAACCAAAGAAAAAGAAACAGAAAAACTAGTAGGTATTTAACAAGGTATTTTAACAATATGCATTTCAGGGAAAATACTATTGTTTCTTAATTTGCCAGAAAGTATATGTATTACTCTATGAAGTCTAACATCACTAATTATGTACTTCAAACTGTTCCCGATCCAAAGTCTTTCACTACACTCAAATATAATGAGTCCTGTAAAATGTGAATCCCTGTACTTTGGCTGACAATTTTTTTCACTTTCATATTAAAGTAATTTCATGTCTGTGAACCTTGGGCATAGATGCCAAAGACACTATGTGGTCCCTCCTCTCCAGATAATCAATCGAAATAGGTAGAGTTAAGATTTTCATCTATGTATGAATTCTGTATACTTCCTCAACCAACTTCCAGTCCTCAACTTCCAAGTAAACTTAAAAAATAAAAACTCAAAAAACTCTTTAAAATGTCACATCTACTTTGAAACAAATTACACTTTTGAAAGGAGCAGTAAAATTCTTAAAAGCTAGTAGTTTTATGCCTATGCCAGATTAAACTAATCCAAAATACCTTCCAAAATAACACCAGTCACGTCTAACTTCACTATTAAGACAATTGCTCAAAAGGTCCAGGTGCATTTCTAAGCCGTATTTGTTAGTGGCCTCTAGCTTGTCAATGCAATGAAAAGTCAGGAAGTACAAGAACCAACCAAGGGAGAATTTACATGCGGAAGGGCTAGTACAGCCCACCAGTCCTCTCTGGCTGTGCAGGAGAGAATTTTCTGTCTCAAAAAGGTTAGGTGACTGTCCCCGGCCACAGAAGAGTGGTCAACTCAGATCCAGCGCTCTCACTTCACCACTCCTGCCTCCACCTCGTTACACACACTCAGACTGGCGATGCTATCTTTTGACAGCCTACGGAAGCACTGCTCTGATTGAAACCACACCGCCTAAGGTGGGGGGGCTCCAAGTTCTAGGTGAGGCAAAGGGGAAAACGGAAGCGCAAGGCCGCCATAGCAGGGAAGCCGACAGCAGACAGCGCGCCCACGAAAAGCGGAGGGACGCGAACAAGAACAGCCGAGACAAAGAGGCGAGGCAGCAAGCGGCAGCGCTATAGGGCCACGGTGGCGGACACGCGACAGCTGGGAGAGAATCGGGCGAAGAGGGCAGGGGTGCTCGGGGCAGCGGAAGCCGACCGCCGAGGCTCGGAGCGGTGACAGCCGCGGGCTCCGCTCGGCAAGGACGTGGCGATGCCCGTCCTGGCCACGCGAGAGGCAGCGGAGCGCGGACCTCGCTTCCGCACACTCACCGCTGGGAGCTCCGTAATGGCGGCGGCGGCGGGGGCGGAGAACCCGGGGGGCGGGCCCGCCGCAGCCAGTCACCGCTGCCGGCATCTTTCGAACCGGCTCCGAAGACCGCTGAGGGAATGGGGTGAGGGGAGGGCGCGGCGGCCGACAGGCCTCGCGGCCTAGGAGCATGCGCGAGACGGTAGCCAATCCGGGCGCGGCTGCGCGCGCCGGCGCAGGCGCGCTGGGACGCAGGGGGGGTGCCCGACCTGGGAGACACTGCCCCTCCTCCCCCAAGTCCAAACAAAACAAGGGCGGGAGCGCGCGCGCCGGAGGGCCCCGGAGGAGGCGTCCGCAAGAGGGGCAGGGGGCTAGGTCGCAGGGGGGAGGGGAGAGGGCGGAGCGGCCGCGAAAGGCAGACAAAAGGCGCCTCCTCCCGAGACCCGAGCGCCCCGCCCCCTCCACTTGGGGAGCGGCATCGGCGCCCCGGGCAGGCGGCCTCCGCCACTCGCCTTCGGGGCCCCGCGATTCCGCACTCACTCCCCGCCCGCCTGTCCCGTCTTGCGTTACCTCTGCGCTCCCTGTTCCTGGCGCCCGCGTCCCGTATGGCCTCTCGGCGCCTCTCCCGCTGCCGCTGGTCGCCTCCGCCGCCGCTGTCCTCCAGGCCCAGCCGCCGAGCTCTGCTGCCCCGCCCCCCTACTCGCGGCCCCGCGCGCGCGCCCCCGCCCTGCCCCGCCCCCCCGCGCCTGCGGAAGGAGCGCGCGGGACTTGCGTCCCCGGCCGGGTGCGAGGGGGCGCGAGAGGGCGCTTGGCCACTGGGGCGCGGGCGGAGCGGCGCGTTGGTACACGTGGTAGGGCTCCGGGGCGGCACTGGTTTCCCTGTTTATCGTTTCTCTGCTCCAGCTCAGACTCTGGGCCTCCCTGGGTTTCCGCTAGGCGGTGCGTCTGCCTTTAGAGGAGCTAACACTTCCCACTTTTCACTTGGGACGCCGCCTTCAAAGACCGTGATGGATTTGGGGAAAACAGTTGCAGAGAATACAATGCCTCAGTTTTGTCCCAGAAAGTCAAGAAAGTATAGTGTAGTGACTTGGGACAAAGGGCTGAAAAGTTGCTTTTCTCATCTATGAGACGGTCCCTAATTCGCGCACGTGGGCGTGGGGCTTTCCCTACCCAAAAAGGAAACCCAGCGATCCGAAGACAGGGAATGCCTTCGAATGGCATATTTATGTTGGTTTCAACATATTTTAGCAATTTAAATCCTTATTACTGTAATAGAAAAAGGCGTAAATCTTCAAAACCAGTTTGGAAAGACTTCATGCTTAAAGATGTATTTTGGGGGGACAGGGAATGGCTGCAGGTAATGAATATAGGAAATAGTGAACTGGCATTCCCCAAGCGCACAGCAGTTGATGAACACTCACATGCGTGCGCCAGACTTTCTAAAGGTTTTTTATAAAACTAAACGCTAGCCAGGCTCCCCTGGCCCTGCCATGAGCATTATAACCTTCGTATCAGTTTCACAGCCATAGCCAATCACTACTCCATCAGTTCAAATTTAACCACCACCACCAAGGATTCTTTTCTAGGTGAAGATTGTCACTGATGTCCTGATGGCATTACCCATTCTCCCTTACTCCGTTGTCATACTGAAGTTGTTAAGAAAGAATATGGAGCCAGGAGCGGTTGTACATGCCTGTAATCCCAAACGGCTTGGGAGGTTGAGGTTCAAAGACAGCCTCAGCAATTTAGGGAGGCCCTAAACCCTGTCTCTAAATTTTAAACAATTATTACAAAAAGAGGTTTGGGGAAGCGTCTCAGCGGTTAAGTGCCCCTGGGTTAATCCCCAGTGCCGAAAAAATGTAAAAGGACTAAGCGTCATTTTGTGCAATTTCTTCATTCTGTTCACATTCATTCATTCATTTATTTATTTATTTATTTTTAGTTTTAGGTTGACACAATATCTTTATTTTACATTTATGTGGTGCTGAGGATCGAACCCAGTGCCTCATGCATACTAGGCGAGCACTCCACCACTGAGCCACAACATTCATTTTTAATGTTTCAGTCCTTTGCCTCCTTTTTTAAAGACGTATTCCATTTTTATGAATTCATATAATTGAAACGTCCTACATTTCTTCCTTTACTCTAAAATGTGTCAGCCTCATCTCATATAAGAAGTTGACTCAAAAGCAAACTGGTAGATTTCTGCTCTTCCAGATTTTTGCTTAAAAATTAAAAAAACAAACAAAAATAAAACTTGCTGTGTCGTTCACAATAGTTACATACCCAAAAGGAAAAACCCAGAGGCTGGGGATGTAGCTCAGTTGGTAGAATGCACAAGGCCCTGGATTTGATCCTCAGTACCCCACCCGCCCACACACACAGAAAAGGAAAACCCTGAAACAAAATTATTCCTGAAGAACACAAACACATGCAGAAGCCAGCACTAAGGCTGTCATTGCAGAAAACTGAAGCTCTAAGTTCTTTACTTTTTAAAAAAAATTTTTTTTTAGTCGTAGATGGACACAATACCACTGAGCTGCAACCCCAGCCCCAAGTTCTCTATTTATAAAGGGGTCTGAAATTTATTTTTTATACATGGTCATTGGTTAAAGTAGTTCACCTCTGTTAAATGTAATATCTAGCCAGTTTTGTTTTACATATGCAGCTGTATATTAATTTTAAAACTGTGGGGTATGATTTTATAACTTATATCACTTGGACTACTTATTTTTGTGGTACTGGGGATTGAACTCAGGAGCATTGCACAGTTGAGCTTCATCTCTAACATCTTTAGCTTTTTTTTTTTTTTTTTTTTTTTTTTTTTGGTACTGGGATTGAACCCAGGGCGTTTAACCCCTAAACACACCCTCAGCCCATTATTTTTTATTTTTGAAACAGGGTCTCACTAAGTTGCTGGCTTTGAACTTGGGGATTTTCCTGCCTCAGCCTCCTGGGTCACTGGGACTTTAGGCATGCACCAGGTTAACCATATTTTTCTAGTCCACAAATCCTGTGTTTCCCTCATGTTTCTGAGCCTTCCTAAGAAGGGATTTCCTAGAATGGGGACCCTGAGCAGAATCATGCAGTTATCACAGACTGCCCCACATTTACTCCTTTCTCTGTAAAAGGTCTAAACACTGAGACTGGCCTCAAACTTGCGATTCTCTTGCCTCAGACTCTTGAATGCCATCAACATCACTTGTTTTACTTTGAGCTAGAATTAGAAATTTAATTCAATTGTGTTTTGTAACAAAATGATATGATTTTTGTGTCCTTTAAGGGAAAAAAGTTGGGCTGGGGATGTGGCTCAAGCAGTAGCGTGCTCGCCTGGCATGCGTGCGGCCCGAGTTCCATTCTCAGCACCACATACAAACAAAGATGTTGTGTCTGCCAATAACTAAAAAATAAATATTAAAAAAAATTCTCTCTCTCACTCTCTCTTTAAAAAAAATTACTGAGGTCACTAGTGATTTCAGTGATTAAAAAAAAAGGGGGGGTAAACAGTTGTTTAACTCTCCACACTGGTTGGAACATCCACCTTGGCAACCTGCAGGAGCAGGTTAGCCCCTATGGAATCTATGAAGATTGCTGTCAAAGAGTGGGCTTCTAGCCAGACACAAGGTACACACCTGTAATCCCAGTGGCTCAGGAGGATCTTGAGTTCAAAGCCAGCCTCAGCAATGGTGAGGCCCTAAGCAACTCAATGAGACCCTGTCTCTAAATAAAATACAAAACAGGGCTGGGAATGTGGCTCAGTGATTAAGCGGCCCATGTTCAATCCTTTGCAGACCTGACAGCCTGTTGTCAAGGCAATAAATGGCTTATTGTTTTGTTATTCCTCAAATTTAAGAATATGTATCACTTAAGTCTGTTAGGCTAAAAGGTCATGTTTTGTACAGAAAAACAAAGTAGGTGACTTTGAATTGTTAGGCATAAAGATAAAAAAAAGTTGAAGCAACTGTAGCTTCTAATAATGACTAGAGGTACTGCACTGCAGGCACAGGGCTACCATCAAGATACACCTACCACTGGGAAAGATGGTGCTCACCTGTAATGTAATACCAGCGGCTTGGGAAGCTAAGATAGGATGATCATGAGTTCAAAGCCAGCCTCAGCAACATAGTGAAGCCCTAAGCAACTCATCAAGACCCTGTCTCTAAATAAAAATACAAAAAAAGGGCTGGGAATGTGGCTCAGTGATTAAGCGGCCCATGTTCAATCCCCGTCCCCCTCCCCTGCCCCCAAGAAATGTACATCTACTACTCTTATTAATATTCAACCTTGTGTCAGTAAGGAGAGTTTTGAAGACTAATTCTTTTTTTATACTCTATTTTATATTTTATTTATTTATATTTATATGGTGCTGAGGATCGAACCCAGGGCCTTGCATGTGGGAGGCGAGTGCTTTACTGCTGAGCCATAATCCCAGCCCCTGAAGACTAATTCTTGATTGGCTCGTGGGGAAAGAAATATTTTGTTCTTAACAGGGTTGATCTTTATTCCAAAGAATCATAGCTGAGGGTTCCAATTTCATGCAGAAGTCATTAAAAGCCAGGTCAGGGCTGGATCACTTCAGAAGGTATGGCCTTGACAGTTGGTGGTTACTTGACTTTTCTGGTTTCCAGCCAGAAAGACTGGAAGTGACTCTCAAAATAAGCGTCAGCTTGGAAAGAGATGGCAAGAGATCGAACAATTCAAATACTTAGCAAAAAAATGGAGGCTGATGAAAAAGGTTTACTATCACTTCCTGCCCCCTGCCCCAAAGGGTATTTTTTTTTTCTTTTTTTCTTTTTGTGGTTCTAGATTGAACCCAGGGCCTTGTGCATATGAGGCACAACTGAGCTATATCCCCAGCCCCACAACAGTTTTGTATTGTTTGTAGTGTTAAGGAGGCCAAGATGCCCATCAGTCAACTTTGAAACTTTGAAAATTTCTGAATTTGGAAATATATCTATCTGATCTCAACATTTTTGAACAAAGAACTATGAGTCAGTACATAAAAATCAAGCAAGTTTTTACAAAATAACATTTGCCCTAAAATACATCCCTGTTTTTTTTTTTTTTTTTTTCAAATGCTCCTTGCAATCCACTAAATTAATTTTGCCATTTGGAATTTGGGAACTTGTGTCCTAGGTGTCGAATAGGAATCAAGTTTCTTCCTACAACCCTTACCTGAGTTCTGAACGTGCCAAGATTTTACTGGAAAGGAGTCTAGTTTGTTCTTCAGTTTGCAGCATCTGACTTATTGGAGTTGCTACTCAGCCCTCAAGGGATCAAAAACACTTGGAAATGTTACTAGAGGCGTCTTCCATCCTGTAGCAAAGGGAATCTAGGACCAAGGTAACTGGGGTACTTAGTTGTGCAAACTCCAAGGAAAATAGCAGGCCTGGCTTTGCAGCCTTTCTCATCAGTTTCTGGTTCTTATGTTGATAGGTCTTTCTCTTTTTACAATGCCAGACGCAAGCAACTGCATTTTAAACAGATGGAAGAAATCCTACTTGCCAGACTTACTTAAAAGTAGATACCCAGGGGCTGGGGCTATAGCTCAGTGGTAAAGTGCTTGCCTCGCATGTATGAGGCACTGGGCTCAATCCTCAGCACCATATAAAAAATAAATAAAGATACTTTGTGTTCATCTACCATTAAATATTTTTTTTAAAAAGCAGATCATATCCAGTTTTGTTCTGTGTAATATGAAGTGAATGTGTCAACAATATGTCCCTCTTTTTCCACTCCTTCCATGTGGTTTTCTAGGCTCTTCTTCTTTTTCTTTTTTTAATTAATTTTTTTATAGGCTCATCTTTTAAGAGCATCAAGGTCAGTCAGGCTGGGGATTATCTGAGTTGAGAAAGTTAGGGCAGTTCAGTGATACCCAGGTGATAAACTGTCCCTGTTTATCTACTGTGGGAAGGTTGGGCAGGTAGTGGAAGGCAGGACTTTCCATTCTTAAACCAGGGAAGTCCCAGCAAACTGAAATTTTCAGGCCAAGTAGATATGGGGGCATTTGAAAAGATCCCCCGCCTCCAAAAATACAGTAAAGGAAAACATGAGTAAAAATCTTTGATTGGAACAACAGAATTCTTTAAGTCAGATTTATGAAATTAGATCCTATTGGGGGAGAGATTGAAAAATATGGTGATGGAAAAGATCCTTTCCTGTTATAAAAACAAACTGAAACTGCACTAACTTTGAATACTCTTCAAACATGTGACCTTCAGTCACCCAAACTGTGGAAAGAGTAGCATAATTCTTGGAACCATTTGTTCAACTCTGAAAATTCACATTTTATATGTGATGCTCCTGCTCTTCCCAACAGATGTTTTTACCAAAAAGCCCATGATGAAATTTAACATACTTTCTGTGTTTCTGCTTTACATTCTGCTGGTTGAGTCCATGATACTGGTAAGAAAACACTGGAATTTGGTCTAACCAGCTAGCGAGTGTGTTTAGTATAAGAATCTATTTATCCAAAGTGGTTGGCATCTCTTCCAGTAGGAACAAGGCCAGAGCTGGAGGTGATAGAACATGCATTTTTAACAGTATTCATTAAAAAAAAAAAAAAAAAAGCACACTCGTTTTCTTTTTAGAGCAATGTGTACAATGTATAACGTGAAAAGGACACTAAGCTTTTTTTTTGGGGGGGTTATAGATGGACAATATCTTTATTTTTAATTTTTAAGTTGTAGATGGATAACATCCCTTTATTTTATTTTTATGTGGTGCTGAGGATCAAATCCAGGACCTCACATGTGCTAGGCGAGCATTCTACCACTGAGCCAACACCTCAGCCCAACAACCCAGCTTTAATCCTTGTGGGGGGGAAAAAACAGGAAAAGAGAGGGAGGAAAAGGATTTTGTAGTGCATTACTGAATCCCAGGAAAAGTCTCTATTTTCCAGATCTGTTAGCAGTTTAGAGTGGAAGCTTATGACTTCATAGTATATGCTAGGGAAAATGATAACAAAAAAAAAATGATAAAACTATTAAGTGTTGGGAGGCAAACCACCATAATCTCCTACATTTATGGACAGTGTCATCTAATTGTATGTGGCCAAAAGTGACCTTCGGTTGGAGAATGAAAAAACACTTGATATGGGTGAGCAGAGCCCAGGTACCCTGGGCACATTTATCTGATCTCCATTAATTAATCCTCATGATAAAATTATGAGAAAGACTGTGTTATCCTTCTTTAATAGATGAAAAAACAGGTGGAAACAACCTGGCAGGGCTATACTATTGCCCCTATTTTTCCAACTCCAAAGCTTCAAAATACACTCACTATGTCTTCCCCAAGGCGTGAAATACAGACTGTATGGTGAAAAGGAATTCTGCAGGGTTGGGGGACACTGCCTCCCAGAAACCAAGCACATGTCACAGTTCTTGCTAAGTACAAGTCTTCTGTTGTGCTCAGACCCCCACCTGGTAAAAGGAAGGAGTACCACTTTACATGTCCAAGCATGGTGGAAAGACCAGTCAGATGCCATCCTGCATTGCCTGAATAGATATTATTAATATATGTATTTAATATATATTTATATATAAATTTATGTTTATATTTAGTAGGTATTATTAGTGCTGTAGGAAGGGCTTTTTGTTTCTGTATTACAGACGAGAAAGCAAAAGCCCAAAGATTCTAAAAGCTTGCTTGCTTTTAATGAGCTTTTTGAAGAGCTTTATAAACTGTGGCAGGGAGGTGAACTACTGGTGGGCAGTGGTTAAAATTTCAGTGCACCAAGAAATCACCCAAAGATCTGGTTAAAAGAAGTTTCTTGGGTTCCTTCCACTCTTCATGGTCTGTTTTAGTAATCTGAGGTCTGTGAATTTGCACTTGAAATGAGCTCACAGGTGATACTGGTGCTGCTGTCCAAGGCCCATACTTTGATTAACCCTGACATTGCCTGTAACTGCTCACTCCAAGAGGCTGCACTTATTCAGTATACTGTGTGGCTAACTCTGTGGACTGGATACGATTTCTAAAAGCACTGTGATTTCTTTTGTTGAAAAATATTTTTTCTTTTAAATCAAGGTTGATATCTATGAATTTTAAATGACAGGATGGTCATACAGTCACTTCATGAGGCGGGGGATGTGTTCTGAAAAATGCCTTAGGAGATTTCATGGTTGTACAAAAATAGTGTACATATACCCACCTATATGGGATAACCTACTACACATGTATGGTATAGCCTATTGATCCTAGGCTACAAACCTAAACAGCACATTACTGTACTGTAGGCAACAGTAACATGTGGTAAATATTTGTGTTTTTATACAAAATAGAAAATGTACTGCAAAAATGAAGTGATAGGATTTTTTACTCCATTTAATCTTACGGTACAACCTATGTGGTTAAAAAATCATCATACACACCGTGACAGTAAAAGGCAAGTTTCAAAAAGTTATTTCCCCTTATTTGTCCAGAAAAAGTTCACCTGGATTGATTTAATAGGGCACATTCAAGGATGAATGACTTTTTATCATATTCTTCAATTCTTTCTTTATTCTTTGAACGCACCATTCTTTGTACTTGCCACAGAACCCAATTCTGCTCTAGACAATTTTCCACTACAGTGCATGCATGACTTCTTCCTTTATGAACTCTTGATAACCACCCATGCAACATTTTCTCTCCAATTGGTTCCTCTGATGGCATTTTAGATTTCTTGGATTGAACCAAGAGTCTCAGGCATGCTGTGCAATGGTTCTGCCATTCAGCGCTTTTAATTTCTAAGACAGGGGCTTGCTAAGATGCCCAGGCTGTTCTTGAACTTGCAGTCCTCCTGCCCAGCCTCCTGAGTAGCTGGAACTTGCAGGTGTACTTCACTATGTTTGGCATGTCCACATTTTTTTGAAAGAAGACATTTAAGACCATGTATTTACCTGAAAGTAAAACTTCAGCTGCATCTCAAATTTTGGAATGCCATGCTTTCATTGTCAGTTAACTTATAGGATTTCTCAATTTCCATTACTCTTACTTGACTAAGTCATCCATCCATGTAACATTTCTTTTTGGAGACTGGGTCTCACTATGTTTCCTAGGCTGACCTCAAACTCCTGGGCTCAAGGGATCCTCCTGCCTTAGTCTCCCGAGTGGCTGTGACTGTTTGGCTATGCAGGTCATATCAGAATACTGTATGCTTTTTGTTTGTTTTGGTACCAGGGATTGAACCCAGGGGTATTTAATCACTGAACGACATCACTTGCCCTATTTTGTATTTTATTCAGAGACAGGGCCTGAGCTGCTTAGCAACTCAATTTTGCTAAGGCTTTGAACTTGTGATCCTCCTGCCTCAGCCTCTGAGCCGCTGGGATTACAGGTGTGCACCACTGCGCCTGGCCATGTTTTTCTTCTTTACTGAGCAGTTCTCACATGGCAAGTGAGCAGCTCAGGTTTCTGAATAAACAGACATTATGTACAAGTGTGCCTCAAGGAAAAGGACAAATAAAATACCAGACTCTAACTCTAGCTCTGCCTTAACTATTCTAGAGTACACCGTGGTAAGACTGACTCACAAAGGAATCCGAAACGCAAGAATTACTCAAGTAACAAGAAACAAGAGGTCGAAATGACCAGACTTTTGTTGCCAGTATTAGGATGGCAGACTTCCCAGGTCATATATTGCCAGTCCACAGAGTGACAGAAGGGAATGTTCAGGCACTTGTTTACCATTAGCTGATAGTTGTAAACATACTTTCACGTTACATCAAAAAAAAAAAAAAAAAAAAAAGTTAAATTTGGTAATCCCAGCAACTTAAGAGGCTGGACATCTGAGGTCAGCCTGGGCAATTTAGCCAGACCCTGTCTCAAAATAAGAACAATTAAAAGGGCTGATGATGTAGCTCAGTGCTGGAGCGCCCTGGGTTCAATTTCCAGTACCAATAAAATAAAAATTAAGGCAAAATAGAATCTATTTTATCTTCAGAACTTGTGATCTGGATTGTTAAGCCTATGAAACTGCTTGGTGCTTCTTCAGGGCTTAATACTACTCTATAGGTACCCTGTATACAGACTGATTTTAATAACTGTAAATGATGTGTACAACACTGGGGAGTCTGCATCCTGCACAAAATAGGAGGGCAGAAGACTGAGAGGACCCTGTGCTTGCTGGTGGTGTTAATACAATTTCTGTTTTTCAAACTTGGTCTTATGATTCATAAGCTGTTCTTAAGAGTTTATATTTTTTAAAACACCAGACACTCTTTAACTGTAAATTAAAACCTACTCTTGATGAACAAAATAGCTGCTAGTTTGGTTTGTTGTAGCTGACCACTAAAAACAGTTGCTGCAAATCTCTTTTAATTCTTCCATATCACTTTTAGTATTTCAATGAAATTATTTTGGTCCAGAATTGACATGTATTTTCTGTGTTGCAAACAGAGGCTAATGGCTTTGCAAACTCTTTTTTATTATTTATTGGGGTTTCTGTACAACCACCAAAAGTATTGATTTTTTTTTTTTTTTTTAATTTACACTCGTACTTAAAGAAGGAAAATTCAGGGCCTAATCCCTGCTGTCAGGTCCCTGAACAAAAGTAGGTCAGTGATTACCGGCTCTGGGGCTGAGAGTGGCAAATGGGGAGTGAATGCTAATGGGTATGGGATTATATTCTGAGGGGAAAATGATCTGAAATTAAGACAATGGTGATGACTGCACAATTTTGAACATGATAAAACCACTGAATTGTGCCCTCTACAAGGGTGAATTTATAGTGTGGTATTGTAACTCAATAAGAAATAGAAATGCAAACAAATAGAAGCAATGCAAAAGGTTACTCCCTCCAAAATGAGGCACACAGGAGGAAGTGCCAACAATGATCAAAACTGAAAAGCTGGATCATTCCTCTTTTTCTTCTTTTAAAGAACAAACCCTGAGTGATGAAAACACAGAGCTGGATCCAACAGCCTGTTCTCTGTTCCCAGCTTAAATCCTTTTGACTTGAATGGAGTCATCTGAAACGAAAGGATGTGTCCAAAAGCCCCAAATGAAAACTTGTTTGGAGAGTAGCTCAAAAGCTGCTTTTGGATTTAATTGTTGCAAATGGGAGACAAAAAACAAACCAAAGATGTACCAGAATAAGGAACAGACACTTGCCAAGGGAGGGTCTTATGCAGCGTGTTAACCTCTAGTTTTGTTTCCATAAGGAACAGGAGCTCCAAGAGATCAGAGGGCTACAGCACTGTCACACTCCATACTCAGTACATGTATTTTTTTGTTTTGTTTTGTTTTTTTGAGGCAGAGCTAGGGATTAAACCCAGGGCTTCACCCATGCTAAGTATGGGTTTGACCACTGAGCTAAACCTCTATCCTTTAAGTATTTGTTGACTAAAACTAGTACACGATACAGCTGTGACTAACTTATTGGTCTATGAAAGAATGTACAATGAGTTTATTTTGGCATCATGTTCCTTTGGCCAAAATGACCAAACTTTTACTTGTTACAATGTACCCATAAGTTAACTGGCTAGAATATAACCACAGACACCTAAATTAGTTACAAAAGTACTGTACCTGCATAACAGCACATTTGCTACATCTTGAAGGAGTACAGGCTGCCAATGATGCTATTTCTTTGAAACAAAATCCATCAAATCCTGCTTTCCAGCAAGAAGACAGGAGGGAACACTCAGTACAATACCTCACAGTTCAGTAGGACTCAGTAGGGAGCAATGATCTCACTTTGCCATATTTGGCCACTTCTTCTTCTTCTTCTTTTTTTGGTTATAGATGGACACAATACCTTTATTTATTTATTTTTATGTGATGCTGAGGATTGAACCCAGTGCCTCACACATACTAGGCAAGCGCTCTACCACTGAGCTACAACTCCAGCCCATATTTTGCCACTTCATTCCCTGTATACAGAAACAAGCTAAACCAAAAGTTCTCTGTAATCTCCTCATCATACTTCCTGCTACAGGTGAGATTTCAAATATTGTTATTGTACTATGAATGTTTATATCTTTTAAGATTTTTCTTCCCTTTTTTCCTTCTAAAAATATTTCTTTCCTCCACTTCTAACACTTGTCTATATCTAAAATATTACGAATAGGCCATCTCTAGTACCTGAAAGTCCTTCCTGATTAGATCCCTGCAAATGACAGTCACTGACTCCCAAGAGGCAGTCGCCAGTTGCCTTCTCTAACTCCCCACCCCACACCCCCAGTGAATGTTGTTAATAGTCTTCTAAAAACCTGTTATTCAGGAGATTCCTGGATCAGAATTCTCTGAATTTGATTCTAAGGCAGTTAAAACTTAGTATATCCTAGACCTGGATTGCTGCTTCCAATTGAAGGTTCCCAGGCAGGGCCTGCATCCAGACCCCAAACAACTTCTCAGGCCTCATCTCTTATGGCAGTATTGTCACAAGTTTGTCAAGAGACTTTCCAGACTCAGTTCTTCACCACACAGAATGGTCTCAGTGGGCTTACATATAGGAGGATTCTGTATTGTATTCAATTACACTGGTGAAAAACCTTTTATTCCTTGAGAAATTTTGTTCTTATGTTTTACAAGTCTTATTCTGGATGTTTTTTTATGGAAGCTGACAGAAATCTCTGGTTATCCAGATACAAAATATAAAGACTATTTATTTGGAAGTAGCCCGGTTTTCTTCATAAATTGGCTTTATACTCACCAGTATGGCCTGCATGGAGCTGGAGCTGGGGAGCAATGTCATCTTCCACATATGGTACTAGTTTGGTTTTAAAACCCACCCCCACGAAAAAGCATAACTTAGGTGCCCCCCTCATTCTTCAGAAGACATCTTTGGATTTCCTAAATATTCCAGGCAATTGAGAGGAGATTTTAAAAATCAGTGGTAGTGGTAATCTCAAAGTAAAATAGTACCCTGATACACAATGGGGAATTTGTCATTTTAAAAGTCACCTTGGGTTTGCTGTTACTTAAAGTGTATCTCTAAGCTGGAGTTTCAAGTTTTTCCTGGACTCCCAGAAGAGCATCCCCACCCAAACACAAATGCCCTCTCTATCCACAAAATAGCTTTCATTTGTGAACTAAAGAGACATACACATGTACACACACACATACACATACCACACTCCTCAGGAATGATTTCGATTAGATAATGAATAGCCAGATAGCACCTCCCAGGGATGGGCACACATGCAACAACTGTCAAAAGGAGAAGTCGCTTTACTTTCATTTAAACTTGCAATGTTTGTCTTTATTTTGTTCTTTATATTTTGAAAGTGAAAAGAAATAGTATTGAGTCAATTTCTTCTTCTTCTTTTTTTTTTTTAAATATTTGTTCTATGTATTTACAAGCCTTAAAGTTGCTCTAAAGATTTCAAAAGTATTAAGAGTACTTTTTCCAGGGTAGCACTTTTTGTTTTTGAACAATCTTGGAGTTCTCTGGTCCACAGCATTTCCTTCTGTTCCAAGGTTATGTATGTTTTGATTACTATTGTGATTTTTTTTCTTTTTTTAATTTTCTGAAGCAAGCTGAGAGGCAGGCAGAAAGATTTGATGCCCAGAAAAAAAAAAAAAAAAAAAAAAGAAAAGAAAAAGAGAAAGAGACAGAGAGAGAGAGAGAAATCTTTCTTACCTTGTTTACCCCAAACCTTCTCAAATCTGGACTAACTACTATGCCTTAAAACAAACGTGAGGTGCATATGAAGGGAAGGGACATTTATTTCTCTGCTTTTCTATTATACAAGTTGTTTACAGAAACTGCAAATTAAAAAATTACACACTGGCATTTGCAGTCCTTAAAATAAATTAAAAGTTCAACTTTTTTTTTTTTTTTTTTGCTAAATGTGTTTTTAAGTATGAGTCCTTGTTTAAAAAGAAAAGATTAAAACAGAAAATATTTTCTATAAATAATACATGTATTTTGGTTTTAGTGCTCCCGCCCTCAGGTTGGAAGTTTACTTGTTTCCAGTACCTTTTTCCTCCATGATCACCTTTGTTCTCTTTCCCCTCTCCCACTCGTGCACACGTGGGGATTTCTGCGAGAATTGGCCTTGCTGCACTGTGATTGGCGAAGACGTGAAACTTTTTAAAAAAATACTTAAATTGTTTCTTTTGTTTCATTTTGTGTATTTGAAGTTTTAGTTATCCTCAGACTCCTCTTCTGCTTCCCGCAGCCATGTGAAAAACGCAGTGACAGATTTCAGGGCCACGCCCTTCCCATTCTGCTCTGCAGGGTCCTTGCTGCTCTCCCATTTGTAGAAGGCATCCTCAGAGATCACCTCCTCGTCATACAGGCAATCAAAAAACATTCGTAGCAAATCTGTAAGGGTTTCAAAATAAGCTATCAGTTTTGGGACACTGTAGTTTTGAGGAAGAGCAATGAATGAATGAAAGCACATTCATTCTCCCAGAAAAGAGCATGAACAACATTCATCATAATCACTGTTACAGGGGGCTGGGGATGTGGCTCAAGCGGTAGTGCGCTTGCCTGGCATGCGCGGGGCACTGGGTTCGATCCTTAGCACCACATTAAAAAACAAAAACAAAAGATGTTGTGTCCGCTGAGAACTAAAAAATAAGTACTGAAAAATTCTCTCTCTCTCTCAATAAAGTCTAACTTTAAAAAAAAATAATAATTAAAAAAAATAATCACTGTTACAGGACAGCTGGGCTACATATGGATGCAGTCCATGTGAAGAGTCCAGCTTCAGCCCCAGCCCCACAAACAACAGCAAAGAACACCAACCCTACACAACTCCTTATCCAACAAGGAGTAAAAGACCATTTAAGCAGCCTAAATTATTTTTTATTCCTACTATTTCATTCAATTTAAACTATTTTCTAATATTGGTAAAGCCAAAGTTCTCAATCTAAACACATTGAAAAATAAAAATGAGTACTTATCACTTTCTTTTTAAATTTTCTTTTTACTTTTTTCTTTATAGATTTTTTTTTCATTTTTTGAAAGTCTGCAGTATAATTTTAACAAATATTAGGGGGAAAAAGGCAGGGTAAATTCTTTTCCCCTTCAAATGCTGTGTTTTAAAAATGAAAAGAGTGATCATTCATACGAAAAACATGGGCAAAAGCTATCTCATCTGGATTTTTATCCATCGAACGTAAGTTATTTGTTGTTTTAAATGTCCAAATTGAGTAATTTTAATTCTCTATATTGCTCAGAGAGTGGAAACTTATTGTAGCACAGGCCTGTAATCCCAGTGGTTCTGGAAGCTGAGGCAGGAGGATCACAAATTCAAGGATAGCCTCAGCAATTTAGTGAGAACCTGTCTCTAAATAAAAATTAAAAAGGGCTGGAGGGATGTGGCTTAATAGTTGAGAGCTCTTGGGTTCAATTCCTGGTACCAAAAAGGAAAAAAAAAAAAAAAAAAAAGAAAGAAAGAAAAAAGGGGGGTGGGGGGAGAGAAAGTAAGTTGGTAGAGGCATTAAGCCAGAATAAAAATTACATTTATTATTCTAAAAAAAAAAAAAAAAAAATTCCTTGGGGCTAGAAGGTGTTACAGTGCTTGTTTAGCCATGTATAAGGTCCTGGGTTCAATATACATCACTGCAAAAAAAAAAATCATTTATTATCAGCTCTCTAATCACTCAGATTAATGATGGATCACTTTTCTTTTTCTAAAACTCTGGTTAGTCTATAGGGAAATGGAAACCAGTGGCCACAATTCTGTTGCTGGTAAATCTAAAACTAACAGCTCTCCAGGGATGACTTATGGAATTATGGTAATTATAGAAGACATTTTAATTTGGCTAAGCATATAGCATCAATTTCATCCAACCATTTGATATCTCATTTGACAAGTAAGGTCCTCTTCCTATAACAATATAGAAAAGGAAGCTAGGATTTTAAATGACCTTTCAAAGACCTTGAGAGAAGGAAAAAATAATCATATTTTCTGATTCAGACTTAGATGGCTCTTCACTTGCACTCTGAGGATAATTTGTTTTAATCTGTTCTTGTATCTCCTGGAGCGATTCAGCAGCTCCAGGAAAGAAGCAAAACTTTTGCAAACATCCCAACAAAGAAGTGCCCAAGAACTACTTTTCAGTGCCATCTCTAAAACAAACGTGTACCAGCTGTCACAAAATATTAAAAGAATCTTCTAAGATTCAATAGAGTTATCAATTTACCAGTATCATTAAGACTAGGGTGTGTCAGTCTACCTTATTTGTCTGGTTAGCCAAGAATGAGTAACTCTTAACTGAAAATTATTCTAAAATACTTTGTTAAATATGCCATGGTTATAATTAAGGTTTTTGCTGGATAGCATTCTGGAAAGTATTATTCTCGAGACTATTCACCAATTTCATGCCCTTGACCTGAGTTGTCCAATATGGTAGCCACTAGCCACATGTAGCTATTTAAACTAAGTAAAATGAAAAATTCAGTTTCTTAGCCACGACTGCCCCACTTAAATGCTTGTATGGCACACTGGCATGATTACCATAACTAATGGTACAGAAACATTTTTGTTTGTGATGGCTGGGGATTGAACATGCAAGGCAAGCACTCTACCAACTGAGCTATGTCCCCAACCCCAGAAACATTTTTTGAAAAATATTTCTTCTTTTTTTTTAAAAAGAGAGAGAGAGAGAGAGAGAGAGAGAGAGAGAGAGAAGAGAGAGAATTTTTTAATATTTATTTTTCAGTTTTTGGCGGACACAACATCATTGTATGTGGTGCTGAGGATCAAACCCGGGCCGCACGCATGCCAGGTGAGCGCGCTACCGCTTGAGCCACATCCCCAGCCCTGAAAAATAGTTCTTTAGTTGTAGATGAACACAACTTCCTTCCTTCCTTCCTTCCTCCCTCCCTCCCTCCCTCCCTCCCTCTCTCTTTCTTTCCCTCTTCCTCTCTCTCTCTCTCTGGTGCTGAGGATTGAACCCAGTGCCTTAACATGTCAGATCTCCTCTAAAGTAAGTATTAAATCTCTAATATGAACTAGTTTTCTTTTTAATATATTTTTTTAGTTGTCAATGGATCTTTATTTATTTATATGTGATGCTGAGAATCGAACCCAGTGCCTCACAAGTGCTAAGCAGGTGCTCTACCACTGAGCTACAATACCAGCCCTAAACTAGTTTTCTTATTGGCATTTTTTTTTTTTTTTTGTAACAAGAACTGAACCCTTGAGCCACATCCCCAGTCCTTTTTTATATTTTATTTATAGACGGGGTCTTGCTGAATTGCTTAGGACCTCACTAAGCTGCTGAGGCTGGCTCTGAACTCATGATCCTCCTGCCTTAGCCTCCTGAACAGCTGGGGTTACAGGAATGCACTTCTGTGCCTGGCTCTTTTTGACATTTTCTCATATAAGTCTGTAAGAAATTCAATTTGGAGCCCATTACAGTGGCATGTGGCTATAGTTCCAGCTACTTGGGAGGCTGAGGGAGGAGGATTGCTAGTATAACACAATAAGACTCTGTCTCCAAAAACAAAAATGAAACAAATAAACAATATCAGATATGTTTAAGATGTTGGCTGAGTTTTTGTTACTAGTTAGTGATTCTTATATTACCCATCTTCAAATCCTCACTCACCTCTGAAGTCTTGGTCTGGATAAATCTCACCCACTAGTTTGGTTAATTTATAACAACATGAGGCAAACTTACTGGCAGGTTGATCAAGTTTTACTATTGATGCTTGTAGTGCATAAAGTGCTTGCAGTTCCTTCTCTGTATCTGAGTCTAGGTACTTGAGTAAAATCGGCACTCTCTGCTTGATAACAGCAGTGTCCACTCTGAAGGTAGAACAGTCAGCTAGAGGAAATAGAGGAAGTAGGCATTATACTTAAGGAATTAACACACAGAACCACTTTCAGTTTTTTGACAATAGTACCCAAAGGGCTTTGTACAGAAAGAGGTGGTAAGGGGCTCCAAGACAAGATTCTGAAATCCAAATACTCTAACATTTTTAATAAGATATTATCTCAAAAATAATAAAAACATGGAGGAGAGATGCACTTTGAATTCTTGTATCCTTCAAGAATAGTGCACCCAATTATTTATCTTTAATTATAATGAAAAAGTGACAGTAGTTTTACAACAACCTACAAAAATGACTCACCATGAAAAAGATACAAAAAGGATATATTAATTAGTTTGATTTAATCATTCCACACTGTAGACAAACTGCTCTAGTTTGGGTATGGAGTGTGCCTTAAAGTCCCATATGTTAAAGGCTCGGTTGCCAGCCTGTAGGGCAACTGGGAGGTGGTGGAAACACTAGGCGGCGGGATCCAGTGAAAGGAAGAGTTATGCTATTGGGGGCATGCCCTTAAAGGGCACATGGGGAGCCCATACCCTTCTCTTTCTCTGCTTCCAGCCACCACGAAGTGAGCAGCTTTGCTCCATATCTTGTGCTCCCCATTATGATGCTGTGCCTCATTACAGGTCCAAACAAATGGAGCCAAGCAAACAAGAACTCTGCAATCGTGAGGCAAATAAACCTTTCCTCTTGATTTTTTTCCCCCAAGAATTTTGTCACTTTGGTGGAAAGTTAACATATCAAAATTTTATATTGTAGTCCATAAAAGTATTGTTATAAGATTTTTAGTAAAATAAAAAATATTAATTCAAGTGAATGCATTAAAAAAAGCAACATTAAAACAGGAAATGGGGAGGGGGCTGTGGATATAATTCAGTGGTGGAGTGCTTGCTTAGCATGCACAAGGATTGCCATTACTACATACATGCACATATGCACACATACAAAAAAAAAAAAAAAAAAGAAAATTAAAGTGGCAGTTCATCCAAATCTTTCCAGAAGAATACAAGAGTTGGGACCATTTTATTATTCCTAGGAGGAAAAAGACTATTATGATAGTGGAGGAAAAAAAAAACAAAAATACCCCAAACAGGGCTGGGGATGTGGCTCAAGCGGTAGCACGCTCTGCTGGCATGTGTGCGGCCCAGGTTCGATCCTCAGCACCACATACAAACAAAGATGTTGTGTCCGCCAAAAACTAAAAAAATAAATATTAAAAATTCTCTCTCTCTCTCTTAAAAAAAAAATACCCCAAACAAACCCCTCAATCTATGCCTTTTGAGATAAAAGCAATATAAAAAGGGGCTGAGGGAAGCATCCTCAGTGCCAAGAAGCATGAGATTTTCTATTCTCTGTTGAAGTTATCATGGGATACAATTTAGGATTTGGGGGATTTTATTTTATTTTTTTTTAGTGCTGGGGACTGAACTTGGGGCCTCATATATTCAAGGCAAGTGCTTAACACTGAGCCAAATCCTTAGCTCCAATATGGTTTTTAAAGCAGCTTCTGCACTCCTCAACCTTGATTAATTCCTCACTCCCTTTCAGTATTGAGAATTAAATCCAGGGAATAATAATAATAATAGGAATTCAAGTGAGTACTTTTAAGCAACATTATAAAAGGAAATTAGAAGTCGGGGGTAGAGCTCAGTGGTTAGAGCCCTTACAAGGCCCTGGGCTAGAAAGTAGGCCTCAAACTTGTGATCCCTCTGCTTCAGTCTCATAAGAGCTGGGATTACAGGCACAGGCCACCACACCTGGCCTAAACCTTGATTTTTAAAATGGGGAGGTCTTATGGTTCCATTTAAAAAATTTTATGAATTCTTTCTACATAGCTTGTGACTTATGTCCTTAAAGAACTCACATTGAGGGGTTGAAGTTGTGGCTCAGTGGTAGAGCTCTTGCCCAGCACACGTGAGGCACTGGGTTTGATACTCAGCACCACAGAAAAATAAAATAAACGTATTGTGTTCACCTACAACTTAAAAAAAAAAAAACAAACTCTTTCACTTAAAACTCACTTTGAAAACAATTAAAACTCACTTTGAAAACAATTCACCCTACAGAAAATCTTAAATTAAAATTCTGAAGTTAAATTAAGTGGCAGGAAAGTCTTTCTTTTTTTGGTACTGAGGATTGAACCCAGGGATGCTTTACTACTGAGCTACATCTCCAGCATTTACTATTTTTATTTAAAGACAGGGGTCTTGACAAGATGCTTAGGACCTTGATAAGACGGTGAGGCTTGCCCTGAACTTTTGATCTTCCTGACAGCGTCCTTAGCTGCTGGGATAACAGGCATGGCCAGAAGCTTTCTTTTTTTGTGGAGGAAGGGGATAAGCAGGGATAGAACTCAGGGGCACTCGACCACTGAGCCACATCCCCAGCCCTACTTTGCATTTTATTTAGAGATAGGGTCTCACTGAGTTGGCTAACTTTGAACTCTTGATTCTCCAAAGCCACTGGGATTACAAGCATGTGCCACCACCCCCAGCAGCTTTTTTTTTCTTTTGTAAAATGTTTATAGTTGTAGATGAACAGAATGTCTTTATTTTATTTTTATGTGGTGCTAAGTATTGAACCCAGTGCCTCACCCATGTTAGGCAAGTGCCCTGCCACTGAGCTACAACACCAGCCCCAGAGAGCTTACTTGTGGAATGACAAACACTTGAAATTCTGAGACAACTCTTGAACTGATAAGATTTTTTTTCTTGAGTGCCAAAAATGTGGATTTCCACCTAAAGCTAAGTTGATGTCCTCATAAATACTGTTAAATAATAAGGAATATTTAGGGCTTCTACCAATCCTAATTTTATCTCACCTACATAATTCATAAATATCCAATAAAAATGTCAATTCCCATAAAATAAAGTCAACACAGAGCAGGAGAAAATGCTGGTATTTTCTTTCCTTATATGGGCATTTATTATAAAATGTGACTTTCCTGATGAGAAAGCCCTCCGTCGATTAGGTTAAGAATACTGAACCCCTTTCATTATAACTCCAAAATGGAAGGAGGTGGTCTTGAAGTCTTCAATGATGGAGGTGAATAGATTAGGAAAAAGCTCCATGTGGACTGGGATGTAGCTGAGTGGAAGTGTGGGTGCCTAGCATGAGTGAGGCCCTGGGTTCCATCCCCAGCACTAGGACAGGCAGGGGAGCCACATACAACAAAGTACAAACCTTCCCACCCCTGGATGCATGCAACAACTTATTGAATTGTAGAATACAAGGTGTATAGTAGCTGCTAAAATTGGATTCTTTGGAGACAAGAGCATCTATTTGTCCCATATTTGAGATGGTCAGGCAGGGTAGACAGAAATTTGCACAAAAACTGAGCTATACAGTACAAGATTTGAAGACAATAAAAAATCAGACTATATAATCAGTAGTGGAAATAATAACGATTTCAGATACTAAAACCTACTTTCAGAAGAGTACTTCAAATGCAAGAAATGAGCAAATAAATTTTACATTCTCACACACACACAAAATAAATAAATAAAACCTACTTCCAGAAATGTCACTTACCTATAATAGCTGCTTTACAAACGGCTGTCATTAAAGCTCTAAGGAATGTAGGTGAACTCATCTGGTTTTCATCTAGATTAGCCTTAAGTTTAAACAAACAAACAAACAAAAAGGCAAAACAAAAAACAGTTAAATGTACCCTTGCATACCAGAGAAATTATTTTCCCCAAACCAGGGCTAACCTGGCACTAAGGACAGACAGAGTCACATTTTTGCACATCCTTGCAAACATTAAATTTTCGATTCATTTTAAAATAGTTTGGCTACGGCCAGTTCTATGTGAAAATATTCCCAGTAGCAGTATTTAGGTCTTAGAGGACTTATCATGTGTATTTGAAGCCAAGTAAAAACATGATTCCTCAATAAATAATCCGTATTAATGATCTAGCCAGGTCTATAATTTAGGAGCTAGCACACCACAGCTGCAGGGGAGTATTCCTCAGCACTGTGCAGTTCTGTGTGTACATGCCAACATTGCTCTTTCATTTTAACTTTAATGTGATGAGGAGACATTTTTGGGGGCAGGTATTTTAAGTATTTTTCAATGTTTATGTTCCTTATGCCTGTGAAAAAATTAAAGCTTGTCTCAGCTTCTTTGAATAGAGTATATGTATGGTACTTGCCGTGGAGAGGGTCAAGCTTGAAATGACTAGCCAGGGAAAATTAAAGACATTGTTATAAACTGCTGGGTTGAAAAGTTAAGGATTTCAAAGATATTTAGAGATAAGTTTAGTATTGATGAATTTTTGTTTTTTTGGCACTAGGATTGAGTGTAGGCCTCATGCCTAAGTGTGTTCTACAACGGAGCTACGCCTCCAGCCCAGTGCTGATGAATTTTAAGACTGAAGTAGATGAACTAGCAGTTCTCTTTGTTTAATGCCTAATCTCCATCATCAGTTGGGAAGAACTGATGGCTCCGTGGGAACAGAGTGGACGGAAAGCCTGAGTGACGTGGCCAGCTCTTCTGGGCAGCAGTACAGTGGCCACGGAGGACTGTGCCCCAGCCAGAGGCTTCACAACCAGTCTCCCTCGGAACAGAAATGTGTGGCACTAGAACTGGCAGCAGAGGAGGTGATGCAGGGCAGGAGAAAGTGCCAAAAGCCATGTGTACAATGTTTCATGACCATTTATGTGTTATAGCTAGTTCCTGGTTTATACCTTTTTAAAAATATTTTGAGTTGAAGCCAGACTAGTCTAACCTCAGAGTTATTTCTGCAAAGGCTAAACAATTACTTTTGAAGAAGAAATGAGAAAATAATAATGTTCCCTTACTTTTTTAATCAAACAATACTTAATAAACAGTTTGACAGAGCAATCTCATTTTGGAACTGGGGATAGAACTTAGAGGTATATCTCCAACTCTTTTTTAAATTTTTTTTTTTTTTTTTTTTTTTTTAGTTTTAGTTGGACACAATACCTTTATTTATTCATTTATTCTTTATGTGGTACTGAGGATGGAACCCAGCGTCTCGCACGTGCTAGGCGAACACTCTACAGCTGAGCCCCAGCCCCAGCCCTCTCCAACCCTTTTTTATTTTTTACTTTGAGACAGAATTTTGCTAAATTGCCTAGGCTGGCCCAAATCTCTGGGATTACAGGTGTGGGTCACTATGCCTGGCTTGACAGAGCAATTTCAAACACTGAATATCAATTAAAATTCTCAAAGGATTAGATTTTAAGCACTGTTTGAGAAAAATAAACTAATTACCTAAATGTAATTACATAATAAATACCCCTTCAAACAATCTGTTTCTTCTGTTATAAAAATATCAACTGCATATTTCTTCTATGAAACAGAGCCAAATATTATAATTCTAGAATCAAAGAATAGACTAGACCTGAAGAAAAATGAAGAGAAGACTACAGATTAAGAAAAGATATTGGGGTTGGGATTGTGGCTCAGCGGTAGAGTGATCCTCACTACCACATAAAAATAAAATGCACTGTGTTGTGTCCATCTACACCAAAAAATAAATATTATATATTAAAAAAATATATAATAGGGCTGGGGCTCAGTGGTAAAGTGCTTGCCTAGCATGCATGAGGCACTGGGTTCGATCCTCAGCACCACATAAATGTAAAATAAGGATATTGTGTCCACTTAAACCTAAAAAAAAAAAAAAAGATATTAACAAACAAGGTCAATAGGAAAGACAGACCTGCTAAGAGATAAACAGATTTACTAATGTTAGGATTAGATAAAAGTAACAAACATCTTTATGTAGTGTGAGCTCAATTATTATGTTTTTATCTTTTCTTTTTAAAAACTCTCACAAAGGGAAAAGATATGGTGTGTGAATTGAGAGGGTCACACAAGAACCTTCCTTATCTCTATGGCAGAGAGGATCACATGGTCTCTATACCTCTACCCAGTCAAAGATCTGTTCATCATTTGCTTTGTCCTCAATAATGAGTTTCTCAAGGCGCTGACAGAGTTCTTCAGCAGAGAGTTCTTTCTTTGAAAGTGCTTCAGAGGAACAGGAACTGTCAGACTCTATAAAGTCCAACTTCTGAAACATAAAATGTAAAACAAATTAATGTAGTACAATATTATCATCCCGAGAGGAAAACAAAGCCACAGGCTATACTTTCTGTTTTACAGGGATCAAAAAGATCAGCAGAAGATATTTATATTTTTAGTTTTCAAAGACCATCACTCTATTATTATTCAGAAGATTTCTCTAATTTTTCATAAGTTTTATCTGATTCTCTGTTAAAAAAATAAAAATAGGCAAACAAACAAGCTTGCTATAATTGCCCCTCAGGATATGCTTACCTCCAAATCATTATGAACTTCAATCTTGGGTAGGAACACAGCTCTTTAAAGCTGGGTGTGAGTCCTAGGCAAGGGCATAATTTAACTTCCATTCGGTATGTAACCATTGGTTCAATATTAGTATCACTATAGAGTTGTCATACCCCATGGTTTGGCTTTAAATTCTTAAAATACCTCCAGACCATTCTGAATCCAAGTGTGAAAATGATCCGATAAACTGTTTAACTCTTAGGTAGTTCTAAAAAAGTTCCGTAAACCAGGCATTAGTGGTACACACCACAGTTCCAACTACTCAGAAGGCTGAGAGAGGAAGATTACTTGAGACCCGGAGTTTGGGGCCAGACTGGGCAATACTATTTCTTTAACAACAAGTCTATAATCAAAATTACTGGTGCCAGGTGGGGTTGTCCACACCTGTAATCCCAGCCACTTAGGACACAGAAGCAGGAGGATTGCATGGTTGAGGTTAGCCTCTGTAATTTAGTAAGACCAGGTCTCCAAAAAAAAAAAAAAAAAGGCAGGGTCTATAGCTCAGGTAGCTCAGCAGTAAAAGTAAAGCATCCCCGGGTTCAATTCCCAGCACCATCCATCCAAAATTAGTGACTTTTTAAGGAAGAAGGCAACAAACTGTACTGTAAAGTTTTCTTTAGTTTTTATTTTTTACTTTTGAGACACTGTCTCGCTACATTGCTTAGTCTAGCCTTGCACTTGCAATCCTCCTGCTTCAGCCTCTCTTGTGGCTGGGATTACAGGAGTGTGCCACAACACCCAGCTAGTTTTTGTATTCACTTTTTAAAAAACCTCTTCAGTTGTTCTGATTAGTGGTTTCTTGATTGCTCATTTGGGAGATTCCCTCTCTTTTATATAGAGATATTTTATACTCTGATTGATAGATAATTTCATTACCTCAAGTCATTGGAGTCTAAATCTACCACTTTCTGCTTATTTATTTGATCTCACTCATGGTGACTCATTTCACTGTACACTACATGAACTCTACAAGGGTTAAGCCATATATTAGGTAATGTGTATTTGTGGGGGGATAAAAAGTGTGGGGGCAGGGGCTGGGGATGTGGCTCCTGCAGTAGCACGCTCCCCTGGCATGGGTGCGGCCCAGGTTCGATCCTCAGCACCACATACAAACAAAGATGTTGTGTCTGCTGAAAACTAAAATGTAAATAAAATATTAAAAAAAAAAAGTATGGGGGCAGACCAATGTTAAGGATGTTTTCTCTAAAGAGCACTGTGGCTTGCTCTTTCTAGAGCCACGGTAATGCTGAACTGAACCAATTCAGCTTCTTCCACAATCTCTGGCATTTGTTCTTCGGGCAACATGGTATTCACATGTGCTTACTGCTCAGAATTCAGGTTTCCTCTCTGGCTTTTCCCTCCCCTCCTCTTATTTTTAATCTCTTGAAAGAGAATTTGTCTACTTTCTGGGAGCCCAAAAGTGCATCCAAAATTGTGCTTTCCACAGGTTCCTACTGTTTGGCAGTAGCTCCTCCATTTATTTCAACAACCCAAATGAAAGCTACCTACCAACCCAAATGAAAGCTACCATGGCAAACTAGTACGCTGTCTTTACCCACAACAATATACTTACTTTACTGTTTTTTGAACTAGGGATTGAACTCAGAGGTGCTCTACCACAGAGTTATACCCCCATTGCATTATATCCAAGAACAGGTCTTGCTATATTGCCCAGGCTAGCCTCAAAATCCTGGGCTCAAATGATCCTTCTGCCATAGCCGCCTGAGTAGCTGGGACTGCAGGTGTGTTTCATTATGCCCAGCTTGATACATTTATTTTAAGGTCATCTTCTGATTACTTTCTTATTCTTTTTTACCTATAGTGATTTTTTTCTTCTTACTGCTGATTTATTACCTTCCTTAGCTTTAGTCTTCCTCAAGTGTTCAACTACTTTGACTTGCAAGATCATTTTGAGAGAGTTTTGTTTTCTTTCTCTCTCATCTTCCTTGGTCTAACAGTTTTATAGTTGCCTCTACCCAGACCACTCTCCCTTCTCCCAAATTACTTGTTTAGGGCCAGACTAAATCAATCCTGCAGTCCTCTACCTTGTAGATTTCTGGATCCAGTTATCAAGATTGCAGGCAGGCCAGCTTACGATACTAGTGCTATGATTGTTTCCACTTTCTTGAAATTATTTATTTGTGAAGTTTCAAGAAGTAGACCTATCTCCAGGCCTCTATCTGGTAAAGGGCATTCTAGTTCCCATTACCAAAAGAGTAATTTCATGCTTCTTCTGCCTTTCCCAGGCCCAGAGCTCAGTACACCTAGATCTTCTTTAGTACTATCACCCTGGTTTACTTATCAGTTTCATTTCAGGTTCTTAGAGATATGGTACTGGAGATTGAAAACAGGGGTGCTACCTCCTCAGTCCTTTTTATTCTGTCTTTGAGAAAGGGTCTCATTAAGTTGCTTAGGGCTTCAAATTGCTAAGGCTGGCCTTGAACTTGTGATCTTTCTGTATAGCTGGACTCTAGATGTGTGCCACTGCGCCTGGCTATTTAGCTCATTTTCTAAGTGTGTCTGTCTTTTAAAATTTCTCCATACCTTTTATCTTTCCTCTAATGACTGTACAGTTTGAGAGTGCCCTTAAAACATGTACTTAAGATGATATCTTAACTAAGATTATTATTTTGATCTAATCTTAATACCAGAATACTAATGAAATTATCTTCCTTTCCTCTATGAAACAGACCAACTGCTATCATATGGAAGACAGTCCTGGGGCAGTGGCACATGCCTACAATCCCAGCAGCTTGGGAGACTAAGGCAGAAGGATCACAAGTTCAAAAGCCTCAGCAACTTAGCGAGGCAACTTAACAAGATCCTGTCTCAAAATAAAAAATAAAAAGGGCTGGGAATACGGCTCAGTGATTAAGCCCCACTGGGTTCAATCTCTGGTACAAACAACAACAAAAAGATATAAGTCTTGTTCTTACCCACCTGCTCCAAGAGAAAATTATGTACATCTTCCCCTTCAGGTAAAAAGTCCTTCCAGCTGAGATCAGCCTCCCTCCATAAGGCGCCCACTTTCTTATGGCTCTAAAAGAGAGATAAATCCAATCCATTAATTTTTACATTGGAAGTAGAAGAAGGAGGAAAAAAAAAGCTTGCTTGAGGTCAAGGACGTAGAACCCTAAAGAGTGAAAAATGAGCCAAGTACAGTGGTGCATGGGAATAATCCTAGTGATTTGGGAGGTTAAGTCAGGCGAATCTCAAGTTCAATGCCAACCTGGCAACTTGACAAGATCCTATCTCACAATCTAATTTAAAAGGGGTGGCAGATGTAGCTCAGTGGTAGAGTACTCCTGGGATCAATCCCTAGGATCTTAAAAAAAAAAAAAAAAAGTGAAATGAAAACCTTTCCTTATTAATATGACATTAATCTCTTAGGATTCTTGAGTTTCAAAATAAGAGGTCTGAATGTATACAAATATAATGGTGAATATGTGAAGTATAGTTATTTAGATTCAATAATTTATTTATCAGATGACTAATTTGGGAAACATTAAACTGGTATTTGGGATTTATTAATATGACCATCAAAGAGTCTAATACATGCAGGTTTATAAATTTAACACTGTCTGTTTTCTAGATGGAAAGATGGCTCTGTACATGTACCTGCTTTTAGAGCCACTCACAAGCCACACTGGAATCCCTCTCTACTGCAGATCAGATTTATACTTCCTGTTATAAGAGGCACCTGTTGCTCCTGAAGTAGGCATAAGAAGTGTTTTGTGGGCAAGGAGTGCAAGGTTGAGCCCAAGAAACAATAGAGCAAAGCTGTTATCAGCTGGAAAAACATGAGGAGGTGCAAGCCCACTGCCTGGACAGAGACTACGATAAAGGAAAATGTTTTGAGGTTGCAGCTGGCATCTAAGAAGATGTATAAATTATTCCATAGAGTAAATAGGCCAAGGTCCAGCTGATAACCTGATACAGCCAGGATTTGAAATCGGGCTCTCTGGCTCAGAGTTTATGGTTTAAGAAAATATGGTTTAATTTATAAGTAGAAATTTGTTTTCTTTTTATAAAAATAAAAGTTAAGAAGAGTTTGAGTTTTAAATAAAGACTATAGCCAAGGAGGGAATTACAAACATAAAAACTACAGAGTTCAGTAAAATAAAAAATTTTAGCATCATTAACTAAAGAATATTATTAATAGAAATAATCAGCAGAGCCAGGCTATTTAGTGCATCTGTCTATGAATAACTACTACACAAATGGGGTACAGAAGAACTTCTGCAGGTTCAGAGTGAGATGAACGTTGACTTAAAAAAAAAAAAAAAAAAAAGAAAAACCTCAGTGTCTGTGAAACTCTGTAATCAAACATACCAATATCTCTGGCTTGGGTTTGAGTACATTAGAAATCACTGCAGAATGTTCATTTGTGAGTTCTGTTTTGTTTTGACATCTCTCTTCCAAGACATTTCATCCCCCTTTGGATGCCACAACACATCCTTCAGCCTCTTTGACCTCTAATAGAGCACCTCCACATGCTTTTGAAATAATTAGTTTAGATATATCCATCTCCCTCTCTAGTTTAATCTTAGTAGACTGAGAGCCAAGCAGACAGCTTTGCAGAGAATAACCATGCACTCACTACATATTTAACTAAAGTGAATTTAAGAAATTCACCATCCTGCAGAGTCTTTTTTACCAATTCTTTTTAATCAGACTTGTATCCAAATGACCCAAAAGTTAACAAAACTAATCATTCTACGAATCCTATCTTACTCTAAAAGCAGAGCAGTTTTCATTGAAAAATTACCAACCACAAATAAAATATATCTTAAGATTCTTTAGAACTATACTAAATCTAGTTAGGATTAGAAAATTCTTTCCCAAGACATTGGTAAACAAAAGGACAATACACCTCTGAAGGAAACAAGGTTGAAGCAGAGCCCTCACTTTGTTCAAAGGCTAAAAGGAAATGGAACTATTTGTACACTGAGACCTGAGGTGTTCACAGAAAACACACGATCAAGATCACTGCCCTTTCTAACATGCTATTGAGTCTGACACTCAGTTGAACACTCACCATTTGTTTGCATAGAAGGTGCAATATTTCAGAAAGCAAGACCCCAGCTCTTCCAACAGGAAGTAAAGGTTTGCTAAATTCTCTGTAAAAGATAGGAGCAGTGATTAAGTACCTCTGAAGAAATTCTCCGGGCTAAAGTAGTAGGCAAAAATGTGTGTCAAACAAATAGACACTTTGTAACCTAAATAAAAGTCAGCAGGGTCAAAGCTCTAGGACTGCTCCAAGTCCTTTTCAGCAGAAGGCTTTTGGAGACTTTAGGGTCACCTTATGCTTCCTGGAGAAGCAGAAAAGGGATGTTAGAATTTCTGGGTTTTGTCTTTTTCTTTAGCCACTTTAGTGACGGAAGGAAGCAACACAAAGATCAATCTCACTTAGTAATCTATTTACATAAGTTCCACTTCAAGCTGAAAGTGGAGAAGTACCTTTGTAGGTAATGGAATTGTGAAGCTTAGTTATAAAGTATTGTAAAAAGAAAAGCTTTTCTTAAGAATATGGATGAAATAGAAAGGGACCAATTATTTTAGTCTGAATTAGTATTTCCCAAACTGCATTCCATAGGATAGCAATGATTCCAGTAATTCCTCAAAGTAAAGGATTCTTTCATTGATTATGTGAGGTAATGCTGAATTAAACAAAGCTAAATCATTTTTATTGTTTTGTTTTATTATAGGATTCTCATACATACACTTGAATTATGTGCCGCAATACATATACTTTGTGCATCTCCAAAAAGAAAAAAAAAAAAAAAGGGGGGGTATGCTGCGGTGGGGACATACACAACAGTATGCGGAATCAGATTTTCATATATCAACAGTTTGTGGGGGAAATACTAGTGTTTTTAAGAACAGAAGTACTGGTCTATATAATGCAGTATCCATTCCCCCCACACATGCAAATCTAGCAATACTTTTATTATAACCATGAACATGTACTATGCAGGTACCAGTATGACAAACTACAATGTAAATTCTGACAACAACTGAAACAATGACAGACACAACAGCCAGATTAACATTAAGCTTCTAGAAGCAATCATCTTCCAGTGACATGACTGGAGCATTATCAATAACCACTGCTACCTGCAATGGACCACAGGGCTATCATATCCTCAATCTGTCTCTAGTGTAAATCTAGTAAAATCTTCAAAATAAAATTAGAAGTCTAAAAGAGTCACAGGCTGTATCTAAGAGTCTCCAGAGCCACTAATGGGACAATATTATGCTAGAAAGTCAGCAGGTGAGTTCTCTGTCAGTTTAACTTGATATACATCCAAAATAAATATAACTTACATGATAACTTCTCTCATAGAGATTCCACCTTCTTTTAACATGGGGGTCACCAGTTCAGCAAGGTATAACCAAATATGGGGAATATCAATGGCCATGTCATCTGCCAATTCCAAGGTTTCTAAAAAACTGAAAAAGAACAGGAAAAAAAAAAATCAATACAAATATAATTCAAAAGTTAAAATTAAATAAAGAGACCAAAAATCAGTCACTCAACAAATACATATCAAGCACCTGCTATGTCAGGCACTGGTCTGGCCATAAAGTGACTGATAAACAAACTGCCATTCTTAAAGAACTTATACTGGTGTGCAGGAGAAAAGGAACAGAACAGACAAAAGGAGACTTGTGACAGGGCTAATGCTCTCAAGAGCATGAACCAAAAATACTTCTGTATGGAGGTGACATTTGAAAGATTTTAATAATGAAACAGAGATAGTTGTATATAAAGTCCTGGGTGAAGGGCTATCCAATTAATCTCATACCTTAAAGTTAACATTATACCCTCTATGTCAGTCAGAAGCACCAACTAAACATTGCAATGCAGGCCAGGCACAAAGAGAAAGAAAGACAAAAATCCTTGCCCTGGAGGACCTTATGACAGGAAAACTGGATGGATATAAGAGAGTCTGATATTACTAACATTATCATCCTCATAACTGTTGTACTGCAAAAGAAAAGCTAATGGTTTTAGATTTTTATGATATAAATATTTCCTAATGTGAAGTAAAATAATTGGGAATCAAACATGAAACTTAGGAAAGTCAAATACAATACATAAGCAGCCTTCTTCGGGCTGAAAATAACAGCTATTCACTCAGAAGTGTAAATAATTCAAGTCTTTGTTAACTGTGTGAATACAGCACTATTTAAAATTATAAAAACAGAGGTGAAGGGGACACGCACATGATTGTATGGCACACGGGAGGAATGAATGAAGAGGTCAAGAGCTGGCCGTATTTTGAATTCATATTCTTTCCGAGCTCTAAATTTGCACATGCCTTTTCACTGCAGTTCTAGCTTCTAGCCAGAATATGCCACTCAGCTTAGAAGGCTACACAGGATTAAAATTTTTCACTTAAAAAGAGCTCCCACTACAAGGTAGGGTCACCTCTCTTGAGCCGTTATTTCAAAACAATATATAGCTCAGCCACATCATCTAACTCGGTTTCAGGAATCCTTACTGTCAACTTACTGACCTCACCACTTGCAATTATTTGACACCAATTTTCTATGCAGCAGACACTTGGTTGTTCTCATTATATGCACACTTTTCAGCTGTTAATGTACCACTTATGGAACATCTTCAGGCAGGATTCCAGGATTTCTGGGTTAATCACTTGATCCTGCCACATCATTCTGTGGGCTCTAGATTAAGCTATTTAATATACCCAAGAGATAACTGTAGCCATTCTGTCCTTTCAACAGTGTATCAATTATGACCATCTCACATCATAAGTGAAAGATAAGATACTCATATTCTTGCCTTAGTTTTGTATCTATCCTCCTCACTTTTATAGGAGTACCAGGGATTAAATACAGGGGTGCTCAACCACTGAGCCATGTCCCCAGCTCTTCTGGTTTTTCATTTTGAGACAGGGTCTTGCTAAGTTGTTGAGGCAGGCCTTGAACTTGGGATCTCTTGCCTCAACCTCCCCAGCTGCTGGGACTACAGTACTGAGCAGTTTTCTATTTTTCATCAATGGAAGTTTATAGAATACAATTAGTGGTTAAAAACATAATCCTGATAAGAAACTTTTTTTTTTTTTTGTTAAACAAAGGATTTCCACGGAACAGAGCTGTGGGACTTTCTTTTTTAATGTTTGTAGTCACTAAGTCCTTTTGCATGATTTAAAAAAAAATCCTAGGTATGCAGATGCTCTACGTAATTATCTTTGTATAATACATATCTTCTGTGGGCTGAAGAAATGAAATAGAGCTACACCACATCTTTGTCTCTTGGTATGCAGTGACCAGCATATCCACTGTGCTGCACATGAGAAAACCAGTTCCATTTCTATCAACAAGTAACAAATTTGCCAAAAAGTAAATTAAAAAAAATTTCCATGTATAGCCAGGTGTCATGATACATATCTGTAATCCTAGTAACTTGAGAGGCTGAGAAAGGAAAATCACAATTTTGAGGCTAGTCTGAGACCCTGTGTTGAAAAATAAGGGGTGGGGAGGTGGCTTGGGTGAAGCACCTCTGGGTTCAATTGTCAGTACTGCAAAACAAAAGAAAGTCCCATTTAAAATAAATAAATAAATAAATATATATATACACACACACACACACACACACACATATATTTATTTTAGTTGTTGATGGACTTTTATTTTATTTATGTATATGTGGTGCTGAGAGTTGAACCCAGTGCCTCACACATGGTAGGCAAGTGCTCCACCACTGGGCTTCAACCTCAACCCCCATTTATAACAGCAACAACAACAACAAAAATATTTAGGTGTAAATTTAACCAAGGAGGTAAAAGATGTATCTGCACAACGCAAACTTTAAAACACTAATGAAAGTAACTAAAGAAAATTAATAGATGGAAAGATATCTCAAATTCATGGATTAGAAGAATTAAAAACTGTTAAAATGTCCAGACCAGACCAGACCAGCCAATATGGTAATCCCTGTCAAAATTCCAATGTCATTAAAAATAGAAAAAAATAATTCTTTTTTTTTCATATTTATTTTTTAGTTATAGAGGGACACAATACCTTTATTTTATTTATTTATTTTTATGTGGTGCTAAGAATTGAACCTAGGCCCTTGCACACGTTATGCGAGTGCTCTACTGCTGAACCACAACACCAGCCCTAGAAAAAAGAATTCTTTTTTTTTTTTTTTAATATTTTTAGTTGTATTTGACACAATACCTTTATTTTATTTATTTATTGTGGTGCTGAGGATCCAACCCAGGGCCTTGCATGCTAGGCGAGCACTCTACCACTGACCCACAACCCCAGCCCCAAGAATTCTTAAATTTGTATAAAACCACGAAAGACCCCAAAAATTATCAGGGAGGCATAACACTCCCTGATTTCAAAACATATTGTAAAGCAAATGCAATCAAACAGCATGGAAGTGACAAAACTGATGGAATAGGAAAGAAAACCCAGAAATAAACCAGTACACTAATGTATAGTAACCTACCTACCTATATACCTAATTTGTTTCATGAAGTATTTAGATTCAAGTCCTGAAAATTCCCAAAGGATGGCTTGATGTAATCTTTGTGGAAATTTTATATACAGCAACTACTATACTCAGTTATATGGAATCTTTTAGGAAAATTCCAAAGAAGCTAATCTAAGGCTTACTTATAAAGCCTATATGAAACTTCTATTTCAGGACACTATTAGTAGTACATGCCCTGAAGGGAACATTAGATGATATTATCAGGACCGGGACCAGACACCTG
Organism: Marmota monax; assembly: GCF_021218885.2. Lineage (NCBI taxonomy): Eukaryota > Metazoa > Chordata > Mammalia > Rodentia > Sciuridae > Marmota > Marmota monax. Next base: position 25,043,659 of record NW_026694432.1, on the reverse strand, counting down.
GAGTTTTCTGCTCTCCCATGCTTCCCAGGTCATCCCTGGGGTGGAGAGTTGGGCAGAAACTGCTTCCTTGACTGCTCAGAAATTGACATCTCAGCAGCAGCACCCAAAGGACCTAATCTCAGATGATCCTGAATAATATTCTGAAAGAACAGAGATCTTCTGGGTGTTGGAAGTGTCTGTGGCTCCTATGAAATGACCTATCTGAACAGTATGGACTTTGCAATTCTGAGCTTCTTGCAAGAAGGTTCTTGATGAATAATGACATGGGGGGCTATCCTTTTGTTTCCATCTTAGGAAAAGGTAGGTGCTATATTGTCAAATATATCTCCACAACTTGCACAGACTTGATTTAAAGATAAGGTAAGGTCTAGCTAATTATCAAAGATGAGGCCTGGATCCACCACAATGAAGGAAGCAATGATGTAAAATGATGAAGTGATTTGCTGAGACACAGAAATATTGATCTCATTTACCATCTAAATAAAAGGTGGTAGTTGTGGTAGTTATTCTAAGCAGCAGCAATAGTACTGCCACTAATGAGAGTGTAAACACCATATCTGATGACAGTTTTCTTTCAGGAAATCACCAAAAGGGAAATGCAACTGTCTGAAATCCTAGAAATTAAATGAGTATTTTGCAAGTTCAGTTATAACCTGGAAATAGACTACACTTCCTAGATGTGAAGGAACTTCTGACTATTGTCAGAAGAAACAGAACACAGTGAACAGTAATCTAGCACTCCCATTTCCAGAAAGTCTGGGGAACAAATGTAAATCATTACAAAGTGATATAGAAAGATTCCATTACTGTGAATTTTAGGAGCTTGTATCTATTTTTAGGTTGGCTGGGATCAGAGACCTTAGTTTGATTTTAAGAGTGAAGGTGCCTTCATTTGCTCTTACTTGCTGTTTACTGCAGCAAAGCACAGATTTCTCTCATAAAACTGGGACGTCATTCTGGCTTTGCTAAAGTTTCTTACTAAGTTAACTGATTCAAATGGCCTTAATCTAGGCCCTTAATTTATATAAACCCAGCTTATTGCTGAAAGATAATTTCTTAATGATCCTGGGACAATTATGAATTTTCTCGGGCCTCAAGGACAATGTCATCATTGTTTTCAAAAATTAACTACTCCTAAGAACATTCAACATGGTATTTAATAGTTACATTCTAAGAGATTAATCATATCTGAAATGACAACAGAAAGGTACAAAGAGGCATTTCATCATATATGAATTTAATTTGGAAGAATGAGCTGGGCAAAAAAGTTTTACAAGTAATTCATACCACCATCAGTCAATGTAAGATGGTAGATTCGAGTTTGATCTCTAGACCTAAAGAGAATGGATATCTGACAGCGCTGGACGTGATTCTATGCTTATATTTGGTGCAAAATTTGGTAACCAAAAATCAAAACAAATTTTTTTATGATATGAAATTTTTTTCTAACTTATACATACATAGGTATGTACTTATTTATTATACATAACCAGGGATTGAACCCAGGTTGCTTAACCACTTAGCTACATCCCCAGCCCTTTTCAAATTTTGAGACAGGGCCTCACTAAGTTGTGAAAGCTGGCTTTGAACTTGCAATCCTCCTGCCTCAGCCTCCCATGTCACTGGGATTTCAGGTGTGCATGACCATGTATAGCTTGAACATTGATTTAAAAATCTCACCCAGGGTAAGATTCTGTGGCTGAGTCACAAAGAACGTAACCTGTGCATTTTATGGTGAAGGTGCACCATAATATGCCAGAACTTGCTCAAATGGGGATACAACGCTAAAGACAGCCAAATCTCACCAACAGTCACTGGTTAGAATTAAAGTGAAGTCAACCTGTAACAGTGTAAATCATTAAGAAAATGGAGTTACATTGCTATGGGGCTACTGCGGAGAGCACTTTCTGGTCCAAATAGCCATGGTTTACTAAAAGGATAAGGTTTAAAGTCAATTTTCCAGAATTTTTCTCACAAAGTAAACTCAAAGAATAAGCAGGTTTACATGTAAATGAGATGATTAAGAGCTCAGAGTTTCCCTGAGGCTAAGGTCAGCTTCAATACTGACATCATGATGCAGGTCTAACAATAAACACAGAAAAATCAGAAGATAACTGTACAAGTACAATCTACAAAATAGCATCAAATCAAGCAATGTATGATCAATATATTATATTGGCTCAACATACTACAGTGGACACGATTTTCATGTATGGAAAAAGAAGGCTAGTTACTGAATGGTACTCTTTTTTTAAAAATTATTTTTATTAGTTATTATGGACCTTTTATTTATTTATTTATTTATTTTTAATATGTGGTGCTGAGAATTGAACCAGTGACTCACATGCTAGGCCAGCGCTCTACCACAGAGCCACAACCCCAGTCCCCTGAATGGTACTCTTGAGGAGGATACTGACCCTTTGAAAAAGTCCTGTTTGCTGAGTTTTTCTGACTGTACCAGCTGATAAAGCAACTGGCCCATGTGATCCCTGGTGATCTGGCTTCTCTCGAGGGTGGACTCCACTCCCGTTCTCACGAAAACATGTAGCAGGCCCTGGGCGCTCAGCTCTTCCACACACTGCATGGCTTCCTGTTCAAATAGCAAATAAAGGCTTGCTCCAAAATCTGGTGTTAAACAACCTTAAAATCTTTTGCTTATGATAAAATCAGTAGAAATCTGTGTTAACAAGACAGTTTTTGAAGTTAAGTTTTTGCTTGTTTAAAGTCCAGTAAAAGGTAGACTGATATAGGCAGGTTAGTCATATTAATGAGAAAACTGGGTATGATGGCATGCATCCGTATAGTCCCAACTCCTTGGGAGGCAGAAACAGGAAAATCACTGGAGCCCAGGAGTTTGAGGCCAGCCTGGACAACATAGGGAGATCCTGGCAGGTGTATGGGTGTCTGCGTTTATGGGTGTGTGTGTATGTGTGTGTGAGAGAGAGATCTTCAAAAGGCTAACATTTGTAGGTTAATAATTTTATTCAAAAAACAATCAGAAGATCAGAGCCCAAACAGGTACCTGTTTTCTGATCATTTTAGAAACTGAAAATGGTATATTATGACACTGAAATTCAATGCCATGATTTGAAGGCCTCAACATGGCAGCCCAGATACCTTGGCTGGGACTGTTAAGACATTCCCCATCTCCATGAAAGAGGTCTTCCTCTTAGGAATGCTAAACTTCAGTGATATGATTAGGTTAAGTGCTAAAGTCCTTGGAGGAGGTTTCTGTGCGAGGCTCTGTTAACCGGTGCTTACTGTGGAAATGATCTGGCCAGCTTAATATCTTTGGTCTGGGGAATGAAAGCCTGACAGCCAGGCTGCTCCATCACCAGCATTAACTCCCTACTCTTAGCCAGAGCAGCTCTGTTGCTACTCTGGTCCAAAATCTCTTGGTTTGACTTCTGCAAAAAGTAGCTCCTCTTGGAAGCTACATGTGCAAAGGGAAGTAAAGGAAGTAAGGCTCCTCTGGGTATCTCAGTGGGACTGCTCTCTTTCCCTTCTGTTACTTTATACCTCCTCTGTTCTTACCTAAAAAAATTTCAAAACTACAGAAAAATTAAGAGTAACCCAGTGTAAAACTATGTGTCTTCACTTTGATTTAGATAAAAATATCATCTAATATACAGGACATTTCAAATTTCCATAATTGTCCCCAAATGTCCAAATAGCTTCTTGTTGTTGAGAACCAACATTCCATGCCATGATGTCTCTTTAGACTCTAGTAATCTAAAGCAGACTCCCCTTCTCTTTTTCGTTTATTTATTTATTTTTTGAGTGGTGTTGGGGATCGAACCCAGGGCCTTATACATGTGAGGTGAACACTCTGCCAACTGAGCTATATCCCCAGGCCCCTCCACCCGAAACTCTTTTTTGTCTTTTCATGATACTGGTATTTCTGTAGCATTCAGGGCAGCTGTTGTGTTGCTGTTGGTGTTTCAAGTGCTCATTATCCTTGTTGGGTTTTTGCCTCATTTTAACCTCATCAACATCATTACAATTACTTTTCGGGAAAAGGTGGAATAAATTTAAGTATTTAATTTTCCATATATACCCTATGTGTCCCCCAGCAGGAAGAGTCAGTTCTCCATAAAGGGTCAACCAATTGTATTATAGCAATTCACAACCTTGCCTGCTATCTTCTTTTCTCATGATTTGTTTCTTCTTGTCTCTGAGCTCTCAGTAGAAGTAACACCTCCTATAGTCTTCTGATTATCTCCCCATTGGATATCATACCACCTAGTTTTAGTTCTCTGTACTGAAACACTGTTTTTCTTTTTGTAACTACGGCTTACTTATTCCTGACCTATTTTTAGGGTCAGTCTTGTTTGTGTCTCTGCACTAGAATGTAAGTCCACAGAAGCAGATGATATTATTTGTTGTATGTACTATGCAAATTTCAGGTAGTATCCCCGAAAATGTGGGAGTCTTGACAAATGACGGTTTGATTCCTGGCTCTGCCTCTTACTTATATGTGACTTAAGGAGTAGAACAATCTTTTAGCCTGTGCTTTCTATCAAAAGGTTACAAGGAGAAATGTATATAAAAAATATATAGGAAAGCACTTGGCACATTGACAGGCATAAAATAAAGGTTCAATAATATTAATTTATGGCACTTATGAAGAGGATCACAGACAAAAAAAACCCCTCTTAGGATGCACTCTATAATTCTTTAGCCTGACATAGTAATACCCTAAAGGGGATGAGATAAAGCATATTTTGGGCTCTGAAGCTCAAGTTTGGCTTTTAATCGGCTGCTTATTAGCAGTAAGATCTTGAGCAAATGACTTTTATGTCTATGCATCTCAGCTTTCTTATCTGTAAAAACAGGCATTATAATATCAACTTTGAATACATAAACTAATACATATAAAATATGTAGAACAGCACAGAGTAAGTTTCAATAAATGTAGAATATTATTACTCGGTTCTTAGAGCCACTCTGCAGGTACAACTGCCTCTAGTATACTGCAAAATAGAATTCTGAAGTTGTAACTAACTCTGTCCCCTTCATACTGCAGACCTGGCTGGGGCTCATGATCCTCCAAAGGGTATTCTTGTGCACCTAAGTGTTCGTGAGGTTATCTTCTTCCTGTACTTGCATTTCACCACAGGGTCATCTTTAAAATTGTCACTCACTAACTTTGTACATCCATCAAATTATGTCTGAAGACAATCTCCACTGCTTTATCCCTTTCTGTACTTGCTTCACACTGTCCATAGCTATTCAACTTGCTCTTAAGTCTTTCACATTTCCCTACTTCCATGCAAGAAAAAGAGCTGTGTTGCCAGCTTACGAGAACACTCTCATTAGCCAGGAAGTTAGCTAATAAAATACAGTACATCAGGTACATTCTTTAGCTCTTTTTCAATTAATCTTCACTTATGGTGCTGCGTGTCCAAGGGTTTCTGCAAAATAGTCCTATCTTACTCATCATCAAAAACTTCTCCCTTCTTCTGAGCTGGGCTATAGATAACCAAGGTAATTTTTTTGGGGGGGTACTGGAGAGTGAACCCAGGGGGTGCTGAACCACATTCCCAGCCCCCTTTTGTTTTATTTTGAGACACCATCTTGCTAAATTGCTGAGGCTGGCTTTGAACGTTTAATCCCAACGTGCTGGGATTAAAGGTATGTGCCACAAAGCCTGGCTAACCAATGTGATTTATGTATATTGAAAGCAGATAATGATTATATTGTTAAGAATTCAAGTATCTTTAGTATTTTTGATAATGCCAAAGCAAAAGTAGTTAATATATCTGATATATTTTAACAGACAATTTAAAAAAATATTTATATTTTTAATTATAGGTGATACTGCTATATGTGATGCTAAGGATTGAACCCAGGCCTCATGCATGCTAGGCAAGCGCTCTACCTTTGAGCCACAACCCAGCACAACAGACAATTTTAACAAAAAAAGCCTTTCCAGACTTCAGAGCACCAAACTAGAGTCCAATATATGATCTCCTAAGACCTTACAATTTAAATAACTGTGGCGTTACCTGTATATGATCTGTCTCCATCAACAGACTACAGAGCACACGATGCCAGGCAACATCTATTTTGCTCACTACCATCTTAAAATGAACACAGGGGGAAGGTAAGGGCTAAAGAGGGACACATTGAAAGCCATGACTATAAATGTCTCATTTAGGCCATCAGACCTTGGAACATCACTTGCCCCTTTGTGTTTCAGTTTTTCAGTTACGAAACAAAGAAAAATAATGCCAGCCATATTTCAGGGTTAACATGGGAATGTTTAAACAACTATAGCAAGTATAATTGGGTGTAAGAAATACCTTACAATGATTGTGTATTGTTTTTGCTCATTAACACCAAAGTCAATTTGTTTTTCCCTGGTTTAGACTGGATTGGCACCTGTCTTCTCCCCAACCACCCCACATTGTGAACTACAGAATTAATTTGAAAGACAATACTTGGCAGAATGCATCAGAGTTAAGCACAATGAACCATGTAGAATTTAGATCACTCAGTCTAAGTCTTATCAGTCACAATGACATCTGATTTAGACCAAGTTACTAAACATGGTTGTCACAGGGCTTTGTCCTGCTGCTTTCTTTCTTATTTAAATCTCATTTACCTTAAAATCATTAATGTGTAGAAATTCATCAATGATAGATTTGGACTTTCTCTCCATCTCCTCTTCTGACAATACAGGCCTGTCAGGGGCTGACACTGTTGACATTTCTGGTTTCACTGCTAATGAGATTTTAAAAAGTGAGAAAATAAAAAGGACAAAAATTACCATATTAAAGTGATATTATTTCTATGTTGTTACACTGTTTTTTCAATACATTTAATAGATGTAAGTATGATGAAGCAAGATAATGTAAAAACAATTCAGAAAGTTTTGACATAGATATGCACTAAATAACTTCATAATTTATACCAATAATCAATAAGATTTAGGCATATTATACACCTTTAGAGTCAACGAGTTTCTCTGTTCCTTTCTGTATTTTGACTCTTCTACACTGTTTCCATGAGGAGCACAAAATACCTTCAGAATTCACATAGGCTAGGGTTGTGCTGACCACAGCTCTAACCACACTGGCCTATGGCATTTACTGGAACATGCCATGGCTTCTCCTACTACAACTCTGCGCAGGGTACTCCTACTATCTGTTCCATAGCTGTCCTTTCTTGTAAACCTGTTTCATTCCTATTGGTCCCTCTGCCCTGATTCCAGATTGGTCTCTTGTTAATTTCTCTCAAAGAACTACATTCCTTTCCTTTGTAAAGGTTTTCTCAGTTGTACCGTACTTCTGTGCAGATCAGCTATGTCACATTACTCACTGCACATACATATTTTCATTTCTTATCCTATTATGTTCCCAAAGTAAATAATTAAAGCCTGTTCTCAATTGGAAGAAGAAATTTCAATTTGCCTCTAAAGTCTATTTAAATAGACTGGTTAAAAGGAACAATTTAAATAGTCAAACAAAATTAAAAGCCATATTAATGGTATAAGCAACTAGTGTTATTTCATAGTTAAGATTGAGAAAATGCCAAAAAATTTCTTTAAATTATTTTTAATTACTGTTATCATCATTGTCATGCTGTCTAATACCTTTCGAAAACTTTGTTATTTATGAGGTAAAGTTCTAAGTATTTTTATATATTACCTTCTCATTTCATCTGCAATAACCCTATAGAGTTAAGGTAGATACACTTAACCCCATTTAACAAATGAGAAAACTGAAACACAGGTTAAATACATGAAGTGACGTTTATACTATCACCTGAGTAAATCTTTAAGCATACACATGCTAAACGCATCCAACCCACAGAAGGTGCCAGGGCAGATGATGGCAACAAAGCACAATCTGACACCTTCCCTTCCCTTTCCTTACAGTTGCTTAACAAAGTAAAATCTTTTACATGCTCGAGGGCATTACACGGCCATGTCACTCTAATAGCAGTGCAAGGGAGGGTGCTGAAGAGACTCCTGAGGAATTCAGATTGCTTAACATACAGAACCCTGTCACCATAACATTTAACAGAGAAGGGGAAATCTGAAGACTTCTCAGCAAAGACATACTAGGGAATGAGAATGGTGTTACAGAACGATGGAGTGGTCCTGTCATTGTCAAGGCGCAGGCACTTGTGCTGCTCTGGTATGCAGATTCTGAATTCTGCTCAGGCACAAAGTCTCCTTTATGGTTTTCCTCCCAAATTTAAGGCTATATCTTTCTCTATTCTTGTCCCTAGAAAGTCTCTAACCTGACTCCCTGGTTCTGTTTCGGTCGGCCTCGGTGCTGTTTCTCTCCAGGTCCACGCCTCCTGTTAGCTGCTTCACGGTCTCCAGCATCTCCCTCCGCTGCTCTTCCTGAGACTGATTGTCTAACAGGTCTTTACTGCTGCCGCCCCTCATGAATGTGTTTGGACGAGCTGTTGCAGGTGGCAGGGGCTTATCATTCTTCTCCCTGCCCATGCTTCCACGACTTAAAAGGCAAAACAACACTTTTTAAAAGAAAGACAACCCTCTCTCCTTTATATCCAACTTATCAAATGACACTGAAGGCATGAAAAATAACATTCCACAGGTAACTAGATGCATTAAGTACAAATTATATTTCAAAGTAGAAATTTTTGAATGAATAAGTAAAACCCAGAATGCTTTGAAGGAAATATTTATTAAGGTATTTTATTAAAGTTTTGTCCTCTAAGGGTAAAAGGGACATACTTAGAATTTTTAATTTTCCTTTTCGGTGCCAGGTATTTAACCCAGAGCCTTGAGATAACTAAACACGTACTCTACCATTGAACTATAACTCTACCTACTTAAAACTATTAAATGACAATGGCAACTCCTTATTTTGTTCTTAAAAACTGTTTTTAGAAAGAAAGACAGTGATAAAAAGCAAGAGAATAGTGAATGAAAGGGAAACAAATGTCCTAAGAACAAGAAATCACTATTTTAGAAACTATATGATGATACTTTATTTCTCCAGAAACATGGAAATTATTAAGAACCAAGTAGAGGGGACTGGGGATGTGGCTCAGGTGGTAGTGCGCTCGCCTAGCATGCGTGAGGCACTGGGTTCGATTCTCAGCACCACGTAAAAATAAAATAAAGATATTGTGTCTACCTAAAACTAAAAATAAATAAATTAAAAAAGAACCAAGTAGAAGTAGGCTTTGAACAGCCACAGGCATATACTTTATTCATTTTAAGACAGAATGCGCATATTGCCCTAGTCTTTTTTAAAACAAACAAACAAACAAACAAAAAACACAATGGTTCTATTTTGAGGAGTGGAGGAGGACTGGAGAGTCAACTCAGGGGTGCTTTACCACTGGGCAACTTCTCAAACCTTTTACTTTTTACTTTGAGACAGGGTCTCATTAAGTTACTGAGACTGGCTTCAAACTAGTGATCCTCCTGTCTCAGCCTCTCCAGTCATTGAGATTACAGGTGTACACCACCTCCTTAGTACTGGAACTACAAGTGTGTACCACTGTACTCACTCAACTTTTTCTTTTCTTTTCTTAGACAATTCTAAAGAGCTGCAACAACAGTTCACAGACATGACAGTTCAAAAGCAGTGAAGTAAATATGAAAAAAGAGACTCAGGGTAGACAAAGATCTAACCACTATGAAAGAATATACACAAGTACTTAAAAAGAAAAGCCATCAAAAACTTATGACAGAGCAAACAGCCAACAAATGCCTCAATAGCAGATGACAATCTGAGTTCTCCTGAAAAGTTGGCAGGTGCTAAGAATACTTTGTTTCAGAAGCCCAGGGAATGAGTAAGATAGTTAGGAGGTTTACCTAATCAAACTGTAGTAATTAATTTTTCTAAAAAAGTATTGGAAGTTTAAAGAAATTTCAACTTTGAAAGTGCATGTATCAAAAATTCTATTCTCCTATCACAATACCATAGGTCCCCAATCACGCTATGGAAACCAGCCAATAGAATACGTGACTATGTAAACTAGCCAACAACAACAAAAAAGTAGAAAGATAGCAGAATATGCATAGAGACAAGTGAAAGCTAAAGGACAATCTCACATAATTTGAACAGTGCAACAGAAGTGTATGGGTGGGATGTCATGTCACATTATTCAACAACATCCAGGAGTAGTAATTTGGCAAGCCCTAGACATGCCTCCAGGGCTCTTTGGTGTGCGTGTGTGTGTGTGTGTGTGTGTGTGGGGGGGGGTATTAAGGAGCAAACTCTTAGTTATCTGTCAGAAAACTTATACTCTTCTGCCCCATCACATCCCAAACCCAATACCTAATTTTGTTCCTACTTTAAAATCATAGTGTGTGGTAGCACATGCTTGTAATCCCAGCGGCTCAGGCAAGAGGATCACAAGTTAGAGGCCAGCTTCAGCAACTTCTCAGGGCCTTAAGCAACTTAGTGAGACCCTGTTTCAAAATAAAAAATAAAAAGGGCTGGGGATGTGGCTAAGTGGTTAAAAACCCCTAAGTTTAATCCCCTGTATAAAAAAAACAAAACAAAACTCCCATATTTTTATATATACACATATACACACACGTATGTGTGTGTGTGTGTGTGTGTATATATATATATATATATATATATATATATATATATATATATATATAGTGTGTGAGAAAAGTAAAAGAAATCAACTTTAGGTATGATAGGAAGATATTCATAGGGTTACCATCATAATTCACATATATATGAGAGACAGACATATGGGAAGAAGGACAGCCTTGAATAAACACGTAAAGTGGAATTCTCACCTGGTTAAAGCCCTTCGGGAATCAAACTCTAAAGATGTGTTTGACGTGGACCCTGATGGGGCTGGAGGTTGCAGAGCAGAGAATCTGTTTAAACTGGAAGCACTTGACCGTAAGGCATCTGTAGGTATTAAGATTTTAGAAAAAGGTACAAACACATGACTAAAATGCAAATACTCATTAACCTGCCTTCCTGGGCTGGGCCCAAGAAGGAATTTCTTTGTTTTTTTCCATTCTTAAGAGATGGATCTCTATGTTATCGACTGGTCTCAAACTCTTGTGCAAAAGGGATTCTCCTGCCTCAGTGTCCCCAGTAGCTGAGGCTACAGGTGAGAAACACTATACCTGGAATGAGAACACGAATTTCTAACAGGTTCAGGAGATGCTAATCTCCTGGTACATCTACTTGTGAGAACTAAAGCAATGGAGGAAATTTGTATGTAAATAGTGTTTAAAAACATTTGTTCATTAGAAGCATCTGCACCTTTAAAAAATGTAAATTATCCTTATAGGGCACAAGGATGCTTATGGTAAATAGCAAGAAGGAGGCAGGCAAATGTAAACCAAAATACTGCAATTAAACAAAGTGCATACAAATGCTATGATCCCATTTATGTAAAATCATGCATGTGTGTTTAAATGAATTGTAACATTTTAAAATTTTTTAAAAAGTTAAGTGAAAGTTCTTAGTAGGAAGAATATATGAGAAGGTTAACATTTTAGCTTTTCTTTGGACTTCCTTAGATAGCAGTCATGTTTGTGATGGTTCAAACATTTTTAGTTAAAAAGGTCATGGCTGTTGGGGCTGGGGTTGTGGCTCAGTGGTAGAGCACTTGCCTAGCATGTGTGAGGCCCTGGGTTCGATCCTCGGCACCACATAAAAGTAAATAAAAATAAAGGTATTATGTCCATCTATAACTACCAAATTAAAAAAAAAATTCATAGCTGACAAAAACTGATTTTTGATAGAAATTTAAAAAATATTTTAAGCTTTTCTTTATAAACTCCTTTAAATTAAATGTTTCTATGAATTAACACTCTTTTTCAACATAATGAGTTTCCCTTTTAACTTGGGGCCCCAGTAATATCTGTAACTAGACTGAACTGTGAACAACAACAAAGGACCCTAACAGATTTAATTCCTAACCACTTAGCTAAACTGATAGGAGAAATAAGTTCTGATATTCTATAGCACAGTAGAAAAACTGTGGTTGACAATGGTTAATTAACATTTCAAACAGCTACTAGAAGTTTTCTGAATGTTCCCCAAATAAAGAAAAATACACATCTGAGCTGATAAATATGCCATAAATATTACCCTATCTTATCATTATTCATAATATGTGTGTCTGAAATGCACACTATATCCCATAAATATGTATAATTACTGTTGTCTATCAAAAATAGAAGTATATGGGGCTGGGGATGTGGCTCAAGCGGTAACGCGCTCGCCTGGCATGCGTGCAGCCCGGGTTCGATCCTCAGCACCACATACAAAAGAACGTGTTGTATCTGCCGAAAAATAAAATTAAATAAGAGAGGGAACTGTGACCATGCACAGAGCAGGCCCAGCGGCCTGCTGAGGGGTAGAGCCGCCCCCCACCCCTCGCGCCTGCCAGGTAGGGGAACTGTGACCACGGACAGAGCAGGCCCAGCGGCCTGCTGAGGGGCAGAGCCACCCCCCACCCCACGCCCCTGCCAGGTGACCACCGACAGAAAAGGCCCAGTGGCCCGCGGTGGGACAGAGCTTCCAATCACTCCTGCAAGGTAGGCAGGCCTGCGACCCACCTGCAGAAGAGGAGCAGCGGCCTGCTGAGAGGCAGAGCCGCCCCCTCCCCCTGCACCGGCAAGGTAGAGGGAACTGTGACCACGCACAGAGCAGGCCCAGCGGCCTGCTGAGGGGCAGAGCCGCCCCCCACCCCCCGCGCCTGCCAGGTAGGTGGAACTGTGACCACGGACAGAAAAGGCACAGTGGCCCGTGGCGGGACAGAGCTTCCAATCACTCCTGCAAGGTAGGCGGGCCTGCGACCCACCTGCAGAAGAGGAGCAGCGGCCTGCTGAGAGGCAGAGCCGCCCCCTCCCCCTGCACCGGCAAGGTAGAGGGAACTGTGACCACGCACAGAGCAGGCCCAACGGCCTGCTGAGGGGCAGAGCCACCCCCCACCCCCCGCGCCTGCCAGGTAGGTGGAACTGTGACCACCCACAGAGCAGGCCGAGTGGCCCGCGGCAGGACAGAGCTTCCAATCACTCCTGCAAGGTAGGCGGGCCTGCGACCCACTGGCAGAAGAGGAGCAGCGGCCTGCTGAGAGGCAGAGCCGCCCCCTCCCCCTGCACCGGCAAGGTAGAGGGAACTGTGACCACGCACAGAGCAGGCCCAGGGGCCTGCTGGGGGGCAGAGCCGCCCCCCACCCCCCGCGCCTGCCAGGTAGGTGGAACTGTGACCACCATCAGAACAGGCCAGACCTGCAACCGAGAGACAGAACAGGCCCAGTGGCCTGAGGAAGGGTAGAGCCGCCCCCCCCCCCCCGCACCTGCAAGGTAGGCGGACCTGCGACCCACTGGCAGTACAGCCCCAGAGGCCTGCAGAGGGGCAGTGCCGCTGCCTGCACCTGCAAAGTAGACAGAACTGTGACCACCCACAGAACAAGCCTAGCGGCCCGCAGAGGGACAGAGCCGCCGCCCGCGCCTGCGAGGGAGACTTTGCAACTATACAAGACCAATATAAATATATAGGGGGAAAATTCAATAGCACAACAGTTTCACTAAGTAGAAAGGAACGCGAACAGTATGAAGAGACAAGGAAAGAAAGGACCACAAGCAATGCAGGTCAACTCAACGTTAGAAGAGGTAATAGCTGCAGCAGATGGAATGTCAGATAAAGAATTCAGGATATACATGCTTCAGATGATCTGGAGTCTCAAGGAAGACATCAGACAGCAAAATCAGACAATGAAAGATCACTTCAACAATGAATTACATAAACAAATCCAAGAAGCAAAAGATCAACTACACAGGGAAATAGAGGTTATAAAAAACAAACAAACAGAAATCCTAGAAATGCAGGAAGCAATAAGCCAACTTAAAAACTCAATTGAGAATACTACCAGCAGAGTAGAACACTTAGAAGACAGAACATCAGACAATGAAGATAAAGTATTTCAACTTGAAAAGAACATAGACAGCTCAGCAAGACTGTTAAGAAACCATGAGCAGAACATCCAAGAAATATGGGATAACATCAAGAGACCAAATTTAAGAGTCATTGGGATACAGGAAGGGACAGAGTTTCAAACCAAAGGATTGAGCAATCTATTCAATGAAATAATACGAGAAAACTTCCCAGACTTGAAGAATGAGACAGAACCCCAAATCCTAGAAGCCTACAGGACGCCGAATGTGCAAAATCATAAGAGACCCACACCTAGACACATTATAATGAAGATGCCCAACATACAGAATAAGGAGAGAATTTTAAAAGCTACAAGAGAAAGGAAGCAGATCACATTTAGGGGTAAGCCAATCAGGATAACAGCTGATCTTTCAACACAGACTCTGAAAGCTAGAAGATCCTGGAATAACATATTTCAAACACTGAAAGAAAATGGCTTCCAACCAAGAATTGTGTTTCCAGCGAAATTAAGCTTCAGGATGGAAGATGAAATTAAAACCTTCCACGATAAACAAAAGTTAAAAGAATTTGCAGCTAGAAAACCATCTCTTCAAAACATCCTTGGCAAAACATTACAGGAAGAGGAAATGGAAAATAACAATGAAAACCAACAGTGGGAGGTAGGACACTAAAGGGGGGAAAATAATCAAAGAGGAAAACAAACCATGTTTAGTAACATAAATAAACAAATATGGCTGGAAGAACAACCCATATCTCAATAATAACCCTAAATGTTAATGGCTTAAACTCACCAATCAAGAGACACAGGCTAGTAGAATGGGTCACAAAACAAGACCCAACAATATGCTGCCTACAGGAGACGCATTTGATAGGAAAAGACATACATAGGCTGAAGGTGAAAGGTTGGGAAAAATCATATCACTCATATGGACTTCGGAAACAAGCAGGAGTATCCATACTCATATCAAATAAAATAGATTTCAAGCCAAAGTTAATCAAAAGGGATAAAGAGGGATACTACATACTGCTCAAGGGAACCATACACCAACAAGACATAACAATCATAAATATATATGCCCCAAACAATGGTGCAGCTATGTTCATCAAACAAACTCTTCTCAAGTTCAAGAGTCTAATAGACCACCATACAATAATCATGGGAGACTTCAACACACCTCTATCACCACTGGACAGATCTTCCAAACAAAAGTTGAATAAGGAAACTATAGAACTCAATAACACAATTAATAACCTAGACTTAATTGACATATATAGAGTATACCACCCAACATCAAGCAGTTACACTTTTTTCTCAGCAGCACATGGATCCTTCTCAAAAATAGATCATATATTATGTCACAGGGAAACTCTTAGACAATATAAAGGAGTAGAGATAATACCATGCATCCTATCTGATCATAATGGAATGGAACTGAAAATCAACGATAAAAGAAGGAAGGGAAAAGAATACATCACTTGGAGAATGAACAATAGGTTACTGAATGATCAATGGGTTATAGAAGACATCAAGGAAGAAATTAAAAAATTCTTAGAGATTAATGAAAACACAGACACAACATATCGGAATCTATGGGACACATTGAAAGCAGTTCTAAGAGGAAAATTCATTGCTTGGAGTTCATTCCTTAAAAAAAGAAAAAACCAACAAATAAATGATCTCATACTTCATCTCAAAATCCTAGAAAAAGAAGAGCAAAACAACAGCAAAAGAAGTAGAAGGCAAGAAATAATTAAAATCAGAGCTGAAATTAATGAAATCGAAACAAAAGAAACAATTGAAAAAATTGACAAAACTAAAAGTTGGTTCTTTGAAAAAATAAACAAAATCGACAGACCCTTAGCCATGCTAGCGAAGAGAGAGAACTCAAATTACTAACATACGGGATGAAAGAGGCAATATCACAACAGACACTTCAGAAATACAGAAGATAATCAAAAATTATTTTGAATCCTTATACTCCAATAAATTAGAAGATAGTGAAGGCATAGATAAATTTCTTAAGTCATATGATCTGCCCAGATTGAGTCAGGAGGATATAGACAACCTAAACAGACCAATATCAATTGAGGAAATAGAAGAAACCATCAAAAGACTACCAACTAAGAAAAGCCCAGGACCAGATGGGTATACAGCAGAGTTTTACAAAACCTTTAAAGAGGAACTAATACCAATACTTTTCAAGCTACTTCGGGAAATAGAAAAAGAGGGAGAACTTCCAAATTCATTCTACGAGGCCAACATCACCCTGATACCTAAACCAGACAAAGACACTTCAAAGAAAGAAAACTACAGACCAATATCTCTAATGAACCTAGATGCAAAAATCCTCAATAAAATTCTGGCCACTCGGATACAAAAACTTATCAAAAAAATTGTGCACCATGATCAAGTAGGATTCATCCCTGGGATGCAAGGCTGGTTCAATATACGGAAATCAATAAATGTTATTCACCACATCAATAGACTTAAAAATAAGAATCATATGATCATCTCGATAGATGCGGAAAAAGCATTTGACAAAGTACAGCATCCCTTTATGTTCAAAACTCTAGAAAAACTAGGGATAACAGGAACATACCTCAATATTGTAAAAGCAATCTATGCTAAGCCTCAGGCTAGCATCATTCTGAATGGAGAAAAATTGAAGGCATTCCCTCTAAAATCTGGAACAAGACAGGGATGCCCTCTCTCTCCACTTCTGTTCAACATAGTTCTCGAAACACTGGCCAGAGCAATTAGACAGACGAAAGAAATTAAAGGCATCAAAATAGGAAAAGAAGAACTTAAATTATCACTATTTGCAGATGACATGATTCTATACCTAGCAGACCCAAAAGGGTCTACTAAGAAACTATTAGAGCTAATAAATGAATTCAGCAAAGTGGCAGGATATAAAATCAACACGCGGGCTGGGCTTGTGGCTCAGCGGTAGAGCACTCGCCTAGCACGGGCGGGACCCGGGTTCGATCCTCAGCACCACATACAAATAAAGGTGTCCATCTACACCTAAAAAATAAATGTTAAAATCAACACGCATAAATCAAAGGCATTCCTGTATATCAGCGACAAATCCTCTGAAATGGAAATGAGGACAACCACTCCATTCACAATATCTTCAAAAAAAATAAAATACTTGGGAATCAACCTAACAAAAGAGGTGAAAGACTTATACAATGAAAACTACAGAACCCTAAAGAGAGAAATAGAAGAAGATCTTAGAAGATGGAAAAATATACCCTGTTCATGGATAGGCAGAACTAACATCATCAAAATGGCGATATTACCAAAAGTTCTCTACAGGTTTAATGCAATGCCAATCAAAATCCCAACGGCATTTCTTGTAGAAATAGAGAAAGCAATCATGAAATTCATATGGAAAAACAAAAGACCCAGAATAGCAAAAACAATGCTAAGCAGGAAGGGTGAATCAGGCGGTATAGCGATACCAGACTTCAAACTATACTACAGAGCAATAGTAACAAAAACAGCATGGTACTGGTACCAAAACAGGCGGGTGGACCAATGGTACAGAATAGAGGACACAGAAACCAATCCACAAAACTACAACTACCTTATATTTGATAAAGGGGCTAAAAGCATGCAATGGAGGAAGGATAGCATCTTCAACAAATGGTGCTGGGAAAACTGGAAATCCATATGCAACAAAATGAAACTGAATCCCTTTCTCTCGCCATGCACAAAAGTTAATTCAAAATGGATCAAGGAGCTTGATATCAAATCAGAGACACGCCGTCTGATAGAAGAAAAAGTTGGCTACGATCTACATACTGTGGGGTCGGGCTCCAAATTCCTCAATAGGACACCCATAGCACAAAAGTTAATAACTAGAATCAACAAATGGGACTTACTCAAACTAAAAAGTTTTTTCTCAGCAAAAGATACAATAAGAGAGGTAAATAGAGAGCCTACATCATGGGAACAAATCTTTACTCCTCACACTTCAGATAGAGCCCTAATATCCAGAGTATATAAAGAACTCAAAAAATTAGACAATAAGAGAACAAACAACCCAATCAACAAATGGGCCAAGGACCTGAACAGACACTTCTCAGAGGAGGACATACAATCAATCAACAAGTACATGAAAAAATGCTCACCATCTCTAGCAGTCAGAGAAATGCAAATCAAAACCACCCTAAGATACCATCTCACTCCAGTTAGATTGGCAGCCATTATGAAGTCAAACAACAACAAGTGCTGGCGAGGATGTGGGGAAAAGGGTACACTTGTACATTGCTGGTGGGACTGCAAATTGGTGCAGCCAATTTGGAAAGCAGTATGGAGATTTCTTGGAAAGCTGGGAATGGAGCCACCATTTGACCCAGCTATTCCCCTTCTCGGTCTATTCCCTAAAGACCTAAAAAGAGCATGCTACAGGGACACTGCTACATCGATGTTCATAGCAGCACAATTCACAATAGCTAGACTGTGGAACCAACCTAGATGCCCTTCAATGGATGAATGGATAAAAAAAATGTGGCATTTATACACAATGGAGTATTACTCTGCATTAAAAAATGACAAAATCATAGAATTTACAGGGAAATGGATGGCATTAGAGCAGATTATGCTAAGTGAAGCTAGCCAATCCCTAAAAAACAAATGCCAAATGTCTTCTTTGATATAAGGAGAGTAACTAAGAACAGAGTAGGGTCGAAGAGCAGGAGAAGAAGATTAACATTAAACAGGGATGAGAAGTGGGAGGGAAAGGGAGAGAGAAGGGAAAATGCATGGAAATGGAAGGAGACCCTCAGAGTTATACAAAAGTACATACAAGAGGAAGTGAGGGGAAGGGGAAAAATAATATAAGGGGGACAAACGAATGTCAGTAGAGGGAGCAGAGAGAGAAGAGGGGAGGGGAGGGGAGGGGAGGGGAGGGGAGGGGAGGGGAGGGGGGATAGTAGAGGATAGGAAAGGCAGCAGAATACAACAGACACTAGTATGGCAATATGTAAATCAATGGATGTGTAACTGATGTGATTCTGCAATCTGTATATGGGGTAAAAATGGGAGCTCATAACCCACTTGAATCAAATTGTGAAATATGATATATCAAGAACTATGTAATGTTTTGAACAGCCAACAATAAAAAATTAAAAAAAAAAAAAGTAATTAAATAAATATTAAAAAAAAAAAAATAGAAGTATATGAAAAAGAAATTGTGAACTAAAAAGGTTTTGCCAAAATTTAAAAATGGTTTAACCAAAGATCCTCTTCAATGAGGAAATCCTAGTTTATGCTAGAGAGGGCCACCAAAATAACATCCGGGGCATGATCAGTCTATAGATCTTTTCCTAAAATCGTTATGCGGTGACTATAGAAGAGCATCCCAAGGGAGAAGCTAGCAGTAGGCTGGAAGAAGGCCAGTGCACATACCTGTCTCGCTTGCCTTTGCTCCACCGCTGCTGCCTTTTCCCCAGCTGCCCAGCTGAGCCTTAGGTACCAGCTGAATTTTCTCATCAATTGTGGGCTGTAACATAGTGGTCACAAGTCAAATATAGGAAATATTCTAAAAGAATAGTTTTTCTTTTTTTCTTCTTCAGTTCAGTAGAACCAATTTTAGCAACAAATTTTGTTTGGCATGCCAGTTTAAGAAACATAAACTGGAACTGTTCCCTTTAAAGTG
Source organism: Marmota monax (assembly GCF_021218885.2). Lineage (NCBI taxonomy): Eukaryota > Metazoa > Chordata > Mammalia > Rodentia > Sciuridae > Marmota > Marmota monax. The sequence continues at coordinate 25,024,113 of NW_026694432.1, read as the reverse complement.
GGATCACGGAAGCCTCTAAGTCACTTCTTTGGATTCATTTCCACAGAACACAATTTGAAGGCACTGGTCTGGGGAATGCCCTCAAGTCCTCCTATTTAAGATGGTTTATTAATTTGCAAAATGTTAGAAGCTTTTAATGGTTCCTCTTGTATAATGCCCATTAATTTAAAAAAGATGAAGAAAAGGAAATTCACAAATATTACATTATTGCGGAAAAGCAAGTTAAGAGACACAAGATTTTCACGTTGGGTGAGGGATGGCGGGTTGGAATGAGAGTATTCAATAAAGGGGAATAAAAGAATGGAATAATGGACTGTGAGTGCAGTGAGTTAAGGTGCCTGATATCTTTCACGTTTCACTTGCCAAGCACAACTTCAGTAGAAGTGAACAGAATTACAAAAAGATGAATGCAGTTTTTTCTAATGAAAGTATTGCTATATTTTGACAACTCTGGATGTACTGCTTTGCTATGTGACATACTTTTATACAAATCTCTACCAATTAACAATAAATATTCTGAATGGTTTTGAACTTTTTGTAGCATACTGACACACAGTACCTACAGAACTACTATCTGAATACATTATCTGAATACACAAATTTTATTAACACACAATTTTACTTATTTTTCAAAATAGGACAGTAGTGATGTGGAGGATTGATTCCAGAATTGTTCCTTATCATGTTCATGCACAAAAATGTAATATTTAAAAACAAAAATGTTGTTATTAGGTATCAGCTGAATTGATGCTAGAGCAATTTTTTAAATGTAAGGCTTTAATTAAAATTGTCTTCTGCTGGAAATGGATGGGAATCAATTTGTATTGAGAAGCGAAAGTCCTGCTCTGTGACCTAAACAACACCTACAAGAATATACCAGAATCCTAGAGAATATGATTATAGTGAATTACATCGAGACATTCTGAAGGGGAATGCTTTATTCTGAAGCAAAGCTTCGACAAAACCATGAAGATACAAATGACTTAGTTCATTTGTATGTTTTATTATCCAGTTTTCTGACTCTTTTAATTTTTTGTCAGTTATCTTTTCTCATTTGGTGTTTTCACATTAGTTTTAGGTTGTGCTCAGCACTCTGCTGGCAGGCTGCCAGTCCTGAGAACCCTGGAAAACCAATTACAAGTAAGGGTCTTGAGAGACTCGCAAACCATCTGCACAAACCCCTGGGTTTTGCCGGTGTTCACTTTTACCAAATTTAACATTCCCTTAAATTCTTCGCCCTACTTATAGTTATCGACTCCTACTGCTAGAAACATCTGCTAAAAGAAACTTTTTTCTTCTTCCTACCCATGAGTTCTCAAGAGAGAGGAAGGGAGAATATATTAAATATTTATTATAGAATGATTTCTAATAGGCTCTCTGTGAATTCTTTCAGTCCTTGGATATGGAATTTAATATCTTTCCTGGTTAAATTTAAAAAATATATTAATTTTTTTAGTTGTCAACTGATCTTTTTCTTATTTATATGTGGTGCTGAGGATCAAACCCTGTGCCTCACACATGCCAGGCAAGCACTCTACCACTGAGCCACAATTCCAGCCCTCCTGGTTAAATTTTTTTGGGTTCTGGGGACTGCAGAGGCACTTGGCCACTGAGCCACATCCCCAGCCCTATTTTGTATTTTATTTAGAGAATGGTCTCAATGAATTGCTTAGCACCTGGATTTTGCTGAGGCTGGCTTTGAACTCTTGATACTCCTGCCTCAGCCTCCAAGTGGATGGGATTAACCCAGGTATTTCCTCTTTAGAAAACTCATAGGATTGAGTCTGTAGCTTGTGTAACACATGTGAGGCACTGGGTTCGATCCTCTACAACTAAAAAATATATATTTAAAAAAGAAGAAACTCAGAAATAAAATGAACTAGTGCTAAGACAGGTATGTAGAATACACTGAACAATACTAACTTGTAGAAAAGTATTTGTCCCCAAACAACCATGCCACAAAATATGCAATGTGGTTTTATTTTTGCTTTGCAATGTGGTTATTTTTTTATGAGCAAGTACTTTTGAGACTCATGGCAGAATTGTTGTAAATTAAATTTTAAAGGTCACACTCACCTTAGTAATTTTCAGGAATTTTGAGGGGTCAAGTACTCGACTGTTCTTGGCCCCTTGTACCGTGTTCCACCCACCTTCATCCACTCTCTGAACACCTACAGGGAGAACAGAGTGAGCCAGTCTCTCATTATCCCAAGTCATTAGAAAGAGTGAGCAATACACACACACACACACACACACACACTTTTTGTTTTAGTTGTAGATGGACACAATATCTTTATTTATTTATGTGGTACTCAGGATGAACCCAGTGCCTCACATATGCCAGGCAAGCACTCAACCACTGAGCTACAACCCCAGCCCGAGAGCAATATTTTCAACTCAGCCAGCTCAATCAAAACCAAGGAAAAAGACAAAAGAAGCTGTGCAAGTACTGATGACAGGCCCTTTAGTGCCCACAGAATGAAAATATCAAGCAGAGTCCTCTGCTTATATTGGCTCTCCATGAACCAGACTGACCTATTAAAAAAACCAAATGACACAAATGAATACTCAGTGTGGGCAAGGCAGGGCCACACTTGGTCTTTGCAGTTAATGACTAGAATACTTTGTGAAAAGTTAGACGGAAATTATTTTTTTCTATTTCTTTCTTTCTTTTTGGTACTGAGGATTTAACCTGGGGGTGTTTAATCACTGAGCCACATTCCCAGCCTTTTTATTTTGATATAGGGCCTCGTTAAATTGCTGAGGTTGGCCTTGAACTTGTGATCCTCCTGCCTCAGCCTCCTGAGTCATTGGGTTACAGGCGTGCACCACTCCATATAAGCAATGACTGATCTCTAGAGGAAAATGGTTCACTTAACAATTGCCACTCTCATTCTTTGGGTTATTCTCAGTGGTCTCATTTCACACTTGAATAAAGAATTCTTACATATCTACCCCTCAGATTCCCAGGTTCTTCCAAGCTCAGTGGCCTTCCACCCTTACCTGGTCTTCTCTTTTCTTTGGTCATGAGCTGTTGGACCTTCCTCTGCTCTTCTTGTTCTTCTATTTTGGCCTCTTTGTGAATCTGTTCAATAGTTTTAGGTCCTTGATCTGCTCTTCGAGATACCCAATTACACTATAAAAGTAGAAAATAAGGTTATTAATGAGATAACTGGAAATAAAATTGAAAAATCTTTAAAATGTATGTACTGCTGGAAAAGTATAAGCTACCTATAAATCTGAAATTATGGCAGTTTCTGTCTCATATATGACACTACATGGAGTCTGGAGAATAGAGCAACAGAATTAAATTCTCCTTAATCAACCCCGTCCAGCTGGGCCAAATGTATTTTACCATCATTTTCTATAATTCACAGGCAGAGAGGGATAAGGAATCAAGAAGAATAAGGATTCCTTGGCACTGACATAATCAGGCATTTTGCTACTCAGGTCATATCATATTTCAGAGAGGCTCTAAATCAAGGATGAGTAGCAGGCTTCCTCCTTCAACACTGTGATTCTGGTACTGACACTAAGTGCATACAATGCCACCCTCCGATTTCCCCTCTGTAGGGACGAAAGCTGTCTCTGTATAATTACACTCCTCCCTTCCATTCTCAGACACAGTTCCAAAACCTGATAAAAGTGATTTGTGGGCATGGCTGGAAACCAGTTTAATAATATGCAAATTCTGATTAGCTGGGAAGAACTTTGGTTATAAGAAGGATCCTAAGGTCTCATCTGGGGTTAGCAAAACATGCTAACCTCCGTGAGTGCTAACTGGCCTGCATGCGAGACAGAGAGATGGTATCCATATTCATCTTCAGCTGCAGGACAGTCCCTATCAGAATTAAACTAAGACAAAGAGGTGACAGGAATGAAAACAGGCCAAAATATGAATAAGAAGTTGTACTGTAGCTCTGAAACCTTCCTTAAGAGAGATGTGACTGTACTTTGCTCCTTTCCTGTCTTCTACTGAGAACAAGGACCAGGGTTATGCCTTAGGAATGCTAAGATGTTAAGCTGGAACTGTGTGCCTTTGAACTTTGTTTATATAAGGAGAAATAAACCCCAACTCTGGTATTTGAAAGGAGGAAAAAAAGCAGCAGAACAGGAAGGTCTACAGGAAAAACAGCAGAGAAGAAAACACCGACACTGTTATCTCATTCAATCTTTACAACAAAACTGCAAGGTAGGCAGCATTCTCAGTTTTAGAGATTAACAATGTAAGCCTCGGTGAAGTTAAATGTGTCATTGTGAAGATGAGACTTTCTGATTATTTAGCTTACAAAGACTATTATTCAACTGACCACAGTTTGAATTCAGAATGGTCAATTTCAAAACCGTAATGTGTTTGATAACTGGACTAAGAAGAAACATGTAATAGGCAAGAGACCTTTTATTCTTTCATGTAACTTCCTTATGGAGGTCTGCCAGATCAAGTTCTAAGCCCTGAAGCAAAAACATTAAGTTTTTAATACTTATAAATAATAGGACATCCTTACTTAACCCAAAGAGACTGGAATGGCAGGCTAATTTATTTTTTTCTCTTACTTACCAGCCGTAGGTCTATCACATCTTGCAGCATGAATCGAATCCTAGATGAGGTTTTTCTTTCTTTTACAATTTTCTCCATCTGATTAAAGTACTGGTCCATACGCGGCTGCAAAAGACAAAAATCACTAGTATTCCTGGATGACAAATTCAAATGTTAAATGCTAATTTAAAATTGCAGATTAGCAGTTAGGAACAACAGCTTACAGTCAAAAGTAATGGTACCATTTTTAATTGAGCATATGACCAACAAACTAAAGACTACATTTTCTAGGCTCCCAAGCAGATGACTTTGGTGATGTGATTAATTACAGGCCAAAATATAAATAAGAAGTTGTACTGTAGCTCTGAAACCTTCCTTAAGAGAGATGTGACTGTACTTTGTTCCTTTCTTGTCTTCTACTGAGAACAAGGACCAGGGTTATGCCTTAGGAATGCTAAGATGGTAAGCTGGAACTGTGTGCCTTTGAACTTTGTTTATATAAGGAGAAATAAACCCCAACTCTGTATAAGTGATAGATGTGGGGGGTTGTTCTCTTATAACCATACATAATACTAGCTGACACAGAGGTTATAAAACGTTTATGACATAATAACCATTATTATTTATTTAGGTAGTGGGGATTGAACCCATGGGCACTTTATCACTGAGTTATATCCCCAACCCTTTTAATTTTTTGTTTTGAGACAGGATCTCACGAATGTGCTGGGATTATAGGTATGTGCCATCATGCCCAGCTCTGACATTGTCTTCTTTCAACTATTTCTAATTTCCACATTCCTTGTGGACAGCACAATGCTAGGTGTGGATTACAGTATTTTTAATGTTTTCTTATGTTCTGATTGAATAATCGTGTCAGTAATCAGACCGCAGACTTAAGCAAGCTACTGGGACTTCTTTATTTCTTCATCACCATCAGGCCTAGCCCATGGTAGCTATTCTTCCCTTACCATATGGCAGCCACTTCTGTTTGCTTTACTTAGACTATCTATTTAATCCTCCCAACAGCCCTAAGAGATAGATGTTATTATCCAATGAATGAAACAGATTAATTAAAGCTAGAATGATGACTGTCTCCAAAACTCTTGTTTGAACAGCTATTTTATATTCTCCTTCATTTATAACATCTTGGAAATGAAGGGACTGAGTCTCAATGAATTAACTTATTGAAGTATACACAGTTGATTTGTTTGCCATACAAACAACTGAACTATAAAATGGTCATGAAGTAGAGAAAAAAGAACAAGGGACAAATACATGAATACTCTACAAACTGGATGCTCCTTACCTCTAACTTTAATGCAAATGTGGTAAAGAGCACTGTCATTTAATCAATGACAATGAGTGGAACAAAATAAGAAAAACAAATGGAGTAGATTGTTGGGGTAAAATGCAACACTTCTGTTGACAGCTTAAGTTTTTTGCAACCAACAAAGACTGCCTGCTAAAGGCTTCTGAGTTTCTGGATTTTTACCTTCGCTTTCTCAAAGTCTAGGTCTTTGCCGATAGTGGTGAGTAGGCGACACAGGCACTCCAGGGATTCTTCATCATGGTTCTTGAGCAGTTTCACCACACAGTCATGCATGATGGCTTCGGTGAGCATTTTGAGTTTAAACAGTTCTCCAATAAATTTGATGTTACCAATAGATCTCCGTCGGGCTTTGTCCTTGGCTTCTTCTAGTTCATCATGAAGCCTCGTCTTCTCTTCTGGCTGTTGTACCAGAAAGAATAACAGCATCTTGAAGATGAACACTGTCCCACCAAGAGACATCAAGGTCTGTGGGCCTTACTCTTTCTGGGGGTGAGATGCCCTTGAAAATGATAATAACTACAGACCTACTCATCAGAAAACAGAACATCCCTAAAAGTTTGCATCCATTTCAGATTTCTAGAACTCAGTGACCTTCCCTGAAGTCCAGGCTTAGAATGAATATTAAAACTGGGTTTGAGGGTTGAGTTGTTTTAATACTTCACACTAAAAGGAATGAAGCATTCTCCTAAATATCAGTACGGCACCTCTGCAAGAAAAGAAAAGTCTATAGGCCTCTTCTCAAAGAGAAAAGGAGAAAATTCTATTTGATAATACTCAAAGCAAACAGCATTGTTTTTCTGTGAAATCACTTACAGCACTGGCAGCTTCCAGTTCTTTCTGCTTCTTCTCAAAGACATCATCGTCTGCTTTATCCTTTTCAAACTCCTTCTGGCAGCGGTTTAGTAGCAGCTTCCGGAAATTTACTGTGTTGCCAGGCTTGTCTGCCATGGGTACTTTCAGCTGTATCCAGATAGGAAAACGCAAAAGAGCAAGATTAAAGGCATAAAAAACACCTGTTTTCTTTATTGTGCAAAACAATGCTGACTGCATTACAGGGAAGCATGCTATAACCCTATACAACTTAAATTTCAGGCATTTCATGATTCAGTGTTAAGATGGTTTGAAACTTAATATATACGGATTCTCACACAAATGTAACATATCTTTTATGTCCATGCTTCCAGCTGACTTAGGATTCTTGTCATATCATTAGTTACAACCCTGCACTTATTTAGACTTCTAACTCTGAAGGGTTATAATTTTAATTCTTTAAATTACCATTGTAAGCATTTTGGTTTAAAGAAATAAAAATGACATAAGATAGGGGAGAATTTCAAGGCCAGAGGAGAGAACTTCCTAGAGATCATTACTCTAGGAAGAAGTAGAAGACAAGACATTTGGGGACTTCTAAAATATCTTTTCTCAGGAGAAATGTCCTAATAATAATTCCAGCACTCACCCTGTTCATCAGTAGTATGTTAACTAGTCACTTCTTTTGTGCCAAAAGAATATACTATTTCTCCAAAATTAGCCTAACAAATGGTTTCATTAGAAATATTCTTTTGACATATACAAAGACCCAGAGAAGAAATGGGCCATTTGGAGGTAAGATGTACCACATCCAATAATAACTGGTTTCTAGTAACCACCTAGCTCATATCCTCAAGGTTACTTGTAGCTAAACACAGAGATGGTCTTATGAACATGTTAAGAATACAAAGAAAGCCAGATGTAGCGGCATATGACTGTAATAATGGCTACTTGGGAACCTGAGACAGGAGGACCACAAGTTTGAGGCTAGCCTGGACAACTTAATAAAACCCTGTCTCAAGAAAAAAAAAAATATGTAGCAGGGCTAGGGATATAGCTCAGTTGGTAGAGTGCATGCCTTGCATGCACAAGGCCCCATCCCAAGAATGCCCCCCCCCGCCCACCACATATATATGTATCATATTATAGCAATGATTCTGAGTATAATATTTTATTTTACATATGACTCCCCAGCACAATTTTGAATAGCTGTTGTATAACACGGCAAAATGGCTTTTCTAGAATGACAAAATGGATCCCTAAATTCTAAAATGAATACTTGCTCTTTACTCTAGGCTTTAATGGGAGAAAATGGTGAAAAAGAAGAGACACTCTATTTCTATTCACAAAACAGTTAATATTTTCAAACAGAATGGACTTGAATAGCTGATTGAGGCTAAATAGTTAGAGAAGTTCTTGAGAATGGAGGGCACAAAGCTATGGTGTAGCTGTGCCACACTGATGGACCACCAACCCATATGTTCCCTATTGCAAATGGAAGATTATTTAATATATCTAGTTCTAATCAACTGAGGCACCAGGTTCCTCTTTCAACAGGAAATATTAACTTAGAAAGAGGGGAACATCAGCAAATAAGTTTTTTAGACAACTACAGTAAAGCTAATATAAAATTCAAGCCAAAGAAATACAAGCAAGTATAGTTCATTTCACAGGCTTACTCCATAGTCCCATAAGCAGGCTCAGGAGTTCATCAACTTTTGAGAAATGCTATACAAAAGAAACAGTTTTCCAAAGCAAAAGCCAAAGGGGACTTCATCTTCTAAAATACAAGACCGAAAATACACGATAATACATTGACTAAGAAATGCCAAAGAAAATGGGATGTATCATAAAGTACATCCATAAACAGACTGGCACCAATGTGACTTAGGTTCTAGAACAAACTAATGGTTCTAAAAATTTACTTATATCCAATTTACTGCTATATAGGAACTCAAGTTAAAAAAAAAAAAAACCATACTGTCCTTTCCATCTTCTTGTCATATTCACTAACATCAAGTACATTAAGTATATAACTGACAGATAAAAATGCTCTGGGCATAATCTATCAACCCGAATGAGATGCTTTCTGCATTATGGAGTTACTGTGCAGAAAGTGGGAGAAATGTGGGCAAAAAGAAAACCCATGTCACACCATATGGTGAGAGGGACCAGAGTTAATGCCCCTCAATCAGTCAGAAAAATGAAATAAATATAACTTGTGATGATTTGGGTGACAGAAACAGAAATCAAATGAGGCAAGGAAGTCATGGGAGTTGTGCTTTAAATTCATGGTAAAGAATGATCTCTCATCAATTCTTTTAACCCCTTAGGAGTAGGGAAGCAATGTTGAAAGAATTAGGTTAAGAATCAAAAGATTCGCTCACTTGCTATATACACAAAGGCAATTCTTTTAATCCACCTTTCAGTTTCAACATCAAAAACAAAGGAAGTATAGTACCTGTGTCCAACAGGGAGAACAGCTTTGAGCATACAATAAAACAGATTTTGTGGAAACACTTTAATTAATAAGTCAGTTAAGTAAGCAAGAAACAAGTGTTTAGAACATTAAAACTGAAAGACTACTGAATTCTGAGTCAACAAAATCAGGGTCTAAATCTCTGCTCTATAAAATCAACTGTGTGTACTTCAATAACTTAATTCATTAAGACTCAGTCCCTTCATTTCCAAGATGTTGTAAATGAAGGACAGTATAAAATAGCTGTTGAAATAGGAGATTTGGAGACAGTTGTCATTCTAGCAATGTTATGTGACTTTGGTCAGATTATTTAGCTTCAATTAATCTGTTTCATTCACAAATGGGGATGATAACATCTGTCTCTTAGGGCTGTTGGGAAGATTAAATAAACAGTCTAGGTAAAGCAAACAGTAGTGGCTGCCATATAGTAAAGGCTCAATCAACAACTAATAAAGCTGTATTTAAACACCTGAAACTGTATTTGACACACCTATAATTAAAAATTAAGAGTCATCTATTTTATAATAACAGAGCTAACAAGAAAGAACATAAGCAATAGCTAGCTCACTAAGCAATAAGAAGAGAAGAATGAAAAGCAAGAGAATTGAACCATCTGCTATCCCCAAATGATGGTCAAGGGAAATTTCATTGGTACAGGACATTAAAAAATATGTGATTATGCATAAGCAATTTAGACACATTCACACAGAAGTACCAAAACCAAATAAGCAGGAGAACAGTACATGTTCGGGGGAAACACACACACACACACACCCCTCCTAAATCAATGACTATCTACACAGCTCCCTAAAAAGACTTCTTTGGAACATGATCTTAATGTCCTCTGGGGATAGTTGACTAGGCTGTGCAAAAATGGAAATGGATCAGTGAGAACATATCCTCTGAGAACAGTGATTCATGGTAAAAAAAAAAAAAATCTGGGATCATTAAGAGAAGATAAATTCAACAGAATTATGACATTAAGTCAAAATGTGTTATTTGCTGGATACTGGCTGATCAGAAACCCACTGAAATTGGTTAGCTGGGGAAGAACATGAAGACTATTTGCTTTAGTATACTTGGGCCGCTATAAAAAATAACACAGACTGGTGGCTTAAACAACAGATATTTATTTCTCACAGTTCTGGAGGCTGAGAAGTCAGAAATCAAGATGCTGGCAGATACGCTGAGGACCCATTTCCTGGCCTGAACAGTTGACTTCTCCCTGTATCTTCACATACAAAGGAGAAGCAGCTTCGGTATCTCTTCCTGTTACAACAGCACTAACCTATAACTAAAAGTGCTCTAACTCTGTGACCTCATCTAACCTAGTCACCTTCCAAAGGCAACAGCAGAATTTGTACTACTAACATATTTGTCAGTGTTGAGGGCAGACAATCCTTATCCCCAAAAGGATCAAACTAACAGTGAATCATCAAAGGCTATCATTTGTGCAATAATTAAATAGTCAAAAAGAAAATGGAGGTTCAGGCTTTGACCTTGGTTCGCATACTATTTTCACTGCTATCTCAGAACATATAGATGCTAGTGGTAACCCAAGGTCCACTGACAATTTTGCTGCATAAGTATATGCTAGTCTAAGGTGAAGTATTTGGAACAACCAGTATAATATAACCAAATAACACTTATGTGCTAACCCTAAAACTGGTTTCTATAGTACGTTTTACTCTTAAATGTGAACAGCAATAAGGCAACTGTTCAAATATGACAGGAATCCATGGTAATATACTATGTATCAGTGGCTATTTTCTGATCTTAGTAAGTCACCTGCCAAATACATATCAGACTACTCATATTGTGAACATAGACATCAAAATATATCTTCATTAGATATACTCAGAAGGGGCTGGGGTTGTGGCTCAGTGGCAGAGTGCTTGCCTAGCATGTATGAGGCACTAGGTTCGATTCTCAGCACCACATATCAATAAATAAAATAAAGGTCCATTGACAACTAAAAAAAAAAAAAAAAGATATACTCAAAGAGACAGTGGTAAGCGATGCACATACAATTCAAAAGCGGGGTCAGTTAAGAAAAGCTAAGTCATTTCGATCAATCTTTCCTTCAACACATTTGTGACCTTCATTTGGGTCAGCCACATATCACTAACCCTCCTATTGCTCCGGCAACATACTTTGATAAGGCTGGCTTTTCATGTCTGTAATTGCAAGCTGGTTGGCGGGCTTGCCTTCTCTCTTTACCTTTGTTTTTCTTTTCTTCTTCTTTTTGGTGGTAGGGCTGGAACTCAGGGCCTTGTGCATGCTAGATGAGTTCACTCTACTGCTGAGCTGAACCCCTAGACCCTTCAGGGATTTAAATATGTTTGAGGTTTTACTATCTCAATTGCCTTCTCAGTCTATTTTGTCACTTTTCAGATGATTTGCCTTTAAGCACTTAATGTAACAACACTACAAGTTTTGGATCTCACGTAACAGAGAATTCTTTGTAGCTGAGGTAGCATGTCTGCCATAACAGAGATAGAAAGCAACGAAAGTAGTCAGTAGCATCAAAGAAACTTCTTCCAATTGGTTTTCTTTCATTTCAAGCACTCACCCACTCACTCACAACACAGTCCAAGGGTCTATTTTGTGCCAGGAAGTATCCTAGGCAAGGGGAATTAAGCAGTGAATACAAAAGAAAAAAGCCTTTGTCCTCGGGAGCCAATATTCTAGAGGGGTTCTGAGATGGAAACTTCCATTTCAATTATGGTTGAAACAAAAGCATAGCAATTTAACGTTGCAATTATCCAATTAAAAATTATATTTATGTACATATTTAGATATAGGAAATTTCTCTTGACCACTTTTTTCCATTTGCCTCATATTTGAAGTGTTTTCCTCCTAAAAGTGGTGCTAAATTCTAGTTAAATGTTTTGCTGTTTGTAAAGAGGGATTTTGCAGGCACCTTCAGTCATTTGTAATTGAACAAGCAAAGGCAGAGACATACCCCACAGGCATGACTTACCATTGCTATCTGTAAGCCTTACGTGGTATTTTACCTAGGTAGGCTTTGATGGAGGAGGCACCTGTGTATATCGTGTCCCTGTGCATATGTATGTGTATACAGGTGCATACATGTCCTATTTACAAAGCAATTTTGGAAAGCCAAATCCATTATATCACTTTGCTTTATAAATTAAAAAAGTCTTTCTCAAAAATGTATTCTTAAATGGTAGAGAGCTTTAATTCCCAGCAATTGGGGGGTGGAGGGAGGCCCCAATTGAGACTACTGATCTAGTTCATTGAGTATTTTAGTTCATTCTAGCATTAAATAATTAACTCATTTACTTACTTTATCCTGGCAATACCATAAACTGCATGAATCAATCTTATTTTAGGGATTAAAATCTGAGGCTTAAAGAGATGATTAACTATTCTCCTTTATTTATTTTGGGGTTAGGGACTGTAACCAAGAATATTAAATAAGGTTAAAAAGTTTGCAAGTGGCAGAGTAGGAATTTGAAATTTACTTTTAAAGTTTACATTTTAAACTCAGAAGTGTGAGAATTCAAAGTTAGGACTGTAACCATCATCAAATGCTTACTGCTTCAGACAGGCACCTTCCTGGAACACATTCTTTCTTCTCTTTACCTATTCCCCTATCCACACCACCTCAGGACCAACACATTATTTGCTTCATACAAGTTTATCTTTTCACTAACACAATGATTTCGTTTTTGTCTAATTTATATTTTGTCTAAATTATTCAATCACACTCAACAAACTGTAACATCACAAACATGTTTTTTTTCCCCTCACAAATACTGTTTTTTTTTTCCAATTATGTATTTTGAACTTCCTTAAAGATAGAAGATGTTACTTTTTCCAAATCCAAACAGATTTACCTACCTTTGACATAGATACTCAAAAATATTGGTAGAACAACAGACTTTTGCATTTTCACAGCTTGTTTCTAAGAAGCAAGGTATGATGATAATAAGTTGTGATAATTAAGAAAAATCCCGAATGTTAAACGACATGCATTTCTGACACAAGTACCTTGGTAACAGTAAAAGAGAAAACACAGGTGGAATGTGGCATTTTATGATTGCAGAATACCTGGAGTACAATGAACACCAATCAGAAATTGGTCTCCCATCCTGTTTTCCTAGTTTGGACAGGATGTGGAGAAATAAGAGCTATGGATGATGTAAAGATAAACCTAACAGTTTCTAAAAGATGAAATTATCAGTTTTAAACCTTTTAACCGTAAGAAAACCATCCTTTTGTTTTCATAAAAGCTATAATTAAAACTAAAAAGTTACTTAATTTCAAATTCAGTGAAATGTTGCTTTAATACTATATAACATGATGTCCCAGGAAACTTGATTCCTACACAATAATTTCACATTACTAATTTATTTTCTGAGGCAGTGGAGATTGAGCCCAGGGGCTCACAGGCCAGGCAAGGGCCCTGTCACAGCAGCTCCATCTCCCTTATGCTGACAGGACTACTTCATGCCCACTTCACCCTGCTCTCCATGTCCCCTCCCTGTGGATATATTTTAATAAGGTAAGTTTCTTTTATCCAATAAGGATATTAATAAGTGCTAAAAATATATTCTCCCCTTTACATTGCCCCATTAAGATTTCTGGGAAGAATGTGTAGTGAGGGGAGAATATACCTCTCGGAGATTTCTGGTTTTACTCCTTCCTTTCTTCTTACCGTTACTAGACATCGACACATGTTTGCGTAAGCCACAGAGAAACTGGGTTCATCAATAGCCTTCTCAAAGACCAGGTCAATGACTCCTTTTAGCCGCTCCTCTGTGTCAACAGTTAGTCCTGACACTTGCTTCATCAGTTGGTTGAACATCTGTGGTGTCAATTTATTTAAGATACTTCGAACTTTTCTGAAAAGTTCCTAAAGAATCACAAAGAAGAAAAGAACATTACCCTAACTATGACAATAAGATGCATTCTGGAAGGATTTTAAAAATATAATTTATTAAAACATTTATTTTAGCAATTTATAAAAAATTATCCAACCTTTTTTTTTGACTGATGATGAGAACTCTAGGAACTAAATACATTTAAACTTTGTTGGCAAGAATATTGTCTATTTATTTTCTTCTTTTTGGTGGTGGGGATTGAACCCAGGGCCTTGTGCATCTCAAGAGCACACTCTATCAGTGAACAGCCCTTTTGGGGACATTTCCAACGCCAATGTGACAATATGTATCAAAAGTTATGAAACTGTGGATGTGCCCTTAGTGATAGGTAAAAAGATTTTAGATACAATAATTTCTATCATAATCCTTTGTAGAAAATAACTTCAATGTGTAACTATAGGATTTTTTCTAAATTACAGTATAATATAAATTATGTTATGAAATACTAGGCAAGAGTCTTTTAAAATGATATTTTAGAAACACTCATCAAATTAGGAATGAAAGAAACTTGCCTCAGCTAGAAAAAGGGAATCTAAAACCCTATTTAATGGTAAAAGATTCAGACCTTTCTGCTAAGATTGGGGACAAAGCAAAAATATCTGTCCTTACCATTCCTATTCAACATCATACTGGAGATGCTAATTAGTGCAATAAGACAAAGAAAAAGAAATAAAGTGTACAAATTAGAAAGGAAGAAATACTTTAAAGATGATGTAATTGTGTACGTAGAAAAACGATAAACAATCTACAAAATGAGCTACTATAATAAGTCAGTCTAGCAATTACAGGGTTCACTGACAAGTGCAAATAAATAAAAATTTGTTAAAGTGCCATTTACTATAACATCAAAATCAAAAACAACAACAAAAAAGCTTGATAAAAATCTAATAAAATATTCACAGGAGCTGTATGGCAAAAACAATAAATCACTGACGAAAGAGACCCAAAGAGAAAAGCCTGAGCAATGTTTTCGGGGGGGAGAAAATGGAGAACTCATATAATCTGATTTCAATATTAATTATATATAGGACTAAATAAAAACTGTGGTACTGGCCAAAGGATAGACGCACAGCTCAAAAGAATAGAATGGAGAATAGAGAAACAGACTCAAATATATGATGAACAGACTTGCAACAAAGATGCAAAGGGAATTCAATGGTGAAGAGTCAAGTCAACAAATTGTGAGAGAATGACCAGACATTCAAAATAAAGATGAACATTGATCTATATCTTGTACCTTTTACAAAACTCAAGTAAAAGTGGATCACAGAACTAAATATAAAAATTAAAATTATTAACTTCTAGAAGACAACATAGGAAAAAAGCTTTGCATTCTTGTGTCACGCAAAGATTTCCCTAGAAATGGCAGCAAAAGCACAATCCACAAATGTAAAAATTGATAAACTAAATATCATCAAAATAAAAAGCTGCTTTCTGTGAAAAACACTGTCATAAAATAAGAACATAAAGCATAGAAAATCTGTAAATATGTAGAGAACTCAGAATATGTAAAGAACTATGAAAAGTCAACAGTAAGAAAATATATCACTCAATGAAAAAGGGCAAAATATATAAACAGAAACTTTACCAGAGAAGATGTAGCAATTGCAAAAAAGTGCATGAAAAGATGTTCAAAGTCATTAAAGTTACAATGATACACGGACAGAATATCCATTAGAACGACTTAAACTTTAAAAAGTAGGAAAGAGCATATGGTGGGGAAAATGAAAAACAACTGAGACTCTCATTCTTTGCCAGCAGAAACACAAAACTTAAAACCAGTCTGGAAAACATTTAACTTTACTGGCATTTTCCAATAAGGGTAAATATATATTCACCAATCCCACAGCGAGGAACTCATCCAAAGTAACTAATTTATGTTCACACAAACCCTGCATGTAAAGATTTACGGCAAACTTAGTGGTCACTGCCAAAAGCTGGCAACTGTTTACCATGTAATTGAATAAACAAACTAATACTACTGGACAGTTAAAAGATAACAACCACAAAAACAGTTCATAACATGTGTAATAATATGGGTGAATATAAAATACATATGCTAAGTATAGGAAGCCATGGTTAAAATGATTCAAAGAAACATTACAGGGACAGAACAGATTACTGATTACCAGACATGAGCATGAGGAAAAAGGGTAAGTACAAGGTAATACTGAGGTCTGATGAAAATGTTTTATATCTTGATTGAGGTGGCAGTTAGTGTTGGTGTTTGCCAACAATAATAGAAATGTATACAAAAAAGAAATGTTTCTTTCAGTTAATTACGTCGACAAAAAAAGTTGTAAGAATGCAAGAAATCATGATATAATAACAAAATCTTATTAAAAAAACTTAAGAATTTTAAAATTTTATTTTTAAAAAAATACTTGACTACAAGGATATTTAGAATTTGTGTAGAAATGCTAACATTTTCTCTAGGCAGGAGATAATAAATCAAACAAAAATTTTTAAAAATTACATTGGCAAAATTTTCAGCAATAAGGCAGTTTTGATTTTAAAAAGAAAAAAAAATGTTGGGCCCAGTGGCACACACCTGACATACCAGTGATTTGGGAAGCTGAGGAGGAAGATTAAAGTTTGAGGCTAATCTCAGCAAATTAGTGACTTTAGTGTTTCAAAAAAAAAAAAAAATGGGGGGGGAATGTAGATCAGTGGTAAAGGGTCAATCACCAGTACCCTCGCTGCCCCAAAAAGAGAGAGAAAGAAAAAAGGCTTAAGTCAACCAAGATAGTATCTTCTTTCAGGTTTAAAATGTTAAACTCACCTTTATATTAGTAAAAGAGCATCAACTATTTTTACTTTCAGAAAATAATATAAGCATAGAAAAAAAGGACAATAAATAGGAAATAAGTATTTATTGAAAATCCTCATTCATTTGTAATTCTCTACTTCATGTCTACAAAATTCGACATTAGGTACAAATGACATATAAGGCATAGTTACTGTATCAAAACCTAGCTGAACAGGTAAGATATTTACAAAGTGATAAAGCAACATCAGAAAATGGATTATTGTACGTCACAGGCACTGAACTAGTCAAGAAATGACCTCAAAAGGAAAAGAGAACTGGGCTAGATTATGAAGGAAGGAAAAAGCTGGCTAAGTGAAAAGAAAAGGGAGAAGATATTTGAGAAAGAGGAAAATGTTTTAGGAAGGGATTATTCCTTGTTTGATTTTGGTACTGGGGGTTGCAAACATTTACCACTCAGATACTCCCTAGCCCCAGGAAGGCTTTTCTCTTTCTCTCTCTTTCTCTCTTAATCCCTCTACACTTAAATCCCTCTCCGAGGATTTTAAATCCTTTCCATAAACACAATGAGCATATACAATCAAATGCCAGAGAAGTTTGTGAGTTTTTTTTGTGTGTGAGTGGTACCAGAGACTAAACCCAGAGGCCATCCACCACTAAGCCACAATCTCATCCGTTTCTGAGACAGAGTCTCACTAAAATTGGCCAAGCTGGCCTTGAAATTGTGTTCCTCCTGCCTTAGCCTCCCGAGTCTCTGAGATTACATGCGTGTGCCACCATGCCCAGCTTAGGAAGGAATTAATACTGAAAACTCCTATTTTGGGGACAGAGAGAACAAACTGGAAATATCAGACTAGTGTTCATTAGTAGTGAGAGAAAATGACTCTTCAGTGCTACTTTATAAAACACATATAAAGCTAGGTATGGCAACACCTATAATCCCAGCACCCTGGGAGACTAATAAAGGAGGATCCTAAGTTTCAGAACAGCCATGGCAACTTAGAGAGATCCTGTCTCAAAATAAAAATATAAATAAAAGTGTTGGAGATACAGATTAGTGGTAGAGTACCCCTGAGCTCAAGCCCTAGTATGTATGTATGTATGTATCAATCAATCAATCAATCAGAAAGCTCAGATGAAGAGAAAAGGTCAAATCAGTATTTCAGGCAAGTGAATCAGGCAACAGAACTAGAACTAGGCATCACAAAGAACAGAGAGATGAAGCAAAGGAACCCAGCAGCACCAGCACCAAAGCAGTACAGCAGCACGGTGCAGACAAATCTCAGGTGGAGATTTCCTGGAAGTGCCGTGGGGACATGATGGTTCACCAAGAAGGAAGATAACGTGTAGAGTGGAAGGGATGAAAGAGAGACAGAGTTTTCTGATGGTATATGCAAAAAGAAAACCTATTATATTGATATTATTTCTTGATAATATATTATTTCTTTTCATTTAACAAAATGAAAAGAATATCAAGAACAATAGGCAACATGGGGTACACCTATGCAGAAAAGACTAAATTAATAGTATTTATGTTAATATAATTATTCTATGTTTCTGAGATAAGAATTCTGAATGGGAGGGGGTCAGCTACAGAGTAAAGACAGGCAGATTACAAATCACAAGAACTGGACTGTCCCATAACCATAGCACTATAGGAAACTTATTTCCTGAAGATACCATTTCCACATGGAAAAAAGGGATAATATCTGTTTCTTCTTCACAGACATAATGACATAAGGCACCAATACACAAGGGTCTTACCTATTAAAACAAAACAGTAATGAAGATCCAGTAGGAATTTTTAACTGTCTTAAGAAGATACTTAGGTCTCCATTATTGTTAAGCATTTCTCAGGAGGAACAAAGAAAGGACTATAGAAAAGGACTATAGAAGTTTTTTTTTTTTTTTAAAGGTTGTGTTCAGATGAGACAGAAAATAAAGGACTTGATTTCAGTGAATGTGAAGGAGGACATAATTAGGGATTTCTGACAAATTTTGTGACATCATTGAAGGGATGAACAAAGGCAAACAGCCAACAAGGTTGGACAGCTTGGCTTTTTTTTGGATCAAATCATGTTTGTCTTTGCTTTGTATAAACAACATTTGTTGTTGGTTTAAAACATTTAACAAATGTTCAATGATTATCTGCTACGTATGAAGTTCTCTGCTGGTGCTAAATCAAAGACATGTCCAAGGACATCAAAATTCTAGGCACATGATTAGGCTCTGGTAACCATGCCAAATGCTTCATATAATCTCAGTTCATCTTCACACTGGTCCTACAAGGTAGATACTATTTCTATCTTCACTTTGTAGTTGAGATTAAGAACTTGCCTAACGATATCAGGATTGTCTCCAGAGCTGGATCTTTCAACTGCTACACTAAAACTGCTAATGGTTAAATAAATAAATAAAAGATGTTAAAAAAAATTAAGACTGAAAAGTTAATATGTGATCTGTGAGAGAATCTAGTCTGAATGCCTAGAAACAAGAACATCCAAAGGAGACAGCAGATGTTACCTAGGTAATGTACCACAAAATGGGAATTACAGCTTTATATAACTTAATACGCAAAAATTAATATTTTGTGGATTAAAAAAGGAATTCATTCAATTTACGCTAAGGAGGTCTGAGAGCAGAATATGAACAAAAAGATACAGAAAATTTCATTTTATTTCAAAAAACTCCAAATTTTAGTTTCTTAGAAATGAAGGCCTCAGAGGTGCACACATGAAATCCTAGCAATATGGGTGGCTGATGCAGGAGAATCACAAGTATAAAGGTAGCATTAGAAACTTAGGAAGGCCTTACATAACTTAGCAAGACCTTGGCTCAAAATATAAAAAAGGGCTGGGATGTGGCTCAGTGGTTTAAGTGCCCCAGGGTTCAATCCCTGGTATGAAAAAAAGAAGGCCTAACAACTGACTAGAGCAATGTACTAATTAGATAAGATTAGCACAGGATAAAGGGGCTTCAACACAGAGAATATAAAGATGTATTTTAAAGAAAAGAAAACATTAATGTAAGCCTGAATGATAGAAGCCTTTCATATATGATCCTTCCAGACATAATTGTTTTGAAAAAACACAGAAATGGTAATTTCAAGACAAAATAGTATCCATGATAGCTTTTAGAATAATGTTTTTACTAGAAGTATAAAAAGTCTTAAACTGATATTTCTACATACTAATAAGGCAAAGGAACATTGAGAAAAATTAAAATGTTATCATTTAGCTCTAGAACAATGTCAGGATCTGCTCCTGTTCTCACCTGGGTTTTGATGTTTTCAGGATCCTCAGCATGGCTATCTCGTTTCTGGCTGGGCTTCCAGGCATTCTCTGCCTTTTTTAAGTGCACATCTTCTTTTACAGAAACGGTGATGATCTTTCTGGGCTCCCTTCTCTGTCCAGGTTGAGACCTCCGTGGCCCAACGTTCAACAACTAGGACAAGAATATTATATCTATTCAGAGTACTTAACAATTTACTGTATCTGTTTTGCTGTTCAACTCAAGCCTGATATTCACACCATATACTTCGAGATACAAAGATTAGGCCCTCAAATTAGATGTGCTCTAACCTCAGAATACCATGAACTTATATAATGTTCTCTACTTCTATAAATTTTTTTGCTTCTGAAGTCCTAAATGGGAGGAAAAAGTTATGGTGCTTTTAGTCAAGTGTGGTGGCGCACGCCTGTAATTCCAGCAACTCAGGAGGCTGCAGCAAGAGGACTGTAAGTAATTTAGGGAAACCCTGTCTCAAATTAAAAAATGTAATAATATAATAAAGGGATGGGTATGAAGTGTCCCCAGTTAAGTCCCCAGTGGCAAAACAAACAAACAAACAAACAAAAAGAGTTGTTCCTAGTGGAAGAGACTATCTCTAGCTGAACATCTACATAGTTATGAAACAGGACTGACCACTTTCCATAATTGCAAAAAATTTACAGGTAAGAAGTTATTAGTCATAAATTTGCTTTAAAAACTGGGTTTTACATTTTTAGGGTAAAATGCAAATACATTCACTTCATCACTAAAATTCTCTATATCACTGATGTATGTATTCTCACATATCCCTAAAGCAGACCATACTGAATGGCTCTAAATTTGCTGGGTCAGGAATACCAAAATAAGTCCTTCTTATAATCAACGAGAGTCAAACTAAATCACTCCTTGAAAAAATGTCTTTCTCTATTTGTTAGCTCCCTGTTCCTCCTAGATTACCACCATACTCTTCCTGTAAACACCAATATAGGTTGACATGTCGCAGCAGTCACCATATTAAGTATTGTTATTATAGGATTTAACAGGGTAAGTTAAAAGTTACGTTTCTGAATGTCAAAATATCTATAACCATAGTTCCCTTAAATGTTTGGAAATCAATCTGCAAGATTAAACATTGGGCCTGGTATAGTGGCACATGCCTGTAATCCCAGTGGTTTGGGAGGCTAAGGGATGAGGATCACAATTTTGAGGCCAGACTCAGGAATTTAATGAGGACTTAATCAATGCAGCTCAAGCTCATGTCTCACTAAAGACCCTGTTTTTTTTTAAAAAAAGGGCGGGTTATTTAGATTAGTAGAAAACTGATCCTGGGTTAAATCCCCAGCACCCAAAACAAAGAAATAAATAAAACACTGGGTTGATGCTAAGCCCTGTTACCTCTCAGACGTGTTGTTGTGTGATGATGACCTTTATTGTTTCTGATACATTATTTTAAATGCTGAGCAAATATTGACATTGGAAAGGAAAATAATCTTCATACAAGGCACAGACCAGTATCATATCTTACTTAATGACCCAATGTTGCCCTTTTCAAATTAAGTATAGACTTCATTAATATGCTTTATATAAAAAGAAAGCTTGGTATGAGTTTTAAATTGATAAAATCCTTTACATACCACTCACTCTCAAAATTATTCTCTTATACTAATTAGAAATAGTAACATCAGAGACACATCAGGATCAAAAGTTAGAACTTCTGGGGAATTCACACCAATCTTGTCAAATATATCCAGTTAAGAACATAGTAAAGATAATATGATCTAATACATTTTAGTGAACATTAAAAAAATAGATCAGTTAAACACAGAGGTATCAGAAATGATATTACAGAAAGTCGGTAAAAACTAAAAAAAAATACAAACAGGTAACAGCTGCTAAACCTAATTGTACCACCACAAGAACTTTTATTTGTAACTGCAACTTTGATTTGGTAGTCCAGATCAAACAATTTTTTAAAGAAAATTGCAGTAAACCAAGTACTGTCTGGTTCTTATAATCCAGGTTATACTTTAATACGTTGACTTGTATGGGTTAATATCTCTTTCAATGCTAGGATGATACAGCTCAGGCAAACAATTTAACACATTTAATTTTCATACTTGCACAT
Source organism: Marmota monax (assembly GCF_021218885.2). Classification (NCBI taxonomy): domain Eukaryota; kingdom Metazoa; phylum Chordata; class Mammalia; order Rodentia; family Sciuridae; genus Marmota; species Marmota monax. The sequence continues at coordinate 25,001,885 of NW_026694432.1, read as the reverse complement.
AAATGTGTGTGGGTATACAAATGTGTCTGGGCGTAAGGAAAGGAAATTAATTCAAAAGCATGTAAGAGTCACTGTGTGTACATTTCCAAAAATTACAGCAAATGCCAATGAATATGTCAAGCTTTTAATCTGCAAAGTGACAGAGATTATTTATGCTTTATTCCTTTACCTGTCCCAAGATAAATATGTATGGTTTACAAGTGGGCAATACAGAAGTGAGAAATATTAATAAATAATAATAATGCTTCAAAGTAAAGATAGATTTGAAAGGCTAACTGGCAAGTTGTTGGTCCAAGATAAAGTTCCATGCAAGTTCCCATGATAAATTTAAAAATGATATTTGTACTGCTGTACAAATATACGATAAACAGGGTTCACAAATATTTATGTATATATTTTGAACCCTCAAATGTTTAAAAACATTTACTATGTTTTAAAATCCTTAATATGTACAATTAATCAATCTCCAATTCTTTCACGTTTTCAGTGTGGGAACAATGTCACTGTTTGGAATACCAACACCTGGAATTAGGAGACAGAAGAACCAGACTCATGAATACAAATCTCCTACTTATGAGCAAAATTACTGTTGGCAAGTTTCTTAACTGCTGAATTTTAAGTTTTCTCATAAATACAAGGTCTGTTTTACTGATAAAAGTTATTCTGAGGATTACAGGATACAAGGTATGTAAAAGGACCTTAAAACTGTGCAAGGACAGGTAGGATATAGTTGAATGCTTATTTAACATGCATAAGGCCCTGCATTTGATACCCCCAGCACCGTAAAAACAACCCCTCAAAACTATACAAGATATCATCAATCATCAATAAGAACCAAAAGGGTTTTCTTTAAAAAAGTGACAAGTGGACTTAAATATTTGTCTCTTTTGAGCCATAACCCAAGCCCTTATGTGTCTTTTTTGAATGAGAAAAAAACAATACAAGTTATCAGATTTATAGTATTTTTCAAAAGAAGCACCACATGATGAATGACTTATTACCAAACACACACACACACGCATGCACACACACACACACAAAACTGGGACCCTGCTTTGGGGTTATGGGGTATAGAAAATGAAATGATATCTGATCTTCCTGCCTGAAGGACAGACAATCCTGACTGATGGACCAGAAGAGGAACTTTATGTACATTGTACTGGAAGTCCACAAATATCATAACTAAAGTGTCAAAATTTGGGGTTGACTAATTTAAAGTCAGAGTTGTTTGTTTTTTTTTTCCCCTAGGTGAGCTACAAGTTTAATTTTTTTTTACTAATTTTAAATTTAAAAAAATGTATTAAATAAGAAATATACAAATCTATTTTAGAATTTAATATTCATTGCTTCTATGTCTTTTAGAGATTATAACTACAAATTCCTCTGCTTACTTGAATAATCGAAGAAAACAGAATCATTTGCTCTATTTTCAAAGACAGTAACCAGGTGTTCCTTTATAGAGAGATTATATGAATACAGGAACTTCTTGGCTCCTAGGATTTTTATAACAGATCAGTTAATCTCAAGGGTACTTAAAATGATTACAAATGGCAATTTATTAAACAAGGTCCATAGTTCCTCTTAAGACAATTCTTTTGGAGCACTTTCTCTGATATCTATAAACAGAATACTATTAAAATAACATCAAAATTGCCAAACAATTTGATTAACAAAACCTATAGAGATGATCCTTCTGGGTATTTCCAACAGATATGCACTTTACTGTCCATCAAGGAATACTTATAAAAATTTGTATGAATCTGCACATCTGTATAATATTTTTAAAACAATTACTGTACATTAAAACTCTTTTGTAATAAGTAAGTCTATTGCAGAAATGTTTATAATACAAGTCATAGATACTTAAGCCATACTATGGAGCATATCTAACAGATTTTAATATGCTAGGATGGTAATTAATCATAAGCCAATTTGGATAGCTGGTGAAAATGACAGAGGTATAGAACCAGAAACTACAAAGAGCTGGGCTGCTGTTTACTTATTTTTCCCCAAAGAGCATTATTTTTTGCTCCTTTATATGTTAAGATATTTATGTCCTATGATGTGAACATCTAGAACTATATTAACACACCAAGGAGAGCTGAACAAATTAAGTAAAGAATGTCTGCTAGCTACAGGAAAGGCTAGAAGTGTAACTACTGTATTAATGTTTGTGTTATCAATACCACCCTGAGAGATCCAAATTTCCCATAAAAACTAGCTTTTGACATGTAATGAAACTACTTATAGAAAACTAGTTAAATAACAATGATCTTTGGGGAGACATTAGAAATTCTAGATAATATCTTATTCTCAGTCACATTACTTTGAATGTATCAGAATAACTCATCTGACATATGTAGGAATAAGAATGAGTGGTCAAGTACACAGTGTGACATGGTTTTAAAATTAGCTTTGTACTTTCTATATTTTAAAATACACAGCTTATTAAACTCTTGATATTTCCATTTTGCTATAACTAATTACTAGAAAAACAATGAATAGCACGATAGTAATGATAAGTGCCAATATACACTGGAAGAAGAGACACAGTAATTCATACCTTCTGAGAGTGGCATGAACAAAGCAATTTTAAGTAACCACAGATGCTATAATCTAGAGAATAACAAAAATGGCATGAACATTATTTCAAATGTTAGCAAAACAATGTTATAAACCAAAACCAGAATAAAAGGTAATGCAAATATAATTTGAAATTATCAAGAAGGGAAATAGTGCTGGGGAAAAAGGTTATAAAAGAGTTTAGAAAGCTGCTTTCTAAGACATTTTGGTGAGGAAATTCAAGCTGTAAAAAAAAAAAAATTAATATTTATAAAAAAATAGATAAAGGTAACACCTTGAACCTGTGTGTGAACAGATTTTCACACACATGGAAGTCTTTGAGATGGTGATGCTCAATAAACAATATGTTCCAGATCAGGGAAATTTTCTGTAGCACCTCCAACATGCTATAGGCATTCAAGTACCTTGAATAAGTATTTAGCTTCAGGCAAATAAATATACACAAAATGACATTTGTTTTCACACGGTACAGTCTTATTCTGAAGCAGGTTTCAAAAGTTGCCATTACAGAAATAAAAAGGTGATGAGGAAATAAAGTGTCACCTTATGTAAACATATTTATACAAGCACAGAATAAAGTTCTCTTAAAAGAGAACTCTTCAAAATACACATGAAACCCTGAGTTAATTCAAATTTTGGATTAAGTGCACCCTCTGCTATTCTAGTTTAGGGGAAATGACACAGTCATGTCCTTGGCAACTTTCCCCCATGCTTTCTGCAAATCTACAAAGCATGGAGTAGGCAGTGTCTGCCGAATCCTGCACAGTGCAGCGCCCCAGCATAAGTCCATTGGTGATGCCACTTCCACCGCTGAAGAGCCTGCCACTGGGGGTGCAATGGCAATCTGCAGTTTACCAATACTAGTCTTTTATAGATGTTATTTGTTTACATTTTGACTTCACAACCTAAAGTAAATAAGAAAAGCAAAATGAAAAATATTATAACACCATAGGCTATCATTTAAAAAAGAAAAATGATTCAGCGCACCCCTAGAGGCAGGCTCTTCAGGGGTGGGTGTGCAATCGCCAGTGGAGTGCAACTTGGGGCTTTGCTCTGTTCCAGAATTGGCAATCCGTGCCTGCTCTGCACTTTGCAAATCTGTAGAATCAAAGACAAAGAGATGAACATTACTGAATGTCATCAGAGATCTGCAGTATACCAGGATACCTGAAAACAAAACAGGAATGCTATCAAAGGTTGGTCTACTTTTAAAAATATTTGCAAGTCAATTCAATGGAATAAATATGAAGAAACAAACACAAAAAGAAAACCAAGATCAAATCAATGCAGACCAGTTTCTTTCAAGTAAAAATGATTTAAGTGTATTTATTTACTTTAATAATCGTACGGAGAGGACTGTCTTCACCTCTATTACAGGAATCAGCTACTAATAATCAGCCACTCTGTCTTGCCATTAGACAAGATGTTATGGAATCCATGAAAGTTTTTCTAACTAATTTTGACTATAGGGAACTTACACTTACAGGTACACCTCTTCCACCAGGTGGCTGCCTTCCAAAATCTGCAAAGGCTGGAGTAAAATCCGGTCCCCGTGGCAAAATCCGAGGATCCAGAGTTCGCATTGGCAATTTGGGTTGGTTGATCTGCATGAAGGAAAAACAAAGCTTACAACAGGTTTCAGAGCATTCAGTGCTAAAGAATTAACAAAAACCTTTGACTAAAAAGTTGTCAACCAGACCCATGGCAGCTTCTCCTGGGCTAGCTCCAGAGCCACAGGGCAAACACAGTGTTCTTGTGTCCTCGGACTGATTAAGGCTACACACAATCAGTTAATGGCAGAGAACCACAGAAGGACATAAAACAAGCAAGGTATTTTGAGATCTTCTGAAATATGGCCAAATTTTGAAATTTGTTTTAGAAGATATTCACCAGGATGTCAGAGCATGGCCTATTAAGATATCTTCCTATTGTTCATTTTGGTTTTGATGCTGTCATTTTAAGGTTAGTAATTCACTTACAGAGAGTAGACAAGTCTCAAAGGAGAAATGTTTCATGTGAAACCCATTTAAAAAATTTCATTTTGTCTGCCTTGTTAAACTGAGATATTTGACTTTGATTAAGCATATAACATGAGTTTGGAGTCAGCAAAACTAAGCAGCTCAGCGAAAAATCATTTAATGAATGGCTAAAGCCAGAGAAAAATAAGGTGGCGAGACAGGCAAAAATATTTTCTAAGAGCATGATAAAACTGAATACAACACCGGCACTCTGAAATAATGATGAGGCCTCTGAATTGTACCACTAATTGTTCAACTATCCTCACACAGGTACCTAAGAGAGTACACTTAGATACAGTCAAAGATACAAGAAGACCTATTACTGTGGGAAAGGAAAATAATATCAATAAGGTCAGAATAGCAGATGCTGGACATCTGCATAAAGGGCAGGTATCTCAATCTATAAGAAAATTAATATTTTTATGAGGGATAAAAGTTCCTCTTCAAGCATAGTTCAGAGGCTGGGGTTACAGTTCAGTGGTAGAGCACATGCCCAGCGTGCTTATGGCCTTAGCATGCTTGTGGCCTTAAGTTTGATCCTCAATACCACAAAATCAAAATAAACACACAAACAAACAAACCAAAAAAAAAAAAAAAAACCCAAACCTTCAAACTTCTTTAGCAGCACTGGTTCATCTTTGATTTTTATGAAATTACTTAAGCACCCCATTTTACTCCTTTTAATCTAAACAACACTGACAGTACTAATTTTTATTTGCATCCATTAAGTCCATGATTCATACAGAAAATCAGGAAGGATGCCTATCTATCTGCACAGGACTGGAGGCTTAAATCACTAAGGAAAAAATTGAGATACACCTTATTTGAACTATATTGACTCCCATCTTAAGTTTACTCTTCCAAGTACCTTTCTAGGTTTCTGACCTGTCCTCAGTGAGGCTAGAATTACATAATAAAATTTTAGAACAGTGGGGAAAGAGTTCTGTGTCAATTTAGTCATATGTTTCCCCCAACAACCACAGAATTTTTACCACATTACTAGGAAACAGCCATAATAAGCAGACAAATTAATGAATTTTTAAAAAATCACCACTCAAATGTCGATTTCAACATGCCTCTAACCTAAAATCCAACAATGCTTTGGGAAATTCTAATTCTTAAACATTATATATTTTTACTCAAATGCTCTTTGGTATTATAGTTCCTAAAAATTGCTTATACTTCACATCTTCACATATTTACACCGATAGTTAAAACCAGCTCCACCCAAAGATCTACCTTTCTCAGAGAATGCAGCTTACCTTGTCAAGAACCACATCACTGATGGGTGGCAGGCCCTCTGGTTTCTGTATACAGGCTGGCATGAACTGGAAGTCCAGCAGAAACTCCCTGTCATACTGCTTCTTGCCCTCAGTATCAGAAGGCTTCCAGGATTCTAAAAAGAGGGACAGATGTAGGCAGAAAACTGTTTGTACAAACCAGATTCCAACATTTATCTCTTCATGAACAAACAAGCAAACAAAAACCAAAGGCAACACTGAACTATAGTCAGAAAATACCATGTAAAAAATTTAAACTACCAATTGTGTTTTCAACCCTCCTGGATACCTCTGGATAAAAAAAAATAATTGGAAGCCATCAGAAACTACTTCAATACATCCACACTAATCAACTTTTGGTCAGGGTAATAATGCTCATTAAGTCAACTAACAATCGTTTAGATATGTCAGAAATAAGGAATTTGGCACAACCCTTGGCTTCATGAAAAACAAAGGTACTTTAGCTATTTATTTGGAAATGTTTTCGAGAAAAGGAAAAGGTAACTTGAAACAAAACCAAAAAACTTCCTTAAGATAACGAACCATCTAAGTAGCTTTTGCTTTGGGGTGGGGGAGGGTGGATGGAACCAAGGGCTCCTCCCTATCCTGTGTTAGATAAGTGCTCCACCACTGAGCCAATTTTCATCCTTGCCTGTGGTTTAATAAGAAGAAAATAAAGTACCTGGAAACAGAATGTATGTATCTTTCTCAAAATATCCTGACTCTAAAAGTACTCTGAACTAATATTTTTAAATGAATTTTAAAACAGTTTTTTTGGCATAGCACTTACCTTGATACTATGCTACTGTACTAGCTATCTCTATTTAACCCCATTCTTATTATATAAAATTGGAGAACTTCCATATAAAATTTTATTGGATGATAAAAGCAAGCCATTGATTTTTTTTTCTTTAATTGGCAAAACTCCAGATCACTTTATGATAGCAAACCAGGTTCTCTTTATATTAGTGGTTTCTATCCTGTAAGTTATATACCCATGAATGCTTTGGGAGAATTTTGCAGATATTTTCTTTTCTTTCTATTTTTTGTTAAACAAAATTTTATTTATAAAGGGTCTGGCTGAGCTGCTTAGGGCCTCGCTAGATTGCTAAGGCTGGCTTTGAACTCACAATCCTTCTATCTCTGCCCCTCCAGGCTGCTGGGATTACATGCATGCACTACTGTGCCTGGCTATGCAGATATTTTCACCCAAGCCCTATTTACCTTATTTATTAAAAAGCTAATAGCGCCTCAGGATCTAAATTTTAAACTGTTTTTTATCCAAATTTTGTTGTTGGGTACTGTATTATAGGGATAAAAGAGAGTCAGTCAATTATAGTTGAGGCCCATAACTGTGTACCTTTCCCTGTAAAACAAAAGTATGATTCATACAATCCTAAAAACGGCAATACTCTCTCAATTTCCTGAAGAAGGATTGGTGGCTACAAGTGCTTGGTGATCTGGTACAAGCTTAGATTATGAAAAAGCAATTTCAAAACAGTGGGTCCTACAGTTAAAAAATTAAAAATTCTGCGTAAAACTTATTTTGGTCTACTAGTTCCTAAAAATGGGATGAAATAGGAGAATAACTATAATTTCTTAAAATTCATTAGGGGAGTTTATTGGTAGGAAAAAAATCAGTATATGATTTTTTATTATTTTTTATTCTTATTCTGCCAGTTCTACATATAAATCAATGATTTTCAAAAATTTCACTTATAATTCACAGTAACAGATATAATGACTTTATGACCCACAACTGAAGCACTTTAATTTTTTAGAGGGCCAGTACATTTACAATCAAATCTTACCTCATGCCAAATTTACCGTAAAACTGACAGAATAAGAGAAACCTTGCATCTTTTCCAATCACCTTTCCCCACATATCCATACTAACTCTCTCCATAAATCTCAAAGTTAATCACGATTTACAGATTATGAGGACATTAGTGCTGTTAGTTTGGTTTTTGTGGTGCTGGAGGTCAAACTCAGGGCCTCATGCATGCTACATAAATGGTCTACCATGGAGCTACACACTCCCAGCCTAGAGCACAAGTTTGATACATTTATTTGATGGTTTGCTGAAGGGTCCTTTAGTGCTTCCACACATTTCACCTGCCATAATGCAGGCATTCAATAATTAAGTCATATTTTCTGGATGATTTATGTCAGAGTTCAGTTCTACAGAGTGATTTCTGTCAATAAAGCAAGTTCAAAGTTTATGAAATGACAATGTCAAGGAACGTGGTCATATCTATAATGGCCCCTTGATTTAAAACAAAACTAAATTTTTTTTTTATTGAATTCCAACAGCCTGGTACTGACGGATTCCCTCTCCCAGAGGTGCTTCCAATGCTAAAAAAATTCCTGGAGCACCAGCATCAGATACCATTTTTTGCAGTGTAGAACTCTTTGGATTTGCTAGTCACTAATCTATAACACTGTGTTAAGCCTCTTCCTCCATCCAGTGTCTGTGAGGAGGCAGCAGAGTAAAGGGGAGAAAGAAAGAGGTACACAGGAAGGCAGGGAGGGGTGAACTTACCTGGTTTAAATGGGAATGTGATCCCATCGCCAGAACTATCGGTGGAGCCTGAATTAGCATCTACTCCTTCACCCTCAGAAACACTCTCAGCACCATTACGCAAAGGCTCAGCTTCTTCTCCATTTTCTTCTAAACCTTTCACTTTTTTTAGGTCAGAGGGGTCTTTCTCAGGATGAAACCCTTGGCTCATTTTTTCTTGTTCAGATTCAAGTACTCTGTCAATTGAAAGCTCTTCAGCTTTAGGCTAAAGCATAAGTGAACACAGAAGTTACCTTTTATTCGTATGTGAAAATATACATAAAGCCCTACATCTACATCCTCAAAAATTAGAAGAGCATGTCATTCCAGATAACAATGTCTGTGTTCAGCATTTGGCACTAGAATTATAACTTAAAAAAAAAAATCTTTCTACATTTCATCATCTGGGATAAAGCAGACAACTCAAATGGCTACTGAAATGCTTTCACATGTGACTAAGGAAATCCAAATGTATCAAAGTTAGAACAGAAAGAACTGCTAATCCTTGGAAGTTGATGAGCATGAGAGTCCTAGTCAGAGATCTAAAACAAGCACTCCTCCTCATGCCACTGAAGCTCAGCAAATATAAAAAGAAACACTAGAGAGTATATTTTATGTTGTCCTCTGGCTGGGAAATGAAGAGCCCGTGGGGACAGTTTAAAGTCTTTAAAAGGTAATCACACCTCATTTATAAGGAAGACACTTTTTGGTTAAAATCTATTTTTCTTATTGATTCAGTCTTCGCTGAGGCTATAACGTGGGGGGAAAAGCTGAGAATACAAATCTGTAGAGAGAAATCTCGTTTCTGAAGTACGAAATCTATTTTTAAAGGCAAAAAAAGAATTAAAATTATTCCTCATATTATTTTTTACTATTTTGGTGTCAGATATCAAACAAAATGACTTTCTAAGGTTCTCATGAGCCATCAAAACTGTTTGGGATAAAGCTCTATATGAAATTTAAATCTTTTTTTTTTTTTTTCATGAAGGTTGGCACTCTGAACATAACCCTCTGAAATTAGCACTGAGGAAAGAGAAATCCCAGTTGGTAACTCCATACTAGACCAAGAGCCAAAAAATCAGGACTGATTCAACACAACCCTACGTAAAACAGTATGTTGTCCTCTAGCTAGGAAATGAAGAGCGTGGGGATAGTTTATTTATTTATTTTTATTTTTTTTTAATATTTTATTTTTCGGCAGACACAACATCTTTGTATGTGGTGCTGAGGATCGAACCCGGGCCGCACGCATGCCAGGCGGGCGTGCTACCGCTTGAGCCACATCCCCAGCCCCTAGCGTGGGGATAGTTTAAAGTCTTTAAAAGGTAATGCCAGCAGGTGTTCATCCAAACTATTTATGAAATCATGTTTTATTTTATTTTTTTAAAGTCTGAGTGAAAAATCCTACTTGCTTACATAAAAGAAGTATTACAACAGATGTAATACTAGTAAATTTTCTTCTTCGTGGATCAAAGATACTAAATTTTAAAATGTTATTTTTAGAAACAGATGTTTTCAAGCCCTGATAGATAATGGAAAAGGAAAGTCTATGCAAATGTAGATAAACATAAATGCACAACCATGGACAGGGACAGTACATGGAAACTTAAAAAAAAAAAAAAAAAAAGAGAGAGAGAGAGAGATGTAAAATTCCAAGAAATTAAGTTTGGCAATGATTTTATAAAATGTGGCAGAAAGGAGGCATCTTTTAAGCTTTGAGAATAACAGGTCTACTAAAATTGAATCATAATCAGAAGCCTCATTAAAAAACAAACGTTTTATACTGTAATATTGTCTAAATGAACCCATAATGATCTAGAAATACAATTTTATAAGTAAGAACAAGTCATCGAGAAAATCTTTTCTTCCTCCCTGAACAAGTTCTCACAATGTTACCCAGATAGGCCTCAAATTCCTGGCAGACTCAACAATCTCATTGCTCCCAAGCAATGGTTTCAGTGTCCCAAGTAGCGGGGACCACAAGAGGACACCATTGTGTCTCCTAGATCGTTGATAATTGATGTGTTGAATATGTAAATACAGGATATCTACATTACATAATTATGTAGAATTTTTACTTCAAATCTTTTAAAATTAAAAAAAACGTATTTTAGAGAAGAACATTTACTGGGTCCTCTTTTCTGTAAAGCTGAATCACATAAAAACAGAATTTATTTCGAAATTCAATTTCTAATTGTAAAAAAGATGTGTAAGTAAACTTCACACATAAATAACAAATTATACTTTAGCAAACAGAATCACTGCAGAGTCTGAGGCATACTGTTATTAGGGATATGTCAAGGGAATCAACAAAAATAGGAGAATTAAATGTGTATGATGATGATTTTTCTTTCAGCATGATAAAACTCTTATCAAACTAGTCGGAAAGTGTAGTAACTGTTCCTGAATTGCTCACTCAGAAAAATGGGTTGAAGTATAAGAGTACCACATTAGCTGAATGGTCAAATGTGAATCCTTTATAGGAATCTGTTCTATTATGTAAGTGGGTGGGGAGGGGTGCTGGGAATTGAATACAGGCGTACTCTATCACCGAGTACATCCCCATCCCTCTTTGTTTTTTATTTTGAGACATAGTCTTGCTAAATTGCTGAAGTTGGCCTTTAACTTGCAATCCTCCTGCCTCAGCCTGGGATTACAGGTATGCGCCACCATGCCCAGATACAGGAACCTGTTGAAACACAATCTACTTAACTGAAAACAGCAAGTTTCTTAATACAGTGAGGTTTTTAAAACGTAGGAAAATCAGACTGCAACTATGTATATATGATTGATGAAATGTCCCAAAAGTTATAAACGAATTTTAACAGCTTCACGAGAAATTTTATTTATATTTGTGATACTAAGGATTGAAGTTCAGCTGCAAAGGGGGCACAGCAAATATATGCATCTCTATTAATTTATTGACAAGTCTTATCCCAGTAAACCCAATTTAACATTTTAGTGGTTGCTACGGAAACAACTGTGACAAACTGAGCACCATGTAAGAGCAATGACAGGGAAGAAACAAAGGGTACTGGTTAATTGAAAGAAGAGATAAAAATTTAACTAGCCAGTAAAGCCTTATGAAGTAAATGCATCTAAAGTTACCTTCAAATAATGGCTACATTTTAAATATTATCACTTTAAATGTTCAGTAAGAACTACTTTATAAAGTAGATTATAAGATTAGCTTAAAAGGGAAGAAAGCTACATGTAGATTGTTTATGTATAAATTTTTTTTTATTTTTTATTTTTCAGTTTTCGGTGGACACAACATCTTTATTTTTTTTATGTGGTGCTGAGGATTGAACCCAGCGCCCTACGCATGCCAGGCGAGCGCGTTACCTCTTGAGCCACATCCCCAGCACATATGTATAAATTTTAATACATAACACTAAAGGTGCTGAGATTAATACTAGAAAATTGTCAGGGCAAGCCTTAAGACTAAATTTGTTCTTGTTTCTTCTTTGCAACAACTCTTAGACTTGTTATGTTTTAACCTACAGCAAAATCTGGTGAAGCTTATTTTAAGAGGGACCACCCACATGAGAAAAAGTTATGTTACTGTGATACAAAGACAACAGATTTAAAATAAATGTCCCTAAATTGTATTGGATATTTCTACCACCCCGGCTAACGGTTTCGTTTAAAAACCATTTTTGGTTACCAGATTAGTCTTCGTTCAGGTTAATATACAGAAAATACTGAATTATGGAGAAGGGAAGAGTTAACCAAAAGTTGGCCAGTTTAGAAGATTAAACATGTTACTAAAAATCTTTTTAAAATGCTACTATAAATGGATTTTAAAAAATTAATCTCTGAACAAAATACATTAAGTTTTGTTTGGGAAATGGTACTATAAGAAGTACAACTTCAAACCTGAAATGGCACCAATGATCAGAAGATAAGCTAAAGAGATTTGTTGTCTCTTACCTCCAATTCTGCCTCCAACAACTCATCAGTGGTTCGGGTCCGATCTTTTGGTTTCTTCCATGTCTTTGGTGTAGTCATGACTGTTTGAGCTGAAAAACAAGATCATGTCCATTACTTGCCAAGCAAAGGCATAGAGGGAATTAGATTTAAATGATACCTGTACTCAAATTCAGTGGAACTTCACCTGCACAAGGAGACTATTAAATGATTAAGTGAACAATTAAGGAGTTGTAGCTCAGAGATATTGCAAAGGCAAATGTTTTCATACCAGTTCAAAGATTTACAACCAGTGGCCTAGGCTCATTCTATTTCATGGTAGGCCACACCTATGCATGTAATACAGATGTCGAACATTCATCAAAATCCAAAATCTAAAATTCAGAGGATTTCACATTTTCAGAATAGGGATATTTAATCAATAAAGTCTATGTAAATTTACACAAATCAGAAAAACTCTGAAATCTAAAAAAATCCTGTATTTCTAAGCATTGCAGAGAAGGGATACTCAACCTGTATGTAGTATCTACAAAGGAAAAATGACTTTTGAGCCAATTCTAGACTTGGGTGGACTCCTATTAAACCAGTTGTGTGATCCTAGGCATGTCACGTTCTCAGGCCTCTGAATAGATCAAGAGCACTGGAGTGATACTAGATAGCCAAGGCGCCTTTAAACTATAAAAAATATTTTGTCTGAGATTCGGGTTTTTAAATCTTTCTAGGCAACAAAAGGACACTTTGAGGATTCACTAGATAGAAGCACTTTTACAACACTTGTTTTCATCTCAGATTACACTAGCCTAGTCTATATCATATTGCTGGGGTAAAAATTAAGAAGAGAGGTTATTTTCACTGGGTTATTCTATTGTATCAAAAATTCCAAGTGGAAGACCAAGATTACAAATGATCTGGGGTAGGGGGTGATACTAGGGATGGAACCCAGAGCCTTATGCATGCTTATCAAGTGCTTTACCAATGAGCCACAACCCCCAGGCTTTAAGGCCTTCAAAAAAATTCACCTGGCATATACATTCCATAGATTCATTTAATACCTGAATATAAATTTTAACTATAATTTAACCATCAAATGATATACAGAAAATAGTAAAACAATACTGCAGAAGGCAACTTGCAGGACAACACACAAGAGGAAGTTGGACAGGTGGAGAGAAGAGACAAAGAAAGGTCATTAATACCATGGCATAACCACAAGTGAACAAACCCAAAGACGAAGGGTTATCAACTAATCAAATTCCCTACAGAAATGTAAGATCATTTAATCCAACTCTGGGACAGCCACAAATCTTTTCTGGTAAAACAAGAGGGTGTGGACATACAGTTTCGGGGAACAAGGAAAGGAGACATGCATCACTTCTTCCCAAAATTACTCTATCATAACACTGAGCCACAACCCCAGCAATTTTTATATTTTATTTAGAGAAAGGGTCTCGCTGAGTTGCTCAGAACCTCACGAAGTTGCTGAGGCGGGCTTTGAAGTCATGATCAGCTTCCCAAGCTGCAAAAATATTATATAAATCTTTGATAACATAGCTCAAAACTAGTCTGTCTTCTCCTCAGGGACCACAATAAACAAGAAAACAACAGTGGACCACCTGTAATTCTTACTTTGTGGCCTACTCAAAATAAACCATCTTCTCAAAGTTTGGAACCTATGGGTGAGCTTAAAATTACCATTGCCTCACAGTCTTCCATGGAATAAGAATCTCCTATCAATGCCTACATTTTACAGATCTTTTGATATAAAAAAACCAGCCTGTTTTAAAAGCATCCTCCAAAATGCTTTCACTTTTAATTTTGCTTTTATTCTTTCCAGAGTTCAGACAATCTGTACAATTGATTTTAAATGTTATTTTACTACTTATTGGTATGAACTCAGCTCTAAATTCCGTTCATGTAAATGGGGAAGATCATTTTATGTAGGATTCATTGGGATGAAATATAAACTCAGAAGTAGTATTTACTAAACAACAAAAACCAAAGTAAGATGTATATAAAACTTTTCTTTGCAAGAATACACCAAATATACCCAACCCTAAAATCTTCCATGAGTTATTTTATTTACTTATTTTTTTAAGAATCACCATTTACCACAATGAACTGCTATTTACCTTGTTCAAGTGACTAAAATACTGATTTAAACTTAGAAAAAAGAGGTGGACAGAAAAGAGCACAAAACTATCCAACAGACAGTCATTTAAAAACTGAACACAGAAACACAGAGAACTAATCCCTAGTGAGATAATGATATACAGCCCCTCTCCTACCTTTACTGATGGGGAGGGGCAGCAAAATTTGTGTGGTTTGGGGAAAGGGGGCAGAAGAGGAAGGGAAGAAAGCAGAGACAAAAGGCACAAGGATCAGAAGAGACAGAGAGAGATGAACAGCCTGATGTGTAGGACAACTGATAGCAAATTAGCTAGACGAGGGGAAATAAATTCAAGATAAGCTAAGGATTTCCTCTCTCCTTTCTGATTTATTATAGTGTGGCACTCAAATCCGCTGACGGAACAAACAGGAAATGCACTATGTGACAGAGGTATTATAAATGTATATTGTAACCCAAAAGCCATATTGTTATTTTAAGGTTTTTGCAAGTTTTTACTTATTAGAAAAAAATAATTTATTTTTCCTCAGAGCTCCATTTATGACATGACCTATGTAGACATTTAGAAAAATATTGGGCACATAGTTTAATCAGTTGTATTAAAAATTATTTATTTTTGGCTTTTTTTTTTGCAGAGGTTTAAAATTTATGTCAAAAACTACATCAAGGGGCTGGGGACATAGCTCAGTTGACAGAGTATTTGCCTCCCACACAAAGGCCCTGGGTTTGATCCCCAACACCCCCCCCCACACACACACACACACACTATATCAAGATTGGCATGGAGGCACACGCCCTATAATCCCAGTGGCTGGGGAGGCTGAGACAGGAGGATTTCGAGTTCAAAGCCAGCCTCAGCAAAAAGTGAGGCATTAAGCAATTCAATAAGACCCTGTCTCTAAATAAAATACAAAATAGGGCTGGGGATGTGGCTCAGTGGTGGAGTGCCCCTGAGTTCAATCCCCAATCCAAAAAAAAAGACTATCAGGTTTCAAATATTCCAGTTTTTAACTAACACTCCAGGAATGGACACAGATCTCAGAAAATTATGCCACATCAAACCTAGAAATGACTCCATCTTAAGATTAAAAAGGAAAACAGTGCAGTTCCAGTGAGATGTCTTATAAGTCATCCCCGAGGTAAGATGCTTTTCATTTATTTTTCATATGGGCTCTAGGAGTCAAGTGCTACTTTTATAAATTAAGAGCTAACAAATATCTCAATGCAAACTAGGAGATAACCAATGAGGTAGGAGAACAGGGTTAGGGATGATGTAGTAATATCCATTTACTGATTTATATTAAACCCATGTGCATTAAAAAAAAAAAAAAGTTTTCCTTGAAAGTTTCACTGGAAGGAGTGAGAGTACTGAGAAAAACTCTTCCGTAAAATAGTGGCCCTTACAGAAAAGTGAAAAGCACTTAAGACACAATGTATCCCATGGAACTGCTCTGTATAAAAACATGATCTGGATCAAGGTCTTTTTCAATTTTTCTTTGTAGAAACATTATTATCTTCTAGAGAAACTCCAAAAATAATTAAATCATGGATTTTGGTCTAAAATATAGATGTCAGAAATGCTGCATAATGGTAAATGAATAGCGCTGGAGAAGATAATGCTAAGTGAAGTCAGCCAATCCCCCCCAAAAAATGCTGAATGTTTTCTCTGATATAAGGAGATTGACTCCTTTTTTTTTTTATTGTTGGTTGTTCAAAACATTACATAGTTCTTGATATATCATCTTTCACACTTTGCTTCAAGTGGGTTACGAACTCCCATTTTTAGCCCATATACAGATTGCAGAATCACATCAATTACACATCCATTGATTTACATATTGCCATACTAGTGACTGTCGTGTTCTGTACCTTTCCTATCCTCTACTATCCCCCCTCCCCTCCCCTCCCCTCCCCTCTTCTCTCTCTAACCCCTCTACTGACCTTCATTTCTCCCCCTTGTATTATTTTTCCCTTTCCCCTCATTTCCTCTTGTATGTTCTTTTGTATAACCCTGAGGGTCTCCTTCCATTACCATGCAATTTCCCTTTTCTCTCCCTTTCCCTCCCACCTCTCATCTCTGTTTAATGTTAATCTTCTTCTCATGCTCTTCGTCCCTACTCTGTTCTTAGTTACTCTCCTTATATCAAAGAAGACATTTGGCATTTGTTTTTTAGGGATTGGCTAGCTTCACTTAGCATAATCTGCTCTAGTGCCATCCATTTCCCTGCAAATTCTATGATTTTGTCATTTTTAATGCAGAGTAATACTCCATTGTGTATAAATGCCACATTTTTTTAATCCATTCGTCTATTGAAGGGCATCTGGGTTGGTTCCACAGTCTTGCTATTGTGAATTGAGCTGCTATGAACATCGATGTAGCAGTGTCCCTGTAGCATGCTCTTTTTAGGTCTTTAGGGAATAGACCAAGAAGGGGAATAGCTGGGTCAAATGGTGGCTCCATTCCCAGCTTTCCAAGAAATCTCCATACTGCTTTCCAAATTGGCTGCACCAATTTGCAGTCCCACCAGCAATGTACAAGTGTACCCTTTTCCCCACATCCTCGCCAGCACAGGAGATTGACTCCTAATGGGGTAGGGAGGGAGAGCATGGGAGGAATAGATTAATTCTATATAGGGAAGAGGGATGGAACGGAAAGGGGGAGGGTATCAGATTAGCAAGGATGGTGGAATGTGATGGACATCATTATACAAAGTACATGTCTGAAGATATGAACTGGGTGTCAACATACTTCATATACAAAGAATCAAAAATTGTGGTATATATGTGTATTAAGAATTGTAATGCAGGATCACATTGGTTATACAGCCACATATATACATATAGCAATACTAGTGCAATCTGTACACGTGGAAAAATGAGAATTCATACCCTATTTGAATCAAATGTATGATATATCCAGATCATTGTATTCTCTTGAGCAACTTAAAAAAAAAAAGAACCTGGATTCCTATCCAAAACTCCGATTCTCTAAATTCAGGGCTTACACAGTCATATTCCACATTTATATATCCCAATTCTCTGAAATGAATCTATCAAAAATTGAATAACTCATCATGAAAATAATACATATTCAAATAATTTTGCTTCTAAAATGATGAGGTTGAATTCATCTCAGTACACCAATCTTATTTTAACCAATTGAGATCCACTGGTTAGAGTAAGAAAATTATAAGTTTGATGTTGCTATAATGGGGGAGACTGGGTGGAACTTCCTTTTGATGATTTAGGATATACTCCCACGAGACTAACTTCAGATGATATCTTCTTTCCTGTTAGTTAATCATATCATCCTTTTTAATGACAATAGTATCAATTTGACCCTTTTGTTCTAAATGACCACAAAAATAGCATGATGAAGAATGGATTGGCACATTCAATGGCAAAAAATAACAAAGAGGTATGAAGTTTATTGCAATATAATTATCTGGTAGCAGTGTTACTTTATTTATGCCCATTATATAAAATATTATTTGGCATTGTTTACAAAAAATAACACAAAATGAAATTTAAATGAAAGATATAAAGAGTGATTTAACATTTCAAGTATTCTAAAGCATTAGTAATATAACAAAGGTTTTTATATTTATAAAATATATTTATATGCATAAAAAAAAAAAAGAATTGTAATGCAGGGGCTGGGGATGTGGCTTAGCGGTAGAGTGCTCGCCTCGCATGTGTGAGACCCTGGGTTCAATCCTCAGCACCACATACAAAAATAAACAAGTGAAATAAAATTGTTAAAAAAAATTGTAACGTTAAAAAAAAACACAATAAAGTACATGTACAAAGGCATAAATTGGCGTGAACATACTTAGATTAATCTATTTTTTTATCATGTATATAAGGTATAAAAAAGATATAAAGAAAGATATAAAGGTACAAAAAATTATGACACCTCTCTTGAGATATTGGAACATTCTGGTGCATATTCTACTTTTTGTACTGTAAAAACTACAATTACATGTGTATTTGCATATTTAGTTTTGTAATGCTTAATTGAGTGGTAGACCAATTGCCTACTATGTAGTAGGCTCTGGGTTTGATCCTCAACACCACAGAAGACAGAAACAGCAAAATAAAGAATAGATGAAGGTTGAAAAAATGGAAAAGGACAAAATATAAAAATCCCAATATACTACATCCCATATACGTTTACAGCCATAGAAATATTAATGTAAGGATAAGAAAACCATGAATATTTAGACTACATTATTTGAATAATGGATGACTTTTTCCTGTTTTTCAATTTTTTTTTTTTTTTGGTACCAGGGATTGAACTCATGGATATTTGATCACTGAAACACACCCCTAACCCTTTTTTGTGTTTCATTTAGAGGCAGGGTCTCACAGAGTTGCTTAGCACCTCACCATTGCTCAGGCTGGCTTTGAAGCCCAGATTCTCAGCTTCCTGAACCACTGGGATTACTGGTGTGCTCTCCTGTGCCTGGCTCTCCTTCAATATTTTAAACAATAACTTAAAACTGGGAGAAAAAAAGTAAAGCTTTCAAGTTGGTTTTCATTTGCTACTTCAAATCCTTTTTTCTGTATGTTGTACTATGAATCGAATCCAGGACTTTACACATGCTAGACAAGCGCTTCACTGTTCACCTAGATCCCAATCCTCAAGCCCAGTTTGACCTTGTATGACTTAAGTGGAAGCTTTTTGTTTTGGATTTTAGGTCAGATTATAAAAAGATTACTTTTTTTTAGATTGCTAGATTATTAGATTACTAGATTATTACTTTTTTTCTTCTTTGCAATGTTGTGGGTCAAACCCATGACCTCAGGCATGCCAAGCAACCACTCTACACTGCATTCTTAAACTATGTTGATTTTACTCTGAACATTATAATTTTGTATATTATCTTCTCCTGAGGATCTGGAGAACTCATGGGAGTCTTAGGACAGGTTGTGCAATCTGCATTCAAAACTATGAAATCAGAAACTTTTTCAGACTCAAGATAAGGCTCAAAAAGTTTTGGATTTTGGGGCATTTCAGTTTCCAGACCAGGACTGCTCAAAACTTTCAAACTGAAAACAATTCTAGCCTCAAGCTCAGATAAGAGATACTCAACCTATATTAGATTTATAATGAAAAAAGGAAGAAAGGAAGGAACGAAACATTAAAAGAATGTGAAAAAGGTTGATAACTTGATAGGTAACTTTTATTTATTGCATATGCTACATATCTAGGCTGACCCTTCCTTAGTTTATTTCTTTTGCAAGGGTGGACAGAAGTGGAGTGCTTAACCACTGAGCCACATCCCAAGCCATTTACATTTTCTACTTTGAGACATAGTCTTGCGAACATGCTGAGGGTGGCCTTGAACTTATGATCTTCCTGCCTTGGCCTCCAGAGTCAGTGGGATTATAGGCATGTGCCACTGTACTGATGATAGGTAACTGTTTAATAATGAGGTATTTTACTAGCTCTGTAATTAAAACTGAAATCAACTTTAGTAAAAGTTACCTTATAGGCAAATTTAATATTGCTTCCCTTTACTAGATAATTTCTTTTTATGTTTTCATTAATCAGATAAGTACCCAAGTAAATTATGAGTTTAATATGTTTTTTCAATATTTCCTGGGTCTTAAAAACAAACAGTCCTTTCCTTCTTTTACTTAGATTTCTGGCCAGAGAAAACTTGTGACTTTATATCGACTTATGATTTTCCAATTTTATGATGATATGAAAGAAATAGGCATTCGGGAAGAATTTACTCCAGATTTTGAATTCTGCTATTTTTCCAGGTTAGGGCAATACATGATAATATGTATCACAATGCTGGGCAGCTGGCAGCAATGAACCTCAGCCAATTTATCACCATGGACACACAATAATAGTGCACCTAGCCTTTCACTAAGCTATGAGAGTGGGAAGTTAGATGTATGTGTCCAGAACATTTTGGATTTAAGTTTTTTGTCAGCTGGTGATTGAACCTAAGGTTTTGGGTCTACTTAGCAAGTGCACTACTGAGCTATATCCCAAGCCCAAGAATTTTGAATTTATGATGAGTTAAATCCTGACAAATCCCTTTCCTGATACACTTTATGATAATTCTGGCAATTTATACATATACTGGCTTTAATATATATGCACACCCATATATATGTAAATCTTTAAAACTAAAGAAGACTGGCTGGAGACAAAGCTCAGTGCTACAGCACTTCTCTATTGTCTAGCATGTGTGAGAGGTCCTGGGTTCAAGGCCAAATAATATCCCTCGCCCTCCCAAAAAGGGCAAGGTAAAGAAGCCTCTTATCAGCATTGTAACTACAGAATATTTAAGAACCAAGGAGCCAACTCTTTGTAACTGAAACATCATGAAAGACTGTTTTATCTCCTTGTTGTCATGGGAGTTTTTCCTAGGTATCTAGCTCCTTTAACTCTTTGCTTTGGAACAGAAACATGAGAAATTTCATGTTTTAATGGAATGAAACAGATGGTCACCAAAATTATCAAAATTTAGGATAAACTAAATTGGTGAAGTCCTATTACAGGAGGACAAGTCATTGTTGGGCTGGGGATGTCTTTCTGTGGTTATGTCCCCTTGGTATCAAACAGTAACAACAACAACACTGTTGGGTATGGGATGCACGCCTATAATCCCAGTGACTCAGGAAGCAGAGGCAGCAGGATGGCAAGTTTGCGGCCAGCCTTCACAATTTAGTGAGACCCTGTCTCAAAAAAAAAAAAGGGGGGGGGGGGCGGTGTGGGCAGGAGATGTAGGTCAGTAGTAGAGCACCCGAGTTCAACCACAGTACTAAGAAAGGAAGGGAGAGAGGGAGGAAGGAATTGATATCTTTAGTATGCAATTTCATAAGTGGAATACCTGTGATGCTTACTGTAGTTCTGTAAATGTTTACTAAATTAAAAACTGTTTGCCAGGCACAATAATGCATGACAATAATCCCAGTGATTCCAGAGGTTTGAGGCCAGTCTCAGCAATTCAGTGAGGCTCTAAGCAACTTACCAGGACCCTATCTCAATATAAAAAATAAAAAGGATTACGGATACAGCTCAGTGGTAAAGTGCTCCTGGAGTCAATCCCCTGACCCAAAACCATACTGGGGATCAATCTGTTTTGTTTTTGCTTTTATACATTTGTGGGAAGGATTTTATGGGTCGGCAGATTGTCCTCCTAAAAATCTATTAACAAGAATGGAAAGGCCTGGGAGTGCTTGAACTGAGCAGACTAGCTGAGGAGCTGGTGCCAAGAGATCCTGAGTTAGCAGTCTTGCAGCTCTCCATTCTCCTGGATCACACGGCAACCTTCCCCAATTCTAAAATATGAGATTAAACTGTCCAAAACCTCTGAAGTAACCAAAAAAAAAAAAAAAGGAAAGGAAATGAAGACTTGTATTGATACTTCACTACTGGTGAGGGAAGGGCAAGGGCCCAAGTGCATTGTCACAGAATTGTACTAAACAGAATAGAATGTTCCATCAATGGAACCTTCAGAGAGTTCCCACCCTTAATGCTTTACTTTAATCTCTTTCTCATTCATTCCTGAGGTTTTGTGTACGTTTTTATTTTGCTTTATCTTTGCACAGCTTTCTGATCCTACAGGCTGGCACTAAATCATCTGGACTATCTCATGCTGAAGAGATTTGTCCCTCAAACTGGTTTCAATAGGTTGAGGATTCTATTCTGTCACCACCTCCAACTTTTTAAAAGAATTCTTAATGGGAATCTAAAAAAACATCAAATAGGAAACTGGTGCAGCATGAAGAAGAAAACCAGGTAAGATAAGGCTAAGTCTTACAATGAAGCTGTAATTGAACTGGCGAAGAATCACAATGGCAATACGATATGTGAGAATAGTGGGTGACTGAGATGCCCACAAAAGAAAAACTTAGAGGCTAAGTCCATCAGTGATTTTTCCAGGATATTTTCAGGGTGCGGTATTTGAAATGTTTGATAATTATGCTTCCAGTTATGTGTTAAAAAAATAGGCTTCCTGCTCTATGACTATTTCACAAGAAGCTTAAATAGTGTAAGACAGTCCTCAAGTCCAGCCCTTGAAACCAAAAAGTATGATAAACAAGAAGTCTAGATTTAGAATAGATATACATAACAAATCAAAGACAGACATATATAACACAAGTGAAAATGTTTCCATTTTGGCATTAACAGTAAAACATCATCAGAACAAGAGTCAAATCTAGGTTTATTTTACTGATAGTCTCAATAGGGAATAGTGTGATATTTTTCTATGCTTTTTCTTGTTTTCTATTTCATTTAATTCCTACCTTAATTATTTCATTTGGGTTAAATTTGTTCTTTTAGTTTCAGTAGATAGAAGATTAGGTCAACAATATAAATTTCTTTCTTTTTTCTAATATAGGCAGTTTAGTGGTATAAACTTTCATCTAAATATTGTCGTAGTAGTATGGTAGGCAAAAATAAAATAAAAATAATAAAAATAAACAGAACACCAAAAATATCCATGTATTAAACCCTGGCCCATAAATATTAATTTTACATGGCAAAAGTACCACTAATGTAATAAAATTAAGGATCATGAGATAGGAAGGGCATTATCATGAATTAACTCAGTGAATCCAATGAAATCAAAAGTGAAAGGAAGAGGCAGGAGACTGAGTGAGATTTGAAAATGCTCTCCTGTTGGCTTTGAAGGTGGAGGAAGGACCCCAGCTAAGGAACTCAGGAAGCCTGTAAAAATGGAAAGGTAAGGAACAGATTCTCAATAGTGCTTTCAGAGGAAAGAGACCTGTTGAGAACTTGATTTTTGCCCAGTGAAACTTACTTTGTGCTTCTGACCTCCTAAACTGAAAGAACAAATTGTTACATCACTAAGTTTAAGATGATTTGTCACAACAGTAAATATATGGAATGTTCCACAAATTTTGCTGTTGGGTTTTCATTTGCATTCAGTTCAAAATAGTTGACAGGTGCTCTTTTGACTTTGAGTTATGAAGAAGTATGTGGTTAGTTTCCATAAATATGGAGGATTTCCAGGGATATTTTTCTCAACTTCTAATTTAACTGCACCTGGCCAGAGAACATACCCGCTTTTCACTTGAATCCTTTCAGACTCATTAGAATTTTTTTTATGCACCATGGTGTATGATCTATCTTGTTAAATCTGCCATAGTGTACTTGCTATTTCAGTGTTTAATAAAACGTCAATTAGATGAGGTAGGTTTTCTATTTACTAGTTCCATCAACTTTTGTATTTTCCATTATGTCAATTCCTATCTCTGCTTTTTGAATATATGAAATATAGTTACAACACTTCATCATTCTGCTAATTTTACCAAGTACCTCAAATCAGTTTCAATTGATTTTTTTCTTCATTATGAATTATATTTTTCTCATGTTTTCACTGGTGAATTCTACCAAATATGTAAGGAAAAAACAGTATCTATTCCTTTGAGGACAGCAGTACCCAGGTATATAAATGATGATTATGAGAATTATACAGGCCAATGGTCCTCATGAGGGCAGATGAATATCAGTTATCAACTGGATAAATAAATCTCGTAGCTAACATCCAACGTAATGATGAAACACGTGTTTTCTCCTCGAGACAGGAACAAAACAGGAATGTTTACTTTCAACGCTTCATTTGTCACTGATATAGAGGTTCTAGCTAGTGCAATTAATTAGAAAAAAGAAAAAGCTCATCTAGTTATACAGGAAGTGAAACTATCTTTGTTCACATAAAACATAATCTATGGTAGAAAAATCCAAGGAAATCTCTACAAAAAGGTGAATAAAACTAGTATAACCAGGTGTGGTGGCGCACGCCTATAATCTCAGCAGCTCAGGAGACTGAGGTAGGAGGATTTCGAGTTCAAAGCCAGCCTCAGCAAAAGCAAGCAAAAGTGAGACACTAAGCAACTCAGTGAGACCCTGTCTCTAAATAAAATACAAAATGGGGCTGGGGATGTGGCTTCAGTGGTCCTGAGTGCCCCTGATTTCAATCCCTGGTACTCACCCCTGCCCCACCCCCCCAAAAAAAAGTGAACTTTGCAGGACACTAGACAAAAACTACTTATTATACATGGCATTTCCACATACTACCGATGAACAAAAATAAATAAAAACATACATTCATAAAAGCATCAAAAGAATTTAACAAAAGACCTTATTATTATACTAGGTACTTCTAGAGAATTAAAGAATTAAATAAATATCATTGGTGAGAAGACTTAATATTGCAATATGTTAATTCTGTCTGTAGAACCAGTGTAAAACAATTAAATGCCAACAGATTTCTGGGCAGAAAATAAAAAAAACTGATTCAAAAATTATATGGGGGGGAAAAAAAGGACCCAGAAGAGCCAAGACAATTCTGAAAAATAGGAATGTAATTGGAGAACTTTATCTGATTTCAGACTTAAATCATAAGAATGTGGTATTGTCATTAAAATAGACAACTAGATCAAGGGGGGAAAATGAGCAAATTCAGAAATAGGTCCGATATGTATAGGAAAGCATAGAAAAAAAATTCACCAGCAAAAGCATAGCCCAAAATTTTCATACACTGTTGGTGGGAATATAAGATGTCACAGGTACTATGGAACATTAACTGAGATTTCTGAAAAAATTAAATATATGCCTACATATATAATGAACTTATATGTAATATATATATATGTAACCAAGATATTTCACCCGTAGATATTTACCAAAAGAAATGACATCATACATCCATACAATACTTGCACACAGGTGTTTCCAGAAACTTTATTTATAATGGCCCAAAACTTGAAACAACCAATTTATCTATCCACTGAAGAAATAGTAGCAAATCCACACTCAGCAATTCTTTTTGAAAGGGTTACTAAATACCCAATCAACAGGGATAAATTTCTGAGTGAAAGAAGTCACACAAAATAATTTATATTTTCATTTATATGACATTCTAAAAAATGCAATCCAAACTACAGTGATAAACAGCTGATCAGTGCTTGCCTGGGGATAGAATTAAGGATAAACAGGCAAGGAGAAAATCTGGAAGTAATAAATCTTATTTTGATGATAGGGGCAGTTTACATAAAGTATATAAAATATCAAAACTAGGGGCTGGGGTTGTGGCTCAGTGGTAGATGGCTGGCCTAGCATATGTGAGGCACTAGGTTCGATTCTTAGCACCACATATAATAAATAAATTTTTTTAAAAGGTCCATCAACAACTAATGAAGTATTTTTTTTAAAAAGAAATAATATAAATATCAAAACTAGTAAAATGCTTTAAATATGTGTATGTTAATCTAATGTCAATTACATCTCAGTGAAGGTGTTAATTAAAACCTAAGCATAGTCATGTACCTAATTATGCACTGTCCACAAAATGGTAGTGTTTCTATGAATACCGAGTACCTTAAAAAGGGTTTAAAGTTACATATATAGTATTTTTCCATTTATGAAATCAAATATCTTTAAATCCAAGCAGTGGGATACCAAGGAGTACTTTTTCTCCCTCCCTCCCTTACTTCAGTTGCCTTTATTTTAAAATTTTCTTCTATTATTATTTTGCAGTGCAGGGCCTAGGACCTTGAACTTGCTAGTTAATTGCTCTACCAGGTAGCTACATTTCCAACCTCTTCTTCTTGTTTTAAATGCCTAAAGTATCAACTGGAGCAAACAAATATAATTTCTTTCTCCAAATCAGCCAATGTTCCTTGTCTAAGGTGAATCTTGCCCCAGCAGGTTAACAATCTTAAGTATAGTGTTTATGGTTCATATAAATAATCACAACCAAATATACAAGTTTATTTATTAGTATTCTGCAAAAGGCTTTCAATTAAATTTATTAAGAAAATCCCTGGATCATTATACAAATTTATGTCATAAAGAAGCCCAATATTCTATAGTATGTATGTACCACTCCTTTTGAAAGACACTATATGTTTTGCTTTTTTTCATATGCACTGTCCATATGTATGTGTTTACAAACACACACACGCTGTATCCAATGTTAACTTTTATTTCCAAAATAGGTTAACAAAAAAGTGAACACATACTCTTTCTCTTTATGTATTTATTAATAGAAATGGTCAGACTTAGTTCCACAAAAGTAGAAATAAGACAGGTATGGAGGAACACACCTGTAATCCTTTCTGAGGCAGGAGGATAACAAGTTCAAGGCTAACATCAGCAACTTAGGGAGGCCCTAAGCAACTTAGCAAGACCCTGGGATGTAGGGTCATTGGTCAAGCACCCCAGGGTTCGAGCAATCATACAAAAAAAAAAAAGAAGGTAGAGGTAATTTACATTCTATCAAAAATACATGAGTGTTGGATTTCCTCCATTCTCCAAGGTAACAGACATTCTAATATTTGCTAAACTAATAGCTAAAAAATGGTATTTTTACATTCACTAATAAGAGTGAGCATCATTTCAAATTTTTATTGGCTATTTGAACTTTTGTATGAAATCTCTATCTTTATTATTTGTTTTCTTTTCAACCTGCAGGTATTATCCATAGGTAAATTAACCTTGTATACATCATAGGTCTTTTGATTATTTTTCTGCCAAGTCAAAATTTAAAATTTTATTATGACTTTATATGAAATTGTCTTTCATGTAAATGTGCCATCTTTGAAAACACAACCAACAGAAAAAGAAATAATTGTGAAATTTAATTAAGCTGAAATTAAGGAGGAGTCTTCTCTTTCCTTCTATATATATCATAAAGCAAATGGGGTGCAGGGGAGACACAGTACCTTAAAAGGAGACAGGTGCAGTGGCTCACACCTGTAATTCCAGAAATTTGGGAAGCTGAAGCAGGATCTGATTTGATGAGGCCCTGTCTCACAAAGGAAAAAAAAAAGTCTAGCATCCAGTATTTCTGCTCAGCAGGTAAGCTGCTCTAAGTTAGGTGCTGTAGTTAGTCCTATATACATAAATTTCATCTTAATGCACAAATAAAGTTGGTAAATAGAACATATAGCTGATAAAATATGTAACTGATTGTTAAAATGTTTTTTGAAAATAGCCTGTTTCTCAACAGAGACTGTATGACTAATTCAAACAGTTTAATTATTTAACAACAGATGTACTCAGAAAAATTTACATGTAATTTATTTCTGAATGAATTTTAAAATGCTAAGAATCTATTATGTAATCTAAGCACTCATAGGAAAAATCCATATGAAATCCTAAATGAAATGCATCAGATTTATAAAGAGAAAATAATCTGCTAATTTTTCCACTTCTCAAGTACCTATTTTGAAAAGGCAAAGGCCAAGAAAAGCTAAGAAAATTTTGACACAGAATTTTAATACTAGAGAAATTGAGGTAAATAAGTTGTTGCTGCAAGGTCAGAAAAAGAAAACAGAAGCAGCTCCATGGAAACTATCCTGCTGGATAGACTGGTGAAGTAATATACCAGCTCAAGAGCAGGCTTCCTTACATAAGCTGGTCTCCAAACCATGATTCTTAGGTCCATGGACGATGGGGATGGGCACACCAGTCCTTCAACTAATCCAGGAAATGAATTGGCGATTCCATAGTCAAAAATGCTTAGTAGAAAGAGTTCTGCAGGATCCAAGTTTTTGTCATTAGAGTCCAATTTCTGATACCGCTAGGTGTGGAGACAATGTTTTTCTTAAGTTTTTACTCTAAAAGCCCCAACTTGGCCAGATGTTTGGGCTATGCTCTAGAATGGGATGGACACTGGAAGAAAATATGCACTACTCTGTGCTCCTCTCTTCATGCTTTAACAGGTTGGAGTGTTTTCGTCTAGCTATTTGCTAGTTATTGTTTTTTTCTTTTTCCTTCCACATTCCCTTCAGATATCCCTGAGATCTCATACTACCACAGGCATTCTTCTATCTTTATTTTCTTGTTTTCACTATTTGTTCTTCAAACTTTTCTCACAGTAGCAAAGGATGACAACTTATCACAATTTCAGTGGCTTTACTCACCATTATACTCAAATTCCTTGTACCATTTTTGTATGTTCTGATACAAACACAATCCTTAAATCTCTCAGCCATTTTCCTATCTATCATCATCTCCTGCTGTTTCTGTTTGATACTGGACAAACACCTCTTAGAATATCAAGACTTCTATCCGGTTTCAAATAACGATTTTACTTAACTCTCATCTAAGTGCCTCTTCAAATCCAAAGATTCTGAAATGAATTCTTTTACATGAAAATGAAATCACTGGACTATTAGCCTCATAATCTGTCTCTGTAAGACTTATGCTTCTCTGGTCTCTGATCTTTTGATCAATATCAGGTCCATTTACTGCTCTATGGAGGTACAAATAAACACCAATCTTTAATGTACTCTGTTACTCTACACAAAGATTCAAATTAAAAATATAATATTTGAGCTCAGTGGAGAGGGTGCATACCTGTAATCCCAGGCCGAGGCAGAAAGATCTCAAGTTCAAAGCCAGCCTTAGCAATTTAGGTAGGCCCTAAACAAATTAGCAAGACCCTGTCTCAAAATAAAAAGTAAAAAAGGTTGGAGATGTGGCTCAGTGGTTAAATCCCCTTGTCAATCCCCAGTACCAAATATAATAAAAAATGTGTGTGTGTGTGTATTTATTTGAGTTTGAGCCCTTTGAGAATAAAGATTGTGTATTATTGGTGATCGATATATATCCAGCATCTGACACAGTGCCTAGTCCATAATTGATGCTCACTAAAAACCTGTTGAAGAATACATGGCCTACAAATAAAATTAAATTCAGGGGTAATGATTCTTTATAACACTGGTTAAATTTCTGTTAGGTAGGTTACACATTACCCTTATTTCAGATCTTTACCACAGAGAGCTTTCCCATTCTGGAGAGAGTAAAGAATGGAGTTGGAATGAAAATGATGATGTAACTTCAAAACGCTTGTATTTATTTCTAACAATACTCTCTTTTCAACTCTACCTTATTCCTGCACTTCTTCCTCTGAATTCTACCTTCTTTTTTTTAATATTGGTTGTCAGTTTTTATTTTGTTATTTTGCATCTTAGACTGGAAGAATAGCATGAAGAATGTAGTTCATCTGTTACCCTGATGACATAGTATGTCAAAGTCATTAGGAAGATGAAATAGGAAACTGACTCTAAGTAGGTGGTTTGTTCCAAAAAAGCTTAGCAGAGAACAGTACATTATGTAATTCCCAGTGACAACTAACACGACTCTAATAAGACCTTCATTATATACTCTAGGTCTTTGGATTATATTTTATTTCTCTTTCTGCAGCCTCTTAGGCATTTCTACATTTTAGTAAACTCTCTATTGCCTCTTTTATAATCATCAGAATAGATTGAAACTTAATTCAAGGTAAATCTAGTTCAGGGGCAAAAATGTCAATCACTATTACATTTATAATTTAATTAGAGAAGAGACTACAATACAAGTAGTTACCTGTCTACTCAATGCTTTTCATCTCTGAATACAAGTTCACAGCACAGAACCTTGAATATGTAAACCTGGCTGGGGAAACAAAACAAAACAAACAAAACAATCTCCTATTTGAACATCAGTGAGTCTACACTGCCAATGGTACTCAAAGGGCAGAGCTTTCCATAACTTTAAAAAAATGGAATCACTACAAACAATAAAGCACACCCTAACAGAAGGAAGAGCTCCCTCATCTTTTCACCTTATCCATCCCAATATTTACACATTTGTCTATGTAAAACCACTGCCTTTCTGGTGCAAAGAGATTTTGCTTCAATTATGACTGTGGCCCAGAAGTCAGAAGACGGTATATCACACAGTGGGTAAAATTAATGTTGCCAGAACAAATGAAATTAAGCAACTTAGTTCCTGATTTCCTAATAAAACTTGTAAAGCAAGGATTTATTACGCATCCTTGGTGCATTATAAAATCCCATAGTTAGCTGGACGTGGTGGTGCACACCTGTTATCCCAGAGACTGAGGCAGGAGGATTTTAAGTTCAAAGCCAGCCTCAGCAAAAGTGAGGTGCTAAGCAACTTAGTGAGACCCTGACTCTAAATACAAAATAGGGCTGGGGATGTGGTTCAGTAGTCGAGTGCCCCTAAATTAATCCCCGGTTACCCTCATCCCCCTAAAAAAAAATCCCACAGTTTGGCTGTCCCTATTTCTTCATTTCTCATGACAGTTCCTAATTTCAATATTATTTCTAAATGTGTCCCAAAATATGCAGTAGAGTAGGCAATCGAAAAAATATTCCAAGTTATTATTCATTCACAAATAAATAAAGGGGCTGGAGGTAGGAGTAGGTGGCGGAGCACATGATTATTAGCACATGCAGGGTGTTCCAGGTTCAATCCCTAGTACCTACATGGATATATATCCATCCACATATTTAGTGTTCAAGAACTCCTAGAGTCTATTATTGAAATCCAAGTAAGTAAATGTCTGTATCTACTTATTTCGACTTCAGTTGCTCAAATGGTTTTTGAATGGGAAAGTAATAAATTATAAATCCAACCAAGTAGAATTTAACTCTTCTTTTATGAAAAATTGAAGTGAACAAATGGTACCAAGAAATTATACAAAATATTCATTTATGAGGAATAATTCCATTCTTCCTATTTGTATCACTTTAGAATAATAAATGATGTAAAAATAAGGTACTGCAAGTCTTGAAGAATATTAGGAATTCAAACACTTTAATATTTGACAATTCATATAGTTTTCCCCAATATGACCAGATAAACTGATTAATATATTTCAAATGCCAATCAACTCTTGTTTGAATTCCATGTTAAAAATAATAATTAAGGGGCTGGGATTGTAGCTCAGTGGGAGAGCGCTCGTTTCGCATGTGGAGGGCACTGGGTTCAATCCTAACATAAAAATAAAATTAGGGCTGGGGCTCAGCAGTAGAGCGCTCACCTGGCACCATGTGAGGCCCTGGGTTCGATCCTTAGCACCATATGAAAATAAATAAAAATATATTATGTCCAACTACAACTAAAAAACATTTAAAAAATTAAATTAAAGGTATTATATCTACAACTAAAAAAATAATAATTAAAATTATAGCAGCTCTAGAACCCAATACATATCTAATGGATAAAAGACAATTATTAACTTCATGTTACAAAAGCCATAATAGTTTTTATATAGTACTGGTTCACCAAATACTGAATGTTAGCATGTAAATAATACTATTTTTGATTTTCAGGTGTTGTTTTTATGCCGGAGATTGAACCATGGGGTTCATGCATGCTATCATTGTATCACTGAGCTACAGGTATACTTCCTGTATTTCTACTTTTTAAACAATGTATTAGGTCTCAAGAAACCTCAGAGATGACATGTAGGGAATATGGAAATCAGTAGAAATCGGTGGAAGGAGGTATTTATTAACTAACAACGAATGGCCCACAGATCTGTATTTTAAATATCTGATTCCAGTTGGTTCTTGCAGAATGAATTTGAAGGTTGGCAAAGCTGGGGCCAGGGAAATGAGAGGCATCCATGCAGAAGTGCAAGGCTAGGCAACGGAACAAAGTCAACAGACATGAAATAAAATCAGGGATCCTTGGGAAAGAAGCAAATGGAAACTAAAAGAAAAGGGACTCAAGAAAGAGGTCCATCAGCCTAGTTTAATTAAATTCAGAGCCACAAACTGAGACAAAAGATTTGTTTAAGGGAACCATTGATTAGTTTAGTGTTGGA
The DNA here is from genome assembly GCF_021218885.2 of Marmota monax. Taxonomy (NCBI): domain Eukaryota; kingdom Metazoa; phylum Chordata; class Mammalia; order Rodentia; family Sciuridae; genus Marmota; species Marmota monax. The sequence goes on along the minus strand of NW_026694432.1, from coordinate 24,969,765 downwards.
TATGCTGAACTGCCTAGTCTGATATTTCCAAGTGAAGATACTTGGCAGAAAATTGGAAATAATAGGACTGAAGTGGAGAAAAAACTTTGGAAATCTTTGGTATCTATTAGGAGACATAATCTAGCCCTAGAGTGAATGAAATTATCTAAAAAAAAATGTAGAAAAAGAATACAACATGATCCAAATATAAGAGGATTTTTTTGGGGGGGGGGAACTGTGTGATTATATGATTTTATGTGTTTGTAAAAACTCAGAATGAAATGCTAGTGAATTTTACTGCATGTAAATTATGCCCAATGAACCTAAATTTTTAAAAAAATGATAAAAAAGGTAAGATAAAAGTTTGTCCAGTGGTAATGCTGCTGAAGGAAGTTAAGTGGCATAATGGGATCATAAGTCAGATTTTATTAGCCAAATAGTTAAGTAGTTTATTGTAGAAGAAATGACAGACTATTTTTAGAAGTGTGAATGAGAGGAGGAAAATTAAGCTTACATGGTAGCTAAGGGATATATGGATTGAGGGAGTGTTTTGGGCATGAGAGATACTTCCATGTGTTTACAAAGAGTAAGAAGTCTGTGGAGGGGCACTGAATATATTATAAGACTGCCAGAGACAACTAGCAGAGCTTGAAAAAGATCTGGATGTAGATGGGAGCAGTAGTGCCACTCTCAGCCACTCAGGAGGCTGAGGCAGGAGGATATAGAGTTCAAAGCCAGCCTCAGCAATTTAGCAAGGCCCTAGGCAACTTAGTGAGACCCTGTCACAAAATAAAAAAAGAAACGGCACTGGGATGTAGCTCAGTGTTAAAGTGCCTCTGGGTTAAATCCTCAGTATCCAAAAAACAAACAAACAAAGTAGATGTAGACAGATTTGTAAGTAAGGGAAGAAGGTTGAAAAAGGCAAACATAGGGTCCTCAATGTTCTGAACTAAGGAGGCAAGGTCATGTGCTATAGGAGAGGAAGGGTAGGCAGAGAACAAGATTTTACAACATGAAATCCATAAGAGAAAGGGCTGGAGAGAAAGTGTGAATGTTTAGTGGTACTTACAACACAGCACACTACTCAACATGAATGTTCTTGACCCCTGGAGATTAAGAATAGAGGTAAGGGTATAGCACTGATTCAGAGAAAGTTTTGCTAAGCAGGTTTCCCCAAAGGCAAAAAGGACTGAAAAATTAGAGATTATAAAACAGGTAGCTCTGCTCAAATCTAACCTCCTATTGAGGCCCTCGACAAAATAAACATATAATGGATGCTCAGTCACCACTTATAGTTGGAAATAGGTGGGCTTTCACATCTCCCTCTAAATCATGGTCAATATATATACAGATATATTGTTGACAAATCCTGAAAAATTAAAGGGGGCTGGGGTTGTGGCTCAGTGGTAGAGCGCTCGCCTAGCAAGTGCAAGGCCCTGGGTTGGATCCTCAGCACCAAAAATAAAAATAAATAAAGGTATTGTGTGCAACTAAAAAATAAACACTAAAAAAAAAAAAATTAAAGAATTTTGAATCAATGAAGAAACCGTGTCTGAAAAAAAAGAATGCGACAAAGAAAAGGGTTATGATTCTCCTGTGAGTCTGAGAAAGTGATTTAACATTCCTTGCCTTATTTTGATCATCAGTATAACAAAAACAATTATATTCTAGGAATAATTGATCAATTAAAATAATAATGCTTGTGATGCCTGAGAAAGTTTCTATAAATAACTTCATCATGACTACAACTAAATTACCAAATATTTAATATGAAAATAGAACATGGAGAAAAAATATATATTAAAGAAAATGCACTTGGGGCATTTGTCTGCATTAGCAGGGAGAATTGCTTTTTAAAGGTGTGGCAACAATCCTCAAAGCCGTGTGTACAAGGACAGGAGAAGGGAAAAGCTTTTAGTAAAACTCAGGTTTTCCAGGAGTAGTTTCAAGTCAAGCAGGTCAAGTACAGTGGTCCCTCATAGTGAAGGAGGGTTATACTGAGCCTGGAGGAAAGGGAGCTAAATTCTAAACAAATTGTGTCTACTTTAGGACACATATGTTACTTAATATCCAGTGAACCAAACTTTGAAGATCTGCTGCAAGTACCTGAACTATTATTGGGCTGTTTGTCGCTCAGTGGCGAAGGGCTTGCCTAGCAGGCATGAGGTATTTGGTTTGATTCTCAACACCACATAAAAATTAACAAAATAAAGGAATTCTGTCCATTTAAAACTACCAAAAAAAAAAAAAAAAAAAGTGGAGAGAGAGAGATCTCAAATGAAGAGGCAAAGGGAAACTGTGCAAGATGCTGGGCAGGGGGGCTCCTTTTGCATTACCTGAAGGACAGAATCTGACCCATCAACAGTGTTTTCCAGGAAATAGCTAAGACTGTGCTATGAAGAATAAAAAGAAAATAAGAATGGTATGGTGGAAATGTACTTTATAGGCATCTTTGAAGGAAACAGTTTTCAAATTAGGTGGGGAAAACCTTATCTCAAAGGATCACTCAGAATCAAGTCCCTGTAAAAGGGAGTTAAGAATCATTGCTTTAAGGATTGCTCTGCTGGTTTTGGCAGGTGACCGGGAATGAGCAATGTGTAAGAAGTCCTGTTACTCAGGTTCCAGGATATATGTCTGTAGAGAAATGTGAAGTCAAGGGATAAGGATACACTCAAACCACTGGTGGTCTACTTTTGGCCTCAGCAACTAAAAGATCCAAAGACATTTCAAATGCTGCTTAGAATGTGTAAGTTGAGGAAAGGTTAGAATACATTTCAAAATTCCCTAATCCAGCTGATCAAGATTTTTAAAATAGATTTTTTTCACACTAATGCAACACTTTTACTCTAGTTTTATGCTTACTGTTTTCTTTAAAAGTATTTTCAATACTCTCATAGTTGTGAATAAAGCAAGCAATCTTAATTTTTTTCACCTGAATTAAAATAATTTTTTTCACCTGGAGAAGGTCAGTTGTTCTGCTGGGCTACACGTCTAGGGGTGTGGGGCATTGTGCATATTTTTAATTAAAAGAGAGCCCAGCAACTTGATTGGGTATATGAACTGGTACTTTACTAACATCTTCCTAAAACATTCAACCATATCTTCATTTGAGAAATAAATCTCTTGTCCTGTGACCTACAGAATCTGGAAAACCTCCTCCACTCTTAGCTGAGCTTGTGAGAATATAAGGTGAACTTCTGGAAGGCAATCAAGTGGAGAAGGTCAGTTGTTCTGCTGGGCTACACGTCTAGGGGTGTGGGGCATTGTGCCAAAGAATTGACATTCCAATACCCATATGGGAAGAAAAAATTTTCTGTTTCAGCTTGGAGGAGAGGACTGCTGAAACCCTGAAACATCAGCACCTGTGTCACACTATGTGGGGTATAAATGCAGGTTTAGGATAATAAATCCAGACTGAATTCCAACTAATAGTGTTCTAAATACTTACAGCAGATAAAGTAAATACAAAACTACTTTGGAAGAACTTGTCCTTAATCACTATTCAGGAACATTTACCTGTGCTCATAAGATAAATTATATACAAAGAAAGAATACACTATGAACAAGATCGAAAAAAACAAAATAAATTAAAAAATTGGAAAACCCCCTTTGCCTAAAGAATTTCAAATACTGATTTTTGTAACAGGTAGAATGCCTGAAATTCTAAAAAATGAATTCCCAGATGATAAATTAAAACTGTTTTTCCATAAAAACATTCTCTTTCTTTTCTTCCCCATGAAGTGAACAGAAATCATGACAAAGATTCCCAAGACTTCAAGAAACCCCTCAACAGTTTTTGCACTGAATTCTTAAAATGACCAAATATTATAAGTAGTCTAAAGTTTGTCCAATCTCTGAGGCTTGTCACAAGCGTAGTGAACACATACACACAAACACAATTCTCATTTCATAAAGAGTCATTCTTCAATCCCTAAGCATCCAAACCCACTGCACTTTGATCCGCTCAGGAATAACTGCAAGAAAATGTATTCAGCAAAGGAGAAAAGACCTCATGTCTGACATCACACACATACACAGTAGTTAATTTAGAGATACTATACAGTGCTGAATCAATACCATAGATACTATGTAGTATAGTAAAATGTATACATATATAAAATATATAAATATATACATATACGCATATATAAATATATAATACAAGCACTTTTATGTATGTATACATAATATACTATTATACTATACTATACTACACAGTATCTAATAGTACGCAGATACTACACAGTATCTCTGTACTGTGTATAGTGTTATTTATGTGTAATACCCGTTAAAAGCAAGTGCTTTCTGAAGCCACCTTTGAAGCAATTCATTTTTAGGCAGAAACTAGTCTGAAAAGCTGGCACCCAAAATTTATCCTGACTTGGTGCACTGGCACACACCTATAGACCTAAACTACTTGGGAGGCTGTGGCAGGATGATCACTTGAGTCCAGGAGTTTCAGATCCACCCTGGGCAACAAAGCAAGAAGCTTTCTCAAATGAAAAACAAACAAGACATACACACACACACACACACACAAACTATTGATGTCCAAACCAAACTAGTTATCATTTATAAATTTCTTAAGCTACAATACGTAAGTGCAAACAAGACAGGCACATTGGTGCACACCAGTAATCCCAGCAATTTGGGAGGCTGAGGCAAGCCTCAGCAATTTAGTAAGGCCTTAAGCAATGGAGTCAGATCCTGTCTCAAAATAAAAAGAGCTGAGTATGTAGGTCAGTGGTAAAGCACCCCAGGTTCAATCTCTAATACCAAGAGAAAAAGGTGGGGGAAGCTATAGTTGCAAGGGTTTTTGAGACTAATTGACAATTGGTTCTAAAGACATTTAAACAAAAAGGGAAATTACAGAATTACTAATTACCATGTCAAGAGACTTACCTCCTATCACCACCAATTTCTACCTCATTGCTAGTCATACAAACCCAGCTCTTTTTATTCTTTAGTTACTAATTCCAAGGATACTTTCATTTCAAACAAATGTGTAATAGCAAGGACAGAAGGAGAGTACTCCACTCAAAATTGTTCTCAGGTCCATCTATCCTTGGGCATTGTCTTACAGTATCAGGCCACCTGACTGATAAATTACTTCAAGGAAAATGAAGGTGAAAAAGTGAAAAAGTGCGGGAGGACTATTTAGGTGCAAGGCCTTGGTTCACATCTAGTTCACTATGCTTAACTAGATATTCTATAGTTCAAGGGGACCAACACTTCCACGGACAATGATAAGGAAACTACCTAAAGAATTGAGCTGGGCAAGAAAACCAAATCTTAAGAGTAGGGATCAGACTTTCGGTTTGTCAAGTCTGCCTACCAATTCCACAGTTAAAAACAAATACTAAGGACATTAGTGATCAAATCCAATGCATATCCAAGATCAACCGAAGGAAATGAAACCATTTGTCAACATGCCCCATTTTGCTTAAGCAAAGTAATTGCCATATACACAGAGCAAATTATATAGCACATGACTATGCTGAAAAAGATGGGCTGTACAGACTTGTTAAAAGTCAAATCCCCAATATACTTAGGGGTGGGGGGTTGACTTATCAGGTAATAAGCATCAGATAACTTTTAATTCTATTTAAACTTTTGATTTAAAAATTGATAAAAGTTTAAACCTAGTGGCCAGTTCCTAAGATTCTAGGTGATGCTACATTAAAAAGCAAGTGGAATTGGGAAGAATATACAACTTTGAATGTGTTAATTACATAAAAATTTATAAAAAAATAAATAAAACTTTAAAAAGTAGGGGGGCTGGGGTTACAGCTCAGCGGTAAAGCGCTTGCCTCGCACATTCAAGGCCCTGGGTTCGATCCTCAGCACCACATAAAAATAAATAAATAAAATAAAGTCAATTGTGTCCAACCACCAAAAAAAAAAAAAAAGAAAGAAAGTTAGAAAGAAAAAAAGTTAAAAAAAAAAAAAAAAAAAGAAAAAGAAAAATTGGGAGAACACCACATTTACTCAGCACACGTTCATTTTCCAAATGTAGCTGTAAAGCTTTGAGGTTGTCATTGTTGTTTCCTAAACCTAAGATTTAAAAGGTCATACACAGAAGACTTCCTTTAACTTAGGGGTTTATTGGTAAGAAGCATCAGGAACTACCAATGCTGGTTTTATTGATTTTTAGCACCACCTAAGCAAAAAAAATTAACCACTGAGGAAATAATTCATATTAATCAACTATAGAAAAATTAAAAAAAAAAAATGACCCAACGTGTACAGAGACATATACCTTGGAGGCATTTAGTATATTTGGAAATTCTCATTTGCATTTTTAGACAACGAAATAACTCTTTTTGCAGGCTGTACTAAAACACAAACACACCACTGAAGAAACCAGACTAGGAATTTCAGCATTCATTCGATGTTTCTGGAAGTCAAGGAAAGCAGCCAATTAAAAAATAACTCAAACACTGCCTCTTCTTCGTGTTCAGCAAGCATAAGATTGTTAATGGTAGAACAGCTTACCTGGGGTAGGACTCTTTCTTGAATTTAAGTTCTGAGAATCTGTATTCTCTTCTGTTTGCCCATCTGCTTCTACCTCTACTTTGTTTTGAATTTCTTTTGAATCTTCACTAGGACAAGTTCTTACACTTTCTTCCTCTTCGAAGACTCTCTGTACTGCAGTGGGAGCACTTTGAGTAGTCACAGTAGAGGCAGCAGCAGGAACAATGACTGGAAGTGGAGGGGGAGAAGCTGGAGGAGTTGGAGGAGCTGGAGAAAAGGAAGGAACTGTGGAAGGGGTGATGGGAGTTGAAATACACTCCACTTTCATTTCTTCTGGGGGATTTTCCAGAATCTCCAATTCAAGAGTCAATGGCAATACTTCCTGTTTTACTATTTCCACAATGCTTTCTGTGGCTGGTAATTTTTCACTAATTCCATTCATCTCATTAATTAGGTTAGCACTAGAAATCAGTGACATATCATTAGATGCTACACTACAGGGTTTCTTGCATATATTACTGTCAATTTCATCTGTTGGTGAAGGGTCTGATGTTTCTGTGCAGGATATAGGGCTGGGTGTGGGAACTGTATCTTCTTTTGAGAAAGAGAGTTCACATCTGTCATCTAAAGAAGTGGTGAATATTGGTTGGCTACTAAGAGCAGCGGAAGTGGGGGAAGCAACTGTACTTCGAGCAACTGAAGAAACGGTGGTAGGTGATGGAGGCAGAGGATGCTCTGGTATGGATTCTATGGTGGTAGCCTCAGCTGTCTGGCCTGCATGTTCTTTCTTCTCCCCACTAAGGACTAGCCTAAGGACTGGGGAAGGAGACTTTAACACTGGATCTGGTTTTGGCTTCTCTTCTGGAGAAGAAAAAAAAAAAAACAATAAAAAGTTTTAATAACAATTCTTGGACCAAAGACTACACTGTATTGCCTTAGACAATTTTTTTCCATCTCATCACAAATCATCTGGTACCTCAAAAACACTGTCATTTTTTTTCTAGTTACACCCACTATTACATGGACTCCAACACATATAAAGTTTATTTTGGAGTAAGAGAAGGAATCAACTCACCAAATAAAATTGTGTCAAGAGTACAATGGAAAAGCTCACCAAGAATGAAGCTAAACCATACTGTAAGGTAGGCAGATCTGCATCTCTACCATATCTTGCTCCCTGTGGAAAACTTTTCCACCAAGTTTACACTATAGTGGAAATATAGCACAAGTCAAATAATCAGAAATTAAATTATACAGACTGATGTTTCCATATATTTAACCATTTGGAGGAATCTTTATTTTAAAAAAACTTTGGGGCTGGGGTGGTGGCTCAGTGATAGAATGCTTGCCTAGCATATGTGAGGTGCTGGGTTCGATTCTCAGCAACACATATAAATAAAAGGTCCATTAACAACTTAAAAATAGTAAAAAAAAAAATAAAAGATATGACTTGGATAATAAATTATGCTTGCCTAGCATATGTGAGGTGCTGGGTTCGATTCTCAGCACCAAATATAAATAAACAAAAGGTCCATTAACAACTTAAAAATAGTAAACAATAAAAGATATGACTTGAATAATAAATTATGTTTTAAGACAAACCACTGATCAGTTTCATACCAGTGAAACTGATCATCAGTGAAATTAAGTATGAACATAAAAAGTTTAGAAATTAACTTTCATTTCCCTCAAATGAAATAACCAGAAATAGGTATAAAAATGAAAATGCACCTTGTGTCTTTATGTGTAAAATAAATCATTAGGGAGAAAACAGAGTTAATGCTCAGATAAATATAACCAAAAAGAACAATGATTAAACTTGTCTGTAATATTTTGGAATAATATATAAAATATGAACAGAATAATATCCAGGAAAAAAGAGAAACTGTAACAATAACAGTATCAGAGAATAAAAGTGATGCTAATTAACAAAATTTCCAGGTAAATGATATGAGATTCATCCCTGAAAGGATGAAAATAAATGAGATTTAGACTGATGTTAAGCCTTGTGCTTTTGAAGCACTGTAAGAAGCTCCAATGAAAAGAAAAGACAATTTAAACTGGAAGAAATTTTCTCCTCTATAATTCATGCATCAGTCTTTACAATAAATTGTAGTTAAGTCTGTGAAAAACAATATGTTGTTAATCAGATAAACAGATGGTAAATACTATCAGTAAGCTGTTAAAGGTTAACTCAATAATTTCCACTACACTTTATAGTCTCCAAATTCACATCAATTTATGGATATAGAAGCCAAGGCTTTTAAATTGGACTTTGCCTATTTATAGTAGTGGTGAAATAAGATCAATAGAGTCTCACAGCCAAATTCCTCTGAATAAGTTGTCAGGCAAAAAGACAATAGTTTTCAGAACAATATGTCTTTTTATATATATATATATTCCATCCAGAATGTATATATATCCCATTTGTATAGAAATTACGTCTCTATATATACATTATTTCTATATATATACACATTCTGGGTGGAATATGTATGGTATGATAAAAATTAATTTCCTTGAAATATCTAATGAAAATAATTTCCAACTCACTGCAGTAACTGCCTCACTGATCACAGATATTATATGATACCATTTCATGAAAGCAAATCAGAAGCTAGGGGTTTAGCTCAGTGGTGAAGCACTTACCTAGCCATGTGTGAAACAAACAAAAAAAAGGAAACAAAATAAAACAAGAATATCAAATTATAACAGCCTTCATGATCACTGAAAAATCAAGATGTAATAAATTTAAGAAGACAATAGTACTTCTCACATTAACAATCTAACAAGAATATAGGACTGAGAGAACTATAACACTTTTGAAAAAAAATCTAGTATTAAGAAAATTAGAAGCAAAGTTTATTTCAAGAGTGTCTCATTGACATAAAATTTCTTTAACTGCAGGAAACTGAAGCTTTACAGAAAACTGAAAAGCACAATACAGAAGATGTAAATGACAACCATTTATTTTATCCCTATGTAAAGACTTGACTTTGGCCACCTTTAGGAATTGGTAGGGATTCCATCTTTAATTCTTTTTCCTAAGGAAACAATTATGTAAGAGTGAGCCCAAGATAGATGTCTAGAGTATTTAAGGCAACGTATAATAGGGGTGGGGGGAATAAACCAAATGTCAAACAACAAACAATTTATTCAATAAACGATGGCCTAGGCATATAATGGCATATACTATTCAATAGTAAAAATAGGTCCTGAAAAGATTAGTCATATGAAAAGTTATTATTTTTAATTGAAAAAATGTTTTAAAAACAGGACAAAACCTGCCATGTAGAGATTAAACCCACTAGTGTTAAGTATTTTTTAAGTTACCAAATTGAGTTTTAACACTAGTCTCTGGGAAATGAGTAAAGATCTTTTCATTTCGTATATCCATAGATTAGATAATCAATGTGTCATATTTATAAGAAAGATAATTCTTAACTGGTGGTGGAACCAACAGCCTTTTGGTTTCTACAAGTCTAACAACTACTGAAAAGGTGTTCATGTCATTTAGTAGACAAGAAACCAGGAATGCTAAGCAGCCTGCAATTGAGGGACAGTCGCCTTTGACTAAGAAGCAGCAGTCCTAACTGCCAACAGAGTCCAAGCTGAACAACACTGCTGGGAACAGTTGAATTACAGCAGAATACCACACTAGGTGCTTTCAACAAGCACTAAGAGTACAAGTCCCCCTCTAAAGCTGTTTATATTAATTATCTATGCCACAGTCTCAAAAACATTAGATTGAACACACTTTCTCACTTAGGAAACAGTAATTATTTCAGCTGTGTCTACACCATGAACACCAAGCAAGGATTTTAATTATTTGAATTGAATGGTTTCTCTACATATCAATATAAGGCACTTCCTTAACTTCATAAAATACTAAACAAATGGAAAACAATGTACTTCTCAGGAACCTTTGTCTTTTTAAAACCATTTCAGCTATTCATGTCAAAAACTGAGACATCTATGTGACTGGGACTAGGTTAAATACAATACATATATGGTTACCTTAGTGGGATGGAAAAGTTTTATGTTTCCGTTTTACAGATGAGGAAACTGAAGGTCACATAACAAGCCTGAGAATGATTGTAAAGCTCATGTTCTTCTAATTTGGGAAGAAAAGGCTCATGAAAATACAATTATTTAGTTAAATGAAGCAGGAAAGAGATGGGGGAACTCACATGAAATTCTGCTAACTAGTTCAAACCCTTCACTTAATGACACTTTCATTGCTAACTGCAGAACAGATAATTTGTTTGGGGAGGTAATAACAATCTTTGTAAACAATTTATATGTGTATTCTTAAATTTCAAAAGGAACATATGATTAAGGAAAAATTTTAGAATGTAAGCATAAAAAAAGCACATTCATCTAAAATATGGTGAGCACTTTCTAATAGTATGGAAATTATATACGTTTAGCCTGGGTGAAGGGGTACACGCCTATAATCCCAGCACCTCAGGAGGCTGAGGCAGGAGAATCTCGAGTTCAAAGCCAGCCTCAGCACAAGCAAAGCACTAAGCAACTCAGTGAGACCCTTCCACTAAATAAAATACAAAATAGGGCTAGAGATGTGGCTCAGTGGTCAAGTGCCCCTGAGTTCAATCCCTGGTACAAAAAAAAAAAAAGTGTGTGTGTGTGTGTGTGTGTATACACATACACTTAAATGTTTAAAAAACTGTGAAGGCAGGGTGTGTATATCAGTGGTATAGCACTTGTACAGCATGTGTGGAGCCCTGGGTTTCATACCCAGCACTGCTAAATAATAAAAATGGTGAATTAGTAAATTCATAAAAAGCAAAAGCTTACTCTGAAGGCTATTTTATATATCATCAGGTTATGGCTAGAATTATAAAATAGTTACTGAATTTTCTGGTGAGCACTTAGTACTATGAAGAAGATGGCAAGTAGCTGCAAAGGATTATCTATAAATTCTATTGAATGTAGTTGATATACATTTTCTCCAATTCGCACTTATTTACAAAGTACATCACCCTGAAATGTGGATTTTGTTATTCAAATTTTCACTAACTCCCCCTGCCCTCACAAGAAAAATTCTGAACAAACTCATGAATTCTATATTCCCCTGTCTGGAAATCTAGGAATATATGATAAAACAAAGGATCTCATAATCTGAAAATCTTAGCATTCTTTTCCGAAAAGTAACTCTAAAAGAGATAATACTGTCCTCAGGTGGATGAGAAGTATCATCATCATATATCATCATAGCTATAAAGAAAGCATGCAATGACATTTCAAAGTCTCACTGCACAGGAAACATTAAGTGTGTTATTCTTACTTTTAGGCAAAAGTGTAATGAAGTAAAATTTTGAAACAAACTTCTTCACAAAGCTTAAAATCATTATAAATTTTGACTTAAATGGGAGTAGGGAGTAATCTTCCTCAATACCTTCTTCAAGGTTGATGACATTAATATTAAAAAATTTACCTTTAACTCTGAACATAGCATAGTAAAGAAGTATTTGCCAATGCAACTTTTAAAAGCATGACAGGTCAGGGTTCATTTTCTATCTTTTGATTTAAAACTACTTTTTAACAACAAACACAATGTAAGACATGCCTCTGTTCACCTTCACCCCCACCCCCACCCCTGTTTAAAGTAGGTTTCTAAATACTCTGTAGGAGGGAAAAAACAACTTATTTTTAAAATGCCATATTACCTTTCCATGAAGTAAAAAAAAAAAACCACTAAAATCATGTATTACAACTCCATCTTTCAGATGGTTTATACCTGTGATAAACTGCAGTCTAGCCAAAAATATTTAATATTAAATGACTCCATTTTATGGGCCATTTCAATTTTTTAAAGATAATTTTTAGAAAATATATTTAATAATAGCCAGCAATAGCATATTAAGGTTTGAAGAAAAAAAATTTTTTTTTTTGGTACAGGGGATTGAACTCAGGTGCACTCACCTCACTGAGCCACATCCCCAGCCCTATTTTGTATTTTAGAGACAGGGTCTTCCGAGTTGCTTAGTATCTCACCATTGATGAGGATGACTTTGAACTTGTGATCCTCCTATCTCAGCCTCCCTAGCCACTGGGATTATAGGAGTATGCCACCACACCTGGCTTGGAGGAATTTATAACTCAAGAAAGCAGGTAACATAGGGCTGGGGTTGTGGCAGAGCGCTGGTCTGGCAGGTGTGAGGCACTGGGTTCGATGCTCAGCACCACATAAAAATAATAAATAAAATAAAGGTATTGTGTCCATCTATATCTAAAAAAGAATTTAAAAAAAAAGCCAGTAGGTAACACATGTTATTTCCACCCATTCTTAGAATGAAGTTAGAAGCCATTAGAAAGCATGCTCAATTACTTTCTTCTCCCTATTCTTTCTGAGAATCAGTTCCCAATGTTGGCTATATTAGGGCTAAAACCAACTAAGCAGGAAAGACTTTGATATCCAGTTTGGGGCACAAGATTTCCCTTGAAGTTTTCCATTTTTATTCCAAAAGGCATGGTATTTACTTCAACAAACATTTGCCACTTCGTTTTCAAGGTCAATCAGGGAAAGACCTTACTTAGTATGATTCCTACATCAATAATAATGGTGTTAATTTACTAAACACTTTTCATGTGCTAGGCATGTCCTCACAACTCTGTGAGGTATGCCTTCATCCTATTCTATAAGAAAGTGAGATGCATAAGTGATCTCAATCAAGACCAATTAGCTAGTACCTAATGGAGCCAGGATTTGAACAATGCTTTCTCTAATTAGGGTGAGAGTAACAGCAGCCCAATCTTGCAAGGGGAAACAATTTAATAGTAAATTACACAAAGACAGGTTGAATGTATAAATCAATCTGTGTTTTTCTTGTAAAATAATATACGCTTTGATTTACTCTCCCCTCCAACCCTTGTTTTTTTTTTTTTGTTTGTTTGTTTTTTTTTAAGTCTGAGGCATCTTAGTTTTTATCTATACATAGAAACAGTAAGGCATTAATAAATATATAAAAAAAAACTTTTACTAATAATGCCTACTTTAGTTTCCCAGAAGTAGAATATTTTCCATCTCAAAGACTTGTTTAATAGTGAGTGATGAAATAGTTCCAAATGTTTTACTTTTGAATGCTAAGGGCAATGTAATTAAGAAAAAAGAGACTATTAAGTAAGAGGGAGGAAAATAGTCATACACAAACCTTGCTTCTGGTCGCTAGCTGCAGTGACAGGGGTGCTGGCAGCAAGATGAGCGTTGTCCACAGTCCCATAAACCACAGGGCTGTGCTCAGGGACTTGGCTGGGCAGCTGCTGGGATTTGAAGTACAAAAAAGGGTGATAATGAGCATGCGAACATAAAAACTAGCAACATGGGACCCAAGCAAATGGGGAAGATAGAGCAGGAGGTCACAAAATTATAAAAAAAAAAAAAAAAAAAAAGGAAGTGAGGAAAAAAAACATAGGTCAATTTATAATAAATTCAAAAAGTACATGGGAAGACAGAGAAGGGAAGGAAAGAGGCAGCGGGAAAGGGGGAAGGAAAAAAGATGATTACTATTAATCACACTAAGAGAAGACAACACAACAATTATTAGTACATTTCATTTTCTAGTGTTCCTTCTAAGGACAAGCTGACTTTTCAACCTAATAAAAGATTTCACATTTGAGAAGTAATTTACCATCCTAGAAGTCAAAGACCAAAAGGATTTGGCCAATTTCACTTAAAAAATTACCTAGTAAAGTAGTTCATCTTTCAAAAGCAGGACAAATGAAAATATGAAGGGTTTAAAAACAGCTGTCAATGGAAGAGAGAGATTTCTGTTCATTTATGTCCTTGTGATCATACAGATGAAATGCAACTTAGAAAACCATCTACATGCATTTCACTTTCTGGGTACCTTTTCAGAATCAGAAAGCCAAGTAAAATATGTGGCTTTTCAGAATCATGAGGAATCTCTCATTTTCACTTGGCCATTGTACTGGAATGAAAGATGCCTATCAAAATCCAAGCAAGTAGGTTGAGAAAATTACAGCCATTATGCAACTTAGAGGGAACAGAACTACACAAGAAGGGACAATGCATCACATTCCAACCAGATATTTCTGGATTTCAGGGTTATACAAAAGCCACAAAACAAAGCAGTGTCTCTCCTCGGAGATCTAAGGTCAATATTTTTATAATTTAATCTACATTGAATTCAACTGGTGCTATCAGAGCAGAGCTTCCTGCCAAATTCTGTATTGATTTTTGTGGGGGTAGGAAGAGATAGGGAGATGAAGATGTGAAGAGTCTGTTAGATTAGGGCCAGTTTAAAAAAAATGAGGATTAGTAAAATATTAAAAGACTTAAAACGGTAATATAAATGAAATATACACGATGATAGGTACCACTGAGGTAACACTGCTTTTTCAGAATGTACAACATGTAATTCATACTTGACTATGAATGTGAACTGAATAGAATTGCAGATAAAGAGGAAAATGCTATAATTTTGTCTATTCATTAGACATGAAAAGTGCTCACATTCCATAATTACTACTAAATGAAGACTACTAAGAGTATTCCATGTGTATAAAAATGAACAGTTATTTCTTTATTTTGAATCCTGGAGAAATAAATAAATATATATAGTACTGTGAGGATCACTATACCCTGAATCCTTAATTTCAAGAGGTAAAAAAACCTGTATTATTTTAAATAAAGAATTAGGAAGGCTTCACAGCTAAAAATAAAAACATGATTCTACTGGCTGAAAACAGATCTGGAAAAAAAGGAAACAGTTCATGTTACTTAGCAGTTAACAAACAGTTATCCACATTTCCCAAGAAAGAAAGATTTGTAAACTGCGTTAATGACCTAAAAGAAGAAGAAAATATTAACTACTCCAGTTGCCTGGGAACTTAAA
Source organism: Marmota monax (assembly GCF_021218885.2). Classification (NCBI taxonomy): domain Eukaryota; kingdom Metazoa; phylum Chordata; class Mammalia; order Rodentia; family Sciuridae; genus Marmota; species Marmota monax. The sequence continues at coordinate 24,954,433 of NW_026694432.1, read as the reverse complement.
AACCAAAATGAAAGTCAACAAAATGACATCCATAGATCAGATGAAATATTAAAGACAATAAAATGCTACTTATACTTATAAATTTGTAAGAATTGGAATAGAAACAAAGATTAGTTCTTTATTTTTACACTTTTCCAAGAAACTACCAGCTGTATTAGAAAATCTTGAGTGACATGAACTCACTATCTCCAATAGTTAAGTGCATGTCAAGTTTAGACAATTTTAAATATTTTAAGTTTAAGTGTTTTCACCTATTGATCTTAATTCTTAGCTGTGAAATGAAAATCTTGTCCTCTCCATAGAAAAGTGTTTCACACATGTTAAAATGATGTTAACAAGTACCATACATTAAGCTCAGTGCTAAATAAGATATAGTGTTTCTTGTATACGTGGAGCAAAACGTTCCAATGATGGAGACAGGTGACAAATGCGAAAATAAGCACACCAAGTGTCAGGCAGAGGCTAATGTTATGACTAAAATTAAAGTAGGGTAAAGAACAGACAGAGGAGTCTGGGGGTGTCATTATAGAGTGTCAAAGACTGCCTTTCAGAGGAAGTAGAGGCAGGTTTGCATTCCACATGGAAGAACAGTAACAGCAAAAGTCCTGCAGCAGAAGTAAGCTGGGGAAGGTAGACAGGCCAGGAGTTCAATAGCAATGCAATGTGGAGAAGGTGGATGAGAGGGTATAGAGATGTAGCCAATGTGACATATGACCTTGTACAGATCTTCAAAACTGTATGAGTATGAACGCTTGTATGTGTGAATCAGCAGTGGAGAAATGCTGGATGATTTTCAATAAGAAGGAATGGGATCTAATCTGTATTTTAAAAAGATCACTCATTCTGGCTGTAAAGAATGGACACAGAGAGGCAAGGCAGAGGAGATGATTAGAAAGTTCCTGGGTTTAGTGAGGAGGCCAAAGTGGCTTAGGCTACAACAGTAGCAGTGAGGAGGTGAGAATAAGCTGCTCGAACTTGCTGAAGCAATGGACGTGGGGTGTGAGAGAAACATGATTTAAAGAGGACTCCTAGGCGCAGTGGTGCTTGCCTGTAATTCAAACAATTCAGAGGCTAAGGCAGGAGGATTGCCAAGTTCAAGGTCACATTCAGCAACTTACGAGACCCTTAGCAACTGAGCAAGACTCTTGTCTCAAAATCAAAAAGGGCAAAGGGTGCAGCTCAGTAGTAAAGCTTCCGAGTTCATGCCCCAGTATTCCCCCCACCAAAAAAATAAGACTGTAGCAAATAGGGTAGATTCTAGTATAATTTACCAAAAACAGGAAAACAAGGTAAGTATACCAAACACCTGAAAAAACAGTTTCTAACACAGCGGTCGCAAACTCAAATTCCTTTATACACGAACAGATAAACTAACTAACCATATGAAGCAAAAGAGAATAACAGGATAACATAACAAACTACAGAATGTTTGCTCAGGCTTAAAACATTGATGAAATGTTTTCCTTTAAACACTGACTTGACAAAACAACACATATTCCTCTGCAACAAGGAAAACGTACCATGGTATCAGGAAGATTTAAAAGCTTTGAGCTAAACTGGAGGATATTAAGAAAATTATTTTAAAGTGCCTAAGGGGAAGGGGGGAAAATAAACAAAAACCATAGAAGCAAGAATAACATCCATGAGGGGTTAGAGCTGTGGCTCAGAAGTAGACGGATCACCTACCATGTGCCAGGCGCTGGGTTCAATCCTCGGCACCACACACAAAATAAATAAAATAAAGGTACTGTGTCCAAATACAACTAAAAATTAAAAAAAAAAAAAAATAACATGCATGGATTCTAATGCATGGATTCTAATTCTCTATACATTTAAACATATTATACGTATTATAAACTATAGGATTGGCTATGGTTTGAGTTTTCCCCAGCATATCATGTGTTGAAATTTAAACCCCAAGGTGAGGTATTAAGAGGGCAGAAACTTTTTTGGATTATGCTAAGCATAGGTGAGATCTTTGGGAGGCAGTTAGGAGGAGATGAGAACAACAGCATGAAGCTCCAGTGACTGAGTCCTGGTGGCCATATGAGAAGAGGGACATAGACACACACACACACACACACACACACACATTCCCTGTCTCTTGCCTTGTGATGCATTTTATCACACCTCAGGTCTCTGTCTAGGAGACCAGATGCAGCCCCTCCCCATCGGGACCTGCAGAATCATGAGCCAACATAAACCTCTCTTCAGGTCACTCTGTCCTGTCTGTGTTGTTGGTAGCAGAAAAAAGAATAATATAGTATTTAAGACAGTACAGTAAATGATTAAAATCACATCTCAAAATAAAGAGACAATGACAAACTATTCAATAAATATTGAAATAAGAAAAAAGCCATTTGTACAACCCATACTTCATGGTTATATATCAAAATTAGTTTTGTATCAATCAAAAATAAATGTGAATGTAAAATAATCGAAACTTTCATCTAGGATGGGAAAGTCTTTCAAACTATAAATCTCCAAACATAAATAAGTATGGAAATTTGTGAATGAAAACATTTTAAAAACTTCTGTGACAGAAGGTACTATTTACAAAGTTAAAACACAATTATTAAACAAGAAAAATGTTAACATATTGCTGAGTTTTGAATGTGTACAGTAAAATTCACAGTTGCAAACTTAATTCCCAGTGCAACAGTGTTCAGAGGTGGGGCCTAATAAGAGGTAACTACAGCATGAGGTTCTACTCTCAGGAATAGATTTTTGATATTGCAGGAATAGATTCATTGTAAAAGTGAGTTAGGCTCTTTCTTATTCCCTTTTTTTCTCACCCTCCTGTCTTCTTCCATGGCATGATACAGCATGAAGGCCTTATCCAGAGGCTAATGTCATGTTCTTGGACTTTCCAACCTCCAGAAGCATGGGTGAAAAAAATTTCTATTGTTTATAAATTTCCCAGTCTATGATATTGCTATAGTGGCAAAAAAACAGATAACTCACAAATGTCAAAAGAAATTTCTTTAACATACAGAGTGCGTATAAATCAGATAAACATAAAATATCTAAAAAAAATGTGTACCAAAGACATAGATACCTTCATATGCACACAGAAATAACCAGGGACACCAAAAACTTATCTTCACAAAATAATAAGTAAAAATAAATTGAAACATTATTTTTAATCTATCAGAGAAGCAAAACTAGATAAAGAAGTATTCTTTTATACTAATGTTACAAGATTAACCAATAAATGTTTAGATGGTAAGAAATACAATAACCAAAACATAGGTACACAACATTTTTCACCACAATACTGTTAATATTAGTGACAAACAAGAAACAATATGAAGTCCTATGAATTCAATCAACTATGGTACATCCAAAGTATTGGCAGATAACCATTAAAAATTATACTTTCTTACATGTACAGGTCTGGAAAAACAAAATTATAATACACCTAAAGTGAAACATGAATATTTATGAATAATCTCTGAAAAAAATGCTGAGTGTGAAATAGCTCTATGAACTCCAATAAATAATATGCACTGAAAGAAGCCTGGAAGAAAATTCATCCCAAAATAAATAAAGATTAATGCTCAGTAATAGAATTCAGAGTAGCAATTTCCTTCTTTACTATCAACTTTACTGTTCTTTTCAATGAAAATATCATTTGTACACACATAAAAAATGAAGTTTTCATTTTGAAAAACATTTTAAATAATAGACGAAAGACTGAACGATTCCTTACAAGACTTTTTGTAATCCCTGACAACTGTGAACACCATAGTTGCTGAAGGATGAGTCTCCAAGATCACTTCTTCATATCTGATTGAAAGTGGGCAGTGAAAACAGGCACTGTCACACAGACAACAATGGATTCTGACATGGAGCATCAAAGTGAAGTCAAAGCAAAGACTATTATATAATTTGAGGAATTATGTGAAAACATAGTTTACTTAAGAGGGAAGACATAAATTTTAGTTTGATTAATGTTCTCAAAGAGAGTTTTTATTGGGATACCCAAAAAACTTAAAATATACTTGTACCTGACTTCCAAAAATGAATAATATAAGGAATCTCAAAAGTCAAATTCTGATTTTCCAATTCCTTTAGGAAATTCTTACTGGAGAATCTTAATAAAACCCTAAGGAAAACGGACCTGGGTGAAATAAACAACTCTGTTCCACAACTCTAAGTCGGAAACACTGACTGACTGTACAATTCGGGTTAAATTACAGTTTAACAACCTAAAGGCTCTGTTCACTACGATATCACAGTTAAAAACACTGAGAGAATTCACCCCACTTTTGATTCTATTAACTTTATAAGGTTTTCATGTTAATGAAAAGTACATTTTTAAGTCAAGGAAGGTAATAAATGCTCAACTATTAAAAATGAAGTGTTGGGCTGGGGTTGTGGCTCAGTGGTAGAGCACTTGCCTGGCATGTGTGAGGCATTGGGTTCGATCCTCAGCATCACATAAAAATAAATAAATAAAGATATTGTATCCATATAAAACTAAAAAAAAAAAATTTTTAAATGAAGTGTGATTTAATAAAATAACCATTATCTTATTGCAGTCAACACTAAAAACTATACCTGTATGTTTCAGAGAAAAGAATGTATTAATTCACCAGTGCTTATAACTGAGATAACAAAATGGTACTTTAAAACTTAAGACTAAACTTATGTTACATTACGTTCGACTTCTGTATGCAGGAACTCACCTCATTACTGTACATATGAACTTATAACATGAATATTATTACCAGTGCTTTCAACCTACCTTTAAGAAACTAATATTGCTAAAGCATGAAATGAACTGATTAAGAAATGGTCAGAGTTTGAGATATCCAGATATCAAGTGTAAGACTAAATAACCTACTGACAAGACAGGCTATCTGTATCTCCTGAGATATTAGAGCAATCAATAGTTTCCCAACTTTTATCTGCTCAAGACCCCTTCCTAACTTATAACTTTGTTTTACAATAAGAAAAATTTTAAAACACCAAGCCAAAAACCAAAAAAACACAAACTGAAAAAGATAAAAGAAAGATGAGAAAGACAAAGGAACATAAGAAAAAGAAAGATGTCGACTTCATTTAAAAAAAAATTTAATGACTTTGATATACCACTCGTTCTTAACAGTCTAAAGACTATCAGGCAGCTCCACACTTCTTAGTACAGGAGTACTCCTTGTACCTTGTTGCCCTCAGCAACAGCTAAGGGATTTGTTGCTGGAAAAAAGTAACAATTTTTCCCCTTTTCTTCTATTTTGAGATAAAAAGAAATTATGAGCTTATTCAGCAAAATCTTTCATTTTACATATGAAAAAATAGGGGCTTAAGGGTTTAATATTCTTATCACAGGTCATAAATCTAAGTGACAGAGACCAACATCTAGTACTCTACCTCTCTCCATGATATCTACCAGAGAACACCTAAATCTATGCATTAGGATCATCTGTAAGGGTCCATGTATACACACATGCAGATTTTATACACAGCTGACATATAAAAATCCCGAAGGGCAGTTTCAAATTCCATTCATTACTCCTTAGGAAAAAATCAGCTGCAGCAAAAAAATGTGTTTCTCCTCCCCATTTTCCTCATATAAACCCAATGCAGTTTGCCAATGAACCCTTAGCTTTTGTCATGAACGTCTTTAATATAGTTAGTGCCTAAGCATCAAACATAAGTTATGTGAAACCCAGTGGCAATCTTTGGGCTTTGCCTAAATAAAACCTGCCCCATGATATAGGTTGCTTCTCATCTCACTGATTGAAAAACCCAACACATTGCACAGCTGTTGACCATGATAAAACCTACTGGTTAACACCAGGGTAAATCAGTTTCACTTTCAAGGCTGTTTTCTTTAGATTAGCCAAACCACAACCACATGGGAAGCCTAAGAGAGAACACCCATAGAGCTTAATAAAGGCATGGCCCACAGATCTTTATTTCTTCTTCTACTCCCTTCTCCTCACCTGCTGGTTGAGCTCCTTAATGCCTCTAGGCTTTCCATTGACCTCCTGACAAGATCAATAACCTCCAAGGGATAAAAAATACTCCACCCCCACCCCCCCACACTTTTCCTTTTTTTTTTTTGGTGGTGCTGGGGATCCATATATTTTGGTTTAATTTCCTTGTTGTGCCTTCTTGACCAACACATCCAAACCTAACTTGCCCCTGGTCAAAGCTCTCCTACAGAGTGGCCTATATAGATTTACAGCCACTCTTGAAAGATGTCAAGACCAAATTAGAAAATATCACAACAGCTTAAGAGCTTGCCAAAATCAAACTCAGTGCGTCCTTCAACAAATATCCCTCGTGCACTCTACATTGTGTTTTATTATAAATCCAGGCATTGAAGCTTGAAGAGCTGCCTGTCTCTTCTCTCTCCCTTACACCCTTTGTACTATTTCATCCATTGATGGGTCTCTGGATCTGACACTATTGAGTCTGTGCTGTTAATTCTGTCCCTTGAAGAGACTAGAACTAACTCAGTGATAGGGAGGCACCCTGTAAGCCCCTTGGAACTTTTTAGAACTAAGTTCGGATGCAGAGGGCTGTCCCTTCAGCAGTGATGTGGTTCAGGAGCTGTTTGGAATTCTGCTGAAATTAAAACCCCTGACACTGAATCTGTTTGATTTTCTTTGGCTGGCACTGTGCTATCTGTTAATGGAATTAGTTGCCAAAATAAATAAAACATAAAACTTAACAGCATTTTTGTTAAACATATGGAAGGATTTCTACCTTCTTTTGTAACACTGGATCAACAGTTGAATAACTATTTTCCTTAACCATGTTTGCCCTCTCTCACCATGTGCCCCACTTTCTATTATTTTTCCAGAAAATGATGTCATTATCAGTTATCTTCATGCTTGCACTGTTGTTGTGTTAGGAAAAAGATATATTTCAATATATTTCTAGTACACATCTGTTAAAAATTTATTCCCTCCTTACATGAATTTCATGCACTTGAAAGGACAATGGATTTACAAAGTGTGGATTTAAATGCAAATCACCTACTAACCTTAAGTTTTATAGACAATACTACAATTCTCAAAGAGAATTACCAACATCACTATTATTGACTAAGGACATTTCTCAGCCCAAAGTGTATATTTAATATACTTTTATGATTACTGAGACACATCAGCTCATGTTTAGGTCCACAGTCCCTGGAGAAAGATAGAAAGTAAAGTCATTATTGCAGCTAAGGACAGAGAAATAATCAAAATAGGATAGGCTTAAGAGGTTGAAAGATAAAAAGGAAAACAAACCCATACCTCTTAAGAAATTTAAATGCAAAAAGATAAATACATGTTTAAGATAAGAATTTAAATACAACATAGGGTGTCAACTATACTTCTTGACAGTATATTTTAATTAATATTTGACAATAAAGACTAAAATGTGACTGTCCTGATCGCAAATTTTTGTCATAGAATACCCTCACCTAATAGAGCACCTAAGTAAATAATTTCAGTTTGGAAATTCTGTCTGTCTCATGCTTACATCCAGGGAAGAGACAGACTTCAGAGCAGTTGCTGAGGGGAAAATAGGGAATGGTACAGAGCTCCAGAACAATCATTAATATGACCTTACAAATCACATATCTAGACAGCCACTTTTGTACTCATCTGGATAATGGAAGTCTGAGATAATCATCAGCCAGAGACTAACAATATTTCCAAGTTAAAACATATCATTATAACAGAGGATTAAATTGTAGGACAATTCAAATTCATAAAATTTTCAAGGGACTCTTAAGACATCTATCTGTGAGCTCAATATTTAAGAATATTTTTAAACTTATACTACTAAAATCAAGACAAGAGTTTGTTATTTGAAAATATCTTATATTGGAGAGTCTGTATCATTTGTTTATAAATCAGGCTCGAAGGAATCTCATCATCCAGCCATAAAAGGGAAACAGGTAGTTCCCTACTCCTTAATAACTTTGCTTTCCTTTTTATATTCCGGGCTCAAATGTTAGAGAATTTCAAAGATTTGAAAAACACTGAACTCTGAATCATTTATCACAATTTAAGGTGACGCACTAATGAAATTAAAAACTTTCTCAGATTTGGGGAATTCCATTCTGTATTGCAAATTTACAACTTACTAAATTCCAACTCCTCCTACAATGTCTTGATTTCTAAAAATAAGAAAGCAAATTCTTAGAAGACCAACATAACCACATTCACCAAGATTGTGCCTGACAGAATTTACAAATAACCCTTGTAAATAATTAAAGACAACACTTTCCATTCGAGAAGCTGATTTATGTATTCTTCAAAGGTGAGAAGTACATCTGTTACACATCCAAATATGCTCTGAATGACACAGGCAAACTTTTGTTTGTAAGCAACACTGGTAAAAATGTTTAAATTCTCAACCTTAATGTTACATAATGCAACATTTAATTCCTCAGGTTCCATACTGAAAACATAAAATACTCATTTAATGATGAGATTTCCATAGGAATGCAGCTCCTTTTGGTATCATAGTTCATTAGGAATAGTGGCAGCAGCTGTGCTCTGAATGTGAAGACAATACATAGAAATATTACCAATAAAAATCTGGAGTTGTAACAATTTGCAAATAGAAATAATATGTCTATTTAAATACCATTTAGATATTCGAGGCTATGAGACAACTGATGGAAATGGAAAGCACAGAAAGTAGCTATAGATAAAAGAAGAGTTCAGTAGCATTTAGTGAACAAATCAACACCATTGTCCATCATGGCTCGCTCTGCCTTACCTGAGGAGGAGTGGGTGTGGAAGTGGGTCTCCCTATAGGTGGAGTAGGATTTCTGCTTCCACCTCCAGACATAATCTCTTCAGTTATGTCTTTACCTCCCTGGTTTGGATCTCGAATTCTTATCTACAAGAGTAATAAAATGGCAAAGGAAGAGATGGGTGTCTACATAGCAGATTTACAGGCATATGAGTTAAAGGTATAAACTGAAAAACCTATCAACCATCAAGTTCATAATCACCACATCTGAAATTACTTCAATCACAGAAACATATAGGGCTATTCAAAGAAATTTAGACCATAACCTCTGAGGAGAACTAATGAAAATAATAAGCCATAATGGAACCTACTTGGCTGAATTTCTAGATCAAAACTGCAAAATATTTACACTTGTTTAACAAAACAGTCATATTAATTTTATTTACAGAGTTCACAAAACAGTTTTCACATTTAGAAGTTACTAGGCAAAATAAAGTTTTACATAACCTAAATGATTCTCTAACACATCCTGCAATATAGGAATAGAAATTTACCCAATACTTTGTAAGTAAGCTCACTGAAGTATTATTTTTCCCAAAGATACCAAAATGTCAAAAAGGCAAATCAAGAACAGAATAGTTAAAAAAACTGTCCTACATCTTTGCAATTAAATATCAGTAAAAAAGAACCTACCATACTGATATGGAATAATCATCAAGATGTACTTTTTAAAAAAAAAAATGCTAATCACAGAACAGTGAGTGGTCTCATTTTAATTTTTTAAGGCCCCTATGCTTATAGATGTCAGTGGAGAAGGTGCTTTATCGAAGTCAGAACAGGTCCTGACAATCCATCCTGATATGAAGGGCCTCCTCTGCTGTTCGTGACCTGTATAGCTTAATTCAGGTAAAGTTTCTTGGATGATTTCTCAGAATTCACTAACAAAATCATCTGAATATGAAATTTAGAGGGGAGTGAGTGACTCTTCAATTGAAATTTATACATCAGCTAATTTTTCAGGTATATAAACTTGTTTCTACTATAGTTTTAAGTATTGCTTCATTTATTCTAGTTTATTTAACAATAACATCTATTATTACTGATTTCCATTTTAATTATCACTTTTATTCATTTTTCTGCATTATGAAATTATTGTTTTAAGTCCAAATTGTAGCATGCTGATTCATCATTTCCAAAGCATAGTTTCTTGACTCTACAAGAAACTATACAAACTGTACAATTTCTTGTAGAGTCAAGAAACTACACTGGTGTGTCCTGTTTATAATGACATGAACACGCACAAGTAATTTGGTCCTAAAAATAAAATATCACATTTTAAACCTCATTCAGTTTTATTAGAGTGCTTCAAAAGTATTGCTGTAACATTATTTCCATCTACTTTATTCTGTATGAATATGGGAGTGTCTTGATTATAAACGTCATCCATTTTATAAAAGATCACAAGCCTCTCTTTTACAAAAATATTCTGCAATTTGAATTTTATGTTTCTATACTCTATACTTAAATCTCTCGGGCATAACTTATTAGACAAAGTCTCAGTCTTTTGTTTTTAAAATTTAGAAAACATCTAAATGCTGATTTGTTCTTTTAAATCTATTTCACAAAAAGGATGTTTTTGTTGTTGTTTTTAATATTTTGGCTCCTTTTATTTTTTCTATTAGTTAGCAGGGAGCTAATTAGGATTGGTGGTAAAAGATGGTCAGTATATAAGAACTGAGCTAATATTCCTCCCACTGAATGAGACCTTGGCACACTAAATCATCAGTTCTAAGGCTGTCATATAGCCCAGTGAATGGTGAAAGCTGATATCAAGCAAACGCTAAGTACAACCTCTCAATAACATGCCAATAAAAATCCTCCAGGTAGAATTAAATGGTGAGGCTATCAGGGAAGAATTTTAAAAAAACAAACAACAACAACAAAAGAACACTTATGTAAACTGAGATGAATAAGAATTTAGTAAAATTATTTGATAAGTGAATAATGTGCCTTTTTTAAATAAAAAAATTAATAAAGATATCTTACAGTTTTTTTCTCTCTCTTGGCTGGAGGGGGCTGTTGCTGTGTAGGCACTATGATAGGTGCTGACTGATAGATTGGCTGACTTGGATAAAAAGGCGTTCCTAAAAAATTGAAAAAAATAAAAGGAAGCATTCAGTTATTTTGTCAAACACATTGTAAGACCATCAATGACACTGTGTCACTAGAGAATCCCTTTTAAAAAGTAAACAAACATTATCTCCTCAACATTCTGAGTAATTTCTTCCCATAAGCTCTCCTCCAGTTACTAAAGTGGTCAAGAAATTACTCCAAAAATAGGCAACTTCTTGAACATTCATAAACATCTAATATGAAAACAACTACACACAGAACTCCCCTGTGGATTGACAGCAGGGTTATCTTTCTAAAACATAAACTGAGCTATAGTACTGCTTTTAAAACATCATACTCTGCCAGTCCACTACCTGCAACAGTGACTCTTAAATAAAAGTGAGTCTGTGTGGGGGCTTGCTAGGGGAAAAAGGGGAGTATCCTAATCATCCTGGAGAGAAGAGGATGGTGAGATTCTTACTGATGGAGCACCAGGCCACAGGGAGCCATGATTAAAACCTGGGAAATGTCCTAAAGTTTGTGGGCAGGGGAATGAACAAGTGGCCTAAAGACAGTGGCCAAACTCCACGTTCTCACTTATGGAACCTGCTGCCTTAGTTCTAACGCATTCCTACTACATCCTTGGAGTACACCAATCTCAACCAAATTGAACAAAATCAATCTCCTTCACTTTGTTCATGCCTTTGACTATACTGCCCATGTACCTTCCATCCCTGGTACTCCCAATGAACCTTTTCACATTCAAAACTTAAATGATGTAATTACTATCAAACTAAGTGCTTAGGAGTGAGGAGAAACTGCATTTTTGAAAGTAGAGTATGAAGATATGATGAAGAGATAGATGCTGGTGTGAGACGAAGACGACTTAGGAAAAACTATGAAAGTGTTTTGCCTAAGCAAGTGAAAGAACAGAGACATTATTTATGGAAATGAGGAAAAATAAGGGAAATAAATCAAGACTTCAATTTTGAGCAAGTTTGAGATGTTTATTAAACCTTCAAATGAAAATACCAAATAAGCAAAAAAAGACACAAATCTACAGTCATAGGACAGGTATGACCTAGGATATACCCTTTTAATAATTGCTAGAATACAGATAACATAAACCACAAGATTAGATAGTTTATGAAATTAGTATACTTTTTTTTTTTTTTTTTTTAAACAGCAGCAGCAGGAGCAGCCAAAAGATGAAATCTTTGTTAGGGGAGAAAACAAGGAGGAAAATCAGCAAAGGAAATGGAAAGGCAGTGGTTGAAATGAAGAAAACCATACAAGAATGAAGAAGTGTACAACTGTGTCAAAAGGTCCTGAAAGTGCAACTCAAGATTTGTTAAAAGTAGAAATCACTGGTTATCCCTAAAAAGGTGTTTGGGTAGATAGGTGACAGGGTAGAGGTAGGCTGATGTGGACAGAGTCAATAAGTACAAATGACAAAAGAAAATGAAGTCAGTGAGGATAGATAACTGTTTTTCTTGAAAGCTTTCTTGTGGAAGGTAAATGGTGAAAAGGGGCTATTGCTAAAGAACAATAAGGCATCCAAAAGAAACAAATTTAATATTGGCATAAAAAACATATCATCTGTTAACGGGTGACAATGTGGGGAAAAGAGGAATAGCATAGTGACAGCTTTAAGTGGGTATAGGATGGAATCTAACGTGCATAAAAGGATGGGTCTACTGTAGGAGCAAGGATATGAAAAAGAAAATAAATGTGCATGAAGGTTCAGGTAAAAGTACAGAAAAAAATCTGTGTTAGTAACAAACAATACTGTTGGCCTTATTATCACTGTCATTTATATGATCAACATCCTCACCACCATCATAATATCTTGAAGTGAAAATTTCTTGCAAGCAGTAAGATTTGCAGTATCAAGACCTTAAAGATATGAATCAGGTTTAGAGAATCGTATTTAGAAAAGAGGTAGGTATAGGGCAAGACTAGAGTTTCAGTTAAGTTCAATGCAAACTTACAAAGAAAAACAACAAAAAACCCCAAATAGACATCTTCTACCAGCAAGTAAATTATACTCACAGTAGAGCTTTAATAATTTTATAGTCCCCTATTACATCATTAGCTACGAAACTCAGAAAACTAACCCCTAAAATTGGTTTCAAATGCAGCTAGACAAGCAACATAATCTGCTCACCTTCCCATATTTTTCAAGCTAAGTAAAATAAGATGTCAAAGGTGAACTCTCTTTAAAATAAATAAATAAACAAACAAACAGACAGATATAGCATTCTTCTAATGAAGCATTTTTGAGTCAACACAATTGGCAAGAAGGCTAGTATATCACATGCCTAATGAACAGCTGCAGAATAAATCTGACAGAAATGGGTGTTTTTTCAATACAGTGTGGTTAAACTCAATCAAGTAAAAGATGAAGTCTTTTTCTCAAATGTGGGCACCAGCAGAAGAAATCTACCCTAACAAACAACAGGAACATTGAAATATAGTTTTTGTTCTATTAAAAATGTGACAGGTACAAAGCCTGGATTTGATCCCCAGTTACACTAACACACACACACACACACACACACACACACACAGAATAATTTTTGCATACCATTTACCAGATAATAAAGTTATTTATTATCTCTGTTTCTCCGGTTTCCTATGCATGGAATGAAGTAGGTTTGATCAGATCAGTCTTTCAACTATAGTCTGAGGGCCAAACCCATCCTACCACCATTTATTTCTGAATAAAGCTGAATTGGGGCCAAGCATGGTGGCACATGCATATAATAATTCCACAGGCTTGGGAGGCTGAAGCAGGAGAATTGTGAGTTCAAAGCCAGCCTCAGACACATGGCAAGATGCTGTCTTTAAATTTAAAAAGTGCAATGTGGCTCCAGTGGTTAAGTGCCCCTGGGCTCAAGGTTCAATCCCTGGAACCAAAAAAAAAGAACAAAAAAAAAACCCATGTATTGAAAGACATTCCTACATAGCAGTTTACCTACTGTGAATGGTTTTTTTTGTTTTTGTTTTCTTTATTTTGTGTGGTGCTAAGGCATGAAAAACCCAGGGCCTTATGCATGCTAGGCAAGTGCTCTAACACTAAGCTACATTCCCACCCCTTTTCATTTTACTTTGAGACAGAATAACACTAAGTAATCCAGGTTACTTGATCTTGCAATCCTTAGGCTTCAGGGCTCCCAAATAGCTGGTACAGGCAGGCACTACCAAAGCACCTGGCAGCTAAGGCTGCTTTTACATTATAAAGACAGAGTTTGAATAGCTGCAATAGGTACCATACAGCCTGCAAAGCCTGAGATATTTAATATCCGGTCCCTTACAGAAAATCTGCTGACCTACATCAGTGGCTCATAAACCCCAACTTATCTAAAAGGTATAAATGATGTGTGGCAAAATTTATATAATAACAACCATGGGAATTTTACTCAGCAATAAAAGAGAATAAAATCATGGCATTTGCAGGTAAATGGATGGCACTGGAGAAGATAATACTAAGCAAAGTTAGTCAATCCCAAAAAAACAAATGCCGAATGTTTAATCTGATATAAGGAGGTTGACTCATAGTGGGATAGGGAAGGGGAACATGGGAGGAATTGATGAATTCTGGATAGGGTAGAGGTGTGAGCGGGAAAGGAAAGGGGCAGGGGATTAGTAAGGATGGTGAAATGTGACAGACACCATCATCCAAAGTACATACGTGAAGACATGAATTGGTGTCAACATACTTTATATACAACCAAAGATGTGAAAATTCTGCTATATACATGTAATAAGAATTGTAATGCATTCTGCTGTCATTTATTTAAAAAAAATACAAAAATAATAACCATGAAATACACATAAATATTCTTATAGGTTTTCCAACTTCAATTTTTATAAAGAACTATGCCTATTTTTAAGTTATTTTAGTCCACCAGTCCTGGTGGCAAATACCTGTAATCCCAACTATTCAATGGTTCCACAAAAAGCATTACTTAAGGCCCAAAAATGCCATACAGGTCAGCAGTGTGGCTTGGCTAAGATCAGGTATTCATGCTAATCTAGGGAGATTGCAAGTTCAAGCTTAAGCAGGCAACTAAACCAGATATCGTCTCAAAATGAAAAATGAAAAAGTGGCTGGGTATGTATTTCTGTGGTAGAACTGCTTGCCTCGTACTGCAACCTCAGATACTGCAAAAAAAAGAAAAAAATTTCAGTACTACTCTTTTGTTGTTAAAATAGCTTTCTTATTTTAAAATACTAACAGTAAATGGCAATTTTCTGTAAAGATCTTATTGACAAAAATAAAAATGTAAAAGTCCTTTGTGTCTCCTCATTTATTTCATTTTTTATTCATTATACATGCCTATGGTATTAAAAGGTCTAGAACTACTAGTGTAACCAATGGTTAGGTTTCTTCTCATTGGTAAAACGAAAGCATAAATATGAAACAAATGTATGGTAAGATCTAGAAAGACAGGGAAATATCTTTTTCTTTTTTTAATATTTTCTTTTTAGTAGTCATTGGACATATATATAAAATTTATGTGGTATGGAGAATCAAACACAGTGCCTCACACATGCTAGGCAAGTGCTCCACCAATGACCTACAACCCTAGCCCAAGGGAAATATTTTAACATCTGCATTCCATAAAAAACCTATTCACGATGTTTTACACATTATAGGCCTTCTAAAAACATCTGGAACTTTGAATTTTCTACAGAAATGAAGATGAACATAGTGGTTCAATGGCTAGGTTGACACAAAAACCCCAAAAGAGTTCAGGAAAAGATGGCAGAGAGGAGGAAATCATATAAAACTAGAAGAAAGTGAAATATACTGGTCTGAAGCAAGAGTGAATAGGAACTGTAACTATGCTTAATTCTCGATCTTCCCCCCCCCCGCTTTTTTTGTTCCCCCTTTACCAACATTATTGCAATGACTACCTATTAACCATCCCACCCTCTTTTGCCCATGAATCTAAATTTGCCATCTTTGGGCCAAAATCCCATAGGATTGACCTAAAAATAATGTCATGTCTCCATTAGGTATTTGTATGACACAAGAGGCCTCAAAGTGTTTAAGAAACACCAACAAGAAAAAAACTGAAAAGTTTATATCGAGTAAATACTATGATTAGTTCATTTTCTTCAAAACTATACAAACACTCCAGGAATTATAATGATCTAGGAGAACTTCTGGATCATGATTAAAGAGATTGATGAAGACAAAAATACTTGAGAATCATTATTCAAGAGTTCAACTACATATGGAAATAAAATGGTAGAATGCTAGAGTGGAATATAAAGCTAAAAATGGAAAGGAAGGGGCTGGGGATAGAGCTCAGTTAGTGGTATGCTTGCCTCACATGCACAAGGCCCTGGGTTCAATCCCCAGCACTAACCCCCCCCACCCCCCCAAAAAAAACACCAGCAAAAAAAAAAAAAACCTCTGGAAAGAAGACCATCCAATTCATAAACTCCAGCAGCACAGCAAGAAGGAACAAGTCTCAGGATCTGTTCCTAATAGGTTTTGCCAGTGGATGGTTTTCTGTCTCAGAACAGGACACAAACTCTGATCCTATTCCCACATCCATTTTGAATCCATACCAACAGAAGAGGTAAATGATGAAAGCAAAGACCTAAGAGTAGAAAGAGGAGAAAAGGTTCCAAAAACAGGGAATAGGAAGTGGAATATTCATGGCTTCTGGACCGTGAAGACCAGAACAGCTGTCCCCAGATGTTACAGCTGAGGAACTTATAACTGATGGAAACAACTGCACCAGACCCTCTCATTATGATACAAAGGTTTTTACTACTGCCTAACTTGAAATCTGAAACGGCTACCCAAATTGTGAAAATAATCTATACTTCTAACAGTAAAGGATTAAATAAATTATGACTCATTCCAAAAACAAAATCCTATATGTAATGAAATGTTTATGAACATTCTGTGAGCAGGAGGGATTGATAAACCTCTAGAAAGTTTTAGAATATTATGAACAGTTCTATGTACACTTGATATAAATGGAAAAATATAAATCAAACCATGAAATGTTGCTTCTTTAGGGGATGGGAATGAAAAGAAACTGGCTATTTCAGCTTTATATATTTTCTATAATTTCGATTTTTGTCATTAACAATTTTCATAATAAAATAAACTTTTCTTGTCTTTTTTTTTTTGGGGGGGGGGTACTTGGGGTTGAACCCAGGAATTTTGCCCAGCCCTTTTTAAATTTTTTCAGACAAGTTCTCGTGTAGGACAACACACTTGGCTGAAATAAAGTAATTTAAGATCATAGAGTGTTTAAATCCAGAGAATAAATTACCCATTAGATGGTTGTTGGACTTGCAAAAGAATTTACTGGGGAAAACAGAATTCTTATTAAACAGAACAGACATCAATAAGTGAACCTCAACACAGTTCATTTTCATTAAAATGATCATTTCTAACAGAAATAAAGCAAGCCAAAATATGGTATAACATTGTATAATCAAATCTACAAATGATTTCATGACTAGTAAACTCATCCATAGTTTATACACTGCAGTCATTTATAAAAAGCAATAGAGAGGGCAGTTAGAAACTTGTAGTAATAATTTGACCCATGTTGTTTTCTGAGTCCATAGGTGATTTACATAATCTATGAGCAAACAGAAACCTTTTAAAAAATGATTTTATAATTATAAGAAATAATTACACTCTCTTTGTAACATGGTACTAAAAGAGAAATATTCTTTAATACTAGTATGTTTATTCTAAGAAGCTCATCTTAGGGGCTGGGGTTGTGGCTTAGTGGTAGAATGTTCACCTATCATGCTTGAGGCACTGAGTTTGATCCTCAGCACCACATAAATATAAAAAAAAGATATTGTGCCCACTTAAATCAAAAAAATAAGTATTAAAAGAAAGAAGCTCATCTTACAATTTTTTCTATTTTAAAAATAATAAAAAAGATAGCCAATGTTATACTTACAAATTACTTTCATTTAAATTTTCAGAATAAGGATCAATACACTGTATGAAAACAGTGACTTACAGCTCAATTCAAGGGATACATTAGGAATACTTGAACAGTACCAGCAATATTTTATCTCAAAAACTGGAATAGGTGCCAGTGGCACATGCGTGTAATCCCAGTGGCTCAGGAGGATGAGACAGGAAGGAGGATCACAAGTTCAAAGCCAGCCTCAGCAACATTAAGGCGCTAAGCAACTCAGTGAGACCCTGTCTCCCCAGGTACTGCCTTGCCCCCCCAAACCAACTGGGTATTGGATGTGTTATTTTTACCTTAAAATTTATATACATGGGGCTGGAGATGTATCTCAGAGGAAAACACTTACTTTTAGCATATGCAAGGCTCTGAGTTTGATCCCCAGCAAAAAACAAAAACCCCAAAAAACAAACAAAAAACTCACATATTTGAAATAGATGCTGTTCTGAAAATATCAAATAAACATATATTTGAGGCATTTAATGAGGTTTAACATACATATTTGAAATGGCAATTTCAAAAGGCAATATTAATTAATTAAATTTTAATTAAATGTTAATTAATTAAATTAATTAATTATTTAAATTAAATTAATTAAATAATTAAAGTCAGGTATACATGGTTGCTTTGCTGATTTCACCTCAAAACTAAAAAAAAAAAAAAAAAACTTCCCTGGGATATTCTAATACAAATCAATTTTATGTAAAGGTTCTTAACTAAGCTATTAAATCTCAATGTAAGGAAACTGGTTAATGGACACATTACTATATTAGGCCAGTTAAAATTTTAAGGTCTGCTTTGCTGGTATTGGGAGTTGGGGGGAGACCAATGCTTATTTAATTTTTAAGCTTAATTTTTCTAATATCCACTGATTATATCCCTTATAATACTGTAGAATTAAATTAAGTGTCAAATACAATAAAAATTTATTGGAAATATAAGTACTTCTTAATACATCTTGGTTCAGTATTGGCTTAAATGTCATATATAAGTTTGGCATTAAAAACACCTTTAATTTCTCAAAGCATTTTTACTTGAATGCTTTTACTCAAACCTTCCCATGGCACAGATTATATCACAATTTTGCAGGTAAAGAGTCATAAGTTCACTGAGTTATCCTCAGTCCTCCCACATACACTCTCCAAGTGCCTACTAATCACTGTTTCAGGAGCTGGGGATATAGCAGTAAATAAAACAAACTAAAATCCCTGCCTTTGTGGATATTACATCCCAGTGGGAAAGACAGACATTACTAAAGTCTCTCAGATACAGGGTGGAGGTAAATACCTGAAGAAAAATAAATCAAAGGGAAATAAGTATATTTATGCCATCATAGCAGATATCACGACTGACACATGGGCTCATTCAACCAGAACTACCAACTCGTTCAGAAGGTGTCATGAACTAAATATACTCCTATAATACTCTTTTCTTGTAAGACACTCTCTTTAAAAAAAAAAAAAAAGTAGCTTTCAAGACAGAAATTTGCAAGATTTTATTTCCAAATCCTTCCCACAAGTAAGCTTCAATGCCTAAACTAACATTTGAAATAACAAATTGAATACAACAAACTAGCAGAAGTTGTTTGATTTTTTTCCTACTTACCATAAGCATTAGGGAAGTCCCCAGGTCCTGGTCCAGGATAAAAAGGACCCGGTCCCGGTGGCTGAACTGGATATTGTTGTGGAGGCCCAACATAAGAGGGGCCACTATGACGGTACTAGAAGAGAAAAAGTATAGACGTTTATACATAATATGAAGGTAGCTTACTATGGAAAAACCAAGTAATATGTGTGTGTGTGTGATCATTTAAATGAGGCGAAGATATGGGTGGTTATACATAATCAAAATGTTTGCTTCCCATCCAGATGCAAGCAAAATGAAGGTAAAACTTACAGCAAATCAACACAGGCAACCATCAGCTCACTACAAAATGACTTCTGGCTGTTAACTTTTAGTGCCAGTAAATAACATCACAAGAACAAAATAACTAAAGGTAAGACCTACATGTCTCCATCATCTTAGGAATTTTTGAGTAAATACACACATATACACACAAATTTTTTTGGTAAGAAGATATTCAATTATCTTATTGTAATTTTATGGGAAATGACCAAATGGCTAGATCTTCATAACCAATGAGAAAATTTACACATTACCAAAAAATCAATGATATCAACCACCCTCCCTGCTAGCCTCTGATGAGAATCTGGGTTAATTCCCACTTTATCGATGGCCTAGCTGGGCCTGAGCAATACTTTACCTGTGGTATGCAGTACTGAGGACCCTGGGGTACTGGGTACGGCATAGGCAGATGGTTAACCATCATGATGTGCTGATTGGTCTGGTACACTGCAGTGGGTGTCTGTGCACCAGGACGAATGGAAGGACTGCTGTTTGGGATGGTGGCTCGAGGAGGCTGAATTTGAGGCCTCTGGAAAAACTGGGAGGGGGAGAAAGAATTTTTTTTAATTAAGGGGAATATATATGTTTTACTATCTTGAGTTTTCTCCTTTTTCCACTAATAATAATCTGATGGACTCCAATTTGAAATATAATATACATGAAAAGAGAATAAACTGCCTAATGAATGGGTTCACAAAACATACTTCATATATTAAGTAAAGTTCTGATCAGTGTCTTCACATTTGAAAACAATGGGGTAATCTCAACTTTAAAGCCTCAGCTGTTTTAAAATGAATGTCCTGGACCATATTATTAATTTTTAAATGCAATATAAAAACATAATGTAATTTTAAAATAAATATATTCAAAGAGTATCTGATGTTTCTCTAAAACTTTTCTGATGTATAACTGTTGCTCTTTCATAATAGGTGGTTCATAATCAACTCGTTAAAAATTAAAAGTAGTTCCCCCAAAAATTACCACCCAAGTTTTATAAAATGTTTTAAGAAGTCTCTCTGAATAATAAAGTTTTTCTCAAGTGTTCTCCCTCTTGTATTTGGAATCAAATTGAGGCCCTCATACAAGGTAGGCAAGTGCTCTAACTCAGAGCTGCATTCCCAGCCCTGAACGTAAAAATTTCATCCCAGTTCATTCAAGGAAAATTAAAATGATCTATATGTTGTCACATGCCGAACTAAGCATTCTTTTTGAAAAAGGTGACAAAATGCCATCCTAACCTGAACTCAATTTTGCTTTCTAGAACAGTTTGCAATCAAAGTAGAAAATCTAGACAGGCCTGGAATGGTCTAGAATGAGCAGAACTCCAATCTCTCAAACAGCAACCATTACCTATAGTTATTTATGGTTCTCACTTCAAGCCTAAAAGCTATGAAACTGTAGACCAATAGCATATTTCCAACATGAATGTATTTATTTATCAGCAAACAACCAATCTCATAATAATAATAATAATAGGACAGAGAAATAAAGAGGCCATGCAGAACCAGTAGTTTGTTACCTGAATGGGTCTGAATCCTCCCTTCAATTATGAAGCAAGAAAGCAGCAGGAAACAGAAAGAAAGCCAATGGAAAAGCTTACAGATCAGTAGGAAGGGGTAGACACAGCATGCAGCTCAAAAAAATCTTTCTATTTAGTAATCATAGGAGAAGAAAGAAGTCTAGAAAAATTGAAATGACAATTCTCCACTTGAGAATTCAAACACATGTGGAATCAAAGCTTCAATCACATTTAATTGAAAATAAGTAAATCCAGTAACAACAACAACAAAAAATTAAAGTTTTATCATCTTAAAAAACGATTGTTGCTTGGTAGCACAAGAACAGTTGGAACTACTGATTCCTATTTAGGCTAACAGATGGCCATTATATGATTTGGCCATTATTATTATATTTAGCTTTACTATGATTTACTCTCCATCTTAAATAGAGATAAGATTTAACAATAAAAGTGTCATTTGGTATTTAGGAGTCTGTAAATGTCCTAAGAAATAACTAAAAATTTCAATTTATGTCAGACTCTGCATGATAGAAACTTGCTCTTTTCAACTAATCAATCAGACATCTAATAGGTCAGATCTAAAATGGAGAGCTATAAAAATAATTTTTAAATGCTGTCTAGAGCCAAGATCCCCTGAATTGTTTCATAATTCCAGACATGAGTGTTATAACTGGTTCAAATAAAGCCAAACTTTGACATCTGGGCCCACTCAGGACTTATTCTGTTGTATTCTTAAGCAGTGAGATACTCCAAAAGTATAAGCAACTGGTCATCTTGTGCTGAGGTGGGAAAATTGTAATCTAGTGCCCAAGGCTCATCCCCATTCAACCTTCATACCTCCAGGCAAATAAAGCCCCTAAGAGGTTAAGTCAGAAAAGCAAGAGAAAGATAAACAGGAGAATGAAGTGAATGGGGGAACCCAATGGGAAAGGCCACAAAGCAGCTGATAGAGATGCAAAGAAAGCACAAGAGGCAGAGTTGATATCCCAGGAACCTGGGACAGGCCCAAACTATAGAACCAACTCCTAGTTATCTCCACTGACACACTGCAGTGACAGGCACAACAATTTTTGTTGTCTTCAAACAGGAACACTGAAGGAGTAAACTTCCCATTGCTGGATTGCACTTTCAAAAACTACATAGCAGATGCAATCTATTATATATGAATGTAAGTGAGTTGTTAACACTTTTCCCAGATGAACTTAAACATTTTGATAACACAGCTAATATATCAGGACCATAAAAATGTTACAGGCTTCAAGGAGAGGAAAGTCATCCATCTGCTCAAATTATTGATTATTACTAGACATCAAGGACAGTGGATAAAAAGATTCATACTGAGATCCTTTTCCATCAACTCTTAGGGGACCGACAAAACAAAAAAACAATCAAAAAGGTGATAGTCTACTTTGGTTATATTACCACCAAATTTTGTTAAGGCACTCACATAATTGCCTAAAAAGACATGGCACTTTGGGGTGACAAAGGAGAAGGGAAGAAACTTACACATTCACTTACATAGAGTAAGAAAAATAGATATGGGCAAAATTTTCCCATAATTTTAACATTTAGGGAAGACTTTTCTTAAAAACTACTACTTTCATATTATTCTAATGGAATTCGTAAGTAGAATAACCTAGGTTACATCTTATTCAGAGGGAGTTTAGAGTAGTATTTCCTTCAGTGACTGAAACAAAAAGTATTTCTAATGATACTCCTAATATTAACATACAGATAAGCCACCAAAACACAAAATTTGTAGTTATACTGACATACAATAATGTTCATACACTAAGATTTCAGCTTTGAAGCTAGGTAGACATGTATACAGGCTCTTTAAATAACAACAGTGACACTTTATATGGTACTTACTACCTACCAGGCAACATCCCAAGCAACATCCTCAGGGCAAATCTCAAAGGCAAGCACTATTATTAACACCCCATTAGATACGTGGAAATTGAGGGATATAGAGATTAAATTACTTGCTGAAAGTCAATTCCCATCTACAGTTTAAACAGTCATGTTCCAGGTATGTACTTTAGGTTGCCCATGCTAGGGAAGTGCTCCCTCACTGAGCTATACCTCTAGCCTCTAAGTGTGTACTTTTAACTATTATACAAGCTACCTTCTCATGACCTTGAACAACAACATATTTCAAACAAGTGTGGTCATCAGTATCCGAATTGCATTTCACTATGAAATAGAGCTGTGAGATTTTAATATGTATAAGTCTAGAAAAGCTGTACCAGCTAGAAATTCAAAGAAATTTAAAAAAAAAAAAAAAAAAAAAAGAGGATTCTTATTTCTGTGCCTCAAGTGCGGAATAGGGAGAGGGAGCACGGGAGGAATAGAGAAACTCTAGATAGGGCAGAAGGGTTGGAGAGGAAGGGAGGGAGCGTGGAGTTAGAAATGACGGTGGAATGTGATGGTCATTATTATTCCGAAGTACATGTATGAAGACACGAATTGGTGTGAATATACTTTGTATACAACCAGAGAGATGAAAAATTGTGCTCTATATGTGTAATAAGAATTGTAATGCATTCTGCTGTCATATATAAATTTTAAAAAATAGAGTAAGTTAACATGGAGCTTCATTTTTCCTCCTAAAAATGAAACTGAAAACACATACATATCAGCAGAGATTTTAATATGTATAGGTCTAGAAAAGCTGTACCAGCTAGAAATTCAAAGAAATTAAAAAAAAAAAAAAGTGGATTCTTGTTTCTGTGCCTCTTTCTAACTATCCAATGACAAATGAAGAATTAGATTTAGTAGTAGGACAAAAAAAATCAGATTCTCAGATGGATGGGCATTGCCAATAAACCACAGGTTATTAAAAAGAATATATATTAGAAGGGATTTTCCCCAACTGCTTACAATCCTTCTGAATTCCTTTTCTTCTTGGAGGAGTGAAGAATCATTTTAAGAGTCAAACACTCCTAGTTGGAAGGACAGCATATGACATTTAGTATTATCATCTACCTAAAGCTACAAAGTCTTTTCACAACATGCCATTGGCAACCCAAGTCACAGCTCTATTTCACAGTGAAATGCTTTCTTTCTACTGGCTCCAAACTTTTCAGTCTGTATCATCAGCCCACTCACTCCATGTGTATCCCTAAAACCACAGTGAAGTCAGATCTTTCTCCATAATTGACACATCTCCACATTACCTCAAGACTGTCACCACTGTAGACATTCACTCTACTATTTTTTTCCCAAGCCAATCACCTCCTTCTCACCACCTGTCACATTGACTCTGAACTTCCTGGTCAGCTTGCTCTGTTCTCTTAATTTGGTCCCATTAATCAAAAGTCTCACAAAATAGACAACCAAACATAATATTCAGGTGAGGTCTGCCTCTCTCAAAATATATCTGCTAGACTGGAGACAAAGCTCAGTTGAGGAGCACTTTTCTAGCATAAGAGACCTTTGATTCGGTCCCTAAAACCAAAAATAGACAAGAGAAATGGAGAGGAGGTGATGGAAGGGGGATAAGATGGGGAAGAGAAACTATTTGTTGCTGAGTGGGCAACATATTCTCAAAGTACTACCACATGTGATTCATTAATGAAACTAAGAATCACAGAAACTCTTTTGTCAATTACATTTTGCCACTGACTAGTACTGAATTAGAATAATTTAAAACCCTTAAATCTTCTTTATAAATAATTTGTCAATAAGCTATGCTCTTCACTTCTGTGCTCTTTGTTTGGTTTTGAAGCTCATATAGGGATTCTTGCTATTTGTTCCTTTGAAGCATTTATCTGGCAAATTTAACCAATCAGTTCAGATTGTACAGATTTTTTTAGATAACAACTTGATCATGCAATACCAAACTACATGACCATTAGAACAGAGAAGAGAGAACCATGCACAAGAAAAGAATCATCTGTTCAAGTACTTAAGTTCCTTGTCTTTTAATGGTTTACCATTTTGCCAGAGTAGAATGGCAGAGCAGAATAACAATACTCATTTGATGTATAATTGGGGGCAGATCCAAAGAGCTAGGATACACTTAAAAAAGAGGCTGAAAGCGGAATATTCATGATTTGTTTATTTTTCCAGAAACATTCCAAAAGCCAGCGAAAATAATGTTTCCTCTTGTACAATTCTTCTAGAGATGCAATAATTTACCACACTAGCCAAAGCTTCCTGGCCAATAACAATAGTATAAATGTTTTTAGAAGTTGCTAATAATTATGATGCATTATTTTGCATGACATTGCTCACTGAAAGCATCAAAAACAAACACATCTCTAACAAATTATATAATCAGAAATTCTTTGAAAATCTCTACTCATTTTTAGCATCTAGAAAAATCCCATTCAATCACAATAATTCTTCCCACATGAGGAGGGGAAATCTGAGTACTTATTATTTTGGAAAGCAATAAACATACCAAAACTATGCTTCCTGAAATCCCTATCTTTATGCAGTAATATAAGTCAGGGTACTGGAAGGATAAGCAGTAAGATCTTCAATTAAGACTTTTTTTTTTTTGGTGAATATATTTTCAAAGTCTAAAATGCTGTTGAAGGACAGGCTAAGATTCTCTGTCAAGTTACAAAAGGACAAGCAGTAAAAAGTCCACATAGTGGGATATCACCCAGGTATCAACCTGATTCATAATCTACTAAGAAAGTTCAGTCTAAATTTTTTTTTTTGTATTTCCCTGTCTAACATGTGGTCAATATTCTATAATTTAGGTTTCACCAAGAATCAGAAGATGAAAGGCCAAGAGTGGAGCTCTCCAATACGGTAGTCACTAGCCATATTTCATGAAATAAAATTTAAAATTCAGGTTTTTATCTGCATTACCCACACTTCCAGTGCTCAATAATCACATGTGGCCAATAGCTATAGTACTAACAGTGCAGATTCAGAACATTTCCATCATCAAAGAAAACTGTACTATACAATGCTGCCCTGGAATATTAGGTCAGATAAGGAAAAACTAAGAATTCTCTCAAGAACAAGGGGTATTCAGTCAGATCCCTAAGAAAACAGTTTGGGAAGTGAGCATCCTAGTGGAAGACTTCATTCATAGATCAAATATGTTTGGGAAAAGAAAAAGGCAAGCCAACTGGCTGCTAAAGGAGCAGAACTGGCTCTGTTATATGGCAGGCCAGGCACTTTAATTCCCAAACACCAACAAAAAATAGGGGTTATATTACATCATTTCTATCACTTATGAACATATTGTACCCATTTTGTAATTACAAAAGCTGAAGCACGAGGTTCAACTCCTGATAGGCATTTTCTCCATTTTTCATGCTCCCCACTCTATAATTCCATGTGAACAAGACCCCAGATCCAAATGCCTATCACTATCCTTCATAAAGTTCTGAGTTCTGGTCACAAGATTGTTTAGATGCTTAATCTGTTATCCTATTCACATTCACATGCCAGGTCTGACCCTAGAGGCAAACCACAAGCCTTCACTTGTGGTTTATTTCACTTAATGAGACTACCTAAAGCAATACAACTATGTCTCAACCTAGAAATACAACAGCACCATTTTCAGTAGAGAAATCTTTAGGGATTATATTGAAAAAATAACATAAGTGAATTATTCTTGGGGGTGGGAGTTGTTTCTGTTTTGTTTCTTCCCCCCAAAACAAAACAAACTACAATAGGAAGAAAATGCAGTTTCAATGCTTGTCACCAGGTACTATATTACTTGGTGGCACATACTGTCAAGGTTTTTGAAGTTTGTTGTTTGTTTATGCATAGTATTTAGCATTTACAAACACTGCAAGGTGTAAAATTATTTGATTCCATGAATATTTCTAAATACTAATTCCCTGGTTTTTCTCATAATGAAAAGAAGACTAAGTCATGGTATGCAACCAGCCACCTGATCTCTACTCTGAAACCCAAAAGTAAAATAAGGATAGGTACATACATAACTTTAAACCACAATTACACAGATTTCAAAGACCAAACACTTGAAATAAACAAGTCAGAATCTAAAAAATCATATCAATGGCTTGTTTTGGGGTTTTTGTTTATGGTGCTGGGGATTTAACCCAGGGCCTTGTGAATGCAAGGAAAGCACTTCACCAACTGAGCTATATCCCCAGGCCCCAACGGCTTGTTTTAATTCTGAATGTATTTTCTGTTCTTTCAGTCTCTAATTACCTTGTGATTTTCAGTGTAAGAAAAAAAGGAAACATAATTTTAAAAGCTAGGAGTGTTTCACAAATAAAATGACTCAACACTTTTTATTTTACCTTTGAAGAAAACTACAATTCCAAAAGCTCTTCAGGTAATAAAATGCAAAAAAGCCAAAAACGAAAACACCAAGACAAAAAAGAAAGAAAATATTTGATAATTTAAAGTATCCCTGCAAAAGCCACAAACTGATGATACCAGGAAGAAGTAACCCTCATAATTCTAAATGCAGCATGGTATTCCTGGTTTGCAGGGAAGTCAACAGAACTACAGGCCGGGCAGGCATTGTGGTACACACCTGTAATCCCAGGAACTCAGGAGGCTGAGGCAGGAGGATCACAAGTTCAAGGCTAGCCTCACCAACTTGGCAAGGACCTAAGAAACTCAGTGTGACCCTGTCTCAAAATAAAAAATAAAAAAGGGCTAGGTATGTGGCTCAGTGGTTGAGCACAGCTAAAGATCAACCTGCCAACACTTTCCTGAGTCATATTACTCATGAAAAATCTTGCTCCACATAGATTTCTAAAAGTTTTCCTGGATTGTTGGAATGAAGTAAGGATAAACTGATATCACATGCCTTTAATAACTCAGGAAAAAAGTTAAGAAAACAGAATTTCTCAGTCAACTATTTATAAAATGCTTATACCATCCTGATTTAAAGACCACTGCTACGGAATACAAGCAGAGAAACAGAACTTAAAAACTAATAAACAATCTATAAGAACCTGGCTACTCTTATAAGAAGGTGGGCATGGGTTATTTTGTAATATGGTACTAGTTTCAAAATCTACCCAGCAATCCATCAGTCAATTGCAAGACAATCTATAAAAAGAAATGAGGCCAAGGGTAATGTTAATTCCGTTTACTAATGCTCTGCCTTAAGAGAAAGAGAGGTATACAAAGTGAACATGTAAAAAAACAGAAACTAAACTGTGCCTTATATCAAGGAGCTTAGGGGGCTGGGGCTGGGGCTGGGACTCAATGGTAGCGCACTTGCCTGGTATGTGTGAGGCATTGGGTTTGATTCTCAGCACCACGGATAGATAGATAGATAGATAGATAGATAGATAGATAGATAGATAGAAAGATAGATAAAATAAAGAGCTATCAATAACTTAAAAAAAAAAAGGAGCTCAGAAAACTTTTCCAATTCCTTTTCACCACTTAATTCGCAAATTAAATGTTTCTATGACTCTGGTTCTTGAATGCAGATTTCCCAGGTTTCTCTTTTAGGAGAATCTGGCTTGACAGGGAATGAAATTCCAACCTTGCATATGTAGCCTGGACTAAATTTCTAAAAAAAACTATAATATCTTGGGTGGGGGTTGTGGCTCAGTGGCAGAGAGCTCACCTAGCAAGTGTGAGGCCCTGGGATTTAGCCTCAACACCACATAAAAATAAATAAAGGTACTGTGTCCAACCACAACTAAAAAACGAAAGTTATAATATCACCTTTTTACCTAAGGGCCTATCTTTTTCAGTACTAGTAGTAACCCTTATGTCCTGGATTCTCACTCTGCTAATCATTTTACTTGCATTATGTCACTGATTCTTTTTTATTATTATTATTATTTTTTAAGTTGTCGACAGACCTTTATTTTGGTTATTTATATGTGGTGCTGAGAATCGAACCCAGTGCCTCACATATGCCAGGAAAGTGTGCTACTGCTGAGTCACAGCCCAAGCCTTCACTGATTCTTTATATTAATCTTGAGATGGTATTACTATCTCCATTTTACTGATAACAAAACTGAAGCTGTGTATTATCTAAGTGGGAACACTCAGATAATAATAAGGAATCATTAGGAAGCTGAGGCATTAGAATCTCAAGCTTCAGGTCAGCCTTAGGAAACTGGCAAGACCCTATTCTCAAAATAAAAAGGCTAGGGATATAGCTCAGTGGTAAAGTACCTCTAAGATTAATTCCCAGTGCTGAGAAGATTAAAAACAGTCAAACCTAGGTCTGTCTACCTGATAGCAAAGTCCAGATCCGCACCCCCTTATTTTGCGGCAGGTGGGGGTGGGGAAGATGTGCAGGTACTGGGAATTGAACCCAGGGACCCATGACCACTGAGTCATATCCCCAACACTTTCTTTAAAATTTGAGACAGGGTCTTGCTATGTAGCTTAGGGGATCACTATATTGCGAAGGCTGGCTTTGAATTTAAGACCCTCCTATCTCAGCTTCTTGAGTTGCTGGGATTACAAGTGAGCCATTCCTGGGTCAAAGTCCAAACTCTTAAAGCACTTCATAATACTGTTTTTTTTTTAAGTTATAAATGGACACAATACCTTTATTTTATTTATTTTACGTGATACTAAGGACTGAATCCAGTGTCTCACACATGCTAGGCGAGTGCTCTACCACTGAGTCACAATCCCAGCCCCTACAATACTATCTTTTAAGGCTAAAAACTACCCGAGATTTATTTCTTTATGAAATCTAAATAGACATCCGATTCATTTAAAATTAGTTTTCCTACAAAGTACTTTTAACACTTCAGGATGTAGAAAGTCATTATGTTATCCAAATTGAAAGCACGACATTTCAAGAAACTGATTCTTGTACTGAAGGCCTTCAATTAAACAGTATCCATTTAGTCAGTAATAAAAGCTCTAAATATGACACCACTGGGAAATACTGGTAATATTTCCCGTATTTTTTTGACAGTACTATGTTACATAAAAATAATTACTTAAACCAGCTATCACTTACTGGCTGCTTACTTTGTATCGATACCTTACGTGTATATAATCTCTAAAAGAAGGTGTTATCCCTGTTTTATCCATATTTTACATATGAGGAAACAGGCTCAGAAAGACTTGCTTAAAACAACTGGTTACACAATAGAGCTGGTAATACAAACCTTGATCTATTAGAGTCTAACCTAAACTTCTCCCAGGACACCAGGAGAAGATGTTTCAGAACACTCCAAAGTAGGAGGAAGGTGTGTATGAAAGTCTTTGTTCTCCCAAAATGCTAAGTTTTGATAAATAACACAGTACTAGCATGCACATTTTTAAAATTTTAATTCCTATAATAAATTCATTTTAATAAACCAGTAGGCAAAAAATATTAAAAATAAATAAGGCATCTATTTTCTATGTATGCTAAGAATAAAGATAATTTACACAGCAATTCAATGTATATTGTTGTTAATGTCATTAGGTCTAAGTTAGTAATTGATATTAATAGTGGTTTTAGAAATACTAAAGCTATTTTATACACATCAAAACAAATTACATCAGAATGTTAACAGAAAACCCTTAGAATGTTGCCTGCTCCATTCAGTTAAATTTCAACAAGATAGAGATCAACAAAGTTTCTGAAGTCTTAATATATCTAAATTTTTCAAAGTTGTCTAATTTCAAATCAATCTTTTTTAGAAAGAAAAAAAGATCAGAGTATTAAAAAAATTTGCAGTGAACAGAAGCAAAGGGGTACATTAATAACAAAATGCAAAGGAATTATTAAAGGACAATAAGAACTGAACTACATCCGATAGAAACTACTCTGGAAAGAGTAATTTGGGTGATTCCGTGGGTGGCAGCATTCTAAGAGTCAGCAGCTACTGAAGCTCCTGCCTATTAGTTAAGGGTGATAGTGAAGGGGCAAGGGTACAGTACCTGATGATGGGCAGGTCGAGGCCCCGCTGCAAACTGAGAAAAGGAGGGAAAACAAACACAAAAGGAAAGGCACAAAGAGTCAGAAACACAACAACAAAAACCAAAATGTCACACAATATGCCAAAAGAAAAAACCCACAAGAAAAAAAAAAAAAACATAGAACAGTCAAAGCTTTGCTGCAGGACAGTGACAGACAGGTACTACGATTCAACAGGTTAACAACACTACCAAGATAGTTTGTCATTTATCAGCTAGAAGAAAAACAGCTAAGCTGTTAGATACCTAGAGTGCTCTCTAATAGGAATACTTCAAATAAACAAATAAATAAATAAAGCCTAAATCAGGCAGATGAAAGTTTTAGACACTGGGTGATTATATTAAGACAAACATGAAAATCAAGTATGCTATATGTAACTGATACAGCCAGATGACATGAGAAATGCGTTTACATTACAAGAAATAGTCAAGAGATCATTATAATGTCTGGCAGGAAATAAATGTAACAGGACTAATAGCAAATTTTCTTAACGTAAATGAGGGATCTTATACATGAATTTGAAGTTTCTGTATTTTCCTCTTATTTCTTGAAGTTAAAGCATAAAGGTTTATGAAAAATACACTTTTTAAATGTATTTAACTGTTAAATTTAATACCAGGCATGTCAAAGCAAATAGCTGGTAAAGAACATCAGTGTCTTACATGATTAATCAAAATGGTACTATTTATAGGCTTGAGAAGGAAAAAAGAAAAAAAAAAATTTAAAAAGTCAAATCTCTCATTCTTACTTGTTGAGAACAGCAAACACTATACTTATGTACCTACTGCTATTTGTTATGAGAATAAAAGGAAAAGGAAACCTAATTCCTCAGCTAAATCATACAGTGCTTCAAAGTCAATAATATATATTCCAAAGCTTCCTTCAACTCAGAATGGAAGAAAAGCTCCTCATTCATGAAAATTTCTATTGCCAAACCTCTAAAATCAAACAATTCAACAGAGCAAACTTTGGCTTCCATTATGTTTCAATTAAAAAGGACCGAAAAAAATACAGGGGCATGTACAGCCATATATTATATAGTACTAATACATTAGGTAGGATGATGTTAATCACCCTCTTTAATAATGAAAATATTTAGAAAGTAAATGTTTTGAGTGTAAACCACACAGGGTTTTTATTTAATACCTTTAAAGTATTAATACCTTCATACTTCCTATGAAGAACATTCCATGAATTTATTACCACAGATGAATTAGACTGAAGATTAAGAAACAATCCTTCATGCTCAGAATTTAAATCATGTGCAATAGAATCTTGCAAGAGTTTCAGAATTGTTTTCCCAACTAACACTGTTGTCACACACAAAAAAATGTAAACAAATTTCATTGGACCACATGGCCAAAATGTCAGATAACCTGGAAGACAGTTCTGTCAAGAATTCACCTTAAAAACAAAAATATCAACTATTGTTTTAAGTAATGAAAGACTCCCTAATGATTTATAGTGTAGGGGTGTGTTAGGTGGGCCATAATAATTGGCTAAACACTATAATCAGAATAGTAGTCACAGCAGCAGTTATGGTTATTGGGGAAAATATTCTCTTCAAAGAAATTGATGTCTTTTAATTTTCCAATTATGAGAACAAAATAGATCATATCTCTGTTATGGACATTAAATTTCAAGAATAAGCAATACCACCCATGTGATATGAAAGTAGGGGGTGGAAGTAAGATGTTTCTTCACAGGAGAATTTTCAAGAAAATGGGAGAGAAGGGCCATGTAAAAGAGTAACCTGAGTACAGCAGTACCTGTCTTATCACTGTTCCACAGAAAGGCCCCGTTTCCAAAGCTCTAATATAATAGTTGAAACTTTACATATTTGGAATGCTCCATTCAGTAGAGAACTTTCCATGAACAAAGAGGACTACCTTATAAAATTATACATATATTAAAAAAAAAAAAGAAAGAAAGAAAAGAAAACCACAACTTAAGGTAGTGGGAAAGTACCCTTGGATAGTACCCTAGTCTATTTTGCACTAGTCACCATTGGCTATTGAATTTTTCATTTGGAATGACAATAGTCTTAATGCTGAGGGTAACTGTAAGCAACAGAACAAACTGTAGTCGCTGCTGGCTCTAATTAAAAAGAGAAAATCCCTTTTTTTCTTTTTTTAAGAGGGGTCTTTAAGATGGTGAGGATTGTAGATATAAAGGAAAGCAGCCTTATGTGAACTTGGAATCGATGTTAATGCCACCCACCCATCCACTCACACACTCACCCTTCTATGCATACTTGGTTTACCCAATGTGACACTGATGTAACTTTAGTGTTTGGCACCACAAAATATAAAAATAACCAGTGGTTACAGGTTATTACAATAGCCAAACTGTTCTCTTTCCCAATTTCAAGATATCAATAGCTTCACTATTTTTAAGACTATTTAAAAAAAAAAACTGCTTTAAGAGTTCCAAAACAATAAGGAAATGAAATAGATAGGTAGCTTATTAGTATTTTTTTAATAAGACGTCCCACATTATGAACTTAACTAAGATACTAAGTTTCAAATAGAAATAAAGGCACAAAGATAATCTGACAGAAAAGTGAGGGCATTTGAAGCCACCTGATTGCAAAGTTAGCTACCCAATGAAGAACAGAAAAGCCTAAACTGTGTAATTGCCAATGGCCTATTAATGCAGAAATAGAATGGAGTAAGCCTCAGCTGCTCTACAAAGCCATGGGACGTGCCCTTCCTTAGTGCAACACCTTACCTCTCCTCTCCTTCCCAGTTAAGACAGCTGTGGGATGAATGAGACTAGACTATGGCAACTTGGGATGTAAACAGAAAATGCAGTACTGCCAAATTTCATATCCCAACTTCACCCTCCCAGCACCAACATAAACAAAATAAAGAATATCAAACCCAAAACAATAAGCAAGAATAGTCCAGGTTTTGCTAGTCTTGCACTTGTTTTGGGGCATGTAATGGAATGTTATATGTGTGGTTTTTAGTAATGGGGGTGGTAATGGTCACTAGCAGAGCAGATGGCAAAAAACTGCATAAAGGATAGTCTCTGAAGAGTTTATGACCACAGAAAAATGGCTGACAACTATAGGTAATTTCCCCCTTGATATTCAATTATCAAATGGAAAGGGGGGGTTAAAGAAGCCTTGAAATTTATCTTTTAAATTCAAATTTATCTGAAAAGAATATCCCACTTCAAGTTCAAAATAAAGAAAAACCTAAACCCCAAATTATTCCTAACTAATTCCCAATAGAGAAGACCCACCCAATTTGTTATTCTTTTCCCCACTATGCCTGGCAAAAACTGCCACGCTAGGTTAGACTTTCAGAGAGGAAGCAATCAATGCATTTGCGTTCATCAGCCAATAAGTGGATGTGGTCAAAAATTATGAGTGCCAGAGGCACCACTGCCTGCAAGAAGTACAGTTTGTTATATTGCTTACAATGCAGTATTTTATCCAGCCTCTTCCAGCCAAGGACCTGTAAACGGGAGTCTGTTCCAAAACCTTCCTCCTCTTCCAGTTGTCTGTGCAATGTATTGGCACTGTTCTGCTGGGCTGTCAAAAAAACTGGTTTAGAGATGCAGCTCTTCAGTCAGGTTTTGCGCCAATTCTAACCATGTAAATTTAATTCTTTTATTTTCCAATAATTAGAAAAATGGGGAAGGGTAAGAGGTCCATAGAACTCTTTGCAATCAGAGCTTACCATAATGTTCCATGCTTAATGATTAAAACCAGGGCCTATCTAAATTGATTTGATGAGACCTCAGGCCCGCTCCAAGTAGTCAAGTGTCCACATCCCCAAACCACTCTCAGAACAAAACTTGCACCAGACATTGTGTTGACCATTTCAGCAAAAAAAAAAAAGAAGAAGAAGAAAGAAAGAGAAAGAGAGAGAGACACACAAGCAAACAGGCAACTAGGACAAAAGTCCCTCCTCCTTGGAATGGTTCTTCCACCCAGTGGGGAGAACCAGGATCTAAGACCAGGTATTGGAAAAGAGGGCCACACGGAAAAGACAGGAAGAGGGTAAGAAAGAGATTACATTTTGGTGCAGTCTATGCTGTCCTAATTCTTTGACTAAGTCTTTGGTACATTTCAACAATTTGGATTCATGCATAAAACCAAATGAATAGGAGCTAATGCAATGAAGTATTCCTGTATTCCAGGCAAAAAAGCAGTGGTGGGGAACAAA
Organism: Marmota monax; assembly: GCF_021218885.2. Classification (NCBI taxonomy): domain Eukaryota; kingdom Metazoa; phylum Chordata; class Mammalia; order Rodentia; family Sciuridae; genus Marmota; species Marmota monax. Next base: position 24,919,189 of record NW_026694432.1, on the reverse strand, counting down.
AAGAAGATTTTCTGTGTTCAGAAGAATACACAGAGCTGAGGTACAAAGAGGGATGTGAGATACAATGAAAGCTGTTACAGAAACACCTTCTAGCCAAAGCTCATCATGCAGGGCAGGAAACGATATTCTAAGGGAAGGACAGCTGAAGCCACTGTATACTTTCGTGAGACAGAAGGATGAACCTTGAGTAAATTCTCAATCTTTGCAGTACTTGTTACAACCCAGGTGAAGGATAAACAAAGAGGATGATAGCATTTGCATTGTATGACAATTTATTTACCATTTGAAGAAATGAATACACCCCTGGTGTATGTCATGCACATGTCCACACTGTAAAATGATTAGAACTGATCCAGTGACAATGAGTCAGAAGTCTTATTTCCCGAACCAGCAGAATTTAAGACTACTTAGCAAAATTCAGTTTACTTTAAAAAAATCATTATGCTTTACTCTTCTGGATTTTGAACAGTACAACACTCACATTAACAGCTGAAATGAAGTACACCTGAATGCAACCAGACTTTAAAGAATCATCACAGACAAGCAAAAATGATCTAAAAGCTCCACCTCTTTTTTTCATAATAAATTCAAATTATTCCTATGATAAGGTCTGAAAATGCAATGCTAACCAATAACACTAATAATAATAATAAAAAAATCAACTATGAAACAAATGTCCAAAATCCAGTAAAAATACTTGCCAAATGAACCCAGGCTACTATACACAAAAACTAAGGTGGAAAATATTATTTGGAACAAGCTTTTGTTTACTTACCGGAGAACGGGTTTGAGGTTGTGAATTCATTGTCTGAGGGGCTTGAGGGTATACCAACGTGGTTGGACCTGCATTCTGTCCAGAGGGATAAGGGGTCTGTCAAAGAATGGCAAGAACAATATCATATTTTGAAAAAATATGGCATGGCATCTCAAACTCAAGATTGTAAAAAAAGTTAATGAAAATGGTTATTAATGTGGTTTACAATTCTATTTTTTAAATTTTAACTTATTACAATATGCAGCAACTAAGGATCAGCACAACATTTTTTTTTTTACAAATTACTGTAAATCTCCATAATAAGGAGTCAACAGCAACCCAAAGATGAGGCACAATTATTTGAAACTCTGAGTGGAAAGAAAACCCACTGTAATTCATCAATTTCTGAAATGGAAAGTCCAAGTCACAAACAGAACCCAACTCAACTGGGGTTAACTCATTACCATTGTGATGTGCTTTCCAAATTACCCAAAGGCAGCCCTTATGGAAGACGTCTCATAACCACAACCAGCAGCCCACACAGTTAACTGGTCTCTTGCCAAAGCTTACACCTTAATCCTTCTACATGATCCCATAAAAATCAAAGGTTAAGAACTTTATAACTAAATTAAGTGATCATACCCATATTAACTTCCATAGGTTTTTTTTGAAAATAAGACATAAAGGCTAAAAACTGTGAGAATGAATTTAGAAAAGAAAAAAAGAAAAGATTTACAACATGTTTAAAGTGAAATGCGAAGAAGCTCAGGAAACATAGAACCAATTCAATTCAGATTGTAATTACAGCTACTTAATGATGTGATTGGTTTGGGCATGAATTGTTTTTTCCCTATGAATGTAAAACTGAACACCACCTAACCTCACAAAGCAGTTGCTAAGATTAAATGAGATTAATGAGATAAATCATTATGCAGTTATATTTACTTGCCACAATTACCAGTTCTATAAATGAGGAAATCAAAGACTAGAAAATTTAAGTGTCTTACACTATATAACTATATAAAGGACACATCTGGAAAGTAGCAACATTGCTTCAATGAATAAATGAATTATCTATAAGTTCTGACCCCCGTTTACCATTTAACAGAAGTTCAACTAGGCTCACCAATTTTAAAGTAAATGTTTAAAAAGATTCATCATGGCTTTCAAATAATGAAAACAAAACTAAAAGTTTCATAACAGACACAGAGGATATCTGGCAACCTATAATAGGATATCTATTATTATAGTTCCCTCTAAAGATAACACTAAGATTCAACATGAGGCTGATTTATTTCTTACCAAAGTTCTATTACAACTGTTCACAAACTGGAAAACATGGCAGTAAGTATCTCATTTCTATTAAATACTTGATAACTGGATCAAACATAAACCAAAAAAAATTATTCAGGTTTGTTTTTCACCAAGATTGCTTTTACTACATATCATGGTCAAATGCTGAAAATCTTGACTATTCACCTTAGGAGAAAATGTGGTATATGAAAGATTTTTTAAAATCAATTCTGGCCAGATTTAGATCAGAACAGTACTTCTTCAAATTCTACAAAAGCTTTTGGATATAACTTTAAAATGTTAATTTTATTCTTCATTAAATTGAAGAAAATCATCAAATATCCGGAAACTAATTTCTTTGTGATGAATCTCCTTGATTTTAGGATATCTAGATACCTTCTTAAGATTCAACTGCTATGTGAAGTATAAGCTTTTAGTTGTCAAAATATTATAACACTAAAATATATAACTTGTGAAAACAGTAAAAATATTATTTCTTTCTATACTTCAAAGTGAAGTGAGCTCTTACAGAGACCAAAGAAAAGTAACCCGCTGTTTTTCATAGAACACGCTAAAAGCATGCATAATGATATTTAACCTCATTAAAATTTCAGTAATATTATCAACACTGGAAACAAAAACTGCAACAGATAATCAAAGGAAAAAGAAGTACATGGATTAGCATTCAGATACAAACTTCTTTTTTTCTGTAATAACATTCACCCCTAACCATAGAGTGGCGTCCTATCAAGATTGCTCCCAATGCGCCTTCTATAGACTATATCACTGCTCCCAAATGATTACTAATAAAGCAAAGAATTGCATTTTACTGTAGCTTGGGCATTCTATTCTAAAAAAATGTAAAAAAAAAAAAATCCTAAAACCCCAAATACATTTTATCTTATATTTACACTGCATATATGCCAAGAACTAGCTTAGACACTGCATACAATTGTATCTAAATGCAAAGAATCATGTCTAATGGAGCCATACATACAAGCAACATTGACAATATGGGGTATTTAACACTAGCATTTAATAAACAAATTTTACCTACAGCTTACTCAGTTCTCTCTCTGACCACTTGTCCATTCTTTATGGCTGCCTTTAGAAATTTCTTAGGAACGTGTATGATTTGTACTATTGTTGCTGCAAGCAGTGCACTTGGTAAAAGATGCCTCTGTTATCTTTAATTTATCCTTTGTATTTAATGGCATGATTAATCAAGTTCACTGGTAAACTTATTCTATAATACTTTCCTTAATTTATTAGTATGCCTTGTTGAAAAATAATGCAAAAGCTGAGCACAGTGATGTGTGCCTATAATCCCAGCAAAGCAGGTGGCTGAGGGAAGGAGGAGGACTGCAAGTTTGAGGACAGCCTGGGCAACTTAGTAAGACCCTATATCAAAATAAAAAATAGAAAGGGCCTGGGGTTAGGGCTCAGTGGTAGAGGGAATGGGTTCAATCTTCAGCATCACATAAATAAATAAGTAGTAGTGTCCCTCTACTACTTAAAAAAAAAAAAAAAAAAACCAGAAAGGGCTGGGATGCAGCTCAGTGGTAAGCACTAGTACGGGGAGGAGATACAACAGTAAAAACAGAACTAGCCAGTGTATAAACTAACAAATTGTCAACAAAATACCAGTGAAGACAAGCAAATCACAACAGTCCTTATGAAACACTCTTTTTGTAAGGTAAGAACTTAATGACCTTTAAATTCATAACAACTATTTTAAAAACATTCCTTTGGGCAAGTTAACCAAAAATAGAAATTTGAGGGTGAATTCCATTGCAAGACAAAATAAGCTAACAATTCCACATATTAATTAGTTCAAAATATAGATATGTTAAAAAAATAAACATTTGACAATGGGCTAAACCGTACAAAAACCATTCGAACAGAAAACATAGCTTACTATGACTCAGGAACTTTTCAAAGTTCTCCATGTAATTCAAAGATGAAACATCATTTCCCTTAATATTAAGGATCTTTTGTTTGTTTGTTTTATAGTCTGGGGGTGGAACCCAGGGCCTCACACATACTAGAAAGGCACTCACCCCTGAGATACACCCACAGCCCCTTTTTTTATTTTAAGACAGATTCTCGCTGAGGGTCTCACTCAATTGCCAAGGCTGGCCTTGAACTTGTGTTCTTCCTGCCTGACTTTAAAAGCTATTGGAATTACGGGTGTGTACCACTGTACCCAGCCTGCTTTAAGACAATTTTTTTAAAAAATATTTTTTAGTTGTAGATGGACACTATGCATTTATTTATTTATTTTTATGTGGTGCTGAGGATTGAACCCAGGGCCTCACATGTGCTATGCAAGCACTCTACCACTGAGCCACATTCCCTGCCCTTAAGGTTCTTTCTTTAAATAAACACTGCCATAAAGAGTAAATTCTTTAAGTAAACACTGCCATAGTGGGCATATGTCTGAATATGCCCAGATGGGCTGCCAGGTTTTCAAAGAACCATTAGGTAACAGTTACTCAATTTTCGATTCTATAATTCGTTTTCTAGGAACTTACTCTATGGAAACTTCATAATGTGCACTCTAAAAAATTTAGAAACATTCTAATTGCCATATATAGGACAGGTGAAATTAGGTTATGCCTAACTAATGAGAGAATACAGCATAATCTTAAAAGAATGAGGTAAATGTACATATACTAGCATGAGAAGATGTATATTACATTATTACATTAAGTGACAAGAGAAAATTGTATAATCTATAATCCTTATGTACAAAAGAACCCTTGTTTTCTTTTAAAGAAAATAGGTACATTAAGAAAGTCAACTCATAAATCATAATGAAATACCAATAATATTTACTGAAATCTAACACAAAGAAAACACCATACTGTGGGTTTTGAGCATAAGTGAGGTCTGAGGTACGAATGTTTTATTTTCTGAGAATTTTAATTATCAATAAAGAGATGAATATAGGTATAAGAAGCATTTATCCAGCAAGAGAAGGTAGTCCTTGCAGTCACTGAAAAAGAAATAAAAATAATTTAATGGTGGGCTGGGTACAGTTATAGCTCAGCCCAGGTAGGGTGCTTTCCTAGCATACGTGAGGCACTAGGTTCAATCCTCAGCACCACATACAAATAAATAAAATAAAGGTATTGTATTCACCTACAAATAACAGTATTTTAAAAAATAATAATTTGGGGCTGGGGTTGTGGCTCAGTGGTAGAGTGCTTGCCTAGTACACTGGGTTCAATCCTCAGCACCTCATAAAAATGAAGATATTGTGTTTGCCTACAACTAAAAAAGAGAGATAAATAAATAAAAATGATAATAATAATAATAATAATAATTTGGGACTGGGGTTGTGGCTCTGTAGCAGAGCACTTTCCCAGCACATGTGAGGCACTGGGTTCAATCCTCATCAGCACCACATAAAACAAATAAAATAAAGGCATTGTGTCCATCTACAACTACAAAAAAATATTAAAATAATAATAATTTAATGGTATGGAATGAATCTGAGACAAAATGTTTAAATAAACCCACATATTACAGAGAATATATAATAGGCATCTCAAATCAATCAGCAGAACATAGGAAAATTAATAAAATATGTCGGGAAAACTAGATCACCATTTAGGGAAACATGACTCATTATTTTTAAAAATCCAGATTGATTAGAAAGTTGGAATGTAAAATTTGAAAATGCACAGGGTGCTACATTTAAATCTGTTTCTATCACCCTAGAGCCTGGAATAATTTTTAAATTAAAAAGAGTAAAGCATTACGACAAAAATAAATTAAATTAAAAATCCTTAACTTGCTTAAAAATTCTTTATACGGCTAGGACTATATATAGCTCAATGGTAGAGCACTTGCCTATGGTTCGATCCTCAATACCACATAAAAATAAATAAAGATATTGTGTCCATCTACAACTAAAATTTTTTTAAATTTTCTTTACAATTATGCATATGTATATAAATGCACACATATATGTTAATTCATTCTTATTAGTAACAAATATAGGACACATAAATGTTATCAGAGAAACAATCACACTATACTGAAGTCTAGACCAACTCTTTGACTATGCTGTTACTCACATGCTTCCAGGAACCTTCAGTCTCTTCACAACTATCTTCTACCCAATCAACACAGAAAATAATTTCTAAAATGATTATAAATGTTCTATATGTACACTCTCCAAAATGGTAGCTATAAGTCACATTTAGTCACTTGAAATATGACCAATGCAACTGACAAAATGAACTTAATTTTATTTAATGAATTTTACTCAAAAATTTTTATTTTGGTACAAAACACAATTTATAATCAACCTTTTTAAAAAATATTTATTTTTTATTTGCAGTTGGACACAATGCCTCTATTTTTAATTTATTTACTTTTATGTGGTGTTGAGGATCGAACCCAGGGCCTTGTGAGTGCTCTACCACTGAGCCACTCAAAATGGTATAATCAACCATTTTGAGCGTAGAGTAGTGTTAACTGTATACAGTTCACAAGAGACCAAGAACTTCTTCATGTTACAAAACAAACTGATTACATTTGATAGCCATACAATTTAAATTTTATTTATATATACTTTAATCATTTCGAGTTTAAATAGTCACATATGGCCAGGTTTAGAATTCTGCTACTAATAAAAGTTTTACTCTTCTGATGCCTATAATTTATCACTACAAACTTTTGCAACTCTACATTTAGAGAAGTGCAATAATATCTAACAAACAGGAGTATAACATGAAACACTGTAGAGAGAATCACATACCTATCAGGGAACTTTTTATGAAACTATAAGCATGAGTCTTGTTTTCCCCAACTAAATAAGACTGAAATTTAAGTCACTCATTTTCAAAGTGTGCATCACAGCCCTGGGCATGTATGTCACCCTATCAGAGGATTTGAGAGTTAGAATACTTTATAATATTAATACTAAGATGTTATCTGCCTGTGATGACATTTGCACAAATGACAGGAAAATAAGGTGCTGGTACCTTAGTAAAAATCAAGGCAAAGGTATTCTTTGTATTCTTTACCACCAACACTATTACCTTACATTCTTATTTTTTACAAGAGGAAGGAAAAAAAAACGCAGTATTTAAGAATGTCACAACAGTAACTTACTAGTTTTTATTTTGATAATTATAGATATGGACTTTGGGAGTATCCATATACTCTTTTTCTACTTGCACTAATAGCATTTTTACATAAGTACAGTATATGATGACAGCCAGAAAAATCACATTGATACAATCCATTAACTTAGGTTTTTCTAGTCATCAATATCTGTGAGTACATTTAGTCCTATGCAATTTTAGCAAATGCATAGATTCAGTTATTCTATTCTAACTATTCTATTCTATCTATTCTATTCTAACTATTACAAATACAGAGAAGTTCCTTCACAGGATCCATGATACTACTCTGTCCTATTAAAGCTGACACCATACCCACAGACAATCAACTGATTTTCTGACTCTATAATTTGCTCAATAAAAAAATGATATATAAAAAGAATCAAATGCCATGCAAACAACTGTTTGATATGCTGAGTGAAAAAATGAGAAGACATAAAACAATTCTACAGCACAGAGGTAAGAGGGTTTCCACCAAGTAAAAGCGCTTATACAAGCATTTGAGTTACAAGGCAAACTAAATGCTTTTTCAAAACAACAAACTTTACCTTTACCTAACAAACTATTGTTTATGTAGACTTTGGTATGTGGCAGATATTTTCTTATAAATGAACAAAGCAACCTGCTATTTCAAGAAAACTGAAAGTAATTACCAATATTAAAATTCAAATTTTCAAGTGAAAATTAACTTTTGGAAATGTGTGTCTGCCACCATGAGCTTGACCATACTTCCTTATAAAACTTTTTAAATGATAATGTAATTATTTTTATATTGCATACTATAAAAATGGTTATTTTATATTGTATAATATAAAAGTTTTTAGTAGGGAAGATATGCTTAATTTAGGGAAGTGATATTTCCAAATGACCAATATATAATGTCACAAAAATCACAGATAATAATCCATTCAAGTGCTTCAACAGAAAGCACTTGTATCTGTGTATCAGGCAGAATATATCTGAGATTCCAAATAATTTTTGTTAAGGCAGATATTAAAAGATCTACAATATTGTAAGCAATGCCACGCTTCCTATCATTTTATTTGATTTGGATAGATATTATTTCCATGAAAATGTTAACCTAATATTTTGTTTAATTTTTATTTTAAACAAAATAAGTGCGCAAAATTTCTTCAATTTTAACTTCTGTAGTAAACATTAACAGATATAACACACTAAAAATACTGAAAACTCGGAAGAGTTTTGGGGTTTGGTTTGGTTTTGCACTGTTAGGGGAACTGAACCCAGGACATGAACACAGTAGGCATGCGCTCTATCATTTTTAAAAGTATGGAGGGAGGCTGGGGTTGTGGCTCAGTGATAGAGGACTCGCTTAACACATGTGAGGCCCAGGGTTTGATCCTTGGCACCACATAAAAATAAATAAATAAAGGTATTGTGTCTGACTACAACTTTAAAAAAAATATATGGAGGGACCCTACAAAGCATACAGCTGAAACACTGGCTTCTAATTATACTAGAACTGAAAGTGTTCCTCCTTTGCCTCTGGCTATTAAAATAGGAAAAGTTCACTCTGTATACCTATCCTTAAATTTTTGTTAGAAAGAGAGAGACTTTCTCATGCCTGATGACTGCAGGAAAGTTTGTTTTCACTCTCCAAAATTTCCACAGGTGTAGCACATCATTTTATTATGATCCCAGTAATACTTTTCCATCTACAATGTAACTTCATAAAATTTACAATTTATCTGGGCTCTACATAACTAAATTATAAAGACAAGTCAGGAGGAATCTACTCAATTCCCAGCTATTCCCTTATGACAGAAGGAAAGAAGTGGAACCTGTTTGCAACATTCAGGCCTGTCTAGGGGCTGCCCACAGGACTGATTTGGAGTGCTGATGGGAACAGAGGCATAGTTTCGATATTAGCAGGGGAGGTTAACTGAAAGGTAAACTGGCTCCAAGACACTGGAAAGCAACAGGAAGGGTAGAAGAAATGGGCACGAACCTAGGTTGCTGCCTAAAAGAACACTCAAAGGGTAAGCATCACATTTAAAAGCACCCACATATACCAAGGGAGGTTGGGGGAAGTATACTCATAGGCATGAAGACATACACACAGAAGACATCTACAACCTTAACTCCAGGTTGATAACTGCCAATCTGCCCCAGCACAGAGACAGACCACAAAGACTGAAAGAGGTGGCTCTTTCTTCAGGTATTTAATTTCTAATAAAAGGCCATAAGGCCTAAAAATTAAGAGGGCAACATGGCCCATCCAAAGGAACAAAATCTCCAGAACCCCTACAGAAACAGACTTCAATTATTTGACAAAGACTTCAAAAATAAAGGTAAATAGAGAAATAATAAATAAATAAACAATACATCAGGGCTGGGGCTGTAGCTCAGTGGGTAGAGTGCTTTCCTTGCATGCACGAGGCCCTGGGTTCAAATCCCAGCACCAAAAAAAAAAAATACGAACAGAAAACGAAATGAAATCAGGAAAAAAATATAAACAAAATGAGACTGTTGTCACAGGAGAAGAGACGTCTCTGGAAAAGGGTTCAAAAGTTCCCAGAGGAGAGGGAACTCAACTCAGGGCCCACGGGGTTCTTGGCACACATGATGGAAAAGAATTTTGGCATGAGCCAGACAGAGGTTTATTTAAGAAGATAGATACACATTCAAGACGGAATGTAGGCTGTCTTGAGATTGAGAAGCAGCCTTGACTTGGGCTGGGGGTCCAAAGTTTATAGAAGGACTGTTGTCAGGGGCTGGACTGGAGGTGGATCCAGGCTGGAGCTGCACCATTTTACGCCAATTTTCCTGAGGTGGTATATTTCCCTCAATATACAAGGGTGTGGGGAAAAGGTTTACAGCAATGTTTTCTTTATATCAATGAATGGCTTGAAAGGTGTTTCCCTTAAGATTGCCCATTTCTCTCTCCTTATCCTAAATCCCTATCTCACTATCAGAAAAGAGCTATAAAAAAAGAAAAATTCTAGTAATGGCATGGTGGCACACACCTGTAATCCCAGAAGCTAGGGAGGATCACAAGTTCAAAGCCATCCTCAGCAATGGTGAGGCCCTAAGCAACTCAGGGAGACCATGTCTCGAAACGAAAGGAAAAGAAAGAAAAATTCTAAAGTTGAAAAATATAGTAAATAAATTGGGAAAAAAATTATTAGAAAGATTCAAATGCTGGATCAAGTAAACAGAAGAAAATATCATCACCCTTTAAAACGAGATTACTAAAAATAATGAAGTCAAAGAAGAAAACAGAAAACAAAGTGAAGTGAACAGAGCCTCTGGGACTTATGATATACCATCAAGTGAACCAATACTCACATTACAAAAGAAGAAAGAGAAAAGGGGTCAGAAATATAATTCAAAAAACAGTGGCTTAACACTTCCCAAATCTGAGTAAAGATGGGTAAAAAAAGCAAGAAGTTCAATTACTTGGAATGTAAAACAGAGACTAAAAGACAGATAAAGAATCTTCTAAGGAGCAAGGTAGGTGACTTGAGGTATACAAGAAATCATCAATAAGATTATCAGCAGACAGATTTAAAAGATAAAAGCACCTGTCTGATTGCACAAATGGTGTGACCCTACTTTGTGTACAACCAGAGAGGTGAAAATTTGTGCTCCATTTGTATACAATGAATAGACGAGCATTGTGCTGTCATGTATAACTGATTAGAACAAATGAAAAAAAAAAAAAGATAAAAGCATTAATATATACTTCTTATACTAGGAGCAGTCACATCCCCCATAACCCCAGAGACTCTGAAGGTTGATGCATCAGGATCCCAAGTGTGAGACCAGCCTCAGCAACTTAACAAGACTGTCTCAAAATAAAAAAATAAAAAGAGATGGGTAATGTAGCTCAGTGGTTAAGAGCCCCTGAGTTCAATCCCTGGAACAAAAACAAAAAACAAACAACAACAACAACAACAAAAAAACCCACACACACATATCAATGTTAATGAATACACAATAAATATAATTATATATCTATGATAATCTAATGTTAATGGATACACACACACACACACACACACAAAGGTGTAATTTGTAATACCAACAGCATAAAGAAAAGGGGACCAAAGTATAAAGGAGACGACTTTGGCAAGCAATTTAAGTTATCACTTTATACTGTTTTAACACTGGTATTTTATACATAATTCCCATGATAATCACAAATAAAATATCTATAAAATATACATGAAAGGAAATGAAAAGAGAATCAAAATATGACACTTCAAAAACTCAAATAAACAAAAAGGAAGAATATGGGGAGAAATGATCAGCATCATTCATCGAAGTCAAAAGGCAGAAGCAACCTAAAGACACACAAATTACGTCTTACACACAAAAAATATTCGGCCTTAAAAGAAATGAAATTCTGACAGGACAGAATTTTAATATTGAGGACATTATACTGAGTGAAATAAGCCAGTTACAGAAAAACAAATACTGCTTGATTCCATTTACTTAATATTGAACTATACACTAAAAAATGTTCAAAGGGCTGGGGTGTGGCTTGGAGGTGGAGTGCTTGTTTAGCATGTGAAATGCCCTTTGATCCATAGTACCAAAAGAAAAACAACATAAGCTTATTTTGGTAAATTTTATGTTGTAGGTATTTTACAATTAAAATATGTCTAAAATTAAAATAGCATTATCACAAAAGTGTAATAAATAAAACAAACAAATTTGTTCCAACTGCACTTATCCATTTAACTGGATGTTGGATTAATACATACTTTTACCTATATACATGTGTATACTTGCTTGTACCTTATTGAATTTTAAGCAGTACATGATAAAAAAAAAGAGCTGGCTAACCCCTGACAACTTGATAAGCAACAATATAACACATGGCTCTCAAAACTGGCAAGCAGCTACACAAAATCCACTCAGTACACATTATAATCAACACTTACTAGTCTGCATAGAACATTTAAGGGAAAAACGTTTTCTTTTATTAAGAAGAGTCAAAAGGACCTAAAATTAATTCATATTTTCCCATCTCACAAATTAAGAGATATTGCTTTTAAAAACTACATAATCATCAAGAAAAACTACGAATAATTTAAGAAAACAGGAAGTAATTATTCTGTCACAAAGGGAAAACACTGTGTTTGACAATCAGGAGGTTCAATGAGATGTCTGCTGTTGCAACTGCAACAAGACAGGAATTGGGGAACTACTTCCTCTTTCCCCAAATCACAACTTATCCCTGTGGATTAGCAGAGTTCATTTGAAACCATTTTCTTATTTTTCTTCAGAAAGGTAATCTTAATAGAAAAATACAAATCTGCTATCTGTCTACTACGAAAAGGCAGATACAGGACCCATATAAGTGGTTCAATTTTTGGAATGCCTTTCAAATGATGGCTAAATTGGGACCCACTTAGGTGAAGTGAATCAGAAGATATGCATGTCAATATTACATTCTAGGGTAACACAAAATTCCTAATGACTATAAAAACTGCTAGAATTTAAATCTCATCAAATATTCTAACAATGTAATACTGAAAAATCCTCTCATTTGATTAGCATTTTAAGGAAAGATGGAATAAAACAAATTAATACAATGCAAGCTTGTAATGCAAGGTCTTTAAATCAACCATAAACTTACTTTATACATAATATCTAGGACTATACATAATATAACTCAATAAACTACAACAATTATTCAATATTCCCACTTCAATAGGCATTACTGAAAACAGAATGCTGGCTTTTCTTTCTTTGAAATAAATCTAGTTTCCATTTATCTTTAGAAAACAATCCGAGACTTGGTACGTACAGTGTATATCCTGAACCTCAAAGAGCGAAAACACGAAATGCATTCTGCTGTCATGTATAAGTAATTAAACAAATTTAAAAATAAAAGTAATCAAACAAAAGAGGGAGAACATGTAAATGCCAAAAATAATAAATCATAAACTTTGCTTCCCAAATCAACAGATTGATTATTTTGTGTGCCCAGCATTCCACTGCTCTTTCCTTCTGAGTCAAGCATATAAATAAGTACACAGCATAATAATGACCATGTTTTGATACACTGAAGACTCAATTACAGTACATGGTGGCACTGACCTTCAGTACAATATGAGTAAACAAAAATCAAAATATTACTACATAATTTAACATAAAATTTAAAAACTATAATACTAATATTTCCATTTTTAAAAATATTTACTATAACCACACAAAAATATGAGTTCCTATATAAAAATTTCAGAACATAAATACTTCAATGATGGCCCATGTGTTTAAAATACATGCTAAAATGAAATGGTGCTGAATTATTTTCTGGATAATTAGAAGACTATCTTTTTTCCCTAGTTTATAGTTAAATACCAAAATTTCACCTTTACATTAAAAGCAGCAAAATGGTACTGACTGATAATATAGCAAAAGTTATTTGTAAGAGAAAGCACTTAATGATGGGTCTCTATTTTGATTTTTCTACATTGTGATGCTAAATATAGTAAGAAAAACAAACAAAATACCCCACAAGTTATATTTAGATCATCACTGTGCTGGTTAAATAAACATTTTGCATGCTGTGTAATGTGACTCCATGTACTTACTCTGCCAAGAATAAACAGAACACACAAACTCAATCACATGAGATAGGTTCACAGAACAGCTGAGTCACCTACCCATAGCAGGCTCTTCACTTCCTGTTCCCCATAACTCAGTGGAAATTTCTGTCTTACCACAACACTTAGCCATTCCCACCAGTAAGTTGCAGTTTCCTGAAAACTTTCCCTGAGTAACAGCAACCAATTCATGATAAAGCTTAATTAGGCACCACATAATTCTACCCCCATCTCTATCCACCTTGACCAATACACCAAGTTCCTGACATTACAAACAAAGGCAAGCAAAAACAAGAGGCAAATTAAGGCTGGCAAATCTCATCTCAATTATGATGCATCTACTTTAGAGAAAACAGCCTCTTCAGTTCAGGTGGAGGTGGATCCAGTATCACTCCACTGTCCATATAGCTTGTCCGATTTGGACATGACCAATATATCCCCTAGGTTTTCATCCTAAAGCATCCCTGAACAGCAAGATAAATCTTCTAGACTTTTAATACAACTACTAAGGACTCAAAGCAAAATTGCTTTACATTTTTTTTAACTTAGAAGATGCTAAATAGATATCATTGAAAAGGACAGGATTCCTGTGAATAAGGAATTTACAATGTACCAAACAACTAAGATAACATACAAAGTGTTAATAGGAGTATGAATAATAAATATGTCAAGATGTGCATGGGAGCCGGGCACAGTAGCGCATGCCTGTAATCCCAGAGGCTCAGGAGACTAGACAGAAGGAGTTCAAAGCCAGCCTCAGCAAAAGCAAGATGCTAGTAAGCAAATCAGTGAGACCCTGTCTCTAAATAAAATACAACAAAGGACTGGGGATGTGGTTCGGGGGGTCAAGTGCCCCTGAGTTCAATTCCTGGTACCAGCCCCTAAAAAACTAGAGTTGAGAGATGTCTATATTCTTTTTTTCTTGTACCAATGCTTTGACAACTGGTACATTTTATACATGCAGTATATCTCAATTTATACTACCTGTTTCAAGTACAAAAAAGCCTCAGGTGGCTCTTGTGGCTACCACACTGAATAGTACAGAACTAGACTTTGCCCCTATGGGTTGCTAGACATGCTGTTACTTCTGAAGAAGTAAAGAAGAGGGAAAGGAGCTGGGGTTGTGGCTTAGCAGGGCTCTTCTGTCACGGCACGAGAAGCCCTGGGTTTGATTCTCGGCACCACATAAAAAATAAATAAAATAAAGGTATTTAAAAATTTTTTAATTAAAAAAAAGAAGAAGAGGAGGAAAAAACGAGGATGATACAGGAGCCCACGTGCAATGGCTAGATGAGACAACAATGAATGCTAGAAGTCCACCTGATAGGTGGAGGAAAAGAGTAAAATGCAGAAATTGTGAGCCATGGACTGATGGTGGCAAAGTATATTCTTAGCATGCATAAAATCAAGAGGTCAATCCCCAATACCAAAAAAAAAAAAAGAAAAGAAAAGAGAAGAGGTGGTGGTGGGGGGGGTAGTCAGACCTCAAATTCTCAAAGAATGTGGAGATCTTTCCAGGAAAATTAAAGATGATGGCAACAAGGACAACTGTATATGTATGCACTTCCTTCCTCTCCAGGAAGGGCCAGGAAAATGGTAAGCGTGCTTTTCAAGCTACAAGAATGTTAAAGAAAACTAAGAATATATCCACTTGGAAGAAGTTATAGGAAGCTAATGTTATTGAAATTTCCATAGAGTAAGTAGATAGAGGAAAGGAGAGAAAGTTTAAGAAAAAAATGGGCTTCCCAGAAGACCCACTAATGGGATATTAGCAGAAACAGATTCGATAAGCAAATGACAGAACCAAGTTTCCTAATTCCTAAGTTTGTTCTTAAGCTTAGAATACAGAATTACATAAACTCAGGCATATTCAAAATTCTCAGAGAAATAAAGGATTTAAGTACACAGTTGATAGTTTATAAGGAAAATAAATATGTTGTTTAAAATTTGAGGGGCAGCCCTTTTCATATAAACCCATTGGTGCCCACCACACAGTATGTACTCTACAAGTTACACCCAAATAACTGTAGAAGGATTGGGTTTCTAACACCTTGTTACTTGTTGTTTTAATAGTAAAACCTGATAAAAAGGAAGGAAACATTCTAACATCTTAAAATAGGTTTTTGGGGTTTTGTTTGTTTTGTTTTGTTTTGGGGTACCAGGGATTCAGGGGCACTTAACCACTGAACCACATCCCCAGCCCTTTTTTGTATTTTATTTAGAGACAGGGTCTCACTAAGTTGCTTAGTGATAGATGACTGAGGCTGGCTTTGAACTCTCAATTCTCCTGTCTTGACCTCCTAAGCCACTGGGATTACATGCATACACCACTGTGCCCAGCTTAAAATAGGTTTTAATAGACATCAAAACACATGACTCCACAACAAATCTATCAGGTTTCTTATTTGTTACTTTCAACTTTTGTACTATAATCAATAACATTATGAATGTAGTACATGTGTTTCCCTTAAGAGCCAAATTGTTATAAATTATCATAAATAAATATCCAACAAAATTATAGGCAGGAAAGATGAAAAATAACACCTCTTCTTTAGACAAATTCTCATTTGTATTATTACTAGTTAATCTTTGGCAGAATTTCGCATGCCTAATGACATGACTTATCTAATAAATCAAAAATACCTACATTATAAATCAAAATCTATCTAATTCTAAACATGTTTATTATGGATAATTTGGAATAAATCTCAATCAACCCTCAGCTGAAACAAAGTACAATCAATCTAGCCAAATACATCCTCTCTCCCATTCCAATTTTTTTTTAATACCAGGAATACTTAACCACTAAGCCACACTCCCAGCCCCTTTTGGCATTTTTTATTTAGAAACAGGGTCTTGCTGTCTTGCTCTGCGCCTCACTAAATTGCTTAGGCTGTCTCTGAACTCACAATCCTCCTGCCTTGGCCTCCAGAGCTGCTGGGATTGCAGGTATACAACACTGTGCCTGGCCCATTCTAATCCTGAAGAAGAAGAATTGTTATTTGATTTGATTTAGTAAAAAATGTTTCAGCTGTTTAGATCAAGTTATCATTTTAGGTATTGTTTACAAACTTCCTCATCTTAAATTCTATTTACAAGAGTTACTAACAAAAAGCAACACCAGTGGATCAAATATTACCCATAATTTCTTTTGCCCAGATGCTACAATGCTAATGAACAAAAGGTAAAAAAGGAACGAAAATGTGATAGAGAAAAAAGAACAAAAGGCCATATGTAACATCTCAGACCTGTATACATAAACCAGGAAGTAATGACCTATTTTTAGCACTTAAACTCTTTTACAAGTCCGTCATAACAAAACGAAGACTGCTTCTCAAAAAATCAAATAACACATATGCTTATCAGCCAGAACTTTTATTTTTCATGTGCACTACTGTTTGCCTGAGGGTTCATGCTGCAGAATGATTTTTGGAAAAATGAATGTTAATTTCACTGTGTTTCTAAATGAGAACAAGATAATTTCCACGACTTTCTGAGTTATGGTTGTGGAATTTCTAAACAACTCTATATATCAAGCTTCGCTGAAGTATATAAGCTTTTTTTTTTTTTTTTTTTTTACGAGGGGTGGGAACAACATTGTGGAAGAAATAAATCACAAAGAATAAAAATAGCGAGAATCAAGCTAATAAAAGCTTTTAACAATACATTTAATGATACTAATGCTTACTAATCAGGCCTGGTTTTCAGTTTGATTAAAGTATCATGAACTTGTTAGAGCCCAGAAAAAGTCCTAGAATCAAGATAATAAAACATAATGAAATACCAGACAAACAATTTATTCCATAAAATTAACTGCAACCTTTCTACTCGCTCCCAGGGCCAAGCATGCTACGCAAGTGCTCTAACACTGAAAACCCCCAGTCACTTCCAAACTTAAAAATAAATAAATACACAAAAGGTACTGTAACAAAGGCAATGCCACAAACATTTATTGAGCGTACAGCATTGTCAGGGCCTTCTCATCTGTTCTTTGGTTTCATTTTCACATCACTCTTGGGTGTACATATTGTTATTTCCATTTAACAAATGATATCTTACCCATGATATCACAATTATCAAAAGGTAGAACTGGGATTCACACCCCAGTTTCTCTCTTTTTTTTTTTTTAAATGAAGCTTCTCTTTCTGTAGATAAATGCTTATTTATGTATTATACTAAATACATAAGTATTTATACTTTATACTAAAGTATTTATACATAAGTATTTATACTATTATACTAAATACTTAAGTATTTATCCTTTATACTAAAGCAAAGAATTCCTTTGCAGAGTCTATAGTATGGATAGGAAGAAAGAGCTCCTTGCCACAGAGAGAATGGAAAGACTATATGGTCAATTATTTTTAGTTAGATAATAGAAGGGAAATCTTTTGGGGACTTTATCATAGTTTAGATGCTGAAAAGTACCCAAGGTCTCTTCAAAAATGCTCCAGTAGAGAGGTTATTCATTTCTGAATGGAATCTCTTTTCACAATGAGGGACAGTACTACTAGAAAATTAAAAGGGCTATATTTAAAATGCTATCTACCACAAATAGTACTCTTATTTAATTGGGGCCTTTGCAAATTTTTAATGTTTTAGGCAACTCAACAACTCTTTAAGTCATAATATGTGTTTTATTCCACAGTAAGGCCATTCAATTATTTACTGTAACCTCAAAAACATATTTAATGAGCAGGACTACACAAATTGAGGTACACTCTAAAATCATTCATTACCCACTTCAACAACTGTATTTGGCATACTACTCTATCAACCCAGCTCTAAAAAATATTTATCATTAAAACAATTCTAGGGCTGGGGTTGTGGCTCAGCAGTAGAGTGCTCGCCTAGCAAGTGATCCCCAGCACCCCCATAAAAATAAACAAATAAAGGTATTGTGTCCAACTCCAATGAAAAAAATAAATATTTCAAAAAAAAACAGTTCTAGAATAAGACAATTTTGAAAAGTAAACTGATTTCACATCTCACTCTTTAAGGTGAAATACTAATAACTGAGTATGCACACCCACAAAGATGATTTCTCTCTTTCTTCAAATACCTTAACATGTATAATCAGTCCTACAGAGGCAGTATTTATTTTTCTTTTCTTTCTTTCTTTTTTTTTCTTTTGTACCAAGGATTGAACTCAGGGGCACTCAACCACTGAGCCACATTCCCAGCCCTATTTTGTATTTTACTTAGAGACAGGATCTCACTGAATTGCTTAGCACCTCGCTTCTGCTGAGGCTGGCTTTGAACTCATAATCCTCCTGTTTCAGCCTCCCTAGCCACTGGAAGAGACAGTATTTTTTATACCTAATCACCAAATAAATAATGCTTATTTATGTATTATATTCTAGGAATATTCAAACCATAAATGAGGTCACCTGCTTTAAAAAAAAAAAAAAGTCATCAATTCTTTATTCATTATAATACTGAACTGGTTTAAAAGACTTTAGACCTGCCATATTATACTGACAAAAGACTTGTCCAGCTTAGGAACTCAATCTTTGAGCCATAACAACAGAATACCTACAATATCTATTAAAGAATCTCATACCCCTCCTCAGAAAAAGTCCTCTAAAGTTTTAAAACAGAATATTTGTTTCTAGCTTATACATGGAAAATAAACTTATACTGAACTGTGTCCCCCAAAAATTTTTTTTAACAGCACTACTCAAGAAGAGTTCTCTGTTAAGTAAAATAAAATACGCATACTACATCAACCAAAAAGTAGTAATTTTAGGAAATTGCAGCTATAGTTAATTTTCATTCATTAAAAGATTTAGAGGCGGGGCTGGGGATGTGGCTTAAGCGGTAGCGCGCTCGCCTGGCATGCGTGTGGCCCGGGTTCGATCCTCAGCACCACATACAAACAAAGATGTTGTGACCGCCGATAACTAAAAAATAAATATTAAAAAAATTCTCTCTCTCTCTTCCTCCCCCTCCCCCTCTCTCACTCTCTCTAAAAAAAAAAAAGATTTAGAGGCTTACTATGGGGTCAGGCACTACTAGTCATATGGGGGGAAAGTTTTGCTACTTTAAAAAGAAATTTAAATTAACGAAAAAAGAAAAAAAAAAGATATTAGTTGCTTGTAGCTACCAAACAGAAAATGGCTTCTCAATCACCACAGTTATTTTTTTCTGAATTAAGAAATGTCCCAATTGTTAAGTTTTTGTGTACTGGTTCGAATGCTCAGGGGAACTGGACCACAGAGACACATCCCCAGCCCTACTTTTTGTACTTTATTTAGAGACAAAGTCTCAATAAGTTGCTCAGCATCTCACTTTTGCTGAGGCTGACTTTCAACTCCAGTTCCTCCTACCTGAGCCTTCTGAGCAGCTGGGATTACAGGCGTGCACCACCACACTCAGCTACAAGAGCCCTTTTTGCTTCTTTCACTGAAAACCACTTGAGCAAAAGGGCCTAGGAAGTCTCTTTTAGGCAGTGGGTATACTTACTGTCACAGGGTGCAGGGGCGCACACCTGTAATCCCAGTGCTCAGAAGTTGAGGCAGCAGGATCCTGAGTTCAAAGTAAAACTCAGCAAGGTGCTAAGCAACTTAGCAAAACCCTATCTCTAAATAGAATATAAAAAGGGGGGGATGGTTCAGTGGTTATGCAACCCTGGGTTCAGTCCGTGGTACCAAAAAAAAAAAAAGGGGCTGCCATACTGCTTTGTTCTTAACCCCAAATGCCCATGAGAATCGCCTAGGCCTCATACCCAACAATTAAATGAGAACTATGGAGAACAGGACTTAAGCATCAGATGATTCTAGTGGAGAACCAGGACTTTGAATCACAGACCTCTCCCATTTGTGAGCAGAGAAACACTGGATTACACATAAAACCAATTCTGTGCTCCTAACAACTAACATTTAAATAACAGGATGGTATTCACAATACAAATCGGTCTGGCAGGCTACTCATGTTCCCACAATAGTTACTGTATTATTCAAGGCTTACCTTTTCCTACACAGTAAGAGTTCAGTTCCCCCAAGTCTATAAATAAAAGCAACATAAGCCAATAAAGGAAATGCTGTGGTTTACTGCATTACCAGATAGCAAAGGTATACTATAATCTCTGCACTGCTGATTGTTTTGCTGCTAAATGTGACACTTTCTGTTCCTTACACCGAGAGACACCACTCTCACCTCTACTACTGTCTAAATCTCTCCATATCCTCGACGACCACCTTTATTTAGTTGGTAGTTTCTTCTCATTTGTAATGTCCCCAGCCAGAGTTCTCATTCCTTTCAAGTGCCACACAAGACACGACACACCACCTCCTCCTCCACTAATTTCTTAAATTCCCAATTCAAGTGTATGGCTCTACATTGAAGAATCAGAAGTTTGAACGCTGTGAGAATGAATTTTTATAAGGCCCCAATTTTGCACAACTATGTTTCCCAAAGTGGTTTCAGAATGATTGTTAATAAAATTAAAACCTAATATTTCAAAACATCATGTTCTAACTGGTACTTGTATTTCCAAAAGGATTTATAAAGACCTAGTTTATCTTAAAAAAGCCTGAAGTAAAATACTATGGTGAATTATAAGAACACAAGGAAGAGTCAACGGTTGGTGACTAGAGACCTGGAACTGGTCCCTTAACAAGGAACATGAAGCAATTTCAACCACCTCAATCTACAAAATGGGGAAAGTTGTATTTATGTCATGCAGCTATTATAAATGACTTAAAATACCATGAAGTGAGAAATGCTCTAAGAATAACCTTTAATGTTATCTACCACAAACATATCATCCTTAAATATGGCAATCTGATAAGAATACAGAATAAACACTGGATCACACTCTGTTACCATTCAAGTTATAGTACCGGGAAGAGCAGCTTTTAGTTACAATTATTTCTAAATATTTTCAGTCAGATCCTTCTACCAAGCTCCCTTATCTGAGGGATGTGGTATGTTTTAGGGGAACCTGTCCTTTGATCCAAAAAGCAAGAGATCTTCTTTATGAGCCTGTTATGCTTAATATCTTCTAGTATAAAACTATCTTTCTTAAAATCCTAGAGGGACGGCCACTCTTTAAGAAATCTGTTTTTCTTAAGGCTTTTAGAGTAACTGCATCTAAGCAGAAGACAAGGACAAAGATTTGGAAGGATGCCTTCTGAATGCAATCAGCCTTCTGACGTTTTCATTTTATACAAATGTTTATAATCCCTCTGTTACTTTAGTGATTGTGTGGTGGTGGGCGAGGGTTGTTGTTTTACCCTCTTCTGGTTTCATGTTTCTGGCTAAATTAATGTTGAAGTTATTAAGACAATCACTCTTAAAAAGCAAAGAAGTCCTTGATATACTTTACCTTTACCTGCTGGCCTGTCTCCAATGGCTTTTTGCTACTTCCCTCCTTTCTTTTTTTTTTTTTTAATATTTATTTTTCAGTTTTCGGTAGACACAACATCTTTATTTTATTTTTATGTGGTGCTAAGGATCGAACCCAGGGCTGGGGATGTGGCTCAAGCGGTAGCGCGCTCGCCTGGCATGGCGTGCGGCCCGGGGTTCGATCCTTAGCACCACATACAAACAAAGATGTTGTGTCCGCCAAGAACCAAAAAATAAATATTAAAAAAATCTCTCTCTCTCTCTCTCTCGCTTTAAAAAAAAAAGGATCGAACCCAGCGCCCCGCGCACGCCAGGCGAGCGCATTACCTTTTGAGGCACATCTCCAGCCCTTCCCTCCTTTCTTAATTATTGCCAAATGATTGTGTAAATGAATGAGCTGGATTTTTAGTCAAGCTTCTTTGTCCAACTCCTTCTGTGAACCTTCATACACCCTCTGAACCTTTAGCACACCTTAGAACTTTTCACTGACTTCCTGAACATGGCAGCTGGACTTTCAGTGACTTTTCTCATTTCAAAGAAATTGCTACTGGCCACTTTTGCTCACATGTTGAGTTCTATAATGCATTCTCTTGGTAACTCAAAACATTTTTCTCTAAATCTGCTACTGCTTTAGAAGAAGAAAATCTCCATATACATAAATATTAAAAAAGTAAAAACTGAAATCAGTTTCTACACTGTGTTCCATGCAAAGAACTGTTGAACTAACTGTGATTGCTTTGGGCAAACACATTCCCCTTACCTGATTCCTTAAGAACATAAATCAAAACCCAGTACTCTGAAAATCTATATACAAGTTTAGAAGAGAGGCACACACCATGCCACAAATAAAACTGGTAATTATCTGAGATTTAACAGAAGATCCAAGAAAATAACAAAGTAGACATTCCACACTGAAGAAAAACCTAGAATTCTAGCCCATGGGAATCACAATTTCTTTTGATCCCAGGATTTACAAATGAAAGGAAATTTACTTCCCATGTAGAACATTTAGACGCTTTCACACATTGACATGGAACTTCATTTTAATCTTGTGGTACAAGATTCTTTATTTAATTGAAATGAACTTTAGGGCAAGCTCATCAAACCTCAAAGGAGAATACATTTTAGAGTTTTTGTTTCCAAAAACCAAAGGACAAAAATGATGTGTTCTTCTTACATCTAGTAATTCAGAAGAGATTTTTAAGTTACCTATATACTGAAGAACATACCTACATCAAAGTACTTAATTCCACCTGTAAGCAATGATTCCTTCTTCATCTAATTAGGGGGGAAATGTGGTGCCCTTTCTGATATACACTAAAATAATTCCTATCAAAACGTGAACAACAAATTTTGCAAAAATAGAAAAACCCATCTAAATATTCATATGGAATTGCAAGGGATACCAAAGAGCCAAACAATCTTAAAAATGCAAGAAAATATTGAAAGTCTCACTTTGATTTCAAACTTTCCTGTCAGTTGAGTACCTCTAATTCAAAAATCTGAAGTCCAAAATACTCCTGGGATAAATGTGACATATATATACATATAGCAGGGAGGGTCATCCATGGTTCCTGGCTCATAGCCTTTATTATTTCCTAAGTGACTAGAAAAATGTTTGGATACTTTGAGGCCCAGAAAGCAAAGAGTCTCTTTCTTGTCTTCTGTCCCCTTTCACATGTACCTTTTTCTCCCCAAGACAAACTATAGAAACTAGAATTTTTCTTACACAAGGCCGATCAGGGAAACCCTTAAGTCTCTTCCCTCCTTCCCCATCCTCCTGGCGGCTGCTGACTGACCTACCTTGTCTCACAGAAAATTAAGACCCTCATAATAGAAAAGGGTTCTGCCCCATAAGGAGGAAGGAATACAAAAGAACCCGGACAGGCCTCGATATGGGATTCTCCATCTTCTGGGATTCTCATCCGGTCTATCAGCATTAAATTATGTGTGTGTGTGTGTGTGTGTGTGTGTGTGTGTGTGTTTGAAGGGTTAAGGATACCTTACACAGATCTTTGACCTACATTCCCAGCCCTTTTTTGTTGTTGTTTTGGGGCAGGGTTTGACCAAGTCACCCAGGATGGGCGCAAACTCACAATCCTCTCATCTTGATCTCCTGAGTAGCTAGAATTACCAGCACTCAGCAGATCATATCCTTTTCATCCAATCACATTTCAGCACATATGCAGTAATTCCTGTGTAATGAAGTCTCCATAAAACACAAAACAGCATGGTTCAGAGAACTTCTGGACAGTCAAACATGTGAAGGCTTACAGGAAGGTGAATGAGAACTCATACTTGAATCAGAAGGGTGGTTCACCCCAACTAGATGGGGATAGAATCTGGAGACCCATCCACACCTTACCTTGTGTATCTCTTCATCTGGCTGCTTGTTTGGGTCTTTAAAATATCCTTTACAATAAAACTGGCGAATCTAAATAGAATGTCTCGCTTAGTTCTATAAGCCTCTCTATCAAATTATCAGATCTTAAGACGGTGTTCTAGGAACCCCAATTTATTGTCAGTTTCAGGATTCACAAGCTTTAGACTGGAACTGCAGTGGGATCAGTTCAGCAACTATGCCCTCAATCTAAGATATCTGAGGCTCCTCCACCTAAATAAATGACTGAACTGACCTTAAATAGAGGTAACCAGTTGTTGTCTACAACAGAACTGAATTGCATGCCTGGAGGATGGGGGGAAAACACCTACACAGCGTCAGAAGTACTCTTGTTGTTAGAGTATATATAGTAGAAGAAATCAAGTCTGAGCTTGTTTTTTTCTATACAGATCCAAAATCCAAAACGTGGACTCAGAGTATTTCAGAGTTCAGATTTTCAGATTAGGCATTCTCAACCAGTAAATACTCCAAAATATTACCAAATCCAAAAACTCAGTACTCTACACCATGTTCCAGGCAAAAACTCCAAAATCTGAAACAATTTTGGTTCTGAATATTTCAGATAAGGGATATTAAATCCGTGCAAAGCTACAGCAATCAAATCAGGACAGCACCAGCATTAATACAACATACAGACTACTAGGAAAAGAACAGAAAGCCCAGAAATAAACTCTGCAGATATGATCAAATGATTTTCAACAAGATTACTTAGTAGGGAAGGGACACTCTTTAACAAATAGTGCTGGAAAACTGGGTGTGTGTACACTTTCAGGAATAATGAGACTGGGTCCTCACCTTACACCTTACACAAACATAAAAATTAACGCAACAATGAAACACAAAATGTGTATCTAAAAAGAAAAAATAATAATAAGTAGTAAATAAATAGGAATCATAGACCTAAAAATAAGATTTACACCAAAGTATAAAACTTCTGGGGCTGGGGATGTTGCTCAGTGGTAGAGTGCCTGTCTAGCATGTGTGAGGCACTGGGTTCAATCCTCAACACCACACATAAATAGAATAAAATTAAAAAGGCATTGTGTTCATCTACAACAACAACAACAATAATAAAAAAGTATAAAACTTCTAGAGGTGAACACCAAGAAAGTTCTCAATGGTTTCTTATCAATGTTATGAATAAAATCATAAACAAAAGAAAAAACAAGAGAAATTACACTTCATCAAAATCAAAAACCTGTGCAAAAACACTTAAAAACAGATGCAAGGCAAGATGGTAAAAAATATTTGTAAATCATATAACTTATAAGGAACTGCAATCCAGAATGTATAAAGAACTCCTAAAACTCAACAAAAATAAATAAATAAATATAAATCATTCAGATTTTTTAAAAATAGGCAAAGGGCTTCCTCCACGCCCACATACTACTGACTAAAAATAGGGGTGCTCTGCTACAACCCTAGCCCTTCATTTTTTTGAGACAGAGCCCTGCTAAATTGTTGAGGCTGGCTTCAAACGTGCAATCCACCTGCCTCAGGCTCAGGATTCTCTGGGATTATAGGCCTGTGCCACTGCAATGGGCACCAAAGGGCTTTGATAAACATATTTCCAAAAACAAATGGTCAATACTTCTGAAAATATGCTCTAGATCAGTCATCATTTGTGATATCCCTATCGCTCCCACCCTCCCACAGGCATATAAAATTTTTGACACCATCAACAAGTTGGTTATATAAACAACACAGGGCATTAGCACTGTGTTCAAAGCTGAAGATATTTTCAGGGTAATTAACCAAATCGATAAAAATCTTGACTGCTTATATTAAAACACATCACTGTGGCATTTATAGCTAGTATTGTCCATGAAAACTCTCAGAATAAGAAGCATGAAACTGGGCACAATGGTGCACACCTATAATCTCAGCGGCTCAGGAGGAGGCTGAGATAGGAGGATCTGCTCAAGTTCAGAGCCAGCCTCAGCAATGGCGGAGTGCTAAACAACTCAGTGAGATCCTGTCTTTAAATAAAATACAAAATGGGTTTGGGATGTGGCTCAATAGTCAAGTTTCCCTGGTACCCCCCCCAAAAAAAAAGAAAAGAAGCTAGCGTGAGTATACCTGAGAAAAAATTTATAATCCTGACCTTAGAGTGAAATAGTTCTCCACTCAAATCGCTGGATTAATCATTTACAAATTTTCTTATCTTTGAAGACACCTATAGGTTACACACACATTTTTGTCTTAGTAACACATTAGTAGTTTCACGCAAATTTCATATTAAAATACTGTCTAGCATTTGTGAGGCCTTATGTTTACTGCCCAGGACTGCAAAAATAGAAAGAAAAAACAAATGCTGTCTGCCATTCATTTCTAAATATTGCATATCTTCAGTTTTAATTTAATCATATTTCTAAATAAATTTTTCTTCTTTTGTTGTTAAGCTATTACAAGTATATTCAGAAAAAAATATAAATATGATCAGAATTTAACATTTTCCTCTGTAGTCCAAAAAGTGATCAAATTTTGCAAAAGTCCATGAGTATCTAGGGGAAAAATAGCATTGTCTTAGTTGAATGAGAAATGCCACTAAAACACGTCTTTTAAATTATCCAGTCGTTTATATTTTATCGTAAAATGTATCCATATAATTTTAAAGCTTTCCTAAACATGATGTTCAAATATCTTCAATTATTTTAAAGTTCTTTATATAATTTTTAATGTCTCTATTAGTGTAATATACTTATACATTAACAGTGAAGTTCACTTTGAAAAATATGGAACAGTTCACAAATTTGTGTGAAACTCTTGCAAAATGGTTATGCCAATCTCTGTGATTTTCCAATTTTAGTACATGTGTTATGAAAGCAAGCACCTTCACATTTTAAAAATTTGTTCATCATGCTGGGCACAGTGGTGCACGCCTGTAATCCCAGCAGCTCAGGAGGCTTAGACAGGAGATTGCGAGTCCAAAGCCAGCCTCCGCAAAAGCGACTTACTAAGCAACTCAGTGAGACCCTGTCTCTAAATAAAATATAAAAAATGGGCTTGGGAGGTGACTCAGTAGTTAAGTGCCCTGGAGTTCAATCCCCAGTACCAAAAAAAAAAAGTTTGTTCATCATGATGTTTAAATGATACCAATCATTTAAACATCATGATGAACAATCTATATCTTAGTTGAATGTGCACAAAATTTCTATTTCTCATATATATGTATCCTTCATGTATGTGTGTGTGTGTGTATGAGTTTACTGTGTCAATTTATATTAGGGGATAGCAAACTATAGTCCTTTGTACATATTTTTGTAAGGCTAGCTAAGAAAAGTGTTTGCATATTTAAGGAAACTACAAAACCCAAAATATTTGTTATCTGACCCTTTACAGAGAAAAAGTTTGCAGATATGCCAGAGGTTGACAACTTTCTTCTGTAAAGGTCCCAACACTAAATATTGACCTTGCATTCTACATTGACCTCTACAGGTGGCTTATACCTACTTTCATTTTATTTTTATTCATTTTATTCATTCCTGTGAATGCTTTTGTTTCCACCTTTCAGTGTCATGTTTAAATGCATATACCTAGATTTTACTTTATGACCAATCTGAGTAACTATTTAAATGGGGAATTAAATTTTGTCATTATCACTGCTACCAATATGTGTCAGTCCTGCTGTCTTATCACATTTTCTCTGTATTTCCCCTTTCCTGGCTTGTAAAAAAATTCACTGGGATTTTCTGATTCCTATCAGCTAAGGAAGTTACATATCCTTTTACAATTATTTGCCCAATTACTTCACTACTCTCAGCTGTCCCCCATCTGCCAGATGGGAGGGTGCTCTAACCCTATGTCAGTATGGTGCCACATACCAGTTCTATTAGGACCCCTACAACCATGCCTCTCACACCCATTGAGAAATGGCAGCAGCAAAGTGCCAGCCTCATCTCAGTCTCTTGCCTACTGAGTTTCTGGTGTAGGGGACCAGCCTACAGTGACTCCATTAACAGAGGTCAGAACAAGAGTCCTAAAGTGCCTACCCTCCAAACTCCTAGGTTAGGGCAACACCACAATTTCTTTTTTTCACTACCTCAGCTCTATGACTGTCACCTGCTTCCTACAGGTATTAATTTCTAGATTACTTCAGCATCTCCTATATAAAATCATTTGGTGTGTATTAAAAATTCATGTACCAACAACCCCCGGCAATTTGAAATAGTGTAATTTACTTTTTTTTTTTTTTTTGACAAAACTGACAAATGCTGGCCATGACTGCCTGCTCAAATAACTGGGTTGTCATGTTATCTGTAATAAACAGACCAAAATTGAAAAATTAACTGTAAAACACGATGTGCAATTTTATAGGTAATAAAGAGTTATAAGAATTGGATTAGCCAGGAGCAATGGTGCAGGCATATAATCCCAGCGGCTCGGGAGTTTGAGGCAAGAGGACTGCGAATCTGAAGCCAGCCTCAGCGAAAGCCTAGTGCTAAGCAAATCCAGTGAAACCCTATCTCTAAATAAAATAAAAAATACGTTAGTTGAGTGCCCCTGAATTCAATCTCTGGTACCAAAATAAGATAATAGGATTAATAAAGTCTTTGCTACTATGGCATACTGTCTAAAATTAAGAATCACTGAGCCTGGCCTGGTGGCACTAAAGAGGCTAAGGCCGGAGAATCACAAGTTCAAAGCCAGCCTCAGCCACTTAGTGAGGCCCTAAGAAACTCAGTGAGACCCTGTCTCTAATAAAATATAAAAAAGGGCTGGGGATGTGACTCAGTGGTTAGGCAGCTTTCAGTTCAATCCCCATTATTTAAAAAAATAAAAAGTCACTGGCATTAGCAGGGCACAGTAGAGCAAGCCTAGAATCCTAGTAACACAGGAAGCTAAGGCAGAAGGTTTGCAAATTCGGGACCAGGTTCAACAACTTAGTGAAAAAAATTTTAAAACAGAGAATTTTAAATTAAAGGAGCGGGGGTGGGGTGGGGTGGGGTGGTCAGTGGTTAAGCACATCTGGGTTCAATCCCTGCTACCCAGACACACAAAATAACCACGAACAGTGAATAGAAAAGACATTTAAGGAGGAAAAAAAAAAAAAAAAGGAAACAAATTTATGCATTAAGACAAGTTTGTTAGTTTGTAAAATAAACTGTTAACAGTCTCACAATAGTCACCTCTACCTCTCTAGTATTCATTCTTTACAGTTAACTGATTCCACTTGCTCTAAATGCAACTAAACCTCTCCACTATTCATTGACGGAATTTAAAAGTACCATGCAAAATGATTTGTGTTCTCTGCTTTTCATTTAATGCTGATTCATGGAAATTGATAATATTTAGTTCTATAAAGACAGATAACTTTTAAAATACCATATCTGTAGTTAGGAAGGTAGTGTAAACCTTTTATCTTATTCTTATAAAACAAACATATATGAGATCGAACACAGTGCCTCTCACACATGCTGGGCAAGTGTTCTACCACTGAGCCACAACCCCAGCCTAAAACAAATAATTCTGTATGAAGCTTATCTTCTCCCCTCTCCTACATCTCTGCAAATTGCACACTGCCCTTCCCCCATTTAATCTGGATAAGCATATATATCCATCTGCCATCTACCTTTTTATGGTACTTACACCCTCTGCTGACCTGTCCCCCAGAGTCCTGTCTATACCTCACAGTTCTCCAAATCCATACATACATGAAATATGTATTTCTGTCAGAAATGTCAGAAGCACTTTTAATCGAACAGTCTAATTACCCAACTTCCTAATTATATATAAAACTTAGCTGTTCTGGGGCTGAGGATGCACTTCAGCGGTAAAGCATTTGCCTAGCATATGTAAGGCCAAGAGTTTGTTCCCCAGCACCACAAACAACGAACAAACTCATGCATAAAAAGTACCTGTTCTATTTCCCATCCCGAAATTTACTGGCACGTGCTAATTTCTCTAGCCTAATTGAAATATCAATTTTCAAAAACATAAATAAACAACCCTGAATGCCACAATCAGATTTTTAAAAACAGAATTGGCAGTACTAAAGTGAGTTTCCCCTCAAATTTAGGAGCAGTAAGTGTGATTTTCCAAAGAGGTAAACTTGCAAGGGAAAAGCTGAGAGATGTTTTTCATAGTAGGTGATAGGAACAGAAATCAAAAGGAATCTTTCAATTATATACAAAAGAAACAGTTCTTCAAATACAAAAGAAACAAAATTCTAAATCTCTTTTGCCCTGATAGAATTTAGATGAAAATGAACATCACCAATAAAAAAACTGAGCTTACATCAAAGACAAAAAATACTTATGAAATTACAATTTTATTCTTATAAAATCTAAAAAAAATGTTGAATTAATACTTAAATGTGTAAAATAAGGATTCTACCCTTGCAAATTTGCCCAACAGAACCTTTAAACCTTGGTTTAAGGGGACTAGTTTGAATAATAATTGCACTAAACAAAGAAAAAAAAAATTTTAAATCACTGAAATTGTTTGCTAGTTACATGCAAAACAAAGTAAAGCATAATCAGCATACAAAAACTGCTCTAGGCACATTTCAGAAAAGACCCAAGACTGCATAAAAGATGAAACATCTAACAGGAAAACATTTGATGAAGTCCTACTTTATAAATACAGTTGCAGCTGTTGTTAATAAAAACAAAAAATGACAAAAGAGAACTGAAATTCTCTAATCCAATGTTGCCACATTAAAATAAAATAAAACATTGGATTAGAGAATTAACTAACAAAACTTAGAAGTGTTTACCACTATTCTTTAGCATATGACAAGAATAAATGATTTGGATATTTTATACACCTTCTAACTTACTTCGCAATAATGACATTTGCAAAGGTTAGTTACTTATAAAGTGTCTGATGATAATATTTGAAGAAATTTTCAACAAGAAGTAAATTTTTAAGTACACTTGCATATTATCAATTGAAAACAACTAAACAGAATTAGGCACTAACAAAGCACTCAATGCAGTCAGTAGTGCAGATACCCAAGGTGATACCAAATCCCCATGTTCCCTGAATATGGCTTTCGAACACCATTCAACTCAGACACTTAGATGGCCAGAATACATTTCAAAGTGTGGAAAGGGAACATTAAAAGTATGAATTTTGGCTGGGTGCAGTGGTCCACGTCTGTAATCCCAGCAGCTCAGGAGCCAGCTTCAGCAAAAAGTGAAGCACTAAGCAACTCAGTGAGACCCTGTCTCTAAATAAAATACAAATAGGACTGGTGCTATTTGAGTGCCCCAAGTTCAATCCCTGGTCTTCCTCCCCCTCAAAAAGAAAAAAGGAAAAAAAAAAAAAAAATATATATATATATATATATATATATATAAAATTTTTGAAGTAAATTCAAAATTCATCCACTTCAATAACAAAAGGGTGATTAAAAATAAAACCAAAGGCTGGAGTTGTGGCTTAGTGGTAGAGTGCTTGCCTCGAATATGTGGGGCACTGGGTTCGATCCTCAGCACAACATAAATAAATAAAATAAAGGTATGTGTCCATCTATAACTAAAAAAAGAATAAAACTAATGTTCACTCTTATTTATACTGGTTAGCAAGGTTATTTGTCATAGCTATCAAACTCAAAATTTATTTTCTTCAAAAATAAAGGAAAGGACACATAAGATACAAATATAGTTCAAAAACTTACATGAAGTAAAATAAAAATTCATCTTAATAGTAAAAAAAATACACCTTGCAAGGCTACAATAGTCAATGACACGGCAAGGCAGCACAGACTTTTTTCTTAGTATAAGATCCCCAAAATGAGGGGCTGGGGATGTGGCTCAAGCGGTAGCGCGCTCGTCTGGCATGCGTGCGGCCCGGGTTCGATCCTCAGCACCACATACAAAGATGTTGTGTCCGCCAAATACTAAAAAAAATAAATATTAAAAATTCTCTCTCTCTCTCCCTCTCTCTCACTGTCTCTCACTCTCTCTTAAAAAAAAAAAAAAAGATGGGGAAAAAGGATAGTTACCCCCAAAACTGCTTTTAAAAAAAAAAAAAAAAAAAAAAAGATCCCCAAAATGAAAATAAAGTCTGAAAAAGCAAAAGACCTTGTGCAGAGTCTTTAGAAACTCATTCTCCACTACTGATGAAAACTACAGTGTTAAAATAAATATCATGATTAATCATTATACCTGGGAGAAAAAGTACTTTGCTGAGTATTTCCATAGAAAATACTCTAATCATTGAATTACACAGTATACACCATCTCAGTTTGCTACATAACATGACTAAGTTGATCTCCAAGAAAAGAAAAAAAGAAATCAAATGAAATTTCCAAACTAGTAGACAGGGGAGGAAAAGGAAAAAAAAAAAAAGTCACCCAGCTTGTTTGGCATAATTCTCAGCATGTCTTCTCATTGATTCCTGCAAGCATAACTCCTAAAGCTCAAATGTCTAGACAGGAAGATCAAGAGAAAGAAGAAAAAATCTAGATGTTGATTAAGCAGGTAATCAGTTACAGTTTAGTCTGTTTGTGAAAATTAACTATGTTAAAGTACACATGCATCACCAATTAAACAATTGATTCAACTTTTTCTGTAACTACATGAGTAATTCAAATAATCTGAATAAAGTTCTGATATATACACATTTTAAAGACAGAACGAAACAATGCAATATACTATAGTTTATTTTAAATCTAGAATTTAAAATTTCACACTGATAACTGTTTACATTGAAGCTGGTTTCCTAAGTCCATGGATATCTTAAGGGAAATTCAAAATCCATTTAACACATCTGGTATATACCTCTTATTTACAAAGAGGAAATGAGGGAATTGATAGAAACTTCCACATGGTTAAGTCTGAAATAATGGTTGGAAGGTTGGGACTCCTTACTTCCAAGCAGTGTGTACTTCTCCAGGAAGGTACCCTCTGAGATCTACACCCAAAAATAGCTTAAATTCTTTTTTTTTTTTTTGGGGGGGGGTGGGAGGCAGAGATTGACCCCAGGTGCACTTTACCACTGAGCAACATCCCCAGCCCTTTTTATATTTTATTTAGAGACAGGGTCTCACTAAGTTGCTTAGGGCCTCACTAAGTGGCTGAAGCTAGCTTTGAACTAAAAATCCTTCTGCATCAACCTGAAAACCACCGGGATTACAGGCATGTGTCACTGCAACCAACTAAATTCTTTACCATCCTAAAGTAAGGACATACTTAGAAAGACACGCCATGCCCTTTCCTAAGTGCTGAAGTGCTATTCTTTCAGGGCACCTAGTAAGAATCCACACCTAAAAATATTTTATTATCTTACCATGTTACAGTTTGACAATGTCATTTTAACTATTAACCTATAAAAATCTAATGTCTGACTTTGACTAAATAAAAAGGGACGGGGTGCTTAAAGAATGAATGACAAGTGAAGTAACAAAAAAGAAAATACACATAAAAGCCTTAAAACTAGGCAGGTGCTTTTGGCACGCATGTGCATGTGTAAAATAGAATTTTAGGGAAATAAGTAGATGAATCGTCTATTGTTACCAAAATGTAAAAAGTAAGCTGGGATGGGCTGGGGTTGTGGCTCAGTGGTAGAGCGCTTGCCTGGCATGTGTAAGACACTGGGTTTGATTCTCAGCACCACATATAAATAAATTAATAAAATAAAGGTCCATCAAACACATATTAAAAAAAGGAAGTTGGGAACAATTTTCTACATTTTTGTCTTTTATGTTTCAAAGTTATGTAATTCACTTTTCCTCATTATAGTTTCTTTCACTTAGAACCTAATAGAATAGGGGCTGGGGCTGAGGCTCAGTGGTAGAGCGCTTGCCTAGCATGCATGAGGCACTGGGTTCGATCCTCTGCACCACATAAAAATAAGCAAATAAAATAAAAGGCATTCTGCCCATCTACAACTACAAAAAAAAAAATAAAAATAAAAAAAGAACCTAATAGAATAATTTCGTGTAAACCATTGAATATTATAAGTAAGGAGCTATTTTATTGGGATGCCTGGCTTGTTTTGTTTTTCACAGCTCTACCATTTCCAGCATGGTAGACAAGAGCTCTACCACTAAGCTATGTTTCCAGCCCTCTGTCGGCTATTCTGTATAAAAGGATTAATTCAGAGAGACAGAGAAGAATGTCATATTGAAAAAGGGCATGTGACTAAAAATTAGTTTGTTACTTTCTCCTCAGTTGATTTGTATCTAATAGTTTGTTCACAATAATAAAAAACATTATCACCAAGAGAAAATGACGAAGCTTGGTCCTACTTTTATCCTATTATCAGGAATAGGCAAAGACTTCAAAGACAGGTCCAACTCTTGGGGACAGTTTCTGAGTTTCACACTAATACTAGACAGAAATAGAAGAGTTAGCAGACAAGGCTACAAAAGCACATGCACACATATATACAAAACAAAAAACATCACTTACTCATATTTAGTGTATTTTGTCCTGAGACAGAATTTTATATAATCATAATAACTCTTTCAGAAAATAGTAAAATTCCAATACCCCGCTATGTAATTTATTCAATATCATAAAACCAAAAAGTGTCTATCTGACTCCAAGCCTGGAATCCTCTCTACTCTATTTTCAAAGTCCTGCTTTTCATTATGATCCATGAACCGTTTAAACTGTTAAACTTAGAAACACTGAGTTTTCCACAAAACTTTCCATTTTGTCAAGTATGACAATTTAAGGGAATAAAAAAAAAAAAAGCCTTCCTTACCCTATTACCCTATTATTATGTTAAAAAATTGTAAGGAGACAGATGATGTCCTGGCATTCAGAAAACTTTAGTGCTTTGGGGCACACACTTGGGTTAAATCACAATTTGAAACAGTAAAGAATTTCAAATGGAAAAAACTCTTTCCCCTATATGCCAATTAGCAGTTGCTAGCCTTTCAGCTCAAAATTCACCCTTTTTGCCAGTGGTGTGAAAATGGATCTGTGCTCTATAAATATTTTGACATTTCGACTGACACAATGTCAAATTTTTTCCAGTAGAGGGCATTGTAGCAATATTGCAAGAAGAGTGGGTTTTGCTTCTTGGTTTCCATGGACTTAGCAAAAGGCTCCTGCAGCCCAGATAGCAGCTCCAAAATTTAGCTTCTCCTGTGATCAGCTCCCATTCAGTGCTAGGCTTCTGTTGCCTTGCACAGCAGGCAGTGGTCTCCGGCAGCCAAAAGGCATTCCTAGTACTCTCCTGCAGGTCTGCAGCAGACAGCCTCTTTTAAGAAACCTCCCTGCAAACAGTTTTCCCTCAGCACCATAGAAGGAAGAATTCTGGTGAGTTCCAGACAGTAGATTTCCAGTAAGTTTTACTGTCTTGACATGACACCAATGCTACTTAGAAAGACCCGCCATGCCCCTTCCTAAGAGTCCAGACTTTAGTTTAAGAGGAACAGTCTTGACCCTAACACTATCTAACATAAAGGGGAAAAAGGTACAAGACAATGTATACTGTATTTGCCATTGTTATCGTGACCAAATTCCAATTTTGAGTAAGGAAGAGGACAAAATAAACTTATGCAGCAAGTCTAGGTCGCAACACAAACAGCTCTACCAACTGGCACTCATGACCCAGAAATGTTATCTGAATTATCTTTGGCAGACATATTGTAAAAGCCTTGGTCCAGCATACACTGCAGTAGCTCGTTGCTACAGATTATTAGTGGTAAAGAAGGAAGCTTTCCAAATCTTCTACAGGGCAAATTTTGAGAAATTTCCAAAGGAAGGACCAACAGCTTTGATATCAGCATTAAAAAGGAAGAGTCTACCTTAGCCCTAATAGAAGCAGCTACTCCATACATCTACTATTCTTACATTCTTGAGAGTTCTTTCCTTTTAGTCAATCCATCACTATTCCAAACCCCAATTTGATTTAATAATTCCTTATGTTGCACTTTTTGTATTCAACTTAATTACAATTATTTAAGAGGTTTACCTTTCCTGATGAGACTAAGGCCTAATATACTTTAATTACAGGTCGGGTGCCTCCACTCAGTGATACAGAAACCAACACAAGAGCCTCATTTAAACAACTAAGAATTCCTTTGGTTTTGCTTTCAATATTTAAAACTCACAATTATACTAGACTGATATGGGCTGAATTTAAGCATAGTACTAACCATGACAAATTAATTCATATATTACTTAAAAAAGATAGACCAGGGGCTGGGGTTGTGGCTCAGCAATAGAGTGCTCACTTAGCATGTGCAAGGCACTGGGTTTGATCCTCAGCACAACATAAAAATAAATAAATAAAATAAAGGTATTGTGTCCAACTACAACTAAGGAAAAAATTTCAAAAAAAAAAAAAAAAAGAGCTACACCAGTCATGGTCTGACAGTTGGAATTCCTTTTCTAAACATGCTATAATATAAACCTTCATTATTTTCGGCGCCTAACTTAACATCAGTTTTATAATCGTTTTAAGTAATTTCAATTGTCTCATACTATTTCACAGATCTAAAAGTCCTAAAATATTACAGCGAAAATTAAAAATGACACAAAAATAATTTTTATTATTAAAAATAGCCACTCTTACATGTAATACTGACAATCTCAAACAGAACAAGTCAAGGTTATTGGCTTGTCTCTCTCCACGTTCCAACAGGATACTTCATAACCAGAGAGGTCTTAATCAAAAGGAAACCCAAATAGGCATGTGATGGAGGGATGGGGCAAGAAAAAGAGTATCTTGAGAAAAACTTAAAATGAAAGAGAACCAGAGACATAGCTTCTTCAACCAGTTGCTGAATGTCTGAACAAAAACTTAAGCCTAACAAATTCAAATTATCTACCTACAAAATCAAAAACCAAAGCAACATACAAAAACTCCCATTAAAGTTACTCGGGGGGAAAAAAAGTTCCAGGTAGGAAAAAAATTGAGGTAGGAAGACTACAACAGATTAAACATAGAAAAGAAACCCATGTCTGTAAAGATATTTTCAATGAACTTTAGAATCACATTCTTAATTTGTTAAACAATAAAAAAGGAAAACTAAATATCAATGGCAGTTTTCAATCACTCCAAACTAAAATAAATATTTGAAACTAAATGGG
The DNA here is from genome assembly GCF_021218885.2 of Marmota monax. NCBI lineage: Eukaryota > Metazoa > Chordata > Mammalia > Rodentia > Sciuridae > Marmota > Marmota monax. Next base: position 24,881,675 of record NW_026694432.1, on the reverse strand, counting down.
AGGTATGTCTAAAGATACTAAAGACCCAACAGAAATTACTCTAAAAATATTTTATAATACTACTTTAAAGTCTGTTCTAAGGTCTGCTTTAGAAAAACAGAAATGCTGATTTTACCTGAAAAAAAAAAAAAAAAAAAAAAATCCCCCCCCCCCCAAAACTGTTTTTCTTACTTGAGAGAGTCCAGGGGACGATGCATGTCCCGGGGGCGTTGCCGCAAGATTTGGATGCCCCTTGTTTATTTCATGTGCTGAATAAGGGGAAGGGGTTGGGGGTCCCGGCTGTCTTGCTACTTGTGTTACCTGTAAAGAAATCAAAATTTAGTAAGAAAATTATATGAGTAACCCAATCCTAATAAATACAGATAAAATAGTTAACTCATCTTTAAAAACTGGGTTTTCCACTCAAAAGATACACTAAAATAAGTACCAAACTGAATAAAGGCTTAAATTTTCAAAAATGAAAAATTTAAATTCTAAGAAAAAATACACATGAATATTTCCATAAATTTGATACAAGATTCCTGAAGTATGATATCAAAACCTAACGTTTAATAAGGAAAAATAAGTGAAAGAATTCACACAGCCATTTTGTAAAAGGAACAAAAAAGAAATAAATGGCTACAGTGAAGGAGAGGATTATAAAAAGAGCACAAGGAGATTTTTGGAGGTCACAAAACTTTTTTTCTCTTGACTAGTAAGAATTACATGATTATGTGTTCCTTAAAATTCACAGGGGGAAAAAAAGGGTGAATTTTACTCTATAGAAATAATACCTCAATAAAACTGAACCTAAAAGGAGGCAACTTATTACAAAACACAATTTCATTTTTGAATTTAAAAAAGTCTATCTAAAAATACATAGAGATGTTTCTCCATGCATGTTTGCCTACATGTGTGCTCACAGATATACAAATACATACATGCAATATTTAAAAGCTCTATAAGGAAAAAATATAAAAATCTTAAAGCATTACATGTATCTCTTTTCCCATTTATATTTTCTAATGTAATGCAATGGTGTTGAACTTATATAACAACAACACAAAAAAATTAGCATGCTTTTATGTACTCAGAATTATATTTTCTCCATTTCTTGCTGGCAATAAATTGTCCATGAGACCATGATCAATAAGAAACTACTTCACTAGGGTCACTCCCAGAGTATAGCAATCAATTTTACCAGGCACTTCTCCCTGACAGCAACCTAGATTAACAATGACATTTTGGCAAACCTCCATGAATGTTAGGCAACTTTATACTCTTTAAACATGAAAAAAATCTTTTCTCCATGAAACTTTTTTTTTTCATGCCCAGTGCTGGAGATTGAACTGGGCCTCACACATGCTCGGCACACTGTTTACTATTGAGTACATCCATAGCCCTTTTTATTTTATTTTGAGACACAGTCTCACCAAATTGCCAGGGCTGGCCTCAAACTAGTGGTCCTCCTGCCTCTGCCATTGGAGTAGACAGAATTACAGACATGTACCACCTCACACTACCTAGAGTATGGTTCTTAATTTTGATGGGCCAGGAACCCTCTGGCAATGTAGCAGAAAATACAGATATGTTTTTATAATCATGTTTTTTTTTGGCGGGGGGGGGGGGGGTTGAACTCAGGGGCACTCAACCACTGGGCCACATCCCCAGCCCTATTTTTTTGTATTTTATTTAGAGACAGGGTCTCACTGAGTTGCTTAGTGTCTCGCTTTTACTGAGTTGCTTAGTGTCTCGCTTTTACTTTGAACTCAAGGTCCTTCTGCCTCAGCCTCCTGAGGCACTGGGATTACAGGTGTGGGCCACTGCGCCTGGCATAATCATGTTTTTAAATGTATAAAATAAAAAATACACAATCATGTTTCTTAATGTGTGAAGTTAAAAAAAGAGAGAGATAAGAAAAACTAATTATAAACAATCCTCAATTTGCAATGGTTCCACATTCAAATTTTTACTTTATAACAGCTCAAAAGCATGCCTATACAACTATTATGTTGTTCACATAGTCAATAATGTTCACTTTCTGTGTAGTCAATCATGTTTGGTTCTTTTTTGGGGGGGCACTGGGTTTGATCCTATTCAAGGTGCAAATTCCAAATTAGAATTTTGTTTTACATGGTTTTACAGAACTGAAGGCTAATGTAAGATATTCAAGGTGCAATTCCAAATTAGAATTTTGTTTTACATGGTTTTACAGAATTGCAGGCTAATGTAAGTACATTTAAGGAAGGCTGTGCTAAGTCATGATGTTCAGAACATTAGGTTATTTAAAGCATTTTCATCTTAAATATTTACAAACTTGTGATGGGTTTGGGGGATATGATCCCATCATAAATCAAAAAGCAGCTGCAGTGATATAAAAATATTAAGACCAATTCATACTGTAGTAATGTATATTCTTTAGTCTTATATCACTGCAACTGTTGTTTGCATTCAAAATTCAAAGAATGCTAAAATTCAATATTAGATATTTCTTTCATCTCAATTCTTAGATCTTCTAAATTCTATCCAAGAGTTCAAAACTCTGTCCAGGAAGAAAAGCAAAGTGGTCTCCAAATGACATTAGATTTTCCCAGAATTTCCTCAGTCAGAAGCTCTATAGAAGTCTAATTGTTAGTAATCAAGCCCTAGAATCCCTTATATATCTCTAAACAAAAACACACTTTTAGGTTCAGGTACCTGACTCCAAAGCTAAAACGAACTCCTATAAAACTAGCTAGAATCCAGAGCCACAATTGATGCTAACATCTGTAATCAAAGATTAAGACTTTTTTTTTTTAAGTTATAAATTATTTTTTTGAATTTTTAATTAAACATGACAGCAGAATGTATTTTGACATAGTATTTATACATGGAGTATAACTTCCCATTTTTGTGGTAGTATATGATGTGGAGTTACAATGCTCATGTAATTCATATATGAACATGGGAAAGTTAGGTCTGATTCATTCTACTCTTTCCCATTCCGATCTTCCTCTTCCCCCCACCCAGCTCTGTCCAATCCAGTGAACCTCCCCTTCTCCCCTTCCTCCCCTCACGGTGAGTCAGCATCCACATATCAGAGAGACTATTCAGCCTTTGGATTTGGGGGATTGGCTTATTTCACTTACTATGATAGTCTCCAGTTCCATCCATTTACAGGCAAAGGCCATAAATTCATTCTTCCTTATGGCTGATAATATTCCACTGTGTGTATGTACCACATTTTCCTTATCCATTCACGTGGTAAAGGGTACCTAGGTTGGTTCTACAGCTTAGCAATTGTGAACTGAACTGCTATAAACACTGATGTGGCCATGTCACTACAGTATGTGGCTTTTAAGTCCTTTGGGTATATACCAAGCAGTGGGATAACTGGGTCAAATGGTGGTTCCATTCCAAGTTTTCTGAGGAATCTCCCCATTGCTTTCCACAGTGGCTGTACCAATTTGCAGTCCCACTAGCAATGAATGAGTATACCTTTTTCCTCACTTCTGACAACATTTATTGTTACATGTATTTTTGATAACTTCCAATCTGACTGGAAATTAAATCTCAGTTGCGTTTAATTTGCATTTCAAAGATTAAGATTTATAATTGTTAATCTACTTTGTTCCTTGCTTCTTAATAATTTTGATTATCATTTTATTGGAAAACTTTGCTATTAAATTTGAGTGAACATTATTTTCTAAGAGCACAAGATTTACCATATATTACAACATATATAAAGCTCATCAAAGGAAAAAATTGGATTGCTAATTAAACATCTACTTTAGAAAACTATCTGGAAATGAACACTAAAAAGCAAATTTCTCACCAACTAAGCTTATAAATATGTATTCTTACCATGTATTTTAGAACAAGTCATTTTGATATTCCAGTAATATAAAACATCAATATTATATTACATAAAAGGTAAAATATTTAGACACTGGTAAAAAAATACATAATAATAAAGTGGACATAAAAGGAAAACAAAGAAGTCAGCTATATAAAATCCATGTTAGATCAATTCTCCAATTTTACACTGAAAAAACAACTGATGATCAAATCTGCCCAGGACAAGAAGTCATAATATAGAAAACTTTTTTAAATGCCACTGATTTAAAATAAGCAAACATTAAATCAGCAAAGTGCATGTCAATTAAACTAGCAAAAGTAAAAAAAGAAGAAAAACCAGCTCATGTATTATTGGCAAGGATCTAAGCAAATGGAATATAGATAGGATACTATGAATAGGTTTACTATGTCCCCAAAACTATAGGGCAATGAGTCATAACTGTCTCAAAGCTATATCCCCCCCCCCAGTTATTCCATTTTGAGGTATGCGCACTAAGGAAATAATCTCAACTTTAATTAGGAAATTGAAATTAGGAACTTAAAGATACATCCAACAATACTACACATGAAGGAACAAAAAAAAAGTTAGAAATGGTAAGCAATCAGAAAATGAAGCTATATAATTGAACAAAAAACATTAAATATGTAAATTGGTACCAACTAAAATAAATATATAAAATAATCAAGAATAAACAAGAAAAAAGACACTAGTTAAATCTGTTAAGAGGCACCTTTATATAATAACAAAAACTATGAAAACGATTACTGATAAAATTTAGTATTTGTCAAGTTTCTTTTTCTGAAAATTACTTGAGATGCTTTTTTGGGGGGAGAATGGGATAAAGATACTGAGAATGAACCCAGGGGTGCTTTACCATGAAGCTAGCTCTTTTGATTTTTTTATTCTGAAACAAGGTCTCACTTTGCTAAGGGATCTAGTTAAATTATTGAAGCTGGCCTTGAAGTTAACAATCCTCCTGCTGAGGCCTCCAGAGTTGCTGGGATTACAAGTTAGTGCCTCAAAGCCCTCCTTGAGAATCCTTTTTTAAAGTATTATATTGCTCCATGAAATGCAAATGTCTACAGGGAGTGGTGGCACAAGCCTGTAATCTCAATGACCCTGGAGACTAAGGCAAGAGGATGACAAATTCAAGACACGATACTTAGCAAGACTCTGTCGCAAAATAAAATATTTTTAAAAGGGGACTCAGGATGGGTCTCAGTGGTTAAGTACTCCTGGGTTCAATCCCAGGGAACAAAAAACAAAATGTCTAGCTGGGGATGTGACTGAGTGATAGAGATACTGCATAGTATGCATGAGGCCCTTGGTTCTATCCCGACAGACAGAGACAGATGTATGTATGTCTAAGCGAAAGAGAAAATGTACTTTGTCAAAACCAAAAGTACTACTTGACTAAGGATTTCAATTATGAGACAGGAAGCAGAGGAATAGGTTCTGGCAACTACCTAACCACAATCAAAGTTTAAGAAAAATTATCTTCTATAAAATATTAATCCTAATCAAAATCATCAACCATTTTTCAAAATGTATATTATATTTACATTTAAAAGATAATATGCCCAAGATATATTTTTATTCACTATAGATAATATCCTTGCACTGGCAATAATGTGGAGCCTCCAGAATTCTCATTCACATGCTTCTGGAAATATAAATTGTTTTGACCATTTTAGGAAACAATTTGGCATTAGCTACTAAATTTAAAAATTGAATTACCTATGATCCAGCTATCTTGCCTCAGCCTCCAGAGCCACTGGGATTACAGGCGTGACCCAACACACACCTAGCTCATTTTATTAACTAGAGGGTGAATCTTTTTTTTTAATTAGAGGGTGAGAATACAGCTTCTGCTTTAAAACTATTAAGTTCTGCTCGTAAGTTTTGTGCGGTTTTATGCATAACCCACCAGCCTCCAAAAAAAGATTAAAGACAAAAACAAGCAATCTACTTAATATCTGAAATAAAATATTGGTTACATTGTTATTAGTTACACTATTATTCAACAGAGTAGAAAGAATCTCAGAAAAGAAACACTGATGCAAGAAAACCTCTGAAATTTTTATTTAGTGAAAACGTCAGCGTGCTAGTGAAATTTCATTCTAGACTGCTACCTAAAGACAGTCTCCCATGATATCAATGATATTTAATTGCTGTTCACCAATATAAATTGAAGATCCTTTTGAAATATTTAAGGTAAATCCTAATGATTGTGCAACCTAAGGTGAGTCGCTAGGTGTATCTAGCACTAACCTATTTCTAATTCCATCAAATATTCTGGCCAATTAAGAATTATCAAACATATACTACAATATTCAAATAGTAATAGTTCCCTAAACATGATCATTCTTTCTTGACTACAGAGCCACGGAAATAAATACCATGCAGGAATTATGGAGGAAAGTGGCCAGGGGTAAACACAGGAATTAGGACCCATGGAGAACTGGAAAGAATGGCTACCCATCTCTGCTTTCCCTAGTGAGCAGTGTGATCCTCGGCTGCAATACAATGCTGCCATACAGTAATTCCAGCTAAATAGGGACACGATCTTCCAAATTTTCCAAAAAAAAAAAAAAAAATACAATGGATTTTTTTGCATATTTTTCCTTGATACTGGGAAATTGAACCTGGGGATGCTTAACAGTGCACTAAGCCATATTACCAGCCCATTTTATATTTTATCTTGAGACAGGGGCTGGCTAAATTCTTTAGGGCCTCACTAAAATTGTTGAGGCTGGCCTCCTATTTGCAAACCTCCTTCCTGAGCCTCCCAAGTCACTGGAATTACAGGCAGGCAACACCATGTCCAGCCAAATATAAATTTCCTACAAATATCCATGTATAGACTTATGACTGAATTATATACAAATATGAACTGATTTTTTTTTTTTTTTTTTTTAAAGAGAGAGTGGGGGGAGAGAGAGAGAGAGAGAGAGAGAGAGAGAGAGAGAATTTTTTTTTTTTTTAATATTTATTTTTTAGTTCTCGGCTGACACAACATCTTTGTTTGTACGTGGTGCTGAGGATCGAACCCGGGCCGCACGCATGCCAGGCGAGCGCGCTACCGCTTGAGCCACATCCCCAGCCCCAAATATGAACTGATTGAACACAAACTATTGTTATTACACACAAACCAATGTTTCAATTTGTATTTTACATTATTTGGTAGTGGGGATTTGTGGGAGACCAACCTTGCACCTGACTTGGGTCACACTCCCCAGATGGGTGCTGAGGCACTCAGTCGCAGAGATGTGGCAGAGCTTTCCCCACCCTTCTTGGGTTTGAGGGTTGGTGTCTTGTACATGGGTGTGTCTTGCTACAGCCCCATGGATAAAGCTATGCTCACCTGTTGCTTTGTAATATAGCCCCCTGCCCTGTTTAGGAAAGAATCTTCCATGGAAGTGCCTTGTGTGTGTCCTACCCAGGTGTCAGTCAACCTGCTGACAGTGGACATCATGAAGATAGACTCAGCCCCCTGAAACCTGACCCCTTGCCTCATTTAAATAACTTCTCAATAAAAGGGGTCAGCACGTGCTCTTGCTCTCTTTCTGGGGACTCTTAAGGTCAGAGGACCCTTAAGGTCACAGCAACCCCAAACAAAAAGGTATTTGTGTCTCTTTTGTGGTTATTTCATGCAGCCCAGTTTGCCCAGTTTATCTGGAGTGACCCCTGAGCGTTTTAGTCACGAGAACAGACACCCGGCAGGGATTGAACCCAGGGGTGCTTTACCACTGACCTACATCCCCAGACCTTTTTGAAATTTTTATTTTGAGACAGGGTATCTCTAAATTGTTTGTTTGTTTTAACATTTTTTTAGTTGTTAATGGACTTTTATTTTATTTATTTGTATGTGGTGCTGAGAATCGAACCCAGTGCCTCACGCATTCTAGGCAAGTGCTCTACCACTGAGCCACAACCCCAGCCCCACTCTAAATTGTTTAGGTACTAATTATTTTACTGAGGCTGATCTTGAACTTGCCATCCTCTTGCCTCAACCTCCAGTGTTGTGAGTTGCAGGAATTACAGTCATGTACCACCGTACCTGTCACAGTGTTTTATTACCTATTCATTATATATCTAACAAAAAAAAAAATAGTACTTAAGCCACGAGCAGTGGGGCACAGCTGTAATCCCAGCAGCTAGGGAGGCTGAGGCAGGAAGATCACAAATTCAATACCAGCCTCAGCAATTTAGCAAAGCCCTATGCAACTTAGCGAAACCCTTTCTCAAAATATGTTTCAGTGGTTAAGCATCCCTGGGTTCAAGCCCTAAGTACCGCCCCCCCCCCCAAAAAAAAGTACTTGAGAAAAACAGTAATTAAATCTTTACTAAAATGATAAACTCCAGGATCCTATCAAGTAAAATGATTTTTTTCTTACCAATAAATGGCTCATGTAAAAGTAAAAAGCACATGATTTATGTCTGAGAAGTCATTGCTTATTTTTTTTTCCTCAAAGTGAAGTTTATTTAGTGAGGTCATCTAAAAACATCCCAACAGCTGCAACACCCACAAGGAAATGACCAAATTCATTTGGGGAAGACTGGAAAGATCCCAAAGTTTTTACTTGGCTAATTTCAACTGTGAGAAAGAGAAAGTTCAGTGGTCCATTTTCAGAATATGATATTTAGCCTTAAGTGTAGCCATTTTAACTATAGTCCTTCGCTCCCCCAACTTTAAAATTAGCCAATCCCGAATATTGTAACCCCGAGCTGCTGCTGTCATAAGCAAGGGGAACCGCTGTGCTAGGAATAGAAACAGGAGGACCGTCCACCCTCCTGGTAGAAGTCAAGGCGCCTTGCCCATGTACTTCCAGGCCACATTTGATTCCTGCAGCACCCAGTGTCTGAAACTCAACATATCATGCTGATCAAGCAGTAGAATGGGTTTTCACTCTCATTAGATTTTCATAACTTCCTAATTCCTCCTTTAGATAATTTATTTCTCAAAGTCTATAAATACCAAAAAATAAAGAAAATCTGTTTACTCAACTACAAGGAACACTACAGTAGCTAAAAGGACATTTAATTTAGTATTATTACATTTTTTCGAGTTCTCTTGAACATTATCATCACTATTCTGAAGTCATCTGCCAGAAAAGAAAGAAAATGCCTTCCTCCTTTTCCTACTCTTAGCTATGCTTATTAGGTTCAATTTCATGAAATTCCAGATAGTCAAGTATTTTTTTATCTTTTTTTAAAAAAAAAAAAAGAAAAATTCATGGGAATAATTTATTATTATTCAAATAATAAATGAATATTCAAGCAAACAGATGCCATGCAAGTTCTGTTATGGACTCGGCACCAGATTCAATCATAAGGGCTACTTTTCTTTTCATATTTCGTAACTAGCCAATAGAAACCAGAAATACATTAGCTGTTTTTTCATTTGTTAATGTAACTGCCTTACTCATTAACAAAAGTAAAAGTAAGAAAAAACACCTGCCCTCCAAAACTGGGAAGCTATAAAAAAGGTAACAAAGAGTACACGATACGTGAATCCTTGGGGATGAGACAATGAACTGCTATAAACTGAATTCTAAGATGGCTCTCAATGTTCCCTAAGTAACACACCCAGAATAATTTCCCTGAAGAGTGAAGATGATGATGGGATATCACTCTGGTGCCTAGGAAACTAATCATTTCTCTTTGAAGTAATTAAGAGATATTATCCTGGGTGGGCCTGAATTTATCAGATGAACTCTCCAAAGACAGACTGGGTCATCACAGACAACGTTCTCCTCTAGACCTCTAAGACTAGGCAGAATGCTGTACTGTAAAAGGTCCACACTCTAAAGATACGAGGGCAGCCTCTAGAAGCTGAGAGCAACTTCTACCCAAGAGCCAGCAAGGCAGTAGGGGAGCTAAGTACTACAACCACAAAGAAATAAATTCTTCAATCAACCTTAGTGACTACGAAAGTGAACCAAAGCCTAAAATAAGATCATAGCCCTTGCCAAATCTTCATTTCAGCCTAATGAGATTCTGAAGAGAAAATTCTGCTAAGCAGTGCCCAGACCCACAGAAATAATAATGTTTTAAACGGTTAAGTTTATGGAGATTTGGGGGTGCGTGCCACCGCTTCCTGGGCGTGCTGCAGCGAGCAAGTATTGCTGTGTCTTAGCTTTCTGAGAATCTGTTTCCATGCTCCCAGGTACGATGAGCTTCCTAAAGAGTTTCCCGCCGCTGGGGCAGGATGAGAGGCTTCGGCAACAGCAGCCAGATACAGAGGCTGTGCTGAACGGAAAGGAAAGGGCCTTGGTACTGGCACTCTTTACATTGCAGAGAGCTGCCTGTCTTGGTTAGATGGTTCTGGATTAGGATTCTCACTGGAATATCCCACCATTAGTTTACATGCGGTGTCCAGGGACCTAAATGCCTATCCTCGAGAGCATTTGTATGTTATGGTGAATGCCAAATTTGGAGAAGAATCAAAAGAATCTCTTGAGGATGAAGAGGAGGAAGATAGTGATGATGATGTTGAACCTATTGCTGAATTTTGATTTGTGCCTAGTGATAAATCAGCATTGGAGGTGAGGTTCACTGCAATTTGTGAATGGTAGGCTTTGCATCCAGATCCTGAGGACGAAGACTCTGATGATTATGATGGAGAAGAATATGATGTGGAAGCACATGAACAAGGGCACGGGGACATTCCTACATTTTATACCTATGAAGAAGGATTATCCCATTTAACAGCAGAAGGGCAAGCCACACTGGAGAGACTAGAAGGAATGCTTTCTCAGTCTGTGAGTGTTGAGAGCCACAGCCAAAGGGGCCCCAGCAAACTTCCAGCTGCTGGCTGATGATTGGCTCACAGAGGCCCCAGCAACATCTAGCTGATTGGCTCCTATGCGGTGATGCTCATTGGGCTGTTTCCCTGCCCTTTCAGACCACGGAGCTGCTCATTGGGGGACTTTTTTGGCTCCGCCCACGTGACCCAGCCAATCGGCCTCAAGAGCAGGAGGATTGTGGGAGGTGGAGAGAAGCTTGGGTGGGAGAGAGAGGCTTGTGGAAAGCCGGTGGTGGCAGTTGAGGCTCTGAGGGTTTTTCCTGAGAGGCTGTTTTGTTTGGCGTGTGTGGTTCTAAAAATAAAGTTAGTTTCTTTTGACAAGTGGCTCCTGATTGTGCCCAGCCAGACTGTGAGCAGCCAGTGTAACATGGCTGGGGTCCGCACGGAAGATTCAGATGGCATGGAGGTAGACACCACACCAACAGTTGCTGGACAGAGTTTGAGGATGCAGATGTTGATCACTGAAAATAATTTATGTTGCTTAAAAGTTCTGCTTATAACTAGGAGAGAACTTGGTGCCTCTTCCACTTTGGAGTGGGGTTGATAAAAGTCTTTCCTTCTCCAAAACTCAACATTTAAACCAGTTCTTTCTCAAGACAGACTATACTGAGACAGCAAGTTGTCACCAGCAGAAGGAACTACAAACTTTATTAAAGGTGAATTAATTCATCCAAGGGGGTACTTGTATCTTATCATTTACCCCAAAACTTTGTGTTAAGTACCCTATGAGTAAGTCTATAATTCCTGCCTTTGCTGTATGAATCATCTGTACAGTAGCAGACCTGTGATACACATGCTCAGGAGCTTGGAGAGTGGGAAGAAAAGGCAAATATCTCAGAGCGATCAGCCTTTGTTATTCTCCACAGAGTCTGATTTTTTTTTACTGATTTGGGGGCCAAATTAATTAATTCAGGCCTCTGTAGTAGCCTCTTGGGAAATATCCTAGCTACAGATCCTGCCACTGACAAGAGTGTTTCTAGCTACCTTCTGCTCCTTCTGCCCTATTTTACCAGTCTACCCTGTATAGCCTCTTAGGTTATATCATTTAATTTCCACCCTCTTAGGTTAGTTTTCTGTAACAGAACAGTGAACAGAAATGAAAGTCCTCCAAGTACTTCTAATGATAATTGTTTTGTCTTTGTAATAGCATAACAAATAAATCTACATTTTCTATAAAAAAAAGTTTATAGAGATTTATTAGATGGCAATAAAAAATTAATACACCATTTGGGGGGGGGGGAGTGGCAAGTAAAAGACTCTGAAGTTTTTGGTTTTGAGGCCCTGGTGTGGAACCCAGGGCCTCAAATATGCTAAGCAAATAATCTACCAATAAGCTACAAAGCTAGACTATCCCTGAGGTCTTAATAAGGTCAAGGGATGGAAATCCACTTGACTCAAGTTATTGCAGTGAAAGGGAAGTCAGTACTTCAGGAGGCTGAAAAGAGATGGCAGATGATTTAAGGACTTCATAGACAAAGCAAGGACTTTGGAATTCTCCCCCCCCCCCCCCGAATAAGAATCAAATGAAAACTTTAAGCAGTAGCATGACTAGATCTGATATTTTCCAAGGATTATGTTGGTTAACTGAACAATCTAAGAATGGAAGCAGAGACGTGAGTTAAAAAGCCACAGAGATAACTTTAGCCATAACTTATGGTGGCTTCAAACAGTAGTAATAAAGAGGATGAAAATAAGTGCTCAGCAGCAGCGCAGTTGCCTAGCATATGTAAGGCACCGGGTTCGATTCTCAGCACCACATATATTAAAAAAAAAAAAAAAAGGTCTACCAACAACGAAAAAAAAAAGAAAAAAGTGCACTAATTTGGATTACAAGGATTTTAATTTGGAGGTAAAGCCAAGCGTAGTTGCTACCGATTCATTGGCGGGGTAAAACAAAAAGCAATAAGGACTGACGGCTAACACTTGGCCTTTATTTACTGAGAACCAACTTTATGCCAGGCATTGCTCGAGGTTCATAGGATACAACAGGGAATTAAAGGCACATCCCTGTCTTTGTAGAGTTGGCATTCTAGCTGAGGAAAAGCATAACAGAAAAAACAAATTATGTAGTACGTTTGAGAGTGACAGCTTAATGAAAATCAGGGACGGTTTTTAAGAGCATGGCTTGAAATATCAGTTTTCTAGATGGAAGACAGAGACGGTAGAAGGCAGAAGAGATTTAAGAGGCCAGTACTCAAGAGTAGAGGTTTAAATGCTAATTAGATATCCAAATGGAAACAAAAAGTAGCCCATTCAATCTATGAATTTAAGCTTAAGGGGTCAAGGCAAGAGAAAGCAATCTAGAGGTAGGTTCATTATCAAAGTTCTAGATAGCACCTGATCTAAGTGCCATGACTAACAAATGAAAACATGAAAAAGTTTGAAAATTATAAATGAGAGAGAAAAGGCAAACACCAGTACTGAAATCCATTTAGTCTATAGTAACTGCTTACTCCAGGGTTGTGCTCATGTGCTTCTTCAAAGGGTTTTTTTCTCAAAGACTGACAGAGAATAAATCAGTAATGTTTGAAAGTAAAATTAAATCAAAACCTCACAATTCCAAAAGATAAGAGATGACTAAAAGATTATCAGCACAGCTGGGCGCAGTGGTGCATGCCTGTAATCCCAGGGGCTCCAGAGGCAGGGAAGACAGGAGGATCATGAGTTCAAAGCCAGGCTCAGCAAAAGCGAGGCACTAAGAAACTCAGTGACATCCTGTCTCTAAATAAAAATACAAAATAGGGCAGGGATGTGGCTCAGTGGTTGAGTGTCCGAGTTCAATCCCCAGTACCAAGAAAAAAAAGATCATCAACCAAATTTCAGCAGTTCCAATATCAACACAGACTTCATATCATAGAGAAGACCAAAAGAAATGTTTTTAAGCTAATAACTCTGCTGATATCAGTACAGAATAAAAGCTAGGAGGAACACTGTTCACTCAGCGTGACTCCTCAGTCCACATGCCCTGCATCAGTCAATATTTAGTGTGCACCAATGCTCTATTAGGCACTATATTAAGCCCTAGAGTAACAAAGATAATGTCTTTTTCCTTGAGGAGCTCTCAATAGAAAGGAAATCACAGGTGAATAAAAAAAATAAAACTATGTGATAAATCATATAGGATGTATATTTAAAGTACAGCAACAAGCCAGAAGGAAGTAAGTCTGAGAATCTGGAAAAGTTTGGTGGCATCTGAGATACAACTTGAGAACTATAACAGTTCAGTTCCGACCAAGAATTAAGGACAGAATCCTGAAAAGTAATGGCTGAGGAGAGAATAAAGTGAAAAAAAAAAAAAAAAAAGACTGGTTCAAGAGACTGTAGACAGGCTGTGGAAAATCACATACTGCTTGTAAGAAAGCCATTTGATGGGGTGGGGTTGTGGTTCAGTGGTAGAGTGCTTGCCTAGCACATGTGAGACCCTGGGTTCGATCCTCAGCACCACATAAAGTAAAATAAAGACACTGTGTCCACCTATAACTAAAACATAAATATTAAAAAAAAAAAAAAGAAAAAAGAAAAGAAAGAAAGCCATTTGAAGAAAACAAACAAAGCAGACCAACTGGGTGCCCACTGTGGGTGGAACTGTGATGGACCAAGGAAGGTAACGTTTCTTTTGGGGATAATGAAAATGTCCTAAAAATAGCTGTGCTGTTGATGTCTATACAACTATGAATATACTAAAATCTACTTAATTATACACTTATTTAAATGAGTAAAATGTATATTTTTGTTCTGTACATTAATGGAGATTGAACACAAGAGCACTTAACCACTGAACTACACCCCCAGTTCTTTTTATTATTTTTATTTAATGATGGGATATCACTAAGTTGCTGAGGCTGGCATCAAACTTGCCATCCTCCTGCCTCAGCCTCCAGAGTCACTGGGGTTACAGGTGTGTACCACTGTACTCTGGCAGATATTTTAATTATATCTTAGCAAAGATAGGAGAGAGCTGTACACAGAGGCTAGAATTGGAGAAGCAAACTCTGTAGTAAGAAGATGGTTTTCATTAGTGGTTAAATTTAAAAAGACCAATTTCAAAAACAGTAATGACTTTAATCAAGAACATCAAAGGGCTGGCGCTGCAGCTCAGTTGTAAAGCACTTGCCTCACACATTAGGCACTGGGTTTGAACCATGTAAAAAATAAAGAAAAATTTTAAAAAAAAGAATGTCAGAGAGGACTTATGATTTCTACCTGCAAATACATTACAACAGGAGAAAATATGGTGTAATTTACCAATAAATATTTCTACCCACAATGAAACATGAGCAAAATTATATTTAAATATAATGTGCATTGATAAGCATGGAGTACAAGTACATGAATTTATACTGTATGTATACAAGATCAATAATTATTTCTGGAATATGAATGTGTTAATTAAGAATAAATAGGTGGGGGCTGGGGAAATGGCTCAAGCAATAACGCACTCGCCTGGCATGTACGGGGCACTGGGTTCGATCCTCAGCACCACATAAAATAAAAATGAAAATGTTGTGTCCGCCGAAAACTGAAAAATAAATATTAAAAAAAAATTCTCTCTTCTCTCTCTCTCAAAAAAAAAAAAAAAAGAATAAATAGGTGGCTTGGTGTGGTGGTACATGTTAGAAACTTGGGAAGCTTAGGCAGAAGGATCTCCAAGTTCAAAGACAACCTCTGCAACTTAGCTAGATCCTGTTTCAAAAAATAGAAAGGGCTGTGGATGTAGCTTATTAATAAAGTTCACCTGAGTTCAATCAGGTGGGAGGACAGGGATGTAAATAAGTTTTATCACTTGAAGTTAACAAGCTCTCTAATTCCTCAAATCTGTTTTGTTGTTGATATGCCCACAAAAACCAATTAGCAGGACCAGGGATGTGGCTCAGGGGTAGAGCACTTTTAGGTTCACTCACCAATACTGCAAACAAACAAACAAACAAAAAGTACAGCACATGTAAGAGCTGATCATGGACCCATTTCATAAAAAAAAAAAAATTAAGTAAAAATATAACAAAAGGGGCTAGGAATATAGCTCAGTAGAAGAGTGTGCACAAGTCCTCAGGTTTAATTCCTAGAACCACCAAAAAAAATTATAAAAATTATATAAGTGTGTACATATACACACATATATCCAAGCATATATTATATATATATACACACACACACACACATACACACACACACATATATGCTAGTGACTAAAGGACTTACTGTGTAAAGAAATATCCTCTGATAAAGATTCTTTAAGGAAATGAGCAAAATTTCTAAAAGGTACACTCATGTTCTTTACAACCAAATTTTCTGTACTCATTCAGGTTCACCCAGTACAAAGGAGAAAATCCCAAGAGACAAAATTGATATCATACTTAAAACTCTACATTTAGATTAAATAGAGAAATAGTGTTCCTCATGCTTAGTCAGCTTCATCTAGAGGCTGCGTGGGTGTTCTGGAGGACCCCAAGGGAAAAAATGCATGGAGATTATCATTTTTCTTCAATATAAATTCTCTTTTACCAAAAAAAAACCCAAAACATGACGGAGGGTGGGGGAGGAGTAAACAGCGAAAAGGCAAGAGTTAAGGAGGAAACAGAATTTAGAAACAAAACAACTACTCTTTTCTAATTCACTTTAGAATGTGATTTTTCATCAATTACCCAAACTCCATGTTCCAAAAGTTCACTTAATTAGTTGTTAAGGAGCAACAAAAGTAACCTGACTGTGTTGGAAGGACATGGGCAAATAGAGGATTATTAGAAAGAAAAAAGAAAAAAACTAAAATATCATCTGTGAAAGTAAAAGCCAATGGATAATGATAAATAAAAATTTTAAAAAATAGGAGAAATCTCCTACTGCTTAGAGAAACAGAGTTAACAGAAGAGGAAATAAAAACAAAAATGTTTGAAAGTGGATGGGTGTAAACACCAGACCAGGAGGGGCTGGGGGTGTGGTTCAGTGGTAGAGGACATGCCTGGCATATGAGAGGCCTTGGCTTCAAATCTCAGCACCATATATAAATAAATAAAATAAGGTTCCATCAACTACTTAAAAAAGAATCATTCTTAAAAAAAAAAAAAAAAAAAAAAAGAATAGATGGGGACTTGTTTCTTTACATCAGAAATCTTTTATATTGTATGCTTTTATTGAAACCATTCTGAACATTTTCATTAAACAGATGGGCAAATGCTAAAGCTATTTAAAGATAATCAGAAAGAAATTATCTAGATAATAAAGATCTATAGCAAGCACGTTCATCACAGCATTGTGTATAAAAGCAAGAAGATAGAAATAACTCAAATATCCACCAACATGACTAGTTATATAAATCATAATATAAAAGGAACAGTTGCTTAAAAACATTTCTACCCTGAAAGTGGCTTTCTTCCCAATATAACCAAAAATCATAGAATGATGTAGTCCTGAATTTAATGACACACTCAAGGTCCGCTAAAATGATGTACAATTGTACACTGACATAGAACAATATAAATATGATGTGTTCAGGGCTGGGGTTGTAGCTCAGTGGTTCAGTGCTTGCCTCTGCATGCAGGAGGCACTGGGTTCAATCCTCAGCACTACATAAATAAACAAATAAAATAAAGATATTGTGTCTATCTACAAATTAAAAATTTTAAAAAATAAACAAATGAATATGATGCATTAAGATAAAATGCAACATATAACCAGTATTTTAAGTATAAATTTTGTTAGGCTATGTGTGTGCAATTTATATGTCTACAAAAATGTGAAACATGGAAGAATTCAATCTAAAGAATAGGTATTTCTCTAAAAAGTAAGATAAAGGTTGACTTTCTTTTTTTTTTTTTAATATTTATTTAGTTAGTTAGTTATTGGCAGACACAACATCTTTGTTTGTATGTGGTGCTGAGGATCGAACCCGGGCCGCACGCATGACAGGCGAGCGCGCTACCACT
The DNA here is from genome assembly GCF_021218885.2 of Marmota monax. Lineage (NCBI taxonomy): Eukaryota > Metazoa > Chordata > Mammalia > Rodentia > Sciuridae > Marmota > Marmota monax. The sequence continues at coordinate 24,864,130 of NW_026694432.1, read as the reverse complement.
TGAGCCACATCCCCAGCCCTAAAGGTTGACTTTCATTAGATTACATTTTTTGGAATTATTTTTGTTACTTAATTTTATTCAATCAGACAAAAATTTAAAGCTATGAGTCAACCATTTGAATCTTACATTTTAATAGTAAAAACACATAACCCATTGGGAAAACAAATAACTACATCCCGAAAATATATATTTAGGAAAAAACATTTTTTACAATAAGAAGTTACTTATAGCATAAATTTAAGTCAAGCAAACAGGGTGAGAATTTTTAGTACTCTGATAGCTTTTACAGCAAAACTACTGAAAAGAACATGTAAAAAAGGTGGCATGAACCTTTCGTTAGCAAGATCACAAACCAGTTTTTTCTGTCATACTTTTCTCTTGGTTTCTAACAAGCACATATTAATTTTATAGTGAACAAACTACTATTTGGAACTTGGTGATTAGATTTCCAGATTAGCTTATAAAATCCTTCTTAAGCCAAAGATGGAGCTGAGGAAGACAGGCTGGTACTATAATCCTCTGGCGCTCCTCCCAAAGCCACACAAAGCAAGCAGCACTGAGTCTCACTGTATGTCTCCTTCCAGTCCTTAAGGACGAGAATAAGACATAATAAGTACTTATTACAGTACTTGCAAACAAGTGGCCACTCAGACATATAAGTATTATACAGTTATTAACTCAAGAAAATTTCACTATGATATCACTATGTGGGTATAAAACTTACTAAGCTTATCAACTCAGGAATACCTCAGGTAGCCAGACCTGCCTTATAGTACAGAAAAGAGGCCAAGATAGCAACCAGATTTTATTTCTTTCATTGTCAATCGTAGCCTAGAGAACTGAATTAAAATTCTAATGATCATTCCCAGTTCAATAACAAAATCTTGATCAATTAAGGATAACTACTTTAAAGAAAAAACTGGAGAGTAGTAAGGATTATCAACCCTAACTAAGCCCAAACCACTCAGTAAAATTACCCATAACAAACAGTAATATTTTATATGACCAGAAGAAATTAATCTGCTACTTTTTAAAGGACTATTTCATAGGCTATCCATTGTCCCTGTAGATACAAGAGGAACATTTGAGAGCTTTGTGATGGGTGATGGCTTTTTAACAGAGCACATTCTCTTTTACACGTTCAAAATTCCATTGTCACAGAGTTGGAAGATTGTTGGTATATATTTAATAGCTGCAATGGTACTAGTCATTTCCCATCTTTCTTCTTAATTTCTTTAAAACATAGGGTTTACTTATTTTTCCACTGCTCTTCATTCAGTCACAATAAACCAGTTAAGTGACTTATTCAAAGTAAGTGAATTCTTTTTCACTCCATGGTATTAGAACTCTGAGCCTAGTATTCAAATATAAGAAAGCATAAATTCAGTTATCAAAACCACAATATATTTAATAGTCCAACTCACATAAGACATGTGATGTATGTCCCCAATCTGAGACTGAGTCACAGATCATCATTTTCCAAACAAAAACTTAAAATAAGGAACACACCTAAGAAAATCAGTCTTAAGAGTCAAGAGAACTGGGTTTGAATTTTGGCTCCTGAACAAAGAAAGTATATAAGCAAAGTATTTGAACTTAGTTTCTTCTGTAAAAGAGAAAACTAAAAGACTATCATGCAAATTTATTTAACACGTTAAAGCATGATTTGCAATGCCTGCTCCATAAAAAGTCAAAAAGTGGTAGCTATTTGGGGCTGGAGTTGTGGCTCACTGGTGGAGCACTTGCCTAGCATGTGTGAGGCACTGGGTTTGATTCTCAGCACCAAATAAAAATAAATTAAAAAAAGGTATGTATCCATCCATAATTTTTTTCAAAAATGGTAGCTATTGTATTCAATCTTTTTACAAATATTTAAACTATTGATTTAAAATTCTAATATTAAGCATATAACTAAAGGACAGTTTTGGATTGAAATAATTCCTCCTCTGGTTTTCATTAATGCAGATTGTATAGGAGACAGTAAAGTCTCTGTTAATCCTAAAGCAGTGGTTCAAAAGATGGGTTCTGAGACCAGAGGCATCACCACCACCTGGGAACAGGTTTAAAGTGCAAATCCATAGGCCTCTTTGACATCTGTTTTGTGTGAGGTCCCAGCAATATGTACATAGTTTCACATAGTATACCAGATAATGCTGACTACTAAAGTTTAACTCTGACATTAACATAACAGTGACAGGTTTTCAGGAGCAATCCTAGCATGTTGTGTCTGCATGCTTTAGTTCACTGAGTTAACCCAAAATAGCAGAAGGCAGACTACTGAACATACATACTGCTAGCTGTATTATTGCTACAAGTGACAGTACAAAAAGACAGTGGGACACTGCGACTCAGGAGGCTAAGGCAGGAGGATCACAAGTTCAAAGCCAGCACAGAAAACGATGCAAGATTCTGTCTCAAAAAGGTCAACAGGGGAGGCTGGAGAGGTAGCTCAAAGTATCTCAGATTCAATCCCCAGTACAAAAACAAAAAAAAAAAATCAACCTGCAGTGCCATCGCTAGGGTAATAGCAAAACTTTGAAATCCCTGGGGAATTTAATCCTGTTAAATAAAGTTATTTTCATTGTATAATTATTTTAAATGGACATCAAAATAGTTATACAATATACTGTACACTAAATGTAATCTGAAGATTTTCATGGTCACATAAATTCAGCAATATGAACATCAAATTTTATGGAAAAATATATTTAAGGTTTATGGAATGTCAATAAAGCTCTTAGTGCGTATACTTTTCTGCATCCACATTTGCTGTATTGCAGTTAGGTACGACTTCTAGGCACTACCAACATTCCAATTTGAAGCTGTTATTTAATTCCTGTTTGTAACATCATGGTGGGCTTCAAAATTCAACAACCAATATTTTGCTATATTCTAAGTTTTCCAGTATTTATCAAACTTCACAAACATATGAATCTTTTTGACCTGCAAATCTCTATTCATCCTTCAAAACTCTAGGCAAATCTCTCTTTCCCTGAGATAAATTTCTCAACACCATGTCTCCTGACTGTGTTTCACACTGTTGCTCCACATGGAGAAGAACTGCAAGAAAGACATTCACCGCCTAAGCTTGCTCTAAAAAATAATTAGCAGTCCTAATAAAATGCATGATCAATTTCAGATAGACTGTAATGACTTTTCTTCCAGAAAGCACACCCATACACAAAACAGCCATCAGAATCTAGGTACCTTTAGTCAAACATTTCAATATTAAGCCTCTTTCCTTTTCTTTTCCATAAATACCTTTTTATTTTACACAGAGTTTTTATTGGTGCATTACAGTTGTACATATTGCCAGGATTTGTTGTACATATTTGAACACCCACACTTTAAATATCTCTTATCAACTCAAAAAAAAAAAAAACAAAAAAAAAAAACCTCTTTGGTCTTTCAAAGTCTCTTCCTTTGAACAAGTTTGAGATACTTGACAAATGTTTTTAATTAATTTGTCTGAATTTTTTAAAGTTACTAAACAAATGTTTATTGAGCAAAGCAAAAAATTAAACTGCTGATTTATAAATCTAAAAAAAAATGACAGAAAACCCAAAGGATCTTTGGGGTTTGTAACAGCTAAAGAAATTGAATACCTTTCTACTAAACTACCAACTAAATATCAATACAGGATGTAGGGCAAATAAACCACCATGGAACAACAGTTAAAATGTACTATGAACAGAACTGCTGACATTCACAATCACTTGTCCAGGCATCACTGGTGAACAGATGTGCATGGAAAAATAAAAGGGAATTCTGTAAAGCAGTAAATATGCCTGTGTCTATCAAAGGTTACAACTAAAAATGATCTGTTTATGCCACCAACTTCATAACAATAATAAATGTATGCCTCGAGGTAAAAATGGTCTTCATTACTTTTTTCCTAAAATATTACAACTTTGTCACGAAATTAGTCCAATATCCTTTAACCAATTTTGGCTTAAACTAATCCATTATCAGTTTTGTTTATAACAATGATACATGTAATAATTTATTAAATGAGTATGAATGTAATATTCCATAATGTAAAAAAAATGTTTCCCAAATTCTCCAAAAGGAACTTGATTATTATTTCTACTGTTTTCATCTGAAAAATGCAAAACCCATTAATAATTGACATTTCACAATAGCATATTCCCTTTTTTTTAATATTCATTTTTTAGATGTAGTTGGACATAATATCTTTGTTTCATGCTAGGCAAGCACTCTACACTGAGCCACAACCCCAGTCCTAGCATATTCCCTTTTTATCTTCAAAGTTAATCCTTCTTTTGAAGGAGAAAAAAAATCAAATACATACATACCAAATAACATTTTAATTAGATACCTGACTTAACATTTAAGGAGCAAATCTATATTAAATATTAACAAGGAATCCCAACTTTCATAAATGTCATTAATCAGCATAAAAGATGAACAGAAACAAAATTCAAAATTCAGAAATTTTAATGAACGCTGTACAACGGAATTGCAGTTGAATGATTTCCCAAAGTTACTTCAAGGAGCTGAAAGTGCAGCTCTGTGATAGAGGGTTTACCTAGAATTTGCAAGGCCTTAGGTTCAATCCCCCAAAAATAAAACAGTTAAAAAGTTCACAAGCCTATAATCCCAGCAGCTCGGGACGCTGAGGCAGGAGGATTGGGTATTCAAAGCCAGCCTCAGCAAAAGCAAGGTGCTAAACAACTCAATGAGGCCCTGTCTCTAAATAAAATACAAAAAAGGGCTGGGGATGTGACTCTGTAGTCAAGTGACCCCTGAGTTCAATCCCTGGCACCCAAAGAAAAAAAAAGAAAGAAGAAACATGGAAGAACAGTTATAAATACTATTCAAAAAAAAAAAACCAACTCAAATACTTTTCAGATTACCACAACAGATAGGTGAATCTGTTCCTCAATAAGAAAAGTTCTTCTTTTTTTGTTGGGGGGGGGGGGGGGGACTGTGCTTGGGATCACACCCTAGGGCTTTGCACATTCTAGGAACATACTCTTCACTACACTGAGTCATATCCAAGCCTCTTCCAAGTACTTCTGCCTAATGAGAATTCATGGGAACTCTACCAATAAATGTTATTTACTATTTATTTATACATATTGGTTGCAATTTATATAGTCATTAATGTCACCTCCTTACTTTCCCACATGCACCACCATCTTGCCTGGTAAATTGAGAACTCTTAAAAGACTTCAACAATCATAGTTTTTACTATTGTCTTCTCTTTTTAATCTGACACAAAATCCTGCAAATATATATATATCATCCAATAACATTTTACTGAATTATTTACCTCAATATCTTTAATAACTTTGCCACATCTCCAATGTTTTGGCTAAAGATTTAACACCAGACTCCATGAGGCCAAAGACTTTTTTGGTTGCTGTACATTTACAAGGACATAGAAAAGTAACTTCAAATACTTTTCAGATTACCACAACAGATAGGCAAACCTGTTATAGAGTAAGAAAGAAAGGCATGCTAGAATAAAGATTTTTCTTAGTAAAAAATCTTGTTAATTAGACCCAAAGAAAAAAACAAATAGCAGCAAGCAACAGCATCTGAAATCCATAAAAATATTTAAAAGTGCTGAGTGAGAGGTTTACCTGAAGAGGGTAAGAATGAGATTTATTTTATTTATTTATTTATTTATTTATTTTTAATTTTCTAAAGAAATAAAAAGGAAAAAAAATAAGGAAATGATGTAAATATAATCTTGGATACATTACAAACTTTTGTAAAATTCAATCCAAAATGAATTTAATACAAGGCTTAGATGTGACTATCATAATGGAAGTTTGATAACAATAATACAGGTACACAATGGAAAAATTGAAGGTCACAATTTATTACTGCTAATGTAATATTATTTGGGGCCTTAGGGAATATTTTAAGGCCACTGTAAATCTACTGATTTAATCAGGACAGAATTACTACTGATCCACATATCAGATCACTAGCACTAAAGGTGAGGAGGAAAAATAACTTTAAAGCTTACTTTTGATTTTTAATTGCTAAAATAATATGTAAATATATTTGTTATTATTAAAAGGGGGAGTCAAAGTAGTAATTCCACTTCATTCTATTCCTAATGGGATAATACCGTTAATAGTCTGAAAGCAGGTAAACTGGCACATGCCAGCAACTCCCACTCCAGAGTCAAGTCTGAGGCAGGAGGGTCGAAGGAGCAAGACCAATTTAGGCAACTTAGCAAGACCCTATTTCAAAATAAAAAATAAAAAGGGGTTGGGAGGGGGGCTGGGATCGTGGCTCAGTGGTAGAGCACTGAGAACCACACAAAAATAAATAGATAAATAAATAAAATGAAGGTATTGTGTCCATCTATGACTAAAAATACTTTTTAAAAAGGGGGAAAACTAGGGATGTAGCTACAGTTAATATAAACAAGAAAAATAGTTTGATTTACTGGGGACCCTGATACATACCTGTAATCCTAGTTAACTCAGGACTGAAATGGAAAAATCATAAATCCTAGGCCACCTTCAGCAACTTACTAAGGCTTTGTCTCAAAATAAAAAATTAAAAGGACAACAGATGTAGCTCAGTGGTATAGTGTTCCTGATCTAACACCCTTTACCCCCCGCCCTGTGAAATGATATATATTCTTTCAAATCTTTTTTATATTTACAAATAATTATTTCATAAATAAATACAGTGATACAATACTTACTCCATGACAATCATTTATGAACATATCAGAGATCAGTCCAAGTCATACATATATATACCTACCTACTTCATTCTTCTAACACTTCAATGTGATATAACTACGTTCTTTAACTTTTTTTTTTTTTTTTGGTATTGGGGATTGAACCTGAACCCAGGGTTCAATTGATTTACATACTCAGCACCTTTTATTTTTTATTTCGAGACAAGAGTCTCACTAAGATGCTTGGGGACTCACTAAATTGCTGAGGCTAGCTTTCAACTTGGAGATCCTCCTGCCTTAGCCTCATGAGCCACTGGGACTACAGGCATGCACCACTACATGTGACTTAACCATCAATATTTAAAGGTGGACTTTTTTGAAATTTTTTTAAATTAGTGATAATTAGTTATACATGACAGTAGAATGCTCTTTTGGTTTTGTTTGTTTTGGGGGTTTTGGTGGGGTTTTTTTGTTTGTTTGTTTTGTTTTGTTTTGTTTTGATACCAGGGATTGAACTCAGGGGCACTTGACCACTGAACCACATCCCCAGCCCTATTTCGTATTTTATTTTGAGACAGCGTCTCAGTAAGTTGCTTAGAGACTCACTTTTGCTGAGACTGGCTTTGAACTCCCAAACCGCCTGCCTCAGCCTCCTGAGCTGCTGGAATTACACTGCCTGTCTAATAGAATGCATTTTGACACATCACACATAAATGTTCATATAAGCTTTCATTCTTCTGATTGTACATAATGTAGAAACACACCGGCTGTGTATACATACATGCACATAGGGTAATAATGTCGATTCATTCTACTGTCCTTCTACCCCCATATCCCTTCTCCTATATAAAGGTTGTCTCTTAAACAAAAAGAATTATATTTCCTACTACTGTTAAGAGCCAAACATAAAATAAAAACAAACATTAGTAACTTTTTACTAATTTTCAGAAATGTCAACAAAAATTCAAACATCTCAGAAACTGAAGAGAGGGCGGTATTAGAATATCAAAGGTAAACTGACATTCAATAAAGTCACAAGAATTCATAAATAACTAGTGACAAATAATGAACTGAATCATTATTGTAAGTGCCTGAAGAAAATAATAGCCACTTGTGTTGGCACACACCTATAACCCACCAAGGTGGGAAGCTGAGACAGGAGCATCACAAGTTTGAGACTAACCTAGACAACAAGCCTGTCTCAAAATAAAATTTTAAAAGGGCTGGGGCTGGGATCAATGGAAAAGTACTTGCCTAGTATGTAAGAGGCCCTGGGTTCTATCCCTAGCACTATAGAAACACAGCACCACAAATAAATAAACAAATAAAATAAAGGTATTGTGTTCATCTACAAACTAAAAAAATATTTTAAAAATTTTTGGATTCCTAAATATTGTTAAGTATCACTCAAATGCTCTTGGAAAACAATGCCAATAATAACAATTTATATACATATAATTATCTTGCAACAAAATCTTTTTTATAACAAAAAGGAAGAAAATTTCATTACATTTCCTTACACAGTAATTCAAAGATATTAAAAGGAAAAAAGAATTTTTTAAGTTAAAGGAAAAGTTTCTGAAGAATTCCTTTTTTTTTTTTTTTTAATATTTATTTTTTAGTTTTCGGCGGACACAACATCTTTGTTTGTATGTGGTGCTGAGGATCGAAACCGGGCCGCACGCATGCCAGGCGAGCGCTACCACTTGAGCCACATCCCCAGCCCCCCCTGAAGAATTCCTATTGGGCTGGGGTGGTAGCTCAGTGGTACAGCGCTCGCCTGGCATGCGCAAGGCCCTGGGTTCGATCCTCAACACCACATAAAAATAAATAAGCAAAATAAAGGTATTGTATACAACTAAAAAATAAATATTTAAAAAAATAATAATTCCTATATTTTTTACAGAACTGACAAATAGGTACTTAAATAAACCACTGATAACTTTATAAACAAAATATGACATCATTGTTTTACAATGTTAAACATTCTTCTGCAGTCACTTACTTAATAATTTCCCTTTTAAAAAAATTTTTTTGTAGTTGTAAATGGACAGAATGCCTTTATTTACTTTTATGTGGTGCTGAGGATCGAACCCAGTGCCTCACACATGCTAGGCAAGCGCTCTACCACTGAGCTACAGCCCCAGCCCGCAGTAATTGCCTCTATTATGAACTGTACAGTATCATTTTTGACCTTTCAAATTATCAATTATGTTTCCAAGTGGGAAGATCTGAAGCTGATATAGTAAAGAATACATTTCTATAATGTTTTCAGCAAATAAGTCACCATAAATATACAATGTCAGAAATATGAAGCACTTAAAAATATGTATAATTTCATGTATAAGGCCCTGGGTTTTGCTTATGGAAATATTCTAATGGAAATTATAACCTATGGAAATAATCCTAAATAAGAGGGGGGAAAACTACAAACACATACATGTATGAGTTTCTATTGGGGAGGGGTGCACATGTGTGTGTATGCATATATACGTTATTTAACATCGAAAATAAAGAGTATTTAAGCCAAATACTCTTTGTCAACTTATCAGTGATGTAAATTATGCTATACCTCCTTAAAAAAAACTCCTTAATCTGTTCAAATTATGATTACAAATTGTGTGTAATAGGTTAGAAAATAATTTGTTACTTCACATTATATTAAAAAGGAAAAACTACCAACCTGTTTTATCATTATGATTTAAACTATGCTTAATGAAAACAAAACGCTATTATTAGATAAGGGAAATAGTATATGGTAAATGCAATTACAACTTTAAGGATTATTTTATATTTTCCCAAAAAATAGACTATTGATAACACAAAACACAGATAAATCTCAGAATAATTACGCTGGGTGAGAGGTCCATATTGTATGATTCAATTTACCAAAAAAACCTTTAAAATATTACTCAGTCAAAAAAGACAAACAACAGAGCAATATGAGAAAGGGTGAAAAGTAAGGAGTATAAAGATTTTTTTTTAATTTTTTAATTGTTGATAGATCTTTATTTTATTTATTTGTTTATATGTGATGCTGAGGATTGAAAACAGTGCCTCATACATGCCAGGCAAGTGCTCTACCACTGAGCCACAACCCTAGCCCTATAAAGATTTTCTTAACTGATGATTTCCATGGGTTTCTTAACTATATACTTAAAATATGTACAGCTTAAGAAAGCCTTTTTTTTTTAAGTATAAATAAACTAAACATCAACTCAATTGCTATATTTAACAGTGAAAAAAAAAGAGAAAAAAAACAGGAATTGTACTGGTGATAGGATGGTAACATGAATTTACATCTGCCTGGACTACCACCACTAAGGAGTACTGATAGACTCAGGCTAAATTATGTCTCCATGGAGGGATCTCCACTGACAACATATATCCGTCTACTTAATGCTCACCTGTGACTTGGAAAAAGACCTAAAAGCATGATTCTCTAAACAGGTTACATATACCTACAGGATGACAGAACCAAAACTTTTTATGTAAAATATAAACTGGCTTAAGCATCAAGAAATTTTACAATATTAAAGACTAATTTGTTTATTAAAGAATAATTTAAATAATTTACAAGGATATTTTTCATAATGAGTTAATATTGCAACCCTTCCAATCTCCCAGAATACAGACTTCCAATCCCTATGTAAAAATCATTATTTCATTAAGTTTATCTCCACAATTATATTAATAATAATGGTCAAAATCTAAATCACTAAATAAAATACATTAAGAAAAATTATACAACATGGCAAAATTACATAGTTCACAATACAAAAGGATGAAAATAAAAAAATTAACAGTTACTATATTTCAAATTAGCTTATGCCTCTCCAATTTTTCCAATTCTTCTATACCATTATGGATGCTGATTTTACTAGACTTTTAAAAATATTTCCTTGATTCTTTTTTCTTCACATTATAACTCACATATAATGAAATAAGATTCCTTCTCATCCCTGATAAATATCTCAAGGACAAATTTGTATATACTAAGTTAAAATAAAATAAATAGAAAATAACCAGGCGTGTATCATGAAAGGAGTTCCAAATGCTCAAGTTAAACTTTTGATGCTTCTCTGATTATCAGCAGAAAAGCTATCGAAGATGACTGATATCAGACTTGAAGTCTAAATAACAGAATAACAGACATTAAAAAAAAATCTAAATCTTTATGTACTTTTTGAAGACTTCCTTTTCAAGGAATTTAACCAGCTCCATGAACGTGACTCATGGGTGCCATATGCCAAGGCAATAAAAGGTGAGTTGAGGGTTAGCCTTCATTGTATGACACAGCAATAATGCTAAAAAACCTAGACACTAGAGGAATAATGACCAATACATAATTCTGAGGCTGAGACAAGGGACACAAAGGAATTCAAAGCACCCAGGCACGTATTTTCTTATCTAACGTGTTCGACACTGCAAAAGTGAAAAAAGAGACTTACTTTTTATTGCATATATGATAGTCACTATAAACAGCCAAAGTCCAACTGAAAAACTAACTGCAAAACTAAATTTAAGCAGGCATGGTGGGACACACCTGCAATCCCAATAACTTGGAGTGCTGATGCATAAGGATCACCAAATCTGAAGGCAGCCCTGGCAATTTAGCAAGATCCTCAAAACTGGGCTGGGGCTGGGGCTGGGGCTCAGCAGTAGCAAGTGGCATGTATGAGGCACTAGGTTCAATTCTCACCACCGCATATAGATAAATTTTTTTAAAAAAATAAAAGGTCTATAAACAACAACAAAAAGAAATGTTTTTAGAGAGAGAGAGAGAGAGAATTTTTTAATATTTATTTTTTAGTTTTCAGTGGACACAACATCTTTATTTATTTCTTTATTTATTTCTTTATTTATTTATTTTAGTGTGGTGCTGAGGATCAAACCCAGTGCCCCGCGCAATGCCAGGTGAGCGCACTACCTCTTGAGTCACATCCCTAGCCCAAAAGAAAATATTTTTTTTAAAAAAAAGATCCTCCCACCTCTCTTCCCTATTTAATGGTAATCTTCTTCTCATGCTCTTCCTCCCTATCCCATTTTGAGTCATACATGTATGATGATGTGGGGGGGGGAGGAAGTGTGTCACATTACACTGGGTAGAGAGAAGTGATGGGAGGGGCGGGGGGGGAGAGGGAATAGGAAGGGCAGCAGAATAAAATAGACATTTGTATTGCTGTATGTATATACGTGACTGTAAAACCAATGTGATTCTGCAACCTGTACACTCAGAAAAATGGAGAAATTATACCCCATTTGATTAAAATGTATGATATGTCAAGATCATTGTATTGCCATGTGTAACTAATAAAAAAAATTTAAAAAAAAGAAAAATAAAGTATATGTCCACACAAATATTTGCTCGCATATGTTCACAACAAATTTATTTGTAATAGCCCCAAACAGGTAATAACCCAAATGTCCTTCAAAAGTTAACAAATAAAGTTGTAGCATCTTCACATAATAAAATATTACCCATCAACCTAAAGGGACAAATCATTAACAAAAGCACCAAGTGGATAAATATCAAAAGTTGTGGAGTGAAAAAAAGTGAGTGTATCGGGCTGGGGTTGTGGCTTAGTGATAGAGCACTTGCCTAGCATGTGTGAGGCCCTGGGTTTGATTCTCAGCACTGAATAAAATAAAAGTCCATCAACAACTTAAAAAAAAAAATGTTTTAAAAAAAAAAAAAAGATCCTCAAAATTTAAAAAGCGGTGAGGATGTAACTCAGGGCAGAGCACTTGTCTGGCATGTGAGACACGGCCCCGCCCCAGGTTCAATCCCCAGTATCATTAAATTAACTAATTTGAAAACTTTAAGATTCAAACATTTCACGTAAATTGTGCACCAAGCACTGTCCTATCACTCGAAGAATTTTGATAATCTCCTCACCAAAGTAGTAAATTTACAGAATTATATATGTCCTTATTTATTAGGAATCTTAATAACATTTTTATTCTTTAAGCCAATAATCATATTTCTAAAAGTTATTTTTAAAAATCACCTAAAACACAGAAAATGCTTTAAATTCAAAGTTATTCCATAACAGCAAATACTGGAAACAATCTAATGCTTTAAGCCCCATGCTTCCACTTCACCACCACCTGCCCTCATCACAGTCACTCTCCATGGGGTAGCTCCAGTGACCATTTAAAAGGTAACTCGGATCTGTTGCTCTTAATCCTCCACTGACTTTCCATCACAACTGGACTAAAATCGCAAACCTACATCATGGTCTACAGTACATACATGACCATGACCAACCCAACTTCTCCAAATCAGCACACTGGCACCCATGCATTCCCAAGACTAGAGTAGGCCCACTGCCATTTCTGAGCCTCTTCTTCGATGTTCCTTCTCTTATAAATGCTTTCTCTAGAAGTGTTCTAAGGTTTCTGCTTAAATGCCTTCTTTTCTTTTCAGAGTTTGGTTAGTTACTGGGGGGACAGGGACGGGGACAGGGATTGAACCCAGGACCTCAGACATGACAGAGAAGCACTCTACCACTGAGCTACACCTCAAGTCATTTTTTTTTTCTTTTAAGTTGTAGTTGGACACAATACCTTTATTTATTTATTTGTATGTGGTGCTGAAGATGGAACACGAGGCCTCACATGTGGTAGGCGAACACTCTACTGCTGTGCCACAACCTCAGCCCCTATACCTCAAGTCTGAAATGTTGTGTTTCATTTATTTGGGAGGGGGCAATACTGGGGAGTGAATCCATAACTGTGCTACCACTTAGCTACTTCCCCAGCCCTATTTTGGGGGGAGGAAGGCAGGACAAAATTATAGGTGTGCACCACCACACCAAACTCTTAAATGCCGTTTCAAAGAGACTTTCCCTAGGAGCCATTGCTCGGTCATTTTCTATTCCTCTATCCTGCCTCATTTTTTATGACGGTAGCTCATACAAGTCAACAGTAGTGTGGGGGGAAGGGTGTCTGTTTACTACTGTCTATCTCACAAAAACAAAACTCAAGCACATTTTAAGTACACACAATAAAAGCTCTAGAAACATGACCAAAAGAGCATGACTAAATTCTTATAACAACTGTAACCATTTAGTATTTAAGAAATAACACAGGATAAGCTAATATAAAGTCACCAATTAGGATAGAACATCTTACTCTGAGCCTACAGTACAGAAAAAAAGACATGAAACTACACCAAAAACAAGATGATTATAGTAGTTGTCTCTAAAAATCATTCAGGATTACAAGAATTTTTTCATTTTCTTTCGGTAACTTACCATAATTTTAAAAATACTTCCAATAATGAGGGTGTACTTTTATAGTATTAAAAAAATATATTTTTTTAAGAAATATGTCTGACAAACATGATGCTTCCCTGTCCCAGTACTTTAAAGACTGCAACGGTTTTCAGATACTAAAAGTGATTCATAGCTCAAACATATAAAAATCACTGCTCTATACTGTCATTGAGATTATAATTACTTAAGGACTCATCACCCCTACCAGACTATAAGTTTGCTTATTAGCACACAATATTACATGGCATGCAGAACTGAAATATTTAGAAGTGTTTTTCAGGGCTGGGGCTAGGGTTCAGTGGAAGAGCGCTCGCCTAGCATGCATGAGGCACTGGATTCGATCCTCAGCACCACATAAATAAATAAAATCAAGGTATTATGTCCACCTATAACTAAAATAATATATTTTTTAAAAATTAAAATAAAAGTGTTTTTCAGTACTATGTGTTTTACCATCTACTTACATCCCCAGTCCTTTTTTTATAATTACGAGACAAGGTCTCACTATATTGCAGAAACTGGCCTCAAACATGTGATCCTCCTGCCTCAGCCTCCCTATTAGCTGGGAATATGGTGGTACACTATCACACAAAGCTGGAATTTAAATATTAAAAATGACAGGTTTAACTCTCCTAATCCCTTCAATTTCCTGAGATTCACTATAAAGCATTTAAAATGTGCTTCTAATTTTATTACCTTCATCCTCTTTTAAATATCCCTTCACCTGTTAATCTGAATGAATCATTTGATATAAAAAAATTAAATTTCCTCCACTATTCACTTTTCAAATCTTCCTGCATATTTTATATGCAACCAGGGAGGCGAAAGGTACAAGGGAAAAAAAAGTTAAAAAGAGCAAAAAAATGGGGCTGGGGTTGTGGCTCAGCAGTATAGCATTCACCTAGCACATGTGAGGCCGAGTTAGATCCTAAGTACCACATAAAAATAAATAAATAAAATGAGGTGTTTTATCCATTACAAAAAAGCAAAAAAAGCCTGGCGTTGTAATCCCAGCAGCTCAGGAGTCTGAGGCAGGAGGATCGAAAGTTCAAAGCCAGCCTCAGCAAAAAGTGAGGTGCAGAGCAAATCAGTGAGACCCTGTCTCTCAATGAAATACAAAATAGGGCTGGGAATATGACTCAGTGGTAGAGTGCCCTTGAGTTCAATCCCCAGTACCAAAACAAACAAAAGAGCAAAAGAAAAATTATTTAAGAAAAAATTCAAAAATGGGGCTGAGGTTGTGGCTCCGCAGTAGAGCACTTGTCTAGCACATGTGAGGCACTGGGTTCAATCCTCAGCACCCATAGAAATAAATAAATAAAATAAAGATTAGAAAAATTCAAAAAAGTGTACAGAAAGAATCATAATACAAAGCAAAAGCTTAGCATTTATGGAAAGAAAAAAAAGGTGCAGGTGTACACTTCTTGGGCCTAAAAATCTTATTGTATCATAATATCTTGTTCTATTCAGAGTTTATTGAACCTTTCACATAACTCTTGTCATATATCAAACAACCAAACACATCCTGTAATGCCAAGGGTTCCAGTGCAAAAACAGACATACAATAAGACAAACTTGAGACACTCACCGTGCTGTAGACTGCTGAGACAGTAGGAGTGAAGATTCGGTCCTCAAGAGGCTGTGGCACAGGTCCTCTAGGAATTCTAGAAAGGTGAGTTAAGGATAAGAGAACTCAAAAATGAACTGCACTAGCAGTAAGAGAAAAATCACCACCATAAAATTCTGCCAAAAGCCAAACATTTTTTTACCCAATTAGTGCAGTCATATACTTTTTCCTCCACAGAAACTAGAAAATAAAGTAATTCAACTTTCCTAATGTGATTATTCCAATCTCTTCAAAAGTGGTTCCTATTATATACATTCCATGGAAACTCAAAACAAATACAATTATAAAACTTTTCCAAACTTTAAGTCCATGATAAGACTGCAACACCTATACTTACTATGGAAAAAGACTAGAGAAGGATAACCAGAATATATTCAGGAAGACAACACTAACTCATCAAGTGAAAATTGCTGACAAAGGCCCAGTCTGTTCTGCTAACATCACAGGAATAGAAAACACAATTCTTTCCTTCTGGTTTTGCTTTTAATTTTAGCAGCAACTTTGCCCACAGCACTCCAATCCACCAAGTCCCCATTTTCAAAAACAGTCTCACAGACATTATATAGATTAAAATATTTTAGCACACCAACAGTCCTTCTGTTTAAAGACAAAGGACTATCATTTTATTCAACTTCAAAACAAAAAAACTATCATTTTATTCAATTTCAAAACTCTTCTGCCTGGTATGGTGATATTTTGGAATAGAAAATGCTTGTGAATTCCAGGCCTCTTCAACAATGACAACCAATCTGGTGGTCACAAGGGTGCACACCTGAAATCCCAGTGAACTGACTCAGCATGCTGAGGCAGGAGAATTGCAAGTTCAAGGCCATACACAGCAACTTAATGAGACCCTATCTCAAAATAAAGTTTACAAAGATAGTAGGAATGTAGTTCAGTGGGTTGAGTGCCTCCAGGTTCAATCTCTAGCATCACAAGAAAAAAAAAATTGACAAACAAAAGATCAGTAACAATTACCCCTGGGTGATGGGCTAATATATTTGTTTTTCTAAACTGGATACAAATTATTTGTGTGGTTTAAATTTTTTTTTTTTTTTTTTTTTTTACAGAATGACAATAAATCCAATAGTGCCAACAAAACTGAGGCTAATTCTAAATGATTTTTAATCACAAAAATAAGACTCTTAATGTCATAAATCCAAAATAAGATTATTTTCCTTCAAATAAAATGCAGCCGGGGGCGGTGGTGCTGAGACAGGATGATCAAGAGTTCAAAGCCAGCCTCAGCAAAAGCAAGGTGCTAAGGCCCTCAGTGAGACTCTGTCTCTAAATAAAATACAAAATAGGGTTGGGGATGTGGCTCAGTAGTTAACTACCCCTGAGTTCAATTCCTGGAAACTCCACCCTCCCCAACAAAAAATAAATATATTTATTTATAAATAAATTTTATAAATATTTATAAATTTTATAAATATAAATTTATTTATAAATATAAATATATTTATAAATAAATGTATCCATTTACAACTAAAAATTTTTCTTAAAAAATAATTAATGCTTCTCATAGCATTTCCCTTTCTAATTCAGTAAGATGGTTTGGAAGAAAAAGTAAAAGCTGCAAATAGTAATTTCTACCTTTTTTTTTTTAATCTTAAGGAATGACCACAAGTTGCCAAAATCTGACAGAATTATTAGAAGTAAAATTCTTTATATCCAAATAGCCAAACCAGTTTACTGGGGTGAAAGAGGGGAACTAAACCAAAAAACCTACCCTTTAATTGTCAAAGAGACAGTACCAGTCCCTAGACAGCATTTTAGACTACCAGCCTCAGACAATAATTTAACACCTGTCACCATCCCCCACAAAGAACTGGTTTAAAATGTTGCATTGAAAAGTGAGGAAGCTAAAATATTTCTCATAGTAACAGCCTCCTCCAAACAATGCCCCCCCCACACACACACACAAACACAAAATGTTCAAAGCACAAACCTAATACGTTTTAGGACAAGTGTCCTTAATATAAGCTTGTTAGTTAGTTCTTCAGAATGAAGATTACCCCTCAGCTGAAATTAAACTTTCTTTGCATTAGAGTTCTGCATTGTGGTCACATGACTGGTGGAAAATACAGTCATTCTTCTTCTACAGAACCAAACACTACTACATTATTGCTTTTTTCCCAGTGAGGACTAATCCTCACAATGGAGAATAACTTCTCAAGTAAGTTATCTTCTATGCCCAAGAGGCTGAGCTACTCCCCTTAACTGTACAAAGGAAAGGTTAGGACTCCTGGTGTCTATTAGTTGCTTTGTAAACTAAAATGATTACTATAATTACAAGCTTCCTGAGACAGTCTTTCATTTGGCCAACAATACAGTAACAAATAATCTTCCCCCTTGACTTCATTTATTTTGCTCCCTATAAAATGACAACAGAATATGGTGGACTGATAAATTAGCTGTCTTAAAAGATCTTTTGTACAAAAAACTAATTAAAATAAAAACAATTAAAAGAGAAATGAAGAGAACCGTTTCAAGACTGATATGTGACTAACCAATTACACTGTCTGCACTGAACCACTTAATATTATGCCCTTAAGTAACCTGCTAAATTACACATCCAGACCATGTCTCCCCATAGTCCGTAAGTATGCTCTTCCTATTATATCAACCAGTGCTAGAGCACAAAATTTAATAGCTAGATAGAAAAATATCACAAAGTTTTCAAAATATGTTTGGCCCATCTAAAGATGAACTAAAGCCCAGTGCTGGCACACACCTGTAATCCTGGATGCTGAGACAGGAGGATGGCAAATTCCAAGCCAGCCTCAGCAATACCGAGGCCCTAAACAACTCAGTAAAACCCTGTATCTAAATAAAATACAAAAATACGGCTGGGGATGCGGCACAATGATTAAGCGCCCCTTGGTTCAATCCCTGGTATCAGAAAAAAAAAAGATGAACTAAATTATTAGTCTGCTCCATAAAAGTGTCAAAGAAGCATCACTAAAAACTTTTGAAAAGTTCTGAATTCTTAACTCAAGCTCAATTATCTGCCCAATGGCAAATAGTCATTACTACAATCTATGCAGATAATGAGTTTAGCCAGAAAAACTTATTTTATGGGAGCCATTTTTTCCTTTAATTATAGTGTTGATGGTTGTACAACTTCATAAACATGCTAAAAACAATGGACTCTTAAAAGTATGAATTACATGGAATGTAAACTTTATCTCATCAGAAAAACCTAACTTGGGTTGGGATTGTGGCTCAGCAGTAGAGGGCTCATCTAGCACATGCGAGACCCTGGGTTCGATCCTCAGCACCACATAAAAATAAATAAAATAAAGGCATTGTTTCCAAAAAAAAAAAAAAACCTAACTTGATATTTCATTAACTTATAACAAGGATGTTTAGCCCACTACCTCACTTAAAAGGCCTACATAAATCAGTATGAGCTCAGCCCTACTAAACTTTTTCTCCTGAAAGAAATAACACAAGATGCAGGCATGGTGGTATAGGCCTGTAATCCCACTTCAGCACTCAGCAACTTAGTAAGACCTTGAAATAAGAAAAGGCTGGAGAGGTAGCTCAGTGGTAAAGCATTCCTGAGTTCAATCCCCAGTACAGTTAAAAAAAAAAAAGGAAGGGAAGAAGGGAGAGGAGGACAGAGGAAGGAGTAAAGGGAAGGAAACCACACACAGCAAATTCTACAGCAGACTTCCTCCTAATTCCCACTGCCACTGAGCTTATTATCAATTCTAATCAAGCTCTGAATCTCCAGCATAAATCATTAGCTGCTTACTTCCCTTTGAACTTAAGGTAATAAGCAAACAGCTTTTCATATTACCACTTACAATTCCAATTTGACCAAAGAACAGTGTAACATGCTTGCACAATGCTCCAAAATATGTTGACCTTAACTTTTTAAAAGCTATGACTAAAATACAGTAGTGGGCTGGGGATGCGGCTCAGTGGTAAAGTGCTTGACTGGCATGCATAAAGCCCTAGGTTTGCTCCCCAGTACCAACAAAATAAAATGCAGTAGCATACCTATTCAAATTGTTGACTTACATACTTAGAAAATGCAATCAAAACCATCAACAAGACTGCACAGACGGTATGAAGTAACTGAATAAAGACTAACTCCAATAAAAGAGGCAAATTTCAAAAATAAGTAAAATTCAATGATTAAAGTACTCACTACATACACTCTAAATTAAATGCCAACCAAGCAAATAAAAAACTTAGATAATATCTGTTTAATCAGAAAAATCCAACAATCCATGAGATTACACAATGATATGTTTTTTATTTATACCATGAAAGAAGGAGGAGGTTAATAGCTTTGTAACCACAGTTTACTGAAACCTCAAGAATGTAAACACTCTACAAGATGAACCTTCTTGATCCACGGCATTCACAACTGGCACTGGGCAGATTTTCTGGGGAGTGACAGTGACCAAGTTATATTGTCATATTGTGTGCATGTATGAATATGTAACAACAAACACCAACATTGTGTACAACTATAAAGCACCAATTTTTAAAAATGTGAAAAAAGGAAAAGAGGCAGATTTTCACAAATTAGAAACAAGAGTGAAAGTCAACATAAATCTTACTTTCATTTGCTCAAACGCTAATGTTCCATTTACAGCAACCAGATGAATGTTTCTAAATCTTGCCCAACTACCCTAAAACAAAAGCTACTATCCCGATGGTCATAGTTATCATTTCCACATGGAAAGAGAGCAAGAACACAAATACCATCACACAAATACTGCTCCACAAACAGGCAACAATGTCAACAGATGAAAACAAATAATGCAAAGGGCTTTTTCTATACTATTTTTTTTCACATCAGTAACCTGCTTTATTAACACATAAATTGCAACACTGACTTGAACTTTGTAGCCAATTAACAACCCCAAAAATATCAACTGCTCAGGTACCCCCCAAGAGACTCTTCCCCCTGCTGCAGAGAATAGTAGGGTGAGAGCAGAGGACTACTCCTCAAAGAAGACCATAGGGAACCTCTCTGTATCCTCTCCATGCTGTGGCTCCCCTTGCTCCTTGGACTCTCTTTCAATATCTTCCATGAGTTGCTCCAGGTCCAGGTCACTGGAAGCTTCATCTTCAGCGGGGATACTTTCAGCCTCCTTAGTGGGTGGTTTCTGGGGTCTAGGCTCTTCTTTGCCCTTCAAGGGACAGGCCGTGTGATGAGCTGGTGGGGTCAAGCCCTTTGGCATCATTCTAACTTCTTTTTCCTGAGACAAGTTGGTTGCTGAGGCCTTGGTTTGGGGAACTTGAATTTTTTTCTTAAGGCCTGGCTGGTCCTGATCTTAATTCCTTGGTCCTTCTTTCCATCCCGTTATGGGTACAGGAGGCACTATGGATTCACTGCCCAGAGGTCTTTTCACTATCTTCTTTTTCAGGGTCCTGTCTTGTCCATCTGCCATGCGTCTTGCCTTGGGCTTTTTTGAATGTGTTTTGGTTCAGGCAAAGTTGGGTCTCTCTTCTATTCTTTCTCCTCCTCTATCTCTGATTCCTCCTCTTCTTTTTCCAAGTAGGACACTGAGCTGTTAGCCACAGAAAGAATTAGGTCTTTTCCATCCCCATTGCTGTCAGATCCACTGTAACAGCTCCACAAACCAAATAAGTCGACCCGCTCCCAATGTTGATCTGTTCTGCCTTCTGAGCCATCATGAGGGCTACCACCAGTTTCTGGCTGTAGTCCTTATTCCTGTACTTTTTCACTCCTGCTAGCTCCAGGGACAGCTCCTGGAATTCTTTAGCATGTAGACTGGGATTCAAGCACGAGAAACTATTTCTCAAAAAAATGTCATGTAGTATTTAGAAGGCAGAGAATCTAGATGAGAAGCGAAGAGAAAATATTCCCCCAGGTCAGGATCAGATTCGACCATGCCTGGCCACCAGGGGTAACCATTCTGCTTGGCACAGATGATGGATCCTGGGACATAGGAGGCATAGGCCACATCACTCTCACGCCCTGTCCAGATTTCCTCAGGAATATCACAGCAATTATAATCCAAGTCTGTATTCTGGTCACAAGACCAATTATCTGGGAGAATTGAAGGGTCAATGTTCCCACGCAGCCGCTTCCATTTCTCACAGTTTGGAGAGGAACACTGGACCCAAACTAAACATTGACCAAAACCACTTTCTTCCCCTTTTTGATGACTTCTGATCTGAGAATCACTCCGAATCATTTTCTCTGGTTGGTCTTTCTCTCTGCACTCATGCCCACCTTGAACTTTCTCCATTTTTTCATCATGAGCTTCCCTCTTTCTTTTGCTTAAGGAAAGTCTATTAAATTTCTTCTCAGAGGGTGCAGGAACCAGCTGGGCCGATTTAGATATTCGTATCTCTGGGACATCTTCTACAGAGGCTGAAGTCTCTGTAGTATGAGGTACCATTTTCCTCTCTCCAACAGCATTATCATTATCAGTAGCAGAAGCAATGCCTGGTTCTTTGTCTGACTGGGAATCGGTCTGAACACAGGAAGTCTCTGCAAAATTAAGACTAGATCCCATCTCCAAGCACTCCTGAAGGGACTTCTGAAGCACAATCTGGACAATCTCTTCAAATTCTGCATTGATAAGACTTGATTTTCCCTTTTCCTTCTTCTGTGCTGGCTTGTCTTGAGCCTTTCCTTTTTTCTCCTGACCAACTCTTGGACCATCCTCTGTAGCTGCTTCTCCTACTTTTCTAACCTGGCTTTTGGTGGACTTGCCTTGGCTTCTGCCACTGGAGAACTGATCCCCAGGGTCTCTTCTCTGTGTGAGTTGGGGCCACGCGGTATCATGCTATGCAATTTTTGTGTAGGTGGGGCAAAGGTTTTCTTTGATCCCTTTCCACATTCTTCTTTCTTCTGCAATGTTGTCATCATTCAGCTGAGAAACACAGCTTTCTTTGCCTCTTCTGGGGAAGACCTGAAAGCGATGAGCACAGCATGCCACAGCCGTGACTCTTGTACGATTTCTTACTCAGGGTTTAGGCCAATATGGTAATATGGGGCAACTTAGCCTTCTCTACTTTCTCCTGGTTTCCACATAGTTTTGACAATGAACAAGGAAGTGAACTTGTATAATACATGAGAATAATGGAAGAATTGTTAGACTATACCCTATTTTTCACAAAGATACCACAATAATATGTCAAAAGAGGCACTTTTTAAAATACAGTTTTGGAAATCATGAGAGACTCTTTAATATTAGCACTGACCCAATGGGATAGCTCTTTGAAAAATTGAATATTTCCAATTTAAACAAACCAGAATATTCTGAAGAAATTTTAAATATTCAAAGAAATTTTAACTGACCTTTAAAAAGGAAATGTACTAGTCAAAACTGAGAAAGAATCTACATATATTTTTAAAGTCTATAAGAATTCTGTGGTTAAGCGAGGAGGCTAAGGCTAAGGGGTGGGTGAAATCACAAGTTCCAAGTCCAGTCTGAGCAAGTTAGCAAGGCCTGCTCAAAATTTAAAAAAAAAAAGAGGGCTGGGAATGCAGCTCAGTGGTAAAGTATTTGTCTATCTTGCAAAAGACCCTGGATTCAATCCTCAACCTGACCAAAAAAAAGTTTACAGAAAAATCATCCAGATGAATTCAAGATGTTTAAAAAATATTTTAAAAGGTCCTAAATTACACTCTTTCGAATTTTCACATCTACTGAAGCTTGATTTAAAACTGACTAGTTATGGAAAGACAATTTAAAAATTACCTTTTCCAATCAGAAATTGGGACACATGCCAGAAGATCCAGCTACTCTAGAGGCTGAGGCAAGAGGATAAACATTCAAGGTCAGCCTGGGCAACTCAGTAAAAGCCTCAAAAATACAAAGGGCTGGGGGATGTAACGCAGTGGTAGAGGACCCTAGGTTCAATCATAAATATCACAAAAAAGGGGGGGGCGGGGGGGAAGGGTGAAGAATGGCAGGGTGGGGTAGTGCATGCCTGTAATTCTCAAGAGACTCAGGAGACTGAGACAGGAAGATCTTGAGATCAAAGCCAGCCTCAGACCCTAAGCAACTCAGTGAGAAACCTGTCTTTAAATAAAATACAAAAAAGGGCAGGGGTCATGATTCGGTGGTTAAGTGCCCCTGGGTTCAATCCCTGGTACCAAAAAAAAAAAAAAAAAAACAAAACTGCTGTTGAATACCTACTCACTAAACGTATAAAAATTAACTTTACAGAGCAATAGTAACAAAAACAGCATGGTACTGGTACCAAAACAGGCGGGTGGACCAATGGTACAGAATAGAGGACACAGAGACTAATCCATAAAGTTACAACTATCTTATATTTGATAAAGGGGCTAAAAGCATGCAATGGAGGAAAGATAGCATCTTCAACAAATGGTGTTGGGAAAACTGGAAATCCATATGCAACAAAATGAAACTGAATCCCCTCCTCTCGCCATGCACAAAAGTTAACTCAAAGTGGATCAAGGAGCTTGATATCAAATCAGAGACTCTGCGTTTGATAGAAGAAAAAGTTGGCTCCGATCTACATATTGTGGGGTCGGGCTCCAAATTCCTTAATAGGACACCCATAGCACAAGAGTTAATAACAAGAATCAACAAATGGGACTTACTTAAACTGAAAAGTTTTTTCTCAGCAAGAGAAACAATAAGAGAGGTAAATAGGGAGCCTACATCATGGGAACAAATTTTTACTCCTCACACTTCAGATAGAGCCTAATATCCTGAGTATACAAAGAACTCAAAAAATTAGACAATAAGATAACAAATAACCCAATCAACAAATGGGCCAAGGACCTGAACAGACACTTCTCAGAGGAGGACATACAATCAATCAACAAGTACATGAAAAAATGCTCACCATCTCTAGCAGTCAGAGAAATGCAAATCAAAACCACCCTAAGATACCATCTCACTCCAGTAAGATTGGCAGCCATTATGAAGTCAAACAACAACAAGTGCTGGCGAGGATGTGGGGAAAAGGGTACTCTTGTACATTTCTGGTGGGACTGCAAATTGGTGCGGCCAATTTGGAAAGCAGTATGGAGATTCCTGGGAAAGCTGGGAATGGAACCACCATTTGACCCAGCTATTGCCATTCTCGGACTATTCCCTGAAGACCTTAAAAGAGCATACTACAGGGATACTGCCACATTGATGTTCATAGCAGCACAATTCACAATAGCTAGACTGTGGAACCAACCTAGATGCCCTTCAATAGATGATTGGATAAAAAAAATGTGGAATTTATACACCATGGAGTATTACGCAGCACTAAAAAAGGACAAAATCATGGAATTTGCAGGGAAATGGATGGCACTAGAGCAGATTATGCTTAGTGAAGCTAGTCAATCCCTAAAAAACAAATACCAAATGTCTTCTTTGATACAATGAGAGCAACTAAGAACAGAGCAGGGAGGAAGAGCAGGAAGAAAAGATTAACATTAAACAGAGACATGAGGTGGGAGGGAAAGGGAGAGAAAAGGGAAATTGCATGGAAATGGAGGGAGACCCTCATTGTTATACAAAATTACATATAAGAGGTTGTGAGGGGAATGGGAAAATAAACAAGGAGAGAAATGAATTACAGTAGATGGGGTAGAGAGAGAAGATGGGAGGGGAGGGGGGATAGTAGAGGATAGGAAAGGTAGCAGAATACAACAGTTACTAATAGGGCATTACGTAAAAATGTGGATGTGTAACTGATGTGATTCTGCAATCTCTATTTGGGGTAAAAATGGGAGTTCATAACCCACTTGAATCTAATGTATGAAATATGATATGTCAAGAGCTTTGTAATGTTTTGAACAACCAATAAAAAAAATTAACTTTAAACAGATTAAACACCTAAATGCAGAGGCTAAAACAATAAATTCTTTGAAGTAAACACAGATCTGCATTACCTGGGATTTGGCAATTAGGTATGATACCAAAAGTAGTAACAACCATAAATAAATAAATAAATTAGAGAAATTGTTAACTTCAAAGGCTTGAATAGAAAATAAAGTCTATCACTTAAACATTGTCTAAGTTGAAGTAGAAACTGAAGCTTCCATTAAAGCCTATAAAAAGAGAGAGAGAGAGAGAGAGAGAGAGAGAGAAACTGTATTTTGCCAAAATTAAAAAACTTTTTATTTCATAAGACATCACCAGGGCTGGGAATGTGGCTCAAGTGGTAGCGCGTTTGCCTAGCACACGTGAGGCACTGGGTTCAATTCTCAGCACCACGTAAAAATAAAAAAGATATTGTGTCCTCCTAAAACTAAAAAATAAAAAATTAAAAAAAAAAAAAAAAGATATCGCCAAGGCAGCTCAGTGGTTAAGCACCCCTGGGTTCAATCCTTGGTACAAAAAAAAAAAAAAAGCCAACAATGAGCAGAGAAGAAGTCAAAGGTTTCCAACACAGAGAAATGACAAATGTTTATGAAGATGCTGATTATCCTGATTTACTCATTATATCTACACACATATTAAATTTTAAAAATGTACCCAATAAATATGTACAATTACAAAATGAAGAATCACAATTAATTCAATAGCTATAAAAATTACTCTAGAAAAAAATTACTGTGAATTCTTTTGGGGGTTTGGGGGGCAAATTTGGTAAATTGCTAAAGCTGGCTTTGAACTTGTGATCCTCCTGTTTCAGCCTCCCAAATCACTGGGATTCCTTCTAAGCTTATTTAATTTCATCATGCTGATTTTGATCCATTTCATTTTGAATCTAATCCTATGCTTAATTTTCCAATTTAAGATTCCCAGTAGTCTTTCCCATTTGAAATCCAAGAAATAAACCCCATTTTGAGTATAGCTAACTGATCAATTGCAAATTTCACCTAATTTGATTTATTATATTGACCCAAAAGATATCATTAATACTGGTTGAAATTAGATAATTTGTAGTTTATATACAAAGGGTGCTAGAGTAAGGTATACCCCTGCACATAACTGGTCAGAAAAAAATTTGAGAGATTAGCCATCTGCTAAAGTTACAATTTGTAAGATAGATAGATAGATAGATAGAGCCATAAATTGCAAGTGAAAAAAAACAGAATCTTGAGAAAATTGAGACAACAGAAAATGAAGCCCAATTAAACTAATAATTGAATTATAAGGCCTAAAAAGCAACGCAAGAATGTCATTAGTTGTACATGGTTATGCTGCCCAAAAACAACACAAGGAAAATGATTTTAAGAATGAAGGCTTTTGATCAAGCTAATATTGAATAAGCCCCAAATAATACAGTCTCTTTCTCTCACAACTGAAAACTATATATATAAAACAATATGCATGGGGACTCTGAAAAGTACACCAGAAATGGATACTGTGGAACAAAGTTATATTGGCCAGTGTCCAACAAGGGGCATGACTGTAGTATCTTTTTTTTTTTTTTTTTTGGTGGAGTCGGGGGGTGTTGATCTGGTTTTGTCCTCCTTTTTTCTATAGGCTTTGCCTTGCCTTGAATGTAGCCCCCAGTCAAGAAATTTTGTATGAGAAAAGCAACTGAAATGACTACAATTTGCCAGGCATAGTAGTACACATATATAATCCCAGCAATTCCAGAGGCTGAGGCAGGAGGATCACAGGTTCAAAGCCGGCCTCAGCAATATTATGAAGGCCCTAAGCAATTTGGTGAGACACTGTCTCAAATAAAAATATAAAAAATGATGGTATGGGGCTGGGGTTGTGGCTCAATGGTAGAGTGCTCACCTAGAATGTGTGAGGCACTAGGTTCAATCCTCAGCACCACATAAAAATGAAATAAAGATATTGTATGTCCACGTACAACTAAATAATAAATATTTTTTTAAAAAAATAACAAGATGTGTCTAAGTGGTTAAGGTCCCCTGGGTTCAATCCCTGATAACAAAAACAAAAAGCAAACAACCCACATTAAAAAGAAAGCAAAGGAGGATTCAGCAAAGCAAAGCACTCTGCACAGCAGTGGCAGATGCGGGAGGAACACCACCAGACACTAGACTGGTGGGGGGCGGTCCAAGGAATACATCACTATGTGGCCTTTCCACTCCCTTTACACTGCTGCTGATACATGGAGACGGGGTAACTGATCTGTCAGCACTCCAGAAAGCAAGAGAACCAATTTTAAGACTACATGAGCAGTTATACCCTATCCAACAAATTGGTAAAAATCTCTTCAGCATTTAAAAAAACAAAAAACACTATATTAAGGAATGTAGCAGTGCCTGGTAATGTAATAACCCTCAATAAATGTTAGCTTCCAGTAGGATGTGAAGGCAAACACCTGTAATTCCACTGACATGGAGGCTGAAGCAGATGCATCACAAGGTTCAAGCCAGTAAATAGGTAAATAGAAAAATGACTTAGCAAGGCCCTGTCTCGAAAAATAAATAAATAAATAAACAGGGCTATGGATGTAGTTTAGTGATAGAGCCTCCCTGGGTTCATTAAAAAAAAAAAAAAAAAAAAAGTTAGCTATCATGACTCCTGAGCCACTGAAATTATCTTAAAAGTTTTACTTTTTAAAATGGCCTAGAATGTAAATTCACAGGTTTTGTTGGATAAGATATATATCCAGGCCTCCAGAGCAGAGAACTTCAAAACACAGCCACACAGTTAATAGGTTTCTCAAATGTATAGTTTTGGTACAAAAACAAGTGATATCATAAGCATTGTCATGGCTATTCATAAAAGTTACAATAATATTTTTTAAAGGAAGAGGAGCTAATTTCTATTTAACTAAGAAATTACTTAACAATAGTTATGCTCAATTTTAATCAGATATATACAGCTGTAGAAAGTTACTTGTGTCTCAGATTTAGGGCATCAATGTTCACTGTCACTCCTGAAGTAGGCAGGTGAGTAAAGAAGAGGTTAACATAATCCTTTTTTTTTTTTTAATATTTATTTTTTAGTTCTCGGCGGACACAACATCTTTGTTTTGCATGTGGTGCTGAGGATCGAAAACGGGCCGCACGCATGCCAGGCAATCGCGCTACCGCTTGAGCCACATCCCCAGCCCTAACATAATCCTTAAAGCTGGATAAAAGGTCAAACAAATGATTGAGGTGGGTGGGGAGGGAGCACTACCACAGCCAAACACCAAGTACCAAAAGCATGACATTCCTATCTTAAAAAAAAAAAAAAAAAAATCACAAAATATGAAAATAATTCTACTCTTAACTATAAGTATAAAGACAAAGGCTCAGATCTTCCTATTATTTAATCACATTGAACATCTTGTAAAGAGATGCACTCCTAAAGTAAATATAAGCATATGTTATTAAAGAAACCTCTTGCCAGACAAGGTGGCACACACCTGTAATCCCAGCAGATCAACAGGCTGAGGCAGGAGATCAGGAGTTCAAAGCCAGCCTCAGCTACTTAACAAGGCCCTAAGCAACACAGTGAGACCCTGACACAAACATAAAAATTAAAAAAAAAAAAATTAAAATGTAGATACCAAGAAAACTTCTCTTAACATATGTAAACACAAATGACTACTTCTACCATTGTCTATTTCACTGGCCACTATTAGGGTGGAGTGGGAGAGAAAGGCAGATATAGGGGCTGTCGGTTTTCTTATTCCATTACAATCTTCCAGTGTAGGAAACAGTAAAGTTTAGTAAAGTGAATACTTAATTGTATTAATAATTTCTAAAAACAAAGGCTTAAATAAACTACAACATATTAACATGTTAAAAAAATTTATCTTCTTTTATTAAACTACAAGATTTTTTATTGTCTTTTTTATTTGTTTCTTCCCTGGTCATGGGAGAGTTTATTTTTTCATTATTTTATTTTATGATGTTTTGTTTTTTTCCACAACAGATTTAAACTGACTTAGAAAGGACATATATAATAGAGTACTACAATGAAAGTAAAAACTAGCAGGCTACAAATTCTCACAGTAATACAAATAATGAATATCAATTAGGCTCTGAGCTTCCTGGTGACCAGAGTTAAAAGAGAAACATCATTTACATAATTTCCAGTACTTGATGTAAGGAGAAGTGCCCTTGTGTATGTACCCAGTTCCTGTAATACTGTAACCTTAAAGTTTAATACAACATTGAAACAAAAATTGTGTGGCCGATTTCAACACAAATTATAATAAATATTAAAGTAGAAATTTTAAAATGTAAAGTTACCAAAAAAAAAAAAAAACCCATCTTATTTTTATTTCTTAAAATGAATATTTGCTAATGAAGCAAATCAAATTCATATTCAAATCTACTCAATTCTCCAGAGGGAGTCCTCATGTCAAGATTTAAATGAATTCAGTAGACTGTCTTTTTTCTTATAGTACTGGGCATTGAACCCAGAGCTTTTTGTTTTGTCTGTGGTTTTTATCTTGTTTTGGGCACTGGGGATTGAACCCAGAGAGACTTCACCACTGAGCCACATTCCCAGCCCTTTTTTGTATTTTATTTAGGAACAGGGTGTCACTGAATTGCTCAGTTGCTAAGGCGGCTTTGACTCCCAAACCTGCCTCAGATTCCTGAGCCATTGGGATTATAGGTGCGTGCCACCATGCCAGGTGAACCCAGAGCTTTGCAAACGTTAGGCCAGCACTGAGCTACATCCTAGCCCCTTTTAAAATTTGTCTTATTTAGAGAATCTCAGTAAGTTGCCCAGATTGGCTTCAAACTTGTGATCCTCCTGTTTCAGCATTCTGAGTAGCTAGAATTAGGTGTGTCACTTGTATACAGTAATTTAAGAGAACTTTTTCAAAATATTATTATTCACTGCTATGTATGGTGCACATTTCTTTTTTTTTTCGGTACCAGGGATTGAACTCAGGGGCACTCGACCAGTGAGCCACATCCCCAGACCCATTATTTTATTTAGAGACAGGGTTTCACTGAGTTGCTTAGTGCCTTGCCATTGCTGAGGCTGACTTTGAATCTCAATCCTCCTGTCTCAGCCTCCGGAGTCGCTGGGATTACAGGCAGGCGCCACTGCACCCGGCTGGTACACATTTTTTTTTCTTCCTTACTATTAGCAAACAATCTATACCTAAACACTGGAATTTTTCTCTCAAATTCCGCATAACATGCCAATAGAAGTTAATTTTTGAATCAATCTTGGGGTGTTATCTTTCAGGAAAAAGGGTTCAGGACAAGAACTTTCAGGCTCCTATTAAATCAGGCAATGAAAATTTAATACCATAAGCAATAAACTCCTTAATATGTCACTGAATATAAACATAAAACGTATTTTAGGACAAAATGAACTATTTGATTTACTTGTAGACTATGTTGTACATTTCTAACTACTGTCAAACAAGGACCTTCTAGGAAGAGTATGGACTTCAGAGTCAGGAAAGACAAAAACCTGAATACCAGATTCATCATTTACTAGCTAGATTACCTTGGGAAATTAACTAACCTCCTCAAACCTGTTTCCTCACCACAATTTTATAAGAACGCAGAATCACTAAATAAAATAAGGCTTGTGATGATGCTAATTATATAAAGCACTTTACTATAAAAAGATCATGACTTTTCCTTTCTCTAGACTATCCAGAGGGCAAGGCCTTCAAGGATGCACCTCCTAGGTTCCAGCTAAGTAATTCCCTAAAGCACCAAGAGCTCTCCTAATTTAGACCTTAGAAAAGCTAGAATGAAAGGTGTGGTGAGGAAAAGTACACCTTTGGAAGCATCTGACACATACCACAACATACAAACACAAAAGCCAAAAAAATGCTGTCTGTTCCATACTGACAAAATTATCAAAGACACAGTCTGATCTTTGACACATGGGATAGTGAATCTGAAACAGATATTTATTCATTTCTTGAAAGCATTTCCTTCTGCTATCAAATGTGTCAATTCTGATTTAACAGCTCTTCCCAAGGTGAGCAGCTTAGTAGATGCAGAATAGCAACAGAGCTCAACCCCAAAGAAGTTTATACGGAGAGACATCAGTTAGACAAAACTGCTTCTCTTATTTATATCTGCATAGCCAGTATCATTAGTCAAACTAATTCACCTAACCGTCTCATACCAAAAGACCTATATTATTGAAGATACTTTTCCCACCAGGCTAGCTCTCAAGGAGAATTATGGGAAAGTCAAATTCCTTTTGACCAAAATTTTCTCCAAAAGTCCCTACCCCATTAAAATTTTTTTGTTAAATCTAATTTTTTCATCTTTAAATCAATGATGTGATAAATAGAAATAACAATATAAGATACTAACCATGACCACTCAGAAAATGTAATCCTCTTCCTTCTTTCTGTAGTCATCATTCTTAATGAGATCAAAGTAGAACCCAAACATTTTAGATTACTCCATCTACTTGCAAACGCACAGCCCACAACAGTTGAAAAGCATTCTGCAAGTACATCTCACAGCAGGTCCTCTACTGACGCAATGAACAAATATGATAACAGAAGTCAATTTTCAATCACAAGCAAAAAATTAAGCTATTTTTAACTTTTGATTAAAATAGCATCAACAAGGAGAATATAAACTTTACATCATTTATAATTTACTTCCAATCTTCAATTAAAATGTCCTTACTGAGGGGGAAAAAAAAATCCCACAAATGGAACTTCAAACATGATTTCTTAGGATGCAGGTTCATAGGAAGTCAATGGTATTTTATTTGGCTATTCTGAGATATGGAAAAACTGTGTTTTCCTTTCTCTTTGTAGATACACCCAATTCCCAGAAAGATGTTTTCTTTCTTACAACAGTCAGCTGCATTTCTTTCAAACAACAAACTCTGAAAGGAATTAAAAAACAGCCCTGAATAGAAAGTGTTTCAGCATTATCAAGTTCTTATGTAGAATGAACATAGTCAAGATGACTTTCTTCCAAAAATCCACGTATAATATAATCATATTCAGTATCATGTTCCAATTTAATAGTCTAAAAATGCTAAAACACTCAAATGTCACTTTTAAAGATGGCATTCTAAATGTAAATTCAAGGTTACCTACATTCTAACTCCCAGCACTTAACTGATTTAACTCTTCTTCCTCCACACAAATGTAATACTACAGCTTAGCAAAAAAAGATCAGTTGACATTATTAAAAAAAAAAACGTAAGTCATTGACAACAATGACTATCTCTGATATCTCTAATATATTTTGTTATGAAATATTCAAGCACAGATAAGCATATAAAACTTCTAAGGCACAGTGACATGCCTATAATCCTAGCTGCTCATGAGGCTGAGATAGGAGGATCACAAGTTCAAGGCCAGCCTCAAAAATTTACCAAGGCCCTCAAGTAACTTACTGAGACCCTATCTCAAAATAAAATATGAAAGGGCTGTGGTAAAGCGCCCCTGAGTTCAAATCCCCAGTATTGGTCCCAAAAAAGATTCTAAATGTTTCCTAAAGTTCATAATGCTTCAAATCAAACAATACCATTAGGTTATGAGCATATAACCATGAAAGCTGCTTTGATTCTGCCATCTCTCTCTCAGTATCCTGGGCTGTCAACATGAAGATTCTAGTAAAACTCAGACAAAGGGAGAGCTGGCCTCCCACCAAGCTTTATGACTGAACCAAGTAAGCATTCTAGATACTTTCTGTTCTAGTATCAAACATCAAATATCTCTTGTTCTTTCCTTCCTTCCATTGTTTTTCAGTCCTAAGGGCTGAACCAAAGGCCTTGCAAATGCCATGGAAGTCCCTCCACCACTGAGCTATAAGCCAAGTCCTTTTTATTCATTTTGAAACAAGGACTAGTTAGTTAAGTTGTCAAGACTATCCACAAACTTGCAATCCTCCTGCCTCACAAAAATTTTATAAAAATGTTTAAGCACAATATTTATTACCTATGCCTGTTTAACTAGGTTATATACAGTTTCTCCCTTAAGAGAAAAAGTTGCACGAAATTCAAAAAATACTATATAAAAGAGCTGGGGTTGTGGCTCAGTGGTAGCGTGCTTGCTTTGAAAGCATGGGACACTGGGTTTGATCCTCAACACCCCATAAATAAATAACATGAAGGTATTATGTCCTACCACTGGAAAAAATATTAAAAGGCAAAAGCTAACAGGATATGATGACACATTCCTGTAATCCCAGCTATTTGGGAAGTTGAGTCTGGAGTATCACAAGTTCAAAGCCAGACAGTGCAACTTAGCAAGAATCCGTCTCAAAATAAAAAGGGCTAAGGATGGTAGCATAAGTGAGTTCCTAAATTCAATCCCAAGTACCAAGAAAGAAAAAAAAAAAAAAAAAGACAAATGTTGAGATTCGGCTAGCCTAGGTTACACACCACAGAAACCATAAAACCAGGGTCAAAATCTATAACCTCCATGAAAATTTACCACCAGGTGCAATGAAGAGCTGGGAACAATTTCTACAGCTGCTTTGGAACCTAGCAATATAAAGTAAATGTGATGGCTTTGTATATTTCAAATATTTATAGAACTTTATGTTACACATGCACGTACACAAAAGATTTCAAAAAGAATAGGTAAGAAACAACAATGACTATCTCTGAGATATATACTATTGAACCAAGACTCACTTTTCACTGTGTACACTCTTGTCCAGCTTGAAATTTTTATCATACAGTTACAAATTACTAAGTTAACAGAAACATTAATTTTCACTTACTAAAATATAAAGTGTCTAATTTAAGATCTGCTCCAAACACACCTATTCATTACAGTAGTTACTATTTGGCTTAACAAGGAGGAGGAGAAAACAGGTTCAAGACTCATTATGCAAAAGTGACAAATTAGTTTTTAATGCAAATTTAATCTGTTTAAATAATATAAAAAGAAACACTGCTTTTAGAATTGATAACCTGGAAATTAGTAATGTCATTTAGGTTCTGATTATGTAAATACAAAGTGGAATGTGTAGATGCAGGTTATACAGAGTCACA
Source organism: Marmota monax (assembly GCF_021218885.2). NCBI lineage: Eukaryota > Metazoa > Chordata > Mammalia > Rodentia > Sciuridae > Marmota > Marmota monax. Next base: position 24,829,750 of record NW_026694432.1, on the reverse strand, counting down.
TCATTACTGTATTTAAATAAATTCAACCATGCCAAGAGAAAGGCAGATAGAGGAATAGGTGAACAGTACTATACAAGAACATATGCTAGAGGTAGCATGAAACTTGAGATTCAAACTAATTTCTTTGGTTCTCAAGATCATAGATATGAATATAATGTCAAGTACCTAATTTATTATATAACATTTCCCCTGAATAACAGTGAACTAGCCTGTTCTCAGGGAAGAATCATAAAAAACTGGACGGTGCTACACTTATTGAAACACAGCATGATGTGTTTCATGACTTTTTTTTCTCCACATTCGTACATATGGTGGGATGTATTGTCACATATTTATACATGCACACAATATAATTCAGCCAATACCATTCTCCAGAATTTCCTCTGTGTCTCTATCCTTTTCCTCTATTCTACCAAACTCCCTTCAATTTTTTTAAGATTCCCCTACCCCACTTTTCTTTCTTCCTCTCTTGCTTCCACATATGAGAGAAAACAAACCCATTGTGAGTTTGGTTTATTTCACTTGCCATAACATTCAAGTTCCAACCATTTTCCTGCAAATTACATAATTTCATTTTTCTTCATAGCTAAATAAAACTCCATCATGTACATATACCACGTTTTCTTGATCCATTCATCCCCTGATGGACACCTAGACTAATTCCATCATTTGGTTATTGTGAACTGAGCTGCTATAAACAGGAGCATGCATGTATTGTAATACTATGATTACTTTCTTTTTTTTTCTTAAGCTTTAGGTGGACACAATATCTTTATTTTATCTTTATGTGGTGCTGAGGATCGAACCCAGTGCCTCACACATGCCAGGAGAGCACGCTATTACTTGAGCCATATCCCCAGCCCTGATTACTTTAATTCTTTAGGATAGATACAGCAGAGTCATATAGTGGTTCCATGCCTTGTCTTTTGAGGAACTTACATATTGATTTCCATAGTAGTTCCAATATGAATTTTGTATATATTTTTGTTGTAGATGAACACAATGCTTTTATTTTACTTATTGATTTTTATGTGGTGCTCAGGATCAAACCCAGCGCCTCAAACATTAGAAAAGTGCTCTACCACTGAGCCCTCAACATAACTTCTTTAAAAAATAATTTTGACTCTATGCAGCTTTCGAACTATCCCCCACACCAGTATATCAATGTGTATTAAACATCCCAATCACTTTCTGTTAGTCAATTTCTTTTTGGGGGGGCTGGGGGGGTTGTACCAAGGTTTGAAATCAGGGGCACTCGACCACTAAGCCACATCCCCAGTCCTAATTTGTATTTTATTTAGAGACAGGGTCTCACTGAATTGCTTAGCACCCACTTTTGCCAAAGCTGGCTTTGAACTCATGATCCTCCTGCCTCAGCCTCCCGAGCGCTGGGACTATAGGCATGCTCTACCACGCCCAGCTCTATTAATCAATTTCTATTTTTGCACCACAGCCAAACCAAGTACATTATTATCAATAACCTCCATAGAGAATCATAAAGACCCTATCCAAAACCAAGGTGTTAAGTATCAATAACCTGTATTGCATTTTAATAATAAAGAATCCTACTGGTTAAAAATGATCAAATTAGCTGGATGTGGTAACTTTGGAAGGCTGAGACAAGAGGATTACAAACTCAAAGCTAACCACAGCAAATCAGTGAGATGCTATCCCAAAATAAAATCTGTAAAGGACTGGGGATATAGATCAGTTATAGAGAGACCCAGGGCTCAATCCTCAGTATGGGAGAGGGGGATACAACACACACACGTGTGTATGTATGTATGTATATATATATGTATGTATGTATGTATGTATGTATACATATATATATATGTATGTATATATATATATAAAATATGTCCACATATATATACAGATGTGCATGTGTATATACTTATATCATCTCCAGCCTAACTCAGCAACTATGCAAATATTAACATGCAAGCTAATTGCCAGGTGTACAATTATAACCCAAAAATTCATTCAATTTCCTCTTTATACCACTTTTACAATTTGTCTAGAAGCCATCCTCATCTTCCCTTTCCCAAGGCCAACTTTGCAACCCATATTCAGATCTTCATTTCTCGTCTTGTAGCCTCTATTTGCAGTAGCTACTTGGGTTTTCCCAATTGGTATCTCTTCATCTTCCATTCACACTGTACATTCTTAGACCAATCTTTCTGAACACACTGTGGTCATCAATAAACAATAGCTCCCCAAATTACCTGCAATTCAAACCCTGTGATTCAACTGCCACAATTACTTGAGATCCCTCCTATTGAACTCCCTAAAACAAAAATTCTCAAATAGAAAACACCAGGCACTTTCCTGTTTGTTTGCTCATACAACTCCTATCTGAAATGTCTTTCCTTCATTTTTTTAACTTTAATCCCTTCAACTCCAAACTACTACCTGGATAGGATTCCTGGTTGTCCTAGTTTGTAAACGATCACATTTTCCTTTCCTTCACTTAGCCTCAGTTATTCTATTTATTAATAATAAAAAAGACAGAAATTAATGACACCAAGAACTGCTGTAAAGATTAAATGAGAGCTGGGGTTGTAGCTCAGAGGTACAGTGCTTGCCTCAAGTGCATGAGGCACTGGGTTTGATCCTCAGCACCACATAAATGTAAAATAAAGATATTGTGTCCACCTATAACTAAAAAATAAATATTTTTTAAAATAGATTAAATGATTATAGAGAAGCTAGAAGGTATTTATATAGTATATACATAGTAGGTATTTAATAAATAGTATCTTAGATGAGAGAACACTATTCAGATACTGTTTCATCATTATTTCTAAATCTAATGTTTTTTTTCTCCAGTTAGATCACAGATTTTTTTAGCATGTCCCTTATTGAAGAATTAACAGAAGTAAATTAGTTTCAAACTTAATTAGAACCCAAAGCTGCCAGCTTCTCTTTTTAAGTTTTAAAAGTTTTTAGGGTAAGGATTACTCTGCCAAGCTAAGTCTTGGTCTGAATGATCCAAAGGACCACTCCCTCATGTGAAGACTGGGAAAAAAAGGGATGTGGCACCAAAACCAGACCAAGCATCTCCTAATAGAGTACAGATGCTGTCTCCAACATCTAAGTCCTATTTGAAAATCCTGCCTGAGAAGCCTCACCAGCTGCCTCATTACCACAGACCAGTCAGATAAAAAAGACATGACAACCCAGAGGACCCACGTTAAGAGAGGGACCTCTAAGTATGCAGAAAAAAGGGGGGGAAGGAAAACAAATTACGAGAAAGAAGTGCTGACTCTATGTTGCTTGAAAGTAACAGACTAAATGTAAAGTATTTGCTTTAAAGAAAAATAAGAGCTGACTTTTAATTTTGATCTCTTTACTTCCTAAACTGGCAACTACTTAACCTTTTGCCAAAGCTGTTTCTTCATAAAATGGTAATAATTTGTCTCACAGACTTATTATGAAGATTAGGTAGGATGCATACTTCCTTGGAATATAAAAGACACAACAACTGATATTTTATTTATGTATTTTGGTACTAAAGATTGAACACAGTGGCACTCTACCATTGACCAACATCCCAGCCCTGTCTATTTTTAATTTTTAAGACAGAGGTTTGTTAAGTTGCCCAGACTGGTCTTGAGCATTCAATTCTGCTGCCTCAGCCTCCTGAGTAGATACATAACAAGCATGTGCCACCAAGCCTAGATGGAGAGGGTTTTTGTTTGGGGGGTGGGAGTTTACCAAGAATTTCAGCAAGTGCATTTAACCACTAAGCCACATCCCCAGCCTTTCTTTTCATTTTTTTTATTTTGAGACAGAGTCTCACTAGGTTGCTTAGGTACTGCTAAGTTGCCAAGACTGGCTTTAAACTTAAAATCATCCTGCCTCAGCCTCCCGAGCTACTGTAATAACAGGCATGAGCCACCAGAGCCAGCAAGAGGATTAATTTTTAATCGATAAACTTTGTGGGGGTGAGATGGAAGGAACAGTGTTGAGGATTGAACCCAGGGCCTTTTGCATGCTAGGCAAACGCTTTACCACTGAACTACATACCCAGCATTTTTATTTTGAGACAGGGTCTCACTAAACAGACAGGGTTGGCCTTGAATTTATGATCTTCCTGCTTCAGCCTCCTTAACAGCTGGTATTACAGGCATGTGCCCAGCTCACCTGATCTCTGTCTGTCTCCTATGGTTTTAACCTCCAAGCTATACTTAGAAAAGGAAAAAGGAGGGAAGAACACTTGCATGCAAAAAAAGATGAAAGAACATAAGAAAAGATGTTATAAGTAAATGCTATCTTAAGTGCAATTGTCATTAAATGTGATTTAACAAGATCAGAGGCTGGGAGGGAATGTAGCTCAGTTGTGGAGAATGTGCCTCACATGCTGAGTCTCTGGCTCAATCCATAGAACCACCAAAAAAAAAAAAAAGGAAGGAAGAAAGGAGAAAAAAAATGATAAATCTAAGAATAACAGGCCATGGAGACAAACATTTTAACAATATGGCCTGGTAGTATATTCCTGAAATCCCTGCTGCTCAGGAGGCTGAGGCAGGAGGATCACAAGTTTGAGACCAGTCTAGAAAACTTGGCAAGATTTTGCTTTAAAATTAAGACAAAATGAAATAAAATAATATAAAATAAAATAAAGAGCTGGAGATATAGCTAAGTAGTAGAGCCCTTGCCTAATATCTGTAAAGCCCTAGATTCAATCCTCAGAACAGCCAAAAAAAGTGGAATCTGATATTAAAATGCTTTTTTTTTTTTTTTGCATGGGGGTGGGGGGTGGGGATACCAGGGGCACCTGGCCACTGAACCACATCCCCAGCCCTATTGAGTATTTTATTTTAGACACAGGATCTCACGGAGTTGCTCAGACCCTCGTTATTGGGCTGAGGCTGACTTTGAACTCTCGATCCTCCTGCATGCAGCCTCTGGAGCTGCTGGGATTACAGGCGTGATCCACCATACGCAGCAAGATGCTGATTGAATCTTATGTATCTATTAACTTATTCTAAAATAATAAATGAACTATATTTTAACCCAAATAACACTTTTTATTTGGAAAAACAGTCAAGTGACAAGAGGTGGGGAGGTTGGCACTATTTTACACTTTTGTAAATGTCTTTAACATCAAGAAAGGAAGATAAATCTAGTAAGTCAGATGACTTCTTAAATGTGTTTCTACATTCAATACATTGCAACATTTTAAGTCTATGAAGAAAATCTCCTCTCCAGGAAAAGAGAGAGGCATTTTAACAGTCTTTCCTGATTACTATGCATTGTTTCAATATTACACCAAAACTCAGCAAATTATTTTACTCTGATTTTTTTTGTTATTTGTTTTTTGTTTTCATGCAGTGCTAGGGGTCAAACTCAAGGCCTCAAACATGCTGGACAAGTGCTCTACCACTGAGCTACATCCCAGCCCAATAAGTAATAATTTTTAAACATTACAAGCAACTTAGTTCCAAACCATACTTCCAAATTTTTCATACACTGTTACACTGAAATCAATTCATCCACATTGCATTTTATGCATTATTTAGTAGCATTATGTACAAATCATCTGGTAATTATCAGTACTTTAAGTTATGCAGACCTTTCCTGATAACGCTTTGTTTGATCTCAAAACTCATACCTGTTAATACCACCACTGGTCTCATTAGGGAAGACTGTTAAGTACTGGGAAGCTCTCAAGGTCATGGGATAGGGACATTGGAAACTCTTTCAATATTCTAAATTTTTGCTTCAATATTCCAGTTTTTGCTTGAAAACTATAATTTTAGTATTAGCAACAGTTTTTCTTGAAGACACAGGAACATTCACCTTTTCTTATTTTTTTGTTTTATTTATTGGGGGGGGGGGTACTGGCGATTAAAACTCAGGGCACTTGGCCACTAAGCCACACCCCCAGCCCTATTTTTGTATTTTATTTAGAGACAGGGTCTCAGTGAGTTGCTTAGGGCCTCACCATTGCTGAGGCTGGCTTTGAACTCATGATCCTCCTGTCTCAGCCTCCAGAGTTGCTTGGATTAAAGGCATGCACCACCACATCCAGCACGTTCATGTTTTTAATAATGTATCTGTGAAATATTCAAGCATGAATAAGCACAGTCTGTCATTCTTTCAAGTAAAAATGGTGATAAATTTAAAAAGACCATAGCTGAGCATACAACTAACTTATACAAGTGGTTTTCATTATCAGACAACTATGTAACAGAGGTGATTTGTGGCATTTTATCACACAGAATATTTGACAAATTATATACTCAAGGGTCAAGACATAATTAAATGAATAGTTTATAGTGTTTCATCACAGACATTATGCGAAAGGTAAAAACTGGCTTCTTTTTTTTTTTTTGGAGAATACACGTTCACGAAGAACGCTATCATTATTAGAAATTATTAGCCCTCCTTGATACTACCTGGATTTGAGCTAAGAAACCAGAAGTTTTACCCAACACTGATATTGAAAATGTTGATAAAATGAAAAAGGAACAAAAAAGTCTTACTTTAATTACTAAAATTCTGACTCTCTCAACAGTATAGACATTAAGAAATCCATATACCCTCATAAAGACTCTGATTGCCAGGGGCTAAGGCTCAGTGGCAGAGACTTGCCTATCACACATTAGCACCACATGAAAAAATAAAATGAAATAAAATAAAGACATGCTGTCCCTCTCTAACTATAAAAAAAATTTTTTAAATGACTGATGCCAGGAGCAAAATTTTCACCACTCCTTTAATATACGAAATAAAGTACTAACAAGTTCAGTAAATCAAGATGGGTAGGCCAGAAGCACATTTCTCCAAGCAAGTAAGGGTACCCCATCCAACTAGCAATGCCATGCTAACTCAAAAATGGTCATCAAATGAGGTCATGAAAAATCCAAAAGGCTTTTCATTCACAATGACAGAGAACCACTGTGTATAAGACCAACTAAATATGATTACTCATTAATGTTCTTTCTGAAAAAACAAAAGGAATTAAATGAAATGTATGCTGGAATGCATTTCATTAGCTAATATTTAGTAAAATTCTAAAATAAATGTAGAAATGGCAACAGGAGGTGGTGGCATACACCTGTGATCCCAGCATCCCACTGAGGCTGAAGCAGGAGGATTCCAAGTTTGAGGCCAAACTTAACAACTTAGTGAGACCCAGTCTCAAAATAAAAAATGAAATTAAAAAAAAAAATACATATGTCTGTGTTTCCGTGTGTGTGTGTGGGGGGGTTGTTTATGAGTGACATGATTGTGGCTATATCTCAGTAGAAAAACAGTAACTTTCTCTGCAGCTGTTCCACGCAGGCCTCAGCCCATGGTCATATAATTCTCCTTTTTCAACTTATTCTTGGGATCTTACACTACAGGTCCTTCCCATACCTCCTCTCACTCATCAGAGTAGTTCAAATCACTGTGAAAGTGAAGACCCCCTTGTCCTTCCTCTCTCCCAGCTCTCTTTTCCTTTTCTCTGGCAGCAGGTTTAAGAAGGTAAGAACCTATCCTACCCACCACCATAAGATGTCTGTATCAACCAGGTGCCAAAACTAATAGACTAAGCCAGGACACTCGCTAAGTCTAAGAGCTCCGGGTTCACTCACTCACATTCCACACAAGTCCTTTAGAACTAGCAATCCCAGCCAACACTATGGTTTCAAAGAATTTGAATATACTTCAACTTGAAGCCCAGAATTTAATTAAAACAAATCAATTTCAGACTGTACCAAACATATTTACAATACTTCTAGTAATACTGACCTCAGGAGGTAGTTTATTCCAACCACTTATCTCATACCAATTTGGTTTTAGCACTCCAGTTCTTCCGCTTACTACCTAGTATGACTGCCAGGACAAGTTATATTTAAACATCTACAACTATGTGCCTCTTAAACTGGAAAATCAGGACAATAACATCATCTACTTCAAAGAGTTGATGTACAGCCAAGCACCGTGGCACACGCCTGTAATCCCAGCTGCTCAGGAGGCTATGGATCAAATTCAAGGCCAGCCTCACCAATTTAGCAAGGCCCTGAGAAACTCTGTAAGATATTTTTTAAAAGGGCTGAGGATGTAGCTCAGTAGTAAATTGCCCCTAGGTTAAATCCCAGGCAACCCCCACCAAATAAATACATAGATAGATAGATAGACAGACAGATAGATAGATGATAGATAAATGAGTTGGTGTACAATTTAAATGAAGCAACTTATTTAAAGCATTTAACTCAGTATCTGGCATATAGTAGGCACACAATAAACCAATGCTAACTATAAAGAACTCTAAGAGCAATTCCTCTTTCCTATATAAATTTCAAAATGGAATACAGGGGCTAGGATTATAGCTCAGTTCTAGAGCGCTTGCCGAGCATGTGTGAGGAGGCACTGGGTTCGTTCCTCAGCACTACATAAAAATAAATAAAGGTATTGTGTCCATCTACAACTAAATTAAAAAAAAAAAAAAAAGTACAGGTTTTATAGCTCCTGGACCAGTGACAAAAAAAAAAAAAAACTTCCTTCTTATTTCAACCACATATAACAGCTTATAGAACATACCTACATAGTTTCACCATGTATATTAGATTCCCATTTTAGAACAGTGACAATCAAGTTGTAGTATCTAAAAATTTCCTATACATAATAATAGTGAGATTAAGATTGAAAAGCTCAAAAATACTTTCCAGTGGATATTATGTAAGGGTAATGAACTGTGACATACTAGGATTACCTTAACAAATGACTTACCTGGTGAAAACTTTGTGACAGATGAGGTAATAAAATAATCATAAACTTTCACAAGGCATATAAGACATTAAGGCCGGCGCTAGAGTTCTAGCTCAGTGGCAGAACACTTGCCTAGCATGTGTGAGGCACTGGATTCAATTCCCAGCATCGCATATAAATAAAGAAAGAAAACAAAGCTCCATCAACAACTGAAAAAAAAAATTAAAAATAATAATGATGCAAATATATCAAGCTGGGCATGGTGACTGTAATCCCAGCGATTAGGTAGGCTGTTGCAGGAGGATGTCAGGTTGGAGGCCAGCCTCAGCAACTTCATGAGACCCTGTCTCAAAATTTTAGAAAAAGGGATGGGGATGCCTAGAACACTTGCCTAGCATGCGTGAAATCCTGGGTTCAATCATCCCCAGTACCAAAAAAAAATTTTTAAAGCATGCAAATACAACAAAGCTAAATGGTAGGTACACAAGCATTTGTTACATAATTCTCTATAATTTTCTACATACATTAAATATTTCATTAAAGATGAATCACTTGTGTGAAAAAAATGGCAAAGAACTCTTGGCGTAATTTAATTTGGGAATAAAATTGTAAAATATAGTCCAGCTCTATCTCATAACATTTATATATCCAAATATAACAAATAATTTTTTAAATCTTGTGTGTATTTCATGTTGATGGTTTATGTCTATATAAGAAAAGTGTAAAACAAGGGCAAAAGCCTGGTGCCACAGTCTGTATCCCAGCAGCTTGTGAGGCTAAGGCAGAGAGGATTACAAAGCCAGGCTCATCACCCTGTCTCAAAAAATAAAAAGGGCTGGGGAGGTGGCTTAATGGTAAAGCACCTCAAGTTCAATCCCCATTACTGGAAATAAACAAATAAATCTTTCCCCTGACACTGGTGAAAGATTCTAGAAATTCATGGATTAATAACAAGCATAATCGAGTTAAATGAGATATGATAATATAAAGAGGATTTTTTTGGCAGGGGGAGGGGTGTTGGGGTATGAACCCAGTGCCTGGCTGGTACCAGGCAAGCGCTGTGCCAATGAGCTACACTCCAGCCCTGTTTGACTGTACATTTTAAAACAACTGAGGAAAATTTCACCAAGACCAAGTCTTACACTGCTGCACTTAGATACAACAGGGTACTTACTTTATCCAAATCAATAACAGAAAAAGCTTTACTTTCCATTTTTCATTGCAAGAAACTGGATTTTCTTTTTCTACTGTTTATTTTTAAATAAGGAAGAAAAACACCAAAAATGATCCAGTTGTTGCAGCACCAAGCATGAACAAAAGAGACTGGGGGTGGTAAGAGAAAGGGTTAGTGCAGGGCCTAACAAGAGCCCTGCACACCGGCTCTGGCTAAACCCTGAGGATGAAAGCACTCTTTGTCCTTCTGGTCAATGCAAGGCCTTTCAGTGTCCCTGTATATAATTTTTTTTTTTTTTTAAGCAAAAGAAGTGGGAGGATGGGGAGTTTTGCTTCTTTAGGGGATATCTCCTCAGCTGCCTGGCTACAATAAGGACGAAGGTCACATAGACCCAGAAAAGCTTTCCAAGCACACCACTGCTGGACCTTTGTCTATTAACACAGACGAGCAAGAAGGACTTGTGTACCCTGCTTACATTACATCATATTTGCTATTAAACAAAATTCCAGGAATGGCATTTCTATTTCATATTGATCCCTGCAATCTAGTTCATTTAGAAAATCACAGAGGATATAGTCTTTTGTCTTCCACTTTGGACTCCAGGAATGGATAATCCCTCTATTTTGTGTGAGAAGACATCAGAAAAGATTAAAATTAAGAAAACCATTTCATTTCTCTGTTCATGTGTTTTTTCAAAAGGCCACAAAACCAAATAAGATTCTCTAATAAAACTACAATTCAATGTTTTATTAAGCATTTTACTGAGACCTCCCATCTCAGTTGGTACACTTTGACCCTCATGGTGTGAATCACATTTCCCTCACTGCCTTAACTTCACCAAGTAAAATAAGTTAGTGAGGGAGCTGAGAGAGTTTAACAAAATCCGATAGATAACCCATTGTGCAATCAAATATGAAGCTACAGTTAGCATTAGGTATCATGTCCTTTGAAGTTTTAAACAAAACAAAGCTCATTTATCCAGTATTAAGAGTAAACATACAAATACTGACAGGCTTTACACATTTAAAACACAAGTAAAATGAGTGTGTGCCCTTGTGGGCGAGCATGGTGTATGTATGAGAGAGAGAATATATTGCCGCTACTGGAAATGTTCTTTTCAAATTTAACTCCATGACTAAAATTTTATGTATGTATATGACTGACTTTTTGCAGAGCTATATTTAAATTCACTTATGAGACAATCAGAATGCAAACACATTTTATTAACTGAAGTTTTATTCAGATGGTTAGCAAGACTTTTCTTAATTAGAAATTTTACTATAACACTTAAGAATTACTGCATCGGTACGAAATTATACAATAAGAGATGTGGAAGAGGTCCTGGAAGATAATCAAATAAAATGAATGTTTGATTAACGACAGGGTAAGAAGACTCAAATTAAGTAATTAGCCAGGGTTCACAAAGCTAGATTTAATAAAAAGTCAATTTTATGTACAGTTTGCAAGCTCATTTTTTTAATCAGGTCATGATTTACAAATGAATAAATTTTCTATACATCCCAAAGGAATGGCTTCTGGAAACCATACTATTTGGAAAATAAAACTATTTCAGTGACAATAATGGAATATATTAAAGAATGACAGCTATCTTTATTTGGTAAATTAAAAAATAACCTTGAAGACAGGAGAAACAAATTTACATCCACAACCTAAGTACCACTTGATTACTACTAAAGAAAACCTCCACTTAATACAGAGGATATGAAGTAGAAAAGACCAGTTCAGAAGGATGTAAGGTGAAAAGTACTTGCCACCATCCAATCTAATTCTCACAAAAGTAACCACTGTCCAGTTTATTTTGCATCTTTCCAGAAATTTTCTACACATAAACCTATATTATTTTTAAGCACTTTGAAAAAATGCTTCTAAAATTAGTGAACATGACTTTCCTAAAATTATATAAAAGGTCAAATCACTATAGGTTTAAGAAAGGAGAAGGAAATTTCTAAAATACGGGTAATTCACAATTATGAAAACAATGAATACTGCAGGATAAAAGTTATTATAAAATATAAAATAAATGCACTAAAGTGGTTGTTGGTTTGGTCTTTTTAGTTTGTTCAGTACCAGGGAATGAACCCAGGGCACTTAATCACTGAGCCACATTCCCAACCCCCACCCCATCCCACCCCTTTTTTTTTTTTGAAACAGGCCCTTGCCAAGTTGCCGAAACGAAACTGACTTTGAACTCTCAATCCTCATGCCTTAGCCTCCCAAGCTGCTGGGACTATGGGCATGTACCACCACACCTGGTTTTTTTTTTTTTTTTTTTTTTGGTACCAGGAATTTAATTCAGGGGTGCTCAACCACTGAGCCACATCCCCAGCCCTATTTTGTATTTTATTTAGAGACAGGGTCTCACTTGAGTTGCTTAGCACCTGGCTGGTTGCTGAGGCTGGCTTTGAACTTGTGATCTTCCTGTCTTAACCTCCTGAGCCTCAGGATTACAGGCATGCGACACCATCCCCGCCTGGCCCAGTCTTTTTAAGAATACAATTTTATAGATTGGGAAACTAAACTTGGTAGTGGACCTTGGATTCTAGCACAAGTCTGATTTAAAAGTTCACATTCTTGCTTTTATACAGAAATTCAGGTTGGGTTGTATGAGTTGTTGAGGTTCATGTTCAGTACCATAGTCTTTTTTTTTTTTTAACACCTTTTCAGTGGATATACACATTTAAAACTGGTATCTTGAACTGGGTACAAGAAGCGTGTGTACCTGAAGCCCTAGCTTCTCTGGCCATTCTCACTCTCCTTCTCCCCCCTTCTTTCTTCCTATCTATATTCCCCACATATATTTTATTGGGGGGGGGGTTATATATACAAAGAAAATTAACATTTTAAAAAATATTTATTTTTTAGTTTTAAGTGGACACAATATCTTTATTTTACATTTATGTGATGCTGAGGATCATATCAATGCCTCAAGCATGCCATGCAAGCAATCTACCACTGAGCCACAACCCCAGACCCACATTTCTTTTTTTTTAATATTTTTATTTGTTATTAATGGACCCTCATTTATTTGCTTAAATGTGGTGCTGAGAATCAAACCCAGTGGCTCACACATGCTAGACAAGTGTTCTACCACTGAGCCACAACCCCAGCTCCCACATTTCTATTTTTACTCAAGAAAATTTCCAGTAATGATGACATATCTCCCCCTTCTCTCTTTCTCTCCCCACCTCCACCCCACAACACATACATTTTATATGCTATGTACATAAAGCAAATCAGCATTTCCATTTTGATTTAAAAAATAAAACGAGACCAGGAGTTTGGTGCCAGCCTGAGCAATACAGTGAGAGCCCTATCTGTTAAAAATGAACAAAACACTTGGGGATATAATATAGCTCAGTTGGTAGAATGCTTGCTTTGCAAGCACAAGGCCCTGGGTTCGATCCCCAGCACCAAAAAAAAAAAAAAAAACACCTGGTATCTTGGATTCAAATCTATAGGACATATTTACTAAAGACTATGCATAGTGTTATGGATTTTTGTTTGCTAATTTTTTTAGTTGGAACCTGGAGTGCTATTGTTAGTTTATAATTTGATACAAACTAAGAAGCAATTACTAAGCCAGCCATGATGACACACACCTGTAATAACAGCAGCTCGGGAAGCTGAGATAGGAGGACAGCAAGTTCAGAGCCAGCCTCAGCAACTTAACAAGGCCCCAAGCAACTCAGTGAGATCCTGTCTCTAAATAAAAATACATAAAGGGGGCGTGGGGGACTGGGGATGTGACTTAGTGGTTAAGTGTCCCTGGCTTCAGTCCCAGGAGCCAAAAAAAAAAGGCAATTACTGGACTAAATAGACTTAATAAGATATAATTAAAGGAAATGGGTAAAATGAATATGGACTAGATTGAGAAATAACTGTGAAGATTAATAGACTAAAAATTTGCCAAAAATGACAGCATCATTTCGCTAGTATGTTTATTTAAAGTGGCTGCACCAAGTGCAAATAATGATCTTTATATTTGACCACATGGGTCTGTTAACACTTAGGTGATGTGTTAAATTTTAAGAAATATGAAAATTCAGCATTGAGCCTAATATATGATCTAAGGTAAAATATGAAAATACTACCTAAATGGACTTTCACCTTTCCACTTGGCCTTATAAAACATACCACAACCCTCAAAGATGGGAGTTCTTTTACAGTGGTCAAGAATGGCTAAAGTACACATATGTGGTAGCCGAAGGTTTCACATTCTAAACTTTGGAAGTCTAGCCAGGTGCAGCAGAACATGACTGTAATCCCAGTAACTTAGGAGGCTGTGGCAAGAGAATCTCAAGTTCAAGGCCAGCCTCAGGAACTTAGTGAGGCGCTAAGCAACTTAGACCCTATCTCAAAATAAAAAAATACAAAGGGCTGAGGGTGTGGCTCAGTGGCCAAGTGTCCCTAGGTTCAATCCCTAGTACCAAAACAACAACAACAACAAAAACAGAAAACCTCAAAGTCTAATAGTCCAATAAGAACATGCACTTACACCATGAAAACCAAAGGTTGGGCTGGGTTTGTGGCTCAGGGGTAAAGCTCTTGCAGAGCACATGTGAGGCACTGGATTCAATCCCTGGCACCACATAGAAAATAAAAATTAAAAAATAATAATATACAACCAACAATAAAAAATTAAAAAAAAAACCAACAATAAAAAATTAAAAAATAATAATAATAAAGGTATTGGGTCTACCTACAAATTAAAAAAAAAAATTTTTTTTTTTTTTTTAAAACCAAAGTCTAGCCAGGCTTGGTGACATACACCTGTAGTCCCAGTGGCTTGGGAGGCTGAAGTAGGAGGATCCAAGTTCAATGCCAGCCTCAGCAACTTAGCAAAGCCATAAGAAACTCAGCAAGACCCTGTCTCAAAATAAAAAATTTAAAAAAGGGCCGGAGATGTGGCTCACTGATTGAGTACCCCTGGGTTCAATCCCCTATACAAAAAAAAATTTTTAATTGCTCTACCTCAATCTGCTCCACAGAAAAAAAGGGGATACTGGAAGAGACAGGAAGGGAAGCTACTTAGAAATGCCTCCCAGTCTAGCACAGCTTTGGGAAGGGGTGGGGGATTAAAAGCAAGCACTGCAAGAATAGCAGACCTCTACATATAACTCCCTTTGAGGTGGGCTCCATGCAAAGCATGCACATGCATCTGTCACTTAAGACCTAAAACAAGGGGCTGGGGATGTGGCTCAAGCGGTAGCGCGCTCGCCTGGCATGCAGGTGGCCCGGGTTCGATCCTCAGCACCACATACAAACAAAGATGTTGTATCCGCCAAAAACTAAAAAATAAATATTAAAAAATTCTCACTCGCTTTTAAAAAAAAAGACCTAAAACAATTTGTAGCTAAGCCTGGTAGCATATGCCTGTATTCCCGGTGACTCAGGAGGCTAAGGCAGGAGGATCACAAGTTCGAGGCCAGACTCAGCAAATCAGCAAGCCCCTAAGCAACTTAGCAAGACCCTGTATCAAATTTAAAAGGGCTGGGCTGAGGCTGTAGCTTATTGGCAGAGTGCTTGCCTAACATGTGTGAGGCACTGGGTTCGAACCTTAGCACCACATAAAAATAAATGCACATTCTGTCCATCCACAACTACAAAAAAAAAAAAAAAAAGCCTATCAAATTTAAAAGGGCTGGGAAGTGAGGCTGGGGATGTGGCTCAGTGGTAGAGCGCTTGCTTAGCATGTGTGAGGCACTGTGTTCAATTCTCAGCACCATATAAAACTGAATAAATAAAAGTATTGTGTCCATCTACAACTAATAAATAAAAAAGTATTTGGGGGGAGAGGCTGGGGAATTTGACCCAGCAATTAAATCACTCCTGGGTTCGATCCCTATATTGGTGGGGGGGGGACCTAGTAAGGTAGGTTTTATTAGTAAACCTGTTTCACATTTTCAGGAAGCTAAGGAACATAAAGGTTAGGGAACTCTCCCAAAGATACAAGCTAGTGAGAATCAGAGCACAACTGAAAAAACTCAGGTCATCTGAGCTCCACTCCCTATAGCCACCATCCTCTATTTCCCCTCTTAGAGTGTATTCATGAATATGTGAACAATAAATTTTCGAGTGAAAGGAAAACTTAAAATGTTGCTATATTTCATTTTGAAAGGATAAAACTTTAGATGAGCTCCTAATAATGCACTTCTACTGTAGTATATTCCTACCATACTAACCGTCAGGTGAACATTTTTCAAGATAGGAAAACTCCTTCACACTAAAGAATAAATTGTAATTTCTAAACAAAAACAAGAAGTCGAATAATTTCCATCCTCTCATATATTGGGAAACTAAAATATTAAATAACTAATTCATACTAGGGAAGAGAAAAGAAGAATGACCTTTTTTTTATCCCCCACATATTACAAACTAATTGGAAAATTAGTTATAAATTTAAACCTAATATTTTTTAAATAAACATCTCCTTTTTTAATGTGCTTTCACTTATCTAATATTTTAATACTTTTAGCACAAATAAAAAACAATTTCCTGCTAGGTCAAATGATAGACTTTTTTCAGTTTGGGCTAATTCAGATTCAGCTGTAATTCAATTACTATAGTCCAGACCAACAATATTGAGTACTGTCATGTAAAAAAACAACACAATTTAAATGTGTGAAAAACTTCTTTGCAATGCATTTAACACATCAGCTGAGGGCTTAGTCTGCCAGTTTGCATAACACATGTGAACGACCTGCAAGTGAGCTTGGACTGGTAGCACTGCTGTTTCACACAGCTACAGGTCCAGACTCAGGCAAGACAGGAATCATGATGACTGCAGAGCCTAAATAAACACTTGCAAGCCAAAATCATGTATCAAGGTAAAACTGCACAGTGGGAAACATGAAGTCAACATAGGAGTAACACATTAGTAACATAATCCAAATCCAATTTTAAAAGAAAACTCTCTGGCAGGACACAGTGGTGCACATCTGAAATCACAGAGACTAATAAGCTTGGGGCCAGCCTTAGAAACATATCAAGGGGGCTGGGATTGTGGCTCATCAGTACAGCACTCGCCTAGCACGTGTGAGACGCTGGGTTTATTTATTTATTATAGTGTATTGTGTCCAACTACTACTAAAAGTATTTTAAAATATAAATAAAATTTAGCAAGGCCCTGTCTCAAAATTTAAAAAAATATATATTTTAAAGAAAAATTTTTTAAAAGGCTAGGGATGTGGCTCAGTGGTCAAGTGCCCCTGGGTTCAATGCCCAGTACCAAAAAAAAAAAAAAAAAAAAAACCCTGTGGAAACTGTTGTTCCATGTGATGAGCAGGCATTTTCCTCTTAGAAAATTTCTTATTATTGTCTCCATATTCTCTTACCGGCAAATTATCAAAGTATTTAATAGTTGTTAAGACATCTTTCTGATAACACTGGTATGCTTAAATGACACAAGAGTAAACACTGAGGAAAAGGTAGAAAAATGCAGTCAATCAAAAGAAAGGAACTGGGCTGCAATTGTGGCTCAGAGGTAGAGCACGTTCACCTTGCATGCGTGAGGCACTGGGTCAATCCTCAGTACCACATAAAAAGAAAATAAAGGGGACTGGGGTTGTGGCTCAGCAGTAGAGAGCTCACCTCTCACATGCAAGACCCTGGGTTCGATCCTCAGCACCACATACAAAAATAAACAAATTTTTGTTTATTTAAACAAGTGAAATAAAAGTGTTGTGTCCAACTACAACTAAAAAATAAATACTTTGGGGAAAAAAACTTTAAGAAAAGAAAGGAATTACAGAGTATAGCGGCACACAACTACAGTTCCAGCTACTGGATAAAAAAGGAGTGAGTTTGAAGCCAACTTGGCCAACACAGTGAGATATCTCAGTACCTAAAACGAAGTAAATCAGAGCCTTCTGGCCAACACCATGGCTTAAAATTTACTGGTACTATGATGAAAAGGTAGGTGGAGAGATGAAAATGCAGGAGGCAAGAGAGAAGACTTAAATTGCACTAGGAAACATTTTAAATAACAGAAAACAAACATCTGCAGAAAAAGTTCTTTCACAGATTATAATCAAGCAATATTCTATCACATAGATCCCATGAAAAGCACAGAAATACTATTTAGTGGAGAGCTAGTGAACCAGATACTCTATACGCAAATTTAAAAGCTAAGCTTCAAATTCCTTCTATAGAATGCCAACTCCCTAAGGCAAGAACAAAGGCAGAGGCCAGATTGGGGGTAGTCAGCAGCCTTCTAGGGGCTGGAGGAAACTTGCAAAAGTCAGAATTCTTCAGAAATTTCTCAGGGTGTTGGTTTTTAAATTGTTCTATGCAATCTTTCTTAAAGAAAGCATTAAAGTGGCATTTCTTTTGGCTTCCCAACAAAGTACATTTCTAAATAGTTAAACAGCATAATTTTTGAAAAAGATTAAAATTAACCATTTTAAACTGGTCAAATAAAGGCCTTCATTTTTGTAAAAACAAACGCTAAAGAACACAGTCTTTATCTTAACTGTTAATCAAGAAAAGTAAAAGTTTAGTATTTCAATCATGTATTCTGATTACCCTTCTTTAACATCAAGTAAGTCTCAAGAAATAGGGGCTGGGGATGTGGCTCAAGTGGTAGCACGCTCACCTGGCATGCATGCGGCCTGGGTTCGAACCTCAGCACCACGTACAAACAAGGATGTTGTGTCCGCTGAAAACTAAAAAATAGATATTGAAATTCTCTCTCTCTCTCTGTCTCTCTCTCTCTCTCTCTTAAAAAATAAAATAAATTTCACAACTCCAAACCAAAACTTACTCTGCCCCCAAACTAAAAAAAAAAAAAAAAACTAAACAGACAATATCAGCTACTACACTGGTATGAACTGGGAGGCAAGAAATTTATTTTAACTATATATCCACTAAGAGCCATGGACTTCTCAATAACTGTGCAGTTGTTACAATACTAATGTGTAAAAAGATCAAATCTGGTTTTTACACACAGAGCATATATGGATAAAAGGAAGAGCCTTTTCAAAGAGAAAACAACTAGAGAATACCTTATGATAAAACATGACATCACAGTTCTTCACCCTAAATAACTGAGTTAATAAATATTTCTATAATCACAGATCTAACAAACAAGTTTATTTAATGGTATCAAAGCTCTAAAGTTACTATGTTAGCATATAAGAGTATATTAACATATTTAAGCAATTTTCAGAGACAGATGAATATGAGAAAATTGAACTCAGTATTTTTAGTTAAGATGATCCTTTATATTTAGAGAAATATAAGTACATTAGTTACTCAAGCCCAAGTTACATTTGTTCCCAGTGTGAGATAAATTTCAGAACGATATTAACACTTAAACTTTTACTAGTCACAAGTTTATTTCAAAATGGAAAAATGAATCACACAATACTAATGGCCTTCCAGGAGTTAGCACATTCCATCAAAATCATTCAAGTGCTGACAAAGTTACTGTGAAACAAAAACAGGGAAGGCCTAGAAACAGTGTTTAAAACACAATTGAAACAATGACCTCACTTTTTCAATAATAAAAGCCCTATGAGTTCTGTGGTTATGTATTCCATATAATACAATAACTAATATCACTAGGCACTTCCTAGAGGAGGTTCTGTTCTATGCACATTAATTCATTCACAACAACATTAGGAGAAAATTTCTATTATTTAGCCCCATTCCAGAATGAAAAAATAGGGAGGGAGGGAGGGAAGGAAGGAAGGAAGGAAGGTAGGTCGGTCGGTTGGTCGGTCGGTCAAGGGCTGGGGCTGTAGCTCGGTGGTAGACTGCATGCCTCGCATGTGTGAGGCACTGGGTTCAATCCTCAGCACCACATAAAAAAAATAAATAAATAAAAGATATAAAAGATATTTAAAAAAAAGAAAGAAAGAAAAGTAAAAAAAAAATCCAGGATGTTATTTAAAGCTAGGTACTCTAACCCCGGAGCCCGTATTCAACCACAATATTTTACTGTATTTACATAAAGTACTGATTCTAAATAAAATTATATTTAAAGCAAGATTTTATCTTGCTTAATGAAAAAAAATTTTAAAAACAACATACTGATTCTGAACCTTAAGAGACTTAAATAAGCAAACATGTCAAGATAAGGGAAACCAGGCATCAGATATCAAAGATGTTAACAGAGAGACAACAAGAGGACAAGGTTTCTCTAAGTGGATTAGGGTCTCACTAAATTGCTGAGGCTGCCCTCAAAGTTGTAATCCTCCTGCCTCAGCCTCCCGAGTTGTTGGGATTCTAAGAGTGTACTACCATGCTCAAAGAAAAATTATTCTAAAAGAATAATTTTAAATGCTGTCTACGAAACTAAACAAAATTTTGGAATAAAATGGGGTCTTCTGGTACTTATAAACAGAAAGAACAACACATGACAAAGCAGTTTAATGAAATATTACAGAATCTAGATGGTAGGTATATATTAAATCACAGTACCCTTATAAAATAAGGCACATAAATATCATTTCTGCACTCTAAACCCTCTAATGGTTTTCTACCTCACTCAAGATAAAACCCAAAATGGCTTATCATTTTCGACAAGACCTACATGAACCTGCCCCTGACTACTTCTGTGACCTTACGCTGACAACACCTGGCCTTCTTATACTGCCTCAAATATTGTGCACAGAGGACAGATTCAGACTCTTGACTTTCTCTTTCCTTTGCCTCACACATTCTGCACCAGATACTTAGATATCCCCTTAAATCTCCACCACTTTCATCTTTCACTGAAATTTCTTCTTTAAAAACTAGCCTTCATGCTGAGCAGAGTGGTGTACCTGGAATCCCAGCTACTTGGGAGGCAGGATCACAAGTTCCAGTCCAGCTGAACAACTTAAGGAGACCCTGTCTCGAAATAAAAATTAAAAAGGGCTGAGGATGTAGCTCAATGGTATAGTGCCCTGGGTTCAACCCCCAGTACTGGGATGGGGATGAGGGGTACACCTTCCTTGATCACAATACATAAAGTAACAAATTGCCCCAACTTCTAATCATTCTCTGGGGCACCATTCTAATCTAACTCTGCATTATTTTTCCATCCAGCACTTATCCCCTCTGATACTATGTGTTTGGATACTATCCTTCTCCTCCAGTACAAGTTTTGTAAAAAAAGGGCTTGTTTACATACCATTTTACACACTTAGCTCTTAATACAATATGTGGGCCAGGCATGGTGCAGGGTGCATTACACCTCACGCCTGTAATCGCAGCATCTCGGGAGATTGAAGCAGGATCATCACAAGTTCAAGACTACTCTCAGAAACTTACCAAGGCCCTAGGCAACTTAAAAAGGGCTTAGAAATGGTACTCAGAGATAGAGCACCTCTGGGCTCAATTCCCAGTATGAAAACAAAAGCAACATTTGTTGAATAAATGAACAAATGAATAAATTCCTTAACCCCACCTATGCATACAGCCATCCTGGACTTCCAGCAATATTATGTTAATGGACTGTTCTGAAGGACTCTGGGATGTTTGAAACAGCAATCATCTCAAAAACATTCTGCTCTACAGCTAGGTTTTCACTGTACTACCATCAGACACAACATGCCTTCCTCACTGGCTTCCTCACTTCTAGGCTTTCTCAACACTAAGAAGCTACTACAGGCTTATAAACTGACCTAATTTCAATATTGTTGTGTCTCAGGGAATAGGGAGGGCTGAAGAGAAGGAGAGAGAATGGGGAACAGCAGGTTAATGGAGTAGTCAGAACATACACATTTATCAGTTAAATTCACCATCTTATACAGGTACAGTCAATTATACTAACAAAGACCACTGACCACAGACCACCATAACAGATAAAATAATAATGAAAAAATATGAAATATTAAAAGAATGACCAAATGTGACATAGTATGAGAACATATGCTGTTGGAAAATATATACCAACAGATCTGGTCGACAGAAGCTTGCAATAAACCTTGGATTTAGGAAAAATGCAGTATCTGCAACACACAACAAAATGAAACATAATAAAACAAGGTACAAGACATCTATATTCAAGATAGATTATCTTATGTGTTACATAATGCACTCCACTATTTAAAATGTACTCACAGGGGCTGCTGGTGGTAAGAGTAAAAACTTTATATGCATAAGGCCCTGACACCAAAAAAATAAAAGACACTCATGAAAAAGAATTTATTGCCTGTTAAGGTAAAGATAATTTGCTAAGACTGTTCAGAAGAGATAGGAGAGCTCCCCCTTCCCCCATAACCCAGCTTAAAAAAAAAAAAAAAAAAAAAAGAATTTATTAAAAGTCTGGACACTGACTTTGCTTGATCATTATAAAATTCAGATCCAGGGCTGGGGTTGTGGATCAGTGGTAGAAAACTTCCCAAGCACCTGTGAGGCACTGGGGTCAATCCTCAGCACCACATACAAAAAATAAAAAGAACAATTAAAAAAAAAAAAAAAACTTTTAGAAAAAAATCAGATCCAAAACTTCAATTCATGTGCAGAAATCATCCCAAGGCCTTTGGAATTCATTTACATAGACTACTCACGATCTACCTGGTTGGGTTTTTATTTTTATTATTTCTCTTTTACTTGAGGTCAAACCATTTTATTGAGGGTCTTGGGGAAGGGAGTTGAAGAAGAACTGAAAAGAACAATGAAATCTGGTCCTCTCAGAAGGGCCCTATCTATCTGTTCTCAGAGAGCCAAAAGCTGCCTGGTTATGTTTTAATCCCTGTTCTTTTTTTCCTGTTGCCTTGATTTCCTAATCTAGCATAATTTTTTAACCTAGTATTTCAAATATTTTTATAATCTTTCTTGAAATGATTACAACTTTCTGAGTCCTCCTGGGAATAAAGGTTGACATAGATTAATTAATTCTAAAGGTTATTACTAGATATTTCTGTTTAAGATACAGAAAGTTGCAAAGAACACTATAACCCACTTTAAAAGGTGAAAAGGCCACATAACATAAAACATCCCAACATTTCTTCAGTCCATCAGAGAGGTGAAGTTGCAAGGAAACGAAATTAACTGAATTCCAAAGAGGGACAAGGTCTCCCAATAAAGGACAGAACATACACCATACATAAGAGATCGAAAAACAGAGTGGTAATACAACAATAAGAAGAATATATGCTTAAAGTTTAATAAATACCTAAAAGCTAAGTGTGAGCTATCAGTTTCCCAAACAGGTGCCCCAGACACATCAGGAATTCTACCTTCACTTGCAAGCTCTTTAATAAGTCTTTAGCAAAAGAAGGAAGGGAGTCCCACTGGATTGAACAGGAGTGCAGGAGGTGATCAGCTACAGCTGGGAACAGGCACAAGGCCCCCTAGAACTCCCCAGCTCCTTTTCTTCTATGACGCAACAGTCTTAAGGCCACAGGAGAAAGGGCAGCAAACTTTTTCTCCCCTAAGACATCAGCACAAATCTGTTGCCAGAATAAGAAGATAACAAACGCTTCTACCCCTGTTAAGTCAGGACACTACACTGATATAACACACACGTCTCGGACCACTGGGGAAGGGATAGGAAACTTCCAACCAAAACAATCACAAATACAAATGCAACAGGGAGGAGAGGTGGGAGCACTGACAAAACCACACTTCTGGGGCCTCTACTTCTGAAGACAGGATCTGCATAAGATGGGGGCTGAATCAGGAAAACTTCCTCCTTCACCATCTTCGCACCAATTAGCAAGCTACACTATTCTCTCACTGGAGTAAAGCAGCCACAAAAAGACTCCGAAGCTTGTGATGTACTACAGGTTATGATAACAAAACACAAAACTAGCTCACTTGATCATGACTGGATACCCTACACTAATGACCCAAAAGAACTGGGCTCATCTCTAAACCCACAATACTATTTAAAGTTCCCTATGCAATGTCCAACATTTAATCTAAACTTAGCAGACACAAAAAGAGAACAATCTGAGTTGAAAGGAAAAAATAATCAATAAAAGTAGACTTTATATAACCCACATGCTAGAACTACCAAGACAAGGATTTTAATTTTTTTTTCTTTTTTGTAGTACTGGGAATTGAATGCAGGTGTCCTTTACCACTGGGCTATATTTCTAGCCTTTTTTTTTTTTTTTTTTTTTTTTGAGACAGGATCTTGCTAAGTAGCTGAGGGTGGGCTTAAACTGGAAATTCTCCTGCTTCAGCCTCCAGAGTCAAGGGGATCAATGGCATGCACCACCACACCCAGCAAGGAACTTTAATTATGATTAATATGTTAATGGACTTCAGGAAAAGGATGGCCAACATATATGAATAGATGGGTAATTTCATCAAGAAGATGGAAAATATTCTAAAAGTTAAATACAAAGGCTAGAAATAAAAAAAAAAATACAATGTAAACAGACTAAGAATCAATGAACCTAAAGACACACGAAGATACACCAATAGAATTTATCCAAAGTGAAACCGGAGAAAAAAGAAAAGAGGGAGAGGGGAATCCACTGACACTGCAAAGTAACAATGGTCTAATGAAGAAAAAAGCTGAAAGAAAGGTGCAGGAGGAAGAAAAAAGGCTAGGTCAAAAATACTGGAAAGATAATGGCCTGGAATTTAATAGAAGTAATGAAAGATATCAAATCATGGATCCACAAAGCTTAGAGAAATTCCTAGCAGGATAAATATAAAACCAACCAACAAACACAACTTGACACATCAAAGTCAAGGCAGCCAGGGGGAAAGTATTACATATACAAAGTACAAAGATAAGAACTGTCAGACGCTAAGCAAGCCAGAAGACAATCCTTTTTTTCAGTGCTTCAAAATAGTGAAAGAAAAAAAGTTGTCAACCTAGAATTTTATGTGCAGGAAAAAGGAAGGCAACATAAGATTACTAACATTAACTGTTCTCCATGCCAAACTGAATATTGATAGTTATCTTCAAAACGAACTCAATAAAGACAGTAAAAAGTGCTTTTATCCTGAAAAAAAGTTAAAATGCTGAGCAGTCCAAACATTTTACTTAATATTCAAAACCCTTCTAAGGCTGGGGACATATCTCAGTTGGTAGAGTGATTCCCTTGCATGCATAAGGCCCTGGGTTCAATCCCTAGCACTACCAAAAACAAAAACAAAACAAAGCAAAACCCTTCTAAAAACCTTCCTGATTCTTCCTGTCCCATCTATAGCTTCAAATGCTATAGAACTGAAGCAAATAAAAGAAAATGAGAGGTGGGGATGTAGCTTTCTGGTAAAGTACTTGCACATGGATAAGGCCCTAGATTTCATCCTCAGCACCAAAAAAACAGGAGAGTGTGCAACCGAGAGGAAAGGGAAAGCAGAGCCCAGGACAAACTGCTGACTACCACAAAGGTTCCCTCTGAATAATGAAATTACAGCTGATCTTTTCCCCACCTCTTTTAAAGTTTTCAAATATTCTACTACAAACATCTTGTCAAATTTTCCATGTTTAAATTCTTTTTAAAAATCCTATTAAAGCAAAACTGACAACGTACCAGAGTTAAATAACATTACATTTTACAGACAGGACAGTGATTAATTTCAAATTCTCACTTTCTTTTTTTTTTTAGTTGTAGTTGGACACAATACCTTTATTTCACTTATTTATTTTTATGTGGTGCTGAGGATCGAACCCAGGGTCTCACACATGCAAGGCGAGTGCTCTACCACTGAGCCACAACCCCAGCCCCTCAAATTTTCATTCTTAATGGCTGATGTCATGCCACACTGGAATATTGCTGCTACTTATATAAAAGTGAAGTAATCAAGAAGGAAACACAGAAACCAGGCATGATGGCATCTGCCTATAATCTTAGTCACTCAGTTGGCTGAGGCAGAAGGATCACTAAATTCAGAGCCATTCTGGGGAACTTAGTCAGTCTCACCTCAAAAAATAAGAAGAAAACAGTTTTACCTTCTACCATAGTTCTATCTACCATAGTTCTATCTATCAATGTGTCAAAATATAAAAGCAGCAGCTTCTGACTTACCTGTTCCACTCACTGCTACTACCTCCAACAATTAAAAGGTAGTTACTAACAGACCAGACTTTCTTTCAGGCAGCCTTTTAAATCCAAAGATCACAAACACTAAAGATTGAAAAATATCTGCTTGCTGAAGATAAAGCACCCAGATTGGTTCAAGGCATTGCATATATTCTAGCCCTCTTCATTATCCTATTAGCAAAGATTGCTATTCTCATTTATAATTAAGAAAGTAGAGATATTAGGGTTCAGTCCTTCAATTGTATTACCAGATTTCCACTGTGGATATCAATGTCATTTCATTCTTCTACTTAGACCCACTAACAATGAACAGACCATATTTAATAAAAATGCCAACACTGATAATATTTACTAACTTTGGTTTATATATTTATACATACATATATAAATACAACTGTACATATTTAATAAAATATCACATAAAATTTTATTTCATTGAGTAATTTAAAATGGTTGTGTCCCTAAACTTCAGAAGATTAAAATCAAAATATTGAGCATTCATAATCAAATGTGCTCTTTCAAATTACAAGTTCCTAGTCATCAGTCAATAATAAGACTTAAAAACTCTATTAAGAAAAATAATGTTGCAGGGGCTGGGGTTATGGTTCAGTGGTACACACTTGCCTCGCATATGTGAGGCACTGGGTTCAATTCTCAGCACCACATATAAACAAGTAAACAAATAAAGGTCCATCAATAACTAATAAAATATTTTTTAAAAAAAAAGAAAGAAAAGAAAGATAATGTTGCAAGATATAGTGGCCCACACCTGTAATTCCAGCTCAGGAGACTGAGGCAAGAGGATCACAAGTTCAAAGGCAGCCTCAGCAACTCAGTGAGGTCCTAAGCAACATAGCAAGAGTCTGTCTCAAAATAAAAAAGAAAAAGGGCTAGGGATATGACTCAGTGATTAAGCACCCCTGGGTTTAATCTCTGGTACCCAAAAATAGAATAAAATGAAAAAGTAAAAAATAGTGGCTGGGTGCAGTGGCACATGCCTGTAATCCCAACATCTTAGGAAGCAGAAACAGGAGGATCCAGAATACAAAGCCAGCCTCAGCAATTTAGCAAGGCGCTAAGCAACTAACTCAGTGAGATCTGGGTCTCACAAAATAGGGCTGGGGATGTGGCTCAGTGGTATAGTGCCCCTGAGTTCAATCCCTGGTACCAAAAAAAAGAGGTTTGGTGGTTCAATCTATAGTACAAAAGGAAAAAAAAAAAAAAGCATGTTAATGGACTGGGAGTGTAGCTCAGTGGTAAAGCACTTGCCTAGCTAGCATGCACAGGGTCCTGGGTTTGATCCCCAGCCCTGCAAAAAGAAAAAGGAGGGAAAAAAAATACAGCATTGGAAGTTAAGTTCAGAAAATACCTTACAAGCTGGAAAAAATATACATGTGTCAATTGAGATTTAATAATTCTAATGATTTCTTCTTCAGCTAAAGTAATAATAAAGAAATTTGGAAATCTATAATGTACATTTGTAACAGTACAGAAAAATATATACTGGGTTAATAAATCCCAACTTCAGTATAAGTCAGTATAAGTCACCTCCAGTTTTCACTAGAGTAGAACAAGGAGATAAGGAGAATACATGTGAAAGATATTTGCAAAGCTAACTGATAGATACTTGGTTTTACTGTATTTTAGTGTAAAAGATGGGAAAAGGGACATGGGGCTATTTCTGCACTAATCATGGGCTAATAAAAACATAAGGTCAACCAGACATAGTGGAGCAGGAGTATCACAAATTTGAGGCTAGTTCCAGTAACTTAGTGAAACCCTGTTTCAAAATAAAAATTAAAAAGAGTGGGGGACATAGCTCTCAGTGGTAGAGCACTCCTGAGTTCAATCCCTAGTACCTCAATAAATAAATAAATAAAATAAAAACTAAAAATATAAGGTCAAAAAGGACCTAGAAGTTTGTGTAGTCTGTTTAACAGATTTACAGAGGAAGAGTCTGAGCACAAGGAAGTAAAATTATCCCAAAGAAAATATCAGATGTTAGCAGCAGATCAAGCAGGTAAAGGGAAAGGCAGAGTACAAAGAAAGCCAGGAAAAGTTTAGTGTTTTTTCCACAGGATTATGGAATCTTCCAAAAATATCAAAAAAAGCCTACACTTAAAAGGGAATGATGAGCATCTGCAAAAGGCCAAATTTGCCTTACAAATCCTATTACTTAAGCACTGGTTTGGCAATTTAATTTCTCCTTCCATAACATAATCATGTATTTATCACCTCTAGTCAAAGTTTATTTAATCCCATTGGTCAGAATTACCTCTCAATTAGGCCTCCAAAATGCATGACTAAAACTGCAAACTATTTACTACTCACAATAGAAGAAAAACTTCAATGACAAGGTTAGAACATAAACACCGGAAGTAGAAATAACAGGAGAGAAATATTTTGCTAAGAATGAAATCATTGCTGTCATTCATCATTCGAATACAAACTAATGTAGAAGTGTGATTTTTTTTTTTTTTTTTGTACTGTGAATTGAACCTAGAAGTGCTTAACCACAGAGCTCAGATAAACTTTTGACCTTCCTCTCAGCCACCAGATTCACTGGGATTACAGGTGTGCAGCCCAGCCACCATTAAAATATTTTTAAACAGACAAAAGAGTGATAAAGAGGTATTGTCTTGACATGGTACTCATGCAGCTTTGGGTGCCCTGGAGCACCAAGTTCTTAAGTAAATGCTATATTTTGTCATTAAAAGAGCACAAAATGTCTCCTTTGTAAGTTGTTAATACATTTTATTTCTTACATCTGAAGCTGTAAGAAAGCTTTAAAATCTGATCCATACAAAAAAACATACCAAGCCCAGAACTGAATCTTCTTTCAATGAAATATGCCAAATGAAATGAGAATTTTATGACAGTATAAAAGAGAAATCTCTCTCTTATTTAAGAAGAAGGATCTGGCTATTACCCAGGCTAGTCTCATATGATCCTCCTTTCTCAGCCCCTGCAAAGCAGCTGAAAGTACATGTATGCTATAGACCCAGCAATCACCGTTTTTACTTTTTTTTTTTTTTTTTTTTGGTGGTGATGGGAATCAAACCCAGAGCGTTCCAGCATGCTAAATAGGTAATCTACACTAATATCCTCCCCAAACTCTATACCATGTTCATTTCTATAATTCATTTCAATATGCATACCTAGTATTTTAAATACTGAAAAATCATATTTCAAAAACACTAAATTTTTTAAAATTCAAACCATAAGTAAAATAATTTTACTGAATTTGGGTGTAGGGATAGGGGAAGCAAACAAGCTGAAAAATCTCTTGGGAAAATTTATACAACATGCTTTCACTCTCTAAATTCATGACTAGAGATTTCAATATTCTCTGACACATTTAACAAAGACTTTATTGGTGAATTACTGAGTATCATAAAGTTGAATAAAAGATACAATTAAAACATAATTCTATTATTTGGATTATGATTCAATTACACTGTTTAAAATTCTTTTATATGTGGGTGTGTGAGCTGGTATAAGAAGCATTTAGCCCAGACTGAATATCTCAAGAAACCTATTTCATTCAAAATCTTCCTTTTCAACACTCAGCAAACATACAATAGGCTTTTTTATTTTAGTTTAATAAACGAGTGTTTAATTGTTTCATATGAATATCTACCCAAAAACAGTAAAGCTAATTTGTAAATCAGCAGTTTATCTAAACAGATATATTTGAGCCAGGTGTGATAGCACACGCCTAAAATCCCAGTGGCTTCAGAGGCTGAGGCAGGAGGATGGCAAGTTCAAATCTAGCTTCAATAATTTAATAAGGCCCTGAACAACTTAGCAAGATCCTGTCTCGAAAATAAAAATTAAAAAATGAAGGTTGGGACTGGGGATATGGCTCAGTTATTAAGTTCCTCCAGGGTTCAATTCTTAGTGGTAAATAAATAAATAAATAAATAAGCAAGCAAATTTCTCACCAGTTTTCCTTAAAGCAAAGAGCAGATACTCAAAGGACTTGCAAAATAAATAAATAAATAAATAAATAAAATATATATTTTTTTAATTTTAGCTGTCAACAGATTATTTATTTATTTATATGTGGTGCTGAGGATCAAACCCAGGGCCTCACACATGCCAGGCAAGTGCTCTATCACTGAGCCACAATTCCAGCTCAGGACTTGCTCTAAAACATAAATTACCACTAACTAAGCACTTATTATGAGTTCATCATTCCACTGGGTACATACTCATAAAAATCCTATATTCTATACACTGCTAGTTGCCCTCCAACTTTTGCTTCCTTTCTTGATAAAAAGTATAATCAGCATATGACTCCTTTCTGACAGGTGCTCTCCAAAATAGAAGGCATCTCTCCATCTTCCTCATTTCCGTTACTAAAATGCAAACCTATTATCTGGGCCTGAAATAGTCCTGGCCAACAGAGGGCATGCTCAAAAAACAAAGCTAAGCCACCAGGCACCTCTGAGTGCCACAATGGCTCAGGGTTTGGTAATATGATAACTAGTGGAAGAATCTACATTAAAATCAAGAAGTGCAGGCGAGGTGGCCCACATCTGTAATCCCAGCAGCTCGGGAGCCTGAGGAAGGAGGATCATGAGTTCAAAGCCAGCCTCAGCAAAAGAAAGGCACTAAGCAACTCAGTGAGACCCTGTCTCTAAATAAAATACAAAATGGGACTGGGGATGTGGCTCACTGGTGGAGTGTCGCTGAGCTCAATTCCCTGTACAAAAAAAAAAAAAAAGAGAGAGAGAGAGAGAGAGAATAAAATTCTGACAGCAGTTTTCCCTTATCCTCAGGGCATAGGTTCCACCACACACAGGGCATGCCTGAAACCTCAGATAGTATTCCAAACCCTCTACATGTTTAATATATATAAAATATTAATAATAAACAATAAATAAACAACATACTATAATAAAAATTATTTAAAACTTAAGAATTGTTTATTTCTAGAATTTCCCATTTACTACTTTTGGACTACTGTAGATCACAGGCAACTGAAATCATAAAATGCAAAACCACTGATAAGGCAAGACTACCACAAGAAAAAACACTATGAAGCAGATGATCCAATTTTAGTTAAAATTTAGAAATGTTAAAATAGGTACAGAAAGGGCTGGGATTGTAGCTCAGTGGTAGAGGGCTTGCCTACCACATGTGAGGCTCTGGGTTCAATCCTCAGCACCACATAAAAATAAAATGAAGATAACTGTGTCATCCTACAACTAAATATATAATAAATATTAAAAAAAAAACAGGTACAGAAAATATTCTGGAGAAAAACATCAGACAGTTAACTGAGAAGGAATGAACTACAGGGAATTCCACTTATTAATGCATTTCTGTAATGTACAATAAAATACAACTATTGGTTTTTCTTAGCACAACATAAATAAATTTCATTATAACAAACACTTACTGAACATATAAGATATTTTAAGAAAGCAAACACACAATAAATCAATTTCAGGTGGCCAGGAGGGGAGGATTTAAATTTTTAAAAAACAAATAAGAAAGCAATTTCATGTTTTAAGAGATGATTCTGAGTAGGGCACAGTGGCACACACCTGTAATCCCGCCTACTTGAGAAATCGAGGCAGGCGGATTGAAAGTTTGAAGTCAAACTGGGCAATTTAGGGAGACCTTGTCACAAAATAAAATTTAAAAAAGGATTGTGGTACAGTGAAGTGTTAAAGCACCTACCTAACATGCATGAGGGTCCAGGTTCGACCTATATTATCCTCCAAAACAAAGATATGATTCTGATATTTGAGACAAAGCTCCAAAAATTAACCTCAAGAATCCATGAGTAATCTTTTAGAGATAACATCTCTCCCCTAACAATTAACAGTATCTGCTTCAGTCACTTTTAGATGAAACAGAACAAGACTCAAACACCTTAGTATAGCTAGGGTAATAAAAGGTTCAACAATGAAACTGAGATTCAATCTGGCCTAACTGTAAAAAGAGCCACAAAGCAAATCTTGATGAGAAAACAGATTATAATAAACGAGTCCTTACATAACAAAGAATGGGTCCCAATGGGCAAGGCAATCCCCAGCACCACCAAAAAAAATAAAGAAGATTGGGAGCCAGGTGCAGTGGCCCATGCCTGTAATCCTAGCAGCTCAGGAGGCTGAGGCAAGAGGATCATGAGTTCAAAACCAGCCTCAGCAACTTAGCAAGAACCTGTCTCTAAATAAAAATATTTTTTAAAATGGCTGGGAGTGTGGCTCAGCACCCTCGGGTTCAATCCCCAGTACAAAAAAAAAAAAAAAAAAACAGAGATAGGGAGGAGGAGAAAAATACAGAGGCTGGAATGGGTAGGTCAGAGGTAAAGTAAGTACTTGCATGGGGGATTCAAAATCCCTAGCACTGCCAAAAAAAAAAAAGGAAAAAAGAAAAAGAAAAAGAAATACAAATTATAGTATATCATTTTCACCTATCAAATTAACAAAAATTTAATTAGAGGTCTAGCTCAGTGATGGAGTGCTTACCTGGTATGTGAGGTCCTGGGTTTGATTCCCAACACCAAAAAAAAAAAAAAAATTAATTAAATAAAAAATAAAAACTACACAAGTTAATGCTGGCAAAATCACAGCAAGTACTAGAATATAGACCAACAAAGTAAAAATACATGTCTGCAGGTTGGTGGTATGAGTCACTGATAGAAAACTTGCCTGGCGAGTGTGAGGCCCTGCGTTCCATCCCCAGTGAACCAAGGAGAAGAGGGAAAAAGAAAAGATGTCAATATGTGTCAATTAACCTAAATGTTGACATCTGCTGACCCAGTAATTTTTACTTTTACTAATGCAATATCTGAAATATGGAAAAACATTATGAACAAAGATATTAGTCTCAGAATTCCTAAGAGCAAAACTGTTAACTTAAAAATCCAGCAATAGGGGTTAGGCGGTGCATGTCTATAATCCCAGCTATTCAAGAGGCTGGGGAATAAGAATCTCAACATTGAGGCCAGTCTCAGAATCACAACAGCCTGTATCAAAAAATAAAAATGATGGGCTGGGGCTGTTGCTCAGTGGCAAAGCGCTTGCCTAACATGCATGAGGTACTGGGTTCAATCTTCAGCACTGCATAAAAATTAACAAATAAAATAAAGGCATTCTGTCCATCTATAACTACAAAAAATAAAAAGTAAAATAAAATAAAATAAAAATGAGGGCTGGGGTAGTAGCTCAGTGGTAAAGTGCTTGCCTTGCATGCATGAGGCCCTGGGTTAGACCCTCAGGACCACATAAAAATAAAGAAATAAAAATAAAGAAATGTGCCCATCTACAACTAAAAAATAATAAATAAATAATACAAATAAAAATGAGGGCTAGATAATGTAATTCAGTTGTAGAGTGCCTGAGTTCAATACTGACATACCGACTACCAAAAAAAAAGGGCCCTCAAAATGTTTACTGAATTGTAAATACCCCAATATATCAAAATAGAAAAAAATATATAAAGTTACATTTACAAAATTATTTGCAGCTATTCAAATATTGTGTATATACATAAAACCTAAATGCCAACACAGGTGTACAAATAATTCCTTGGAGGAAATTTTATCAAAATGTTTACAGTTCTCATTGAGTGGTGGAGTTATGACTGGGTATTTTTCTTTTCTGTGTTTTCTACCATGATCACATCACATATGGCCTTTCTGGGAAAGGGGCCTTTTTGGTTTGGTTTTTTGTTTTTAAGCAGAAAAGCTTTTTTCTCTTCATCACACTGAAAAAGAAACAAAGTAGTATGTTACTGTCCATCCAGATATACCATATCTTCCTGGTTGCTAAGCAGCAGATCTTAGTGTTCTTACATCATGCCTATCTTCTAGTCACACACAGAAAGAACAGGAACTCAAGCACAAACACACCCCATCAAATGGCAGTGTATTCATTCTGGAAGTGGACAGAAGGGCACACAAAGCAACTTCAGTTTTCTACTCAAACCACATATCTCCCACCTTATCTACTTCTGATGTGGCACAGTATTCCTTACCCAGCTGCACATGGGGGAAGACCTTTGTAATTCTCCCACTGCATCCCTCAATGATGATTTACATTTCAGTAAATTC
Organism: Marmota monax; assembly: GCF_021218885.2. Taxonomy (NCBI): domain Eukaryota; kingdom Metazoa; phylum Chordata; class Mammalia; order Rodentia; family Sciuridae; genus Marmota; species Marmota monax. The sequence continues at coordinate 24,795,840 of NW_026694432.1, read as the reverse complement.
ACCCACTAAGCCAGAAATCAGCATCATTCTCAACAATTCTTTTTCATCAACTAAGAGACACAGGTAAGCCCTACTGCATTCTGAAAATGGCCAATCCTGCTCAAGAATGACAGCATCTGCTAAGATTTCTTACTGCTGCAGAGAAAGGGTGGTTCCCCTGCTGAGGCTATAAATCCCAATACTCAGTGGCATCCCTCCCAAAAGCAGCATCTGCAATACAGAAACTCTTCCACAAAAAAAGCCTAATTCTTGGGGCAACATTGGGTAAGAGAAACCTGACCCAGGGTGTTTTCCCCAAGCTGCTACCCCTGCTTCATCACCGGAACCATTATGGCCCGCCCCTGCTGCAGTAGCAGCCATTTTTGGCTCAGCCCTGCTGCAGCCCCAGCTAAAAGCCATAACAGCAAGGACAAGATGGCAAAGGACTTTAAAGAAAAACTCCATAATAAATAACAGATTCGGCATCATGAAAAATGCTGCACTAATCTGCCACATCATAAAAAATATGGCTTTTTTTAAATGATGCATATATTCAAAGTACTACTTTAAACTACTTGTCATGATGTCACTAGTATTAGTTATTATGGCAAAACAAAACTTAACTTCATCATAATACTTAAGGAACACACACAATGCTTAACTAGTTATGTTTCTAACTTAACTAAAACAAAACCACCCTTTTTCTCCCTTAATTCCCTGATGAAAAAAAATCCATAAATGTTATTTCAAACTCTCTTCACTCTCTAAAAACAATGTATAATAATTCAATCTGTTTGACAAATGAGGCCCTTGCAGAGAGGCAAATTTTAGCTACCTTCATTTTTCAAAATCCAAGTACCTGGGGGTGGGATTGTGGCTCAGTGGTAAAGCGCTTGCCTGGCATGTGTGAGGCACTGGGTTTGAATCTTAGCACCAATCAAAATAAATGAATAGGGGCTATAGCTCTGAGGTACAGTGCTTCCCTAGCACGCATGAGGCACTGGATTTGATCCCAGCACTACATAAAAATAAATAAAATAAAGGCATGCTGTCCATCTACAGCTACAAAAATAAATAAATAAAGGTATTGTGCCCACCTACAACTAAAAAATATTTTTTAAAAAATCCACGTTCCACCAGGCACAGTGGTGCATACCTATAATCCCAGTGGCTTGGGAGACTGAGGCAGGAAGATCACGAGTTCAAAGCCAGCCTCAGCAACAACAAGGTACTAAGCAACTCAGTGAGACCCTGTCTCTAAATAAAATACAAAATAGGGCTGGGGATGTGGCTCATTGGTCAAGTGCCCCTGAATTTAATTCCTGGCACCAAAAAAAAAAAAAAAACAATTCAAGTACCTTTATTTTTCTGATTATGAAAGCAATGCTAACAAAAAGAAAATAAATTACCCAATCTTACCAGTAACCACCAGATAACCACATAAACACTCCTGTATTATCAAACACTTTATATACATATATGTTTTGGAGGAACATACTAGAGATTGAACTCGGGGGCACTTACCCACTGAAGCCAAAGTAATCCTTGAATGTATGTTAAAATATCCCACCTCAAACAGTCTCTCTCAACCTATACCACTTAGGAAAAGAAATGCTCTGTCTCAATCTACTGGCTTAGTAAAACAGACCAAGTTCAGACAAAAGAAGACAGTAGCTAAGGGCAAACTGAAAGCAATTCCATGAAGTAAAGGTGATCCAAGAATCCAATTAAGTGACTCTGAGCTCCATCTTCAGACTAAAGGACAGAGGAATTTTAAGGTTCAGAAGAGGTTCCAAAACTCCCAGATCTATAACTGACAAGAAATCAAGCACCTAGAAAATTCAGTCAAGCTCAAAAGTACACTACACATTCCATCATAGATACGTTAAAAAAAAAAAAAAGTATTTGAGAAAGCCAACTATTAATTAATCAAATTGCTAACATTAAGGAAAGGAACCAGAATAATAAAATACCCCCTCCTTTTCAGGGTTTTCAACATGAAGCTCCCATTTATAAAAGTGAAATAAATTTCCTTCCAACCAACAGAATGGTTCCTAACACAATTTCAGCTACTGGTCAAAACTTCACCAAGTCAGAGTGAGCTGGGATGCACCACCAAGACCTACAGATTTCCTAAATACTTTTCTTATGAGATCCCACTGATATTAACTAATGTAATTTGATAATACTGTATGATGAAATATATCAACATTAGGAAATTTTGCATAACTTAGTGAGCCAACATCTTTCAAATAACTGATGTCTAATGTTAACAATGCATGGGCCAGGCATGGTGGCACACACCTGTAATCCCAGCAGCTCAGGAGGCTGAGGTAGGAGAGCCGGGAGTTCAAAGCCAGCCTCAGCAATTTAGCAAGGCACTAAGCAACTCAGTGAGACCCTGTCTCTAAATAAAATGCTGGAGATATAGCTCAGTTGGTACAGTGGTGAACTCACATACACAAGGCCCTGGGTTCAATCCCCGGCACCTCGGAAAAAAAAAAAGCAAAAAAGGGCTGGGGATGTGGCTTAGTGGTAGGGTGCCCCCTGGTACCAAAAAGAACAAGGTATGGGTAAAAGATCCATTCAAAATGCAAAACAGATTTAAGTACTTGAAAGGTTCATGAATATAGTTTCAAGTTGAAACTTATCAAAACTAATCAACTACCATTACCAAATTTTGGTATATTAATTATCTGAGGACAGCAAAATATTTCTTCCTCCCCCAACTACCTATCTGTATGAGACCAGATTTTCTTCAAACTAAATACATAGCAGGCCATGTGTGGTGGCACAAACCTATAATCTCGGCAACTCAAGAGGCATGGTGGAACACACATGTAATCCTAGTGGCTCGAGAGGTTGAGATAGAAGGATCACGAGTTCAAAGCCAGCTTCAACAAAAGTGAGGCATAAGTAACTCAGTGAGATAAATAAAATACAAAATAGAGCTGGGGATGTGGCTCAATGGTCAAGTGCCCCGTAGTTCAATTCCCAGTCCAGGTGGTACCACCACCACCACCACCACCACCACCCCAAAGAGAGGCTGAGGCCTAAAGATTGAAAGTTCGAGGCAACTCAGTAGACCCTGCCTAAAACTGAAAAAATAAAAAGGGTTGTGGATATATCTCAGTAGTAGAATACTCCTGGGTTAAAACCTCAGTACTAAAACAAATAAAATGTGTGACTGTGTTTATATATATGTGAGTGTATTATATATAAAAAAATGAATGCAGAAGTGGGCGACAATCTAGGTATCTTCTATTGAGCTAGAAGGTTTGCAAAAATATAAAACAAAGCCACTCTTATCACTACATTTGTTTTAGAAACTTATTTTTCATTTTCAGAAAGTTATTTGTTAATATCTAATGAGTCTATAAATGTTATTTTTAAATTAAATAAGTATTTTCAATTGTTTTAATATCTAATATTATAAATATTAATATATTTCATATAGCAAAAGCTCTTTGAGGTCCTCATTATGAAGGTAAGTGACAGCTTCGTCTGCCTGTCTCCCAAGAGCACGTGGCTTTCATGGCTCACTGTGTCCCAGTCTGGTGAGCACCCTGTGCTCCTAGGGTTGGGACCAGAGTGACCTCACTAAGCAGCAAACGACTGAATCGGAGACACCTGGGTCAAAAAGCAGCTGCGGGTGGCCAAGCTGCTCCCCTCTGCCAAGCCTGAATCTCAAGGGCAAATCTGTGCCCACGCTCAAGTCTATCTCCCTCCCCCTCCTCCCTCTCTTTCCTCACAGGGTGCTGTTATCTTAGCATCAACAATCCCCAAACCATCTCAATTGGTACCAATTCACTGTGCCCAATCATTTTATTTACTAAATATATTTTCTTTAACTGCCTTGCTGTTTTGGAGTGGCTGGTTGGCCCTGCTGGTTGGCATGTGGTGTTAATAAATGCTTCCCCGTTTCAAACTTAAAAAAAAAAGCTCTTTGAGGTCCTCAACAATATTCAATAGTGTAAAGGAATCTTGAGATTAATTAAAGAAGAGAAAAAAAAACCTGAGAACTTGCATCAATGGTTTCACTTTATTGACTATGGAATATTTACTTCCTGGAGTATTGGTTAAAAAAAATTGCAGATTCCTGGACCTATCTATAGAAATCCTATTCTATCTATAGAAATATAGAATCATCTCTGCAAATGATTTGGCTTTTTTGCATCAAAAAAATCTAAACCATGGGGTAGGGGTGTAGCTCAGTGGTAGAACGCTGTCTGGCATGTGCAAGGTCCTGGGTTTCAATCTCCAGAACAACCAGGAAAAAAAAAAAATCTAAACCATTGATCTGAGAGCTCATATAAATTTAAGTAAGCCTCCTTAACAATCCAAGTATCAGGTGGATCAATTTATACACTTGTTAGTAAACTAGTTCCTAAATGTTCCAATGTTTCCCACTCCTTTCTCAAATCTTTTTTTTTTTTTTTTTAAACTGGAGATTGAGCCCAGGAGCACTTTACCACTGAGCCACTTCCCCAGCCCTTTTTATTTTTGAGACAGGGTCTTGCTAAGTTGCTGAGGCTGGCCTCAAACTTAGATCCTCCTGCCTCAGACTCCTGAGTCACTATCATTATGCCTGTCTCAAACCTATTTTCTATTTATATTAAAAACTTTCAGGGGCTGGGGCTGGGGCTCAGTGGCAGAGTGCTTGCCTAGCACATGTGAGGCACTGGGTCCAATCCTTAGCACCACATACAAAATCATCATCATCATCATCAAAGATTATAAGAAATCAATTTTTAAATTTTTTTAAAACAACAACTTTTAGGCACAAAAGCCATTCTTTTTACATCAACCCCCCGACCTCCTGAAGTGTACAGCAGTCATTAAACGTGTGCCTTTTTTTGGTGGTGGTGCTGGGGATTAAACCCAAGGCCTTATACATGCGAGGCAGGCACTCTACCAACTGAGCTATATTCCCAGCCCAAATGTGTGCTTCTTTACCAACTGCTTTTAGCCACTTTCTGAATAACATTATTATTTTTGAAGCAAGCATAAAAAATTCTACATCTCAAGGATTCCTCGATAGAAAAAAGTCCTCCCTTAGAATATGGTGGCGCACACCTACAATCCCAGATACTTGGGCGACGGATGCAGGCGGATCACAAGTTTGAAACCAGCATGGGCAATTTAATGAGACCCTGTCTCAAAATAAAAAAGGTGGAATGCAGCTCAGTGGTGCATCTGCCTAGCATGTGTGAAGAAGCCCTGAGTTCCACTCCCACAAAAGGAAAAGGTCTTTGCTTATTCAGAAGATTCTAATGGCATTCTAAAAAGCAATATCACTAATTTTTTAAGTATCAACTGTGGCATCTGTCACAGTAATGTTTCTTTTTGATAGTTGAGGCCATTTAATAAGGGCTGAGTTAGAAAATTTTCCTTATCCACCAACCCTCACGTTCTAAGACTCTGGTTCTTTTTATTCTCATTCCTCGCATTAAATAATGCTGGGCACTATAGTTGTTTAGGGGCTGGAAGATGAGTCAGCAGGTGAAGCCATTTGTGAGAAGCAGTTTCATTACACTTCGAATAACAGAGAAGCCAGCAAAAGACAGCTGCCATTGTTTACATTGCTGAACATGCTGTTGAGTTTCACAGGCCTGTAAAACCACCTATTGTCAGCAAGCTGCATTTTTCTTAGTTAAGGGTTAAGAAGCATTAGACTCATCTAGCAGCTCCTAAAGTACAATGAACAACTTTGTTTCTCAAAGCAGAACTAATGTCTTTATCCACAAAATCAGTGTTACTGGTTAAATGGCATTTAGTTCATTTCTTAAGATGTATGAGCCAGAACACAGACAATTGACCGCTCAAAAATCATTCTTACCACTTGGAATGTGCCTGATCCAAATAACCTAGGTCTCTACATAACTACTAATGTTATACATACTCAGACACACACACAAAAGTACTTCCAATAACCAAAATAATAGGTCAAAGGCTTTTTTTTTTTTTAATAGATCACACAATGCTACTTAAAGTACAGAGAGAAGAACGGAGGGAGTAGATAAAACAAACTGCTAATCTTTTGAGGGCCAGAAAGGCACAGAAACCTCCAACACCCAATAGAAGATCTCTGGTTGTGGTTTTGAGCATTTTCAACTCAGTTTCACTTCTCAAGAGTTTCATCTTTAAAAATCCTTTTGTCATAAGAAGGATCCCCTTTCTCTAAATATTTTTTTCAAAATTTTGGTGGGTTGTTTTGACTTGGTTTCAGTGCTGAGGAACAAACCCAGGGCAGTACACATCTAAAACTGTGGCACAACTACAACACAACTGCTATATTACTGAGCTAGGTTCCCCAGCCTTCTTTCTTTTTCTTTTTTTTTTTTTTTTTGGTAGTTGTGGATGAACACAATACCTTTATTTATTATTTATTTTTTAGTTGTAGTTGGAAACAATACCTTTATTTGATTTATTATTTTTATGCAGCACTGAGGATCGAACCCAGCGCCTCACACGTGCTAGACAAGCGCTCTACCACTAAACTACAACCCCAGCCAGAGCCCTTTTTATTCTGAGACAGGGGTCTGGCTAAGTTTCCCAGGCTGTCTCAAACTTGTGATCCTCCTGTCTCAGCATTCCTAGCAACTACCAGTCTGCCCAGTTTTTTTCAAAGTTTTCATTTCCAATAAAGGACTGGACTGAAAAATTCCTCTTAACTGCTTACTGGTTTCATACCCAATTATTTATCTAGGTATTACACTCTGAACACAACTAACTTCCTTTTCTATTTCAAAGGTACCCAAAGCCAGGTGGTGGTATGCATAGGTAGTCCCAGTTTTTTGGGACAGAAGCAGGAAGATCAGTTGAACCCAAGAGTTCAGATCAATCTGGGCAAAATAACAACATGCTGACTTAAGGGGGAAAAAGCAGCCAAATCAACCTAATATTTCAACATTCCTAAATGAACTAACAAGGAGCTACAGAGACACTGATGTGATATCCCTCTATATATACCCAGTACCTCCTCCTCCTCTTAAGAACCTCCTCCTTGTTTTTTAATCTTTTTTTTTTTTTTAATTTTTATAGTACTGGGATTGAACCCAGGAGCTGCCTCTGAGCTACATCCCCAGCCTTTTTTTTATTTAGTGTATCACTCACTAATGCCCAGGGTGACCTCAAATTTGTGATCCTCCTGTCTCAGCCTCCCCTGGAGCTGGGACTATAGGCATATGCCACCGTGCCAGATTCTGAGGGAATCTTATAAAACACAAATTGCCCTTATCATCACCTACCCTATAGTTCTAATGGCTTTCTACAGTCATCTGGGTAAATTTCAAACTCTTTAGCATGGCTGATAGAGTCCTTCCTGTGGTCTCTGTCCACTTCTCCCCTGCAAACCCTGGCTCTAATAATAATGAATGTCATTTTTCAGTATCCTGGTTTGACATGCTGATTACTAGCTGGAATATTCTATCCCTCTGCTGTTCCTCACATAGCTCATCTGTTCTTCCAGATTCAATCCAGAACTATCCCCTTCTCTAGGAAGCTTTTGAATTCCGTCATTCTTCCCAATCTTCTCCCATTCACCTCTGCCTCTCAAGTTCAATGATCGTCCTTCAGAGGTCCCATTAGACCCTATGCTCAAAGATTCCTGTTTTCCTTCTTACTTGCTTTCTAAACTATAAGTTTCCTGAAAGCAGAAACTATACATAATTTCTATATCCTTAGTGCTTAGCGTAGAATGTACTGAATGATTCAATCAAAATACATAATATTTAAAAAAAAAGAAAAATCTTTCTTTTTTAGGTGTAGTTGGACACAATACCTTTATTTTTATATGGTGCTGAGGATTGAACCCAAGACCTCACAGATGCTAGATGAGTGCTCTACCACTGAACTACAACCCCAGATTTTTCTTTTTATTTATTTATTTTTAGTTTTTTAGGTGAATACAATATCTTTATTTTATATTTATGGGTGCTGAGGATCGAACCCAGTGCCTCACACGTGCTAGGCGAGTGCTTTACCTCTTGAGCCACAACCCCAGCCCCCCCAGATTTTTCTTTAGAACCTTTGGAGCAAGTATCCCAACTCTGCTTTGTCCTGTTTCATACAAAACAGACTGCCAAACCACCAGATCCTAGTTAATGCGAATAACAGACAACAAATCAATTTCCAACCTATAAGCTAGACACCTTAGGACCACACATTCATCATCCACAAGTTATTTTCATTATTTCAAAAAGCTTAAAATGGGGCTGGGGGGGGGGCCCATGCCTGTAATCCCAGTGGCTTGGGAGGCTGAGACAGGAGGATTGTGAGTTCAAAGCCAGCCTCAGCAAAAGTGAGGAGACGCTAAGCACCTTAGTGAGACCCTGTCTCTAATAACAAAATTGGGCTGGGGATATGGCTCAGTGCTCAAGTGCCCCTGAGTTCAATCCCCAGATTTTAAAAAAAAAAAGCTTAAGATTGGCATAAGTACACACCTATAGCCCCCGCTACTTAGGAGGCTAAGGCAAAAAGATTACTTGAATCCAGGAATTCCAGGACAGCCTGGATAACGTAAGACCACAGTCTCAAAAAAAAAAAAAGGAAAAAAGTCTAAGAAATTATACATCAATCCATAATATGGAGGCAAAGATCAGCTAACTAAAATAGTTGCTTTTCTTCTACTCAAAATTTGTCAATTAATGGTGTTGGGATTAGAAGTACAGCATAGAGTTAGTAGGGATGGATATTAAGGGTGTTAACCCTATCATGCTATGCTCAATTATTGATTAGCATATATAGAGAAAAAAAGAAAAAAAAAAGAGATTCAAATTAATGGTTTCACAGTAATTACTGCCCAGAATCCCAATAGCAGTCTATGAGTAAGCAAGAGAGATAGCAGTTTAAAGTATTAATTTCAGGGCTGGGGTTGTGGTTTAGTGGTAAAGTATTTGCCTTGCACGCATGAGGCACTGGGTTCGACCCTCAGCACCACATAATTAATAAATAAATAATTAGGTAAATAAATAGAGGTGTTTTGTTCTGCAACTAAATACATATATAAAGTATTTTAAATTTACCATCTTGACTGTATTTTTTAAATCTTTATTATTATTTTTATGTGGTGCTGAGAATCGAACCCAGTGCCTCATGCACGCCAGGTGAGCGCGCTACCACTTGAGCCACATCCCCAGCCCCATAAATAAGGTAATTAATTTCAAATTTTTTAATTATAAACTACATGATCAAAGAAAATAAGTAAAAGTATGGACTTATACAAAACTATTAAAACAAGTCCTTTAAGGACCAAATTAAGCAAAAAAAACTCCTCTTTAGTCCCCAATCTTCCTTATATGTAAAAACAATGACTTACACATAATTCAAATGTTCTTGTTAAGTATTAAATGTCACTTCTCCAACTACATAAACAAAGCTCAGCAGGAACCTATTCTGGAAAGCTTAATGACGGTGTTTCCTTGGTTCTCTACTTCCTCTCAGCAGCTCCTTCCTCTTTCTGTAGCTTCCTCAAATAACCAGCCACTGCACAGACTACTAAAAATCTTTTGTTTTTCTCTTCACTCTCCATTTTGCTTATATTATCATGGACTTGTTTTGTCAATCCTTTCTGCTTCCATCTTCCCTATTTAAACATTTTTAGTTATCTTCATTTGTTAAATGGAGTGCTCCATTCATTTAAAACCCAACTTGTCCTAAACTGAACTTATCTGTCCACTCTCAAAATGATGTAGGAAATTAAATCCTAGGTCTTTCTTACTCCATCAATGACAACATCATGTTTTAGTCTTTAAATATTAGAGCTGCCTATAAATCCAGCTACTCGGGAGGCTGACGCAGGAGAAACCCAAACTCAAGACCAGCCTAGCAAAACCCAATTCTCAATTAAAAAAAAAAAAAAAAAAGAGGTGGGGACACGGCTCAGTGTCTCCTAGCATACAACAAGGCGGCCCAGGGTTTGATGCCCATTACCACAATACTAAACAAAACAAACCTTAGAGTGAGTTTTAATGCTTTCTCTTCATCAACGATATTCAAGCCCTAAGCTTTCTTCCTTTATGACAGCTTCAAGATGTGATCATCCTTTCCATTTCATTTTCCTCTAGTCTGGATGTGCATCAGCACAACCTCAGAAAACCTTCAATAGCCTATGTAGTATCCATGCTTCCTGTCCATCTCAATCCATCCAGCACAATCTTTCACCTTTCTCTAATAACAAGGTCTTCAAAAACCTCCCCTGGCAATGGGATGATTCTCCAAAACTGTCCCCCACACAACACATTCACTGCTTTCTATTTCTGCCAAATGGGTCTTCTGACTGCAAACACACCATTCACCATTTCTGAACTAAGACTTTGTTCACATCACTTCCCTCAACTATAGATGTCCTTCCCCTTAATGTCAAGTCTACCCAAATCTTCAATGATAGAGTGCTTGCCACCTAACGAGATCCTGGGTTCAATTTCCAAAATCGAAAAAAAAAAAAAAGAACTGTAACAATATCATGCTTCTGAATTAATATTTTGAAAATGCAGACCAAGGAAAACACTCTAAAGAACAAAACAAACTATTTTATACTCTCAAAATTTTCAGGATAAGAATTCAGTTAATCCAAGTTCCCATCTAATGCTCAAAGCTTAACAACATACTCACAGTGAAGTAATAAAAACAATAAAATTCAAATATCCAGTAACCCGGACACTACTGAGTCAACTATTTTCTGTTGTTACAGACTGGAGCTGGGGATAACACTCAGTGGTATTTTGCCTAGATGTTCAAGGCCCTGGGTTCGATCAAACACTTTTCACCAAAAAAAAAACACGCTCAATAATTAAAAATGTAAAAAGCTATTTAATGTATCAGAAAGACAGTTAATCTGAAGAGAATCCTTCAATAATACAAAATACATAAGCATACGGTTATTCACTGCAACATCTCTGTAACTTTAAAATACTTGAAACAACCTAAACACCAAATATGGGTGGTTGAAGACACTTGGTACACCCACACAATGTGATACTCTGCAGCTATAAAAGAGAATAGGAAGATCTTCTGAACAGAAACAGTGATTTCTAGCGTATATACTTTTCCCTTGTGGTGCTAGGCATCAAACCCAGGACCTCAAACGTGCTTTATCACTGATCTATACCTTCAACCCCCAGGGTATAATTTTAATTGGAAAAAAAAAAAAAAAAAGACCCCAAATTATCTATAGTATGCTATCTTCATGTAAGAAATGGACATAAGAAAATGAATAGCTGGGTGCGGTGGTGCACGCCTATAATCCCAGTAGCTCAGGAGGCCGAGGCAGGAAAATCAAGAATTCAAAGCCAGCCTCAGCAACTCAGGAGACCCTGTCCCTAAATAAAATATAAAAAAGGGCTGGGGGGCTGGGGATGTTGCTCAAGCGGTAGCGCGCTTGCTACTCAAGAAACTGAGGCAGGAGGATTCCAGATTCAAGGGTCAGCTTTGGCAACTTAATGAGACCTGTCTCAATAACAAGGGCTAGGCATGGAGCTCAGTGATAAAACACCCCGAGGAGGGGGAAGTACTTGGAGAACTGGTTGATCCCTAGACAGAGACAGGGAAAATACAACATGAGGCTGGAATACCTTGTGTACCAGAAAGCAAAGAATTTTTTTCCTTTTTAAAGGTAGTGGCTTATTCAGAGAACTCAGGAGTCAACCTGAAGGAACCCCAGAAGGCCAAAGCCAGAACAATTTGAATGACAAAACAAAGAATAATTATGGATTAACTCATAGAATAAAATACGTACCTATGAGTACATGATGATACAAATAAATAAATAAGAAGAAAAAGTTCTTCCACATAGAAGTACAATCAATAAATGCAGAAAGAAAAAGAGAAAGTCACAATTAGGCAATTCCTAATACTGCAGACAAGATCCACCAGGAGAAAAAACATTTATTTGTAGTCTTGAAGTATCTCCCACAAGCTACTTATCAATTTGAAGGGGAAAAACTCTATAGGAGAAAGACCAGCAGACACCAGCTTAATAAACTAATCATCACTGACACATCACTCCTAATATGATACACTGAGAAAGAACATATAACCTCATTCTTTTCATGAGAAAACACTCAATAAATCCAAACTGAGGGCCATCTTATAAAATATCTGATCAGGAATCTTTTCAAGTGTCAAGTTCAGGGTTGAGGTATAACTCAGAGGTAGAACATGTATTTAACATGTGCCATGCCCTGGGTTCAACCTTAGTAACACACACATGCGTCAAGGTCATGAAAGAGAAGACGAAGGACATTTATAGACTAAAGAAGACTGAAAAGAAATAACAAGCAGGGATTAGAGCTCAGTGGTAGTACACTTGCCTAACATGAAGGACACTGGTTTCAATCACCAATACCACAAGAGAAAGAGAGAAAAAAGGGGAAAAAATTTAAAATGCTATTAGGATTCTGGAACAGAAACAGGATATAATGGGAAAATTGGTAAAAGGTGAATGAGGTACATAAAGGTTGAATGAGATTGTGCCAGTGTAAACTTCCTATTCTTAAAAATTGTACTATGGTATGGAATATATTAATACTCTATAAGTCAAAAATTAGTTCAAAATACAGTTTTTCTTTTTTTAAAAATGGGGCTAACAATAATTTGCTCCTATTTAGGTTCACATACTAATGTTAAAGAGCTTTACAACTTAAAAAAAGATTAAACACAAATTGTTAAAAGAATGTAGAATACTGTCTCAAAATTATCAATATTACATCTAGAAATAGCATAGAAGACTCATAATTTTCTAAGCTCTGAAACAGTTACTAGATGGGGTAATCATATAATTTACCATTCAAATCAGGCCCTTTACAGGAAAAAAGAGAACTTTGGTCACCCTATTAGGTCAGTGGTCAATGTCACTGAAGATCTCAAATCACTCTGAGTTGGCACAAACTTTGTTTTTAGGAAAGATACTCAGACCTCCCCCCTCAGCCTCTGGAGCAAAGGCATTAGGGACAGCAAGTTGAACCAGAGGATGCAAAACTCCCCTACAACTTAGAATAATCAATGATTCATGGTAACATTCTTCAAACACATCTTTTAACATATTAAAAGAGTCTACTATGTATAAGGGGAAAATAAGCTAATGCATATTAATTTGGGGATCCCTTAATTGTGATTTTTTAAAAGAAGGACAGGAGGGCTGAGACTATAGCTCAGTTCTAGAGCGCCTGCCTCACACTTGTGAGGCACTGGGTTTGTTCCTCAGCACCACATAAAAAAATAGATAAATAAAAATACTGTGACCACCTACAACTAAAAAAAATTTAAAAAAAAAAAAAAAGGACAGGAATGAAGTCACTGCTGCAGACAAAATCCACCAGGAGAAGAAATGTTATTTACAGTCTTGAAGTATCTCCCACAAGCTACTTATCAATTATGAAGGGGAAAAAAGTAACTCTAAGAGTTACTTTCTAAAGAGGCATTTAGCTTTCACTGCCTTGCCTAAAATTCAAGTACACACTCAGTCACCACAATATGCAAGGGTATGTGTTAAGGTCAAGTACTCTGCTGTCTGCCTTTGGAACTGCAGTTACCTCAGGAAGTTGGACTGATTCCAAATTCTAATACTTCTGAAAAAGATCAACAATTGCAAGTATCAGTTGACAATATTAGCCTCAAAGATTCAACAATATTAATCAGTTATGTCATTAAAATTCTATATAGATTAAGACCCACTTCCCTTATTGGTTTTTGTTTTTGTTTGGTACCAGAGATTGAACCCACTGAGCCACATCCCCAGCCCCTTTTATTTTTTATTTTGAGACTGGATCGCACCAAATTAGGACCTTGCTCAATTGTTGAAGCTGGCTTTAAACTCATGATCCTACCATCTCAGCCTCCCAAATTGACAGAATTTAAAAAGTAGGTATAATCTTACCAAATCAGTAATCCCATTCCCTCACTATAATACTTCAATTTTAAGTCCCTCAAGAGATTTTTCTAGTGGAAAATTCTGTCCAAAACCAATAACCATGGTTTTTATTAGACCTGCAAAATTATAAAATGCCTCTCCTTTCACGTGATCTTTTTCTAAATAGCAAAAAGAATCCTGTTTGACAGAGGCTAATACTATTTCCCAAATTCTGTTTCTTTAAAATAATGCATATGGGGCTGGGGTTGTGGCTCAGTGGTAGCATGCTTGTCTGGCATGCATGAGGCGCTGAGTTCGATTATCGGCACCACATACAATTAAATAAAATAAAGGTCCATCAACAACTTAAAAAAAAATTTAATAATGTATATATTAGAATAGCCTGAGGATATAACCTTGTAAATCAAAAATCAAATTTAAAATTACTTAAATACTTTGGGACAGAACTAACATTTAATGTGAAATACAATAACCCAAGAATCTGTAACTTCATACACAATTCCAAGTCTGCCCCAGAACAGTAAAGTAGTCAACTGCCTATACTTTTATTTTTTACAAGGCTATCCTTGCCTAGTGGGAATTTACCTTAAGAATAAAAGCAGCAGCGGGGCTGGGGATGTGGCTCAAGCAGTAGCGCGCTCGCCTGGCATGCGTGCGGCCCGGGTTCGATCCTCAGCACCACATACAAACAAAGATGTTGTGTCCGCCGAAAACTAAAAAATAAATATTAAAATTCTCTCTCTCTCTCTCTCTCTCTCTCTCTCTCTCTCTTTCTTTAAAAAAAAAAAAAAAGAATAAAAGCAGCCAGAATATTTCATTAGTTTTTCTGTTTTATACAAAGTTAGAAATGGTAGAAGTTCAGTTATTCAATAGGCCATATTTTATGAACAGCACATCTCTCAGTAAATTTTAAATGCTTGATTATAAAACCTTACATGTGCCAGGTGCAGTGGCACAAGTCCGTAATCCCAGCAGCTCAGGAGGCTGAGACAGGAGGATCTTGAGTTTGAGACCAATCTCAGCAATTTAGCAAGGCCCTAAGCAACTCAGCAAGATCCAGTCCCAAAATAAAAAGAGCTGGGGATGTGGCTAAGTGGTTAAGTACCTTGGGTACAATCCCCAGTACTAAAAAAAAAAAACAAAAAAAAAAAACTAGTTGTAGTTGTGATGCCATTTCTATTCTCCTAATCTTCCCACTTCAGATTTTAATTTGCACAAAAACAAAGTTTCAAAAATACTGTTTCAATGTCGGTTTCTCAACAACAACAACAAAAAAAAGAAATACAGGGCTAGGGATGTAGCCTGGAGGTACAGTGCTTGCCTAGCATGTGGGAGGCCCTGGGTTCAATCCCTAGTACCACAAAAGAAGAGAGAAAAGAAATACAAATGACTTTTGACAAGGCACTAAGATAACTCACTAGGCAAAGAACTGTCTTTTCAAGAAATGGTACTGAGACAACAAATATCTGCATACAAAATAATAAAGTTGGACCTCCACTTTACATTGTACACAGAAAATAATTTGAAATGGATCAAAGACCTAATTATAAAACTCTTAGGGAAAAAAAAAAAACAGGACTAAATCTTCGAAAATTTGGTTTAAGCTAGGCACAGCAGCTCCTACTGACAATCCCACTATACTCAAAAGACTGGGGCATGAGGGCCATAAAGTTCAAGGCCAGCCTGGGCAACTTAACAAGACACTATTCTCACTGTTTCAAAATTTAAAAGAGTTGGGGGGCAAAGCTCAGTGGTAAAATACCCCTGGGTTCAATCCCTAATACCACAAAAAAATAAAGTAAATTTAAAAAACTTTCGCCCTTCAAGAGACATCATCAAGAAAATGAAAAGACTCAGGGAAAGTTTGAAAATCCCGATTCTGATAAAGGGTCTATACTCAGAATATAAAGATAACTCTTGTCTTTTTTCTTTTAACTGGGGGTCAAACTCAGGGCTTTGCAAATGCAAGGCAGACGCTTTGATGCTGAGCTACATCCCAGCTCAAAATAACTCACAGCTCAACAATACAAAGATAAATATTGTATTTCCAAGATCCTGCATTCAATCCCTAGTAACAAAAAGAAAAAAAAAAAGAATTCACATATATAAAAAGTCTAACTTCTTCTATTCATCCCAAAACCCCTAGAACCTAGTTTCATTATCTTGCATATTCTGCCACCAGAATCCTCCACTCCAAGCCCATGGATCAGGTCCCTGAAAATGCAGCATACACCATGCTTGTTCCAAGCCCAAATCTTTGTTCATGCTGGTCACCTGCTCATAATACATATCCCCTCTTCCCATCCAAACCCTGCCTGCAGTGGTCTTAAGTTCTTTTCTTTCTTTTTAACTGATCTCTCAAGTTTTTTGTTTTGTCTTCGTTTGTTGTTGCAGTGCCAAGTATTAAACCTAGGGTCTCAGACTTCTATACTTATATTAGATTAGTACTTGCCTAGGGCAGGGAGAACTGAGGGCAATTTATATGGTTATGTACTATTTCCTAGGGCCTACTAAAAAAAAAAAAAAAGTCAGGAGTCATCCAATTTATCCTTTCTTACATTCCTTTTTTCTACCTTCAGGGTTCAATCCTTTCCATTCTCTTTGAAAAATTATATTCTGATATATTCTGATTCAAAACTGGCTGTACTCACTCTTCATCTCTGCTTACTTTTCTTGTCATTCCAAAATTCTGTTTGTTCCCACACTTCAAGCCTGCTTTCCTAACTCCACCTGAATCCTTTATGGTCTTTTCCTCCTTCCTTTAATCACTCCCTAGATAATATTGACACTTCCTGAAAACTAAGTTAAAAAAAAAAAAAACAAGGAAATAAACTAGGCATGGTGGTGATGCCCATAATCCCCAAAAGTCAGGAGGCTGAGACGGGAGGGGGGTGGGTAGAGCAAGTTCAAGACCAGCCTGGGCAACTGAGGGAGATCTCACCTCAAAACCAAAAAAATTAAAACGGGTGGGGACATAGCTCAATGGTACAGCACCCCTGGGTTCAATCCTCTGTTCCATCAATGAAAGAAAAAGAGAAAAGAGGAGGAGAGGGAAGACTATATATGTATACAAACACCACTCTGGCCACTAGCTTTTTTCAAAATTTAGTATGAATATATGGATTACAGTGGTTTCTAAAGAATAAATAAATTTAAATAATCATGGGGGGAAAATGTGATGTTGCATTTGAGTTTTAGCATTGTAAATTATTACAGACACAATAACTGAAAAATGTTTGACTTACTGATAAACGTTTGAGAGTTTGTTTTGTTTTGTTTTGTTTGTGGTACTGGGGATTGAACCCAGGGCCTTGGGCATGCAAGGCAAGCACTCTACCAACTGGGCTATATATCTCCAGCACTTGAGCTCTCCTCTTTCTAATGAGCAGTCATAACTTCTGAGCTACACACCAAAGGTAAAAAGACCATCCCTGAGAACCAAAAGTTCATTTATATTCTAAACTGACTATTTAAAAGTGAATGTTTCCAATGAATCTCACACTTATGAATAATTATAATGCACCAATAAAATTTTTTTAAAATTTTTTGGGGACTCTTTTTTTTTTTTTGTACTGGGGATTGAACTCAGTCACTCGACCACTGAGTCACATCCCCAGCCCTATTTTTGTATTTTATTTAGAGACAGGGTCTCGCCGAGTTATTTAGTACCTCACTTTTGCTGAGGGTGGCTTTGAACTCACAATCCTCCTACCTCAGGCAGCTGGTATTATAGGCCTGTACCACCGCACCCAGCTGGTACTTTTTGATAAAAGATACAGTCAAGTAACAAAATAACAAAGATGCAAAAGCTGGGTGTAGCTCAGTGGTAAAGAACTTGCCTAGCATGTGCAAGGCCCCAAATTCAATCTCCAGTGCCATAAGAAAGAGAAAAAAAAACTTCAAAAGATGCAAACTGTACAGAATTTGACCTTAAGTTATATTAAAAACAGGGGCTAGAGATATAGCTCAGTTGGTAGAATGCTTGCCTTGCATGCACAAGGCTCTGGGTTCAATCCTCAGGACCACAAAAAAAAAAAAAAAAAAAAGTTATATTACAAAAAAAGAACAAAATTTTAAGTTCAACAAATTAAAATCCATAGTGGGCACATGTTAGTGCACAGGTGGTCCTGGGTTCAGTCCCCAGCAAAAATAATTTCCATACAAAAAAAAAAAAGAACAGGAAAGAAACATATTAAATGTTAATAGTGGTGACCCCTACATAACAAGATTATAGATGATTCTTACTTCCTGTTTTTCTCTATTTTTTAAATTTCCTGCTTCATGTAATCACAAAACAAGTTTTTGAACATTAACATTTGACTATAGATGTTCCTCTTTGGCCTTTATATCAACCCTAAACCTCAATAATATGCTTCAAATCCAAGTCTGCCACTTTAGTTTTATAAACTGGGTCAATGATATCCCATCTCAAAGGAAATTACAGAACCATTTTCAATTCAATTACATATCTGGGCAAAACAATTTTAGGGCACTCCTGAATGCTAAAATTGAGTTGTGACGCCATCTATTTTTGCCCTAAAACTTACCTGAAATTGATCCCCAGACTCCAACTTACTCAACATTTCATGTGATAAATATTTACCAATTGCCTACTGTCCGCCAAGCACTATTATAGGTGCTGACAAGTCCACAGTGAATAAAAAAGACAAAAATCTGCTTTCATGGAGTTTAAATTCTATTGACAAGACTCAGCCAGCACACACCATGCTCAAAAAAAGTAAAAAACAACTACTAGGTTAATACAGGTCATAAAAACTGACAAATTTCACATATAACTTAAAATAGCTTAAACTGTCTCAAATTTCAGCTGAGGCTACAGGAGATTGAAAAACGCCTTCTGGTTGGCAGCAAGCCAAGGAACTAGAAGCCATTTGAGAATTCAGAAGTAGCTTGAGATCCTGCAGTATTTCATCCATGTAAATCTCAGCTGCAGTTTATTCACTGCTTGAAGTCATATGCACAGATAAAATTCAGGAAAAATAATAGTTTCCTATTATTTTAGGTCAATGTATTATTCTTTTTAAAAAAAAAAATATTTATTTTTTTAGGTGTAGATGGACACAACACAATGCCTTTATTTTTATGTGGTGCTAAGGATCGAACCCGGGTCTGGTCCATGCTAGGTGAGCGCTCTACCGCTGAGCCACAATCCCAGCCCCAATGTATTATTCTTAAAGTAAAAATAGATTATGTCTTATCACAGGAGTTTATTCCAGAACTTACTTTTTCCTTCATACTTCACAATGAACCAACTGAGTGAGCCAGACACTAAATAAGACCCTTTGGTCTCAAAACATCCCACAACTGATAACAGCTAACAGGACTGGGACACTTTAATCTCTTTGGATAAACCCAATAATAAGACAAAAACTAGAGGCTCAGTGGTACCGCACTTGCCTGGCATGTGTAAGGCACTGGGTTGGATTCTCACCACCGCATATCAATTAATAAAGGTCTATCAACAACTAAAAAAAGGCTTAAAAAAATAATAAGTTGTCCTAGAAAAATGTCACTGTCCATAAGACAAATATCATCAACTAGTCCCTATAAATCCTTCCCCTAAACATGGAAGAACAAACCTCAAAGCATAATCTTTAGAATCACAACCAATTATATATAAATCAAGGTCACTAGATAAGTGAATCTATTTTTTTTTTTATTTTGGGGGAAGGGTTTGGGATCTTGGGATTGAACTCAGAAGCACTTTACAACTGAGCTACATGCCTGAGCATTTTTTTTTCCTCTTAGTAATAAATGTCATAAATAGGGGCTGGGATGTGGCTCAAGCGGTAGCGCGCTTGCCTGGCATGCGTGCGGCCCGGGTTCGATCCTCAGCACCACATACAAAGATGTTGTGTCCACCGAAACTAAAAAATAAATATTAAAATTAAAAAAAAAATAAATAAATGTCATAAATAGGGGCTGGGGTTGTAGCTCAGTGGTAGAGTGCTTGTCTCGCATGCACGGGACCCTGGGTTCGATCCTCAGCACCACGTAAAAAATAAATGAGTGAAATAAAGGCATTGTGAATAAATATTTAAAATAAATAAATAAATAAATGTTATAAATACTCTTGTTTTCTTTCACATGTGCTAGGCAAGCACTCTATCAGCGAACTACAATGCCAGCTCCCCACAGGCCTTTAAATTTTTAATTTTGAGACAGGGTCTCACAAAATTGCTGAGGCTGGCCTCCAAAGGGCAATCAGTCCTCCTGCCTCAGTCTCCAAGTTGCTCAAATTATAGGCATGTGCCACCATTTAGTTTTTAATTTTTGACACGGTTTCCCTAAATTGCTGAGGTCTCACAAGTTGCCCAAGTTCATCTCAAACTTGCAATTCTCCTGCCCCAGCCTCCCAAGATAACCTCTATATTTTAGAGAAGGGAAAACTTGACACCAGAAGCAGTTAATGTGACTACTGTAATACAATACGTTTATTAAAATGGAAGAGCCAAACTCAAACCCAGATTTTTCTACTGCATGTCAGAGGCACTGCTGAATATACCAAACTAAATCATATATTTTAAGGCTAGCAGGTACCATTTGTAAGCCAGTATTTAACATCAAAAGGGGAGGGTTATTATATAATAAAGTGGGAAAACTAGCAAAGATTAGTCAGTTGCATTTCTCTTCATACATTAATTTCTGAGGTTATAGTGCAGAAAATACTTTGAATCTATAGCAATAAGTGTTTTTGCCACTGCTTTCTTTTTTTTTAATTTTTAATTTATTTTCTAGTTTTCAGCGGACACAACATCTTTCTATGTGGTGCTGAGGATCGAACCCGGGCCGCACGCATGCCAGGCGCGCACGCTACCGCCTGAGCCACATCCCCAGCCCCTTTACCACTGCTTTCTATGGCACCTTCACTAGCTTCCCGGCTCCAACAAACAAATAAATAAAAGGAAAAAAAAAAAAAAAAACCTCAAACATGATTGAAATGCACTTTATTAAACTTCCTTGCATCAGCAACGGAATTAGGAAAAGTAGGTGGCAGAAGAGAAGCTAGGTAAGCCTGAGGTAACATTCATCCTTCTGATTTAGTTCAGATGTCAACTTCTTCTAGGAATCCCTAATTCCTTCTTCCCAGACTAGATGCATAATAGAGTTAGCACTGTACTTGTCTCATGATACTTCATCTGTTTTACCTGTCTGGACCAAGTTCTTTGAGTCCTCAAACCCAGACCTAGCACCAGTCTGGCACACAGAAGGTGCTGAATAAATGAACAAATGAATTCAACTTACCACTTTTTAAAAATATTTTTATTAGTTATTGATGGACTTTATTGATTTGTTTTATATGTGGTGCTGAGAATCGAACCCAGTGCCTCACACATGCTAGGCAAGTGCTCTACCACCGAGCCACAACCCCAGCCCAACTTTACCACTTATGCCAAAGCTCCAATATAATTGACCCAAATGGAAGTCCTCTTCATTTTAACAATGACAAATGGATAGAGTTTTAGCATGGTTTTCAAACCATTTTTAGCAGACAGACCTTTTGGGGCTGTGGACGGGGCTTAGTGGTAGAGCAGTTGCCTAGCGGCATGCTCAAGGGCCTGGTTACTAGTTATCGTCATATTTTGCTGGAGGCCTTCTTGACTTCTGAACAAGGAAAAACACGAATTGAGTCTAATGTAAAGAATCTCTGCTTAAAGATCAGTGAGATAAAGATAACCTACTTGTCTAATTAAATATGGTACAGTATCACTATGTTCTAGATTACTCCACAGACCTCCTTTTCTGTATATAGACTTTCCCCTGGCTCTCAAATATAGGAGAGTATTCTTCCTCTCATTCTAACATACAGGTTGCATAAGAAATAGCACAGCAT
The DNA here is from genome assembly GCF_021218885.2 of Marmota monax. Classification (NCBI taxonomy): domain Eukaryota; kingdom Metazoa; phylum Chordata; class Mammalia; order Rodentia; family Sciuridae; genus Marmota; species Marmota monax. The sequence goes on along the minus strand of NW_026694432.1, from coordinate 24,774,136 downwards.
AATAAAAAGGGCAACTATGGGCTTGGAGTCAGTCATAGCAGTGCAAAACAGACCACCCTTTACTGGGCAGATAACCCTGGCAACGTTACTAACTACTCTGCACTCCAGTTTCCTTATCCGTAAAACAGCAACAATATCTACCTTATTAAAATTCTTGGAGAAATAAATAAAATCATGCATGTATGGTTCCCAGATGGTAGGCACTCAATAAATGGATATTATTATAATTGCTACTAATGTTATTTTTTAGATCTAGCTTTGGCTAAGAGGAAAAAAGAATACAGCAAACATTACTGGCTTCAACCTGTAAGATAAAACTGAAAATCAACAGAAGGTGAAAAAAAAAAAAAGAAAAACTATAGGGCTGGGGTTGTGGCTCAGTGGTAGAATACTTGCCTAGCACACATGACACACTGGGTTCAATCCCCAGCATCACATAAAAAAACTAAAAAACAAAATAAAGGTATTGTGTCCATCTACAACTAAAAACATTTTTTTAAAAAAAAAAAAAAGGAAAACTATAATACAAAAGAAAAAAAAACACAGCAACAGGAATATTGGTTTTTAATCACATATATCAGCCAGGTGTAGTGGCAGACTGCATCTAATTTAGTTCAGATGTCAACTTCTTCTAGGAATCCCTAATTCCTTCTTCCCAGACTAGATGCACAACAGAGTTAGCACGTACTTGTTATAATCCCAGGAACTGAGGAGGTTGAGGCAGCAGGATGGTAAGTTTGAGGCCAGCCTCAGCAACTTAGTGAGACTCTAAGCAACTTAGCAAGACCCTGTTTCAAAATAAAAAGGATTGAAATATATAGTCTGTGGTAAAGTACCCATGGGTTCTATTGCCAGTACAAAATAATAATATCATATATCTATCACAAAACAGCTGAAGACACAGCCATTTTCTGGTTGACACAGGTCTTTTACAAATTTAGTTCCTTCAAAGAACGCACTGATTTTTTTTCTTGGGGAGAGGGCTACCAGGGATTGAACTCAGGGGCTCTCAACTACGGAGCCACATCCCCAGCCCTATTTTGTATTTTATTTACAGACAGGATCTCACTGAGTTGCTTAGGACCTCGCTAAATTGCTGAGGCTGGCTTTGAACTCAGAATCCTCCTGTCTCAGCCTCCTGAGCCTCTGGGATTACAGGTGTGCACCACCTTACCCAGCCTAATTTTCTTCATCAATCTGGCTGCCTGCCCCCAAACAGCAACTAGACTCCCCAGAAATGTCTACAGCCCTGAGAGATATTACACTCTGAAGTCTTTTCATATAAAGAAAAAAGCTTTGTGTTCATAATAGACTTAAAATTGTTCTGTTTAAGTAAAAACTATTTGGGCACCTGAATTCAAACTCATTTGTCTTGATAATCTGAAGGATGACCAGTTTCAATCTAAAGAGTTAAACCTTTAACAGGGACCCAAGAATGCCCTGAAAAATCCAAACCAGATTTTCTGTGTATGGACAATTTTCTGTGGAAAAGGTCAAAGCAGCTTTCATCAAAATGTAAAAGTTGAGCCAAGTGCGATGGTACATGCTTATAATCCCAGCTATTCCAGACACTGAGACAAAAGGATAACAAATTCAATCAATTCCAAAATCGATCCCAAGTTTGAGGCCAGCCTGAGCAACTGAGGAGACCCAGCCTCAAAACAAAATCAAGCCAGTTACATGCACCTGTAATCCCAGAGGCTTGAAAGGCTGAGGCAGGAGGATCTACAGTTCAAAGCCAGCCTCAGTGGGTAAGCACCCCTGGGTTCAATCCCTGGTACCAAAAAAAAAAAAAAAAAAAAAAAATTTAAAGGATTAGGGGTTTAGCTCATTGGTAGAGCACTTGCCTAGCATGTGCTAGGCCCTGGCTTCCATTCCCAGCACAAAAAAAAAAAAAAAAAAAAAAGTCAAAGTGGTTAAATCACCAACCCCCCAAAAAAATGTTAAATATTCTCAACACAGCCTCTCTCAACCTCTTTTTCTTTTGGGCAGGGTGAACTCTACCACTGAGCCACATGCCCAGTCCTATTTTGTATTTTATTTAGACACAGGCTCTCACTGAGTTGCTTTGGGCCTCACTAATTTGCTGAGGCTTTCAACTTAGAATCTTCTTGTCTCAGCCTCCTAAGCCACTGGGATTATAGGTGTGCACCATCGGGCCCAGCCCTCAACCTCTTAATAGGTTGGGGTAAGCAGATCTCACAGCAGTTTTTTTCCCCCATTACTAGGGATAGAATCCTAGGTCTCACAAATGCTGGGCAGGCACTCTACCACTAAACTACATCCCTTGGTCCTTTTAAATTTGGGAGAGTCTCCCTAAATTGCCCAGGCTGGCTTTGAACTTGCAATCCTGCCTCAGCTTTCCAAGCAGCTGGAATTACAGGCATGTACCACTGTGTCTGACTTCAATGCAAATATTTTGAAGTGACAATTTAATAAAAACTCTAAGTTCCATGTCGGCTTATGTTATCAAAATTCTAAGCATATTTCTCCCTTGCTTTTAGCATTTTTCATATCAGAGTTTTCTTCTTCCAGCCCCTACTATCTACCAAGCCCCATCTTCTGCCTCTTCGCAGTCAAAGAGGTCATTTCTACTTGAAATGGTTTTATGGGTCCCGCCATGCAAAACTGATGCCTACTTAAGCAGGTTCCAGTTTACATTCAAATTCATTACTGCTAACATTTCCCTTCATTTTATGATTTGTCACTTGAACACTAAGTACAAATGAAGGACACCCTGCCATATGACTCTCTCGATCCTATTTATATATATTAAAAATGTCTGAACTCATTAATTTGATGCAAACAGCTGTACCCATATATTTTGAGGAACTGATCTATTCAAGCTATGGAAAAAGCAACTCTAGTTCTGCACTGGAGCCTGGATGCTTCAATGTTATCAACTAATCACATGATGACCACTGTGTTAAATACAAATTCCCACATTCCCTCAGGTTAGAAAAACAGAACTGCTCTATTTCAATCCATTTTTAACCAGTTTCCATTACCAGTTGATATCATTTCCCCACTAGTGTGTTCTGATGAAATCTGTAACCTCTAACTCATTTACTATTTATATAATGTGTTTATATTTTAGCAATTGTTACCTTTCAGTACATAAAGCAAAGGGAAAGGAAGGTAACAGAGTTGAAGAATATACATCAAGAGGAAAATTAATTTTAGATTCAATGACATGAGACAAAATTAAACCTTCAAGTTACATAAAACTAAGTATCTAATATACTAGATAAGTTTAAAACTGATCCCCACTGAAAATAATATCTTAAATTTATCTTTAACAACTGTTTCTTTTATTCAAAGGAAAATTAAGTTGCAGAACTAGTAACTACTTCTGTTACAACCAACTCAGAGCTCTTAGAAGTCCTCTCTTCCCGAAAAACTACTGAGAAAAGCAAACTTAAAAAACACTCAAATCACAGTCTCTGTGTCTAGGAAGTTACCCAATTCACCAAGCACTGTCATAGTCAGCAATGCAGTCCTACTTATTACTTCCATTTAATTGCCAAAACATCTCAAAGATGCAGATAATGAATAATGCACTTGGTGACACAATACAGAAACTTCCAGTCTTACCCAAGAGTATGGAAAATAAGGGGGAAAAAACTGATATTAGAAAAAAAACTTAAAACTCACAAAGTACTAATGGAAGATAGAAGTACTTAGGAAATCCAGCACTGACCTCTACCTTGAAGTAGGCAAGCCAATCAACCTTCTCTCACAGTAAAACAATTAGGGATATTAATCAAAACTAACCAGGTTTTCCAGGAGCAACACTCAACATTCTCATAGGTAAACAATTCTTAATTGAACAGAATCATGCAAGATTAAAAACATTGTGAAATCAGTACACACATCACACTGGAATGGAACTTATCTTTCCTCTGCACCACAATGCCTGCATTGAAAAATGTGGACTAACAATATTTAAAGAACAGAGAAAATGACACTTGACAAAAACCAATGACCTGAAATGACTCTGGAAGGGAGATGCCTTTTCCTTCTCAGAGTAATTGATACAGACAAGAATCAAACTAGATTGTGAAATAATCTGTGGCCCTCGGAGGAGTTATTTACTCAAACATCCTACTATCTCTAAAAATCAAATTCATCATGATTCAAACCCCAAAACACATCCAATTATTATTGATTAACAGAAATACAAGGGATGAGAGAAGGAGGAGGTGCATGAAATGCTACCCTCGGTAGGTAACACCTTTCTATACATGGAATTCATTAATAAAATGTTCTACCTTCCTCAGATAGTTTTTGACTAAAACACCTCATCACCAAGACTTTTCAATCAAAGCTATCCAAAATTCCACACTCAAGCAAATAAGGTAAGACACAATACTAGCGTTTCCTCCAGGAGCCCCGCTACCCTGTAAAGCATCAGGCCTACGAAGAGCAAATTAAAGCCCTTTAGAAATATTCGTCCTAACACAAGCCTTCTAAGCAGTGAGACTTTTGGGGGTGATGGGTAATGTCAGTTAACTTCCTCTTCCTTTAAAAAGGTCAAAGACAGGGAAGCGTCCGGTGTAACATTTCCTCCTTAGATCGCGCTCCACCACAAACCACATAACTCCCCCAATCGTTAAAAAACATTAGCCAGAGGGAATGCTTTTTTGTACGTTACACCGTAGACTGAAAATCCAACTTACCTCGGGAACGAGCTGATTGGTTTCAAACAGGAAATTTACCAATAAAGTTTATTATGTATTAATAATGATTCGGGGAGCCCACCAAGGCCCGCTGCAAAGGGAGCTGAAGGGAGAGGAGTAGTAGGAGGGTGTGTATCCTCACAACAACCAGAGGAAAGCCTTGCCTGCAGGGTCGATCCCAGGCACCAGCAAATTCTGCCCAATAAAGGGGAGGGGGGCCACAGGAGGAAGAGGAGGCAGCGACAAGAGAGAAGGTTCCCCAGATCTAAAAGGGAAGGGCTGCAGAAGCATGGCCGAGTGGAGCTAGTTTTCACCGTACTGCGGAGGGTCCCAGTGCGCCCCGCAGTGCTGCTGCCGGGGAACCCCAAAAGCTCTGGCCAAGCCCGGTGCCTGGGCTTGAGCGGCAGTCCCTTTCCTGGCTGGAGGGTGGCGGCGGGCAAGAGGGTCCCCCCGGACTGCGGGGTCCCCCCGGGCTGCGGCAACGAGAGCCGAAGGGCCGGCAGGAAGGTGAAAAGGATACTGTTGGGGCGCCTGGGTCTGGAGGGCCCTGATGTTCGGGTGAGGAGGGGCCGCTGCTGCCGCCGCCGCCGCCGCTGCCGCCGCCGCCGGGTGAGGAGGCGGTACCGCTGCTGCTGCTGCTGCTGCTGCCGCCGCCGCCGCCGCCGCCGCCGCTCCGGTGCCGGATCCGGTTCCTGCTGCAGCCGCTGAGCCTGATTTCAGAGCCGGTTTCTGCGGTAAACTCATGGCAAAGCGAAGCCACCAACCCCCCCAGAGCGGGACCGGGCGCGCCGGGGTGCAGGGGCCGGGGGCAGCGGGGGGGCGGGTTGGGGGCTGACCCGGGGAGGCGGCGGGAGCGGGGGGCCGTGGGGAGGCTGGGAGGAGGAGGAGGAGGGGGCCGGGGCCGGTCACACACGCCCTCCGCCGCCGCCGCCGCCGCCGCCGCCGCCGCCGGCAGCAGCAGCCGCCCCGCGGGCCAGCACCACCGGCTGCCGGTCTCCGTGACAACGCGACCCCAGGGGGGGGGCCGGACCCAGCGGGGGCAGGAGGCGGAGAGACCGGACCTTTCACGGCAATATCCTCATGGGCCGGCGGCAGGGGGTCTTTATCCCCCTCCCCGGGGGAAGCGGCGCCCTTCTCGGTAGCGGGGCTCAGGCGATGCCGGCGGATTTTCTTCACTCAACGAGCAGAGCATCCAACATGGCGCTGCGGCCGCCTCCAGCAGTCCGGCAGGACGGCCGCTCGGAAAACTTCGGGTATTTTCGGAATGACTCGGTGGGCCGAGGATGGGAAGCACCTTCGGCTCTTTCCGGAGACAGAGAGCGGTCGGGATTCTTCGGAAGCGTTCGGGCGCGTCTTCGGTCTCCGTTCGGGAGCGCTCTAGGACGGACTGCCTTCCTCGGGAAAGATCGGCTAGGGGGCTTCTCAGGCTCGCCGCCGGCGAGTGCGGGGCGGAGGGAGAGACCAAAGGCGAGGTCTGGCCGGCGAGAGCCCTCCCCTGCCGCCCAGCCTCGAAGAACAATGGTAACGGCCTCGGAGTCTGCGGTCCGCGGAGCCCTGCCCGCAGGGGCGGCGAGGCGACAAACCCCAGTTCCTGCGGAAAGAACCGCTTAACCTGAGCGAAAGCGGGAGGATAGGAACCCGCCCGCCGCGGGCACTTATTAGCATAACAAATACCAGTCTGCGGCCCTTGGCGACGCATTTCACATCCATTATGTCGACACCCTGTCCGTACTCATTGGGAGGGAATTGGAATGAGGAGGCCGGGGGAGGAAAAGTGACCGGTCCAAGGTCACTCAGCTGGGCTGGGACTGAGCCAGCCAAGCCTGGATCGGAATTCCACTTTCTTTGGGAGGAAACTTGCCTGGTCCCAAGTTGATCTGACTCGCCTTATCTAGTCAGCATCTTAACCGAGGGCTTTGGATGGGCTCTTCGGAAAGCCTACCCCAGGACTGGCGCGCCCCTTGGGGGGCAGCCCATGGTCTTCTCCTCACGTCCGTCGGATGCTGGGGCAACACTTGTTGATAAGGTCTTTTAATCCCCACGCTGGCTCCATCACGATCACTCCCACCCTCACCCCGCACACCCAGCCCCATGCAAGAGCCTCGTCCCGAGCGCTCAGTAGCACTGAGGGAAAAGGAGCCTCAGGATCTCGGAGTAGTCCAGTGGCCATCGGGCATGGCACTGAGCCTTCACTAGCTCATGCAGTCCTGTGAAGTCCAAGTGGAGAAACTGAGGCCAAGAGAGGCTCAATACCATCACACACACACACACACACACACACACACACACACACACGAGGAAATTGAGGCTCAAAACGAACTGGAGACTTGCCAGGGTCGTGTGGACAATAGTTGACCGTCAAGGTTAGAGCCCAGTTCTGACTCCTGCGACACTGCCTCACCCTGTCCGCCTGCCTTGTATTTTTTTTTTAAATTAAAGCTTTACATGTAGTGGATGCTTAATTCATGACAGCCCCTGGGGTCCCCAGAAGCGCCCACTGGGATAAAAGAGCAGATACCACCACCACTGCCACCACTGTTGGCTGAGGCTCCACAGTTCCCTGGTGAAAAGAAAACTTCATCCCCGTCTCCACACAGGAAGGCAGCAGCTACTTCCTACTGAGGAATCCTAAATCGTTTGGATTTGTAACACCTTGTTATCTAGGATTGCATTTCTGCAGCCTCTCCAGTCTTGCCTGGAAAACATTCCCAAGAGGTCCTTAAGTTCCCCAGATTCTCATTTCATGTTCTGAGATCTCAGGCTTCTTTATCCCAATCAAAACCTGTTCCCAGAAAAAGATTTGACTTCTCATTTACACTAGGGTGATAACAAACTGATAATTGCTTAATTGTTATTCTTTTCTGAGCTAGTTTCATTTCCTAACTTAATAGCTACAAGCATCAGGCAATTAGTGTGTGCCTGGTCCTTGCTAAGCACTTCAGGAACATTTATCTCTTTTGAAACAGATAGACCTTGGGCAAAATAATGTCAAGGTCCCTGATAAGATTCTGGCCTCAGGCTATCAAAGGGGGAAGCTTGTAGAAAGCAAAGTCAAAAAGATACAGCTCCCTCATCCAAAAGCATGGCCCTGCTCAACACCTCCCCACTACTACAAAGCAGCTAATGTTTATTGATTACCTACTATGTGCCAAGGTACAATTGTGCTAAACATTTTTCTTACATTAACACAGTCCCCTAACAATCTGTAAGATGAATATATTCTCATTTTCAATTAAAGATACTGAGATTCAAAGATGTGAAAAGGCAACACGTGTAACTTTTAAGTGGAACTGTTGAGATTCAAACCCAAGGCACCAACTCCAGGTCAGCTCTGCTACACTGCCTGCAGCGTAGTCATCTCTTCACCACAGCCAGAGTCACTGTCAAGAAGAAAAGCTGCTTTGGGCTGGGCAAATGGTACACGCCTGTAAGTCCCAGCTATTCAGGAAAATGAAGCAGGAGGATTGCAAGTTTAAGGCCAGCCTGTGCAACTGAGCAAGACCCTAACTCAAAATAAAAAGTAAAAAGGGCTGGGATCTTAGCTCTGTTGAGTACTCACCTTGCATGTGTTAGACTCTGGTTTTGATCCCTTGTACCACAAAATAAATAAATAAATAAAAAGAAAGAAAATCTGATTCGAGAGTGGGGGAGGTACTGGGGATTGAACTCAGGGGCACTCAACCACTGAGCCACATCCCCAGCCCTATTTTGTATTTTATTTAGAGACAGGGTCTCTCTGAGTTGAGGCTGGCTTCGAACTCTCAATCCTCCTGCCTCAGCCTCCTGAGCCACTGGAATTACAGGCACCGCCACTGCACCTGGCTAGAAAAGCTGATTTTTGTTAACTTGCCTGTTAAAAGCCCTTCATTGACTTCAGGATTATGTCTAAATCCAGGGCCCTTTAGGATCTGGGTGCTACTTTCAGCCTGCTGCTACATTCCACCTTGAATCCAGAGCATCTCTGTCTTTTGCCACAATGCCATCATTCTTGCCCTGGGGCCTATATGCTGACTGCTTCTATTACCTGTACCACCAAACCATCCTCTGTCCCCTTAGCCAATTGGCTAATTGCTGCTCCGGAGCTTGGCTCAAGCATCACCTCCTGCAGGCAGCCCTTTTTCTTACTCCTGGGCTGAGCTGGACAGGGCTCCCAGGACTCCCAGGGCCCCCGGGGCAGTGGAAGCTTTCACCTCTTAGGGCACTCCCTTTGGAACCAAATTATCTGAGTGTGATTCTCCGCCCTGCCAATTATTAGCTGTATGACCTTAGAGAAAACTCTTCACCTCAAGCCACAGTTCTCATCTGTAAAATAGATTCTATCTTCTGGAGTTATCATGAGAAATAAAACAAATACAAAGCCCATTCCCTGGCTCATAGTCACATTTTATTTTTATTTTTTTAATTTTTTGGTGCTGGGGATTGAACCCAGGGCCTTGTGCATGCAAGGCAAGCACTCTACCAATGGAGCTATATCCCCAGCCCTCATGGTCATTTTTTAATACATTTTACCTATTATTCATTTATGTGGGGTCATTTCTTGGTCATTTAAAGTGTCCCTTAGAGCTAGCACTCAATAAATAGGATGTGACATTTGCTGAGTGAGTTGCCAGAAGATTTGGTGTTATCCTGGAAAAGTCCTAGCCCAGGCCTCACGGCATCAGGAGAAAGAAGGAGACGAGTATTGGGTCTTGAGCAGCCAGCCCTCTGCTGTTTCTAGAGCCCGAGACAGGTGAGGGGGACTTAGGAATCTTCTCATGACCCAGTGACTTGTTTTTTTTTTTTTTTTTTAAACTGCTAATCCTTCCTGCCTTAGTTAATTCACTTGTCCCCTTATCTTTTTTTGAGAGAGAGAGAGAGAGAGAGAGAGAGAGAGAGAGAGAGAAACTTTAGTATTTATTTATTTATTTTTTAGTTCTCGGCGGACACAACATCTTTGTTTGTATGTGGTGCTGAGGGTCGAACCCAGGCCGCACGCATGCCAGGCGAGCGCGCTACCGCTTGAGCCACATCCCCAGCCCCCCAGTGACTTGTTGGCATGTGGGATCATCGCTTTTTCTCTGGGTGAACTGAGATCGGGCTTAAGGGGGAAAGAGCCTTAATTTCTTTTTCTTTTCCTCCTCTCCTTCTCCTTCCTCTCCTCATTGTCCTCCCTCTCCTTTTTTAAGACAGGGTCTTAATTATTTTGCCCTGGTTGGGCTCAAACAGTAGCTGAGACTACAAGCATGTACCTCCACGCCCAGACTCCTAATGTCTTTTTTTTTTTTTTAAATACTGGGAATGAAACTCAGGGGGCACTCAACCACTGAGTTACAGACCCAGCCCTTTTTATTTTGATACAGGGCCTCACTAAGTTGCTAAGGCTGACGTTGAACTTGCAATCCTCCTGCCTCAGCCTCCTAAATTGCAAGGATTATAGGCATGCGCCACTATGCCCAACTCTTCATAGTCCTTTTAAAAGTTTGCATGGGGCTGGGCTGGGGATGTGGCTCAAGTGGTAGCGCGCTTGCCTGGCATGCGTGAGGCACTGGGTTCGATCCTCGGCACCGCATAAAAATAAAATAAAGATATTGTGTCCACCTAAAACTAAAAAATATATATATTAAAAAAAAAGTTTGCATGGGGGACTGGGGTTGTGGCTCAGTGGCAGAGCGCTTGCCTAGCATGTGTGAGGTACTGGGTTCAATCCTCAGCACCACATATAAATAAATAAAAAATAAAGATACTTAAACAACTAAAAAATATTTTTAAAAAAAAGTCTGCATGGAATGCCTTTGCACTCACAGCTGTGTCTATCAGGAATCCAGCCCTGAGCTGGGGCTGGGACTCAGTAGCAGAGCACTTGCCTAGCATGTCTGAGGCACTGAGTTTGATCCTCAGCACCACATAAAAACAAACAAATAAAATAAAGGCATTCTGTCCATTTACAACTACCAAAAAAAAATGTTTAATAAAAGAGTCCTCCCAGTGGCTCGGGAGGCTGAGACAGGAGGATCACGAGTCCAAAGCCATCCTCAGCACCAGTAAGGCGCTAAGCAACTCAGTGAGATCCTGTCTCTAAATAAAATACAAAGTAGGGCTGGGGATGTGGCTCAGTGGTGGAGTGCCCCTGAGTTCAATCCCTAATACAAAAAAAAAAAAAGAGTCCAGTTCTGCCTCCGGCCTCACCCAGGTCCGTGGACCCAGTGCCCTCAGGGAACCTCTTATTCTCGGCTGTTTTCAGCTTAAGCCCATGGGATTCTCAGAAGAAATCATCTTTATTAGCCACAAAGGGTTTGTGTCTCAGTAGGTGCTCCGCTCTACCAACGCCTGCCAACAGTGGAGTCCTTACAGACCTTGGAAGCCCAAGATCTAAAACCTTGACATTAAGGTGTAGAGATGGGAGGCCCAAAGGAAGGGAAGAGAGTCAGGGTTCCCGTGTCAGGGGATGTGAATGGAAGGAAAGACACCCTAGTGGGGAAGTAAATGTTTGCTCCTCCTGTGCGGTGCGCATGCCCATCGTGGGCCCCAAATGCTGTCCCAGGAAAGAGTCAGGCCAGCAGGCCCTTCCACGTGTCTCAGAGCCATGGGAGGGTGGCGGTTCCCTTCCAAGGGTATAAACTTTTTCTTAGAGTGCTGGGGATTGAACCCAGGGCCTCGTGGAGTATGCACTCTATCCCTGAGCTACACCCCAGCCCCAATAGTCAAAAGCTTGAAGACAGATCTGGACTCTAACCTCACAGCCTAGTGGGTCCACCATAAGCAAGTTTCCTAACTTCTCTGGGCTATTTGCCCACTGAAGACATGAGGTCTGCCTCTAGCCAGTGTGGTGGCCATGCCTGTGATCCCAGCAACTCAGAGGGCTGGGATGGGAGGATCGCAAGTTTGAGGCCAGCCTGGCCCACTTAGGGAGATCCTGTCTCAACATAAAAATTAAAAGGGCTGGGATGTAGCTCAGTGGTAAAGCGCGCCTGGGTTCAATTCCTAGTACCAAAAATAAAGACAGAGAGCTCTGCCTGTAACCACGAGAGGACCCTGTCTGCAGAGACGGTTAACAAAACCTGGGTAGAGGAAGCACCTCCACAACCTTAGCTCCTTCCCTCGGGCAGTTGCAGCTTCTCTGATTTGCTGTCCCTCAGCCCTCCCGGGGCTGGCTGCCCCACACTGTGCCCACAGTCTGTGTAATGGCTTCCAGTCCTTAGCTACTCCTGGAGGTGACTACAGCCAGCCTCTAGGGCTGCAGATAGTTCAGCTTCACCAGGGTGCAACAGGAGCAAAAAGTATTATTATGGGATGGTTGAGAGGCTCGATTTCATGTGTATGTTACCACAGTTTTTAAAAAGTTATTCTGTGGAGTCTATTCAGGGCTGAGGATGCCCTCCGGGGGTTACCTTTCCCAAACTCCAGGATTTAGGGATGGAGCAGATGGGAAAGCATTTTGTCAAGGTTATAGCAAGCGAGCAGCAGAGCCAGGATACAAGCTCACGGCCTCTCTTGGCTTCCAGACCCAGGTGTCTCTCACCATCTGATCGGATCCTGCCACCCCACAGGGCTTTTGCCACTTGAAGCACAGGCCGCAGCTCCCCTATGTGCCTCAGAAGGGAATTCCAGAATTCACCAGACCAGCACTGTTGAGAGACAACTATGTGCAGGGCACTGTGCTGGGCCCCTAGGGAGCCCAGGAAGTCACGTCTGGTTGCAAAGAGAAATAGGTCACTGGAAAATTCTCCTGCAGAAGTCCACTTTAAGGGACGCCCCCATGATAACTCACACCAAGCCTAGTCCTGGGGCACCTCCGTGCCAGCCTCCGACCGCCTGCTCTGCCGCTGAGTTTCCTTTTCCTAGAAAGGAGAAAGTGGATCCAGGAAACCCTCCCCCGGGGGCTCTGGGGACAGCCAGACCTAGATCTTCCAGCTTTGTTGCTTTGTTGTGGTGGTGATGGTAACAAAATATACACAACATAAAATTTACCACTTTACACATTGTGCAGTTCGGTGGCATTAAAAAGTACACTCACATTGCTCTGTAACTGTCACCACCATCCATCTCTGGAATGTTCTTCTCATCATCCCAGACTGGAGCTCCATACCCACTAAACAACAGCTCCCCGCGTGGCCTCCCCTTAGTCCCCGTCAACCGCAGCACTATTTTCTGTTTCTGTGAGTCTGACTATTTGAGGTACCTCCTGTGAGTGGAATCATATGGCATTTGTCCTTTGGTGAGTCAATTATTTCACTTGGCATGTTTTCAAGATGCACCCATGCTGCAGCATGGATCATTCCTTTCTAGGACTGAGAACTGTTCCACTGTATGGGGCTGGCTGGGGTTCGGTTCATCCATTCAGACGTCTCCAGACATTGGAGTCATTTCTACCTTTTGGCTACTGTGAATAATGCAGCTACTAACAAAAATGCATCTGTTTGAAGGTGTCTGCTTGAGTTCCTGCTTTCAGTTCTTTGGGACACGTACGTGGATGTGGAACTGCTGGGTCACGTTATAATTCTCTGTTTAACCTTTGAGGAACAGCCCTGCTGTTTTTTCACACTGATTGCACCATTTTTTGTCACTCCATCAGCAAGGGACAGGGTTCCAGTTTTTCCACAGCTGTATTTATACTTTTTCTTTTTTCTTTTTGTGGTATCTACCTTAATGGGTATGAAGTCCCTTTCTCATTATATTTTTTTTGGGGGGTACCAGGGATTGAACTTAGGGGCACTCGACCACTGAGCCACATCCCCAGCCCGATTTTGTATTTTATTAGAGACGGGGCCTCACTGAGTTACTTAGTGCCTTGGTCAATTGCTGAGGCTGGCTTTGAACTCGCGATCCTCCTGCCTCAGCCTCCCAAGCCACTGGGATTACAGGCGTGAGTCACTGCATCTGGCTTCTTGTTGTGGTTTTGATTTTGATTTGCATTTCCTTTTTTGTACCAGGGATTAAACTCAGGGGTGTTTAACCACGAAACCACATCCCCAGCCCCCTTTTATATTTTATTTAGAGACAGGGACTCACTAAATTGCTTAGGACCTCGATAAGTTGCTGAGACTGGCCTCAAACTTGTGATCCTCCTGCCTCAGCCTCACAATTTGCTGGGATTACAGGTGTGTGGCACTGCACCTGGCTTTTCCCTAATGATTAGTGTTGCTGATCGTCTTCTCATGCTCACTATTCACCATTTGTGTGTCTTCAGAGAAATCTCTACTAGAGTCTTTTGCCCATTTTAAAATTTTTTATGTATTTTTTTTTATATATTTACTTTTGCAGTGCTGGGGATGGAACCCAGGGCCTCCCATATGTGCTAGACAAGCACTCCACTACTAAGCCATGCCCCCAAGCTCTTTGTTTTGGTTCGGTACCAGGGATAGAACTCAGGGTGCTTTCCCACAAAGCCAAATCCCCAGCCCTTTTGTAATATTTTATTTAGAAACAGATCTCACTGAGTTGCTTAGGACCTCACTAAATTGCTGAGGCTGGCTTTGAACTCAAGATCCTCCTGCCTCAGCCTCCTGAGCTACTGGGATTATAGGTGTGCACCACTGGGCCCGGCTGGGTTATTCATTTTGTTATCATTGTTGAGCTGTAGACGTTCTTTCCAGCTCTGTCAATTTTAACTGTGTGTCCTTGAGCCAAGTGCTTCAGTTTCCTCAACTGTAAAACAATTTTTTAAATGGTGAATTTCTACTTCCTAGAGCTGTGGGGATTAAATAAACTAGTAAGAAAAAAAAAAAAAACACAACCGTTTGGGTATCTGACTAACAACATATACTGAGCCTCACTATGCACCAAGAATTAGGCAAAATTCTTGACATGCATTAATTCATTTAATTGGGCTCTTGAGGATTAATAGTGACTGCATGTAGGAGATGATACAGAGCAGAGCCCTTCCTCCCTTGTCTGGGTCCTCCCTCGTCTGGGTCCTTGGACCCTCAAATGCACCAAAGCCACTGAGCTGTCCCGTTACTGAGACCAGCCTGCATCTCCACTGGGCCCGGCCCAGTAAAAGGCCTCTACTACCTACTAGTGCCTCTAGCCCTGTGCAAGCCCAGGGACTTCACTCAATCACCCACACACCCCTCCGGAGTCTAGAAACCACATCCCTCTACCCTGGGTGGCCCAGCCTTCCCCTGGCTCTTGTTGAGTCTGAGGCCATTTAAATATCCTGCCAAGCTAGCTGCCTTGGGAAAATCCTGGACTCTGATTTACCCCGTATCTAGTGACTAGAGGAGGAAGCTGGATTTCCAGATGCCCACAGCTGGCGCCGTCCAAGGCTGGCTCCTGTGATCTCCGTGGGAGCCAGCCCCGCCTGGCCGCCCTCGCTCCAGACACCTGGAAGAAGGCCGCAGCGTGGCTCGGCTCTGCCTTTTCCCACCAGCGGGAGAATGGAAATAGCAGTGGTTCAGGATTAATTCTGCAGATGAACATTTTTCATTTTCCCAAATTTGGCAATTAGCTCTTTTCTCCCCTCCACCCTCATCGCCTGCCTTCTCTTGCGCTGGAATAGACGCACTGGAGCAGCTGCTGGCTCTCGCCCATTATGCCGGGTAAGTGGGTATGGGCTACGGTCCAGTTCCTCAGATGGGCACCTGTGGCCCATCATTTCTGGTACTTGTCCATCTCAGTCCCCGCCCCGTGGCCCTCTGACACACACCCCGGACACCCACACACTCTGATGTCTCCAGGGCTTTTCCATACAGTGGCCCACACTCCCCCTGAAGGATCTCCTGGGTTGCCTGGAAGCTCCTATTTGCCCTTCCAAACCCAGCTCAGGTATCATCCGTGAGACAAACTTTCCTTGGTTCCCTCTCCCTGCCCTAAACAGAATTAATTGTTCCGTCCCCTGCGGTAGGACATTATTTTCTTGTGATTTCATTGCACTATATTAAAGGGCTTGTGTAGCCTAGTATCTGGCACAGAGGAAATATTCAATACTTATTTCTCCTGGGCAGGAGGTAGAGCTCAGTACACTTGCCTAGTGTGTTGGGAGGGCCCTGGGTTCGATCCCCAGCCCCAGAAAATCAAACAAAATATATTTATCTCTTCTGTGAAGCTGGATTTTTAAATAGCTTGGGGATAATAGCACAACTTGCTTTTTGAACATTAAAAAAAAAAAACTTTTTCATTTCATGCCTCAACACAGAGGCTTTCTTTCTCTCAGGGACAGAGACTGTGACTTTCACCTGCATTGCTGTGTGCCCAGCACAGAGCCTGGCACATGGGAGATGGATGCTCCGTAAACAGTTAAGGAGGGAGGTTGATTGAGTCTTTGAATGTTCCTCTACCCTGTCAGATTTGGGAACTACCATCTGCAGGGGTAAATGGGAGCCCTCTGCCACCCAAATTTCATTTTATTTGTTTGTTTTGGTACCAGGGATTAAACCCAGCTTAACCACTGAGTCACATCCCCAGTCCTTTTTATTTTTTACTTAGAGACAGGGTCTTGCTAAGTTGCTGAGGCTGGCTTTGAATTTACAATCAGCCTCAGCCTCCCGAGCTGCTGGGATTCTAGGCTTGCCCCACCATGCCCGGCCACCCAGGAGTCTCAGAGTGACATTTCCTGCTCCTAGGGGAAATTGGGTCCTTCTCCCTGACACTATAACTGAGAAATGTGGGCGGAGGACTCAGTGCTGTCCTACTTCTGCGGCTTGGGCATGGGGTTTGGAACACAATAGATCTTGGCTCAAATCCCAGTTCTGAGACCTTAGTTGAATTGCTTCACCCTCTGGGCCTCAATTCCTCTCCTCTGTGCATAGGACATGATGATAGTTCCAATGTTCCCAGGAAGTTGCAAGGTGGAAAGACAGGAGACTGTCAATCAATGGGGATCCCCCTCCCCCTTCAGCTCTTCCTTATCTCTGATCCAGCTGAAGCTCTTTGGGGAGGGGAAATGCCACAGGGCTCTGTGGTAGCAGCACAGAGCTCTAAATCATGGACCAGAAGGGCACAGCGGTTAAGAGCCCCAGCCTCAGGGCCAGGTTACTTGAGTTCCCATCTCAGCTTACTAGCCGTGTGATCTGAACTTCAGTTTCTATCTGTAGTGTAGTCATGATGATACCAGCCTTGATCTCCTAAGACTTTATAAATGAAAAAGTGGAAAGCACCCGTTGGGGGTGAAGGTCAGTGGTAGAGTGTGCTTAGACTGCATGAGGCCCTGGGTTCCATCCCCAGAACCAAAATAAATCAGAGCTCCCGATAGATAGGAAGCTCTCAAGAAACCAGAATGCAAGCCAGCTCTTGTGTTCAAGAAGTCTCCTGGTAGACTTGGTCTGGTCAGCCTCGTAGCTGCCCGTGACAGGACCTGCCACCATGACTTGAGGTCTGCAAGGACTAGAATTTCTGAATTACCATTCCTTGCTGACCCTCACTCCACTCCTGGCCTGGAGGTGAGGAGAAACCTGACTGCAGAGGTGGCTCAGTGTACTGGGTACCATGGTTTAAATAAGCCTCCAATGTTCTGGAAATTTCATCTCCAGAAATCTTGATAATGGTAATTAGAGGTGGAGATCAATAGATGGAGATCCCTTGCCTTGCAGTGATTAGAATTAGATGAGGTCACAAGGGTGGGGCCCCAAGGATAGCAGTAGTGGCTTTATTAAAAGAGGAACAGAGACCCGAGTTAGCCTGCTTGCTCTGCCTTACTGTGTAAGGCACTCCGCCATGTTCTCCTGCAGCAGGAGGCCCTCACCAGATGCCGGTGCCAGGCTCTTGGACTATAAGAAATAAATTTATTTTTCTTATAAATTACCCAGTCGGTGGCACTCAGTTGCAGCAATAGAAAATGGACTGTGAGGTCAGACTCAAAGTAAGTCTGAATCTGTTCCACCACTTCCTGGCTCCTTTACCCTCCAGATCCCAGTTTCCCACTAGGAATGACAATGTCCCTCTCACAGAGCTGATTTGAGGATTACAGAGGATCCCACATGCAAAGCCCTGACAAAGGAGCCAGGCCCCAGAGTGGAGGCTCAGGGGAGAGTGGTTCCCTGCCCCGCCTTCAGGGCTGGCGCTCTGCCCCTTCCTGGCTCTGGCACTGCCCACTGAGTTCAAAAGTGGCTGCTGCAGCTGTCGTTTCTGAAAATACATTCCCTGGCTTCTTTCTGACTTTTCATCCAAGTCTTTCCCAAATCCTTCAACAATCTCAAATTGGGGGTTTCAAAACACACGTACACACACACACACACACACAAAAAAACCCCTCAAACTCTGACCTCTGTGTCCCACCAAGTTGGCAAATGTCCCAGAGGATCTTGACCACTAGTCACTGAGTTAGACATTCAGTTCCTCGGTCAAATTCACTCATATCTGACAAGATCAATAAGGGAAACGGGCAGCAATGATCAAAAGGGCCCACACTGGCTCTGGAGGCAGCTCTCGCAGCAGGACCTCACACCACACAAAAGTGCATGCAGGGGGTGTTCCATAAAAGCTCCTCTACTCACAGGCAGCCCTCATGCCCAGAGACACTGAAAAAAAATGGTTCCCATGACAACGTGCTGCAAATGTTCTATATAAATGAGTCTGTGCGCTCCTGTGTGTGTACATAGCCACACAGAGAGGCACGGAAATAAACTCTTGGCATGATTTTTTCCTATTCCAAACACAAAATAACTTGCAAGGATTGATGACTGGAAGGGAGAACAAAGCTTTTTGAACCAACATTTTTCCAATGGACTGGCTCCCAGTGATGCCCAACCGTTTTAATGTGAGTCTGTTTTGGTTCCTGCACCCGGAATATAGTAGATTGTCAATAAATAATTGTTGAAGGAATGAATAAATGATGGATAAATGGAAGAAAAGAAAAGGAAGGAGGGAGGGAGGGAGAAGAAAAGCCTGGAATATCAGGGCTGGAAAGGCTCCTACTGAGTATCCAATCCCATCTTACTCCCTGTGTCTCTGTTGGAGAAACTGAGGCTCAGAAAAGAAGGATTCTTCCTTTCTTCTGCCCCAACATAATTACTGGCAGAGGATAGTAGCATAGACCCAGACCTAGAAATTCATTAAATACTTAATAAATATGAGTTAAATTTCTATAATAATACACATGTATTGAACAATTATTATCTGTCAGTCCTGCATTAACTACATGCAGACAGTATCTCATTTAAAATTTGCACCCACGCAAGGGATAGGTTAAAATTCCCATTGAAGCCAGGGGTGGTGGTGTATGCCTATAATCCCAGCAGCTCAGGAGGCTGAGGCAAAGGGACCAGGAGTTCAAAGCCAATCTTAGCAACGTAGCAAGGTCCTAAGCAACTTAGCAGACCTTTTCTCTAAATAAAATACAAAGGGGCTGGGGATGTGGCTCAATAGTAAAAGTGCCCTTGGGTCCAATCCCTGGTACCAAAAAAAAAAAAAAGCGCATTTAACAGAGATGGAAACTGTTTATCCTAGAGGTGACATCACTTGACCTAAGTTATAGAGTCAGTATGCGGTCGAAGGTGGAAATTGAACTCAGGACACTCAGATACCAAGACCTGAGCCTCTCTGTTCAGGACCTCTCTCTAAATCCACTGCCAAGGATAATTAGCTGCCTTCTTGCAGATGTTGAGGGCTCCAGGGGTGAAATAACTTGCCCAAGACAGGAAGCTGTGGAGGAAGGACTTGAACTCACATTTTCGGACACGCAGTCCAGGATTCCTTCCAGTTTCCTTCCTGCTTTCGAGAGTCAGCCATCTAACTGGGCAAAGGAAGGGGACCCCCTCTGGCTGTCTTTGCCTCCCAGGACTCAGTTCCCCCCAGGACTCTGCTGATTCTAAGCGTCTCTTTGGGTTCTTGCGCCGCCTAGTGGTAATATCTTAAAACTGCATCAGACCTAACTCCAATGAACCAGCCCAAGCCCTCTTTGGAACCAGGTGTTTGCCCTAGTTCTCTGGAAGGAAATAGAACTGGTGCTTAGGTCCAAGTGTAGGCTCCTTGCTGCCCTGGACGTGCCACACTCCCCTTTTTTCTCAGCTTCCTGACTGGCCTCCCTGACTCCATTCCAGCGTCCTTCAGTCTGTTCTCTGCATAACCAGCCAGAGAACCCAAAATGGACCATGGACCATGTTATTCACTCCACTCCCTGCTTATACTCCTCATAGTGTTTTTTGTTTTTTTTTTTTTTTTTGTAGTGGTGCTGGGGATTGAACTCACGGCCTAGTGCATGCAAGGCAAGCGCTCTACCAACCAGCTATATCCTCAGCCCCTACACTCTCTCTAGTGTCCATTATTCTGAGGATGAAGTCCATCCTCCTTATGGCCTGCAGGACACAGTCAACGGTCCCTACCTCTCTCTCTCCCTGCCTCCACCCTGTCTCTCTCTAATCTTCAGCCTCACTCGTCTTCTTCCAATTGCTTGTGTCTGTCCGAGCCACTTCCTAAGTCAGCCTTTACACACACAGCCCCACACCTAGCCAATTCCCTATCCTGTACCTGGAAAATTGCTAAGTTCCTGCTTGTGAAGCTGAAAGAGGACTGCCTCAGAGACGCACTGTTTCGAACCTCGGCCTGACCCTTGCTAGGCAAGTACTCTACCCTGAGCTGCACCCCCAGCCCAAGAACACACTTTTATATTCCCCTGCAATGCCACTCCCAGAGTGCTCTTTGGACTTGCAGTTACTTATGCAATGACTGCCTTTATTGTAGTTAACAAGAACCCCATCTCACTCAATGGGGCACTCCCAGCACCAGGCACAATTCCTAGACATGTAGCTTCTCAATATTTGTTAAATGAATGAATGGATTAAAATGAAGCAAAGGAAAAACCTGATACTTACTAAGCTCTATATGCCACAAAGTACTCTAAATTATGTGTGTGTGTGTGTGTGCGCACACACACACACACACAACTGGGGAATGAACCCCGGGGTGCTCTACCACTGACCTGCATCCCCAGAACTCCCCCTTTTTTTTGAGTCAGGGTCTCTATAAGTTGCCCAGGCTGGCTTTGAACAAGTGATCTTTCCGCCTCAGCCTCCTGAGTCACTGGGATTACAGGCACAAGCCTCTGTGCCCAAAGAAAAGCCCTTATAACCATTACCTCACATGAGCTATGACATGGCCATTATTAGCTTCATCTTGCAGGTGCAGAAACAGACTGTGAAAATTTAAACTGGTGGGGCATAGTGACACGTTCCTGTAGTTCTAGCCACTCAGGGGATTGAGGCAGGAGGATAATTTGAACCTGACCAGGCACTGTGGCACATACCTGTATTCACAGCAATTTGGGAAGTTGAGGCAGGAGGATTGCAAGTTCAAAGCTAGCCTTGGCAATTTATTGAGGCCCTAAGCAATTTAGCGAGACCCTCTTTCAACATAAAACATAAAAAAGATTGGGGATGTGAGTCAGTGGTTAAGCGCCCCGGGTTCAATCCAAACCCTGGTACGAAAACAAACAACAACAACAAAAAAAAAAACCCTAATGCATCCATTGCTGGGCATGGTGGATCATGCATGTAATCCCAGTGTCATGAGAGGCTGAGGTAGGAGGATCAAAAGTTCAAAGCCAGCCTCAGCAATTTAACAGGTCCCTAAGCCACTTAGCAAGACCCTGTCTCAAAATGCAAAATGAAAAAAGGGCTGGGGATGTTGCTCAGTGGTTAAGTGTTCCTGGGTTCAATTCCGAGTACTTAACAAAATAAATAAATAAAAACAAAAACCTTACTATAAGGCTATTAAAAAAAAGAATGCATACAAAAACTAGTGACATCTGAATAATGTCTGTATTCTGCTTAACAGTATTATACTGGTACAGTTTTTTGAGGTGATTATATCCGGTTTTGACATTGGCTATATTTATGCAGGATAGGTGAAGGGTACAAAGGAATCTTTATGCAAGTTTCTGCAACTTCCTGTGAGTCTATAATTATTTTATTTTTTTTAAATTTGTTTATTGATGCATTATAATCATACATAATAATGGGATTCATTGTTACACGTTCATACATGCACACTATAATTATTTTAAAATAAGGATTCTTTAAAATGAAAGCACAATTTTTCTGTATCCTGATTGTGGTTACACGATTATATACATGTCTCAAAACTCATTAAACTGTACATACAAAAAGCCAATATTATCATTTTTAAAAATGTGGTCAAACAAAGACTTCTTCAGATTAATAAGAGCTGAGAGAATTCATTACTACCAGACCTGTACTATATAAAATCTACTTTAAAAAAAGTTTTTAATTGTAGATGGACACAATACCTTTGTTTTATTTATTTTTATGTGGTGCTGAGGATTGAACCCAGTGCCTTACTCAAGCAAGGCAAGCGCTCTACCGCTAAGCCACAACCCCAGCCCCTATATGAAATCTTAAAGGAAGTTCTTCAGGTGGAGGAATGATAGCCAACAGGCCCTTGAATCTACCGAAACAATGATTCACAGAAATGGCTAAAATGAAGCAAATCTAAAAGACAAGTTTAATTTTTTTTTTTAACTGGGCATGGTGGCATGCACCTGGAATTCCATCAAATGGGGAGGCTCAGGTGGGAAGGTTGCAAGTTTGATGGCACACACATATAATTCCAGTTACTCAAGAGGCTGAGGCAGAAGCATCACAAGTTCATGGCCGGCCTTAGTAATTT
Source organism: Marmota monax (assembly GCF_021218885.2). Classification (NCBI taxonomy): domain Eukaryota; kingdom Metazoa; phylum Chordata; class Mammalia; order Rodentia; family Sciuridae; genus Marmota; species Marmota monax. The sequence goes on along the minus strand of NW_026694432.1, from coordinate 24,751,919 downwards.
AGCAAGACCCTGTCTCAAAATAAATTAAAAGGGCTGGAGATGTGGCTCAGTGGTAGAGCACCCCTAGGTTCAATCCCTGGTACCAAAATTTTTTTTTAAATAGCAGTTGTTTTTTTTATCACCCAGTAAATGGGTCAGAGCAACACATCCAAATGAAGAATATGATATCTTTCAAGTGCAGAGGTGCCCACTAGGTGCCATGCTGCTTTCTTGGACGTAGGGGTACCAGATGGAGCAACTGTAGAAGGATATCTCAGCATACCCACACTGCTGGACCCCTAGATATTTTGCTGAGGTAGAAGGCTCTGAATTCCAGCTGGATTTACTCCCCCCATCCCTCACATGCACATGGATCACCGAGTGTAGGACAGTCACCACTTCAGCGTGACGACGTCCATGTAATGGGCCAGTGTGGTATCTCGTGGAAGAGGAAGGTCATCGAGATCTCTGTGAACTAAGTTGGGACGTTGGCCTAGAGAGTTGATACACTCCTGAGGCAGGACAATGAAGGTGTCTTGCTGTCCTTTCCAGATCTAAGAAAGTCCCTTGTGATGGCCATGATGGACAGGGAAGGGGAAGGAAGGCAAGTTGCAGATCAGTAGCTGCGTGCCAGAATTAGGGATTGTGGTGTGTCATTTGATGGTGTGGGATGGAGGTGAGCATGTCACATGGTGGCTTACAATGGGTGTGAGTGTGTCACATGATGGTTTGGGACCGTAGGACCAGGTCATGACACCGTATCTAGATGGTGGCTGCAATAGAGTCACTGACCTTATAATAACCCACACTCATCCCCCCTGAGCCTTCTGCACAGACCCAACAGACGGGCTGGGATGTGGTGGGGATAAAGCTCAGTGGTAAAGGGCCTCTGGGTTAAATCCTCCATACAATAAAAATGGGTCGGATAACAGTTTTAAGTGGTGGCTCTTTTGGCTAATTTATGCTCTAGGCCCTAACACACTAGACTGAAAATCAAAATGGAGTAACCCATACTAACACTCAAACAAAAATTAAGCTGATATAGGATCTTTGTAGGAATCAGGAGAGAAAGAAGACAAAACTTGAATTCCCAAACGGCCCGTTTCAATGGCATGGCAAGTTTTTTTTTTTTAAGATGGACACAACACAATGCCTTTATTTATTTATTTATTTTAATGTTGTGCTGAGAATCGAACCCGGGTCCTGCCCTTGCTAAGTGAGCGCTCTACTGCTGAGCCACAATCCCAGCCCTGCATGACAAATTTTAATCCTTATCTTTTTTGTGCAATCAAAAATTTAATAAGAGGGATGTGGATGTTGCTTTGTGGAACAGTGATTGCCTGGCATATGTGAAACCGTGGGTTCAATCCCTGCTTAAAAAAGAAAAATTACTAGCAAAAATATTATTATTTTTTTTTAATGTATACTGCAGATGGATCCCAGCGGTGCTTTACCACTGAGCCACATTCCCAGCTCTTTTTATTTTTTTATTTTGAGACAAGGTCTCACTAACTTGCCCAGGCTGGCCTTGAACCTGCTATCCTCCTGCCTCAGCCTCCCAAGTTGCTGGGATTATAGGCTTGTGCCACTGTGCCAGACCAGCAAACTACTCTTTTTACTATTTACTTATTTTGACTAGATTAACTTCTTGCTTCATGAAGCCCCATAGGATGGAATAAAACTAAGTCCAGTATTTAAAATATGTTTCACTTGATTCTAGATGTAAAGATAATTTAAAATTAAAAAGAATTTCTGAAAAATCGGTCTGTTTAGAATCATAAAAAAATTGAACACATGTATATGGAACACACTTAAATGAGCATTTAAATAATTAAATTATTATTAAGTTTAATTTTTCTTTTCTTTTGGGTACTGGGGATTGAACTCAGGGGCACTCGACCACTGAGCCACATCCCCAGTCCTGTTTTGTATTTTATTAGAGACAGGGTCTCACTGAGTTGCTTAGTGCTAAATTGCTGAGGCTGGCTTTGAACTTGCGTTCTTCCTGCCTCAGCCTCCCGAGCTGCTGGGATCACAGGCATGTGCCACTGCACCCAGCCCCAGCCCTTTATATATTTTTTATCTTGAGACAGGGTCTTGCTACATTGCTGAGACTGGCCTTGACCTTGTGATCCTCCTGCCTCAGCCTCCCGAGCTGCTGGGATCACAGGTGTGTGCCACCGCACCCATCCAGAGCTTCTCTTAGGCCCACGTCCTGTGATTAAGTCAAAGGAAAACCACCACAGCCGAATGCATCCAGGCCCGTGATGGCCCAGACCTTCCAGGAATGAAGGGCTGGGTCACCCCACGTGGCCGAGAGCTACAGCAGATAAGGCATTTGCTGACAGAAAAGGAAATCTGAACTGGAGAGTGAAGGAAGGGAGTGATGAAAAGCAGCTCTTGGTGGGGGGGTCCTGTCTATGATCCTAGACTCAGAGAATCTCAGGTTCGAGGTCAGCCTCGGCAACTTGCCAAGATCCTGTCTCAAAATACATAATAACAAAGGGCAAAGGGCCTGGGGTTGTACCTTAGTGGAAGAGCATCCCTAGGTTCCATGCCAGTTCTATCACAGGACCAGCTGCAGAAACGAGCATTTCTCCCTTACTCTGTTAGGAACATGTTTGTGGGTGTCTAAACACCTCCTTTTGGGGGGAAATGGGGATTGAACCCAGGGCCTCCAGAATGCTAGGCAAGCGTTCTAGGACTGAGCCACACCCCGGGTCCCCCTCCCTGTCTGTACTGGTGTTTTGGGGACTGTGATTGGCCCTCTCCCAGCCCATTTCTTGAGGAGAATTCCCGTTTTAAGCCACCCTCCTTTGTGAATGGTGGTCAGAGGAGGGGGGAATTTTTCCTTATTTTCATTTATTTCTGGATTTCTCTTTTCCTTTCTTTTTTTGGTGATTCTGGGGGTTGAGTCCAGCACCTTCAGCGTGCCAGGCAGGCGCTCTACCGCTGAGCTCCACCTTGGTTTATAAAAGAACGAAATTTCGGTATTGCCAAATGTGTTTATCTTCTTTATGTTTTTCTTTTTGTGGTTTTTAAAAGGTGGCTTTGCTGGTGTGAGGTTGTGGCTCAGTGGTACAGCGCTTGCCTAGCTCATGGGAGGCCCTGGGTTCCATCCTCAGCACCACATGAAAGAAATAAAGGGGGACTGGGGTGTGGCTCAGGGGTGGAGCGCTCACCCAGCACGTGCAAGGCCCTGGGTTCGATCCTCAGCACCATATAAAAATAAAAAAATTAAAAATAAAGGTATTTTAAATTTTTTAAAAAAGAAATACAGGTATTGTGTGTCCAATTACAACAAAAATAAATGCTAAAAAAAGGTGGCTTTTCTAATCTAAAGTTATAAACAGATTGTTATATTTTATCTAATGCATAGAGAACTTACTGATGTACACAGTAGGAGGGAATTCCATCTAAATTCAGTTTTTCTCAAATGGATCTCCCAACACCATTTATTAAATGGTTCATTTCTCCACTCACGAAGTGCTTCCTCTATCTTACACTAATTCCTATATATGCGCAGGGTTGTCTCTGGCTTCTAGTCTATTCCAATTTGATACCTGTTCCTAACCTACAGCAGCTCTCATTTACCATTGCTTTATAAATATTTACATATGGAATATAGCTCCTTCGTTGTTTCAATTTTTTTCAGAATTGTCCTGATTGTGCTTTTTCTCTTTCATGTGAATCAGCTCATCAAATTCTATGCAAAATTATCTTGGGATTTTGGCTGAGAGTACGCTGAAATCATACATTAATTTGGGGAGAGCTGGCATTGAATATTGCATCGGACTTTTCCGCCCACCGGCAGGGTGCTCAAGGGCATTCTCTGACGGTCTTTGGTAAAGTTTCTCAGATTTCTCTTCTGAGGTTTTCCAAGTTCTGGTTGGGCTCTTCAGTGGACCAAATTCTTTACAAGTTTAAAGTCTGTCCTAACCCTTTCAGAGGCCTCTGCAGGCCCTTCTGCTTACACGATTGTTACAGATTGCTTACTTTTTCCAGCTGTTCCCAAGTTACATCCTGTGTGTTTCCACATGTGTTGGGTGAAGTCTGAAGGGCCAGGCTGGGGTTTCAAGTCCTGCTTGGGAGGGGAACAAGGTTGGGCGAGGATCTAGGAGGATGGGGGTGGGCAAGGGGCACTGGGACCCCAGCCCAGGGAGGAAGGAGCCTGTTCTTAGTCCCTGGGAGGTGGCCTGTCTGGAGGGAGGGCATCTGCAGGCCCAGGGCTGGGGGAAGGGTGGCTAAAAGCTAGGTCTCCCTTCTTGGGAAAAGGGTGGGCAGCAGCCAGCTCCTCCATCCTGTGCCTTCATGCATGTGTGTGTGTGTGTGTGTACGCGCATGTGTGTTCTGCACACATGGCATCCCTGGGGCTTTCTGTTTCTAGAGGCTTCTCACGTTTTCCAAAGCGGCTCATTGCGAGTGGCCTGTGTTCAGAACCCAGCTCAGCCACTTCCTGCCCTGCAACCCAGTGTCCCCGAATGACACCTCCTCTGAGCATCAGGGCTGAGAAATTCTCTGTCCCACAAACTGTGAGCTCCAGGGGAGGCGGGGTGAGAACTCTTCTTGCACATGGCTGCACTCCAATAGGCACGTGACTCCTGGCGGGTCTAAACAGAATTCACCCATCCATCCTGCTGGGGAGGGGTGTGCCCTCTGTGCAGAGAACATTCCAGCCTGAAGGACAAAAGGGACCCAGAGCCTCAGTGGGAAAGGGCTTGGCCTGTTTGGGCTCCAGAAAGAAGCTGGAGGCCTGGGGTGTGGCTCAGTGGTGGCTTGCAGCCTGAGGCCTGGTTAATCCCTGGCACTGCCCCAGACAAAACAAACAGGACAAAACAGGGTCAAACTCAAGAGGTGGGAGCCAGTGACAGGGAGGGACCTTCTCTTTAAACAGGCTGCTCTCCTGAGGACAAGAGGTGGAGGGGTGGGGGCTCTCCCAGCTGTCCCCAGGGAGAGACGCTGGTGCCTATGGGCCTCACAGGCCCCTTGGCACCTCGTGGGGACAATCTGAGCTCAAAGCATATCACCCTCTCTGGCATCCTCACTGTCGCCCATATCTGATGGTTACCAAGACAGAAGAAGAGAGTACATTGTAGGTCTTATAGCCAGAGAAGCAGAGTCCAAGAGAAATGACCTACTCCTTTTAAAGACAGGTAGAGTCAGGCTGGGCTTGGTGACCCACACCCGTAACCCAGAGACTTGGGAGGCCAACACCTCAATCAGTCGTGTAGGCCACCATGTTTGTGGTACTTACTTACAACAGCCCTAGTAAACTAATACCCTCTGGAAGGAGAGGAAAGTCTGTGTGAGCCCCCCCCCCCCCCATGCAGACCTGAAGCTTCCTAGAGTAGGTGATGGTGAGTGGGGCACTGAAGGATGGTAGGAGTTCACCAGGTGGGGAAGTCAGAACATTCCAGGCAGCAGGAAGAACATATGTAAAAGCCAGGGGAGGCTGTTTTTTGGTCCTCTTTGAACTTCCTGCCTGCCCTGCCCAAGTATCTGAGATCCAGAAACTCTTTTGCTCTGCGATAACGGAAACATGACGTTGACCAGGGAGCCCCTTGGGCCCAGGCCATGAGATGCATCATTCTCACGGGTAGGGGGCACACACAAGCCTGCCCATGAAGCCCGGCTGGCTAGGTGGGGGCTGGCAGGAGGAAGCCCCAGCCGTTCCTCAGGGTCCAAAGCCTCTTCCTAGTGAGGCTAGGGTGGGCCGCTCTGGGCTGGCTGGGGCTTTCTTGTGGTTCCAAAGGATGCACAGCACCCTGGAAGGACACTCGGACACAAGTGGCTCTCGATACAAGTACTTTATTTTAATTACAATAGTGCCACACAAAACTACAGTAGCACGAAACATAATACAAAAAATAGATTCCCACCTCCAAACCCCACACCCATGTGCCCACAGAGAAGCAAGCCCTGTGGCTCCCCTGGTCTTGGGAGTGCAGCTGCCCATCTCCCCTTGGCCTTGACACTGTGGAGGGGCAATGGGAGTGGGGACGCTGCCTCTGCCTGGGCCTGGGCTTCTCCCCCTGCCCCCGCACATCCTGACAGGGAGTGCCATCTCCGTTCCCTCTGGCTAGACACCAGCCCCAGACAATTGCTTCTGGCTGGTGGTGCTGACAGTTTCCTGGACTACCCTTCCCTGGGGAAGGCAGGAGGGTGGGGCAGCGAGGCACCGGGAGGCGCAGATGGAAAAGGCCCACCTCCCAGGTGGCTGGCTCTAGCTCCTTCCCTGGTTCCTTCTTATCTTTCTCCCAAAGAGCTCCCAGGCCTTGAACTTGTTTGTAAGGAACAGGGGCCTCACCTGGAGCCCACTCGCAAGCCTCCTGCTGACCCGAGCTCACAGGGCAAGGCTGAGCTGTCTGCGCCTCTTGGACAAGGCTTCCTCGGTAAGGGGCGTGCCATGGGGCAGGGCCTGGTCTCTCACGGGGGCTGCTGTGCGGCTGCAGTCGGGTCCACCTACCTGGTGGAGCCTGAGCATCCGCTGTTGGGAGGAGCTGTGGCCTCTAGGAAGGGGTGACCTTCTTGGTCTCTTGACTCCACGGGCCAGACTGGGCTGAGGAACCCTTCCCTTAGCCTCCTGTCTAAGGAGGGGAGCCTGTCCAGCTGCAGGGGCCGTCCTGATCTAAACCAGGGGGCCTTGATGGCTGGAGCCCAGGGCAAGGGCAGCGGCATCTAACTTCTACTACCCAGAGCCACAGCCCTGCAGGCCAGAGCTCCTGGGGGCTGAGGGGTGGCTCTGTGAGCATCAGGAGTGGGAGTATGGCCTTGGGTTCCAATCAGGACACTTGGGGGCTCCACTGAGGAGGCCAGGGGCCGCTGGGGCAGGGGTCATCTCCTCAGCACGGCCCAGGCCGCAGCCTCAGATAAGGCACTAGAGAACTGGTCTGGAAGCTGACCAGGCTGGGGGCTGAGGACGGAGCTCAGGGGAGGATCTGGACCCTTCTGCAGACAAGAACGGCATTCTCTTTCCTCCTTCCCTTGGGGGAGAGGGATCCTGCAAGGCAGAGCCCAGAATGGCTGGGGTCGGGGGTTGCTACAGAGAAGCAACAGGTCCCGGGGGTGACCCGAAGAGGAAGGACCAAAAGAGAGGGTCTATGGGCAGCTGCGTGCATCTGGTGCTGGAGGGCTCCTGTGCTCCAGATCCAGGGTGCTTGGGTGCCCTCAGACCTGGCTTCATCTGCCATAGCCATCAGTCCCCTGCTGTGACCGTGGGGATGAGATCTTCCTTGCTGGGGTTTCCATGGTTGAACTCCGGGGGCAGGGGCAGCAAGCTGAGACCAGCTGGCCATGAACTGGGCCTCTGCCTGGCTCCCACATTTCCTGTCTGTGGGTGACCATGCAGTAGTAACCACAGTCAGAGGATTTGCTTAGTGGCCTGGGGCAGGTGTGTGAGTGTCCCTGACTCAGCCCAGCCTTGCAGTGAGGGGGTAAATCAGTGGGGCTTCCTTTGTCCACAGGTTATTTAGGAAAAAAAAAAAAAAGAAAACATAATAAATATAACAATCCTTCCCTCAAAAAAAAAAAGTGTTTTAAATGCATTTTTCCCTGAAGATTTCCAGTGTATTCCACAATGTTTAAAAAATAGTTTCCCCAAAAAATATATCTTAAAGCATTTGACACAGTGGTAATTGTGGTCTATGTGGTGCTGGATGTGGGCGAGGGGGCTGTGTCCCCCGGCCCTTGTCGCTGTGGGGCCCAGGCCTGGTGAGCCACCAGCCCGATACCCGAAATGCCCACTGGAGCTGGTGCACGCTGGGACGCCGGTCTGCACAGGGGAGCAACTCGGGTATGCAGAGGAGCCCCACCGGGCCCAGTGCCGGCTGCAAACCCTCCAGTTGGGGGAAGGGGCCCTGGGCGGCCAAGGGGCTGGAAGGAGGGGCGGACTCGGCAGCCTCCCCTGGGGCTCGTCCTCAGCCCCTTCCTCTCTTCCGTCTTGGCTCTCTGTGCTCTGCCCTTTACCAGACTTCACATTTGTGATGAGGGTTCATGGGGGACCCAAGGGGGCAGTGGAAGTGTTCTGAGAACTCTTTGGAATTGGAGAGGGAGCCGATGACCCTGAAGCGAGAGGGGCTGTGGGGGTCGGTGATGAGGCCTTCGTGGGAGCTCTCAGGCGTACGGACAGAGCACCAGACCTTTGAGGGAACAAGGGGGAGAACCTGGGGTCACTGTGGGGCCCTGAGGCCGCCAGACTGGCCCCACCACTGCAGGGGTGGAATGAGCCCTCACCTCCTCACACCCCAAGGAGTCAGGAAGGCCCGTGGGTGGGTCGGAGGGGAGGCTGGTGTGCGCCCGTGCCCCTCTCTGACACAGGTGTCACCAAGCTGTGTCTCTTCAGCCAGAGCCGGGCCTCTGTCTGATGCCGATGTACTAGGCTGGGACTCTGCCTAAACTCCACTTTACAAATCTTAGATTTAGTCTAGATCTCATATTTCCTGGGCAGGACACTCTCTTGAGAGGCGGCTCTGGGAAACAACTGAAGGCCAACTCAAGTGCCAACCTGGTGGGTCCTGATGTTTTTCTCCCCCGGTTCTGGGGACTGAACCCAGGGCTGCTCTCTCACTGAGCTACATCCCCAACCCTTTTCATTTTCTATTTTGAGGCAAGGTCTTGCTAAGTTGCTGAGGCTGACCTCGAACTTGTGACCCTCCTGCCTTAGCTTCCCAAGGAGCTGGGATTATAGGCATGCATGACCTATGTTAAGAAGTTTCTAGAACCCCAGAAGCAGGAGGGGCCTACTCCACCACATACAGGATACTAGTATTCTTTCTTGGCCCTTCCTTGAATCTCTCTAATGACAGGAAGCTCACCTCCTCACAGGCTAATGACCTGAAGATGGTCTGATGAGTTAGGGAGCTGGTGATTGGAGGGGACCTTACCTATTCCCCTAATGAACTCACCTGTGCAAACCCCAGGAAGAAGAGCTGGTCATTGGTGAGACCCAGCGTGGGCAAGGTCTGCTCCTCCCCATTCTTCTTTACCCAGTTCTGGTAAGCCTGGGAGGAGAGAAGGCCAGAGGTTGAGGGCAGCCAAGACATAGGGGCGAGGGGCTAGTGTGCAGGCCGGGGCTGGTTTCTGGGGTCTGGGCCTTGGCTCAGCCTGGAGGATCCCTCCTCTTTCTCTGCTCCCACCCTGAAGGGGAGTGCAATCAACCCCAAGGCCTAAAACGCCACACAATGCTGATGGCTCTCCAATGTGCACTTTGGCGCCAGCCTCTTCCCTGATCTGGATATTCAACTGCCTTAGCTGGACACCCAAGGTCACATCCAACTCAGCATGGCACAGAAGGAATAAGTCACACACACGTACCCTCACCAAACCTGCCACCATAGGATGGCACCACCACCCTCCTAGTTACGCAGGCTCAGAGTTCCCCCCAACTCTTCCAGCCAAGCCAAACACCCCAAATCTGACCCTCCTCACCCTTCCCCCTGTTACACATGGCCTCTTGCCTGGGTAACCTCACAACAGCTTCCAACGGGTCTCCCTGACTCAGAGGTACTGAGGACTCAAGCCTGGTCCCCTCCTCACGTGGCAACTCGAGCGAGCCATCTAGGGCGGGTGTTGGCAGACCTCCTCTGTGAGGGCTGGAGTAGACGTTCCAGCTTTGGGGCTACCTGTTGAACTATCCTCCTCTGCGCTCAGAGTGCAAAAGTAGCCACAGGCAACCTGTGGACACAGTGTGGCCAGGTCCCCCAAACCTACGGGGACAGGCTGGGGCTGGATTTGCCCACGGGCTGCGGGCTTGCAGACCTGCCTTAGAGAAGGATTTAGATCATGTCTCCTGTTTGACCCTGCAGTGGCTCCCACTGTCGCCAGAACAGAACCAAGCTCCTTTCTCAGCGACAGAGGCCCTTGCTCCCCACTCCTTCCACTACCCCCTGCCCCTGGCCCTTTTTCCTTGGTGAGTCGCCAGGCTGCCTCTCGGGCGGGGACCTGTGTCTGAGTCCCTTGCTTTCACCTCCGGCCACCTGAGGGTGCAGATCAGGGGCTCAGAGCCAAGCCAATGGGCTCAGACGGTAGCGACTTACTCCAGACTAGGATCGGAACCCAGAACTGGCTCTGTGCTCAATGTCCTCCTGGGCCCTGCTGCCCTACCTGGCAGTGGGTTCCCCCGCAAAGGTAAGAAGGGGCCGGCTCTGCAGGTGGACCCCACCCTAGCTCTCTCCCGGGTCTTTCAGGCAGGTGGTCTCCGAGCAGAAGGCCTTGGGCACCCGGCTCAGGCTCTGCGTCCACAGTCAGTGCTCACGTCCTCCCCACCCCCACCCGACAGATGAGGAAACCGAGGCACAGCACTCTTGCAGCTTGCCAGGCGTCTCTACGCTGACCTACTGATGAGGCATCTGGACAGACGTGGACCTGGACAGGTGCACAGGGGGAGCAGACCCACCCGATAGGCCGCTTTGAGGCCCCCGTTGTCCGCAATGTTCTCCCCGAGGGTGTGGCGGCCATTCACCGGCTCCCCGTTCACGCTGTAGCTGCTGTACTGCTCCACCATGCACTCCGTCTGCTGCTTGAAGGCCTCCACCGAGGAGTTCTTCCACCAGGGCCGGAGGTTCCCGTCCTTGTCATACTCCCGCCCTGTGGTCAGAGCGCAGGAGTGGCACCTTGGGACCTGTCCCTGCTATGGCTCTTCTTCCCTCCCAGTGAGAAGTGGATTCCTCTGTCTGACCTCAGCCCTCCAGCCTGCACAGGGACAGGATACCCATCGGAGGGCCAGAGGACGGCCCAGACCGAGTGGGAGAGGGTGGGGGAAAGTGGCCAGGCAGGCGGCCGAGTGGCTGTGCAAAGGCTCGAGGCGCGGGGTGGATCTCCACTGGCCAAGGGCCTCGGATCCCAAGGAATGGAGGCCAGCAAGGGGCCAGCGGAGTTGGAAGAATCAGGAGCACATGACAGGCCTGGTCTCCAGGGTCTCTGCCACTTCCTTCTTGTCCCCGAGCAGGGGGCAGTTGAGGAAGACCCTGGACACTAGCTGCTGAGGAGGGTGTGACTTCCATGTCTCTGACTCCTGACTCCCACTGAGCACCGAGCACCCAGCATCCTGCAGAAGGTGCTCACTATACCCTTCACACGATCCTCCCCACCCCCACCTGGACCTGTTGCACCCATTTTGCAGATAAGGAGACGGAGGGTTGGAGAATGACGTGACTTGCCGAGTTGAGAGCATTTGGCAAGCGGCCGAGCCAGGGTTCAGACTCTGGTCCTTCTCTCCAAAGCTAAGTCCCAGGGAGCAGAGGCAGCGGGGCTAAGAAGCTGATGGGCTCTGTCTGGAGGGACCCCAAGGAACCTGTACCTTGATCATCAAAAGCGTGAGTCAGCTCATGGCCCACGACGACACCAATGCCACCAAAGTTTAAGGCCCTGGAGGGAGATGCAAAGTGAGAGCAAGGCCTCTGGCTCCTGCCCTGCCATGTGGCCCTTACTTGTTGGGCCTGAGATGTAGCAGAGTCCCTTGGGGACTCTGTGGGACACAGCCCTGGAGACAGTGGGAGGCTGGGCAGTCTAAGGGAGCCAGCTGTGCCCTGTGGGTGACATGCACCGTGCTGGACACTCTAGAGGATCACTGTCCCCTCCCACAGACTAGCAGTTAAACTTTCAAGCAAACGAAGCCTGGGAATGGGCCAGCACCTCTTCCCAAGCTCCACACGGTCATCCCGGGAGTCTAGCTTCTAGGACAGCGCCCTCACCCCGCCACCTCCCTGGCTGCAACTGCTCTAAGCCACCGTGACTGCACGACTGTGCCACGTTCCCCGGTTGCAGGAGCTTTCGGCCCCAGAGACCCCTGGAGGGAAGGCAGGGGATGGGGGCTGCTGCGCTCTGCACCCACGACGCTGCAATCCTAGGCCACCTGGGCCACCGGGGCACAGATGGCTCAGTGAGATGGCTGTCAGGGTCAGCTGCAGACACAGGGCTGGCTGAGGGGCGGGGGAACCGTCGGGGCACCAGCACCAGAGATGGCCTACTTGGGCGAGGAGCGGGTGTAGAAGGGCGCCTGCAGGATCCCAGCCGGAAACACGATCTCGTTCTTGGTGGGCGAGTAGTAAGCGTTCACCATGGGCGGGGTCATGCTCCACCTGCAAGCAACAGGTGCCTGAGAGCCCAGGCGGTGGGCAGAGCGGAGGGCTTGACCCCAGGCCCAAGTCAGCACAAGGACATCAGGCAGCACTGTTTCTGAGGGGGAAACTAGAAAACACCTGAATGTCTATAAATCAGTGATGTCACCTCAGAGGGTGCCACACCGAGGCGCTCACAGACAGCAAGGGGGACCATCAGATATTGAACTGAGGTTATTTTTGAGGCTTGAAATGTGTCTAGCAGCCGTTCTAAGGTGTGGTCTGTGGACAGTCCCCAAGATCCTCTGGTTTATGATGTCAAAACTATTTTCATTATAACATTAAGACACTTTGCCTCTGCCACGTGTTGAGATCTGCATCATGGTACAAAAGCAACCGTGGATGACACTGCTGCCGCTTGGGCAGGGAGCCAGGCAAGTCCTAGTGGCCACCTCTCCTTCCCCAGCAGGTGCTCCAACCAAAACAAGCCAGGGGGTCATTTTTGTTGACAACACCCAGGAAAAAGTAGCCTAATCATTAATTCCATTAAATCTCGACTCCCAAGTACCAGTCTTTAATATCCCGTGTGACCAGTGGTCTCTCTCATCCTCTTCGGATGACCGACCAGCCATGGAATTTTGGACTTGGGCAACTAGGCAGACATGTTCTTGAAAATGAGAAAGGAAGCTTAGCACCTCAGGGGAAATAATTCACATTTTGTCATTTATTACCAATGATAAAACTCTGAGGTTTCAAAAAAAAATGAAGTTTCAAAGAAAAATTAAAATTTTGGAAAACTTGTATTGACCATCATGAATTTGATAGCTTCCCAGTATGTTAAGACTTTTCTCAGGAGGTCAACTATGATGTTAACTAATGTGAATTTTTTTTTTTGGCTGCAGTATATGAGAGTGAAAAATCTATAAATCTTAGTGGAACCACGATTTTTTTTTCTTTTCTGTTTTTTTTTTTGTACTGGGGACTGAACCCAGGGGTGTGTAACCACTGAGTCACATCCCCAGCCCTTTTTTTATATAGTATTTAGAGACAGGGTCTTGCTGAGTTGCTTAGGGCCTTGCTAAGTTGCTGAGGCTGGCTTTGAACTCATGATCCTCCTGCCTCAGCCTCCTCAGCTGCTGAGATTGCAGGCGTGTGCTACCATGCCTGGCAAAACGCTATTTTCCAAAGGACTAATGCATGAGGCCATGATTATGTAAAAAAATCCATTCAAAGGGCAAGACAGATCAATGATTTTAGTGTAGAGCGTATGAAAAGTTCATGAATAAGTTTTCAGATTTTTCATATTGTATTTTTTGGGGGCGGGGCAAGGAGGTTAATGGGGATTGAACTCAGGAGCACATGACCACTGAGCCCCAGCCCCAGCTCTATATTGTATTGTATTTAGAGACAGGGTCTCACTGAGTTGCTTAGTACCTCACTTTTGCTGAGGCTGGCTTTGAACTTCTGCCCATGCCTCCTGAGCCACTGGGATTATAGGTGTGCACCACCACGTCTGGCTCAGATTTTCCACACTGCATTAATCTTTCCTTCCTTGGGGACTGAACCCAGGGGTGCTCTATCACTGGGCTTCATCCCTTGCCCTTATTTTTTACTTTGCTAAATTGCTTAGGCTGGCCTTGAACTTTGGCTCCTTCTGCCTCAGCCACCTGGGTAGCTTGGGTTGCAGATGAATACTGCTGTGTCTGGAAGACAAGTTTAAGTGAAAACTTTTAATCTAAAATTTAAAAAGCCAGGTAAGTTGGCAGTAGTGTCTGTGCCATATTCTGAAGGTGAAGGCCCACCTACCTTCTTGTTTGTTAGGGGGACTCTGGTTGACAATGGAAAACTTGGAGGAAAAAGATGTTTGGACCTCTATTGCCCACAAGAGGGCGCCAGAGGCAAAGAGGACTCGTTCTGACTTGGTAAGATTTATCCTGTTTCAGGAGTGGAGGGACTAGTACTGGGCTGACTACATCTAACTTTCCTGGGGAGACCATTTTATAAAGAAGGGTCTTTCTCCAGATTATTCTGACTTAAGATCTGGGGTAGAAGTTAGGCTATGGCCAGGTGCAGTGGTGCCCAACTGTAATCCCAGCAATTTGGGAGGTAGAGGCAGGAGGATCACATGTTCAAGGCCAGCTTCAGCAACCTAGTGAGGCTCTCAGCAACTTAGTCAAACCCTGTCTCAAGATAAAAAATTCAAAAGGGCTGGGAATTTAGCCCAGTGATAAAGCACTCCTGGGTTCAATCCCCAGGAACTTCCTACCCCCCGCTGCAAAAGCCCCCACAACCAAACACCACCACAACAAAAAACGTCAGGAGGCAACCCCCACACCCACACACACATTTTTGGCAGTGCTGGGGCGGGAACCCAGGGTCTCCAGTACTAGGCATGTACTCTACCGCGAGCTACACCCTCATCCTAGGAGACTATTTTTGAAACTGCTCTCCAGGGGACACTGATGCACAGTGGGATTTGCAGTGTGTTAATGTGCTTGCTTATCAGCGCCCATCTAGAACCTTCCCCAGCCCTCAGTGGGACAGTGGGAGAAACCACCGCTCCTGTTTGTGAGGAGTTATGGGACACTCACCCATGCGGAGGGCCTCCTCTCAGGGCCTGGCTCTCCCCAGTTCCCACACTGGATTGCTTCAATGACCCAAGAACCAGTTCCCTTCCCTTCTACTTCGAAGATAATGAAATGAAGGATCTGAATGCTGAGGCCATGAAGCTGGGATGTGCTGCCAGGTTCACTCTGCCAACAGGCTGGGCACTGCGGCACACAGACTGGGGCCAGGATGGGCTCTACTTTGGCTTTTTTTGCAGAGGATTCTGGGGACTGAACTCGGGAGCACTCGACCACTGGGCCACATCCCCAGTCCTCTTTTGTATTTTATTTAGAAACAGGGTCTCACTGAGTTGCTTAGCGCCTCACCGTTGCTGAGGCTGGCTTTGAACTTGCAATCCCCTTGCCTCAGCCTCTTGAGCTGCTGGGATCACAGGCATGTGCCACCGCACCCAGCGGCTTTTGGTTTCTTAATTTGAAAAGAGGGCCTCTGTGACAGTCACACCTGGCACCAGACAGTGGGTGAGGAAGGCAAGCTCAGTGGGGTGCATCCCTATGGTGGGGAACCCAGGCCTTCCTGGCTGGGCCTGGGGGACTCACTGGTCTCTGTTGGGGGCTTTCCTGAGCTGGTCAGCGGTGACCCTCCATGAGAAGTTGAAAAATCGCATGGCGTTCTCGAAGTAGAGGTCTGGAACTGCCGTGTACTAAAGAAAGAAGCAGAGACACAGGATGGGAGCACGCCCAGAGGAAACTCAGAAACTCAGACCCCACGAGGTGAAGGGATGGGTCGGCAGGCCCAGGGCCAGAGTGTGGGCTGGGAGCTGCAGGCTCCACCCCTCCGGAGGCCTCTAACCTGCTGGGCCCAGCAACAACTGTCTCCTTCAGGCGCCTGACAGTGTCACAGTGCTGCAGGATGCCCCAGCAGTGGTTCCCTTGGGCAAGAAGTATCTCCATCACTGTCCTGCAGGACTGTGACGATGGGTGTGTTCTATACCCACACTGGCCAATATGGTAGACTCTGGTGACAGGTGGCTACTGAGCATCTCAAATGTGCTAGTATAATTAAATTTTAATTAACTTAAGTTTTGATTAATTAAATAGCCCCCCCATGGCTGGTAGCTAACAAATTGGGCAGCATAGATTTAATGAACCACGCTGGAATCTAGCTCTGAAATGTCAGGGGACAGGCGTTATCACACCTTCACCCCTGGGCCCGGCCTCTCAGCTCCTGACAGGTGCAAAGCCCTCCCTCAGGTCCACTCCAGATCTTCACGGCTGTACCCAAGGGCTGTGGTAAAACACTGGGCCCTCAGGGGCAGGCCCCTGTCCTGGTGGCCCTGCCTGAGCCGTCTCCAGGAGACTCTGGGTCTCGCATCATGATGACCCTGGGGTGTCTGAAATTATTCTCAAGAAACATGGCTGCGGAATGAGTCTCCTATTCTCAGAAGCAATTTTAATAGTCTTAGGTTTTAAATAGAACCATGATGAGAGGTTATTATAATTTCAAAAATGCCTGAATTTTACAAATTTCACTCATGAGAAGATAGGAAGCTATCATTTGGGGCAAAATCACAACCCACTTAAAGGAGTGATGTGCCGAAGGTTCTGGCAGCAGGGAGGCAGCAATCCCCCTCCGCCTCAGTGGAGCTTCACCGTGCATTTGGGATGGCTGCCTCCTCATTTCCCATCCCCATCTCAAGGTCAAAATTTCAGTTCCAAGTTTTCTCTGAGGAGGTTGGGGTACGACCCTGAAGACAGGTGGCAGTTCTGGTGGCAGGAGCGGGGGTGTGAGGGGCTTCACTTTCTACCCCCCCGCCGCTGTGGTGTTTTAGGGCCGCGATGCTGGCCAGCTGACCCCAGCCCTGTGGGCTCTGGGCTCAGGGTCAGGTGGTGCTGCACCTTTTAGGATCTGCTTCCCCAAGTCTTTTTTTTTTTAAATTTTTTAGTTGTAGATGGACACAATATCTTTATTTTTTTATTTATTTAATGTGGTTCTGAGGATCGAACCCAGGGCCTCATGTGTGTGAGGCAAGCGCTGTGACACTTAGCCAACCCAGCCCCCCCCCCTTTTTTTGTAGTGCTTGGGTTGGAGTCATGAAGGAGGCCAGCGCTCTCCCGCTGAGCTAATCCCCTGATGGCTGTCATGATACCAGGACCGGACCGCCTCCCTGCCTCCAGAAGCCCTGGGCGCCCCGCCCACCTTGGCCCCTCCCCAAGTGGGCACTTGGGATGGCAGGGCTTAAGCCACTCACGTCGTTGAACACTTTGTCCAGTTCCTTGGGGTCCATAATGAAGTTGGGGTAGCCTATCATGTTGTAGATGGCGTCCGCCTGGATGGGAGGGACACAGAGGACTGAGCACCTGCGATGCTGACCAGCTGGCCCCAGCTTTGTGGGCTCTGGGCTCAGGCTCAGGTCAAGGGGCGGGGGATCAGGCTCCTCCCCACTTAGGGCTTTCACATCTCTTTTTGGAAACATTCCCCCCTTGCCTAACTTATCTTTTTTTTTAAATATTTATTTTTTAGTTATAGGTGGACACACTATCTGTTTTTTTTACTTGTATGTGGTGCTGAGGATTGAACCCAGTGCCTCACACAGGCTAGGCGAGCCCTCTACCACTGAGCTACAGCCCCGGCCCCTAGTTTATCTTTTGGGTTTCTGTTAAATGTTGCTTCCCCAAGGGAAGCTGCTATGGTCCAAATGTGTCCCCAAAATTCAAGTGTTGGAACCTTTGGGAAGTGATGAGGTTCTGAGGCTCTGTCCCCTACTGCTGGGGGACTGGGAGCTGTGGAGGGAGCGAGCACCACAGTGGCTTGGTCCACCTCTCTTGCACATGCTCTCCTGCCTGTCCACCTTCAGCCAAGAGATGTGTGACACTGGGCTTCAGGCCGTCCCCCCAGCCTGCTAGACTGGTCACAAGGCAGGACAGCATCCATGCGTGCCCAGGGGGCAGGCTGGCCTCTCCTAGCCCTGCTCTCTCTCTCTGCTGCTCTTGCCCGGTGCAGGAAGCCTGGGTGGCCCGAGCTCCGGGCGGCTCACCTTCTCCTTGGCTGATTTCCGGGTGTCCTCGTCCATCCACTTCAGCGTGCTCAGGCTCTCCTCAAACGCCTTCTTGATCTCCAGGATTATCTCGCTGGCCTGAGGAGACAGATGTTGCACCCTCAGCTCTGGCCACTGGCCCCCTGGATGCAACCAGTGCCCCAGGCAGGATGACACTGGACCCGAGGTCAAACTGAGGTTGGCTCAAGGCCTCGGGTTCTGCAGAGCGGGCTAAGAGGGTGGCCATGGCTGTGCTTTCAGACCATGTTCCTAAATGGACATCCCGCGAGATGAGACGGGCCTTCCGTGCACTGGTCTCTGTGGTCGAATGAGCTTGGACGTGCCTTGGGGAAGTGGAAAGGTCCGCAGCAGGACTTTTTGGAGTCTTTAGCGTGGTGGGGTGCTCTTTTGGAGCCATCCAGAAGACATGGCCTCTCCCAGGCTGATGGGATCCTTTTTGATGGAATAGAGCTTTAACACCCAGAGAACTTGATCTGAGGAGCACTCAGAAAGGCCACACTCAGGGCACAAATGGCAGCTGTTGAGGGTGATGATGCACGGGCAGACCCGGGGGCCAAAGATAGAAGATGGAAGATTCTGGGGAAGGGGAAGGCAAGAGCCGTGGGGCTGGGGCCAGACAGGACTCAGATTCTGCCTCAGCAGATTAAAAAAAAATATATATATATATATATATGTTGTAGTTGGACACAATACTTTTATTTTACTTATTTTTATGTGGTGCTGAGGATCGAACCCAGGGTCCCGCATGTGCTAGGCAAGGGCTCTACTGAGCCACCACCCCAGCCCCTGCCTCAGCAGATTAGAGGTGCAGCGCTGCCCCTTGACTACAGATACCAATTACGCAAACGATACCATCAGTGATAAACAATCGCTGCCATTGACTGTAGCTTATTTTGGGCCAGGTGTTCTTTACGTGTAGCATCTCATTTTGTTATGGCCAGGCTGTGTGGGCAATGACTACACATTCTCCATTTTGCCCTGAGACTCCACATCACGTAAGAAACGTTTCTCTCGTGGGAAAGCCCCGCCTCTGCACCCATCAGCGAGCGGTTGGCTAACACAGCATGTTAGGTGACACAGATGGCAATTCTTATACAACGTAAAAGTGTCCCCTCTTCGGTTCCCATTTTTCTTGGACAATCTACCCTGTCAGAGGTGGACTGTCTAGATGTTAGTAGCCATTCTTTAGCTTGTCCTTGACTAGGGACGTTTTGGCCCACCCTCTTTACTGCTGATGATTTTAGATCTTACGATGTTTGCTTATGGATTTGAATCATAGCAACAGCCACTTATGCGTTAATATGGTTTTGGACTATAAAAGGTGTGCTGGAACCCTGGGAGGGGTCGAAGGGTGTGGACTAGCAGCCTGGCCCTTGGCCCGCCAGATGGTGGATCCAGACATCAACTGGTGAATAAAGGTTCCGTCTCTTGCTTTAAGATCGACTTGGTGATTTATCGCTATCTCGCCTTAACAATTTAATACCCCTCTGCAGAAGGGACAGCCCCACTTTCATGTCCCAGGTGAGGGGAGAACACTGCTCAAGTCACCCAGCCAAGTGACAGAGCCAGAATCTGAGCTGGGGGCTGGCTGTCTCCCCAGCACTTAGCCATGATGATCCTCTACCTGCCCGAATAATTCTGTCACCCTCAGAGTAAGAAAAATGTCACTTCCAGGTCAACATTACCTGGTGGGGTCCTTCACAGCCCCAGGAGGTGGAGATGGCTGTGGTAGCCTCGTGGGGTCTCTGGGAAGATCAAATTAAATAACACAAACTGGCCTGGCCCTCAACAACGGAAGTCATTTAGTAACTCACACCCTGCAGCCTGAGAAGACGGCCTCTGAGTTAGGACCCAGGATCCTGTGGCCTGGAGCAGGAAAGGCCCAGGGCAGAGCAGAGTGTGGGCTGTCAGGCTGGGGGCAGGGGCAGCAGATGCGATGCCCACTCTGTCCACAGGAGAGGTACTTACTATGTTCTTGCTGTCCTCGGCGAAGGTCGCTTTGACAAACATGGGGCCCAGGGCAAAGCCCAGGTTGTTTTCCGTGTCACTCACGCAAAACTTCCAGCGAGGAAGGCAGGTCTGGAAAACACGAGTGCAGAGGGTCACTGGGCCCAGTCCTCCTTCTCCCAAGGCCTGCCTGGGGGGTGGCGCCATCGGGGGCCTGTGCTTCCCCCCAGAACTCCAGGGAGACAGACCTCTTCTGACCACAGAAGTTACTTTGGGCCATAGACAGCCCTCTTGGCCACCACCTACTGTCTCCTGAGTGCCAGTCTCTGTGCTTGGCACTTCACAAAGGTCTGCCACTGAGCACCCCCCCAGCGGGCAGGGATGGGCCACTGCACAGACAGGAAGCAGAAATTCAGTAAGGGCAGTCACTGGTCCAGCAGGTGACAGTGGGTAGGGGTGCCACAGGGCTGGGAACTCTGACATGCCTGGCCCTCCATCCGGGGCTCCCGCCA
Source organism: Marmota monax (assembly GCF_021218885.2). Lineage (NCBI taxonomy): Eukaryota > Metazoa > Chordata > Mammalia > Rodentia > Sciuridae > Marmota > Marmota monax. Next base: position 24,731,802 of record NW_026694432.1, on the reverse strand, counting down.
ACTCCACCTGGTCCTGCCTCCTGGAGGACACAAGGAATCTTGGAGGCGCAGAACCTGGGGAAGCTGTCAGTCCACCCGAGCAACGGGAACCTGCCCAGAAGGCCAGGGGCCCAGCCCCATTTACAGCCTCCTAGAGAGAGAAGGCCACAGTGACATCACAAAACTTCAATGTCGGCTGTTTTTTAATGTGCTAAGGATGCCAGGCAGTGCCTCACCACTGAGCCGCACGCCCACCCCAACCCCAGCTCTTTCCTTATATTTTATTTTGAGACAGGGTCTCACAACGCTCATTGCCCAGACTGGCCTTGAATTTGCAATCCTCCTGCCTCAGCCTCCCGAGCAGCTTGGATCACAGGTGTGTCACTGCGCAGGGCTTAAGTTGGTTCTTCCTCAGTCTCACCCACTGCAAGCCCACAGGATGCCTCAGTATGAACCAGAAATGGTCCTTGGGCTGCAGCTCCCCAGAGCATGGGCTGATAAAGAGCACCCGGAGGGTTTCAGCCCACTGGCCCCCTGCCCGGCCATCCCTCCATGGACAGTGTGAATGACCAGGTGTGATGACCCTGCTTATGGAAACCGGTCCGGCTGCAGGGTCCTCTTAACCCTGAGGAACAGGCGTGACAACCAGCTCGGGGCAGCCTGCTTCACACCAGCCCTACTGCGAACAACCCAAGTGCCCATCGGCAGACAGATGGATAAACAAAATGTGGTGTTTTTCTACAGCGACATACCACTTGGCAGCACGGAGGAACCAGCTACTCAGAGATGCCACAACATGACGAATTCCACAGACTCACTGAGTCAGGCGGCCAGGCAGGCAGCGTAGGACTCGGCTGCCCATCTGCAGCACCTCGGGGAGACGCAGGAAGGGGCCCGAGGGCATGCCGGGTAACTGGGTCATGGAAACCTTCTCTGTCCTGACCGGGCTGGTGGTCACACGCACGACTTCATTGTCAGAAATCAACCAACTGTATCCTTCACCCACACTCTATGCATATGCGCGTGCATGTTGTTTTCTTAAGTGCTGGGGGTTGAACCCAGGGCTTCACACATGCTAGGAGGGCTTTCTTTCTTTTTTTCTTAATGGGGTGCTACGGATGGAACCCAGGGCCACCCTAGCACCACACTAAACTGGTCTATGTTTCAAATTTTTATTTTGAGACAGGGTCTCACTGGAATTACCGCAGTGTGCCACGTGGCCAGGTATACTGAATACTCTACTGTATGTAAATTGTGACTTATTAAAAATTTTTTCTTCTAGTCAAGAAGGAAGGGAAGGCCGTTCTAGTCTAAGTGTAGCCCCCGGATTCTGCTTAGCTGTCCCAACCTGTGTCTGTTTCAATGGCTGCTTTCTGCTCCCCTCTCCCTCCTGCCCGCCGCCCTGCCGGCCATTGGGCAGCCCACAGCTGCACACAGACTTGGCCTGGATATGCTGAGGCCGAGCACACAGTGGACACAGCTAGGGAGCCTCCAACTTTGAGGCTGGGCAGAGGCTCTGACGGCTGGATCACGGGCAGATTCTTACTCATCTTCTGCCCGGCGTCTCTGGAGAAGCCCATTCACTTTGCAAACACCCATTTGTCCCCTGAGTGACTCCCCTGCTCGGGGACTGTGCCAGGTCTCAGGAATTTGGAGCTGAATCAACCGCGGGCCTGCCCTTGAGGACTCTGTGGAAGTGCCCAGAACATCCAGCAGGAGACAGAGGCGCAGTAACGGTGTCAACAGCCGTGACAGCACCGAGCGCCTGAGTGCCCAGGGGGTGCAGGTCCCACGCCTAGAATGCTCCCAGGGAGACTAAGGGAGAGAAACGAGGCAGAGAGAGGTTAAGTCACTAGCCCAAAGGGAGCACTCAGGGAGTAAGTGGCTGCGGTGGGCTTGAGCCCAGAAAGTCTGGCTCCAGTGACTTCCTGCAAAAAGGCCACTCTGACTGCCTACGACAAAGGTTTTGGAATGAGGAGAAAACTCTTTGAAAGAAGAGAGGGTCAGGCAGCGTTCATGTGACGTGGGGGCCACCTCCGGGCAGAAAAGGAGGGGCCAATAGGCCCCTGAGGAGGCTGTGCGACTTGTAGCCTCTTCACTGTAACCCAAGGAGCACCAGCAGGGAGCGGAGAGGGGTCCCTCCTCCCCACCAAGAACTGCGGATTGTAGGCAGGTAGCACGAGGACAGGCGGCCAGCAGAAGCTTCCGCCTTTGGAACCAGCTTTACAGCCCGAGGAAAAGGAGCCCAGGGGTCAGTCACCCTTTTCACAGACGGGAAGACCGAGTCCCTGCCCCATTTAAGAGACCCGCCCAAGGCTGTGTGGTAAGAAGCAGAACCTCCCATTCAAATCTCTGCCCAGCCTCCCCTGCTCTGCAGCCGGGGCACTCCCAGCCATTCTCTGGGCCTTTGGTACATGAGGGCAGGTCAGCCCTGGCACCTCCCAGGCAGGCAGGGCTCCTAGGCACAGAGGCACCCCACCCATCTTGGTATTCCCACACTGGGCTCGGGGCCTGGCCCACGGTGACAAGTTCACGAGTAACTGTTTGTTGGATGCATAAATGAGAGGTGACTGCCTCAGTCTTGGGATCAGAATTCCTACGGAAGGCAAGATTCCCCGGTGGGAGGGAGGGAGGCCTGGGGCCTCCTACAGAAGGACCCGCAGAGGTTTGGGGGCGCTTAAGATGGGTGGAGCCTACTAGTCTGGTGCCTGGGACTCCTGTTCCCTGAGAGAACCCGAGGCCTGGATCTGGACTGGGGTTCCCCTGACCACAAACAGGGAGGATAAGAATCAGGGAACCCTCGTGAGCAGGTGCTGTTCTAAGTGTTTGATGCTTCTGGGGAAGAAGTCCCCACCTATAGAGTCACAGTTACATAGGAGAGCGCTGACATCTCCACGGGGAAGCAGCTAGAGGGACAGAACAGAAACTACCTTCTCTGCAAACTAGCTGAGTTGCTAAGACTCCTCTTTGTGCTTGGCATAACCAACTCCTTCAGGAAGCCTCTGCCCACCTAAGTCCCCATCAGAGTTCCCATGACCCCAGATGGACCCTTCAGTGGCCTCTTCATTCTCCTCCTAGACTCAACCCTCGTAAGTGCCACAGCCCTGAGGGTACAGTGGTCTTCCCAGCCTCTAGCCCAGGGCAGAGCACACAGTAGGTGCTCAGCATGAACCCGGGAATCACTGTCACAGCTCACCTTCTTGGTCCCGTACATGACTTCCATGAACTTCTCGTCGGCGTCCTGAAAGCGCTGGTCGAGGAAGGAGCTCGTTTTCCGCACCAGGTTCCAGATCATGTAGTTGTTCAGCAGGCTGGGGCGAGAGGACCGCTGGCTCAGAAATGCCCGGGGCTCCCGAACAGCCTCACCCCGGGCTCCTTCCTAGCCTACCTGGGGCTCGGCTGGCGGCTGCCTTCCAAGCACATGGAATGTAACTCTCCGAGGAACGCCTGGCGCTCCGCCTAGAACCCCGCAGTGTCCAGTGCAATCACTTGCATACCAGCAGTGCTCATTACATGCTGCTGCTTAGCTGCTTTGTGTCTGAAGCTGTGAAGCCGCTGCCTAGAGACTCGCCCTGGTGGTGTATGCTACAGTGGGGAGGAGGCTGCCATTCCCTGCTGAAGGCCATTCAGGAAGTAGAGGCCTTAGAGCAGCAGGGGCAGGAAAGGAAGCTCTGGCCAGCCAGGTTTCATGAATGACAGTTCCCATGTCCCACCCACAGGGCACAGGGAACCTATCTATGGCTGAGTCATGTTTGCAAAGATGTTACCTTAGTACAAAGATGTTCACTATATTGAACATTTAGCCTCAACCGGAATCACCCTAAAAGTCTGACCACGGGGGAGGGTGTGGCAAATATTGCATGTACAGTTGATGGAATACTACGCAACTATAAAAATGATCCTCACAGAGGGTTTGGGATGGCATGGGAAAAATACTCATAATGAAAGTCAAGGCAAGGCTTGGTGCGGTGGCGCATGCCTGTAATCCCAGTGGCTCGGGAGGCTAAGGCAGGAGGACAGTGAGTTCAAAGCCAGCCTCAGCAACAGCAAGGCCCTAAGCAACTCAGTGAGACCCTGTCTCTAAATAAAATACAAAAAGTTTGGGGATATGGCTTGGTGGTTAAGTGTCCCTGGGTTCAATCCTCAGTACTACTACTACTAAAATAAAAATGAAAAGTCAAGGGAAAAGTAGATTATCCATCTAGTCACATTAAGGAGAAAGAAGAGCTATGGTTTGTAAACCTCCCTTCCCTCACACCTTCTCTCCCTGATATGCACACACACAAATACCCCCCCAAAATGACCAAGAGTAGTATTTTGAATAATTTTACATTTTTCCTATTTTTCTGTATTTTTCAACATTTCTATAAGCCTTTGAAATAAAAAAATAAAATAAAATAAAAACCCCGTAAGTATTAACCAAAAATTATGGGTGGTATTGGCAGAGTCCCGTTCCATGCCAGGCATGGTGTTAAAACATGAATCATTTCGTGTGACTCTCACGAATCCCCTGCTTGGTAGGTGCTATCTGCATCCCCATCTTATGGGTGGTATGACCCCAACAAAGGACAAGGGACATGCCCACAGCTACACAGCTGGCTGAGGGCAGCAGGATTTGAAGCTGCCCAGGGGACTACCACCCTCTGCTGCCTCTCGGGGAAGCCCACCAGGGTGCAGTGCCCTGCGTCCAGCTGCCCTGCCGCCTCCTGCCCAGCAGGGCTGCCGGCCTCACCATCTGTCCGTGGTGTTGATGAGGGCGGAGACCTGCTCCAGGTAGTCCTTGTCATAGACCACGATGGGCTCGGACGCGTTGATCTCCACGGGGTGGAAGATGGCGTTGAGGAAGGGCAGCCAGTTGATGGCCGGTGCCAAGGTCTGCAAGGGAAGGGGACAGCGTGAGGCTGGAGGGTGGCTTCTCCTCAGCTCCGTCTTCGGGTGTCCCTCGGAAGGCGTCATTGTGCCTCTGCCCTGTGACCACGGTGCTGATGGAGCTCCAGGCAGAGGCTGGCTGGCTGGTGAGTGCTGCTGTGGACAGTGTCCGCAGGAGCCAGAGGCAAACCTCATCTGAAGCGGAACCAGGGTGGGATGAGAGGCTGCAGCAGCAGCAGGCACAGCAGCCACCACCGTCACCATGCCCTTCCCATGCGGCATGTGCCACTGCCCAACTGACCAAGCAGTGGCAACAATTATCCCCATTTACAGAGGAAGACATGGAGCCTCAGACCCCTAACAGGTAAGAATCAGGAGTCTGGACTGGGCTCCGGGTCTAGCTCCCTTGCTTATAAGCTGTGCAACCTTTAATAAGTTAACGTGCCCATCTGTGCCTCAGCACCTCATATGAAAAACAGGGATCATCATGACAATGAGTCCCGTGTATCTGGTAACTGGGAGGGTCACGCACAGAAGCCAGTGCTATCCCACTCAACAAGGGTGTCGGCAGCAGCAGTCTGCTGCAGAGGATCCAACATTCAGGAAGGCCAGCGTTGCGGGGTAAACTGTGGTCCACAGGTGAGGCTGCCGAGGGGGGAGCTGGGACAGCAAAGTCGGTGATGACCGCAGCAAGAAGGGAGAAGCCCGCAGCTCAGCCCTGCACACACCAGGCCCGCGGCTCTTTGTACTTGTTTGTTTTGGGGAGTTATTGGGGTCTGAACTCAGGGCCACTTTACCACTGAGCCACACCCCCAGCCCTTTCTATTTTGAGGCAGCTAAGTTGCTTGGGGCCTCACTAAGTTGCTGAGGCTGGCCTTGAACTCTTAATCCTCCTGCCTCAGCTTCCTAAGCCTCTGGGATTATAGGCATGCACCATCATGCTCAGCGGCGGCTCTGTTTTTTTTTTTTATTTATTTATCTTTATGTGGTGCTGAGGATTGAACCCAGTGCCTCACCAGCGTTAGGAGAGCGCTCCACCACTGAACCACAACCTCAGCCCCAGCAGCTCTGTTTTAAGGACCTAAAATGAGAACCTGTACCCAGGGCTTTCCAAAGAGAGACACGTGGCTTTTCATAACTGTCAGCTCCCAACAGATCTCACTTTCCCTTTGGCACCCCAAGGTGCCCTGCTCAGAGGTGTCTCCTCCAACACCTCCACATCACGGCCAGCATCTCCTGCAGCAGCAGCGTCCAGCCATGCGAGCTACCCCTCTTGAGGTTGCAGATTTTTATTATAAAGTCCTACAACATTTTAAAAATAAATTGTGGTAAAATATGCTGCACATTTGTAATCCCAGGAACCCAGGAGGCTGAGGCAGGAGGATCTCAAATTCAAGGCCAGCCTCCACTTACCCCCACCTGTCTCTGTGAGTCTGACACGGGCCCGAGTGGCCCAGTTTAAGTGCGAACACATCGCATTCGGGCTTCAATGCTGGCGTGTGTCCCTTGGTGTCACCTCCTCAAGCAGAGCTGCACAATGTGTCTGCTCTGGCCCTGTATTCCCCACACGCTCAGTTATTTTTAGTGTGCAGTTTTACAGAACACGAGGCTTTGGGCTGCCTATCTCGTCTTTTAGCAAAGACGCCTCTACATGTCAGTCACTTGGATGGGCACCTGACTTAGCTAGCAATCCCAGAAATTACGATCATCGCTTAAGACCTTCCAAAAGTGGCCCTGGGCCTGGCAGATTTCAAACCCCATTCTCTATTCTCTTGAAAGGGTGAAATGTAAGACAAATACGGGAAGTGGGAAATGCATTCCCTTCAAACAGGAAAACCGTACCATAAGGCCACCTAAGAGCCACCTCGCCTGCTGGGACAGGCAATCACAAGACCCCCTACTTCACAGAGGCTGAGTTTGCTGATCAGGGAAGGTGACTTTCCTGAGGTTATATGGTTTACTGTGGGGGTTAAATGAAACTCAGGGCACTCGTCTCTGGGCGTATTTGACGGGGTGCTGGGGATTGAACTCAGGGCCTTGAGCAGGTAAGCACAGGCTTTACCACTGGGCTCCACCCCAAGGCCATTGTTCCTGGGTTTATTTATTTATTTATTTATTATTTTTATTTTTTATTATTTCTTACACACATGACAAGATTTATTTATTTTTATTTTTATTTATTTATTTTTTTTTGGTTGTAGATGGACATAATACCTTCATCTATTTATATTTGGTGCTGAGACTTGAACCCAGTGCCTCACACGTGCAAGGCAAGTGCTCTACCACTGAGCCACAACCCCAGCCCCTGCTCCTGGGTTTAAGTGGACATCTTATCTACTGGGGAACAAAGATCTCAAAGGACAAATAAGGCTGGGGATGGGGAGGGGGCAGCTCCCAAAGGAGTACAAGTCATCGACCAGTTCTCAGTAGGGGGCTGATTGGCGTCATCCCTGGGTGAATGTTCCCACCAACACGGATGGCGAACCCCCACAGGGCTGGGAAGAGAAGCGCACAGTGGGCCCAGAGCCAGCAAGCGCCAGCACAGCCCTGTCGCCCAGCTGCGACATGAGCTGGGTGATTTGAGTTGGGCGTGAGGAGGCCTAGATCAGAGTCCCCAGCAGGAACCAGCTCAGAGCTGACTGCCGTAGGCCTCTCAGCCTGGCCTCCCCTGTGGCCTGGACTCCCTTCTCTCCCTGGCAGGAGACCCTCAGGCCAATCTCTACAATTCTGTGGCCACAGAATTCAGAGGTGTGTGATGAGACCTTCAAACTGAGTCCCACAATCAGGGTCACCTGACTGCATGGCCTGGCGGCAAAGACCCTGGGAAAGTGGGTTAGTTTACTGAATGTCACCAGTTACAGGGCTCACGAGAGCTTCATGAACTGAGGTGGCGGATCCCTGGTGCAGGGTGAGGCATCAGGTGGGGAAAACCCTACTACTCATCACAAACCCGCTAGTTCTGGGAGAGCAGAGTCCTGACACGGCAATTCTCACAACTCGGAGATAAAGAGGCTTGTGCTGACAGCAGGACATCCACATTTCAGTGTCTTGCTTTATTGAACTCCTAACTGAGACGCAGGTGCCGAGATCCATCTCTATGGATGTGGCAGTTTTGTTTGTTTGGTTGGTTGGTGCTGGGGAATTAAACTCAGGGTGCTCGACCACTGAGCCACATTTTTATTTAGAGACAGGGTGTCACTGAGTAGCTTAGCACCTTGCTTTTTGCTGAGGCTGGCTTTGAACTCACTATCCTCCTGCCTTAGCCTCCTGAGCCACTGGGATTATAGGTGCGCCTGGCTAATGCAGCAGTTTTAATGGACTAGGACACTCTGCCCTGACTCAAATCCCTCTGAGGCAGGCCTGAGAGCTGTTTCCCACACCCACAGCCTAGGAGGACCTCTGGGCACCAATCAACTCCCTGAGGAGTGGGAAAGATGAGGGTGCTTTCGGGCTTCATTTTTACAGGAGAAATGGCAGAGGATGGGGCTGAGGCCCAAACAGCCTGCGGGATGGGAGGTCCTAGAAAGGAACGAGAAGGCCCCCCTTCCACCCCCAGAGCAGCAGAAAGTGGTCTGACTCAGGCTCTGAATCCACACTCCACTTGGGGCTAGCCTGGAACACCATTCTGTTCCAGCAGGTCTAGCCTTGAACCACACGTAAGCCTGGAGTCTCTCTCCTCGATTCATTCTGAGTAGGAGAAGAAACCAAATCTCCAGCTACCAGAGAAGAACACACTCTCTGTCCCAGGGTGGAATGATTCAAGTTAATTTAGTGATGGGGACCTGAGAAATATCACCGATCACAAAAGCACAGCTCTACTGATAATGACTTCTGGGATGTTACTTTTCCACCGCGCATGCCAGTTTATAAAACAAAATCTCATCTTTTGCGTCATGTTATGTCCTCATAACCCGCGGACAGGCCAGGCAGGTTTCGGGGGCGTCCAGGACTTCTCTAAATGTTAGCCTGTGTGTTTTTTTCATGCACAGATGCCCATTTCTCCTGGGTGACAGTCCGTAGTTTTTGAGCTATTCTCAAAAGACTCCATGACTTAAGAGTTAAGAGCCACTGTCCCTGGCGAAGGCAGGGGCCGTGTCTCATTTGTCTCTGTTCCCGCACAGAACAGGTGTGAGCAGATGAGCAAAGGCCTTTTTACCTGGAAGGAAACCAAGGCTCAGGGTGGGCTCCTCACCTGCCAAGGCCACACGGCTCAAGGTGTGACCCTCTGACTCCAGGACCCCGGCAGGCACTGTGTGGTCTTCAGCCCCTGCTGAAGTTATGACCTTTCCTTTCTTCCATGAAACAAGAGAGCGGAAGCAATGGGGAGAGGCTGCCCGCGGCAGAACCCGCTGGCCACGCCAGATTGATGTCCATTCTCTGAGCACCACGTCAGAGCCGTGAGGCGAGCGCTCAGGCCGGGCCCCCTGCAGCTGGGGGGCGAACTGCATCTCCCTCCACCTCCCGGCCTCAGAGCGGAAAAACAGTGCCAGATGGTGCCCGACACAGGCTGCCGATCTCCATAACAACCCGCTCGAACCACTCACCCTGCCACCAACCTCCCCGGGGACCCGAGGGGCAGCTGTGGCACCAGGAGGCTGGGCTCTCTTGCCTCAGCCCAGGTCTTTGCATGGGCTGCACCTGTGCCTGGGAGACCCCACCCCCCACAGCCCTCAGGATAAAGTGTGTCTCAAAGTCCAGGATCTGCTGCATCGGGGGCCAGGTGGCGCCCTCACCCCCGGGGCCCAGCAGCCTCCCAGCTGGACCATGTAGTGCAGGTATCCGGTCAGCCCTGCGACTCAACACTCCCAAACTGCTGCCCACTAGGCCAGGGTGGAGCAGGGCTGGCTGTAGTCCTGTGCCTGGGGCCAGAGGGCCACACACTTCACCCAGGAAACCCAATGGAAACCACGACTTCCGGAATGAAGCCCACGAGGCCCTGCACAGGCCAAGGTCCCCGCGGGGCAGGTGTACCCTCAGCTTCCCCAGCCCCTCCCCGCCGGGCCTCAGCGCCCTGCTTCTCTCGCCCACAGCACTAGGCAGGGAGACTGGGATTGTTTCTCAGTGTCCCCACTAGACCAGAAGCACAGGAAAGCAGGGCCCAAGGTGGCTCCTGATACATCTGTCAGATTGAGAAGGAAAAAAGGGCAGAAACTTCCTTCTCGAAGGAAGAAGGAAAGGATGGGAGAGAAGCAGGGGGAAGATGGGCAGTGGAACCCACCGCAGGCGCAGGGTCCGCCCCAGCAGAACAGCAAGGGCCACCAGGCGCTCCTGCCTGAGGGCAAGGAACAGGGAGACCCGTGGGACCACTCTGCTCATTCCTCGGAGACCACCAGGGCCCAGGACAAGCAGGTCAGCAACTGCACACGGGCCAGAAAGAAGGGAGCAGTAGGAAGTCCACCCCAGGCCCTGGAGGCCTGAGCAGCCACCAGGGGGCAGCCTCGGCAAGGCTGGCCTACGGAGGGGACAGCAGGTCTCCGGTGAGTCACACCCGTTTCACAGAAAGGGCAGGTCTGACTCCCAGTTACGCCTCTGGATATTGCCTAGGGACATGGTCAAGAGCTGAGCCAAGCCTGAGTCCCAGGGCCAGCACCCCTGCCCTCAGGAGCCTCGGGGCCCTGACCATGTCTCTTCATCTCCCGTTCAGCAAAGGGAGAAGCAGCGTCGGAATCCACACCCCACCTTTACTCAGTGCTCGGTGCTGGATGACTGGGAATGCCCCTGTCCGCGTGAGCCTTACTGTCACGACCATGGAGCTGCTAGGGAAACGCTGTCACACGAAGCAGCCCGGCGAGGGCAGGAGCCTAGCTCTGGAGTCACTATGCACTCTGTGGCCACCAGCAGGTAATCTTACTTGTCTGAGCCCCAGTATATCTGTAACCTGGGCATAAACACCTCCTTCCAAGGGTGGCTTTAAGGTCATGATGAAGTGGGTATGACCCCTCCCCCCAAGAACCCCGTCCGACTCCAGTGGCCCTGCCCCTGCAGTAGCTGGCGCACAGGGTACCTGCAGCTCGGCGGCCGTCACTTTGTGGTAAATGAGCTCCTCGTCCCGACGCTTCTCCTGGGGGATGGTGATATTGGCCAGCGCCGTCTCAAAGTCCAGGATCTGCTGCATCTGGGGCCGGATGGCGTCCTCATCCCCCCCGCCCAGCAGCTTCCCCAGCTGGACCATGTAGTTCAGGTATCCGCTCAGCACCTGTGGGACCCAGCACCCCCAAACTGTCAGTGGCTGCCACCTGCCACTCAGTGGGCCAGGTGAGGCCGGCCCTGTGCACGGGGCCCGGGAAACATGCTGGAAAACAGCTCTGGGGAGGATTCTGGCGCTGTGTGTATTCACTGGTGTCCGTGGCGCTCCTGCTAAAGCCCACGGCCTCTGCACACACACAGGTCCTCCGCCATCCTCCTGTTCTGGAAATGCACCTTTTCTGAACCACCCTCTGCCACCACGTCCCTAGAGCTGAATCAAGTCCTTTCTCGGCTCCCTCTGCCCTGATCACAATATATACAGTCGGCATCGAGTTGGGTGGTCAGTTAAGTAATGTCTCCCTCTCCTACTCGACCTCGAGCCCCACGGACAGGTGAGTGAGCCTCAGGTGGGCCGGGCAGGGGAAGGGAGAGCTGTGAGCAGTTGGAGGTGATCTGGTTGTGGCTCTGGATCTCCCCACTTACTGGCTGTGTGACCTTGAACAGGTCACTTCTGTCTCTGAGACTTATTTCTCAGAGACAAAACGAATACCCATTTGACAGATAAAACAAATGATGTTCAGAGAAGCTGAGTGACTTTGGGGTGACTGGGAGGGTTAGAGGTGAGGTATATAAAAGGTCTGAGATCCTCAAATGGTGGGGGATGCTACTGCCGCCTCTCTACAATGGGGACAAATGACGCCTAACCCCTGCCCTTTGTGCCCACAGTGCCTGCATATGAACTAGCGAGCCTGGGGGCATCCCTCCCCCGACTGGGCTGCCTGCTGCCCATCAGGAAAGTGATACCCCTGTGTTCCCCCAGCTTCTAAGACCTGCCCAGGTATGCTGTGAGGGACACGGTGGGAGAACCACCGCAAAGGCCCACTCACCTTCTCGTTTTCAGTCTTGTTCAGGTAGTAATCTCTGGAGGGCAGGCCCAGGCCAGACTGGTCCACCTAAAGAGGGAGGCAGAGTGAGAGGAAGGCCCTGCTGCAGGCTTGTGTGTCTCCTGCGGCCTCTGCCTGCCCCAGGACTTCTCACACCAGGCACTGAGGACCAGCTCAGGTCCCAGCAGGAGCACAAGCTGGTAGCCGAAGTCACAGATGGGATCACTCAGTGATAGGACAGACATGTTCCTGCCCACCTGTGGGGTCAGCTGCAGGGACCTGGGCCCTTCTGAGGGCTGGACAGAGCCTCCTTCCTCTTCAAACACCCCTTGGCCTCAGCAATGCTCTCTACTTCTCTAAACCCTTCCCAAGTGGCGAGGAGCCAACACAGGTGACTTAACCCAAGTTACTTAACCTTTCTGATCCCCAGGTTCCTTGCCCAGAAGGTTAGGGAGATAACACCTAACCTTCGGAGCCGGAATGAGGATTCAAGAGGACAGTGTCAGTACAGGGTTTCCTGAGAGTGGGGCAGGCAGAGGAGGGTCAATTCCTGATGGCTACCATTGGAACCTTCTGGCCACACCTTGATGCACCTTGGGTAGCTGCTATTATAGTTCATTAGGGTGAAAAGGAAAGTGTAGCTCAGTGAGGTTGAGCCGCTTCCTAAGGTCACACAGTGAGTGAGTGGCACAGTTGGGCTGAGAACTAAGCCTTTATGACCCCTAATCTGGGGGCTCTCCTGGGTGTGCTGATCCTCAGCCTTGGGCAGGCTCTGGTGGGAGAGATGGACCAAAAGCATTCCAAGCAGCACCACAGAGCCAGAGGCTAAGGGAGGGGACAAAGAGGTGGCTACAGCTGTGCGCAGGAGTTGATATCACTCGTCACTTCTGTGGCCCACGATGGGCTGCCCACCAAGATGGCTAGTCTGCCCTCTCATAGTCTCTTGCCTGTAAAAATCTCACTGCTTGGGGCTGCCAGAAATAACCCTGGCTTAGAAACCAGAAGCCTGCCGCGGCCCAGGGCAGGTCTCCCTCCATCCCAGAAGGCCACACCCTTTCCTTCCCCGGCCCAGGCCTGCTCACCTGGATCACGTTACTGTTGGAGTTCTTAGAGTCTGCACTGACGTAGACGGAGAAGAAGGGTGAGGTTCGGTAGTGGGCAGTGACCACCTGCAGGGTGTCCTGGAAGTTGTCCTTGGCCCAGGGACTTGTGATATTCCAGCCTCCAAGCTGGGAGAAGGCAGAGCAGATAGGGAGGGGAAGGTGGTAAGGACCCTGTATGCAAATTCTGGTTCTGCAGCTGACTTGCCCTGTGACCCTGGAGCAGTCATCTGACCTCTGGGGGCGTCCAGGACAAATGAAAGGGATGGTCGTCCTTGGGGGAGTCTGACCTGTGACCTGGAGACCCACGGAGGGAGCAAAGACTCATCCTTGACAACTGAGCTGTGAATCCCAGAGACTTTGCCCCCTGTGCTGTTCATTTGTTGGACAATCAACCACACGAACGTGATTACTATTAAGACATAAATCCAATTGTGACTATGGGAAAAAAGGCTCCGTATTTTGAAAAAGGCTGATAAGCTGTGGTCTACCTTGGTCTCTCTCCAAGCTGGGACTTAAAAAAAAAATCTCTTTGGTCCTCCAGGATTGGCACACGCTGACACATGGGGCCTGTGCCAGAGAGGAGGGACTGGGAGAGTCCCCATGCCTGCAGCAATACCTTCCCCGAATTGAGATAGGATGGCAAGCCCCTGAGCAAGCAGGGGGGTGGTCAGAAAAGCCGCAGCCATCTCCATCTGTGCCAGGCAGCCTAGCCCGGAGGGAAGATTCCTCCTGGGCTCAGGAGCAAGGCGAGGCCTCCAGCCAGCAGGTCTGGCTCTGTTGCTGGCCTCAGACTCCCTGTTGGTTTCTCTGGAACAACACACACCTCTCCGCACACTCACACCCACCTCCTGAGGAAAAGGAAGTGGCAATCCAGAGGAAGAGATTCCCAGTGAATATCGTCCCCAAGGCCCACGCAGATGCACTGAGACACTTAGATGTCCTCAACAGATGCTGACACACAACCCCACACATTACAACAGACAGTCCCCCCACGCACAGACGTGCATGCACACGCAGTGTCAGACAGACAGGCTGCGTGTTCCAGCTGGGTGCGGAGGCTGGAGGTGTGGGGTGGCTGAGCACCAGTCGGCCTGAGAGCTGCAGCCAGAGGGGCTGGCAGGAGGCGCGGCAGGAGGAGGCGAGAGTGTGTCCCAGGGACTCACCTTCTCAATCAGCTCCATCAGGGGCTTGGCCCTGAGCTCCTCGATCCTGGTTTCATTCATACATGCGCGGTAGTATACTTGGGCCTTCCTCTCTGCCTCACTGGAGCTGGCTGTGGAATTTTCTAGAAGGATAAGAGATAGCATGAATAAGCCCCCATTTACCTGCTGGGGATCCCCAGGCAAGTTTCTTTTGGAGCCTTGGTGCTCCCCACTGTGAAGCCGTCAGGGAGCAGCCAGCCCCAGCGGGTATGAGTGCCCCCATCCTAGCTGGGTGCAGATCAGGAGGGCATGCCCTGTCTCTGCCCATCTGCTGATCAGGCCTGAAGACCTGTCCCTGGCATGGCAGCCCGGGGCCCACCCAGCAGGACAGTCGGCATCCCTGCCAGCCAACACGTGGCAGGAACTCCCCTGCCTGGTGCTGGGACAGAGCCATGTCTCGGCTTTCAGATCCCAGCTGACCTTCCTTGTGAGAAACACTGGGGTTGAGTGAAGCCTGAAAGGCCACATTCACTGTGAATTGACTTTCCGCTTCCTCCTCGGGGGGCCAGGCGCAGTCAACAGACCTGCAGACGACTCCAAGGGCTGTTTTCCCGGTCCCTCCCCAGCCCAGGCCAGCAGCACCTCATCCTCTTTGGTTCTCAGACGCCCACCCACCCACCCACCCAGAGACTCCCTTCCCATCCTCCCTCTTCTTAGCCCCTGGTCCAGAGCCGCCTGCTGAAGGCCACCCTCCTGTATCAGCAGAGCACAGAAGGTCCCCATCTGTACCTGGTGAGTTTGACTACTCAGGTCCCCAGGACCTACTATGTGCTGGGGCTTCTGGGCCTGCGTGTCTGTCTCAGAGCTCCACTCCATTCCACGCCAGATTCCTGGCCCCTGCGTCCATCTGTCCAGCTTGCTCCCACCCTGGGCTGGCCACTTGTCCTTGTCTCAGATTAGTTGCTCTCTGACCTTAAACCTCTTCCTTTGCTTTCTCCCAAGATCTCTCCAAACCCACCTCTTCCACAGGTACCTTTCTCGTGGGCCTCTATCGACCCACCCCTCTATCGTCCCATCCATCCATGGGACGCAGAGCAAAGGGTTGCTCTGTGCCAGGTACTGCGGGTACTCTGGGACCAGACAACAATGTCCTCAACCCCAGGAGGCTTCGGCATGGGACCCTGCTAAAACCCCACTTGCTTCCATCCTTTCTCAGTCTATTTTTTTTACCCAGAGCCTCTCCTATGATGCTCCTTCCAGAACATTCTCAGCACTCTGGGCACAAAATTAAGACCTGCTCTCTATCCCCAAAGAGCTTACGGTCTAGCGGGGACATAGATGTGCCAAGGAAGGAACACAGCACACAAAAGTGCTTTAACACTGCAGAGACTCTGGAACACAGAGAAGCACCCGCCTCTGCCTGTGGGTGGGGGGCCTCCAGAGGAGGTTCTATTGGAGCTGGGTCTCAAAGAGAAACAAAGGCGGTCTCCAGGTAGAAACAGGGCAAAGGACACTGGGTGGAGGGAGTGGACAGCGTGGGGCCAAGGAAGGAAGCAGGAAGGGCCTGCTGCTGGAAGAAAAGGAAAGTGTGTGGCATTCGCCGGGTGCCAAGGGCACGAGTCACTTCCTGGCCAGTCTTTAATCAGCTTCTCCAGTCCTCACCCCAGAAGGCTCCCCGTCCCTCCATTCTGGCATAAATAGCACCTTGGTTATCACTGGTCAGAGGGCATCAAGCCCAGTCTAGCTGAGGTCTGGGAGGTAGCCCCGGAAAGGGGATGGGCACGCGGGGGGCTGGATGAAGGCAGGTCAGAGCCAGGAGAAGGCCCTGAGCGAGAGACAGAGGTTGGGGGCTTGAACAGGGAGGGGCAAACCCTGCCCTGGAGACCAAGGGCTGCTGCTGGGCTCTGGAGACACCTGTGTGAGGCTTCCTGGGGACAAGGGAGGGAAAGGGGGCCAAGCTAGGGTTGCTGCCATACCTCCGACTCAGGAAGCAGAGCATGGGGCGGCAGAGGGGAGTCCCTCACTCCAGGGGCCTCAGCTCTGTGGCAATGCTTTTCCCTTTCCAGCAGCTAGGCTCTTGGAAGGACAAGCAGGAGAACTGTCATCATTTGCCAGGCCCAGAAGCTGCACCTCACCATCCACATCTGGCTCCAGTCATGACCCTGAATGCCAGGGCCACTGTTAGGGGAGCTGCTCTGAGCACAGCTAGAGGGCCTGGCGTCTCCCTCCTCCAGAGCCCAAGGCCACCCAGATAAGAGGCCCAGGAAGGCTCACCAGGAACAGCCTGGCTGTGCTAATCACAGCACATTCTGAGTTCCAGCTTGAGGCTGCCTGGCCCTTCCTTCCCTAGCACCTGGAGGTCAAGGACACCACCTTCGAGCATGTCCTCCCTCTCTCCTTTGTTGAGAGGCTCCCCAACCAAGCTCAAAGTTCCTCCAGCAGCCTGGGGTCCTGCTCACTGGCTTTCCCACAGCTGTGTGTTTTTGGCGTTTGGTGGCTGCCGGGCTGGGTGTGGAGATGCACGGACCCGTCCGCGGAAGCTGGCAGCCCAGTGGTGAACAGATGGCAACTAAAGTCACAAGAGTGTTTGATTCCACACAGGGGAGTATGAGGAGAAGGTGCCGGAAGCCATGAGAGGATGGTGGGAGAGGCCTGGGAAGGCGGCCAGAGGAAGCCCTGCTTGGGCAGGAGGAGGCTGACGTGGAGCGGGAGTGGGGCTGCGTGGGCCGCCTCGCCCCACATTGTGTCTTAGTCATCCCTGTGTCCCCAGAACCTGAACAGGCACAAAGTAGGCCTTCAGCAACATGTGCTCAAAGAAGGGAGTCAGTGTCCGTGTTTAACAAGGCAGGATGTCACATCAGGGGAGGAGGGTGATGGGGCTGGTGCCACGCAGGATTTGCATGGAGAGGAAATGCAGGTGTGTGCTGTGCTACTCCCCCTCCAGGGGTACCGCACCTGGGCCCCGCTTCCAGCTCTGGCTGGGGCAGAAGCCCTGGTGGAAGTTCAAGTTCCTCTTCCCACTCTGCTTCCTGGAGCCCCGGGATTCCCCCACCTCCTCTCCTTCCTCACTCAAGGGCTCCAGGGACAAGTGCTGAAGCAAGATGGCCAGGTGGAGGCCACTGCAGTAGAGCAGGTGGGCCAAGATGGGGGCCTGGGCCAGCAGAGGAGGGTGAGAGTGTCAGGAACCGTGCCAGGCTTCCTCAGCCTGGGCAAGAAGCTGCCTTTACCAGGATGTGGAGCCCGGGGAACCAGTGGCAAGTGAAGAGCGTCGGTCTGAAGTTCAGGTTCAGACACTTGGGCATCTCTACCAGACCCCCGAGTGGACCTCTGCCCTGGGCCTCAGCCACTGACTCGTGTGACCTCCAGTAAGTTACCCAACCTCTCACCTATAAATTGGGTGTGGTACTAGTAAGAGCCGCTGTGGGAACTGTTAGGATGAGATGTACACACACGGCCACACCCACACAGGGGCGGGGGGGGGGGGTCCCCAGAGAGGCTTAAGTGGCCTGAGTTCAAATTCCAGTAAGCCCAAGCCGCTGTGGGCTCTGCCCTCCCAGGCAGGCGCCTCCCCTCCCCTCCCTGGGCCTAACCTTCTCCCTGTCTCTGAAATGCGAGGATGATGCTGAATCCCCATGGGGTGTCCATGAGATCTCGGTGCAGGGCCTGGCCTGCAGTAGGCACCAGGAATGGCAATGACACATGGTATCCTTATTTTTTTTTCTCCTGCAGAACAAGGCGCCTTCTTTATCAGCTCCCCCTTTCCCCAGCAGGATGGGGCTCCGGAGGCCTGTGACTGTTGGAACTGAGTCTGTGGTTTTTATCTAAAACAAACACAGGTCCTGCCCTGATGGCGAAGTGGGGGCCCCACACGTCCCTGGCCAGGCAGTCCTGCTGCAGCCAGGGAGACCATGGAATTCCCAGCCCCCCCCCCCCCCCCCGCAGCCCGCCTGGGTCACCGCTCTGCCTGCCTGGGCTCGTGCAGGCTCCTGAGGAGTGATGTGGGAAAGGGCGTTCCAATAAAAACTCCCAGAGGAAGAAGTGGCCCGATTAAATGGGATGCTGTCTTTCCTCTCCGGGACTTTGGGGAAGTGACTGGGGAAGTTTCTGGAACTCAGGGCCCCAAGAAGGAAGTATCCAGGCAGTTGGAAACTCTGTGGTCTGGTCTCAGGTTGCCAAACAATTTCTATGCCCTTGGGACCCCAGAGTGGCCCCGTCCCTAGAATGTGCCCCACACAGAGCTAGTATTTCAGAGGCACAGCCTGTCCACAGAGGGCAGGAAGATGAAACAGCAAATGTGGGAAACATAAAAACAAAACCATGAGCGATGACACAGGGTGACCTGATTCATTGCCAGATCAGTGACGTGGACACATCTCATGCTGCTGGAATAGCGTGCATGTGTAGATTGGTGTTTGGGATAGAAGGAAGGAGGCTGCGAACTTTCCCTTATGATCCCGGTATTGCTTGAATTGTTACAAGCTTGCATTAGGTCTTTTTTTTTTTTTTTTGTTATGCAAAAAAAAAATCTATCTATCTATCTATATATACATATATATGATATTGTAGGTATTGTAGAATAAACCTGACAGTACCACGATGCACGTGTAGCTCAAGCCCTAAGAAGCCCTTGGAAGACACAATAGAGGCAGTGGGTCGAAGGGGTCTTGAAGGGCCGGGTGGGGGCACTCTAGAGGCTGGAATATCTGATCCAAGCACAGTGGGAAAGCCTCAGGCAAGGGCCAGGCTAAGGAGTGAGGGGCCTGTCTGTTGGCTTCCCAGATGATGTGAGGCCACACTTTTTTTTTTTTTTTTTTTGTACCTGGGACTGAACCCAGGGTCGCTTAACCACTGAGCCTCATCCCCAGCCCTTTTTATTTTTCATTTTGAGACAGGGTCTCACTAAGTCGCTTAGGGCCTCGATAAGGTGCTGAGGCTGGCCTCGAACTTGTGATCCTCCTGCTTTGGCTTCCCAAGTGGCTGGCATTACAGGCCTGCGCCCCTGTACCTGGTGAGGCCACACTCTTGTCTCCCCTAAGTCCACAAGGTAGTGCTTGTATGTCCCTTGGGGGAGTGGCAGAGTGCAGTGAGGCGCCTGTGTTCTGAACAGCTGAGGTCGCACCCTCCAGCCAGCAGGCTGCAAGGAGGGCACACCACAGTGGCACTGGGCCTAGTTCAGCCCACCTGCTCCAGGTCTCTGGATTTCCTGAGGGGCCTGGGGTGAATTCACCCATGAGAGAAACGCACAGCTTGCCCAAGCTCACTGGCACATGGATGATAATTGCTGTTCTCTGGACCAGTGGACGCCGTCCTTGCCAGCACTGCAAATATCCTTTTCCTCTGTCCATCTAGAAAGAAGTCTGCTCCGGGTGACCTCAGAGGAGCCTGAGCACTCTCTCGTTCCAGTGTCCACCCAGGTATTGAGGCCCCAGGTATCGAGGCCCACAGGTGAGGGGATGTTCTAGACTAATCCCCAGGAGTAACCCTGATGGGGACGGGACCCCAGGATGTGCCTTCCAAGCCTCTGGTCAGTGTGACGCGAAGGTGACACCAGTACTGAGTCAGGCCTGGGCCAGGGCTTGGCTGGCCTGCAAAGCTCGACCAAGCAGCCACTGCAGATGGGAGCCGTGAGGCCGGAGGCGCTGCTCAGCCAATCTCTTGAGCAGCGTCACTCGGGGCCTGTCTGTGGGAATCTGACTTCAGGAGAGCCAGGAGACAAAGGACAGAAGTTTTGAGACCCCATAGCTGATCCCAGCTCCACCTTTTCCTGAGAAATACATTTCTTTTGTCTTTGTGAGTCTCATCTGTAAAATGGGAATATACTGGTGCCTACTTGAATGTACCACGGGAATAAAATGAAGTAACCCAAGAGCCTCGGTGGCGCGGACGTGCCTGTACTGCCTGCTCTGGAACCAGGTCCGCGTCAGTGCTTCCCTGAGAAATAAAATAAGCAGTGATTCTTTCCCTTAGAGCATCCTTATTAACCATGTGAGCTGCAGCCACTTCACAGGTGGAGAGCTGAGGCCTGAGAGGCTGGTGGCTCTCTGCAGTCACACAGCTTGTCAGGATGAAGTCCGGTTGGAACCCACTCCACCAAGAAGGGCGCCTATGCCCTGCTGAGCCCTCGGTGGGTGCCAGGCCCTGTGCATGGCCCTCTGAACCACCACATGCCAGTCAGTGTCACAGCAGACTCACTCCCGGTGGCACTGGCTCCTCCATTTCACAGAGACTGGAGCGACAGTGGAGAGAAGCAGGTCACTTGGCAGCGGCCAAGCTCACACGCCAAGGCCACCAGACTTCGCAGCTCTCTGGTCTGCCTCCTGATACCATCAGCCCCTGGCCCTGGGTGGGGTCAAGGGTTTGATCGCCTGGTGCCGGCTGCTCTGTGCCCGGCTCAGAGCAGTTTTCCATGTACAACGGGGACTCTCAGGGACACGGTGATGTAAGGCTACGGCCCAGGCCTGGAGGCCACTCCTCATGAGCCCTGCCAACGTACAGGGAACAGGACAGGATGGATCCAATCTTGGCACAGGTCTAAGGTCCTCCCAGTAAGAATCAGCTCCAGGTTAGTGGGAGGCCAGCGCCCCTGACCACAAAGCAAAAGGACTGGTTCTGGGCCTAACTGCCCATCTTTCTTCCTCCCCCCCTCGATGCTCTCTGCCCCCCAGAGCACGAGCCCCCCTCCATTCTGGAATGAAGGTCTGTTCTTGGCAAAATTATCTCACATTTCTGAGCCTCCGTTTCCTTATCTATAAAATGGGAACGATAATCCCTAAGTCCCAGGATGCTAATGAGAATTAAAGAGGCAGTAGATATAAACAGCCTAAAATAACAGACACTCAAAAACTGCCAGTGTCCTTCCCACTCTCCTTCAGCCCTCAGTGTTCTGTGCTCCCTTCAACACAGTGACAAGGGAGCTATGTCTGTCCCTCATACCTGAGGAGAGGGCATGGGACAGGGGAAAGGGCACATGACCAGGAATCAGGCCAACTATAAGCCTATCTTGAGGACCTCTCTGAACCTCAGTTTTTTCATCTATCAAATGAGGTGAACGATACCTCCCCAGCTCCCACCCTACAGGATAAAATGGGATGACAGTTCAAAAGCATTCTGTGAACCGTACAGTCCTGTGCGGGGATTAATGTGAGGAATGAGAGTACTACCACCGCAAACAGCAACCACCACGTGCAGACTGAGGAGAGCTCTTTACACATATTTTCCCATTAAATTTTACAACTCAGAGGAGCATGGTTGCCAGTGTGTCAATGAAAAACCAGGCTCCGGACTGGCCCAGACCCCTCAGTGAGAGTCGGCACTGAACCCAGCTCCTGCAGCTGCAGCAGGGGGCCAGCCCACCTCGCTACATGTCTGGACCACCCGCTGCTTCATTATGGTCCTGCCAAGGCCCGGGCTGTGTCACTGGGCACTGGGGAAGGGACTGTCCTGAGCTGTAGCCTTGAAACCAGAGACATATTTGCCACTTGAGCTTCCAGATCTGAAACAAAAGGCGGCACCCCCTTTGGAAGACACCTTTGGTGGCCTCAGATGGCTGGGGGCCATCTCAGTCTGAGGCTTGGCCGTTTTGGCTTGCAGATTCCTTCACTCTCCATTGGCATACCACCCTGCTCCATCCCTGGGGGGCCAGCAGGAGGCTGTCACTGCACTGGGTGCTGAGGGGCATCCCACCCAGGAACTGCCCGGGTCAAGGAGAAAGGACAAGCAGGTTTTACCTGGTGGCAGCTGTGCCCCAGCACGAGGCACGGGCGAGTCAAGGACTCCTTCACCTGTGTGCATGTTCCCACCTTCACCAAGAACCCCAGCTGCCTTTGTCTCGTAAGGAGATGACTGTCCTTTTGAGAAGATTTGTCCCCTCTCAGGTAGCTTCTTCCATTTTATCTATTCGGGTGTCTTGAGTGGTTTTCAAAAAGTTAATGAGTATTTGTCAAAGCCAAGGTCTGTCCAGCATGGCTGCATGGATTGTTTTTTTCGTAATCTGGCCCTTCCCAGCATTTAGGGTCCCAGGACAGGGGACAGCAGGGGGCAGCAGGAAAAGGTCCCTACTGCCAAGGGGTTTGAGTCAGGACTGGGGTGTAGCCCGGCGCTGGAACTCCCTTTGGGTTCCATGGGGCTGATGGGAATTCAACAACATGAACCAGAAATACAGCTGCAAACAAGGGAGACAGGGATTGGAATCTGAGGATGAAACCATCAACCCCAAAGTCAAAAGTACTTTGGAGAGTCTGTGAGGCCATGGAAGACCCCTGCCTACGTGGAGAACTTAACTCTCTGATAAGCTGTTAGAACTTTCATTGGGCCGTAGCGTTAAAGTCTGATGTGGTATGTCCAGCCTTGACTCCATTTGCTCACAGCTTTCAAAACTCAGTCAATGCTAGTCAAGGACGATGCTGCATCCTAAAGCCACAAAATAAAATGACCACAGCTACCAGCTCCTGTGTGCCTGGTATATGTCACAGACGGGCTGACGCAACACAGTGTGTTCTGTAGTGCTCAAAGCCCTGCAGTTTGGGCTGAACGCAATGGTGCATGATTGTAATCTCAGCTACTTTGGAGGCTGAGGCAGGAGGATTGCAAATTTGAAGCCACCCTGGCCAATTTGGCAAGTACCCTGTTTCAAAACTTTGACAAAACACCTGCCTAACATATGCAAGGCCCTGAGTTTGATTCCCAGCACCTCAAACAAAACAACTCTACAGTTTGGATGTTATTAATGCTGTTACACAAAGAAATTGAGACTAGAGATGAATAACTCACACAGCAGGGCCCCACAGCGAGTGACAGGGCAATGCCCCTCCTCTGACCAGGCCTGGCTGGCAGGTGCAGTAGGTGGCGCCCCCTGCAGCCCATTCCTTAGTGTCCCCATTGGTGCTTACCCAGCAGGTACTTGATGATGGCTTGATTGTGTTCCCAGAGGTTGCTGAAGGTCCCCCAGCGTGAGTGGCCATCAGGCACGGGGTTGGCCTTGATCCAGCCCCCACAGGCATAGCTGAAGAAGTCCTGGCAGGGGTCCACCGTGGGGTCCATGGAGTTCAAGATGGAGCTGGTCACCGAGACGCAGGCCTCGCTCAGGCACACTGGGGGTGTTCCTGGAGGGGTAAGGGAAAAAAGTCAGTGATGGGCAGGGAGGAGGGTTGCGGAGGGCAGCGCAGGTGGCCTAGGGACCCCAGCACACGAGCTCCACCCTTGCCCTGACCGAACAGACTTGGAACTGGATGGTCACTAGACCCCGAACAAGAAAGGGTTCCGGCAGCTTCATGATCTTCTGGTTTGTGAAACAAGACTTCTGCCCGTTGCCTAAAATCCCTTCTGTGGCTTAAAAGTACCTAGAGCCCAGGTGCTTTTTTTCTAGGGATTGAATCCAGGGGCTCATCACCCCAGGGCTACATCCCCAGGCTTTTTTACTTTGAGACAGTTTTGCTAAACTGAGGGTGACTTCAAATGTCCTATCCTTTTACCTCGGCCTCCGACGTAATCTGGGATTACAGGTGGGCACCAGCACACCCAGGGGTGCTTTTCCCTTAATCAACCCTTCCCTCCACAGAGATTCTCTGACTTCTTATTATTCCCCGATGCTCAACACACCTATCCACTCATTCACGCACTCATCTACTCCACAAAATCAATACTGAGGCCCTTTGCCGAGTACAGAGTGTGTGTGAGGCGGGGAGACAGGAGGCAGTCCTTCCCTTCAGGAGCCGACCCTTCTGTTGGGGACACACATGTTACATAAGCAAAGTCAAAACACACCAGGAGAAACTGCCACTTATTTACAAAACTAAACTGAACATTGACTAGGAGCCAACTGGGTGATGCGGACATATGGTACCAGGACTCAGGGCAGGGAAAGGACTGAGAGAAGCCATTCCCTCACCAGGCAGGAGAGCTGCTTGTCCCAATTGAGGGGGGGAGGTGGCGAACAACCCTAAACCAAAAAAAATAAATAAATAAAATAAACAGAAACAACCTGAGAGGCTGGTTTGCCAAAGGCGTGAGCAAGGGCCGGACCCTGCCTCAAGGCTGTCTGATGAGCTCTCGCAAGGGACCAACCTGGCAGGTCCCCAGAGGCTCCCTGAGGCCGCAGGACGAATGAACCTGCCCGCCTCATGGCCTGCCCCCAGGAGCCACCCAGGCCACAGGGGGGACTGCTTCCTGAACAGGCTGGGCACCAGGACCACCACGCACATTCACAGTCTTTCAACCCTCGCTCCAGCATCAGATGCGGGTGGAATATCCCTGAGGAAACTGAGGCTCTGAGAGAGCGACCAGACCAAGGTCATCCAGCCGCACGGGAGAGCTGAGAGCCGAACGCTGGCCTGTCCTGGCCCAGCAGCCCCAAGGCCGGGTTTTCCTGCTGTCCGTCTCCTCTTTGGTGGCCACAGCAGGGGCTGGAGTGGCCTGACTGGCAGGATTGGTTCCTTCACCACACAGGGAGGCAGTGAGGCTGGGTAGCTTTGGAGACTGGTAGATCTGGGTTCAAATCTCAACTTTCCGCTTCTGCCTCTGCGGTCTGGCGCAGAGACCTCCTGCCGAGCCTGGTTGGGGGCGCAGCTCGGCAGTGTGCACTCTGTCACTGAAGGCCCTGGGTCAACCCCCAGCACTTCCAACGAAAACCAAAAACAAAACCTCTGAGCCTCTGTTTTTCCAGGGTCCATTTCACAGTGACGACAGGAAGACCTCACATGATCCCATCACACAGGGTACACCAGACAGGTCTGGGGTGCCGGCTAATCTTTAGAGAGGACGAAAGACTGCAGCCTTCAGCTCACTCAGAAACAATACCAGCAGGGCTGAGGGTCTTGAGCAGGTCCCCCGGGGGCTTATCCCCCTCAGCTGACAAACACCAAGTCCTTCAGGTGGATGAAGGGCTCAGAGGAGTCACACAACAGCAAGAAAATCAGGGTGACTTAATTTTGAGTTTAGGCAGTAATTAAAAATTACTGAGCTACTGTGCGTGAACCCAGAGCATCTCTTCTACGGCAGGACTGAAGCTGCCATTTTCAATATTTCCAGATGAGCTTGTCATGAGTTTCAGAGTTGCATGTCCCCGTCCCCAGCCACAGCGACGACAGGACTCTTTATGGGGGAAGGCGGAAGAGAACTTGTGTGTGGCCTGACAAGGCCTATTCACTATTATGATAAAACTTCATATTTGGGAAATAAAAAGAATACCTATTGTTGTTACACCCAAACCACAGGAAGTAAAGCTTGGCACGATCCTGGCTGGTGGAAAGACCCAGAAGGCAGAGTGCTGAGGGGCTCAGGGTTGAAGACAAAAGCAGAAACCAGCACCTAGAGTCAGTCCTGCAGGTGGCATCTTCAGCAGGCGCCTCCTCTGCAGACACTGCCCTGGGTTCCTGGCTGGGCCCGGGTAGTGACTGTTGGGTTATCTAACTATTCTAGGGTTTGACGATCTTTAAACAAATAGTCTTGGCCAAGCAGGTCTTAATGTATATTTGGTTAGTTAATTAATGGTTTCCCGCCCTGCTCATCCAAGGCTTCCGTTCCTTAGGGAAACCTTTCCAGACCCTCTTCCCCTCTGGGTCCCTCGCTGCCTGGGTGTTTGCCATCTCAGCGTGGGCTGCACTGGGTCACGACCGTATCTCCCTATCCACCTCCTGCACTAGAATATGAGCTTCAGGGTGGGTCAGATATCTCCCTTGTTCCTCTATGTCCTCTTCTTGTCACTGTGCTTGGCATCAGGCAGCTCTTCAATACACGTCTGTGGAATGAACAAGTGATTGAATGAAAGTGCCTTGCCCAGCGCCTGTCACCACCTGCAGCAGGGCTCATATTTCTTCCCTTTAGGATGTGTGGTCAGCTGAGAAGCAGGAACCAGACCCACGTCGAAAGCATTCATCTGGATAGTGCCATCAAAGATGCTTTGAAATATTTCCTGGGAGAACATAATTGTTTGTTTGGCGGCTGCTGTCTGCAAAGCACCTGAGAGTTTCCGGGAGGGAGGGCCTAGCAGGAGGGTGGACGGGAATGCACTTCACTGGCCAGACATACTCACTGGCGGGTCTTGTAGAATCACCAGAGGATCTGCCTTGACTGGCCTGATGTTTGCGCATCTGTGACCAATGTCAGCACCTACTGCTGGGTAACGAGGTTACTGTCAACATCCGAGGTGGCCACTGCTTTCTCAGGTGGCCCAGGGTCACTGATCCTCTGCCCGGCTCATTCCTCTCCCGGGTCCAGGCCAGGGAAAATCTGCCTGAGGCCCTGAGAGCCAGGAACACGAGGCAGAAGCAGGATTCTTCCGTGTGGGCCCCACTTGGCGGAAGTGTTTTGGGTTTGATTGCTAGGAGCTGACCCTGGGGGTTCCCTTTTGGTTCCCGGTGAAGAAACTTCCTGGCAGGAATTCCTAGGGATGGTCGCAGGCAACACTGGCTGCTGAATCTGCCCCACTCCCCGGGTCCTGGGCCACGAGCTGAGCAACGGGGCTGGCCAGGCTCCACACTGACTGGCCAGCTGTTCTGGACTGACTTCGATGAGGACAAGGTAAGGTGGCAGCTTCAGGGTGAGGAAGATCTTGTGCCCTGTTGACAGAGAGGTGCATGCACACACTCGCAACTCACACCTGCACAGTCAGGTACACACACTCGGCAGAGAAAGGCTTAATCCTCCTACTCTGTGGTTCACTCCAACTTCCAGTTCCTAGGCCAACATGATGAAGATCTGGGCCTACTTTTTCTTCTAGTAGGTGCAGGATCTCTAAGAAAATTTCGTCTATTCGATTTACTGTTTGCACAGTTAAGATATGCAGGCACAATGCCAGGCACATATGGTTAAAAGTCTGGAGATTAGTAATTAATGAATCAAATAGGCATTAAGCACCTGCTGGGCCAGGCACATTTGGTAAAAAGCCCATAAACCATTAAATAGTTAAATAATCAAGTGATTATTTCTTAAGTATTACACAGGTCCTTAGCTCAGTGCCTGTAAACAGAGTAAGCACCCGTCACGTTTGTGGAATGAATGAATGATATGGGTCCCATACAAGAGGGATGCAGGGGTGACTCAGATGAAGTCTCTGCCCTCTCCTCAGGCCCCCAAGGGCCCTCCCCACCCCAGCCCAACATGGCTACCCTCACAGGTCAGCAACTTCACAGTGGCAAAGGCTCAATACAGCCATGAACTCTCTGATGGGGTGAGTGACCAAGTTGGTGGATGGAACCCCTGGGGCTGCTCACCAGGTGGACCAGCAGAAAGCAGGATGTGGGGGTACAGGAGAGTGGGCCCCTGGCCTTGGTTGTAACCTGAATCTACCCTGTTGGGTTGTGTAAGGGCTGAGCAATGAGGCACTGACTGGATCTACGCAGCTGGACATGAGATCCAGCCTCAGACCCCTGACCGTAGGACCTGAGAGGCCCCATGGCATCACCATGTGGGATGGAACAGACACACCACTTACAGAGAGGTGCGAAGGCCTTGGGTCACAGAGCTGAGCTCCTTTGGGGGTCCTGGTATGCTCCGGAGTGCCTCCTGATTACAAAGCGGGTGGGCAGGGCCTGGGCCCCAGAGCCCTCAGGAGCCGGCAGCCTGTGCAAACTCCTCCACTCAACCTGCCACTCGACCCCCACTGGCTGTGTAAGCTTGGACAAGTTACTTGGTCTATGCCCATTTCCTCATATGGAAAAGGACCCAAAGCAACCACGCCTTGCAGGGGTGCTCTGAGGAGGACAGGAGGCGACAGCCTTAAATGACGGGCGTTTGGCCCGCGGGAGGTGTACAGTAAACAGAAGCCTTTGTTGCTAGTCTGTTGGGGCTGAGGACAGCAGGCAGTGGCAGCCTGTCTAACCGTCCCACGTCCTAACAACAGCAGTGCCCAGAACCGAGCTGAGGAAGTCCTCTCAGGCGCCAGGTACGTCCTCAGAGCCATCTCCAAATTGGGCACTGCTTACCCATTTAAAGTGGAGGAGACGAAGGCTCTGGGAAGTGACGTGGCTTTTCCAGGTCACAGGTGAGAACTTGCCGGTCCTTCTGGTTCCAAGACTTTCATACCATCCATGCGGCCCACCTCCCTGGGCTCGCTCTATCCTCAGCTCCCTGAGCCCAGCAGGCCCAGCCCCCTGCCCAGCCTTGGAAGCCAGTCCAGCTTGAGCAGGAAGCTGCCCTCGCACAGCTGGACAGGGCGGGGGCAGGAGGGCGTCGAGCCCACCACGAGACACAGAGGCACCTACTTGTCTGGATCTGGATGCCCAGAGCTGCCAGGCAGGCCACCAGTCCTGCCACCAGAAGCACCACCAGCACCACCAGCCGCTTCTCCACCTGGGTCCGCGCTGCCCAGCACCTGTGGCCGCTCCGGGGGCTGCGGAAGTTCACCTGCAGGGGAGGAGGCAGGAGGGGGGGGAGGACAGGTGCCCAGGGTGCCCCCTGCCCAGGAGGAAGGGGCTCCACGGCAGGCCCGGGCCCTGGGGAGGCATCAGGGCTGCCCTCCTAACTCAGGGGTGGTCCAGTTCCCACAGAGTCAGCCCTAATCCAGGAAAGGAGCCGCCACCCTGCTCAGTAGCTTGGAGCTGCTTCCACCCGTCAGTGCCGGCAGCTCAAGCCAGCCAGGCTTGTGTGTTCCGTCCGTGTCACCCGATAGGAGTAGATGAAAAAAACCTACAGTGTTTCCCTGTGGCTCCAGGAGGGAGTTCAAGAAAGAACAGGATGTTTGGACTTGCGGGCGTCCAGCTGGGCTCTCCTCAGAGCCCCCACGTCCACAGAGCTGGGGACAAGGCTGACCACGGCTCAGGCTTCCCAGAGCAGGGACGCCCTTAGCTCAGAGAGCCCTCCCAGCCCCACTAGAGCAACCTGATGAGTCCTCTTTTTACATTTGAGGGAGCGGAGGGGGAGCAGGTGCGACCCCACCTCCCAGCACACAGCTCAAGGGGCGGAGTCTGCAGACCCCAGAGCCCACGAGAGGGAGGGCCAGAGAGGGGGGGTCTCGGGAGATGCTGCGGAAAACACAAGGAGAAACAGCTCCGGGCAGGCAGGTCCTCAAAGGGAGGGAAAATGCCCGCCCCCGGCTCAACAGGAAAGGAGGCACAATGGGGGGAAGCAAGAGGGTGTGGCGGGCCCTCCAGCTCCAGGGACAGAGCAGACAACAGCTCTCAGCCCAGGCCACGCACACCCAAAGCCTGCCCTGGGTTCCCCACTGTTCTTAGAGGTACTTCCTGCAAAAGCCAGGGCCACAGGACAGGAAGGGTCTCCTGAGGGTGGGGGTTGGCGCAGTGTCATGACCTCCCGGTACAAACAGCTGGGCACCAACTCAGGCCACACTAGAAACGCTGACGGGAAGGTGGACTGTTTTGCTTTTCACTGCTCTTGCACGGCAAGCAGGCAGACCAAGAAAAGTTTGGGGTGGGCAGGGTTTCAGTCTGGGAAGGCTTCCTGGAGGAGGTGATATCTGGGCTGGGTCTTGAAGAGTAAGTAGGAGTTGGTGAGGGGTGCGAGGCCTGGATCCCACAGGGCGCTATAAGCTAAAGAAGGCGGACTGCCTCCTGGGGCCTGGAGAGACAGCATTAGATTTGCCCTTTGGGAAGGGCTGGGAGAAAGGAGTGAGGCCTGCCAAGGAGGGGAAGGCAGATAGGGAGACATTAAGGAGGCCAAGGCAGCCTGCCAGGGGGTTTAAGGAGACCCAGACTCCAAGCAGCACAAGGAGGGGCTCTCTAGAGCCAGGAGAGGGCCCTGAGGATGTCCCACGCCACCACTTAGGGATCTGACATGGGCCCCTGAGGGAAGGGCACTGTGGCCATCCTCGGGGACTCTCCTGGCAGGAGAGGACTGGGAACTGCTGCACCAGAGAAAGGGGAACACGAGAACTTTCTGTGGAAGAAAAATTGTGTCCTAAAACTGAGAAAGGAACTTGAGAATCGGTGACACTTTCATGGACATCCGGGAGGCTCCGACACCGGTGGTGGGTCAGCAGAGGGAGTGAGCCGCTGCCTGCTGGGACCCCGTAAAATGCTTTTTTAAAACGGGGAGACCCAGGCTGGGTGCGGTGGCGCAGCCTTTAATCCCAGCTATGGGGGAGGCTGAGGCAGGAGGATCGCAAGTTCAAGGCCAGTCTCAGCAATTTAGTGAGATCCTGTCTCACAATAAAAACAAAATGGGCCGGGGATGTGGCTCGGTGGTGGAGCACTTGCCCAGCGTGTGTAAGGCCCTCGGTTCTATCCCCAGCACTGCAGAAAAAAAAATGGGGTGGGGCGAGCAAAGATTTCTGACCATGTTACTTCGATTAGTTAAACTTTATATTAAGCTGGGCATGGTGGCAACACCTTTAATCCCAGCAAATGGGAGGTTGAGGCAGGAGGACAGCAAGTTCAAGGCCAGCCTAGGCAACTTAGCAAGACCCTGTTTCAAAATAAAATAAAAAAAGACTGGAAGGTAGCTCAGTGGTAATGCAAGCCTGGTTTTGATACCCAGTACCCCCCCCCCAAAAAAAAAAAGCCTTGTATTAAGGTGAAAGCCATCGGTGCTCAGACACACACACACACACACACACACACACACGGCACTCAAAAGTTCATAAGGTGCTTTTTTAGGCATCGGTGACCTCATCCCATTTACCTGGGCACTGATAATCAGAGGGGCCCATGGGTTTGAGGCAGGCACTGCCTCCCCTGGAGACACGGTCACTGTGCCCTCTGCCTGGCCATGGTTTTTCCCCTGGACTTGTCGCGGCCTTCCTCCTCCTCCTCGTGGCCTCTCCTGCCCCAGCCGTTGTGGCTCAGCTCACAGGGTGCAGAGGCTCCCCTCAGCTGCAGCCAGCGTTAGGAGGCTGGAGGGCACACCACGAGGCTTGGGGAGACACAGGACACCCTCGCCATGTTGGGAGACTCAAAAATGCTGAGGTGAGGGGACACGGAGGCCAGCCAGAGCAGAGGTACTGAGGAGGGGGAAGAGGGGGGGACAAACTAGAAGGCAGAAGAGGGAGGAGTGGGGAGCACGGGGAGGAAGAGGCACTGATGGCAGCTGGGAAATGCTTGCGTGCCTGGCGTCCTGAGCCTTCTGATTTGTCACAGACGGTATGATTCTGGTTTTGTCCCTAAGAGTAGGTACTAGCGTTAGCTCCAGAAGAAGCACAGAAGGGGGGCGGAGGAGAAGAATAAGGAGAGAGGACAATGAGGCGCCCCATCTCTCCAGGACTGGCACCCCGTCCCAAGGCGACCGTGCCATGTGCCAGAGGAGCCGAGTCAAGCTGGGAGTCCTTGTTCGATGTCAAGCAAAGTGCTGAATCTAAACAGATGGTGTCTGCTGGAAATTAAATTAGAATTAGGCCAGAATTGAATTAAAAACTCATAGTTCCAGGCAAGAACCACAAACAGAATCTGAAAAGAGATTCTTAACCCGTGGCATGTTTTTGGCTCGACTTGGGCTGCCGGGCCAAGGCCTCCTGGTTTCTGCTCAGGCCTCACCTCGAAGGGCAGAGCGGATCCAGAGGCAGCTCCCCGGGGCAGGGAAAGTCACCTGGCAGCACTGGCCAATTCTGGGTGCAACGGACAGGGCAGAGGCTGGGCCAGGTACCACTCTGCTCCCTCCGGCCACCTGCTCAGCCAAGTCCCTTTTCTCTGAGCCCCCACTGCACCTGCCTTGCCCCCTGCATAGGACCCTGGGGACCATCCCAGGAGATGATGTCACAGCAAGGGGAGAGGTGAGCAATTTCTCGCTTTCCTTTTAAAGAAACAAGGGCCTGTCAATCATGGGAGACTGGGCTGTGGCCAGTTAGAGGGCAGAGGATTAGTGGCAAGCAGCCCAATCCATCTTGGGGAACATCACTGGGAAGTGGCCCTTGGCCAAAGTCCAGAGCCAAAGGCTGGAAGATGGAGCTGCGAGCCGGGTGGGCGCTCCCCGCTGGCCGGCCTTATTTCCTAGCATCATCCTGTGAGGCTCAGAGAGAACGAAAGCAGTAGGGAAAGGAGCGTCTCCCCGCAGAGAGCAGCGGAGGAGACCAAGGAGGAAGCACTGGATCCAGAAAAGCCTGGGGGTGGGGGGGTGGGGAGAACTGAGCTGCTGGGCCCAGGAGTTCCCAGGGTTTCCACAGCCAAAAAAACAAAGCCCTAATCGGGGATAAAGATTCGGTTACAGAACCAAGTGCGCGGCTCACCTAGCCTTTCAGCAAGAACGAGTTCTGCAGGTGAGGACAGGGACGCCTGGGGCCCAGGAGCCTCGCCAGTAGCAGCAGGGGCGGGGAGCCTGGCTCTCAGAGTCGGGGAGCCAGGTTCTTCCCAGCCAGAGCCAGGTCCCCCAGTGACCAGGCCGCATGGAGCGGCAGACAGGAAGCCATTTTCAAAGGTCTGGTGGGGAGCCCACCCCCTGCCTCCAGAAGCCCAGCTGCTCCGAGGGCTGGCAGGGGAGCAGGCTGCCCTGGAGTCAGCCTTTCAGAACAGACAGACCGTGACCTAGCGGGGGGGCCCTGCCTCCACAAGGGTGTCAGTTTGGGGAAGTTTCTTTCATTACAGTTTCCATGAGGTGGACTTCCTGCTGAGGCCACTGGGGTCAGCCCAGAGCAAACCTATGGTGCCTTGTCCCCCGCCATCTGCCTGAGCCCTCCCTACCATCCGGTCCCCAAGCCTGATCTTTGAGTAATAGCTTAAAATTTTCCCATCATAGGGGAGGGGACACCTTACAGGTCCGATATTTAGAGAAACACTTCCCAGCTGTCTTTGATTTCCAGAATGAATACCCAGATCTCTGCGGCACAGGGAAGAAAGAAGTCAGAGGCCGGCCGAGCCTCCATCACATGCGCCTGGGCAGCCTCTGGGCCTCATCAGTGTCCCCTCTCTTAAGTGAGGAAGCTGGGATGAAGCCCCACATGGGACTGTCTCAGATTCTAGAACCTTCAGGCCAAGAGTCTAATCTTGTAACTGGTAGAGAGTTGAAAGGCCCCCTGCTAAGCAGAGAAGGCTTTTTTAAGTCCTGAATGGGTCTGCCTCCAGAATCACCCTCCAAACAACTGCCCTGTGAACTTAAATATCTCAGTATTCCTAAAAAATAAAACTAAAAGATTTTGAGAAATCACTGGATGAGTGTCACAGGTTGTGGCTGGAGGCTTCCCAGGTTGGCTGCAGGGGCAACCAAGGCTACTTCCCTTCAAGCCCCTGAAGTGTACAAGTGTGGGGCGACCAGGCTCCGGCTTTAGCAGGCCAAGGCCCAAGCAGGGAAAGCTGGTACATAAGGGCTGAGATGTTACAAATGGTGACTTTCTCGGAGAATTCTGCTAGCAGCCAGGTCTGTGCTCTGAGCACTGAGACCACTTTCACCTCTGTGGCCTCATTTGAATATTTGTAGCAGCTCCCAGAGGTGAGTTGCAACATTATTAACCCATTTTATAAAGCTGTGTGAGTGAGCTGCTTTAAGGTCTAAGGCCACGAGGGACAGAGCGAGGGCTCCAGGTTAGGACGAGGTGCCTTAGAGGCTGAGATGTAGCTCAGCGAGAAAGCGCTTGCCTCGTGTGCACAAATCCCTGGCTTTGATCCCTAGCACCAAGAAAGAAAAGGCCAAAAAAAAAAAAAAAAAAAATTAAATAAATAAATAAAAATAGGCTTAGCCCTCAAACAACTCATTTGAGTGGATTGTAAGTAATTCGCCTAAAATAAGATAATAAGATAAAGGAAAACTGCTTTCAAATAAGGTATAGGTAGAACTTTCCTCCAGCTAAATTCAGCACTTTGTTAACACATCCAGTAATAAAAGTGGCAAGTGTAGCTGAGAGATGAAAATTTATATTTTCATTTATTAGCTATTGGTGTTGATCACTTTGGAATTAGAGCTAATTGCTTCTTCTTCTTCTTCTTCTTTTTTTTTTTTTTTTGTACTGAGGATTTAACTCAGGAGCTACACCAGCAGCCCTTTTTATTTTTTATTTTGAGACAGGGTCTCGTTAAGTTGCTAAGGCTGGCCTTGATCTTGCCATCCTCCTGCCTCAGCTTCCTAAGCAGCTAGGATGATAGATGTACACCACCATGGCTGTCAAATAGCTTATTTTTATAGTTGCCAATTAAAAGAGGAAGATTTGGGGGTTCACAGTCCATCTTTAAAAGGCTAACATGGAGGGAGCAGTTATGTTTCAAGCATCCAGACCATGGAATAACCTGAAAGGCTAAAGACGGTCACCTGTAGTGTGATGACAATTTTCCTAATTGTTCATCTATACTAGATTGAATAAATAATATGCACAAAAGCTACAGATTTTTTTAAAAAATATTTTCGTTGTAGATGGACACAATATCTTTATTTTACTTATTTATTTTTATGTGGTGCTGGGGATCAAACCCAGGGCCTCACATGTGCTAGGCAATCGCTCCACCACTGAGCCACAAACCTCAGCCCTCTATAGATTTTTAGTGGTGGCATGTTTTGGAAGATTTTAACATGGAAAATGATTATGAAATGGCACTGAATGCAAAATTCAGGACACATAAAGAGTGAGCTCAATTATCTTTAAACACACACACACACACACACACATACATACAAAAGGGACCAAGGAAGTAGCTAATGGAAGAGCACATATCCAGCATCATGCACAAAGTCCTAGGTTCAATCTCTAGCACCAAACACACACATGTATGCATAGAAAAAACTAGAACCCATTATCTCTGAGCAGTGGGATCTCTGTTTCTTTTTAAATCCTTTTTTATATTTCTCTCTCTCTTTTAACCACAAATGAGCATGTAAAGATTTTATAGGAAAAAGACCTTCAAAGGATTAAAAGCATTGAATTGAATTAATAATAATAATAAAGTGTGCCTTGAGCTGTGCATTTGGTGCACAATGACTTGGGAGGCTGAGGCAGAAGGATAGAAAATTCAAGGCTAGCCTCAGCAAATTAACAAGACCCTGTCTTAAAAAAATAAAGGGGGAGGCAGGGGTGTTGCTCAGTGGTCGAGTGCCCTTGAGTTCAATCCCTAATACTGCAAAAAAAAAAAAAAAGAACAGCAGAAACCCAACTCTGCCTTGTAAGTTGAGGTAGACAGGTCTTAACTCAGAAACGCAGGCACTGGAGAATTCACAAAATTTTGCCCTGGGCACCAAGCAAGCCAAGTGAGGTACCCACAGAAATGTCCCAGCCTGGGCTAACCCTTTTGCCTTTCCTTGCATGGCAAGTGGAAAATATACCCAGCTGGGCAGTGTGACATGGGGATACCAACTGACCTCCAATTCACATGACAGCGATATGGCCACAGGATGTCCCCAACTTGTCCCTAGGGCTCAGTTTTGACATCTGTCTGTACCATGGCCATGCTGGCCCTTACTTCATAGGTCATAAAAACAACAGTGCTCCTAGCAGACGCTGGAGTGTGCATTCCAAGCACTTTCTCTGATCCCATCTCACAGATGAGGGAATGAGGACTGATGGAGATGCGGCACCTCACCCACGCCCACCAGTGGGTCCCTGGATTCAGAGTGGGCTCCCTGCACTCTGCCAGGGGGTGCACCTGGATGAATGTACTGCTGATCTGAAAAAGGCTGTAAACCCAAGTGGGCTGCTGTCGGAATAACGGCACAGCATGTGATTTTGTTGTGAATTCTGATACTTTTGTGCTGATATATTTAGAACCTTCTGGGGAAGATGAGATGGAAAAAAAAGATTGCTGATTAGATTCTGTTTTGATTTGTGAAGGGAAAAATGCCTGCTACAGAAAAATAACTTCCGGCTGGATTTAGCCTCTGAAGGGTTCACAGGGAAGCAGATTTAGGCAGATTGGGTTGTCTCTCCCAGACTTCTAGGTCTGTGACCAAGCTAAGTTGGGTTATTCTCCTCTCAGGGCCTCAGTTTCCCTATCTGTGAGTTGGGAGAAGTCACTCTGCAGCTCCTAGTGGTGGTCCTGAAGGTTAAGTGGGACCACATAGGTAGGAGTACTGAATCTTAGTGTGTATAGCACTTGGAATATGAGTTTGGATATCCCTGGGCCTACCTAACTAGTCTGGAGGACTTGGGGTATCGCTCAGGAGTACGGCACTTGGCTAGCATGCACCCAGGACCCTGGTTCAAT
The DNA here is from genome assembly GCF_021218885.2 of Marmota monax. Taxonomy (NCBI): domain Eukaryota; kingdom Metazoa; phylum Chordata; class Mammalia; order Rodentia; family Sciuridae; genus Marmota; species Marmota monax. Next base: position 24,695,638 of record NW_026694432.1, on the reverse strand, counting down.
CCCCAGCACTAAAAAATCAAAACAGAATTGACTGGAGAAGGAACTCAATCAATGCTACTCCCCTTTACTGCTGTCTGAATTCCAGCTTCTCAGGGGTGTGTCTGTCCAGAGCTGCGCTGTCCCCACTCTTCCTAAGTTCACCCTTGGGAGGAGTTCTGACTGGATTTCAGTTCCCCAAGCAGCCCCAAGACTCTCCTAGACACCTCTCTTGGTCTAACTGCCAGAAGTCCTCCTGGGCTGAGGGGGTCACAGTCCTCCTCTCTCAGATCACAGGGCCACCCTGGGTGTTCTCTTCATTTCCAATTCGTTCCCACCCCTACCTGCCCAGGTGCAAACCCCACCAGGGCTGACCCCCTGGCAAGAACTGTCCCCGGGGCAGGTGTGCAGGGCAAGGACAGCAAAAGGTGGCCTGGCTCACCGCTCTGCTGCCAGGCAGGAGCTGGCCAGTCCGGGTGTCAGATTCCCCAGGGCAGACCCTGGAGGGAGGAATCCAGCTGCCCCAGTAGGTTGAAAAGGGGCAGGGAGAGGGGGACAGAAAACCATATCCTCCCCCTCCCTTCCCCAGGAAATTCAGGTACTGGGGCAGGGAGGGGCAGGAAGAAAGGGTAATGTCCCCAGATAGGGTGGGCTGCCCAGGGCCAGGCGTGGAATGTAGGGACTTTCATGTTAAAGCTGGAGCAGTTTTAGATCCCGCCAGCAGTGGGTTGTGGGACCCGGGACAAGTCCCACCAAACACGGGGACTGCCTCTTCTGTGACTTGGTAACTGGGACGACTCGGGTCGAGGGGGTGCTCGACTCTGCCACCTGGGCGTGACCGGGAGCAGGTGTCCGGGGGATGGGGGGGGGCAAGCCGGCCAGGCCCGGGGAGCGGCCGGCCTCAGCGGCCCTGCGGCCAGCAGGGGACCCTCCGCGCGGGGAGCGGCCGGGGTCCTGCGGGACGGGACGGGGCGGGGCGGCGCCACGCCAGCGCGCATGCCCGGGCCTGGCCGGCTCCTACCTGCAGGCCGTTGGGGTACGCGTCGCCCTCGGAGAGCGAGTCCACCAGGTCCTCCTCGTCCAGCGTGGCCCGCTTGTAGGTCGACATCTGCAAGGCCAAATGCAGCACGGACTCCCTCAGCGCCTCCATGGCTCGCGCCCGAATGGGGAAGCGCCCGCGCCCCGCCCCGGCCGGGACACCCGAGCCCTCGGCCGCCCGCCCTCCCGCGCTCACCCCCAGCGCCGACAGCACGGCGGCCACCGGGCGCGGCGGCCACACGCTCCGCATGCTGCGCCCCGAGGTGCCCGTCCCGCCGCCTCCGCCGCGGGATGGGGGGAGGGCCCGCCGGCGACGCGCCACCTTCGCGGGCGGGGCCTGAGCGGCGCGGCTCGGGTTCCCTCGCTGGTCTCCGAGCGGAACCCGGCAGGCCCGGAGCCCCGGAGGAGATGGGGACCCCGGCCTCCCCCGCGGGGAGGACCCCGACTCAAGACCCTAGCAGGCAGGAAGGGCCTCTCAAGAGTTCCCTCCTCAGTAATGAGGTCCCCAGTGCCAGTCGGTATCAGGCCTGGCAGTAAAGAAAGAGGTTCTCCCCACTCTCAGCTTAGGTGGGTCCAGGGGGTGTCCCCATCAAGCTAGAAAGGCTATGTAGGGGGCTGGGCGAGGAGGGGAGGGGAGGGGAGATAAAAATGGCAGGTGTCTCCCGTCTGAGCTCTGATTGCCTCTTTCCTCTATCTCAAAAGGGTTGTTCCCCACCCCCCTTCTTTTTCTGTTTCTGGTACCCAGGGGCACTTTACCTTTGAGTCACATCCGCAGCCCTTTTTGTTTCATTTTGAGAAGGAGTCTCACTAAGTTGCTTAGGCCCTGCTAAATTGCTGAGGTTGGCTCTAACTTGAGATCCTCCTGCCTCAGCCTCCCCAGTCGCTGAGATTACAGGCTTGCGCCGTCACACCTGGCTAGCTCAGGGATTTTAAAGCTGGATGAATGAATTTCAGAGAATTCCAGGGAAATTTCTTGACATAGAATGAAAAAAGCCATATGCATTTGATTGGCTAAAGGTAATCCGGTGCCTGCCACACTCTTCCTCAAAGGTTGTGTCCCTTCCTGGGTACATGAAGAATTGTAGCTTTGAGAGTGCTGGAGATGTAGCTCAGGAATGGACCATTCTCCTAAGCGTGCAGAGGCCCGAGTTCCCTCCCCAGCACACAAAAACAGAACAAACACATCATGGATTTGGACCAGGTCAAAACTCATAAGTTGTTAAACAAACCAACCACGAAAGTGACCCTTGGGTCCCCCCTCCCACAGGAGTAGAGAGCTCCACACAGGTATCCCCTCCAAGCACCCTTCCCTCGCCTTCCTCAGCCCACTGGAAGAGTGGGCTCTCTTAAGTGTCCGGTGTTTAGGTGGGGACTCTGGGGCCCAGCACTGTCCCTGCCACACTGAATCCAAAAAAGGCCTAATCCAGCAGAATCCCAGAGGACACACCACTTTAAACCATACTTTTCAGTTTCGGAAAATGCATTTTTGTTCATTCCCAGTGGATTCTCACAATCACACAGGTTCGAATGCGCGGGATCAGAGCAGGGAGATGACCGACCAAGTTCTCAGGATCAGCAAGATGGTGGCTCCTCAGAGTGTCCTGGCTGCCACACCTGCTGTCTGGTGGTCTCCCCAGCAGCCAGAGCTGTCTTCAGAACCAAAGTTCTCATCTTGCCACCCCTTGCTTAAAAGCCCTCGGCCAGCCCTGGAATGACATTTACCAGGGCCCCAGAGCCCTGGCCACTCCTGTCCCTTATCTCAGGCTGCTCCTCGCCCACTCAGGCCCATCTTCTCTGGCATTCACTGTTCTTCAGATTCCCCAAGTTGCCCCTTCCCCCAAGATCTTTGTAGCTGCTGCTGTCTCCTCTGGAACTTTCTTCTTTCATCTTTCTCCTCTCAGCCAGCGCCTGCTTCAGGGCTCAGCTGAAATGCCACCTCCTGCAATATACCAGCCACCCGCAGGAGCTCTGCACCTTCTCATTACAGAAGCCTGTTTGCTTTCCTTTAGAGAATTTATTGTAGTCTGTTAATACTTTGTTGTTTTTATGTTTTCATTGTCTAGCTCTTTGCCTCTTCCCAGAATCACAAGCTCTATCAGGGCTGGGACCTTGTCTGGCCTGTCAGCAGAGAATCTCCAGCCCCTGGCATATAGTAGGTACTCAACAAACAGCACCCTACTTAAAATGAATGGTAGAACAAATGGGGGGGGCAAGTGTTAAAATGAATGGTGGAGCAAGTTGGGGAAGGTGCCTTTATATCCTCAAGATTTCTGTCTTTGTAATGTCTAAGTCCAAAGAAAACAGGGGCACAGGTCCTGGGTGAGCGGGGAGAATCTTAATTCTTGAAACTTCTGCCTCACTCCCCCTTGGTAGAAAAAATCCCATTGTCCCCCTCAAAGAGAGAAGGGACTTCAGAGGTGCTTCATTTGGGATTCTTCTACACCAGAACACTGGGTTACACCAAGAGACAGGAGTTGAAACAGCTCCTAAACTTCCTCATGCCAAAAATAAAAACTACCCCCCTTCCCATCAGCACCACTGACATGTGCTCTTGCTAAATCTACATACATTTATCGCCTGGCTTTTGTTTCTGTAAACTGTCACCACTTCCTTGGGACCCGAAGAGGAGCAATCTAGTTCTTCCTCCCCAGTTTGATCAAACTACCTAAGATTCCTTTTTCCATCCTTGGCCTATTTCTTAGGTGGGCAGGTGGACAGCCGAGTCAGGCCAGCCCCGCCCAGGCAGCCTCCCTAACTTGGCTGCCAGTAAAGTGTCAAGTGCCCGAGGGAGAGGCCCTTGAAAACGAAGCTAAATCCCGGTCATCTCCCCAGGAGCCCCTGGGTGTGAGGGATTGTCACCCCCTCTCACCTACCTGTTCTCAGAAGCAGATCCGCTTGGCCCCTTTGGTGGAAAATGAAACTGAGGCTGGGCGTAACTTGCCAGTGTCCTTTAGCAAGGGCTTCCTCTCTCTCCTCTGTCTCATTTCAGAGACCTCCCTTTCTGGGAAGATCTCCTGACTACCCCCCCACCTGCTTGCCTGCTGTGTCCCAGGACAGCTTGCAGGACAGTGGTGTCTTCCACTCTGGACAGGAGGTCCAGAAGTTGGGTCTGTTGCCTCTAGGCCTCGCCTGAGGCTGCAGCCTCCAGATGTGTGAGCAAAGGTGGGAGGCAAGACAGGGAGGCTGGCCGCTGGCTCCAGGGACCAAGACCAGGCACCCTGAAGTCTACCCCGACACGGCCATACAGGAAGCTTATGTGCACCCCAAAACACTGAGATGGAGGCCTGTTTATCTTTCAGCACACAAAAGTTGAGGGCCCCCTTCCTGAAATACTGCTGCAGCCCCCGCCCCCTCGAGGTGGGGAAGGCTTAGCGGGGCTCCACTGGGTGGGGAGCACCATGGGGCCTCATTGGTGAGTGACATTCCAACAATGGCAGCCCCACCCCCGGATGTGCTAGTCAGCCACTGTGTGGAATCCCTACACCCCCTTAGGCTTGGCCTCAGCGGGATTTAGGAAGGGCAGGGGAGAGGGGCTGCACAGACCTGACCTCCACCGTGTGCCACAAACACCTACTATGTGCCATGAACACCTACTGTGTGCCATAAAACAAAAAAAAGTATCCCTCCTCTGCTTCACTTAAAGACTGAGGATCAGGGAGGAGGCAGCACTTGTCCCCTCCTGTCACCAGGCTGGAGAGCAAGGACCAGGATCTTCTGCGCTTGTCTCCCAATCCTGTTGCTACTGACTTCACTAAGCAGCCTCCAAAGCCCAAGGCACACAGCTAGAAGGTGGCCAGGCCGGCCTGGGGCCCGGACTCTGGTCCATGCATTTTGCGGAGGGCGGGCTGCTTCTCCAGGTGGGGACCTCAGGGAGTCGGTACCCCAGGACGACCGGGGTGCTGGGCTGGCGGATGGCCAGCGCTGTGCTCCCTAATTGCCTCATTTGCGGTTGCAGATGCCACACCCGGCCCCAGGAGCGCAGGGAAAGGAGAACAACCTTGGCTTTGTGGGGAGTTTCCGCCTTGGTGTGCCTGCAGCTGCGGAGGAGGAATCTGGGCTGACTCCGGGCCTGGTGCTCAACAGAAGGGTTTGGCTGAGACCGAGAATGAGCAGTGGAACCATAGCTCCCTGCAGAATGCCCTGGTCCCCCATGTCCCCTCTAGATGGGGGGAAAGTGCCAGAAACCAGTGAGGGCTGGAAGCCCTGCCCTGTGGAGATGGAAGGCCCAGGGTGGATGAGAACGAGACGTATAAATGCTCACGTTTCTGACAACAAAGGCCTCATGGCCTGGTGCCACCCGGGCACGGCCCATTTGTCTGGACAGCGTTAGTCACTCCCATGGCTCTTGCGGTTGGTTTGCCAAAGGCAGGGGATCTTCAAGGAATCCTGGAACATGTCGGAGGCAACAAACAGCAGCCCCATGAGAGGAACTCTGAGGCCAAGGGCTGATGGCCACACCCTCAACTGTCTGCACACTCTACTCCGAAGCTCAGCTCTGTAGAGATGCCGTCCTGTGGCCAAGTGCCCATCAGTTCCTGCTCCTGGTGCCCGTCATTGGCTGGCCTGTTAAACTGTCACATGGCACCCAGGGCACATGCATGTTGCCTATGAGCTAAATGCTTACATTCAGCAGGCACAGTGAGTAAAAGGTCTTTCCAAACCTCAGTTTAGAGCCTTAATCTACAGTTCCAAGCTGTGTGACCTTGGGCAAGTGACTCAGTGGTCTCTCTGAGCTCAGTGGTCCCATCTGTAAAATGAGGGAAGATTAAGATAGTTCCTCCCTCTAGGATAGCAAGACCCTGTTAAAAATAAATAAAAGGGGCTGGGAATATAGCTCAGTGGTAAGTGTCCCTAGTACTGCCAAATAAATAAATAAATAAACGGGCACGGGGTACACGCCTATAATCTCAGGGACTCAGAAGGCAGAGGCAGGAAGATTGCAAATTCAAGGCCAATCTGAGCAACTTAACGAAGCCCCAAGCCACTTAGCGAGATTATCTCAAAATGAAAAATAGAAAGGACTGGGGATGTAGCTCAGGGGTAAAGCACCCCATCGGTTAAATTCCCAGAACTTAAATAAATATATAAAGAAGACAAACGGTCCCTCCCCATCAGGACTGCTCTGATAACTAATATAGACAAAGTACCCGAACAGTGAGGGGCCCTCAGCAGGTGCCCACCAGGTGTTAGCTGTTATTACTATGCCATGGTCACTTTATAAAATATCAGGTTTGAGGGGCTTCAGTTGATCTGCAATGTGTAAAGAACAAACACCCCCTCCTTGGACCGGCACTCAGGGGTTCCCCAAATGGCCCAGCCTCCCCCACCCCTCCCCTGCCCCATCTTGTGTCCTTCGACACAAGCTTGCTAGTCCCTGATACTTGCCAGGCCCTGGCTGCGAGCTGACGGGGCAGCTCTGAGTAGGACCTGGTCCCCACCTGCAAGGGGCCTGGGGCTGTTTTCTCCACAACCAGGACTCTGCCTGCTCTACTCTAACTACCCCTCTCCATCTTGATCCCCGCCTCCTCCTCCAAGAAGCCCTCCTTTCCTCCCCAGTCAGAAGGAATTATGCCCTTCCCTCCAGCGTGCCCCAGCACAGCACCCACAGGATATTTAGGCCTCTGGGTGTCTACCTGTGATGGCGAGAACCTGAGGGGGCAGGCAGCCATGGCTTCACCTTCGCACCTGCATCCTCGGCACCCAGCAGAGAGCCTGCTACACAGGCAGCTGGTTGGTTTATATCCCAGATTTTCACTAGGGCACAGGCATCCGTGATTTCAACCATGAAAAAACAGAATTTACTGCTTGAGTAAACTCGAGGAAGGGTCAAATAGGAGGACCGTGGGTAAAAGGCAAGACAGTAACAAAATGGCCGCCACTCTGAAGGATGACACCCTTGGACATCACTATTACTTTTTGGGGCGGGGGTACCGGAGACTGATTCAGGGGCACTTGGCCACTGCGCCACATCCCCAGCCCTATTTTGTATTTTATTTACAGACAGGGTCTTACTGGGTTGCTTAGCATCTCAGTTTTTGCTGAAGCTGGCTTTGAACTCGAGATCGTTCTGCCTCAGCCTCCCAAGCCACTGGGATTACAGATGGGCACCACCACACCCAGCTTTTACTTTTTGTCATAGGAGTCAGCCTCTATCCCTTTTTCCTTGGCTGCCAGGATCCTCACAGCCAAATCTGAAACTCACTTACTGGTACTTTCCTGGCCTTTATGTTTGGCTTTTCTTTGTTTACGTTTTCCACGATCCTGATTGTCTATTTCTAGAGCATATTGTTTTACTGAATGTAGTTTAGTTGTAACCAACCATGAATCCTATGGAATAAAGTGAGTTAAAAATAACCTTATCAGGAACGTGCTTCCCCCAACACCCTGTCCTGGAAAGGCAGCTTCGAGACATTTACTTGGCAGAGGGAAGGCCTGGCCCAGAGGCAGTAAAGACAGACCCGGGCCCAGCCCCAGGTTCCCTGGCTCACATGACCTTAGCCATGTTGCTTTCCCTCTGGGGGCTCCGTGACCCCACCTCAGGCCTGCTTCCCGCCATCTCCCCCACCCTGCCCTGGCCACTGGCTCCTGCTCTCAGGTACACTTTCTAGTCTTGGCCTTGGTTCCGTCAACATCTGACTCTATCCCAACCCTGTTGCTGTCCTCAGGGCAATAATAACTGACTGCCCAGGTGACCGAGGCTGCTGCCCACAGCCAGGGCCGGAACACAGCCGTCAGCAGGTTCGCTGAGCCCTTGATGTGATGACCAGGTGCTTTACCTCTGTGGTCCCCCTCCCCAAACCACATCACCCACGTCTGATTGTGAGCCACAAGAGGAGACCCACTTGAGGAACATCCTACAGAGCACCTGGCTGGGACCCTCAAAACTGCAAGGGCATCAGAAGCCAGGAGAGTCTGAGAAACTGTCACGGTCACGAGGAGCCGAAAGACACACAGAATAACGTCATGTGGCCTGCGGAGAGCACAGAAGGGGACGATGGGCACCCCTAAGGAACGTGAGTGGGGTGTGGACGTCGGTGAGTCATAAGGCCCCAGTACTGGAAGCGCTTCACACAAGACGCTAATAATACGGGGAATTGAGAGTGGGGTGCCAGGGCCCTCTCCACACTATCGTCACCATAATTCTATCTAAAATTGCTCTAAAGTTAAAAGGTTTATTTAACAAAATAACTGGCCATTCCCTGGAAGAGAAAGCAGTCCTTGACCGACACAGCTCTTCTACGCTCTCCTCTTACTTATGGCTTGGGGTCACCTTGTGGAGTCAGTCCCGGGAGCCCCATTTCACAGACGCAGAGGCCGAGGCTCCAGCCAGGGTAGCGCTGGCTAGTGAGCAGCGCTGAGATGCAGACGGGGCCTTCCCGGCTTCTCGGGGTCTCCCCATCTCCTGTGCCTCCTTCCTGGAGCCAGCTCTCCAGAGCTGTGGAGCCTACGGGTCGCCCCAGTCGGGCTGTGGGACAAAGGGAGGGATGTGGCCGCTGGGCGTGGGGGAGGGAGACTGCTTTGTGCCACCAAGGGGTCGGAGGAGCTGGAGGCCTAGCAGGGAACGGTGGCAGGGGTGGCGCAGGTGCCCCAGTGAGACACGGGAAGGCCAAGGGTAGAGGGGCATTGGGAGGTCAGCCTGCTCCCCCTTCCTTTGGGCAGCAGCAGCCCCCCCAGCCCCCAGCCCGTGAGTCAGTCGCCCTGGTCTGGACCGCAGTCCCCGGGCTGGCGCTGGCTCTGGAGCGGGTGGGAGAGACGTGCCCGCACACGCAGGGGCCAGGGAGCACACGCCACCGGCCCAGGGCTGACTCACGTGCAGGGTCCCCGGGGGCATGGAGAACCCTGCCCAGCGCTGTCTCGGTGCCCAGGGAGGAGGCCATTCGTGCCAAGCCCCCCGCCTCGCGGCACCACCTGTTCCTCCCCATGGGCCACCCCGCACCCACCTAAGGGCCTCTACCTGCCCGCTGAGCCTCTGTCCAGGCCTCCTGGCTCTGCCCTCCTCGGAGGTCCTTCCTGGTCAGCACCCAGGCCCTGGACCTCCAACTCCACTCACCCTGGCCCCTCACCGGCCGGTGGGCTCGGGCGGAACTTTCTAAATGGATTGGTGCGACTCAGGTCTCTCGCCTCACGCGGAGCTGGCTGAATCAAGGCTCTCGGCCCCACCTCCCCCACCAGGGACCTGCTCCTGGCCCCTCACCTCTCACTGCTCCCCCGCACTGTGACTGGCTGGACCCCTGCCCAGCTTCCTGCTCGCAGGCCCTAACCCTCTCCGCCTTCCGTCCTGCTTGACTCCTACGAGCATCTTCCTCCAGGTGGTGGGACCCTTCCCCAAGGCCCCCAGAAGCTTGCTTCTAGCATCTCATCCCAAGGGAGTGGCTGGCCTCCAATGGGGGCTGTGTGACCTTGACAAAGGCATTTCCCTGCTTGTCTGGGCTTTGGTTTTCTCCTCTCCTAACAGGAGGCTCAGGGTGCCTTGTCTGTGGGGTCACTTATCCAAATAAGCTAAATGAGACTCAAGGTCCTCAGCCTGTCCCCGGGAAACCTCAGCGCATGTGGCAGTGGGCTCTTCAGGAGGGAGGGACCCCTGGGGAAGCGCGCACACGCCAGGCACAGGTGAGTTCTTGACTCTTTTCCAACTCGGTGTAAACCACCTGGGCTGCAGGGGCTGAGCTACCTGTCCAGTCACCCACCTGGTAAATAACAAAGCTGGATGTGAACCAGGTGTTTCTGTCCCCAGAGCTCGCTGTATTGCCATGATAATAAATAAGGTGGTGGCCGCCACCTCCCTCCACCCTGCCCTGCCCACCAGCTTCATCCTCACCATTTTGGACATGGCCTCCCAGCTGGGTTCAAGGGGCTTAGATGTCTTCTCTGAGCTTTCCTGAGCACCAAGTTCAAGGCAGACCAGGGAGGCACAGCTGGCCCTGACCCTGGGGCCACTGCAGATGCCAGGGCACCTTCTCAAGCTCCGGCACCCTTGCGTGCAGCACAAGTGGGCTGGGTGAGTCTCCAGCTGGGGAGGCCAAGTGTGCCCGGACAATTTGCCGATCTAATCACATAAAACTCAGGACAAAGTCAATCTGTCTCATTTAATGATATTTATAATGGTGACGATGACTGTCCTGCCCAGTAATTAGGCTCAACCAGGAAACAGCTCATGGAAACGGTTATAATTAGTATTTGTGCTACCCAAGTGGGAGGGTGGTGGCTGAGAAGAGGGAAGAAGAAGTAGATGGAACAGGAAGCTTTGGGGACTCCCCAGATGGATGAACCCCAAGCTGACCAATGCAGGAGAAGGATCCCGTCCGACTCTCACGATGACTTCCTGATGTGGGCACTGTTACCCCTTTTCTAGGGTGAGCAAACATGCTCAGAGAGGTCACTTATCCAGAGTCACAGGGTCAGTGGGTGGCAGCCAGGGTTCACCCAGGCTTGTCTCCCCCTCCAGCCCAGGTGATGTCTTGGGCGGCAGAAGCGACTGGGAGCCCCACACTCTGGTGGCAATTCTGGTGCCACCTTTCCCTGGGTGTCAGCGAGTGACTCCCCCCTTTGGATTATAAGAAGGAGTGTGTCAACCTGGGGGCTGGGTGAGAGTGCAGCTTTGGAGCCAGGCTCCCTGGAGTCTAATCCTTGGGCACCTGAGCCTCGGAGTGCTCGGGTCAGGGTCTCCTCACAGGGCTGTGAAGTCAAAGAGCAAGAAAGACTTGGAACCAGGCGTGAATCGAATCCCCATTTGTGGGGAAAGTACAGGCTTTGCCGTCAGTTTTTTTGTCTATGAAATGGGGAGGTGGAGGCTGGATCAGAGCAGTGGTTTACAAATATACAGATTTTTAATCCCATGGAGCCATTTATTTTTTAAAAAAGAAACTCAACGTGGGTGGAACACTGTGGCACACACCTGTATCCCAGGGGTTTGGGAGGCTGAGGCAGGAGGATTGCAAGTTCAAAGTTCAGCCTCGGCAACTTAGCAAGATGCCGTCTCAAAATAAAAAATAAAAAGGGCTGGGGATGAGGCTCAGCAGTTAAGTGCCCCTGAGTGTGATCCCTGGGACCAAACAACCACCACAAGAACCTTGATCTAAGCCGAGCTGCTGCTTCTGCCCTCAATGGCCTCGTGCCCTGACCCTGGTCTTCTCAAAGGATCCAAGAAACAGAGTTTGAAAATCTCTCTGAGAACTAATGGCTCTAAAGATCCAAGACTGCATGCAGGGTGGGCACAGAAAGTCTCAGCCTCCATGGGGACGGTGCTCAGCATCACGGGGTGGACACATGGGCCGTGGCACAGGCAGGCCACCCTCATGGTGGATTCCCTGAGGCCTGCTGGCTGCTGCGTTCAGGCTGCACAGCTGTCCTCCACGGAGGTGGCTGAGCAGCAGGGTGAGAGCGCTGGACCTGGTGTGGCCGGGGCCCCACATCCTGGCCCAGCCACGTGGCCTAGAGCAGTTGGTGTCAGGGTCTCACTTTCCTCAACTGTGAGATGGGGTGACAGCACCATCCTCATTGGGTGTCATCAGGACAGAGGGACTCAGGTGTGGGAAAAGGCTCTGACAGTGGACGGCCACCCCAGATGGGCACTTCCTGTTCCGGAGGGCTGCTGTCCCTCCTCGAGGACTGACTCTGGAGCCACACTCCACAGGGCAGAGCTCCAACCCCAGTGCTCTGCATGGTGCCTGGTATGCAGTAAGTGCTCAGCAAGTGATTGCTGGGCTCAGGTTTGGGGGACAACAACTATTGGCCAGGTGGCTCCCTGATGCCCTTGTGCGGCGACAGAGCTGCTGAAAAGGCTCAGTGCCTCCTCCCAGCCTCGAGAAGTGGGGTTCCGAGCTAATGTGTGGACCTGCTCCCCGGGGGTCTGCTGGTGACCCGTCTTCTGTCCTCAAAGGCCAATCATCTCAGCAGCCACTTCACAGAGGTTCTGACCCCTGCTTCCTGAGCACCTACCGCACACGCCGGGCCTTCGCCACCACCCTGCAGGGTAGATAGCGCTGCCCCCACTGGACCGAGGAGGGAAGCGAGGATCGGAGAGGTGATGTGATCAGATCAGGGCCAGGCTGCCCCTCCACAGTGCCCGGGACCAGCAGCTGGCCTGGGGGGCTCCCCTGGGGTGGAAGCTGCTGGAAGGTCTGGAAAGGCTCCAGGGCCCCGCCCAAGCTGCTGGGTGCTCTCACCCAGGTCACAGAGCTGGCTCCAGGGGAAATGGCAGCCTAGTCCAGTCACCTCCTCTGTGAAGCCGTCTTTGACCAGTCCTGCCCCCCCCGCGCCTCCTCTGCTGCCACCGTGGGTCCTGCGCCATGCACCAGGCTGGCACTAAGTGCACCACACATCAGTTTACTAGTCCTGCCAATGCCTCTCTGGCTGTGTGTCCTGGGCAACCTCTCTGATCCTCAGCTCTCTCAAATAGCGGGTGATAACAGCACAGATCTGGAAAGTGGTGGTGAACAGCAAACTGGGAAAACCCAGTAATAATGGCAAAAACTTATTTAGCACTTACTGCATACCAACACAGGGACTTGCCTGTAGGATAAGGGCCAGAGGGGAAGGTCTATTGGTCCCACCCTGCCATCCCCTTCAAGTTCCAGAGAGACCACAGACCCTCTTCCCTGCAATTCCGGGCTTTGGGGATATGGCCAGATGGCACAGGAAGGGAATTCAGGCCTGGGGTGCAGGCCCCGCCCCTTTGGGTGGGAGGTGAGGATAGAGAGGGGCAGTTCTGCCAGGTGATCCTTATCTTTCCTCCTGCTTCTCCAGGCAGCAGGCCTGTCTGGACGAGTCTCCAGGGAGTGGGCATGCCCAGCCACTAGCACCCTGGGGCAGCAGCCCGTCCTGACCTGGACGCTGTCACCCAGGACACATTCTTTCCCTGTCCCTCCTGGGCTGGGCTCCCCCCTGCAGGGTCCTGCTGCTTCTCCCCTTTCCACACCTCTGGTGGCTCCTCGTGGAGCACTGGCCGGGCCTGTGCTCCTGACTCCACCACTGGCTTCTCTCCAGGCACTGCTTACTCAGGGTTCCTCCAACCGCCTGCCAAGGTGCCCGGACCCCAAAACTGCCGGTGCCAGGGCAGACCTGGGGGCAGCACCCCTGGTGACTGGCAAGGCCGCAGCCCCAGCAGCCTCGGCCACCACCCTGCTCCCTGGGGAGGCCATGCAGCATGTGGGAACCCAGACACTCACAGTCCAGATCCCAACCCTGCCAAGGCCTCGGTCTGTAACCTTGAGCTGCCCCTAATCCCTCCCCAGGGCTCAGTTTACCGTCATCTGTGAAACGGGTTTATGAGCACATTGTTCTGAGGACTTCAGTGACTTCATAGGCAGCCCTTGGAACAGGACAGAAAACAAAGGAAGCCCTGGACAAGTCCCAGCTATGACTGCCACCGACACTGCCCCAAGACCAAGCTCACGGAGCAGCTGACCCTGGATCTGGCCCACCGCCGTGTAAAAGTTTTTGAAATGCCAACTTTCTGGAGATTTTGGTGATGACATGAAAATCAGTATTTCCAACTTTCCTTTAAAAAAGAAAAAAAAAAGATAGCAACAAATAAAAAAAGACTGGGTGATGCTGGACCCACATTCTCTCGGGGTAACTGCCCACTGCAGCTGGGGGGGGCTGTCCCGAGGACAGGCCAAGTCCCCAGGCTCCACAGCCCACCCTTTCGTCCTCCGCATGGCCCAGGGCTGCCCCACTAGTTACCGCGCAGTGCCACTTGCAGCAAAGAGAAAAGACACATATTTCTTGGAGCTTTGTTTGAGTCAAAAGTGGGAAAATGATTTATGTGACACTTCAAAATGGGTCAGACTAATCCATGGTGACAGACGTCAGAACAGTGGTGCCTCTGAGGCTGGAAAAGAGGGAACTTTCTGGGGGATGGAAATGTTGTCTACAGGGATCCCAACGTGCTCATGAGACAGCAGGGGACCACCGAGGTGGACAAAGGCTGAGAACATTCAACAGACCCCTGGGCATGGTAAATAGACTCTGGGCTTTGAGGAGGGTGCTTCACTCTTGGCAGTGGACCTGTCAGGAGATCCTGATGAAACCTCAGAAGCAGATGTCTGCAGAGATGGAACTGTCGTGGGGCGGCCTAAATAACGCCCAGCTTCACTTAGTCAACTTCAAAATCACTGAGTTTGGAGGTCACACAGCTGGGCAATATGTTATTAGTTTCCCCAAAACTGGCTTGGCTGTAGATGACACTTCTGACACACAGGGTACGATGCTAACGGTCGCCAAGGTTACATTCCAGGGACCCAAAGGCTGTTTTTGCTGAAAATCCTGAGTCTTCCCTTGGGCCAGTGGCTGTCTGATGGCAACAGGGACAGGGCCCTGTCCCCTTTGCTGCCTTCACTTTTGGGTCAGATTCCAGTGGGCTCCGCATATGTGTGTCGGCCACCCCCTGGGGCTGGTGTCTGTCCCACCCGCCTGTGTGCTTTTCCAGCAGCCACAGCAGCCTGAGCACCGGGAGCCCTCAGCCCTGTCCTGGGGCCCGGATGGAGCCAGAGGCCAGGGTATTGGCCCAGGAGGGTGGCACCGGCCACAGGGCAGCTCAGCAATTCCTCAGACAAGTTGAAGATAACCTCAGGGCCATCGGAGCCTTATGCCAGATGGTCTCTTGGAACCCTGCCCGACCAATGCAAAGTCACCAGGCTTGTGCCCAGCCCACCTCCCCCTGTGCTGCTGCCTTGGGCTGAAGCCCCTGTTAACGCCGCCGTCCCTGTATATCTGTGTTCACTTGACTCAATTCCGTTTCCACTGTCACTGAGCCAACCGGTCCCCTCTCTGGTGTCAGTTACATGGCTGTCTGCATTTGTCAAAGCTCCTGGCCCGCGTGCTTTGCCTTGTGTAAGTCACTGGAGCAGAAAGATGGGTCAGGACGGTCTCACATTTCAAGGAAAATAGGGACTGATTCCTCTGGGCATGAAGAAAACGCCACCCGGGTTTAACATGCTGACAGCTGTGATGGACACAGAACTCAGGATGCCTCTGGGAAGCCAGTCCGGCTCCCCGCGCGGTCCCTGCTCACTGGGAGCCTGAGACGTGCGGTTCAAGGCCAGGGATGGTTCATCCTCAAAGAATGGTCCAGACCCGAGGGCCCTGCCACAGAGCCATTAACTGCGTGTGGCTATTCAACTTAATTAAAATGGAATAAAGCGAAAAGTTCAATTCCTCATTTGGACAAGTCACACATGGCTCCCAGACAGCACAGACACAGAACCCACAGATCCTTGCGGAAAGTCCTCCTGGATGACACTGGTGTACAGTCGCCAAAGCTGGGCTCCCTCCTGGTCTGGTGCCAGCCTGGGCCTCGGCAGGGCAGCCCGACCAGGCGCACAGAGCGGCTCATGAACGTGCGCTGAGCTGAACGAGGAGGAAGCCCACAGCAAGGCCTGGGTTGCAATCCCAGCTCTGGCCCTGGACTGCGGGCCTCCAGCAGACCTGTCCTCTACAGGGGACAGTCCCATGAGGACTGGGCCCATCCACAATGTTCTCAGGGGCACTCAGAGCACCAGGGACTAAGAAAAAGCCCGAAGGGGGACTGATGCGTCAGGAGCGGTACCTGCCCTGCCAGACAGCAGGGGCACGGGCGGTGTGAGGGGCAGGGCACCTCTGCTTGTGGGGGTGGCCTTTGAAAATGGGGGCAGGAGGGTGAAGGTTAGAGAGGCTGGGCTCACCGTGAACTTGTGGGACGGGCTCCTGAGCCCAGGGGGAAAACTGTCCCCTTCCTGGCAGCTGGATCCTGAGCTGGAAAACAGCATCAGGCACCCAGACACCTGCTGTGGCCAAGGTGACAGGACAGGGGCTACCTTGATCCCTGGGGGGCATGGACCCCCTACCTGGGAAGGCTGAAGTGGGGACTCACCATGGGGGCCGCTGGGAACAGAGAGGGCTGGCCAGCCCTGAGCCAGAGCTGGCTTTGTCTTCCCAGCACCCACCCTCCCTACCTAGGCATGGCGGGGCGGGGTGTCCACACTGGTCTGTTCATTGGTTCATGCCATGAGTACTCACCATGTCCCCACAACGAGCTGCCTGCCAGGAAGGCATCACTGAAGCCGAGTCCTGGCCCTCAGGAGCACGAACTGCCCAATAACACGGACAATAAACAATGGTGCTAAGAGCAAAAATAATTGCCTCTAACATTTACTGAGTGCTTACTGTATGCCAAATACTAAGTGCTTTTTCATGCATTCTATTTAATCCTTACAAAATAATCATATGTATTTACTGATCTGATCTGAAGAAACTGAGGCACAGTAAGGTCACATATGTCATCCAGTAAAGATGACCCAGCTCTCAGTGGTGGAATTTGAGAACTGAACCCAGAAACCCGAGTCCCTAACAGGAGGCGGATGGCCTGACTGCGGAGAGGAGTGGGCAGTGTGAGGAGAAAGGACGGCAGGGAGGGTCTCTGTGAGCTGGGGACATGCAAACGGAGGCAGGAACGACCAGGTGTCCACCATGAGAAGAGCACTTTAAGCCCTTGGCAAGCGCAAAGTCCAGAGGCAGGCAGGTGGCGGGCACCTATGACCCCAGCAACTCCAGAGGCTGACGCAAGGGAATCGCAAGTTTGAGGCCAGCCTGGGCCTCTTAGCAAGACCCTGTCTCAAAATAGAAATTTTTGAAAAGAACTGGGGTTGTAGCTCACTAGCATGTGAGGCCCTGGGTCACCCAAATACTGGGAAAAAAAAAAGCAGGACAATATGGTTGTAGGAGGGGGTGACTCTGTCTGACCCTCCCAGGCCCCATGCCATTCTACAGATGAACTAACTGAGGCCCTGAGGTGAGGCCTTGAGAGAAGAAATCCACCCTATAAGGAAGCTGATCAGGAGCAAAGCCAGGGCAGGACTGGAAGCCAGGCCTCTGCATCCCTGGCCCAGGCTCCTTCCGAAGCCCTGCACACCTGGCCACCGATGCTAAGGGCTCAGCACTGAGCCAACTCTTGGGCTGACAATGCCAGGCCAGCTGAGGGGTTCCCTGTCTTCGTGCACCCAGACTCTACCTTCCTCTGAGTCCAATGCGTGTGTGTCAGGCCTGGGCGGCCCCCTGCTCAGAGTGCACGCTACCCCAGCCAGGCTGCACGGTGCTGGCCGAGGTGACGGCACTTCCACCATGGTGGGGCCAGGCTGCCCCCTGCACTTGCTCTGAGCGGTGGGAGTGAGGGCTGCCCTGTGGTGGCCGCAAGGAGGTTTTAAAGTCAGACACACTCGGCTCAGCTGTTAGGAGCTGTCTACTAAGCAAGCCCTGCTGCCTCTGGAGCCTGGGTTTCCTCTCTGTACACAGGAAGGGAACAGTGGATTCCCCACTGAGGATCTGAGGGTCAGAAGACACAGAAGAAAGTGCCCAGTATGGCGGCTGGGGCCTCATGTATCACAAAGGCAGGGTTGTTTTTTCTTTTTTTGGTGCTGGGGATTGAACCCAGGGGCACTTAACCACCGAGCCACATCCTCAGCCCTTTGTATTTTGAGACAGGCTCAGGGCCTCATCAAGTTTCTGAGGCTGGCTTTGAACTTGTGATGCTCCTGCCTCAGCCTCCCGAGTTGCTGGGATGACAGGCGCGTGCCACTGCAGCACAAAGGCAGGTTTTAAACACTGTTGTCACGGTCATTGATGTGAGGATGCCAGCAGGGCAGGGGCCCTCAGGAGATCATGCCTTGCACTCCAGAGGCCTTTCTGGTCCCTTACCCCCACGGGGACTGGAGCCGGCAGCTTTCTGCACCATTGAGGATAATAACCGAGGACTGGAAATGGAAGCTCCACCTCGCTGGCTGAGAGCAGCCCACCAGGCTGCACACATGGGGCTGCTGCTCCTGGGCCTTGGGCTCTGGACAGGAAATGGGAAGGGATGGGTAAACCTTTGTGGCAGGCAGCCAGGCACAGGAAAGGCCCCGCCCACCAGGAAGTTTGGCCCCGCCCACCAGGGAGTCTGGCCTTCCCCTGCCAGGCAACCTGGCCCGTCCACTGGGAGACTGGGCTGCACACTGAGCACCCTTGCTGGGTAGAGATCTGGGGCAGGACAGAAGAGCCTGGCTCACTGTTTCCCTAATTAGGCAGCAGGTCACATACCTCTGGAGCCCCACAGAGGGTCTAGAACAGGGTCTCTTCCATGCTGTTGGCATGGAAGCATGATGGGGCTCCTCCCCGCCACCCCGGGACTGGTGGCCTTAGAGATCTGTGCTATTCCACCTGCAGGCTTCCCTGATGCTGTTTCCTTTTTCTCTTCTCTTTCTTTTTTTAGTGTAAAAGAGCAGGGTTTATTTATTTATTATTTATTTATTTTTGGTACCAGGGATTGAACTCAGGGGCACTTGACCTCTGAGCCACACCCCAGCCCTATTTTGTACTTTATTTAGAGACAGAGTCTCACCGAGTTGCTTAGTGCCTTGCCATTACTGAGGCTGGCTTTGAACTCACGATCCTCCTGCCTCAGCCTCCTGAGAGGCTGGGATTACAGGTGGGCGCCACCACACTGGGCTTATAGGATTTATTTAAGTGAAAAGAAAAGAGACCGCTCCCTCAGGTCAAGAGGGAGCCCAGTGGGGGCGTCCTCCCTTATACTGTTCTGTCAGCTAGAAAACCACACTTTCAGCTCTTTACTCAGAAAAGGGCCAACTCTGGGGGCTCAGCCTAAAATTTCCTTTATCTGCAGCAGGAGCATCTCCCTCCTCCCAGCTGGAGTTTAACGAAGGCTCTCAAGACTCGCTGGGCTCGTCTCTCAAATATCCTGCCAGGGCTGGCCACCAGGGGGACATTAGAGTCCACCAACGCAAGGCCATCTGGGTAGGACTCCCGGGGGCCACCAGGCAGAGCACTCCTTACTGGGGGAAAGCCCTCTGTGGAATTGGGGTTAAGAAGGAAAGGGGTGTTTGGTGGGAAGGAGGGGTGAGGCCCGAGGGAGCTCAGGCGTCTGTGCCTGAAACCGTCCCATCAGACAAGGAAAACGCAGCGGGGCCCTCAGCCTGAGCCCTGTCCAGCGCCCTGACATGGAGCTCGGCAAACTGGCTGTGTGACCTCAGGAAAGTCCTAGCCCCGGCTGAGCCTCAGCCCCCTCCCTTGTAAGCAGGGCTCATACCCCCAACCCCTGTGAATGAGGAGGTGAAAGTCCTGAGCACCCCGAGGACCGGGGCCTGGGCGTCACGGCAGGCTGGCACCTGGGCTGATGCCGGAGGTCCTCAGGCTCCACTGCAAACGCCACCGTCCAGAGCACTGTCCCCTCTGGCCTGCCCAGGGCTTCCCTGGCCAGCACCAGCTGAGAACTCCAGAACCTGGGCAAAGCGCCAGAGCTTCTCGAAGCCACCAGCTTCCCGCTGAGGGCTCAGTGGCCCAGCCAGAGCCCGTCACTTAGAGCTTATCGCAGCGGGCGCTGGCAGGAGCCTGGTGTGGTCCTCACTGGCTGGGGCTGGAGCTGGACCAGGGCAGCACCCCACAGCCTCTGAGGGAAGCACAGGGCTCTGTCCCTCCCTTCCCCGCCACTCAGGCCACACGGGGCGCCTCCCAGGCACGGTCCCGCAGGCTCACCCCCGGGGCCAGGGGACAGGAAGAGAACCTCGAGCTGGAGTGGCGGGCGCTGCGGGCAGGCCTAACTCTGTCACTCCCGCGGTGTGACCAGGAGCCAGCTGCTCGGCTCTCTGTGCCTGTGCTCTCCCCTGTGGGGTGGTGAATGGGTGGCCCCCCTGCTGGGTTGCTGAGGGGACAGAACTGGATCTTCACTAGGCGTCTGGAGTAGCCCAGCACCTGGCAGTGACCCCCTCGGGGGCTGAAGGGAGATTGAGTGGCTGAGTCGTAGGTCTGAGCTCCACTCTGTGACACAGGGCCCTTCAGGATCCGCCCAGACGTCCCCTCCTGTGGGTCAGGGTCACGTGCTTCGCCCCAGCTCCCTTACAGATGGACATTTGTCCCAATAACTCCTCCAGTGCATGGTTCAAGTGCCACTCCCTCCGTGAAGCCTCCTCGATGACCCTCAGGGCTGTAAGTGACAGAAAATCAACTCCTGCCTGGTTTGATAACAAACATCTTGGTTTGCGTCCTCTGAACGGAGGGAGGGTCAGATGTCAGGTGGGAGGTGACACAGGAGTTCAGGTGATGACGCTGGAGTCTCCCCGTCCTGATCCAATGGCCCTCCCCTCACTGTCGTCCCCGAGCTTAGCCATCTTCGCGGGCAGAGGCCGGGTCGGGCTCCTCTTGCAGCGGCCTGGAGGACAGAAACCTCCCCGGGAAGAACGGACTGGCCGGCCCTCATTCTTGTGCCAGTTCTTGTGACAAAGTGGGGTGGGGCCGGATACTGTGACTGGCAGGGGGACAGTCCCCTAAGGAAGGCAGCTGCTCTTAGCCAAACCAGGAAGAGCAGCCGTCCCCACGGCCACACGACACCAGCCCGCACACAGTCCTCCCTGTGCTCCCACGCGCTCTGCAGCCCTCCGCGGGCCCACGGGGCTCAGGGACAGCTCAGGGACTTGGGTCTGGGTGGCTCTCTTTGTGTGGACCATGAAGTTCTGCAGGAGCAGGCTGGGGGGGGGGTTGTCCCTCAGCCCCGCCCCTCTACCTGATGTCATCAAACCGTCCTGGAAACCAGGTTGACAAGGACACTGCCACCCACCTCCTGGGAAGCAGGACGCACACTCAAAACTCACTTCCCCAAAGACGAGCTGTCGCCTGGGGCTGGGGAGGGAGGAGCACAGGGGGGATGGTGACGGCTGACTGACTGGGAGGTGGGCTCCTCTGGGGACAATGGCTGGGTCACAACCCCAGCGCCTCCCCTGGGCCCAAGGTCCAGCCCCTCCTCTGTGTGTTCTATGCTCCAGCCACAGGGCGCGAGGAGAGCACCCGGCTGGCACAGCGCTCTCCTGCCCGCCGTCATCATGTCATCAGAGGCAGGACACAGGGCAGGCAGGCGTGTGGCAGTCCCGACACGCAGACGGCCTGCATGCTTGGCCTGGCCCCCCGCCTCGGCTTCCTCATCAGTAACGGCATGAGCACCCCACTTCCAGGAGCACTGGGAGAATAAGAATGGTTCAAAGGTCACGCAGGGGGACGCGGGCAGCTGCCCACTCGATTCTCCCACCACCTGCAGGCTCGGTACTGGCCCCAGCCCCCATTTTGCAGAGATAAACCTACAACTCAGAGATAGGAACTTGTGACACAGCCAGGCCTGTTTGTCATTGCACTCTGCCCCTCTGCCCCCCAATGCTCCCTCCCGCCTCAGTAAGAAGTGCTTGTCCCCACCTGCACAGTACCCAGGCCTCATGGGAAACACTCCCCACATCCAGCCCGGCAGAGGGGACCCGCGGCCAAACCAGATGCTGCTGAGCTGCCTCTGCCCAAGGAAGCCCCCTGGCTCGGCTTCCCATAGGGTGCCCGCTGCCCCCACACATCCATGTGTTGTGCTTGCCTGGGGCTGTGCAGGGGACCCAGGAGGATCCCCTAGTGGGGAGCGGAGGACTGATGGTTGCTGACCGTGGGGGAGCAATGGTCGTACTAGCTCCAGAGGACACGAGTGGCCCATGTGTGGTCTTAGCTCAAAGCAGTCTCCAGGCCCTGAGGGGTTGGGGGAGAACCAGGGACAGGAGGATGTGACAGTGGGAGTGGGAGGATGGATACTAGGCTCAGAGTCCACTGGAATAAGCTGCTGTCCCAATCTTAAAGTAGGAAGAGTAAAGGTTTTGGAACAGTAGATCTTGGGGTGAATCCCTGTAATTTATTGCTGTGTGTCCCTGGGCAAGTTGCCTCACCTCTCTGAGAGTGTATCCTCATCTATAAAATGGGAACACGTATACCTACCTCATTAGGCCTGGAAGGAATTACAGAGGAAATCCAGGAAAAGGCACTCAGGAGTTCAAGTCCTGCCTGCTGAGGGACGCTGCCTAGGTGTCACTGCCTAGGTACAAGCTGTGACACTGGATGCAAATGTCCTGGCTCATGGGCAGCTGGAATGACCCTGGGGGTTCCCCCTGAGCAATGGAGTGGCCTGGGTTATGGACGCAGTGGCAATGATGACAATGTTGCTGCTGTAATGACAACAGCAGTAGCAGACGGGGCGAAACTGCTTCTTGAGCCGTGACTTCTTTCTGGGCCTTTGCTTGCGGTCTCCGTGTGTTTTCTAGTTTACTCATCCTGTGACTCCATGTAAGAGATGTGCAAGTAGAGGCACAGAGAAGTTAAGTAACCAGCCCAAGGCCACCCAGCTGGTGGATGAGATAAAATTTGAATCCAGGTCTACCTCACTCTTAGCACTCTGGAGTGGAGTGGAAATCCTGGTCAGGGAAGCGTGGCTAGGTCAGGCAGGTGTCCCTGCTTGGGACAGTCACATGGTGACATTCCCAAACCCCCTCTTGGGCCCCTGAAATCACGGCTCTGTAGCCATCCAGCCAGGCCCCTCCTTCCCCTCTGGGGCTTGGCTCTGCTCTGCTCGGCACAGCTCAGGAGCCAGTTTGCAATTTCACAATTAATAATTAGGAACAAGTTTTCTTCGCTTTCAAGAGGGATTGGCCAGAGCCGAGGTGACAAGAACACAGCAGGGCTCCTGACAGCACCCAGGGTGTCTGTCCCCAGGCCCCTACAGAGATAGGCAGCCCCTCTCCTGAGCAGGGCCAGCCAGGAAACGAAGGGTCAGGTAGCCTCTCTCCTCCTCTATACCCCATCCTACCAGCCAGGCGCTGGGCTCCGATGGTCACACTCATTACTTCTCAATCTACCAATAGCTCTGAAAGAGTCAATATCCCGACCTAACAGGTGGAGACGATGAGGCTCCGAGAGGTCACCCTAGACTTGCCTCAAGTCACACAGCTAGTAAACAGCAGGCTGGAGATTTGAATGCAGAGCTGTTCACACTCCAAGTCACGTCAGGTCGCCTCCCTCCTCTGATGGCATCCCCAATCCTTGATTAGCTGGCCAGGTGAGATGCCACACCCCCAGCCCCAAGCACACCTGGTCAAAAGGTGACCAGCCAGCTGGCCCCACCTCACTGTAACAGCCCCAGGAGACACAGAGAGCCCTAAGGGCGTCTATGCAGGTGCTGGTCCTTATATCTAGAAGCTTTCCCTGTGCACCGAGCTCTGCAAATCTACCCTGCTCACATGGCAACCTCAGGAAAGAGCTGGCTGATTTGGGGGTTGGCTTTAGGACCTTGGGACAAGATGTAACCTTTCTCTGAAATGGGAAGGACTCCTCCTTACAAACAACTGAGTAAGACTATGAAAATTTCACCTAGAACCTGGCAAACATCCACTCGTCCGGTGAACAGATGTTCACTGTGCACCTACTACATGCCACCCACTCGACGCTGCTCACAATGGTGAACAAAAGAGAGCAACATTCCTGTCCTGGGGGCTTCTCACTTGCAGAACAGGAACCCCGATATCTTTGGCCAATTATCTCAGTCCTAAAATGTGGGGCCTTACCCGATTCCACTCCTTAATGAATACCAAATAACATCTCCTTGGAATCTTCAGGTCACCAGGAGCCAGGGCACGGGTGACAGCAGTGAATATCGTAGTTGCCCATCTCCAGTGGCCAGGATAAACCACAGGATACAGCCCCGCGGTGACATTCACAGCGGTGACATTCACACTCAGGCCCACAGGAGGAGGGACCAGAAATGACAGCCTCCTGCCGGGTTGTTAACATCTCCAAACAGTGGGCGGTGCCAGGTGTCATTTAGGGAGGTGGCAACATCTAGTTAGTACCAGCATCGAGGTTGTCATTCACAAAGTAGTTTCCCCACGAGATGCACGAGGTGATGGCTGCCTCTGGAAGGTTTTCTTTTGCATTCACTGTGCTCTGCGCTTTGTAGACCCCAAGTCTCGGGCTTTGGCGTCAGACAGGTGTGAAGAAAAGCCCCCTGTGCTCTGCCTCTGTGAATGGGGACCCGGTGCGCACGGCTGGCCTCCAGCCTCTTGGAGAGTGGAACGAGGCCTGTGTGTACAGGGGCTGGCACCAGCCGTGTCCCTGCTGCTGTGGGGGGGTCTCCACGAGTGAATAGCTGGAGGGGGGGGGGTCGGGCCCAGGCCTCGGATGAAGAAGAAAGAGCTCGCTGGTAGTCACAGGCCAGGCCACACTGCGGCAATTCTTAGCCGGTGACACATCAGGGGCCTGGCAGTTGTGCAACCTCGGTCCCTTCATCAGCACTCAGAAAGTCACAGCCAGGCCTGGCGGGACTCCCTCTGCCAGCCCCCAGCGGCCTCTCAGACCTTCTGCGCAGTGTCCTCTGAGGGTCCCTCTAAGCCAGCCACCCCACCCCCGCCCAGAGCTGGAGGGAAGCCAAGCTCCTCCCCTGCCCAATTCTCCTGGGCCTCCTGAGACCTGCTCTTGCTCCCAGTGGAATCTCAACCACCCTGGACCCAAGAAACCCTCTGGGTGACCTTTGCTGGTCCCTGGCCCTAGCAGGTGTGGCTGAGCTTATGGGATCTGGGTGTCTGATTTCTGTCTCAGATCCAAACTCAGAGTGGAATGCCAACCTTCCCAGACTCACACAGAGACGACACCACCTCTCTCACAGAGTAGGGCAGCACCTGTATCTCCAGGTGCCCACCCCTCCAGCTGTTATGTGTAAATAGTCCCTTCCCCCTCCCCCAAACCCAGGTCAAATCTGGGTTTGATCCCCACTACTGGGGAGGATGGGCAGGGGGAGAAACCCGGCCAGCGCTCCCTTGCTCTCTCAAGTGCAAGGCCCTCTGCCATGTTCTCCTGCAGCAGGAGGCCCTCACCAGATGGCAGTGCCAGGCTCTTGGACTTTCCAGCTTTTGGAACCATGAGCCAAATCATTTCCATTTTTATAAGTGACCTGATCTCAAGTATTTTGTTATAGCAACAGAAAACAGCTGGAGATGCTCTCCTAGGTACCCACATTTTGTGGGCTTTGAATGGAGTTGGGTTTGTACGACTCCTAGGGCTCATTTCCTCATCAGCTGGGTAAAAATAATCATCCAGGCTGCGTAGGGCCGTGTGGAGGGGTGAGAAGACACGGCCTGCAAATGGCCTGGCGCATATAAGATGCTCCATAAAGTCTGACTCTGGGCCGCCCCCACCTACAGGGGCACCTCCGGCAGTGTGCCAGGCTCAGGGAGGCACTGGCCGCGGCTTCCCTGGCCTGTCTCAGGCCCCCACTGGGCTGACAAGCAGTCCGGATGTTTACACTGGCTGGTCAGGGCCCTCTGCTGCCTGGGACAGGCTGAATAAACACACCCGGTCCCACGGCTCCCACCACCAGCTTCCCACGCAGGCAGGCGGCTCCCCTCGGCTGCCTCCTCCCGTTTACAGCTCACACCTGAGAACCCTAACTCCGGAGGAGGGGCGCAGGGAGAGGAGGGGGCTCTGCGGTCCGTAGCTCTGGGCTGGGACAGGTCTCCTACTGCTGGTAGGAGGGGTCAAGGCCAGGGCCCAGCCCACAGAGGACTACAAACATGAAACGGGGTGATTTGGCAAAGGCACTGAGAATGCCCTGGCTCACAGAAGGTGCAGGAGAGATGGCTTCAAGACTGTCATCGCTGTTTTAGGAGTAATTAAAGAGTCTGGCCAGGAAGTCAGCGGAAGCTCAGTGCACATCCCAAAGTAAATAGAAAATTCTTGGCCAGACCGTGCCCAAAACTCTCCATACACAACTCACACCAGGGCTCTCCTCCCGCAGGCCACGGGCCCTGGAGCTGCCCGTGGCCTGGGGACACCTGAACCTGTGGTGCTCTTCCCTGGCCCTGCTGCTGCCGCCGCGGCTGGGCCTCCTGGTCTGGAAGAAGGGGAAGGGGCCATTCTGACTGTCCACCCACCCTGTGCCAGGCGGTGCCCAGACACCGCCCACATCATCTTCAAGATCGCGCCGGAAGTGTCATTGTCCCTAATTTACAGAGGAGGAAATTGAAGTTCAAAGAGGCAAAGTCACTCTCCCAGGGTCCCGTGTCCCAGAGCTGGGGCCTGAAACCCAGGTTAGCCTGACTGATTCCACAGTCTTGGCGCTCACCAGTCTGCCCCGGGGTCTCTCCTGGGAGAGACGAGACAGGGACATAAACAAGCCTAACACAGACCAGAAAGGCCTTGGGGGAGGGCCAGATAAGGGGCTGGGGACAAACACAAAGAAGGTCTGGCCAACCTCCCTGGGGAGCCTGTGTGAATGGCACGGGGGACTCCCCTCAGGGAGGAGGGATTGGCAGCTCAGGAAGCTTCCAGAGAGGGGCAGGGGCGGGGGCAGGGCAGGGCAGGGCAGGACCCTCCAGAGCTGGGGCTGGGGATCAGACTTCCTCCACCCAGGACCCCACCTAGGTGACTCAAGCTCTCTGAGCCTTGGTTCCCTCCTATAAAAAGGAGGGACAGTGATGTGCCCCTCTCTTGAGGTGGCGACAAGGGGTAGATGAGCTCAAGCATGAAAGTGCTTGGCACAGCCTGGTGGGAGCAGGGGCTTTGCCAGTGACTCTAATGACTCTTGGCGGCTGGGGCTGGGGCGTGGTCACAGGGGGACAGAGGCAGGCATCTGCCCGGCACCAGCGAGGGCCAAGCATCCTCACCTCTCATCTCACTCTGCTCACCAGGCAGCCCAGCACAGTGGCTGTTTCTGTCCCCATTTTACAGACAGGAGACTGAAGCTCAGGGAGGCCAAGTGACGGTCCAAGGTCACTCGCCTGAGAAAGGATCCGGTTATGTCTCTCCCCCAGCCCTCCCTTCACTCTTAACCCAACACCTGCTCTCGCTCTGAGGATAGAGAAAACTCACAGGGATCTCAGGGTCTGGCTCTGCCACCCTGTTCAGCCTCATTCCACAGCCTGTCCCCACCCTCCTGACCCTGGGTCCTCTAGTGACTCTTTTAAGTCCTCCTTCATATTCCCTAAATCACAGGGCCTTTGCACACACTGCTCCTCGCACCCAGAATGCTCTTCCCTTCGTGCGCAGTTAACATGGCCTCTCTTTCACATCATGTACGGAAGGCCACACAGGAAGGGACGTTCTGTAAGCTGACCTCCCAGAGCTTCTGACGGGGACCCCCCTGCACGCACTTGTTCCTGCTGCAACTCCCATGTCCTGTCTCCACTCCTTCACACCATCACCAGGTATTCAGCAAGCACTTAGTGCACCAGTCACTGTCCAAGGTACTGCGGGGATAGGGGAGAGCCAGAGGAGGTCTCCATGCTCAGGGAGTCACCTCCCAAGGGCAGGAAAGGAAGAGGGCAGCTGGGAGCTGGGAGGGAGGAGGCAGCAGAGGCTGCGGGAGGGCGGGGGAAGGCCTAGGAGAGGCTGGAGAAGAGGTGGGGTCAGCAGGGTCAGCAGGGTCAGCGAGGGCCCCTAGGAAGCCTGACCGGCTCCCAGGGTGACGGGGAGCCGCAGAGGGGTCTGAAGTGGGCCATGCCCTGCCCAGACCTGAGCTTCTGAGGTGCGGCTGAGCAGGAGGAAGGCGGCGGGCAGGGAGCTTTGCCCTCCACCAGGAGAGCAGGTGCCCAGCCAAGGCTGGCCAGGGCCAGAGGAACAGGAGCAAGGCCGAATCCAAAGGATGTGGTCAAGAAAGGGGGTGGGGGACAGGGGGACACCCTGAATTCCATCCAGGAATGGATACCCCGGACTGAGGTGGAGGGGCAGGCCACGAGAAGGTCTGGACACGAGAGGTGGGGACAGAGGTGGCCTTCATCAGTGAAGAGAGGAGTAGCAGAGCGGAGGGCAGAGGAAGAGGGGTGACCTCGAGGACCACGCCACCACGGGTCTCAAGAAAGATAGGAAGAAACCCAGACAGGACGCAGGACCCACCCACACTGAAGGGCACCACCGTCCACATCACCTGGCCAGCGCCCTCCACACTGCCAAGGTCCTGAGAAACAAACTGCCCTGGACAGACAAATGTCATGCGGTATCCTGGATAGGACTCCGGCACAGAAGGACGTCAGCATCAAAGCCGGTGACATTGAACACGTGTGCACTTTGACAGGAAGGCAGCAGTGTCTCTTAGGGTCGACCACGGCAGAGGAAATGGTCAGCGTCACAGGGGTTCACCGGGGAAGCCGTGGGGCGAGGTGGGGGACCTGAGCCAGGCTGGGCAGGTTTAAGGACACAGTTCAAGTCTGCTGCAGTCTCATCTTTGTTTATCTTAAAAATTTGTGCCAATTCTGCATTCGACTCCAAAATAGCACGTTTGGACTTAATGTGCTTCGCTCTATTCCCCAGGGCAGTCTGGACCCAGCCAGGAAAAGCCAAATGTAAAAATCAAGCATGAAACCTCAAGAGCTGGGTAAGCAGCCCGAGAGGGAGGCTGGCGGGGGGCCCCCCCGAGCCTGGAGCCGCAGCTGGAGAGGAGCCAGGCGCGAGGCTGATGGGGACCAGCCGCGGCCGCTGCTCACACTCCCTCATCCGTTCATTTTCTCCATTTATTCTTTTTACATAATGTGTGACACTATGTGCCAGCACTGCTCTGGGTGGGTACGACAGGGGACAAAACAGACCCAGTCCTTGCCTCCGGGGACCTGATATGCTAGTAGGAGACAGTAAGAACGTCCAATATGGAGCAGGTTCGGTTGTGGCAAGTGCCAAGGAAAACAGTAAAAGAGGGAAGAGAGACAGAAATGGGAGGTGGGGGCGATTGTCACTAGGCTGTCAGGAAGAGGAGACGTTTAAGGAGACACTCACGGAAAGTGAGACAGTGATTTTTTCTCTTCTCGTTTGTTTTTCTCAGCTGTGGGTGGTGACCAGCTCTCCAGACCAGGAGGCCCAGGGAGGTGGGAGGAGTTCCTCCAAGCCACCCTGGAGATGACCCGGGAATCCAGGGAGGGCTCGAGGCTGAATCCAGGTGGCTTCTCCCCAGGGAGGGCAGTGAGGTGCACCCCTGCCCACCTGCCCCCGGCTTGGCACATGTCACTAACTGAGGGAATCCATCACACCTTCTCCCTCCCTTGCTAAAGCTAGATCTCCAAATCCTTAAAATAACGACAACTGCAACAGGGCTGGCCCAGGCTCCGGGGGGTGGCTTAACACCACAGGACTGAGGAGAAGAGACGGGACAAGGGATGGAGAGGACCCTGCTACCTCCCCTCATGCACCTTCTTAACCTGACCTAGCCTCAGAGGGGGGAGAGGTGCATGGGTCAGCCCACCCCGCCGAGGGCTTAGGGCAGCAGAGGACGGGGGAGGCAGAGGCCATCAGTGGGGGACCGAGAGGGACGCCCCGCCTTCTGGGCCCAACACGATTCTGCCCAGGGCGACCCGGATGCCCACCAGAGCTGGGGATTCTGGCCTGCCCAGGTCTGGCTGCCCCGCCCCTCCAGACAAGGTGCTCCCCTGAGCTGAGGACTATTGGGGGGCCAAGATGCTGCTTCTACCCCACCCTCTCGCTCTCTCTCCCACTTGGAGACAGACATCTCAGGGCTGGAGAAGTGACTCATTTTCCCCAGAGGACCCGGGTGGGGCTGAGCCAGGCCGGAGGAACCTCTGGTCACTAAATCTGCCTCCCTGCTTTGGCTGATGGCCCCGGGCCCCAGGAGGACGGGGAACAAAGGGAGGCAGAGGTGCAGAGACAGAGCAGCAGGGGCGGGTGCCCCCTCCCTACCCAACCCGAGTGTGTCACCAGGTGTCACCCAGCCTGCTCAAATAAAACCTGATGGAGAAGAAAAATTCCTCACGACTTTCCTGAATGAGCTTTAGGGTTGACTCATGGCCACCTGGGGACATCGCAAAAACTCACAACTCACCAAAGAAGGAAGAAACGGTTCTCCTTCGGAAGCTCTTCAGTGGCGGGTCAGAGACGGGGAGAAAGGCTCACGCCTTGCTCTGGTTTTTGCTCTTTTTTTTTTTTTGTAGTTACAGATGGACTGGATGCCTTTATTTGTGTATGTTTATGTGGTGCTGAGGATGGAACCGCATGCTAGGCAAGTGCTCTGCCCCGAGCTACAGCCCGGCCCTGGTTTTGTTCTTCAAAGGAACACATTACACCATGGGGGGGGGGGAACCTGACTGCAAAGTGCAATTGTGAGTATTGAATTCTGTTTCTTTGTTGGCTGACACTAAACGCAGCTCCCTAAAGGCCCAAGGGACACACACTGCTCCAGGACCTGCACCTGCGCCCCAGCAGACCCTGCCTGAACATCTGCCCCAAGTGGGAGACAAGCGAGGGTCTCTGTTCTCAGGGATGGCCCCCCTTCCCGCCCCAGGGAAAAGAAGTAACAGTGGCAATTAAAGGACATGAGTGCCCCAGGGCAGGATGGCACCACCTTATTCAGCTGGGAACCTGCTCCCAATGTGGCCTGCCCCCACCTCCCAAGGTCACACCTGTTCCCCTCCAGAGCATCCCCTGCTGGGGTCCAGTAGGACCTTCTCATCCTCTTCTGTTCACTTCCTTCCTCTTTGTTGCACGAGGCCTTTCTGAGCTGTAAGCAAAGCACCCTGAGTCTTGAAGACTGATGCTCCCAGGATCTACAAAGAACAGACTCTGGAATCAGCAAGGATTCTGGCTCTATCACCTCTCACCCATGGGGCTTTGGCCTCATTCTCATTGCCTCCCCAAGCCTCAGCCTCCTCATCTGTTAAATGGGGGCACAGGCAGGATGTGATGGTACACACCTGTAGCCCAGCTACTGGGGAGGATGGGGCAGGAGGATCGCTTGAGTCCATGTGTTCAAGACCAGCCTGGGCAATTCAGCAAGACCCCCGATCTAAGAAACACTGGGGACACATAAAACCCATCTCTTTAGAGTGAACCCGGATAGGAAACGATTCTGTCTGTTGCCCAGCTCAGTTAAGGTCCCGCAGTGGGTCCTACCGCTTGCTCCAGGGAGCAGATCGGGAAAAGATAAGGGAGGCAGTGAAGGGTGTGGCACAGAATGCTAAGGAGGTGCTGGTTCCATCCTCTGACTTCAGCTGAGGCTCGGGCATCCAGCTTCTGCATCAAGCCGCCGGGGGGCTTTCTCCACCCGACTCATTCCCAAACTTAGTGTGCGGCCCCCAGTGCAGCTGAGGCCACGTCCTCAGCCAAACATAGATGCTTCCCCTGCACGGCTGCCGCGTGCGTGCCCCTCCTGAGCGAGGACCAAAAATACCCGTGTGCGGGGAGGCGGGAGGCTCAGAGGAGCCACAGAAATAGGGCAGAGGGAGGGGGTGGCAGGAGCGAGCACAGCTCTTGAATGCCTACTGTGTGTCAGGCTGGTGGGACACAGGACCCTGGGAGACTGGCGGGGGGGGGGCCGGGAGGTCCTAGACTCCTGGCCAGCTGGGGACCAGTCCCCAGAGAGGGGTGAGGCCCAGATCAAGGGTCCAGGAGGCTGAGGGGAGAGGAGGCTCCTGACACAGTGAGAAAAGAGAGCCCAGCCTCACGGGGTCCGAGTCCTAAAAAAATGGGGCTCAGATGCAGGTGGCCAGGTTGCTCCTGGGGAGCCGTGGCTGTCCTGGGGGCCAGGAAGGATGGCTTTGCCCAGGGGGAGGAGGTTCAGGAGGCTCCCAGCCCCTAGTCACTTAACAGAGCCTCTTAGAGTCCCGCGGTCTGGGGAGGAAGCCTCCCTAACTCTCCCCCATTAGGCGGGAGCCCAGCCCGCGCCAGGCCCAGGCTTTGGCCCTCTCCTCTCGGGGGCAGGGGCATCTCCGCACAGCTCTGCAGGCCTGTTCTGCTCCAGGAGGGGCTGTCTGTGCACAGGAGGTCCAGCCCCGACCCCCACTTCTGTGGAACTCTGTGGAAGCCCGGGGAGGGCGGGGTCCCCAGGGCCCCAGTCTCTCCAGGGTCACAGAGGTCATGAGGAAAGAATTTGGAGGTCAGCGCACTGCCCCTCCCCCATCCGTGGCTTCAAAGCCAGAGCGGCTGTCCTCCCAGCAGGGAAGCAGGGGCGGGAGGGGGGCAGCCACCAGAGGCCCGGGAGGGGCCTGCGAAAGCAGCTGCCAGGGACCTGGCTCCAGGCAGGAGGCTCCAGCTCAGCATCTGGGCTCTGCCGCTCATGCTGTGTGACACCAGCAGCTCACAACGACCCTTCTGGGCTCTGCGCTCTCACTTGCCAAAGCCACGGGCGGGCGCCCGGCCCCACCTCCATCAGTTACCAAGCCAATCGCCAGGCGCTATCAGCTGAGCCCGCTCCTCCATCTGGGTCCCCTCTCCCAGGCCAGCACCATCCTGAGCCCACTCCTGCCCCTCCCCCCAGCCTATTTCGCTGGCACCTGGGACCAGGCACGAGGTTAATAAGCCGCACAGGGGACCCTGCTAACCCTGCTCCCAGCCCTGCCAGATCCGGGCAAAACCCCCACCCCATCAGCCATACGTTTTGGCTTTTTCTTCCTTTGAGGACTTAAAGGGGTTTTTTAGTGTAGAAAAAAAACAAGAAAATGAAGCCTTTGCTATAAAGAAAATAAAGTTTAAGTTTGAACACACACACACACACACACACACACAGCCCAGGGACAAAGTCCAAACCTCTCCCCTGGTCTCTCTGCCCCTGCAGGGCCCAACCCTGGCCACCCCTCCGCTCAGCCTCACCTGGGTCACCGTTCCCTTGCTCTGCTGCAGCTCCATGGAACACACACGTAGGTCGCCCACCTCGGGGCCTCTGCAGATGTTCCTGTTCCCTTAGCACCCTTCGCTCTCCATCTCACCTGGTTAACACACCAGCTCTCTCCTTCAGTGTTTCTTTCTCAGGGATCTCGTCCCTGCCCCTGCTCTCCGCCTGGGACGGCTCCTCTGACATCAGTTTACATAGCACCCTGGTCATAAAGAGGGACCTGCGCAACTATCGAAGACCATGTCTCTTTGCTTACACCCAGTGTGCCCGACACCCAGGGTGTCACAATAGATGGTAGTTATCACCATTAGTTGTCCTCTGTTTACCTGCAGCAGTGGCTGGCACAGCTGGAGTCTGTCCTCCGGGTGACAGTATGCAAAGGTGGCCTCCGGAGCTGAGGCCCAGGTTCCCATCCCAGCTCTGTCACTACAGCTGTGTGGCTTTGGCAAGTTGCCTAACCTCTCTGAGCCTGTTTCCTCAGGCAATTGGTTTGTGGATGAAATGAATACCTTAGACACACAGGAGGCTGAGGCAGGAGGATCGAGTTCAAAGTCACCCTCAGCAACTCAGTGAGATCCTCTCTCTAAATAAAATACAAAAAAGGGCTGGGGATGTTGCCTAGTGGCTAAGCACCCCTGGGTTCAATCCCCAGTGCCCCCCCCAAAAAAAAAGTCTCCATGTGACTGGTGGAAGTCACTCTCAGGACTTCTTGCCTCCCTTTGTACCAATTTCCCCTACCAGGAGGTGATCTGATGACCAAAATGACAAAACAAAACACCCAGGACAGTGCTGAGCCCAGAACAGGCCTATGATATATTAGGATTTCAAGTGTGTTCTGAGGCCACCAGCGTTGGAACCAGATGCCGGACCCCACTGCAAAGGTGCTGACTCAGAATCTCGGGAAGGATGGCGAAGACACCTGTCAGTACCTGTGGTCCTCGGCGCCCTCCAGTGAGAGCAGCTGCAGGGGACACAGTGTGCCCAGGCGCTGCCCTGCAGGTCCTGGGTCCTGACGCCATACCACAGGGTTTCCAGGGGGACCGAGCATCTGTCCACACAGTGCACGGCCTGTGGTGACCAGGGTTCTCTCTAATAGCTTGGAGCTCCAGTCCCTCCACTTGCTTAGCTGTGTGGAGCAGGACAGGTGGCTCCCCTGAGTCACCTTCAGAATGACAACGAACAACCCCTATCTGCCAGGTTGTGGGGTGGTCTGAGCAGGTGCTTTATGCAAAGTCTACTCCAGGCACAGGGCGGGGGGGGGGGCAGGGAACAGTCGCAAACAAACCAGGAAATGCTCCGGGGTCTCCCTGCCCTAGGCACACCAGGGGTGAGGGCCCTGTGTGCTCGCAACACCACAGTCCTGGGTATTTTTTTTTTAAACTTTTAAAAAATGTGTTTTATGTTTATTTATTTATTTTCCCGTGGTGCTGAGGATCGAACCCAGTGCCTCACACCTGTGAGCCAAGCGCTCCACCACTGAGCCCCGGCCCCGGCCCCAGTCCTGGATATTTAGAGTGGAGACCCTCTTGCAAGTCCGGCCAGCCACCCGCAGAAGGCGCTGGGAGTGGAATTCATGAGGCACAGAAGCCGGGACTGCGTGAAAAACAGCTCTTCGTTTTGGCCCCCACTGAATGACACAGAAGTCACATTTCCCAAGACCAGACTTTGCAGGGCAGCAGAGCGGAGCACCCGCTGTGGGTGAGAACACAGACCAGAGTCCCCTGGGTTAAACTGCCCTGAATGGTAAACTCCTACTCATCCTTCAAGACCCAACTCGTGGACTCCCTGCGCCTCGTTGGCTGTCCATCCCACCGGGCCTCACGAGGGGCTCCTGCCCACCGCTTACCAAATACCATTTGGCAACTCCCCCCCTGGCTTGTTCACCTCTCCCACAGGCTGGGACTTCCTGGGGGACCCAGGCACCCCGTGCCTGGTACTGGTTCAGCTGGAATCCCAGCCGTTCCCCTTCTGAGCTCCCCTTCCCCCAGCTAGGGGCTTTGCACCCTCTCTCTGTCTTCCAGGGTTCGAATGTCGGACTCCCTTTCCTGAGGCCTGCGTCAGCTCACCACAGAGCTGAGGACGGGAGGCCTCAGAAAGACCCTGTGTGAATCTCTCCTAGGGAAGGTGAAGTGCTCTCTAGAGTCCCTGCGTGGCCGTCATCAGGGACGACGGAAAGCTCAGTCGCAGAGAAGGCGTGGGAGCATGGGGTTGAGGACCTGTCTGGGTCTGCTGCTCACAGACAGAAGGTTCTACCAATTGCTCTGTGCCTCAGTTTCCCACCAAGAAAGGAAGGATGACAATAAACACCTTACAGGACTGATGGGACGATCAAGTGACTTGATAACAGAATATTCAGCTCTGTACTTGGCAAACACTGAACAGACACCATCCTATTGCTGCCAAGACCAAGGAACACTGGAGGCAGGAAAACCCAGTGTAGTCAGAGTTGGTGTCACCTAGGAGTCCAGTGTCACTGGTCCTACGAAGACCAATCTGAAGCAACCTGACCCGCTCTGGGCTGGTCATTTCTAACGGTGTCAGGGCCATTCTGCCCTACATCCCTCCACAGAATATGAGCTCGGTAAGGGCAGCACCCTCCCCTGCCTGTCCCCAGCACACAGTGGTGCAGGGTTGTGGGAAAAGCCTGCCAATCCACCCAGTAGACAAGTTCACAGTGTGACCTGGACCAAAGCCTCAAACACAGTCTCATTGGAATGGATTCTTCTCCACTGCCCACAGCGCAGATCCCTAGAGAGCCGACCCCACTCTTCCCAGGTGCTGGGGATCAGTCGTGAAAAGGCATGGGCTCTGTCCAGCAGAGAACTGCCTAGTGGCAAATCACTTAACATTTATTAGGCACTTGCTGTAGGGCAGGCACCCATCCTGGCACCTTACAAGATTTCGATCACTTATGTAAACAACTCTGAGTTTGACCCTATTTTGTTCATGCAGCAACAGAGGCCAAGGCTTAAGCAATCTGCCGACCACCGCTGCAGTACCAGGGATCTGGGAGCTCAGACAGGGGCGCGGCTGGGCCAGAGATCCAGCTCCTCATCTGTCAGAGCGCAGAGAACGCGAAAGAGCCGGCGAGTGCCTGAGAGGAGACAGGCCGGGGTGGTGCAGAAACGCACGGGTCCAGGAGGAGACCCAGAAAGCTTGGGGGAGCAGCTATGGAAGGAGAATGGGCCGAGGGAGTTTGGGATCCAATCTGTCATTAGGGCCGCCCACTTTTTTGAGTCCACGCGCACCAGGCCTGTCTGGGCGTATTTTCTCATTTAACATTGGCAATCACCAAGGGAAGCCATCATCCCCACTTCACGGACGGGAAACCGCAGGCTCAGAGGGAGACTCACCTGCCTGCTGATAAGCGGGGATCTGGGGCTGAGGTTCAAGTTGGGCCCCATGGTCCCTGATCTTAACCACTTGATCACAAACGGGCACTGGGGGCAAGAGGGAGGGACCAATGCAGGAAGAGAAGAGTGGTGACAGTTTTGCCTGTCTGCCCCAGCTCACATGAGCTTGTGTGCGCGTTCTGGGTGGCGGAGGCAGTCAAGGGCTGGGCAAAGGGCCTGCCCCCTATAACGAGGAAGCAAACAGAACAAACTGCTGCGGATGGGCCAGGGACGGGGATCTCGCCTCCCTCCCGCCCTCCCTGCGCTCCTCGGGACTGGAGACCGAGCAGGCAGCCACCCTCCCAGCTCTTCCCAGGCTTCGGGTGACAGAGCCTCCCTGGTATTCTCAGCCTCCACTCACTGAGCACCATGCAGCAGCACACACCAGCCCATGAGTTTCTCAACTCCACACAAACCACCCGCCACGCCTCACAGTGCCACCACGAGGAGGGCTTTAGCTTCATCTTGGCCCACAGAGGAGGAAACTGAGGGTCAGAGATGGTCACCTGCTTCAGCCAGCTGGGACTAAGTGGCACTGTCTGGCTGCATCAACCTGCCGTGTGGCCTCAGACAGAGTCCCTTTCCCCTTTTGAGTCTCAGCCTCTCCAGGAGGAAGTTGGTGTGGGCAATGCCAAAGCTCATTTCCACCCAGACCTGTGAGCCCTTGTGGCCCCTGCCACCCTCCCCTGCCCACTGCTCTCCAAAGCCCAACAGGACACCAAGTCACCACCCCGGACACTCAGGGGCAAGGAAAGACGAAGTGCTGGGTTTTTTGCCCAAACCAGCCCAGGACACCAGGAACCACAAAACCACAGGATTGCCTTGCCCCTGGCCATGGGAGCAGCAGCCCAGAGGGCAGAGGGGACAGGCACCCCATGCAGCCGGGACTTCCTCTCCCTCACTTCCCAGCAGGCAGGGCGTGCAGGAGCAGGGGAGGCAGGATCAGGCTCTGTGCCCACCGGGTCTCTGGGGGCTGGGATGGAGGTCACTCTGAGAGAGTCCTGAGGCTGAGTTCAAGGGGAGGTCTTGGGACAGGTCTGGGGCTCTGGAGGCAACTTCTGCCCACTCTGCCCCGTTGCTGGGAATGTCTGGAAGCACCTGGGAGGGAGGCCCTGTCCCCTCACTCCTGTCCCTGAAGTAGCTGAAATCCCAGATGCTGGAGCCTCCTGGCCCTGGGGACAGGTGCACAGCGGAGGTCAGGCTCCCCCCTCACTCCACCAGCCTCCCCGCCTCACTGCTGCCCCCTGCAGTCGAGGCTCCACACGGCAGCCAGGGCCTCTGAACAGTCCACACTGAGTCATCTCCCTGGCGCCCTCCAGTGACTTCCCATCACTCAGAACAAAATGCCCCCGCCCCCAATTCCAGGCAAGGCCCTCCCAGATGGCCCCCGCCATGCCCACCTCTTCCCACTCCCTGCCCCTCACCGCTTCTGCCCGGTCGCATGGGCCTTCTCGCCGCCCATAACACCCCGGTCCGTCCTTCTGCACTTGCTGTTTTTCCTGCCGGGAAGCCCCACGACCTTGGCTCTCAGCTTAGGCGCTGGCTCCTGCCCTGGCACCATCTGGAGCAGTCCCGTCCCTCACTGCCACTCGCTAGCCACCGTCCTGTCCTCCCCGACGTGCTCTTTCCGGCTGGCCCATGTTCCCGTTAGGCCTCAGCTTCCACCCCTGGAACGGAGCTCCCCGGGGGCAGGGACCTGGCTGCCCACTCACTCGTCTCAGCAATGAGTCGGGGCCTCGTTGGGTCCCCACAGCCCGGCAGATGGGGTGATGGGGATGCTGTTGCTCAGGGAAGTGGAGGGGACTGCTCAGGCCCCGGCCAAGAGGGTGGCAGGATTCGGACCCAAGGTGGCCTGGTGCCCAGGCGGTCTCTGGAGAGCCTCGCGGGGGAGTGTCCACATCCAGGGGCTCTTGCCCACAGGACACTCGCCCACAAAGACACTCTCAAGGAGGGTACCAGGACGCGAGCACCGCCCCACTGTCCCAGCGGTCCTCCTGAAGAGACTGGCAGGCTCCACCCTCACCTCCCCGGCTCCGAAGGCCTGGACAGCAGCACAGTGAGGAGGCAGCCATTCACCAGGCCGAGTCCCGGGAGGCCGCAGGTCCACCGCTCACCCTTCCTAAGGACCTGCCACCTGCACCAGCCTGCAGCGGAGGAAGGCAGTCAGCAGGAGCCATCGGCACCGAGGGAGGGAGGCCACCAGACACCAGCGAGCGCAGGGACCCCTCAGCCTCCCGGTGGGAGGACACTGAGGATGCGGAGGGGGAAGGTCAGCCCAAGGCCACAGAGCCTAACAGGGGTAGACCCCATGGCTGGGGACTCCAGCGCCAGGACCCCTGAGAGCACCAGGTGAAGCAGAGGCTCAGCGTGGGACAGAATGCAGCCGGGAGCTGCCAGGCGCTGGGGACAGGAAGGCCGGAGTGGGGCTGAGGCCCTGGGGCAGGGAAGGCCCTCAGAGTCCCTCCTGCCTCCAAGCACCCACTGAGCTGGAGGAGAGAGGAGACCCATCTGCTCTGGGAATGGATGGCCCCTCGGGATCCTGGGCAGCTCCGGGGAGGGTCCCGCACAACGGCCAGTTCCCGCTCCTGGCTATGCGTCAGGAGACGGGGGTTACAGGTCTGCGGAGACCCCCAAGAAGGCCACAGCAGCCCCAGACTGGGCCACCCAATGTCATCCACAGACACTGACAAGTCCATCCCCCAACACACTCAGCCTAAAGAGACCAGAGGCCGGAGCCCACGCCCCTGGGATGGGCCTCAGAAACGGTGCCACCTGCCGCCGAAGGAAACCAGGCACGAACGGTGCGCTGCATGGACCAGGCAGACGACGCTCAAACCAGGCCAGCCAAGGGGACAGCAAGGGCAGGGGACTGGCGAAGGGCCACGTGGGGACTGGGGAAACGTTCTGCGCTTTGGTCCAGTGGTGTGCAGGTGTGCCCTTGGGACAGTCGAGCTGCCTGCGACGTCCCCTCTCTCCGGCAGAACCCACCACTCTGCCCTGGGGAAGGCGTGGGCCAGCGCCCGGCTTTTCCGAAACACTTCAGATGAAACCCTCCCGACAAAACAGGCAGCAACCACTCCGAGAGGGGACAAGTTGTCCCAAGTGACACAGCAAAAAGTGACACAGCAAAAAGTGACGCAGCCAGGTTTGAATCTGGGCCCACTGCAAAAGACCTCCAAGGCCCACTCCTACGACCCCGGCAGCCCCCTGTCCCTGTCCTGCCCTGTCCACACTCTGGGCTGCCAGTCCCTCCCCACAGCTGCCCTCCTCTCCAGGGCTGGGAACAGGAGCTTGTGCGAAAGAGCAGCTTAGGAAATGCGTCCTTCCTCCCCTTCCCGCTCCCTCCGCCCTCCCTCGCTCCTCTCAGGGCACAACTCTGAGGTCATTTCAGCCCCATAAGAAGGAACTCCAAAGACTGGGCAGCTGGGGGCAGAGGCGGTGCTGCCTAGGGGTCTTTCTCCACCCCTGGGATCCCCCAGCCCAGCCTGTGGCCCCAGAGTAGCAGGAGGGCTTGAGGTTAGAGTCCCCACCCTTGGCTCTGATTCCCGAGTGACGCAACCCAGCGTCTGGATTCAGAGAGTCATAAAATGTTTATTCGGAATAACAACTGCCACCACTACCATTTGTCCCTCTCCTCTCCTGTGCCAAGAGCTCTGCTGGGTACGGCAAGTAGCCGACAGCCTCCAAAGCAGATGCCGTTGGGATCCCACTTACAGATGAGGAAACCGAGGCTCCGGGGGTTAAGCGTGTGCGCGCAGCCTCAGCGCGAGGAAGCAGCAGGGTCCGAGGCCAACTCCAGTCTGCGTAGCTTCGAGGCTGTGCCACAGCACTGGGCTCGCCACCCTACATGTCACTGC
This sequence comes from Marmota monax, assembly GCF_021218885.2. Taxonomy (NCBI): domain Eukaryota; kingdom Metazoa; phylum Chordata; class Mammalia; order Rodentia; family Sciuridae; genus Marmota; species Marmota monax. The sequence continues at coordinate 24,655,958 of NW_026694432.1, read as the reverse complement.
TGAAAACAGCCCTTGCGCTGGTCCATCCCAGCTGTGTCATTTTACAGATGGGAAGACTGAGGCCCGGCAAGGGAGAGTGCTTGGTTCAGAGTCACATCAAATGTCAGTGGCCCAGCTTGGGCTGGAAGGCAGGTCCCCACCCTTAGCCTTGCTCTCAATGGCCAGACCTGAGCCAGGAGCAGGCCACGTGCACCTGGCTGGGCGCTGGAGGCAGCAGGGAGGTGGGAGGTTCGGGTTCCAGCCAGAGGTAAATATTGACATGACTGTGTTTACGCGGTAACTGGACTCCTCCTGGCTGCCGCTTCCTTTCTCCCAGCCAAGGAGGGAAGGAGTCTGTGGGGAGAGGAGGCTTGTGGGCCAGGGGCATGTGGTCAGAAAGCCTGGGACATCCACAGCTGGGGGGCCTGGAGTCCGGGAGATGGGGGTCACAGGCCTGGGTTTGAGCCCTGGCCCTGCCAGTGGGTTCCAAGACACTTAGTGATTGGGGACGAAAGGGCTTTCTAACTGTCACAAGCACAAAGGTCAAAGATAAATAATCAGCAGCTCAGCCTGGCCAGCGTTCACCCTGTCCACCCCGTTAGCTCCTGAGAGCTGCACCCCTGGCGGGGGTGGGGGGCTTTCCCAGGAAAGTGGAGTTTCACTAAATCTAGTGGCACCCTGGGGTGAGGCCACAGCTCTGAAGAATGGGGCGGCAGGCGCTGCCTCAAGCCAGCCCCTGGCTCCTGAGAGGCTCCTGAGCCTCGGCTTTGGCTTCCACAACTCAAAAAGTGGCTGCTGCCTGGGGTTGGTGCAAAGATCAGGGAGATGACGTTTGTTTGTTTGTTTGTTTGTTTGTTTTGAGGGATTGAGAATCAAACCCAGGGCCCCTCTACTGCTGCTCTTTTTATTTTGAGACAGTTTTTATTTTGAGACAGTTCCTTGCTTAGTTGCAGAAGCTGGCCTCAAACTTGTGATCCTCCTACTTCAGCCTCCCAAGTCACTGGGATGATAGAGTGCATCATCACGCCCGCCCGGCAAAGGGCACATTCAGGTGCCAGGCAGGCGTGTAGCAGGTGCTCATTTCACGCCTCAGTCTTCCCCCCTGTACACATTCCATGGCTCCCAATCCCCCTTTAGCAGAAGCATTCTGTGCTTAGCTCCCTCTTGGGCCCTGATGTCAGCCCCTCCCTCAGCTGATTCCCTGAATGTTCTCCAGAAATTTGCCCCTCTGTGTATTACCCCCCCAAGCCCTGTGGGGAGAGGGGAGCCATTCCTAGGCTGGTCAGGGGCCAGGACAGGCCTGCAGACACCCCAGCCAACCTGACCTGCAGGGCCCTGAGACAGGGTGGAAGCCCAGGTGGAGACTCCCAGCGCCATCGTGACGCTGGGGCTGTCAGGGTGCCGCTCCTCACTGCCTGCTGACATGGCTCTGGAAGGACAGACAGCCCCCCATTCTTATCTGTGGATGAGTGAAACACCTAGGGGCACTGCCGCGAGCCGGGGTGGCTTCCCTGACGCGCGCCCTGGCGGGAGGCCTGCAGCTACACCCTGGTTGGCGCTTGGTGTTGTCCGGGTGGGAACCTGTCTCCCCCACTAAGCTGCGGTCCCCTGAGGCCCGAGTCTGCTCCAGGCCCAGGGGAGGAAGGTGTGTGGGGGGGAAGGCCGGGGCCCACAGGGGAAGGGGCTGCAGGGACCCTGGGCTCCTCATCTTCACGGCCCTCCAGGCAGCGTGATGGAGTGGCCTGGAGGCGCAGGGGCAGTGCCCGGCGACCGACCACCGGTGTCCCCCCGGGCCCCTCTGGTGGCCTCCTAACTGCCCCCTACCATTCCTGCCCTCAGGTACCCTCTCTGCTCCCCTGGCTCCGCATGTCTCCTTGGCAACAGTAACTACACTGGTATTTCCTGCCCACATCGGCCTGTCCCCAGCTGTGGCAGAGAGACCACGTGGCCCTCCATGCTGACCCCGGCCCCAGCGCCGTGTTGGGCCAGGCACTTGTTGGGTGAATACAGGAACAAAGCACCTTGGCCGTGGCCCGGGCACTGGCCTCGCCAGCTGAAAAGACACTGAGCAGAGGCACAAAAGGTCGTCACCATTTGCTGAAGGTCCCCCTCTCTGTAACCCCCAGAGCGTGGACTTCAGCTAAGCCACGACCTCGGCTCAGGCCAGGGCAGTGCCCCGACCCCGGGGCTTCGCACCCGAGCCCTGCTCCTCGCCTGCCAGGGGCGAGCCCCTCGGCTGCTGGCGGGAAACAAGGGCTCACCCCTCAACACAAAGCGACAACATCCTTACTTACCCAAACCTAGCAATGCAAGGAAACATGAGTAACCCGGTTACCAGGCAGGCGCTGGCCGCCCAAGTGGCTGAGGCTCGACTGTGGCCGGGCGTGCGGCCGTCCTCCTACCTTCAAACAATGACCTTGCCCCTCGTGTTTTTAATAGTGTCCGCACCCATTGTGTCCTCACAATGGTACCCCAAGAAGTGGAGCAATCTGCCCCCCTTGGTAGGGAAGGTGCACAGACAGGGAGGGTGGCTGACCCAAGGTCACACAGCAAGTTGGTAGTTCAACAGGATTCAAACTTGGGCCCTGGACCTGTCCTCAATTCCACCACTGGGAGTAAAGATGACCCGGAGCTCTGAGGCACCGGCTTGGAAGGGGAAGGCACCGTGCGGGCAGAGGGGAAGCTGGGCTGGTCTCCTTCCCCGGAGCCTGCCTGTCTGGCTCACCTGGCTCACGTTTTAAACATCCAGGCGATAGGTGCCTGTCCTGGCACTGTGCCCTGGCAGCCTCCTACACCTCTCTGTGACTGATGTTGGGTGGTCTGAGGACAGCCAGAGGCAGGGGGCACAAAAAGCCACCTCATCCCCCAGCCTGCATGGAGGTGGGGTGGGTCCATTGAGGGTTTTTTTTCTTTTTAATAATGTTATTATATTTTTTATGCCTTTATTTTATTTATTTTTAGGTGGTGCTCAGGCTGGAATCCGGGGAGCGCTCCCCCAGGGAGCCCCAGCCCAGCCCCTCCACTGAGTTTTAAGGTCAGTGCTGACTCCCTGCCACGGGGGAGAGACCTGGTGGGGAGCAGAGCTTGGGGGAGTCGGGCAGCACAGCAGGAAGCAGCCCACACATCTGCCAAGGAGCCCCATCAGGACCCGGGGGTCAGGGGAACCTTGGTCACGCTGGAGGGGAAGGACACTAGACTTGGTGGAAACCCACAGAGCAGGAGATCCAGGGGCAAACGCTGTGGCAGTCCTGAATCGCCCCCACCTCAGGAATGATGGCCCAGGGACCCCTGTTTGGGGGAAAGCTAAATGACAGGGGCCAAGGAAGCCTGTCACAGGTGGTGAGTCAAGGGTCCACCCTGGGGCCTCCACTCAGCCTGCTGCACCCTGCTCTCTGCCCCTGCGCCCCTCTACCTGCTCCCCCCACTCCTCCAGGCTCCCTCACACACTTGCCAGGCCAGCTCCATCCTGGGCTTTCAGAGTTCCATGTCACTCAGCTCCTGTGTCACCCAGGTCCCCGAACTGGGATGAATTTTCCAATTCACATGCCACCTGCTCAGTGATGCCTTCTCTCATCTCTCCAGCCAGAAGTCAGCCCTCTCCTGGGGTGATACTGCCACCTTTCCTAAGGACATGCCACATAGCCTGAGGACCAGGTAGACACTGAAGGACTGGTGGACGCTCTCTTAACAGGGTATTTCAGTTTTTTCTTCCCCTGCACAAGAGTTTGGTACATAATAAGTGTTCAATAAATCTGTTTGAACGACACACAAAATATTATCTACATATCACTGTCCTCTTCTCCTCACATCATGATAAACATTGATCCTTCTTCCAGACTATCAAACAGGTCAGACATTAGGTAGAACTTCCCAACCTTAGCTCAAGGTTGTAAAAGTAAGGAAACTAAGCTATATCCAAGCAAAACATTCTCACTTGGGTTATCTCAACCAATCTTCAAGTCATCCCTAGAAGATAAGACTTATCATCTCCTGTCATTGATGAGCCAAGTTGTAACCCGGGAAAAATGGTGCAACTTGACCAAAGTCCCTGTGGGGAAGTGGAGGAGCTGGAACTCGAACCTAGACCTGTTTGATGCCAGAATCTGGAATCTTCCTGATGGGCTGGGAGGCTTCTCAGATGTGAGGTTCTGGAAAGTGTCACCAAGGCAAGGTGGGGACCTCTCCCTCTTCCTCTTTATGATGGTTTTTAAGGAGGAAAAAAGACTTCCTTCCATGTAACTTAGGTCAGAGTGGGCTTGAAGGCACAATGGGTGACATGATCTCACAGACTTACCCTCTTTTATGACTCATATTTTAAGACTTTGAATCAAGTGCTGGTCCACAGGTAACGCACCCTAACAGTGAAACTGACCAAGCAGAGCATTCCTGTGGGATTCTTAAATCAGAGGTAGGTGGAGTCCAAGACCGTGTCTGGGTGCTTTGGCAGGTAGAATAAAGCCACAGTTCTCTAAAGAGGTAGGTGATGGTACACAGGAGGAAGATTCTAGTTGGTGCATAAGGAAGAAAATTCTAGAAGTGACTGACAGAGAAAGGGAGTTTGTAAGGAGTCTCTTGGAGCTGAGCAGAGCAGGGAGTGGTCCTGGGTAGTCACTGGGGGCTCTTCAGCTGTTCCCAGTGTGCCCCTCAGTCTTGGCAGCAGCATCACAAGAGAAATAGAGGAGCTGCATCCCTGGGACTGTCATCCACCATCACTGGCACGTGCTCTCCTGGGGCCTGACCTGATGCCTTGTGCCTACTGCAGAGGGCACAGAACCTGACTGGTAGGCGACAGAATCAGAGGGACTTGTCCATTGGAAAAGGGCCAAAGAGAAGCAGGTGGCCTCTTCGTGGTGATGGAGAGGAAATCTCCAGGCCCTGGAGAGGTGACCAGAGCCCTTGGCTCTGGGCGGGAGCCAACTCCCTCCCGACAAGGACCATGTTGGATCAGCCTGGACCAAAAGGATTTCCCTGAGGGCTTCAGAGACCCCCATGAAACTTCCTCCCCTTGGTCCCCCTTTTCTCTGGTGCCTCTGCCCATCCCTGCCAGCACCTGGCCCCTCCTCTGAAGACTCTTGCTGGGAGACGCTGGGGAGACCAGACCTCTGGACATAGAGCCTCCAAGTGCCCCTGGTCTCTGACAGCCTCCAACCTGGCCTGGCCACAATCACCAACCCTTATGCCACAGCGGGATCAGCAGTCCCGGAGTGTCCCAGTCTAGCCCTGAGAATGCTCTCGGTGCCGCCACACACCACTTCCCAATGGAGCCCCAGAACGCCCCCAGCTTTCCGGACACTCAGGTCCAGCTGGATTCGGACGCCTCGGAATCACCACCACCCTCAAACCCGACCCAGCCCGCTTCCACGGGTCTGCACGCCAAGCAGGGTGAAAGGACTTCCGGATGCCCCAAATCAGACCGCACCAACGGTCCCCAAGCCGAACCGGCCACCGCGAGTCCTCCCCACCCAGCCCGGGCCAGCTGCCCAGAACCAAGCTCCGCGCGACCGGCCTCAGGCCATGAAGCCAGCGCGGGGCGTGGGGCGCGGGGCGAGCCGAGCCGTGCCCGGGCGCCCCTCGGCTCCACGCTCTCGAGGGCCGAGCGGGAGCTGCACTGCAGCGGGCGCCCAGCCCCCGCGAGTCGGGCGGGCCCGGGTGCCATCCGCGGCGGTCAGCGGAGACCGTCGAGGCTGGACCGGAACAGTGCGCAGGCTGGAACCGCACTCACCATAGCGCGCGTGCTCGGCTCTGGCCCGGCTCGGGCTCCCGGCTCGCGGCTCCCGGCTCGCGGCTCCGGCTCCGGCTCCGGCTCTGGCTCCCGGCGCGCTGCGCAGCTCGGACGGCGCGGCTGGCTGGCCCCGGCGGCGCGCCTGGCTCCCCGCGGGCGAGCGCGCGGCTCCGGCGCCCACTCCCGGGAAGGCGGGGCCCGCCGCGGGCCAATGGCCGGGCGCGGGAGCCCGGACCCGGGCGGCGCAGCCAATCACACTCGGAGGCCGGACTCCCCCTCCCGCCCCCCGCGAGCCCCTTAACCCTTGGCGCGCCGGGAGCTCGAGGCCCAGGCTGCCTGGGGACCTCGGAGGGCCGGCGCGGGCTCCAGCCTCGGGCTTCGGGATGCGGAGTCCAGACCCGCCGAGACTGGCTTTGAGGGCAGGAGGAGTCGGGGAGAGGCTGTGTGGTGTCGGGTGCAGGGCGCGGAGTCTTGGCGACCTTTGTCTCCTGCCTGGCGCCTGCTCTGGAGTATGACCCGGGGCTCTGCAGCTGTGTATATGTGTGTGTGTGTGTGTGTGTGTGTGTGTGTGTGTGTGTGTGAGAGAGAGAGAGAGAGAGAGAGAGAGAGAGAGAAGGAGAAGAGACAGAAAAGGGGGAAGGGATGGATTCCGCATGCCAGTGTGTTTATGTGTGAAGGAAGGACAGACGACTATATTTGGGGATTGTTACTGCACGTGTGTGTGTGTGTGTGTGTGTGTGTGAGAGAGAGAGAGAGAGAGAGAGAGAGAGAGCGAGCTTGAGAGAGGGACGAGTGGGTGTGGGAGGGAAGCAGAGAGGAGCGCTGGCTCTCCAGGCGTGTGCATTGGTGGATTCAGCAGAGAAACTATCTCTACATGTATATTGTGGAGGTGCGGATGAAGCAGGAAAAATAAAACAGAAAACAAGCGTCTCTGTATATTTTTATGATGTGTAATTTGTACATTTGCATTATGTTGTGTATGCACGTGGGTGTGGTGGAAAGAGACTTTGTGTCTCTTTTATAATCAAGAAGAGAGCAAATCCCTGTGGGTTTTTTGGTGTCTCTTGTGCATGTGTGTATGTGCACACAGGAGAGGGACGTGGTTAGGATTTGCTACAACTTTGTGTGTGGCCCAATTTGTGAGACAGGGGGAGAAAAACACTGTGTGTGCCGTGAAAGCGCTGAGCATTTATTGTATCTGTTTCACCACCCTCTATATTTGTGTTAAGAAACTAATGTGGAGCTGGCATGATGAGTACCTGTTAAGGAAAGCAAAGGCAGCCTGGAGGAATTGGGACTTGGGTTTTGAAGCATGACTAAGAGTTTGTGAGCTCCGAAGGAAAGACCTGGGAAGTCTTGCCTACTCCCCCCCGGGGGACGAAGGGTTGAACTGGCTGGGGATGACAGTGGACTGAGGAGAAAAGAGAACCTACCACTGGGAGGGAATAGTAGAAGCAGTTGGCTGGACCCTTGTCCAGGAACTAGCCCAGAGTGACCCTGGGAATATCAGGGAGAGAAGAGCTAGGCGCAGAGTCCTGGGCAGCTGGTACGAGGACCCGGAGGCGGGGAGGGGCTCTGAGCAAATAACTCTCTGCAGCACTGCCCCCTCTGTTTGGCAGCACTAGAATTCTTCACTGTAGAGGGAAGGACACAGGGAGGACGGTCAGGAGGTGTGTGGAGTGCCACAGGTAGGGAGCAAGGTGAAGAGCAGAGGGCCACCCAAGCCACTCACTGGGCTGGCAGCAGAACCAAGGCCTCCCAACACCATGCCAAGTCTCTTCCATCCCCCAGGCTGCCCTGGGAGTCGCAGCCCCTGGTCTTACGCGGCTCAAGGGGAAGCACTTGAAGTTTGCTGCCAACTCTGACGCTTACCTCTGTCTCCTTGGGGTCCTCAGAAGTCATCTCCCCCAAAGCTCTCCGGGAACACCAGCTGTAGTAAGCGTTGAGCATTTATTGTGTGCCAGACATTTTTCATTTGGTAGGTGCTTTTCGGCATTTTCTTAGTGATTCCGACAATTCTATATTACAGATGTTATGATTCGCATAATATCCCAGGGCCACCCACATCCACACTGCGGGTGGGAAAATCAGTATTCAGAGAGGGAAAGTGATTTGCTCCAGGAGGCACAGCTATTCTGAAGGGATTCTCATCTGCTGGCCTCCTGCTTCTGCTCAACATTCATGCCCTCTCTGACCGACACATGGTGATTGTGGTTGGGAGAACATGTTTCCCTGGTTAGACTCCTAGAGATGGAGAGCTACTCAAGCCTCTGGTCACAGTGATTGCTCAGTCAGAGAGCATCAGGGCTCAAATTGGCAGAGAAGCCAATTTAATCTGGCCAACCAAAAACAAAGAACTCTTTTGCCTATATAACTACAAAGTACAGGGGAAAGCTAGCTTTAGGCATGGCTCCTTGAGGAGCTCAGACGACGCCATTAGAGACGACGCCATTAGGATTCAATACCCTTCGCTCCATCTCTCAGAACAGCTTCCTTTTCTCCTGGCCTGTTTTTGGCAGTTCTCGCCTCACGATGACAAGGTGGCTGCCAGCAATACCAGGCTCACATCCTACTGTCTCAGCACTTCCAACAGAAACAGGGATTCATTTTTCCCAATAGTTCCAACAACATTCCCCAAACCAAGACTCGTTGGCTCTCATTGAGACATGTGTCAATTCTTTGGCCAATCACCAGGACCAAGGGTTCTGATTGGTTAGACCACTCAGAGCGGGACCCTCTGAGGTGACCTAGCCCGTGGTCTGGTTGGGGTCCAGTTTCTAGCTTTCCCAGCCTTAAGACTCACCAGGATCCAAAATGAATAGCCCAGAATTTGCAAAGAGGCTTACTGGTCAGTACGTGGTGACAGCTGATATTGTGTTATTCTAACTCTGCTCGGCCTGTTACCCTGTACGGAATAGGTGCTTGGTACTGTCTAGCGCACAGTGGGTCCTCAAGGCCTCCCTTTTGGTTGGCTGATTTTTTTTAACTGATGCCACACGTGTGCCAAGTCAGTCAGCTCCCGGCCAACCTGGGCAGCCCAAGGCGTGCAGACAGAGTGAGACGCAGAAGAGATTTTAATTTTGTTTTGTTTTCATAACTTAAATGAAACTACAGTCAAGGGCTCCTGGCGAAATCACTGGACTGTCCAGGGACTGACACTAGCCTGGCTGAGAGGACATAGTCAGGGAGACATGAGGAGGAGCCCTCGAAGAGGCTGGCAGGGGAGGGCACCGGCTTCAGACCGACTGGCCCCTGCTCAGGGCAGTCAGGAGGGGCCTCCCAGACCTGATGGGGCCATTTCCTCAACTCACCCAACCCCGCCCAGAGGTAGCCACACTCTCCCCTTCCCTCACCCCGGGACCTGGTGTGAGCCTGGGGGCCTGGATGTCCCGACTGGGTCACCCCTCTAGCTTCTTGGGTCACCAACTTCTCTGATTCCACAGCCAGTTGAGATTCAGGGAGGAATGAGATTCCTGAAGCCCAAGGACAGCTGTTATTCATCAAGTCTACCCTGAGCCCATCCTGGGGGCTTCTCAAAACTTAATACACACACAACGGGCTAGGTTCAGGGTATCCACTGCACCCTGCACTTGGCTTACTGTTTATGCCGTTCCTCCCTCTGCCCTGGTTTCTTTACTTTTGAAAAAAAATGAGGGGTTGGGGGTGCAGCTGGGGCTGGAGCCCTTGCCCAGCTGTGAGAGGGGTGGAGAGGCCCTGGCTCCATCCCCTGCACCGAAAAGGGAGAGAGAGCTCCGTTTTTTCCTGGTTTCAAATATAACACCTACTGTGTCAAGAAGGCAGAAATGAACAGGGGAGGAGAGGAGCCCCCGCCGCCCCGCTCCTCGGTATCAACCTCCACAACCTCTCCCTGCCATTGTGCACTTGGCTGCGCTGACAGACGTCTGTCCGTTTGGAGAGGAAAACCATCAATAACCCGAGGCCAGCTTCCCTCCCTCCCTGCCTCCCCCCAGGAAGGAAACCCAGGGGTCCAGCAGCCCCAGCCCAGCCCCATCCTGTGGGTCTCCTGGGGGGGAGGGCGGGGGGGGGGCTGCAGGAGAGGGGGTGGGGCAGAGTGGGGGGCTCAGAGGGAATCGGGACACGGCCTTGGGGGCTGCTCAGCTGCCTTGGGGGCTGCTCAGCTGCCGGCCAGGGGGACAAAAGGGTGAAGAAGGGAAAGAGGGAGAAGCCAGCAGGAAGGGAATTGGGGAAACTTTTATTGAGATTCTGGATGAAATCCGCTTTAACATTCTCAAAAGAATTGGGCAAATATTTAAATTATTTTTCAATGACGCCCCCCCCCCCAGGAGCTAGTGTTTAGAGCAGGGGCTGGGACTGGGCTCACCGCATCTCTGCCTTATCCAGATTACTTTTTTTTAATAAACAAAACTGAGATTACATCATAAAAATAAGTGCTAAAATACATTGCCTTCACGCTATATGCCAGACGCTGTGCTAAGAGCTCTTGTGAACTAATTTATTGACTTCTTCAATAGCCCAAAGGTGGGGGTATCACTATTATCCCATTTCATGGAGGAGGAAACTGAGGTTCAGAGATGTAAAGCAATTTGTTCAAAGTCACACAGCTGGCCAGTGGGGAACTGGGACGAACCAACCTGTCTATGATTTTATCTTTCCGGGAAATGTCTGTTTTAAAATGCTGTTTTTTTGTAAGGTGATTCAAATCCATTCTGTGGTTGGGTGGGGATGTATATAAAAGAAAGCGAGGCGGCACTGCCTGGAACCCGCCGCTGAGTCCTCCAGGCGGGCATTTCCACCACTGTCTACGGTGAGAAGTTGAAGCGAAGTCTCGGGGCCGAGGTCAGCAGTGCACAGGGGCAGCTTATAGGTTGTGGGATTCGAACTCAGGGTGGTTTTTCTGAAGAACCGAGTGGGAGCTGAGTCTCCGTGGTCGCCGTGGTGGGGAGCAGGTTCAGTTACCCAGGCAACAGGCCAGAGAGGCTGGACCGGGACCTGTGGACATTTTTCTGTTCTAGTTCCTCTTTTGATTTATGAATCTCCTCTGCAGCTTCCCCAGAGGAAACTCCTCTGACGGCACACTTTCAGGCAGACCAGAGCCTGGGAGACAGAGGAGGAAGTAGGCCAGGCGGAGCAGCTAAGCAGAAGAAATGTCCAAGCCTTAGCTGGCAGGGGCACAGGGAGACTGCCAGGTGCCGGGGGAGTGGAAAGCCATTTCCTCGTGTCTTCGCTGCAGGAGCGGTTCTATGGCATCCAGCCCCTCCCAGCTGAGGGAGGAACCAACTCATCCCAGGACCAGGCTACTATAAACCCCTATATTTCCCTCTTTGCCTTGGCTGCTAGGAAGCTCTTAAGAGAAATATTCCCTTTAGTCTCAGCAACCAATTCAGTCCAGGTGCTAGAGAGATTTCTTTCAATCTTTCCTTTTAGATTAAACGTTTTGAAATGTTTGCTTTAACACTGAGTAGACACCCATTGCGTTTTTGTAAGTGGAAGAGATGTTATAACAAACAAACATTTCATAGTGTGAATCTGACAGTGAGGAGGAGCAGATGGTGAAGGAATGGGAGCAGCACAGGACTGGGCGAGGCGGGGCGGCCCGAGGAAGAGGAGGGTAAGAGCCACTTAGCAGAGGTGACCCATGGCAGGGGGAGGAGGTGCTTGGTGCTGGGGATAACTGTGGGGGCGGTGCGAGGAGCTGAGGAGGAAAAGGTTGAGTGTAACCTCGGGGTTGCCCAGGTCCGGAGGGAGGGGAGGAGTGCCCCAGGCAGTGAAGCTTCCAGGGGCTGCAGTCCCCCAGGCAGTGAGGCAGCAGGTGAGCTGGGTGGTGTGCAGCAGAGGCCAGGCCTTGCCTTCAGGGAAAATCCTGGGGTCTATCCTGGGGTCTGAATCCTCCAGCTCTTGGGAGGGTTCCTGGGGAGCTGGCCTTAGCGCAAGGCTGGGCGTGGCTGTCCCAGGCCAGGTTCTGTTGCTGCTCCTGGGGATCTCCAGCTGATGCAGCCACGGCCTTCCAGCTGGGGTGCAGGAGAGGCAGAGGGAAAGGCCTTGAGGTGCCCGGATGCAAATGCAGCTAACTCCCCAGGGCAGCCCAGGCAGCCAGAGCCTACGATGAAAATCCAGCACTTTGACCAGGACCAGGGGCAGGTCAGACCCACAAAATGACCCATCCGACCAGGACTGGGGGCCAGCCTGGATGAGAGTCTGCTTTTCCGAGCTTCATCTCTAAGCTGGAAAAGATATCACCTACCTGAAGAGTTGTTTTGAAGAGGTGGGTTTACAGATGCACAAGACTTAGCAAAAAATAGTTACTTGATAAACGTCGACTCCAAATCGGAAGTGCTAGGAAAGAAGCCCTTGATCCAGCCACTCCTGTTCTCCATACCCCTGCCACATCTCAAGTCTGCTGCTCAAGTTTCAGAAGGGAGATTAGTGTGATGTTCCTCAAGCTTCTCTCTCTCTCACCTCAGAGTTTTTGCTCAAATTGTTCCCTCCCCTTCCCTCTGCTTGTCACCTACCTCTACTCTCTTGGTCTCACTACCTGACCCCAATTCTGCAGCCCCAGAAACAGAGACCAGCACAGGGTTGATGCTCTGTATATGTCCGTCCGACTCCTCTTTGCAAGCACTGTCTCATTTAGCCCTCGCATGACCAGTAGTTAACCAGATGAAGATAATGAGGGTCAGAGCAGTGAAGAGACTTGCCCAGGACACCCAATCCATAAGTAGCAATGCAGATTTTTTTTTTTTGTACCAGGGATTGAACTCAGGGGCACTTGACCACTCAGCCACATCCCCAGCCCTATTTTGGATTTTATTTGGAGACAGGGTCTCACTGAGTAGCTTAGCGCCTCATTTTTGCTGAGGCTGGCTTTGACCTCACGATCCTCCTGCCTCAGCCTCCCGAGGCTCTGGGATTACGGGCGTGCTCCACTGCAGCTGGCAAAATGCAGAATTTGAACTCCCCTCTACAGCTCTTTGATGTGGAGGGGAGGGTTCAAAGACTCCAACTGCAGCTCCATATAAGTGGGTGGCCTTGGGCAGAGAGAAAGTCACGCAGAGTCTCTGGGTCTCAGTCTCCTCTTTATTCAGTGAGTGGCTGGACTAGCAGCGTGTGCCTCATCTGGCTAGCCCACATCCGACCCCAGCTCGGGTCACTGGAAGCCAAGTCTAGGAAGGTGGGTCCTAGAGTTCGCCTCCTCAGAACACTGAGCCTGGGGGGGGGTGCGCAAGAAGCCCCCCTGGCCTGGCAGGTGGGAAAGAGCAGGGAACCCCGGATCTGCTCCCTGCCGTCATCGATGCCCTGGTTCAGCAGACAGGAGAGCCAGGCTGGGTGCAGGGGGAGGTCCTGCTGTCAGGAAGCGCAGGGGAGGCTCCAGGTCTCACCCTGGAGCTGGAGGCCCACCGAGGAGGCTCGGGCATGAAGGGGCAGGCCCGCTTGGAGTCTGTGGCTCCCCTGTAGCCGGGTGGGGCCGCCGGGGATCTCACAGCCTCCAGGCCTGTGACTCACACTGTTTGGGTCACAGCCTTCCTGGTGGCATGAAGTCACATCACACATGCCTCGGTTACTCCTCACCCACCACGTGCCCAGGCACCTCTCATACCCACCGTGGCCCAAGCCCTGGCTGTGGCAGGCCCGTGTGGACATGCCACCCAGCATGTGTGGATCGGGTGTTGGCACTGGCTGCAAGAACACTCTGGCAGGGAGGCCGGTGCCACCCAAGGCACCCGCAGACCTTGCGTCAAACGCTCGCCGTGGAGTATGTGCTGGCAGGTTCAGGCACCTCTTTATTTTTAATTTTTTGGCACCGAGAATGGAACCTCGGGGGTGCTTTTCCACTGGTGTGCATCTCCAGGCCTTTTGATTTCTTATTTTGAGACAGGATATTGCTAAACTGCTGAGGGTCTTGCTAAGTTACCCACGTTGGCCTTCAACATGCGATCTTCCTGCCTCAGCCTCCCAAGTGGTTGGGATGACAGGTGTGCACTGCCTCACCCAATTCAAAACCTCTGTGAGAATTTATAAGATGTGTGTAAATGTTGGCTCAGAAGCTTCTAGAACACTGGCCTTTCTCCTCCTGCCAGGTCTTGACCCCTCACCCGAACTCCCTCCCTTGTCTCCCTCCTTTGAAGTCTCAGTTCAATGTCACGGCTCCTGAGAGTCCTTCCTTGGCTCTCTGCAAAGGTCCCCCTTTCTTCTCTGTCACTGCATCGACCCCATGTCCTTTGTCGTATTTAGCGGATTTCATTATTCTACCCTGACTTGCTGACAATGACCCTTATTTAATTATTTATTTATTTTGCAGTGCTTGGGATTGCACCCAGGGCCTTGGGCATGGCAAGCACAAGTGTCTCTCTATTGAGGTGTGACACACATGCCACAACATTCACCTTAGAGTCTAATTCACTCATTTTTAGTAAATACACAAAGTTCTCAACCATCCCTCCAATCTGGCTTTAGAATAGTTGCAGCCCTCAAAAATCCCCTCGTGCTGGGGATGGTGGCGCTCGCCTGTAATCCCAGCAACTCGGGAGGCTGAGGCAGGAGCATCACAAGTTCAAGGTCAGCCTCTGCAACTTATCAAGGCCCTAAGCAACTTAGCAAGACCCTGTCTCAAAATTTAAAAAACAAAAAGGGCTGGGGATGTGGCTCAGAGGTTGAGCGCCCCTGATTCAGTCCCCAGTACACCCCCCCAAATGTTTTTTCAGTGCCCCATATATTCTGAAAAATCTGTATGTGTAGTTTGCTGTAGACGCTGTAACTGCTGGTTGGGGGTGTGTGAATTATGAAATGATGCTCATGAAGAAAAGAGTCCCTGAGAAGAAAACATTCACTTCTGGAGGGAGAGAGAAATCAAAGAATGACTGGGAAGGAAACAAGAAAGTGACCAACATCATAAAGGAGTTGGCTAGGGCTGGCAGAGTCTGTGAGCCAGAGAGGGCAGGAGAGGCCAGTGTGTAAGCACAGGTCAGAGTCCAGGGGCAGGTGCTCATGAAGAGGTAAATGGGCCAGCTCTAGGGACACCAGGCCCTCCTGTCCTGCAGGTAGAAGCAGCAGCTGGCTCAAGAGTTCTCAGGGCAGTTGGTCTTGAAAACACAGATCCCCTCAGACCCAGTGGCACAGGCGTGGCATCCCAGAGACTTGGGAGGCTGAGGCAGGAGGATTGCTTTCATTAAAAAAAAAAAAAAAACAGTAAAATTGTGAGGACTTCTCATGACTCGATTTTGAATTATACTAGTCTCTACATTTTTTTGTTTTGCTTATAATACTTCACTTGAAAACCAGCATTCATTATATTTTGTTAATATAAATGTATGCACGGGGGGGAGTATTAAAAAGTATCCAGAAAATAATCATTCATCTTGGTTATTCCTGAATGATGACATTACTGATGATTTTAATTTTCCTTTTTTGGGTACTGGGATTGAATCCAGGGGTGCTTTACCACGGAGCCACATCCCCAGCTCTTTTTTTAATTTTTTATTTTGAGACAGGGTTGCTATGTTGCTGAGGCTAACCTCAAACTTGTGATCCTCCTGCCTCAGGCTCCTGAACTACTGGGATTACAGGCATGCGCTACCCGCCTGGCTTAATTTTCCTATTTTTACATGTTGATATTTTCTGGTTTTCCGGTAGTGAACATGTGTAACCTGTGCAATGTCTTAACACCTAAAAACATCCAACAAACATTAGGGAGGGCATTCCGGGCACAGCCCACAGCAGGGGCAGAGGCCTGGCAGTGGGAAGCTGCCAGGATGTTGGGTTGCAGAGAGGGGCGTGGTGGGAAGAACAGCCACAGGAAAGGGGGCCAGTGGAGTAAGGCGTGGACCTGAGAGCTGGGCGAGGGGCTGTGACTTGACCTTGGAGCCCATGAGGCCTCAACCTGGGGCCGGGGGGCCTCGGGGGAGCCTCGGGCATGTTCCCAGGAATCTGGCTCCACAGGATCTTCATAATCTAGCGTTTTCACCTGAGCGATATCTGAAAACAGGAGTAAGACCATGCCCTGACTCCTGAGCACCCCCGCAGCCTTGGGAAGCGGACATGCCCACCCTCAGCGCCTGCGGGTCTGCACCCGAGGTCAGCTCAGTGCCGGCTGCCCGACCTGAACTGCCAGGACCCATGAGGAGGTGGAAAGGGGCCCCAGCCCAGCCGGGTTATTCTCCAGTACCAGGAGCTCAGCCCCGGCCTGGGAGGAGTCCAAGGGCCTGGGAGATGTTTTAGACCTGAACAAAGAATTTTAATGACTTCAAAGTAACAACCACCACCACCGGAGTGATGTTAACTGAAATAGTTACAATTGCAAAATTATAAATTCCTTTTTTTTGCATGTACTTTGGATTGAACCCAGGGGCACTTTACCACTGTGCCACCTCCCCAGCCCTTTTTATTTGTTTATTTCAAATATTTTTTTTTTAGTTGTAGATGGACACAATACCTTCATTTTATTTTTTTAATGGGGTGCAGAGGATCAAACCCAGTGCCTCACATGTGCTAGGCGAGTGCTCTGCCACTAAGCCACAACCCCAGCCCCGTCTTTTCCTTTTTTACTTTGAGAGAGGGTCTTGCTAAGTTGCTTAGAGCCTCACCAAGTTGCAGAGGCTGGCCTCAAACTTGTGATCCTCCTGCCTCAGCCTCAGGAGCTGCTGGGATTCCAGGCTTGGACCACCACACCTGGTTTGATTACTTTTGTAGCAAAAAGAAAAATTTATGTTTGGTGTGGGGTGTGACTGTGTTTTAATATGACTGATAAGAGGAGAAACAAAGTATCCAAAGGTGTAAAGGTCCTTGAAGGTCCTTAAAACTGTCCTGGACTTAAAACAGGGAGAGGGCTGGGGTGTCGCTCAGGGGTGGAGCCCTCGCCCTGTCTAGGTCTCCAGGCTGAAGGGAGAAATGCATCTTTCTTGGTCCCCGTGGATGCATTGAGTGGACTCATCTCATGGAGGTCTCAATGCATATTTTCAAATTCTAGGACTTGAAGGAGGAAGACGGCTCCTTCCCTCATCCCTCACACCCACACAGGCTTCCTGTCCTACCTCTCAAGTCCACCTGGCCAGGCTCCTCCCTGGACCAGGTCAGTGGCCTCCTCACCAGCCTCCTACCCTTGTAGCAGTGGGGGGGGGGGTGTTAAAGGAACACTTGATATTTTTAGGGTAGTTTTAAGCTCACAGCAAAACTGAGGCAAGAAAGCAGAGGCTTCCCATATCCCTGCTGCCCTGCCGCCGCACAAACTCCCCACCATTGACATCCCCCTGCAGAGTGGCCCATTCGCTGCCATTGATGACTCTAGTCCGATACATGAGCACCAGCCAGAGTCCACAGTTTACCCGGGATCTGTGCTTGGTGCTGGGCGTAGGAGAGGCTGTGAGCTGTGCACCTTTAAAGGGTCCTACAGAGTAGGCTCAGGCCCTGGACACACCCTGTACTCCATTGCCCCTCCCTTCCTCTCCCAACGCCGGGCAACTTTGATCAGTAAAAAGATCAAAGTCCCCGTAGCTTCTCCTTCTCCAGAGTGACATGCCGTTAGGATCATACAGAGTGAAGCCTCTGGGATTCCTCTGTTCACTTAGGTTACTAAGAGAACTAGGTGTGTTGGACATTTCCCCAAGCTTCTTGTGGTTTGTTTTTTCTTTTTCACACTGAAAAAGATTCTGTTGTCTGGATGACCCACAGTTTGTTCACTCATCCCTCCTGCTGAAGGGCGTCTTGGTGGCTTCCTGGTTTTTATAATCATAGACAAAGCTGCTGTCACATATGTGTGCAGGTTTTGTATCCCCGTGAGCTTTCAACTCCTTGGATAAATACCAACAAGCATGATTGTTGGGGTGTATAGTAAGAGACGTTCAGTATTGTGAAAGGCAGCCCAACTGATTTCCAAAGTGGCCGTACCAGGAGTGCATGGTGGTATGTGCCTGTCATCCCTGTAACCTGGGAGGTTGAGGCAGGAGGATGGCAAGTTGGAGGCCAGCCTCAACAACTTATAGAGATCTCATCTCAAAATAAAAAATAAAAAGGGCTGGTGGTATAGGTCAGTGTAGAGGGCCCCTGGGTTCGGTCCCCCCAGGAAAACAAAAGCCAAAACGAGGCAGCTGTAGGACTTGGCATCCTGCTGCCCCAAATCCTCATCAGCATTTGATGTTGTTCTGAAGTTTGGCCATTCCAACAGGTGTGTAAGGAGGGCTTTTGTTTGTTGGTTGGTTGGTTGTTTTTTTTTTTTTTTCCTTCTTAGGTAGAGTCTTGCTATGTGGCCCAGGCTGACTGAAACTCCTGGTCTCCACCAAACTTTCTGCCTCCCAAATCACTAAATTGCCTCACTTGCTCTAGGAAGATTTTTTTTTTGTCCACGATGTCTCTTCCAGGGACATTTTTCTTTTTAAAAAATTTTTTAGTTGTCAAAGGACTTTTCTTTTATTTATTGATATGAGGTGCTGAGGATCGAACCCAGGGTCTCATACATGCTAGGCAAGTGCTCTACCGCTGAGCCACAACCCCCGCCTTTTTTATGTTTTATTTTGAGACAGGGTCTCATTAAATTGCCAGGCTGGCCTCGGACTTGCAATCCTCCTGCCTCAGCCTCCCACGTGGTTGGGATTACAGGTGTGTGCCGCCACGCCTGGCTCTAGGGAGATTTTAAAAGTGTCAAATACCCTGCTTTCAGAATTTTAATGGCTTCATGCCCAGTTTAGAATTAAATATGAATTCTCCCTCCACCCAGCTCTGCCCCCACCTCTCCTCCCGCTCTTCCTCCCTAAGTTCCAGTTATCTTTGGTGTTCCTAGGAAACCCCAAACCCCTCGGGTCTCAGGGCCTCTGCTCCCCTGCTCTTGTGCCTGGATTCTTCCTCCAGGGCTGAGCAAGGTGGCTCCTCCTTACCCAAGACTCATCACGAATGCTGCTTCCCCAGGGGGCCTTCGCCCCTGACCCCGGGATGATGCAGCCCACCCTCCGTGAGAACAGTGTTCAGGCCTTCACAGCACTGGCTGCTTCCTGGAGTTACCTTGTGACAAGTTCATTGCTCCTCTAATGTCTAAATCTATATCATCTTGGGTCTCCACCAAGGCAGGGGCCACCGTTGTCCTGTTCACTGCTAAATCTCCATCACCTAGAATAGAACCTGGCACATAGCAGTTGCTCAGTAAATGTTGACTGAGTGAACAGTGAAAGGCCACGTCCCACCTCCTAGCATGGCTGCGATCCAAAAGGTAAGGATGCAGTGACATCAGAGCTTTGATACTCTGCTGGTCAGACGGCACAGACCCTGGGAGTGTGACTGTTCCTCAAGAAACAAACAAAGAGCTGCCACGTGACCCAGCAGTTGCACTCCTAGGTATACACCCAAGAGCAACGAAAACATCCCTCCGCACAAAGACGTGTTTTCTCGAACGTTCACAGCAGCACTCTTTATACAGCAAAGAGTAGAAACCACTCAAATGCCTGTCAGCTGACAAATACATAAACACGATGTGGCATGTCATTGTCCTGCAGCAGTACCCAGCAACAGAAAGGAATGACGTGCGGGTACGTGCTGTGGCGTGGGCAGCCTCAGAAACATTACACCGAGCAAAGAGGCCAGACCCGAAAGGCCACAGTGTACGATTTCACTGATGGGAAATGTCCAGAATAGGCGCAGGAGAGGCGGGGGGTAGCTGCCGGGCACCAGGGGAGGGGAGGCAGAGGGCAAGGCCATCGAGGGCTGTCCGGGTGTCCCGGGATGGTGACGTGTTCTGGGGTGGTGGTGCAGGTTGCCCGATTTTGTAAACGTACCAAGAACCAACTGGTTCACCGAGACGGTGAAAGTACACCCAGTCTTCATTTTACTTATTTTTTGTGGGTGCGGTATGGGGGGTTGAATCCAGGGACGCTCTACTGCTGAACTACATTCCCAAACTTTTTTATTTTTTGAGACTGGGTCTCGCTAAGTTGTTGAGGCTGGCCTGGAACTTGTGATCTCCCGCCTCAGCCTCCAGAGTAGCTGGGATTACAGGTGTGCATCACCTGGTCCGGCTATTCATTCATTCATTCATTCTTTCTTTTCTTTTTTGAGTGAGTGAGAGAGAGAGAGAGAGAGAGAGAGAGAATATGAATCTTTTTTGTAGATGAACACAACACAATGCCTTTATTTTTATGTGGTGCTGAGAATCGAACTTAGGTCCCACCTGTGCTAGGCAAGCCGCTGAGCCACAATTCCAGCCCCTCATTCTTTCTTTAAGATTGAATTTTGTGCCGGGTGTGGTGGCGCCCGCCTATAATCCTGCAGCTCTGGAGCCTGTGGCAGGAGGACTGCAAGTTCAAAGGTAGCCTCAGCAATTTAGGGAAGCTCTAAGCAAGTCAGTGAGACCCTGTTTCTAGATAAAATATTTTTAAAAAAAGGGCTGGGGATGTGGCGCAGTGGTTAAGTGCCCCTGAGTTCAATCCCTGGTACCAAAATAAATGAATAATATCTGTATTAAGTAAAAAAGCGTATACAAATGTTCATAACAGCATAGTCATAAGGGCCTCCCCAAAGGAAACAAGCCATCAGTTGATTAATAGATGGACAAATACAGCAATACAAAGTAACGAAGTCCTGATCCAAGCTACACACACCATGGATGAATCTTGAAAACACACTAAATGAAAGAAACCAGACACAGAAGACGTGCGCACGTTCTTTGATTTCATTCCGAGGGAACGTCCACAACAGGCAAATCCACAGGGACAGAAAGTGGGCGAGGGCTGCAGGGGCCTGGAAGGAGGGGAAGGGGTGTGTGCGCGCAGGCGCGGGCCAGGCTCCTGGGCTTGCGGTTTCTTTGGGGATAGAGGCTGTTCCGACGTTGGCCTGCACTAATGCTTTCACGACTCTAAATATACTAGCTGTCGCTGCCTTGTGCACTTTAAGTGGGAAACTTTTGTGGTGCATAAGTTACAGATCAGTAAGGCTGTTTTTCAAGTTTGTTGAATGAGCAAATGATAAGATGACAAACCTGTCCCTGGTCTGTCACCTGACTTCCTGAAACACCCCAAGCAAGGAGCGCGGGTCCCTTCTTGGTTCCCTTCCTTACGCTCCTTTCTTCCTGCTGCCCCCAGGTCAGGTTCTGGCAGGACCGCCGCCCTGGCGGGGGAGCCGGGGGTGGCCGCCCGAGGCGGAGCACGGCTGCCCCCTGGTGGCGACCTGAAGGGAGCGCTTGGGAATGTGCTGACCCTGGGCGCGGGCTGGCATCAGACACCAGGGAGGCCCCTGGTGACCGGCTGGGGCGGCAGAAACTTCCAGATGCCTGGAGATGGGAGTGCCAGGGAAGAACCCTGCAAAAACAAACAAACCAAAAAAACGTGGAAGAGCGTCCGAGGCTCACGACTGGATTGTGATGGTCCCTGTGCTTGTTCCCCTGCAGTGATGTGGCGCAAGAGGGCGGATGTGTCTGCGGTGCGCTCTGCCTTCCTGGGCCCCCCGCACTTAGCATGTGCTCACTGAGAGCGGGGCCAGAGCTGGCTATGGCGTAAATAACACAGACAGAAGCCTCGGCTTGAATCCAGTAGCTACGCTAGCTTGGTGACTTGGGCCAGTCCTGGGACCCCCGTGGGCCTGAATTGCAACACTTATCTGTGACATGAAGAAAACATCCCTTCGCTCAGAGCTCTGTGGGCGTCAACAGCCACCTACAGGTAAGAGCAGCACCCCTCAGGGCCTCCCGGCCTGGCGGAGGAGCCTGGTCTGCAGGCCTGGGTAGGGCCCCGCAGTGCCATGGTGTCAGACAAGTCCCTTTACATTCTCTGCAGTGTTGAGGATGGAACCGGGGGCTTCACATGTGCCAGGCATGTGAACCACTGAGCTACATTTCACATTTTTTTTTTTAACAGAGGGAAAACACAGAAGTTATTATGTGGCTAAGGCACGGGAGTATTAGACTCCCTCCCTCCCCTTATATTTGGGCCTCTGTTTTCTCCCCTTTAAAATGAGAGACTGACACCTCTGAGAGCCCGCCATAGGCCAGCACGGTGCTAGCCCCAAGTCCACAGTAGACACACTGCCATGTTCCCACTCCCAGGCGGCCAGTGCTCCAGAGAGTGAGACTGGCGGTGGCACTGTGTCACATACAGAAGCCTGTAAATGCAAAGGCAAGTCGGAGTTATGGGGACCCAGAGCAGCTGGGGACAAAGACTCCCTAGGTTAGGTCACAGAAACCCCCTCTGGATTAAGACATTCAGTTTGAGAACTGGGGGACGGTGAGGCACGGTGACACGAATTTTCAGACACGTGAAAGGAAGGAGCTCAGTTCATGGGGAGTCCCGTGGAGGCCAGGGCTGCCAGAGCCCAGAGAGGTCACTTGGGAGAAGTGGACAGACCAGATCACATGGAGCTTTGTGGGCCACTTGAAGATTTGGATTTAAAAAATTTTTTTTAGTTGTAAATGGACACAATACCTTTGTTTTGTTTATTTATTATGGTGCTGAGGATCAAATTCAGTGCCTCACGTGTGCAATGCAAGCATTCTACCACTGAGCCACAACCCCAGCCCTAAGATTTGGATTTTAATCCTAAGTACAACAGGAAGTTATCAGAGTGTGCTGAATTGGGTTGAGACTTGATATAACTTTGGTTTTAAAAAGTGGTTCACACCTGTAATCCAGTCTACTGAGGAGGCTGAGGCAAGAGGATCATAAATTGGAGACCAGCCTCAACAATTTAGTGTGACTCTGTCAAACAAATAAACAAACAAAAACTTCCCAGTATTTGAATGCAGGAAGCCCACGGAGAACCTGTTGGTTAAGGAAAAAGCTTTTTCTCCTTACATATATAACAGAATATCATGCACTCAGCACAATGTTGAACAACAGGGTTACAGAAATGTAGCTACTGACATGCATCTATTCTGTGTCTATTGTTCTTATCATTCAGGATAATAAGCAGTTTGCAAAATAGTTTGTGCAACACAACCACACATTCCTCTTCTTGCTGTGTTTTCTGATTTTTTTACAACAAGCATTGGTTTCTTTTTCAATAGGGAAGGAGTGGAAGGAATGTTCTTCAGGACAGAGGAAACAGAGGCTGAGTTAGATGCTGTTTCGTGGTGTGATCCCTGTGTGGTCGATGGAAAGGCCAGATTTCATTCACTCCGTCCTTCCTCGATGACGGTGAGCCCCCTCGATGTCCCTGGCCCCCCCAGGGCTTCTGATCAAGCACAGATGTGGTCCTGCCCTGGTGGACACAGAGCCAAGGCGAGGAGACACGTTGATCATCAGGAGGAGGAGTGGGGGTGACGAGGTGTGCTAAGTGTGTCAGAGGAGGAAAAACCACATCACTTGACCTGGACTCTGGGGTCTTGGATGGCCTCCCCAAGAGGTGGTCTTGGTGGTGACCCTACAACTGGCGCTAACTGGGGAGGAGGCGGGGAGCGGTCCAGCACGAGGGCTGTCTGCTCAAAGGCCCTGCGCTGGAGGGTGGACAGGGGACAGGACCTGTGGGCCTTGCAGGCTGCAGTAAGGATGTGGGGGAGAAGCAGTGGGGAGCCGGCCGTGTTTCCAACGAGGTGACGTCATGATCCACTGGACCAATCCGCTGCTGTGTGGTGAACGTGTGGGGCGGGGCCTGGAGACAGGGCTTGGGGACCAGACTTTGCCAAAAGCTTAGGGCAGGCAGGACGGCGCCCTGGACTGGGTGTAGGGAGGTGGGCTGGGCAGGTCCTGCGGTTGGACCACGGGGTGGGGGAGAAGGCGGTTTCCCAGATGAGTCCTGGGTTTACGGCTTGTGCAACAGGTCGAAGGGTCAGGAGAGCCACAAGTTGACAAGTTGAGTGTGAGGTGCCCTTAAGGTGTCTGCGTGGAGAGGGGCCCGGGCAGCCTGATGGGCCCCCTGGTCAGAGCAGAGGTTGGGGGGCTCCCAGCCTCGGCACTGTTGACTCGGAGTTCTTTGTCGTGGGGGTCATCCTGGGCGCTGGAGGATGTTTGGCATCTTTCCTGTCCCCTATCCACGGGATGGAGGCAGTGACAACTGGAAATGCCTCCAGACATTGCTGAATGTCCCCTGAGGGCAAAGCTGCTTGCAGTTGAGACCCCCCCCCCCCGCCATGGAGGACTACATGTGGGAGTCTGCCTCTGCCCCGTGTGGACGGGATGACCCAGGGGGGGTGCAGGACAGGAGGGTGCCAGAGTCAGCATTTAATGGGCAGGAAATGACGCCCCACAGAAGGAGCGATTCAGGAGAGGGAGGAGAACAGAAGCCAGGGGAGGCGTTTCCAGAGGAGGATGTGGCCAGGACCTCGGGTGCTGCTGAGAAAGAGGTCAAGTGTCTTGAGATTGAACAAGGTCTGCTGGGTTTGGGAACATGCAGGGTGTGACTTTAGGATGCTTTGGTGACCCTGTGGGCCAGACCCCAGAACAGCCTGGGCTGAAGACGAGGAGGAGGTGGAGGGCGGATGGACTCTCCCTAGAGGACCGGTGTGGAGACATCCAGGGTTGGGGCAGGATTTTTAGCTTGTGGGTGGACCCGTTGGGGAGAGAGGGAAAACTCACTGAAAACAGGAAGGAAAAGGCCCCGAGGACAGGGGCGCAGCCTGGCCTGTTGCAGGAGGGGAAGGTGAGGCAGGACACAGGTGCGGGAAGCTCTGCCCACCTTGCAGGTGGTCGAGGACCCCCACGGAGAGTAGAGCAGCCAGGCGTCTGCATTGGGGGGAGGACGTTGGAAGTGTGGGATGATGGAGAGCTGACACCAGGTTGCAGAAAGTGAGAGGAAGGAGCTCTCTATGAAGCCCAGGACGGCGTCCGACTTCTGGCTCAAGTGATCCACCTGCTTCAGGCCTCCTGAGTGACAGGTGGGCCCTGGTGCGCTCCTCTCTCTCTCTCTCTCTCTCTCTCTCTCTCTCTCTCTCTCTCTCTCTCTCTCGGTACCAGGGATTGAACTCAGGAGTACTCCACCACTGAGCCACATCCCCAGCCCTCTTTTGTATTTTATTTAGATACAGGGTCTCACTGAGTTGCTTAGCACCTCACTTTTGCTGAGGCTGCCTTTGAACTCTCAATCCTCCTGCCTCAGCCTCCTGAGATGCTGGGATTTCAGGCCTGCACCACCACACCTGGTGATCTCATTCTTATTACTAATTTGCATTGGGTTGGGAACTGACTCTATCCCTTAGTTAAGGGACTTGCCATCTTGGTATCTTGGTTTCTGATCTGTAAAATGGGTCAATAGAAGAGCCTACCTCATGCAGTGGCTGTGTAAATTTAGTTTAGTGAAGTGTGTTGAGTGCTCACTGTGGCTTGTAATCCTGCAGGGAAGGGTGGGTGGCCATTCTGCACCGTGGGCCTTAGAAGTGGTTGAGGTTTATAGCGGACTGACCAGCAGGGGACAGCAGACATCCACTCAGGGAAGGGCATGTGCCAGCCTCCTGGGAGGTAGCCATGATCCCGCTGAGGGGAGCCCCAGCCAGTATGGAATCCCAGGCTCAGGAGGCATGGGGAGCCACCAGGTCAAGCTCATGGACAGTGTGGGCAGGGACAAGGACAGCTCTGATGACAGAGAAGAGCAGCCTCTTAGAAGGGCCAGGAGGGAGACAAACGAGAAGACTGGTCATTCCTCCAGAGCAGGGCCCCTTGGGTGACCTGGGAATTCTGGGCAGGGGGATGAAGAACCGGGGCCAGTCTAGCCAGAGCCCTATGTGGGCGGGGGCTGGGCTCGGGGTGGAGTGCTCGCCTAGCACGTGTGAGGCCCAGGCTCGGATCCTCAGCACCACACCAAAATAAAGAAAATAAAGGTACTGTGTCCATCTACAACTAAAAAAGTGTGTGTGGGATCCTTTCCTGGGAGAGGGGGCCTCCGTGGAGGGGATGGGGTCTTGTCAGGGACTGAAAGGACAGAGCCCAGGCTGGGTGTGGGATGGAGCCGGCTGGTTTTGCCGACTAGGACTCAGGGCTGGGGCTGGGGCTGGGAGAGGAGCCCGCTGGCGGACACCCAAAGCCAGGCTCAGCTGGCCTCTGAAGGACCAGGGAGGCCCCGAGGTGGGGACTGTGACCTGCTCGGCATGACAGCCTTGCTGGAGGGTAGTAAGGTGGCCTCTTCCTCCCCTTCCTCCTGCTCCCAGGCCCCTTCTGGAACCTGCCCGCTGTCTCAGAGGACGCACAACCCAGAGCCTGCTCTCTCCACGTGCAGACCACAGGCCCGCCCCGTCCAGGACTGAGAACTCAGGGCCGGCCAGGCTTCCATGCGGACGGCGTGCCCCGAGCGTCCTTCCCTGCTCCTCCAGGTTCTGGGTGCTCCTCTGAAGCTGGGCCTCAACTCTCGGGACTGTCCCAGCCCTCAGCGTGGCCTGGTCTGCACTCCGTGTTGTGGAGGGGAAGCCCATGTGTGAGGTCAGTCTGCGACAGAGAGGACTCAAGCCCAAGGCCTGCTTGGCAGCCACACTGTGTCCAGAACTCCTGCGCCTAACGCAGGAGCCCACGAGAGGGACATCTCCAAGACGAGTCTTTTTTTCAGGGCAGAAAATGTCACTAACTCTCCTTGTGATCCTAGCCAAATCCAGTGTCTCAACTCTAAAGCAGGGGATCAGGGGGAAAAAGGCGGGGGGCATAGTTAAACTCATTTAATGAGGCCACGTAATCCTACTTTCAAAACTGGAAAACACAACGAGAAGAAAATTATAGGTTCATTTCACCTATGAACACAAAGATAAAAATCTTAAAATAAAATATTGGTTAAGGGAATCCTCTGTTTGTTTGTTTTTTTAAGCATGACCAAATTAGATTTATCTCAGATAAGAAAGGAGAATTAACCATCAGAAAATACATGCATTAAAATTTCCCCATTAATCAATAGATTGAAGGAGAAAAATCACACGATTATTTATTTCATCATAGGCACATAGACACAAAGGGGTTTTTTGTTTGTTTGTTGATTTGGTACCAGGGAATGAACTCAGGGGGCACATAACCACTGGGCCACGTCCCCAGCCCTATTTGTATTTTATTTAGAGACAGGGTCTCACTGAAAGGCTTAGTGCCTCTCTGTTGCTGAGACTGGCTTTGAACTCGAGATCCTCCTGTCTCAGCCTCCTGAGCTGCTGGGATTTCAGGCATGTGCCACCGCGCCCTGCAACACAAATGTTTTTGATATCTTCAGCAACAACTTTGGTTGAAAAAATTCTTAGCAAAGGAACATAAATCTGATGAAAATTATAAGCTATAGTTTAGGGTGAATATATTCTTAAGGAATGAACTTCTGGAAAGAATTCAAGGATGCCTGAAATTATAGCCACTAGTTAACTTAGGCCTGAGGTTCTTGCTGACATGACAAAGAAAAAGAAAAGAACTCTAAGGATTGGAAGATAAAAGGTAAAACTGTCATTACTCGCAGATTAGGTAGCCACCTACCTCGAAAAACCAACACAGTAATTACCAGATGAATGATGTACCTACAAAAATTAGTAGCATTTTTCCAGATCAGCAATAACGCATTGGAAAGTGTGAAGGACAATAAAATACTAAAGTTCGTAGGCACTAGTCTCCCCTTCCTTCTCCGTTATACCTTCCCTTCTTGAAAAATCCAGTCCTAAAGGCATTAGGTGGGGCCCAAGGGTGGGCGTCTATGAAGAGACCAAGTGGGGTGAGGAGGGCATGTAGCTTGGGGGACACTGGCATGGGAGCTGCTTCCCAGGAGCCGTGGGGACAGTGCTGTATGTGTCCCAGGTCCATCCACCCAGAAGGCCAGCCTCGGGGAGGCTCTGACAGCCATGAGCACGCCTTGTACTCAGAGTTTGGCTTTGAAACACCATTCTCCATTAAAGGCTTCTGGTCTCCTGGGACAAATGGAGGATTCCAGGATCCAGGAAGAGGAAGGAGAAGATGATCGTAAGTCATCTCAGATGAGAAAGCTAGGAAGCACCCAGAGAGTAATAGGGACAGGTCAAAGGGACATGTGCACCCCAAAAAGGCTCCCTGTGAACAGAAAGGAAGAATTTGAGCGCCACATTAATAAGGATAGTAACAGAGCGAATAAAACAAAAAAAGACTTGTTTACAGCATTGTACAGACAGAACCGCTCCCCAAACACTTTCCCTTACCAAGGGCAGAAGAGGGACATTACGGTGATGAGTCTCGCAGATATACCACTTTCATCAAGCTGTCCAAGGTGACGTCATCAGCCATAGACAAACTGAAATGATGTGTCATCTGATAGGACAGAATGAGAACATTGTAGCTCGCTCTGTGATGTCCCTGCCAAAGACGCACAACCTGAATCTAATCGGGAGCAAGTACCAGACGGCGGAGCAGAGGGACGTTCTGTGAAACAGCTCCCTGGGATCCTCCTAAGGCCATATAAGTCAAAGTCAGGCCGAGGAACTCTTCCACGTGCAGAGACTGTCCTAGTTTGTAGGGAACATGAACTATGCTTAGGGGACGGGGTTGGCAACTAAACACAAGGGTTCTGGAAAAGATTAATTTTTTTGGATTGTTTTTGCTGCTCTTCTGTACATCTGAGATTGTTTCAAAAAAGTTTTTTTGGGGGGATGCTAAAATTTACATTAAAAATTACCAATAGGGGCTGGGGTGTAGTTCAGGGGTGGAACACTTGTGTAGCATGCGTGAAGTTCTGGGTTCACCCCCAGCACCACACTCACACACACACACACACACGCACACACGCACACACACATGTGCGCACATCTAGAAATCATCTAAAGGAAGACAAAAGATTTTCAAGATGAAATTTTAAAACTTTTATCAAAGGACATAAGAGAAGACAGAAGTAGATACCTATTCCATATTCACAGAGCAACTTAACATCATAAAGCTGCTATTTCTCCTCAAATTAATCTATACGTTAGAACAGACTCAAGAAAAATTTCAGCTGGATTTTGCTTTGGAGAAATTAAATGAGCTTGCTCTAAATTACAAATGAAAGAATAAAAATCCATAAAGAATGAGCCAGGTGTGGTGGCGTACACCTATAATCCCAGCAGCTCGGGAGGCTGAGGCAGGAGGATCGTGAGTTCAAAGCCAGCCTCAGCAATTTAGGGAGCCCCTAAGCAACTCAGGGAGACCCTGTCTCTAAATAAAATATAAAAAATGGCTGGGGTTGTGTCTCAGTGGTAAAGCACCTCTGGATCCAATCTCTGGTACCCGCCCCCCACCCAAAAAAAATCCACAAAAATGAAATCAAGTAGGTAGGTAGATTTGATGTATAACAAAAGAGGCACCATAAATCAGGGAAGGAGACAGCAGACTTCTGAGCAGATGATGCTTTGGGGAAAGCTGGCTCGATCTACAGAAACAAAGTCTCCCTGCCCAAGACAACCACAAAGCGGGGTGCCAGATCTATCAAGTGTATTTGTGCTATCTAGCAATGGGGAGATAGATTAGACCCACAAAGCAGAAACTGATAGGCAAAAATTGCTGGATTGGCTGAGGCAGACCAGGGAGACACTGGCCCTTGGCCAGTGGGAACGTGGACGAGGCAGCCATTCTGGAGAGCAACTGAGTCAATAGTTAAGCCAACTGGAGCATGCTCAATGGGTACCAAGGTGCAGTTAGGCAGGAGCAAGGAGGTTGGCGTGATTCTAGATAACGCTAACATGCTGTGTATTTCAAAGAGGTAGGAGAAAGGATTTTGAAGGTTTTTGCCATAAGGAAATGATAAATATTTGAGGAGAAAGACATGTTTAACCTGATTGAAACATTATGTGATGTATATGTGCTTTAAAACATCACATAGTCTTGTTAATATGTACAATTTTTAGGTTCCCTTCTATCAGTTAAAAATAAATTAAATCTTTTTTTTTTTTTTGAACCCAGGGGTGCTTTACCACGGAGTCACATCCCCAGCCCTTTTTATTTATTATTTATTTTTTTTTAAAGAAAGAGTGAGAGGGAGAGAGAGAGAGAAATTTTAATATTTATTTTTTAGTATTTGGCCGACGCAACATCTATGTCTGTATGTGGTGCTGAGGATCAAACCTGGGCTGCACGCATACCAGGTGAGCACGCTACCGCTTGAGCCACATCCCCAGCTCTTTATTTTTTATTTTGAGACAGGGTCTCACTGAGTTGCTGAGGCTGGCCTCAAACTTGCTATCCTCTTGCCCCACCCGAGTCACTGAGATTACAGGTGTGTGCCAACACACCTGGATGATAAATGTAATTTTAAAAAGAAATTAAGCTTCTATTTGCACTTTTCCTTAGCAAGCCCAATTCTGAGTCAAAATTGGTAGAGATTGGATAATGGTCCTAATTTTTCATTTCATATCTTTGTCATAATCTCATGATGGGCAGAGATTTCTCCAAACTTAGACTCTGAGGTAGCTGTAACTTGTCTGACCCACCGTGTGTTAGCAAGTGACACATGCCACCTGGAAATGACTAATGATGGGCTTCTGCCATCATCATGAGAACACACCTGGGTGACCCACTGCCCTGAAGTACAGAGAGAAAGAAGAGGAGAAACAAGAAGAGCCCTTCCTGCACAGCCACTCAGACACCTAGAACCAACTACACCTGATACCGAAATCCCGCCTGGACTTCTCTGTTGTGTGAACCAATGAAGTTCCTCATAAGCCCAATTTGATTTAGGCTCCTGTCACTCACCAGAGTTCTACTGACTCATTTCCTGTACAGTAATTTTCAGCTCCAACTTAACAGAAGTACCCATGGTTCCTTAAACATTCATTGTTTCTCTGCCCTTGATCAAATTCAAGGTGACTTGATGGGCATCTCCCATGAAAAAGCTAGAACATTCCAAGACCTGGGATGAGCTGGCACATGTTCTGTCACCCTCCAAATGCAGACATGAGTCATTCAATTTGGTCAATCTTTTCAAAGAACCAATGTTCAAAGGTGGTGTTGATTTTAATTTCTGCTCTTGGCTTAGCTAGTTTCTTCTTCTTCTTTTTTTTAAACTTTTCCCCCTTGGGTTAGATTTGCTCTTCTCTTTCAGTTTCTTGAGATGGAACTTTTAATTAGTACTTTCAAACCTTTCCCCAAGGCCACACATTTCCCTCTAAACACTGCTTAAGCTGCATCCTGTAAGTTTGATATGTCCTGTTCTCATTACTACTCAATTCAGTGTCTTCTGATTTCCATTTTGATTTCTTCTTTGACTAGTGCAACATTTAATTCTCAGGCAGTTAAGAAGTTTCTGTGTATCCGTTTGCTCTTGATTTCTAGTTTAGTTCCCATGTAGTCAGAGAACATAGTCTGAAGAATTTCCATTTTCTAAAGTGTGTTGTTATTATTTCTTTTTGGTACCGGGGATTAAGCCCACGGGCGCTTGACCACTGAGCCCCACCCCCAGCCCTTTTTAATATTTTATTTAGAGACAGGGTCTTGCTGAGTTGCTGAGGGCCTTGGTGTTGTATCTTTATTTTGTGCCAGTATGTGATTTTGATAAATGTTGTGTGCTCACGTGAACAGATGTGAATTTTGTGTCCTCAGGTCAAATAATTAAGACATCATTAATTGATCTCAGAAGCACCCCTGCCATTCTATCTCAGAATCAACCTCAGAATCCTTCTCAACACGGGTCCCCAGTGGCACTAGCCACGGACAGGAGCGTGATCAGTGTGGAGCTCACATCTCATCTAGTGCAGGGGGCTCAGGCCAGGCGTCCCCCGGCCTGCATTCAGGTCCCAGCTCTGCCACCGTCTAGCTGTATCATCTCAGGCAAGTTCACCTAACCTCCTTCATCTTCAAGTTTCTTGCCTGAAAATTGCTGCTAATAACAGCTCCTGGGGCCTCCCGTTGAGGGGATTAAGTGAGAATGAGGTGCTTGGCTCCGCGTCCCACCCAGTCAGCAGGCTGAGCCAGACAGAGGCCCTTGCCCTCCCCACCCTCTGTCCCCTGTTCCAACTGGCTCTTGTCAGGCTCAGAGCCTGGTGGGACCCAGCCCTGGGACGCTGTTGCACCCAGCCTTCTCCTGTTCGCGTTCGAGGAGGCTGCTTGGTGTCTGCTGTCTCTTTCTTGTTCTGGAAACATCCTTTCTTCAGGAGTCCTGGAGCCCAGAAGCAGAACTGCCTCCCCATGTTTGCTGGGCTTGGTCCTGTGACCCTGGTTCTGCTAATCAGCTCTTCCCACTGCAGAGGTTGCATCTGGACACAGGGACAGAGAGAGACAGCGTCCTGGGCCAAGGGGTGGAGGTGGCAGCAGCTAGGATGGACGTGGCCTCCGCTTCTGCCACCCGTGGCCCGTCGGGTTCCGAAGTGGAGGCAGGGCTTTAGGCTTGGCGTGCTTCATCTGACCAAAAGTTCTGTAGGTGGCTTTGGGCCACTTCTTGGCCCTCAGGCCTCTGAGCTGGACTGTCCACTTATGGATGCCCTGGACCTGACCTGATGGCCTCCCAACAAGTTCCCTGGCTGCTGACATCAGCTGGAGCTGTTCTGTTGAAACCAAGACGCCCTCTGACAAGTCCTTTGTCCTCAGCCTTCTCTCAGGGCCTCCCACTCCCTGCGCCCAGTAGGTGTGGCTTTCACCAAGTCTCCCTTAGGCCCCTGTCCCCAACTCCAGGGCCAGAGGTGATTCAGAATGCAGCATAGTTCAGATTCTAAAAAGGTGATTTGGTGCATATTTGGGGGGTCACACCCAGGAATCCTCTGCATTAATACCGTCACAGATACCAGGTGAGCGTGATAGGAGCGTGCTGTGTTTGATCTGGAATGTCTCCCAAAGCCCCCGTGTTAAAGGTTTGGTCCTCAGTTTGGTGCTAT
This sequence comes from Marmota monax, assembly GCF_021218885.2. Taxonomy (NCBI): domain Eukaryota; kingdom Metazoa; phylum Chordata; class Mammalia; order Rodentia; family Sciuridae; genus Marmota; species Marmota monax. The sequence goes on along the minus strand of NW_026694432.1, from coordinate 24,623,625 downwards.
CGGGAGGTGGTAGAAACCTCGAGAGATAGGCCTAGAAGGTCTTTAGGTCATTGGGGGTGTAGCCGCCCAAGGATTGTAGAACAGCAGTCCCCGTCTCCTCATTTATGTGTTTTTTGCAACACTAGGGGTGGAACTCAGTACATACTGGGCAAGAACTCTACCACTGAGCTACATCCCCTTTTTATATTTACTTTGAGCTAGGGTTTCACTCAGTTGTCCAGGCTGGTCTTGAACTTGTGATCCTCTTACCTCAGCCTCCCAGGCAGCTGGGACGACAGGTGTGCGCCATCATGCCCGGCTTCCTGATCTCTTCTTCTCTCTCTTTCACTGCCTGGTCATGAGCGGAATGGTTTGCTTTGCAGTGCACTCTGGCCATGATGTGCTTGCTGTCTCACCCAAAGCAATGGGGCCAATGAAAGATGGACTGAATCTTCTGCAGCTGTGAGCTGAAGAAAACCTTGCCTCTTTATAAGCTGATTATCTTGGGTGTTTGTTATAGCAGCAGGGAGCTGACTGACACAGACTATATATAGCTTGGCATCCTTCTGGTCAGGTTTTGTTGTCCCATGAATTTTGGGGACAGTTTACAAAAATCACTTTCAGTTTTCAGAGTCTGAGGAATTTCAGATTGCAGATATGGGATTATGACCCTGTATTAAAAGTGAAAGGGCAATATTAGCTGGCATTTATTGAGCATTTACTTCAATGTTAATCTTTGCCTCCATTTGATAAGGTCAGATGTGATTTTTAGGCCCAATTTATGATTGAGGAAACTGAGCCTTAAACTTGATCATGAGAGCAGAAACCATCCGACACTGGGAGGAGATTGTTATTTTAACAGAAAAAAAGAAGAGGTGAAGTGACTTGGCTTTGGTCACACAGCAAGAAAGGACGAGGGAAGGATTTCTGAGCCATCAAGCAGTCTGTCTTTGAAAGAAGGCAACCCAGCCCTCTTGGGGGTCTAGCCCAGCCCAGTCCTCCCTGACCCTGCCTCCCCTACAATCCAGAGCTTCCTCTACCCTTGTTTATCCCAAGTTTGGATTACAAGGGGGGGGGGGGCAAAGGAGGAAAATCCCAGCCCTGGAGAAACAATTGCTCTGGCAAATGAGCAAAAGATGATGCAAATTCCTTTCCAGGGACTCGCCCCACCGTCCAGTGTCTTCATCTGCACCAACTGGCTGTGGCCTGCAGAGGCTGGGGGTTCCAGTAGAGAGCATCCTGGCCTGGCCACCTTCTCTGCGCTCTCTCCCGGGTCGGAGACCTACGGAGTTTCAAGAAGAGACAGCTGGACTGGGGCAGGATCTCCACGGAAGGGCGCTAAATAGCCCCAACTCCCGCGGCCCTCCCCCAGCTCTTCCCGAAATCAAGGGCATTTTAACGACAGCACTGGGGACGTGCACTTCGTTTCATTAAATAGTCATGACAGTCTTGTTGCCATTGCAGAGAAAGTAAGCCCCTAATTAACAGCATGGCCACCCGGGTCCCTCAGCAGATGGCTGTTTTCCATTTTTAGACCGGAAACTCATCAAGCTAAGAAGCCAGACCAGGGTGACCTACAGTCCCAGCCCATCTATCCCTCCCCTCCCCTAGACCAATCCTTGCAGTCTGGTATAAACACTTGCTTTGTACTAGGATCAGAGCTGAGTGCCTTGTATAACCCAAGAGGTAATCATCTCTTCTCAGCCTCCTCTGATAGGTGGGTGGGTCAGAGAGGTTAATAATGTGACCCAAGTCACACAGCTAATTAAGTAATAGGGCAAGAATTTAAACTTGAATCTTTAGCTCCAAACTTACTGTCCTGTGATGTGGATGGAGAGGGGGTACCAAGAGCACCCCATAATTTGCACATACCCCCTGTTAGGGAGAGAACCCTAGGAAAGCATAATGGACAGCAAAACAAACTGTTGGGACAAGAGTCTGGAAGCTTCCAAAGATCTTAGCCCCATATGGTTCTTGTTCCAATGAAATGGAATGTTTGGATTTTATTTTATTTTTTTCCTTTGAGATGGAAGTCTTGCTGTATTGCCTAGTCTGGTCTCAAAACTCCTGGGCTCAAGTGAGCCTCCTGCCTCAGCCTCCTAAGTAGCTGGGACCACAGGCACATAGCACGGCGTCTGGGTCACATCAGGAATTTTTTTGCCCTATCTTTACCTCCTCTCCCTGGGAAGAGGAGCACCATCAGCACCTCCAGGGGCAGCACCAAGATTTACCACCTGCTTTCATTTTAGCACATTTGCTTTTTCTCTGTGTCGGCAGCACAGGAAACTAGAAATTTCTGTGATGAGGGAAAGAAAAATCTCTTCAGTGCTGCAGGCCTCACGCATGCGAGGCGAGCACTCGACCACTGAGCTGTACCCCATCCCCCCGCAGAAACGTCTTCCTCCTGCACTGTCCAGCGCCAGAGCCACTGACCACATGTGGCTACCTAGCACTTAAGATGTGGCCACTGTACGGGAGGAACTGGGTTTTAGTTTGTATTTATTTTTAGTTAATTTAAATGTATGCATAAGGAACTACACACGGCCAGTGGCTGTGGTATGAGGCTCTATGTGATTCTTGGATTTTGCTGAACGACTTGAAAAGGAGTAGCAGGCGTCATGACACATGGGACCCTGGCTGTGAAGATAGACCCAGCTGTGCTCTGCCTCTAGGGATTCGTCTATTCAGGAATCACACTCCATGTGTCTGGCTTCTTTTCATTGCATATGTTTTTAAGGTCCATTCATTTTGTAGAGTGGATCCATTTATTTTTTGGGGGGGGGTGTACCAGGGATTGAACTCAGGGGTACTCGACCACTGAGCCACATCCTCAGCCCTATTTTGTATTTTACTTAGAGACAGGGTCTCCCTGAGTTGCTTAGTGCCTCGCTTTTGCTGAGGCTGGCTTTGAACCTTTTTTTTTGTTTTTAAATTTGGAGACAGCCTTGTTAGGCTTCCCAGGCTGGCCTCACACTTACAGTCCTCCTGCCTCAGCCTCCTGAGTTGCTGTATCATTGCTCTTGGCCTCATTATGGTTTTGATCTGCTTTTCCATAACTGCTAACAATATTGACCATCATTCCACACGCTTGTTGGTCATTTGTATATCTTGGAAGAAATGTCCATTCAAGCGCTTCACGTATTTTTCAATTGGGTTGTCTTTTTGTTGTTACACTGTAAGAGCTTTTCTTTTTTTTTTTAATGTGGTGCTGAGGATCGAACCCCGGCCGCATGCATGCCAGGAGAGCGCGCTACTGCTTGAGCCACATCCCCAACCCTGTAAGAGCTTTTCTTTTCTTTTTTTTTTCTTTCTTTCCTTTCGTTCTTGGGATTGAACCCAGGGTGCTTGACCACTGAGCTACATTCCCAGCCCTTTTATGTTTCATGTTGAGACAGGTCCTCACTAAATTGCTGAGGCTGGCCTTGAACTTGTGATTCTTCTGTCTCAGTCTCTGTGATGATGGAAAGAAATCTCTTCAGCGTCACTGGGATTACAGGTGTTCAGCTTCTGAGAGTTCTTTGTACTTTCTGGATACCAGACCCTTATCAGTTATATGGTTTACAAATATTTTCTCCTGTTCTGTGGGTGGTTTTTTGTTTTGTTTTTACTTTTTTGATTGTGTCCTTTGATACACAGAAGTTTGTAATGTTGACAAAGTTCAATTTATCTTTTTTTTCCCTTTGTGATTTGTGCTTTTGTGTCCTACTTAAGAATCTGTTGTCAAATCCGTGGTCATATAGATCTAGCCCTGCTTTCTTCTAGGAATTTTATTTTTCAACTTTTACTTTAGGTCTTTGATCCATTTCAGTTAACTTTTGTATATGGTGTAAGGTAGGGGTCTAGCTCATTCTTTTGTATGATGTGGCATCCTGCTGTCCCAGCACCGTTTATTGAAAAGACTATTCTTTGAATGGTCTTGGCATTCTTGTAGACAATCACTTTATCACAGCTTCGAGAGTGTGTTTCTGGGGTCTCAATTCTGTTCCACTGATCTCTATGTCTGTCCTTATGGTGCTCTCCCACTGTCCTAAATACTGTGGCTTTATAGTATGTCTTAAAGTAAGGAATTGTGAGTCTCCCAATTTTGTTTTCAATATTGTTTCAACTATTTGTCTTGAAGATTTGGGCGTGGGGACTGGGGACTGAACCTGGGGCTTCAAGCATGCTAGGCAAGCCCTCTACCATTGAGCCACACCCCCAGCCCACTTCAACTATTCTGTTTCCACTGGGTTTCCATGCAGATTTCAAGATGACGCTTGTCTGTTTCTGAAAAAAATGGTGGTTGAAATTTTGGTACAGAACACATTGAATCAGTACAGCAGTCTGTGGAGTATTTGCTGTCTTGTAAATATTGTCTTCTAATCTGTGAACATGGGCTATTTTTCTTTTTATTAAGGATTCTTTTTGACCTGGGGATTAAATTCAAGGGTGTCTACCACTGACTTACATTCCCAGCCTTTTAGGGCATGGTGGCACACATCTGTAAACACAGTGACTTGGCAGTCTGAGTCCAGAGGATTATAAATTTGAGGCCAGTCTCAGCAACTTAGTGAGACCCCATCTCAAAAAAAAAAAAAAAAAAAGACTGGGGATGTGGCTCAGTGGTAGGGTGCTCCTGAACTCAACCCCTAGTACTACAAAAAAAAAAAAAGGAAGAAGAAGGAGGAGGAGTTAGAGGAAGGAGGAGAGAAGAAGAAGAAAGGGGAGGAAAGGTATAATGATTTTATAGTCTTTCACATCCTTGGCTAAATTTATACTTCAGTAATTTATTCTTTTTGATGCTAATATAATGGAATTTTTGTCAATTTCATCTTGCGATTGTTTATTGCTAGTGTATAAAAATGCAATTTACTTTTTTAGTTCAATTTTGTATTCTGCAACCTAGCTGAAATTGTTTATTGATTCTAATAGCTTTCTTTAACAGTAGAATAGCAGATTCTGTAGAATTTTCTATATGTAAGATCATGTCATCTGAGAATAGATGTAGTTTTACTTCTACCTTTCAAATTTGAAGATCTTTTATTTCTTTTTCTTGCCTGATTGCTTTGGCTAGAACCTCTAGTATAGTGTTTAATAAAAGTGGTGAGAATAAACATCCTTGTCTTGTTTCTGATCATAGGGAGAAAGAATTGCTAGTAAGTATTTATAGTTGTGGGTTTTTCATAGATGCCCTTTGTCAGGTTGAGTAGAATTCCTTTGATTTCTATTTTGGGTAGTGGTTTTGTTTTCTTAACAGTGCTGGGGCTGACCCCAGGACCTTGCACATGATAGGTAAGTACTGTACCAATGAGTTACCTCCCAGCTTTGTGTTGAGGATTTTTAATCATGACAGGATGTTGACTCTTTTTAGAAGTGTTTTTTTTTTTTTCTGCAGCAATTGAACTTTTATTGTGGTTTTCTCTTTCATTGCACTAATTTGGTGTATTATATTCATTGATTTTTGTATGGTTAAATTAACCTCACATTCCTCAGATAAATCCCATTTGGTTGTGGTGTATAATCCTTTTAATACGTTGCTAGTTTCAGTGTGCTAGTACTTTGTGGAGGATTTTTGCATGTAAATTCATGAGGGACATTGGTCTATGGTTTTCTTTTCTTATGATGTCTTTTCTGACTTCACAATTAGGATAATACTGACCTCATGGAATGAGCTGGGAAGCCTCCTTGTCCTCTATTTTTTTTTTTTTTTTTGCAAGAGTTTAAAAAGGATTGGTGTGAATTCTTCCATAAATGGTTGATGTAATTCTCCAGTAACATTGTATAGTCCTAGGTGCTTCTTTGTTGAAAGTTGAGGTTTTTTTTTTTTTTTTTTGGAGTGTTTTTGTTGTTTCCTATGATTCAATCTCTTTACTTATTATAGGTCTATTCAGATTTTTCTTTTTGATTCACTTTTGGTGGTTTGTGTCTTCCTGGGAATTTGTTAATTTAATCTACACTAATTTGTTGGAATACAATTGTTCATAGTATTATCCCCCAATCCTTTTTATTTCTATCAAGTAGGTAGCAATGTTCCCATTTTCATTTCTGATTTTAGTCATTCAGATCTTCTCCCTTTCTTTCTTGGTCTATCTAGACAAAGGTTTGTCCATTGTGTTGATTTTTACAAAGAAACAATTTTTGGTTTAATTGATTCTCTTTTGTTATTATATTCTCTATCTCCACCCCAGTCTTCATCATTCCCTTCCTCATGCTGGTTTGAGGTAACTTAGTTCTTTTTCTGGTTAAGATGGAAGGTTAGGGTATGGATTTTAGATTGTGGGAGCCCCAAGAACTGGCATAAAGATTATTTTAAAGTGAAACCTTTGCCAGATGTGGTGGTTCATGCTTGAATCCCAGCTATTCGGGAGGCTGAGGCAGGAGGATTCAAAGTTCAAGGTTAGCCTCAGAAACTTAGATACTGTCTCAAAAAAAAAACATATATATATATATATATATATATATATATATAGAGAGAGAGAGAGAGAGAGAGAGAGAGCTGAAGATATAGTTCAGTAGTAATGTGGTCCTGGGTTTGATCCCCAATACCACCAAAACAAAAACAAAAACCAAGCAGGATTATGTTCATAGCAAAAGAGAGCGGAAGGTAGGATTCCCCATGTGCCCCCAGGCCCACGGAGTCCCTGCACAGACCCCCAACAGGGTGGTGCATAGGTTGCAGCTGAAGAGCCCACGTCACACCTCATGACCACCCAAGGCCCATGGTCCACGCAGGGCTCAGCCTCAGGACTGCACACCCATGGGTTGGACAGGCGCGTGGTGCTGCGAATCCACCACTGCCCTGCGGATCCCCGGGCACCTCCTCCTCCCTCCTCCCCTCACCCTGCCACCCACCACCTTGGTGCCACCTCCACAGTTCTGCCTTGCTCAGAATGTCACACAGTTGGCATCCAACAGTACAGAGACTCTCCAGCTTGGCTTCTTTCACTTAGCAACAGGCATTTAAGCTTCCTCCGGGGGTTTTCGTGGCTTGATGGCTGATTACTTTTTAGCCCTGAACGATATTCCATCGTCTGGGTGAACCACGGTTCATCTGTCCCCCTGCTGAAGGACGTCTCGGTGGCTTCCAAGTTTGGGTGGTTGTGAATAAAGTGTCCGGAGACCTCGGCGTGCAGGCTTTTGTTTTCAGCTCCTTTGGGTAAATATCAAGGAATAGATTGATGGACCCTGCGGTAAGACTCTGTTCAGTTTTAGGAACCTGCTAGCCCTCCCAACTCCACTTCCTTGCCAGCTTTTGGTGTTGACTGCGCTTTGGATTTTGGCTACTCTAATAGATACATAGTGGTATCTGATTTTATTAAATGTTCTACAAATTAGTTAAGTTAATTAATTAATTGCAGTGCTGAAATTGAACCCAGGGCCTTGCGCATGCTAGGCAAATTGTCTACCATTGAGCTCCACACCCAGCTGTGTTGCTCAGGCTGTCCCCAAGGCCTAGGCTCAAGGGATGCTCCAGCCTTGGCCTCCTGAGCAGCAGGCCTGCGGGCAGCACCCTGGGAACTCATTCATTAATTTGCATTTTCCTGGTGCATTTCCTGAGCAGTATATTTTCATACATTTATTTGTAGACTTATTTCACATACTTATCTGTACGTTTTCTTCACTGAGGTGACTTTTAAGATCTTTGGCCCATTTTAAATTCAGGATGTTTGTTTTCTTCTTGGGTTTTGAGAGCTCTTTGTATACTCTGAATAACAGTCTTTTATCAAGTCTCCCATAAATATTTTCTTAGGCTGTGGCTTATATTTTCATTCTTGACTATTTTTTTTTAATTTTAACGGAGGCTAGTTTATTAATTTTTTACTTTCCCAGATTATGCCTTTGATGTTCTATCTAAAAAAAATCAGTCAAGGGCTGGGGTTGTGGCTCGGCGGTAGAGCGCTCGCCTAGCTCATGCGAGGCGCTGGGTTGGGTCCTCAGCACCACATTAAAAGAAAGAAAGAAAGAAAGGTATTGTGTTTAACTACAATTAAAAAAATAAATAGTTAAAAAAAAATCATTTGAACCCAAGATCAGACCAAACCCAAGGTCATTTAGGTTTCCTTCTGCTATCTTCCAGGAATTTTATAGTTTTTCATTTTCAGCCCAGGTCTAGATTCTTCTTTCTGCATGGAGGCCCAGGGGTTCCAGCACCGTTTGTTTGAAAAGACAATACTTTTTTTTTTTTTTTACTCTGTTTTAGCCACTCACTCATCGACTGACGGGCACTCGGGGGGTTTCCGTGGTTTGCCCTCTGAGGCGTGCTGTGTAGACCTGGGCATCCAGGTTTGTGTGTAAGTTTTCACCTGGGTGTCTGTTCCCATTTCTCTTGGGTCCACACTGGGAACTGAATCGCAGGACTCGTCCTCCTCACACAGTAACTCTGTGGTTAACCCAAGAATCGAACACTAACCCAATAATATCGTTTACTGCGGACCTGTTTAAACTTCCCTAGTCATGTCAACGATGCTCTTTGCTTTTGAAGTGAGAGTAAACCTACGCCTAGTGAAATTCACAGATATCAGCTGCACCCGTCAACGAGTTGCCACAATAGGTACACCTGTGCGGCCACCACCCCAAACAAGACCCTGAGCACTTCTACCGCTCCTCAGAGTTCCTCCCTCCAGGGAGGCCCCATCCTCTGCCATCTGTTGTCACCGCAGGTAGCTCTGGGTGCGGTCATAAAGAATCAGGAATTATCTGCAACTTTAGAATTTGCGGGACGTGTCCTCCTCACTCTGTCAACGTGGGGGTGGACGGGGAAGGGGCAGCTGGTGAGTAATGAAGCCTCATTCACCCTGCTCTTGACCTACCTTGACCCTTTACTGGCTGTAGGGGTGGGCAGGTTGTCTAACTTCTCTAAGTCCCAGGGGGGCCACTTGTAAAAAGTGGTTAGAACCATTTATCCACACCACTTGGCAGACATTAACTCCCTCTCCATTTCTGCCTTCTTCCTCCTTATTTGATCCCCCAAACATCCTTCATTCAATCATTCAACAAATTCCTACTGGGCATGTGCTGTGAGTCAGGCGCTAAGCTCTGGGGAACACTGTGAGGTGAAAGAACCACGGTCCCGAAGATGAAGTCAAGAGGGGAAGTTGGAACATGGTGTCAATCAAATAATCATCTGTGGGGCTCTGAGAGGGTATAATGGGAGCCTGACTCGGGGCTGCTAATCAGGGAAGGCTTACAGTAGGAGGAGAGCCTATAGCTGAGAGTGTGTACATAGAATAGAATGAGGCAAAGCTTTTAGGGAGGGTGGGGGGCTTTCTTAGCAGGAGAGTCAGGATATGCAAATGCCCTGTGCCAGGAGAGAGCATGGAGCATTCAAATAATTGCAGGAAGCTCAGGTAGCTACAGCTAGGGGCAAGATGTGGCTGAAGGTGTGAGGACAAGACCTTGCAGGGCCCAGTCATCCTTAGAAATCCGATTTTCAGACAAGAATTAGGAGGAGCCATAGCTGTGTTTCCCGTCACTGTGACAAAATAACCTGACACAATCTGCTTACAAAGAGGAAAGGTTTCAGTTCAAGGTTGCTTGCTCCAGTGGTTTTTGGGCCTGTGGTGAGGCAGCACATCACAGCAGGAGTCCAGGGAAGAGCAAGCTGCTCACCTCACAGGAAGTAGAGAGTCCTTCAAGGACACACCCGCTTGACCTAACTTCTACTAGGCCCCACCTCCCAGTAGCACCGCAGGCTGGGGATCAAACTTTTAACACATAGACCTTTGGGGGACCCTCAAGAGCCACAGCATAGCGATGGCTTTTCAGCAGGAGTGGGGTCTAGCCACGATATGGTCAGATGTGCCCTGAGACAAGAGAGCAGTGTCACACCCTGAGCCCCTTGTTCCGGGTGGAGGAGCTGGAGGGGGTACTCAGCACCTAGCACTTACTGGCAAGATCAACAGAACTTGGAGATGGTCCTGGACCCAGAGAGGGGAGGACCAGCAGGACGGCCAGGTTTCAGGCACGATCCATGGAAGGCAGGTGGTGCCAGTGACACAGGGATTCCAAGAGGGGACAGGACTGAGGGGCTGGGGAGGAGCCGGGCACCATCATCTTCATTTTGAGTTGAAGAAGCCGAGGTTCTGCCAGAAAAAGGTTCAACGACGGCCGGGAGTTGAGGGTGGGGGCGCACAATGCTGTTTGATGAGACACCTGCTGTGCCAAGGGCCACTTCCTGTAGGGCAGTTAGGAGTGTCCCTTCGCTGAAGGACTGGGAGCGTGGCATCCGGCTATTCTGGAAGAGAACTTCACACCTCATATGGAAGACAGAGCTGGTGAGAACGAAACCAAGAACTGTTTCCTGAGAACACAAAAATATCCTGGGTGCTTTTAAAAATACTTCTGGGACATTCTTTGAATACTTGCCAGTTGGGCCCTTCCACCTACAGCCAGGATTTACTGATGAGATTGCTTTGAAGCCAAATGAATACCTGATTTTATAGATAAGAAAACCAGAGGTTGAGGTTCAGAGAGGGAAGTACTTTTGCTCAAGGACACACAGCCAACTCCTGTATGTGAGGTTCCAACTTGGGACAAGGAGGTCAGCCTTGAATTTTTCTGAAATTCCCCAGGATTCAGAAATGTGAAGAAAAAAAAAAGTGACATGGATGTTAATATAATTGGCAGAAGTTAATTTCAATTTCCAAACCATTTCTGCATCCATCCCCTGGATGGGGTATAATTGCCAAGTTGGGGGAAATAAATACATCTCATGCAAACACTGGCAACCTGACCCAAAGGGTAATTGGTACTGAATGCTGGAAGTCAGGAGAGAGCAAATGCTGGCCGGGGGTCATGAGAGAAGTGGCAACAAATTATTGTTCTTTTAAAACTGCAAATATCCACAAGGCATGGATTGTACTGGGGGCATTGTTCTGTACACAAGAGCTCTGTCTCCCCCTCCTCCCAGAGCCCTCTGCGGCAGCTGAGGGTGAGGCAAGGGGGAGGCTTCACCCTGGTCCCAACTCTGCTTAGGAGACCCCAGGACCCAGAGCAGCTGGACAGTGACCCCAGCACTCAGCCATCCACGGGAGGCTGTCTGCCACAGTCCTGGGAGACCATCCTTGTGCACAGGACATCCAACATGCTGGAAATAGTTACTGAGGATTCAGGATGTGAGAGATGTTCTGTGAGATGCTTTAGTAGGGAAAAGAGGACATGGATTCACCTCCCCCCCCACCCACCCCAAGGAGCTCACCTTCTCGGTACCCGGAGAGGAGAGCCCTTTGGAACGGCATCCTGAAGTGACCTTAAACAGCCTTGGGTCATGGGCTAGAAGGCTTTCATTGTTCAATTTTATTCCACTCTCTCTAAGCCAATGGACCCCCAGTGCCTCCCCATACTTGCTCCAAGTCTTCGGCAGGTAGACAACAGGTTCAAGCTCAAATTTATGACCCATTTTGTGTTCATTGAAATCTACACTCACAATTACTTTCTACTTACAGTGAATGAAGCTGATTTTCCATTTGTGATGGTCGTTTCATTCTAAAATAAGTTTATTGGTATCAAAAGCGTCTCCGTGGCAAGGAACATAGCAACAAGGACAGCAATTAAGGACAGGTGGAGACCTGCCAGTGGCTGTCTCGCATTTGAGAGAAATTTCTAGAGAGGAAATAAACTGCCTCCCACCCAGCGCCACGGACTCCAAATGGCTCTATGGAATCCTTGTCCCACCTATTTCCAAAATACCCTCAAGATTAGAGGACTTTCCTTTTGGCCCAGGATCCACTGGCAAAGGTCCTGCTTGGGCTAAGACAGCAATTAACAACTTTGGTATTGTCTTCGGGGGGATTGTTTTCCTCCCCCCCCCACCTCACCCGCTGAGAAAAAAAAATAATAAAAACAAAACCTCTTGGACTCAGTCAACACTGGGAAAGCCGGACATTGTTTCGCAATTAAGGCCTCAAGATATTTCAAGGGACAATGATAAAATAGACAAGGTCTTCTAGAGAGAGACAGACAGACACAGAAGTGAAGCTAGGGGCCACCAGGTCGAATGTTGGGACACAACACTCCCTGCCAGGGCCAGCATTAGACCTCAGATGCCCTGAGCAGGGATGCTTCTTTCTAACCCCTTCCTACGTCATGCAAAATATAAATAAACTAAATCACAAACACATCCTAACATGTATGCCAGAATTAAAATTAGTTTATACTTCTGATAAACTGATTGCAAAATTCTAGATAAGATTGTCACAATGAACTTTTGTTCTTAGGTTTTGTTTGCTGCCCTCCCACCCCACCAACTTCCCTGGTACACTGGGTGCATTTTTTAGAGTAACCACTGGTTGCTAAGGGACAGTGTGGTGGGAGTGTGGCTGGCCTAGTCCAGGGGCTGCTACGGTGCCCAGGCGCAGAATGTGGTCATGCCACCTGTCAAGAGTCACTCTGTGCCCTGAGTCATCTGTCAGCCTTTCAGCCAGCTGGTCAGGAACCGCCCCCTTCTCCCCCACCCCATCTGGGCCCAGAGACAAGCAGTTTTGAGAGTTTACTCTGCACGGATCCACCGTCCTGCACAACAGGGACATCTGCAAACACGGTGTTTGCCTTCACAGGTGTAGAAAGTGACCTATGAATAAGGAATAGGATGGTCTACCAGCCACTGTCGTCACGCACAGTGGCAGTGAGAGACCTTCCTGGGGTGGCACAGCATGCTTTGTCCCACCTTATCCTTTTACAAATAAGGAAATGGGAGTTCAGCTCCCCATGGCTCCTGTCAAGGAGGGATGGCAGGAGTTGGTGTTTGATTTAATTATGGACAGATCCTGACACATGGTGCTCAAAAACTCTTCACTGTATCAGAACAAATCTTGGTTGATCTGCTGGAGGAGAGACAGGTTGGAACCTGGTCTCAGTGAGCCACCATTAGGCCTGGCGGGAGGTGGGAGGTGGGAGGTGGAAGCGGGAGAGAGCTCCGCAGGTGGTGATTGAGGCACGTGCAAGACCATCTCTCTCCCAGCCCACGGCTGCCTGGTCTGTGGGCAGCTTCTGTGTCTAACCAAGTGCAGGATCACCAAGATTGGTGCTTTGAGGGAAATACTTTCCTGAAAGTTCTACTCTGGCTCTACTTTAACGTGTCATGACCGGCCCAACTTGGAGGCCTGGAGAATCCTCCCTTCTCCCAGGCCAACTGGGGACCTTCCCCTCCTGCCCTCAGGGGCACAATGCCCACGCGAGGAGTTGGTGGCCAAAATGGTTGTTTCTACAGATCTCTCTGGGCAGCTTGCCTTCTGTCCCCTATCTAGCGGAGATCAGGCGATATGGGGACAAGGAGAGTATTATGGTGGGAACCCGTGTCCAGAGTGTCCTTAAATGGATGTGATTCTGTGCGTTGCAGGTACGCAAGGGACACCCGCCCACCCCTGTGTCCACTGGACCTTGGGCAGGAGAAGCACAGGCGTGGGCTGGCTGGGTCTTCTGTGCCTGGAGGAATGAAGAAGTCGAATTCCTTGTCTTTCATTTTATGGAGAAATGAGGAAAGGATTTTTTTTTTTCTTTCTTTTTTTCCGAGTAGGGCCTTTTTGGTGACAAACTTTTGTGTTGGCGGAACTGCGAGGCTGCAGCTGGAAATTCCAGGAGAGTGGGCCTCCCAGCACTGGAAGTGGGAACAGGGGAGTGGGGCCTGGAGCTTCCCACCTCTGCGGTGGCTGCTCTGCCTCCGCGTCTCTCTGGGTGACCACCCCCTCAGTGGGCCCCCAACACCCAGGAGGACCAGATTTCTCCCGGCTCCTGGTGGACAACTGCCCTCCCCTCAGGGTTCAGGTTCTGATGGTGCATCCGACTGGGGAGGCTCCGCCTCTTGAGTCCGGGGATTGGTGGACCCCGACACAGTCCCCTGCGACGTAGGAGCGCGAGTCCTCTCGTTGGAAGGAGCAAAAACCAGTTTGTGACAGAAAGAAGTAGACGGGTCGACCTCATTCTCCGGGAGGTCCGATCCATTTATGGGCCAAGCCCTTATTTCCTGGGAGCGGCCTGCCACGTGGGCACCGCAGGGTCCCACCCCCATCCGTGTTTGATTGGTCCAGGGGCAAACACGTGACACCGCCGGGCCAATCCGGTTCTTCCCCTGGACTCTGCAATTACAGGGCCTTTGCTTGGGGAGCTCTGGAGTGGCGGTGCCTCTGCAAAGACCAGGCTGCAGGAAAGAAGAACAAAGCCGGTGCTGAGAGAAGACACCCAGAGACAGAAAATGGACTGGACTGGTGCTCACCAAATGCCTGCTCCCAGTCTTTTTTCTGGCGCTCTGGCTATCATGCCCCCTTAATAAATTCCCCCTTCTGTTAGTCCAGCAGGAGAGATTTTTCATTACCTGAAACTAAAATCTTTATTAATGTAGATATTTAATAAATATTACCAGTAGTAACCAATATTTACTGAATGCTAACTATGTGCCATATACTCTTCCAAGAGGCATGTAAGTATGATCTTATTTAAACATCTCAACAGCTCTATGTGGGAGGTGGCATTATTCCCGTTTCATAGATGAAGAAACTGAGGCACAGAGAGCATTACTTGCTCAAGATCACATAGCTAGTGGGGCCAGTCTTGAACCCAGGCATTCTGACTTCAGCTTCAGATTCCTGGCCATAACCTGTCAGTATAGGGCCGCCCCCTCCTTTTTTTGGGTGGGTACTGGGGATTAAACACAGGGGTGCTTAACCACTGAGTCACATCCCCAGCCCATTTTTACATTTTTTTAACTTTGGGACAGAGTCTTGCTAGGTTGCTGGGGCTGACCTCAAACTTGCCATCCTCCTGCCTCAGCCTCCTGAGGGATTGCAGGAGTGTGCCATTGCACCTGGTGCTATAGCCTTTACAATGGAGACTTCTGGAAGACGGCGACTCGGCCTGTCTGAGCCCAGCACACATTCATTCAGGTCAGGAGTTGCTGACTGAGAGGGAGGGCTTGCCTTCTATCCCCTCTGCCCTGACCACCCCCTCTCTCTGGAAGCAGGGGGAGAGTCCAAAGTCCCTGGACTCTGCATTGGGTGGTAAACATTAAACCCACTGGCCTTCCTTATTCTGAGTGCCCAGAGGGACCACCCAGGAGAAGGGTAGAGAGGGGACTGGGCCATCTGGGAAGGCTACTCTCACCTGGAAGCACTTGCTGGGTATCCCGGAATGAGAGGCCTGGCCTTTCTCCACCTCACAGAGACAGGGCCTTGCTTAGGGGCCTGCACCGGGAGTCATGAGCAGGCTGACCTTGGCCTGGCCTCTGAGCCTCCGGTTCATTATCTGTCAAGTGGGGATTAAAACAACCCCTACCCAGAGCAGTACAGAGACGATGCTTCCAAAGGACTTAGAAACCCGGACAGGATTGGGAAAATGTTGATGTATCGTGTGAGCAAGTAGGGACCCTCCGTCTGGGTCCTTGGGCCCCATTCTTTCAAAGTTTTTGTTTGATTTTTAAAATTAAAATTGGGAAGATAAATATCAAGGAGTTAAATGGGATATCTCTGTGTGATAGGTTGCCAGGTATTTTAATTTGCTTTTTCTTTTTGCATTTAAACTTTCTTGCCTGAACATAGATGATTTATATATTTAAAAACATATTGGACTTTACACATAGGAAATATTTTTATTATTTACTTTGAAAGGCTTTGGCAAACATAAAATCCTCCAGACACGCCAAAGAGCAGGAGAACTTGTCTAACGTTTGGGGGACATTTGTGAGTTGCGTCCCCAGCATCCTCTCTGCTCTTCTCTTTTGGGGAAGATCTGGTGGGTGGTCCCCACCCATGGTGAGCCTGGATTGACATAAGTCAGTCACCCTGGTGAGTGGTTTAGGGAGCCCATGGTGGAGGTTGGGCCTGTGAGACTCAATTCCAAGACTTGTATTTGTTTGAGGAAATAGATTTTCATTAAAAAAAAATATGAAAGATGACATCCATCATATATCCTGGGTGAGAACAGGGTCAGGAGGGAGGAAGAGGAGCCATGAAATGGAAAGAGAGAAGCTATGTCCTGATGATGTCCCTGAGCCACCAGGAAAGTGGACTTTTCTATTTAGTGAGCCAACAGGTTCCCCCCCCCCTCCCCTCCCCTTCCCTCTTTCCTTCCTCTCCTGGTGCTGGGGGGGGAGCGGGGGCCTCCTGCTGCTAGATGAGCTCTTTCCCACTGAGCTCCATCCCAGCCCTTAATTTTCAAAACCAGTTTCAGAAGTTGGGTTTTCTGTTACTTCAACTTCCTACCTGGTAACCTGGGACCTGACGTGGAGTGCTGGGAGCAGCAGGCCCCCACCAGGCAGAGCTGGCAGAGCTGATACCAGGGCTGCCGGAGGATCCAAGGCTCCTGGCTGGGAAGTTGGGATTCTCACATAGCTGCCAGAGAGAGAGTTGGTTACACTGCATCCCGCTCAGTCTTGGGATTCAAACTTGTGCCTAGAAGGCTGCTCCTTCAGGAGCCTCGTGGGGAAATGTCAGGAGTTTGGAATGGTTGGCCACTTCTTGTGTCCTAATAAATTCTTACAAGAAAGGGCCATGCTTCCTTGAAAATGCACTTGTTTGAAGAGAGAGAGGGAAGACCTGGGCTTTGCTGAGAGAGGCCCTTTCCACTTGAGTCTTGAACTTTGAGTTGATGACAAACCCAGGGTCCAGCCCCAAAGCCGAATTCTCCACTCCATGCTGTTTAGTATAACAGAGGCCAGGAGGCAGGAGACTTAGCAGGAGATCAAACCACACACCCCTCCGGTTCCTCCTGAGCCCATCCTGACCCATGCTCCCTGTTCAACAAGGAGACCCATCTCCTCTTCTCAGCTCCTGCTGGATGGAGACAGGAGGCTGATCAGTAAGACCTCTCCTTCCCCGCCATGGCTTTGACCTGCCGCATTAGAGACCATCTATTAACATGGGGCTGGCTGGGTGGGGGCCATGCACAGAGACCAAGGCCAGTTATCAGAAGAGAGATTGTCCCAGGTTCTGTTCTGAACACAAAGTCATGGCAAGGCCACCTGGTTGGGTGACTAGTCCATGCATTTGAGTGGAAACAAATAGATCAGATGCCTATGAGGCCTTTAAAAATATTACGGCTGGGGGTGAAGCCCAGTGGCGGAATTGTGCTTAGATGTGCAGGGTCCTGGGTTCTATTGCCAGTGCTGTATATAGTAACCCCCACATGGCCCATATCAGATGCCATGCAGACTTCTGCACTAACAGGAAGTGGGAACTTAAACATTACAGTCTCCATGGGCCCCTCACCATGGTCCGTTTCAGATGTGTGCAGGGAAGGCAGGGAGGTGGACTGGCAGACAGGCAGGAGGATGGACGATCTTCAGGAATGGATGATGAAAGCCCCGGGGCGGGGTGGGGTGGAGGAGGAGACTCTCTCTGCCATCTGGTGCCCGGCCAAGCTTGGTTCTCAGTTATTAGAGATGGTTTCTTTCCTGCTTGCCTTCTGGAAAGTGCCACAGAGCTGCTCAGGCCGGGCCTGCCTGAGTCTGCTCTGGCCTCCAGAATCCAGCCTCCAGCTGACTGCCTTGACCTTTCCTCTTGGCCTGCAGCCGTCTCCAGGGCTGAGAATAGGAAGAGACATGCTCCCTCTCCGAGCTCGGAGCATGCTCACAAGTCCCTTGAGAAATAAGGACAAAATGAGGCACTGTTTGCTGGACAATAGGGTTTTTCTTACAGGGCAGGCCTTTGTAAGGAAGACTCCCTTTGAGGGCAGTAGGGGCTGGAGGACACCCTCTGGGCAGGGGCTGAGATGGGGATGACTGCTGGAGGGAGTCCAGGGGCTGGGGTGGAGCTGTAGGTGTGAGGGGGCCAGGTGGGTTAATTCTGCCTGTGACCGAGAATTAAGAATTAAGATAAAGAAAAGGCTGGAGCAAAGGCTTGGCCACACAAGGGGTTAGGAGAGGGGGTGGAGCAGGATCAGAGTGTGAACCTAGGCCTGGGGTGAGGCCTGGGGCTTGGTCCTGGGAGGAACATCACAGGCTGCTCAAACCCAGACTCCAGACACAGGCAACCTGGGTTCAGAGTCTCCTTCTCCCCGGACTATTTGGGTAGTCTCCGGCGGACTCCCGCAACCAGTTGTCTTCACCCTAATCTCACTTTCTCTCTCCAGAATACTGCTTAATGCCCCAGTTTGTCCCCTTTGGCCTGCCTGTCCCTTATACGCTCCAGCTCTTTGTCTATACCCTTATCATCTCCGAGTTACTGTATAATCTACTTATTTGTAATGTTTATCATCTGACTTCCCTAGCCAGGGTGTCAGCTCTCTAAGGTCATCTTTCTCTGCTCACTTGCGTCTCCAGGTCCTAGGACCCTGAGTGGCACTTAACAGGCAAACCACAAATCTTGGTCGAGAAGCTTCTAACCCTGTCCTGAGGAGGCCCGCATTTAGAAAGCCAGGATGCCAATCCTGGGCTGCCTCTGTGTCACCACCGGAGCAGATGAGATCTCCCTGTAAAGAGCTGGAGGACACAAAGGAAGTGCTCAGCTAACGGCCGTTCCTACGCGTCCGGCTTCCTCATCTGTAGAGTAAGAGTAAAAGCCCCTCCGAACAGCACAGTTGGAATAGCCTCTGCTTTCTTGGTGTCTTCCATTTCATGTCTTTGGGTTCATTTTATTTTTTATTGCATTGAGAGTGAGTTCAGAGTCAAATGACTGAAGTTTTTGTTGGGTCTGGGTTTGAGAGAAAATGATCTCTCAAGTCCAAGGTCAAAACAGACTCCCTCCTTTTTAAATACTTACCTGGATTTCAGGCTTTCCCCCTCCCTACCCAGCACCAGACCAGAGCTGCCCCCGCACTCCCTCCACATAAACAGGCTTCAGAATCCACTGCTTCTTTTCACCCTTTCCCCGTCACCCATGTCCTCCGAGGCCCTGGCTGTCCCCACATGTCTCATGCTCCTGGGCGCCTGGCTTCTGTTCAGTTTCTTAACGCCCAGTGAAGATCTGGTTTGAGGCAGGGCATCCGTGGCATCCACTTAATAAAAGTGGAGTAAATGAATGAATAGAAAGGGCTCTGGTCTGGGCTTCCATCCTCAGCCCTGACCCTGACTTTTAAACAGCTAACATCTGGCCTTCAGTTTGCCCAGCTCCAGTGGGGATCAGGAACGCTGCCCTGCCCACCTTCCAGAACCGTTGTGGGAACCAAATGAGATCGTCAACTCTTTAGAACCAAAGGAACTTGGAGGCCAAGTGGTCCAGTTTCCCTATGTTTTTTTTAATTAAGAAATAATGCCCAGGGATGATGTGTGCACAGATGACGAGAATCTAATGTAATGAGCTTCTCTAGCTGATTGTCCCCAAATCCTGGAATATGGACTGCATTTAGAGATTGTCCAATCCAGCTAGCCAGAGGGAATCTGAACATCCCCAGGGAAAGTGACTTGCTTAGCTCCTCTGCAAGTTGGGCAGCAGAGCTGAAGGGTGGATTTTGTCCCCTGATTTGAGAGTCAGGCCTCCTTCTTACCGTGTTGATGGCACTAAGAGAAGTGGCACTGAGAGAACAGGAGAGACAGTACCTATTGGGTGACCCCCATCTCAGCTGAATTTTATTTTTTTGGTGGTAGAGATTGAACTCAGGAGCCCTTTACCACTGAGCTACATCCCCACTTTTATTTTTAAATTTGGAGACAGGATTTTGCTGTTGCAGAGGTTCCCACTAAGTTGCCCTGGTGGACCTCACACTTAAGATCCTCCTGCCTCAGCCTACTGAGTCCTGGGATTATAGGCATGCACCATTGAACCCGGCTCCCGTCAGATTCTTGAGGGACAAAGCCCAGGAGCAGGGTAAGAGAGTGTGAGGGAGGAATGTGACAGGGCTGGCCAAGCAGCTGTCCCTCTAGCTGACATCCAATTCCTAGACTCCCAAAGTAGAGGGTGCTCTGGGGCAAAGCACTGAGACACGGGTGACTCCATGCTGGCCATGTGGTCTAACCAGAAGTGCCTGTCCCTCTCCTTTGGGGAGATCAGAAGCCAGAGACAGGTGTTGGGGGGCCTATGATATATGGATAGGGTGTCTTCCACAACCCGCTAGCTCAGCCTCGCAGGCCCTGTCCAGGCTGGGACAGGGGGAGTTTCCGTGTCTGGCTCAAAGACCTTGATTCTATCTCAAGTCTTCCGGGATCTCAAAATGCTTTCTTGGCATTAGGGAGAAATTCCTGGGCCCCTCCCATGTACAGGGCTCAGGACTGGGTGCTTTCGCTCACCTTATAGAGGAGCATGGCATTTCCTAAGCTTCAATGCCCTCTCCACGATTCTGGCTCATGTCACCTAACCAATAAAATATAACAATAAACAGTATTTACTCAATACTTGGACTTGCTTTTTAAAAACAAACTATCTTCTAAAGGGAAACTTTAGATTACTTCTGTAAATAAACAGTATCAATTATAAAAAAAAAATACAAGAAGAAATGAAAATAAATCCAGACATTCTTGGCTTTTTGACTTTCAGGCCCTGGTTTTGCCTTCAGTCTTATACATGAGTCATGTGCTTTTTTCTGGGTCTCGGTTTTCTCCTCTGTAAAATGGACTTGTTGGGAGATAATGGGTGCAAAGTTCCTGGCCCTGCACCTGCATACAGTATGTAAGAGAGAATTCTGGGCCAATTCTAGTTCTGTGGGCACTGATACCTGCTGTGCTCTGGCCTTGGTCTCCTATTATGACCTTCCGGGAAGAGGTGGCTGCAGGAACAGTAGGCCTTAGATACTGAGGAAAGCAGGTTTCACAGGGACTCTTGATCTCTGCCTTCAAATCTCTGACTAGCTGCCATGAGTTAGAGGTACAGGTTGTTTCAGGCAGCCCCAGGGGTCACTAGGAAGACCCTCCTGTTAGGAGACAGTGAAGTTCTTTGTCACAGATGAGCATTCAAGCAGAGCTGGGGACTTCTTGGCAGGACATTGTCAGGAGAATTTGAACTTGGTCTGGTTCTCAGAGGAAAGGCAGGTGATCCTTGAGGAGAGCCTACTCCTCATCCAGCATCTGCCACCTGTTCCCTTTATCTAGAATTTTAGTTTCCTGCCTACTTGCAAAACACCCCGGAGGCCGGGGAAGCCGGAGGAGATGGTGTCTGCCTGTTAAAGTAGGGTGGGCCGGTCCTCAGACGTCAGATGGTTGGCCAAGTCACCAGAGCAGAGTTTTGAACCTGGACGGTCTGGCTCCACCACCTGGGAGGTGGTCTGCCCCTGCTCTGGTAACCAGGAACATGTCCTGGGGTCTGGCTGGGACATGGTCAGCCCCAACCTACCTTCCCTCTCTTAAGAGCGGGTGGGAGGGAACAGGCCCCTGTTTAGCTTCCTGTGGCCATAGCCCAAGGCAGGGCAAGAGAGAAGGAGAGGAAAAGTCTGGAGAGAGGAGAGCAGAGTCAGAGACAAACGTGGACAGAGATGGAGACACAGACGAGGACAGCCAGATGGGCAGACAGAGACAGACGCTCAGAGAAAGGCGCAGACAAGACAGAGGCGAGAGACAAAGACACCCACCAAGGGACCAAAGATAAAGACCAGCGGAGCGGCGCGCACGGGCGGGGATCAGAGTCCAGCTCGCCGAGAGGGAGCGAGGCCTGGGCCGGAGCAACCGGCAGGCAGAGGGACAGCCGGACACACGGACACACCGCGCGAGACCGCGGGGCTGGGACACCCCTCTGGCCCCCAGCCCCCGCGTCGGGCGGAGCGTCGGCCGCCGGCAGGGGGCGCCCTGGCCTCGCTGTGCGACCCGCCGCGGGCGCCGGGTGGGGGGCGGGGCGGGCGGAGAGGGCTGCGGGAGCGCGGGCCCCGGGTCGCCTTTATAAGCCGGCGGGGGAGGCGGCCCGGGCAGCGACGCGCTCCCGCCACTCCGCGACCTCGGCCCCAGCTCGCCGACCCCACTCCACTTGCGCCAGGACGGAGCCTCCCCCACGAGTTGTGCGCAGGTAGGGACTCGCTGCCCCCGGCTCCCGGGACTCCCGCCCAGGTAGTCGGTCCGTGCACCCTCCGCTGGCCCCCGGCGGCGGCGACGTTGAAGACCAATGGCAGAGCAGGAGCCTGTGCGCCCCCACACCGCTGGCGGCAGCCCATTCGGGACCCCAGGCTACTTGTCCCGCTCCCGCCCTCGCGTGCAGCGGAGACGTGGCGCCCGCGGAGCCCGCGAGCTAAGGGGACCGCGATCGGGACCGCCGGGCAGTCCCGGGGTCTCCGGCCTCCCGGGCTGCTCCCTAGGACCTCACGCTAGGCACCTGCCCCGGTGTCCCCTCCACCCCTATCCCGGGATTGTTGTCCTCCCAGGCCCTCATCTAGCAACCTCCAGGTCCCTGCACCGCCAGGCGAGCGAACTGCTCCGTCCCGGGGAATTCTAAAGTAGTTTGGGCCGGAACTGGGAAGGAGGCGCTCAGATCTGGGGCTGGAGGGAGAGGGGAGACCGCGTGTTGGTGTCTTGGGGATGGGGGTGGCACCGCATCCACCGGCAAAGTTCTGGAGCCCGCCAAGCCCAAGGAGCCGCGCCGCTCTGCGCAGCGGCAGGTGAGGCGCGCTGTGCCGGCTGGCGCCCCTCTGGGGCTCGGGTCTCTGTAAGAAAGGGTTAACCGCGTGGTCACAGTGGAAGGGCGGGAGGCTGAGAAAAACCTCATCCTTCTCCCACTTTGTCACTTGCGACTCTTTTACTCTTTCAACACATAATGGGGCCAGGGGAGGGGCATTTACAAAGGCCTCCGGGTGTGGGGGGACCCTGGAGACTGAAAGAGAGAGAGCGATTCTTAGATTCTCAGGCTGCAAAGGGCCTTTGGGCCTTTGGAAATTCTCAGAGACCCCTCAGGTAGACCCAGCTTCTCAGGGAGTCGGGGACTGACTCCTCACACGGGCAAACGTAACAAATGTTGATTGGATGTGGCTCCAACACCTGGCAGGCAGCATCTTGATTCACAAAGGGGGGAAACTGAGGCTTAGATAATTTAAGCAAGTGGTAGGATCAGGATTTGAATCCTCCCTCCAAACCCTGAAGCTGGAGCCTCCTATCCCCCAGTGTCCACAAGAGGAGGGTCTGAGCCGGGTTCCCTGCAGGCCCTGCCTGGGTTCAGCCCTGCCTCCCTCCCTCCTGCAGACCTGCTCCCAGATTTACAGTCCTCCCACCCTCCTGCTCATCTTGTCCCTCCAACCCCTTTTTTCTCCCTCAACTGAAGGTTTCTGAATTTCTGAGCAACAAGAATCCCTGGACACCACTCCCCAACATCCCACTAGTGGAGGGAAGACTGGGCTGGTCTGGTCCCTATTGGTGCCTCCATCTGTCAAAAGGGTGACACACCTCTCTACAGGACTACGCTGAGCCAAACTGAGGCCAGAAAAGGAAAATGATGTCTTCGATCCACACATATGTCTAAGGATGTCAGCTTTGTACCAGGTTCTGTTCTAGGTGCTGGCAGTACTGCAGGAAAAGAAGCAGAAAGAAAGCCCCCCCCCCCCCCGCCACCCTTCATGGGGTAGATGTTGGCATCAGCAAACTTTTTTCAGGCTCTGAAAACTGAGCGTCAACATGGACCTTGTAGAATTGAACAAGGCACAAGGAAGGATACTAAGATGCAATATCAGTTGCAAAATCAATCTGCAAACATTTGACCCTCACTGTTAGAGATGGCAGCCTAGCTGTGTGACTGGGGACAGGTTCTTCCCTCTCTGTGCTTCTGTCTCCTTGAGCTGCAGAGACCAGTAGTAGCTACTGGCGGTGAGGTCTCTGTGTGATTAAAGCTTGCTGTGTTTAGCTGGTGCCTGTGCTTAAAAAAAAAAAAAAATCAGCTGTCACCAGCTCCAATCTCAGCAGAAAATGCAGCAGTGAGATTGTGTGCAGGGTTATGTCACTGCTTCTGATTGCTGGATTCCGTCTCTCGCCTTTGCCCTGGCCCTTGCCCTGGCCATCCCCTGCTCAGTGGGGTGGCTTGCTGCCCTCCCTGTTCAGACTCACAGGCCACCTCCTACCTTCCCAGACACAGCTGGGCTGGGAGCCCTGAGCACCAGGCTGGAACACACAGGAGCTGGTGTCTCCTGTGCCCGCTGCCCTCACGAGGCTTCTCATGCCTCACTGTGTCCCGGCTCAGGACCAGATCTGCCCTGTTGTGTCCTGTGACTTGTGTCTCCAACATTCTCTGCAAATTAGATGGGATCCTCAGGTTTCATGTGAAGAAATACCTTGGAGAGGGGAAGCCACTTGCTCCAAGGACATGCAGGGGCTTCCTGGGGAACTGGAGTGTGCAAATCTAGGAAGTCTCGGGATCTCCCTGTTGTACCATCTCCAGGCACGAAGCTTCTTATTCTAGGGGACAGGATCCAGAGGCAGAGCTTGGGGTTCTCACCTTGAAATTGGTCCAACTGGGCTTATTAATAAAAAAACCCGGAGCTCCCAGGGAGAACACTGTGGGGAGTGTGAGCGAGCTAGGCTGAGAACCAGCACTCAGAAACCTCCACGTGGCCACAGGAATGCTGACTCAGCTTCCAGCACGCCGCTGTCCTCCTCGTCATTGGCAGACCAGGGCTGGGCTGTGTGGTATGGGTTTTTTTTTTTTTTTTTTTTTTTTAATTCTTGTTTTTCTGTTTTTCTTCCAGAGATGTCCTAACTTTTAGAGTACAGTTGGGGGCAGTAGAGTGGAGGTTCATTCCCAGCACTGCTGTGTGACCCCTGACAAATCACTCTCCCTCTCAGAGCCTCAGTTTCCTCATCTGTAATATGGATTAATAATATGTGTCCTGCAGGGTGGCTGCGAGCGGCCAGTGAGATCATAAATGGTCTCCCAACATTGGGCTTCACCCCGTGTTGATTATTTTTGACAAGTTAATGTTCCCTGTGGGGCAGTTTCCTCAGTCCAGAGGGCCAGAGTGAAGTCCCTGCTTAGGGTACAAAGGCTGACATGGCAGAGAAAATGCCAGTTTAAGGGTCAACATCCTGGTTTCCAGTCTCTTGCTGTGTGACTTGGGGCAGGTCACTTGGCCTCTCTGAGCCTCCACTTCGAGTAGGCCCTCAACATCATTATATGATGCTTGGTGTTCAAGGAACATTCAAGCATACTCTCCATATTTTTCTGCCTTCCCGTACCACTCCCCAACATTTTGTAATTGCTCCCAGAAAAACTCCATGTTTAAAGTTTTCCATGCTTAACTTCTCAGCCTCACTGTGGCATGAAATCAATTGTTTGCATTTAATTTGACTTCTCGGATGAAGGGGTAACATTTGAGATGAGGGTAGGGGTGGGGAAGGAGATGAGGAAGAAGTTAAACCAGATGTGTTTGTGTTTAACTGTAGGATGGTGGTTAAACTGTGTTACCACCGTGCTTTCTGAATTCCAGTAACCAGGCCTCAGGTTTCACTAAAAATTGTAGTGTTCTTCACTGGCTGGGCTGGACTCTCCTTCCCTTTATTATTATTATTACTATTTTATATTCATCTGAGGCCGCAGAGTACTGGCGGGAGGGAGAGAAGACCTCATAGATGCTTCAAATTTTAGAGCTGGCTTCAGAAACTGGCGCTATCAACGGGCATCTTCCCGACCAAGGAGACTGAGGCCCAGAGAGCAGAGGGACCTGGCCAGGGGCACCCAGCAGCCTAGGGTAGGGTGGACCAGAAGTCCAGTCTCCTGGATACACGCTCCATGACCTTCCATAGCAGACCATCTCTTGAATTTGGAGTGTCTCATTTGCACGTGCTTAGTATGTCGGTTTTTTGAAAAGAAAGAAATGTTCAAGGCAGGATGCAGATGAACAGGTTGGTAGAAAAAGATCTTCAGCTCAGGAGAGCAGAGTTTAAATCCTTGAGCTTCTAATACACTACTGTGTGACCTTGAGCCAGTCACTTTCCCTCTCTGGGCCTCAGTTTCCTCATCTGTAAACCAAGATATCTAAAGAGCTGGAGGGTGAAGATGGGTTTGAGTCCATCGGGCCTCAAATACTTATGGCCTACTGTGTGAGAGGTTATGGTAGGTCAGTCACAAACTGCCCTCCCCAGGCCACCAGGGTGGGAGACTGTTGACTTCTATGGTGCTTTTAAAACTTCTATTTAGTTCCTGGTGTTGTTAAACAGGCAGTTTCATTTTACATAAAACCATGGGTTTCTGGCTTCTCTTGAAAGATCAGAAGATGTGGCCGTTTCGGGCTCTGTCCCTGCCTGACCACAATGGCCAGAGCTGAGTGGCAGCTGCTCTGTTGTGTGCACTCTGCCGCAGTCCCCGCTGCCCCCCGTCCCTCCTGCCTCCTGACAGTCCCTGCGGCCCTCTGAGCCTGCACGCTCCTGGCCATGGAGAGGGGCTTGAATCTCATTAGAATGACGGTCCGAGGCCTGAGCCACCGCCCGGGGGCTCGGGGTGGGAACGTGGGAGGACACAGGACACCAGCCCCGCTTCTGTGGCCTGGCAGCATCTCTGAAAGATGGCAGCTGGTGGGGGGCGGGGGTAGCTTTCCTTCTGCTTTGGTGGCCCCAGCAGTAGTCTGTGGCTCTAGAGGTCTGGAGGTGACAGGACTGTCAATGCTCAAAGCTGAGCCCATCAGGGTGGGAGCCCTGGAGCTTCTATCTAAAGGTTGCACAGCCCCCTTGGGGAAGGGGCTCCCTTGACCTCTGACACCACCCCCCACCCCACCCCCAGACCCGTGCTCCCCACAGACCCGCACACTGGTGTGCCTCCATGTCACAGATGGGACACACGGTCTCACACTCTGTCCCATGGCTCTGTGCCGAGGCCTGAGATAACAGGTGGGCACCCCGGGGTCACAGTGTGCATCTCAGGATGGCCTCGTGGGAGCTGGAGGACAGACAGCAGGAGAGGCCTGAAGCCGGGTGGTTAAGTATGGGAGTTCTGGAGGGAGGCTCTGCACTGGGGGGCATGAGATGAACAGGGGAGCCTCAGTGTGGTGGCAGGTCTCCTGATTCTCTTGCTGTGTGTGGCAAGGGGCATTTCGAGTGACACTGGGTCCCAGGAGTGATACCGACCCCCACTCTCTGCTGTTCTGCACTCGGGAAGGTGGAGCCCTCAGTACAACTTACCCTCCCAGAGCTGGGCACTGTGCTGCACACCAGTAATCCCAGCCACTCGGGAGGCCGAGGCAGGAGGATCACGAGTTCAAAGCCAGCCTCAGCAGATTAGCAAGGCTCTTGGCAACTCAGCGAGACCCAGCCTCTAAATAAATTAAGTGAAAAGGGGCTGGCAGTCTTGCTCAATGGTTAAGCACCCCTGGTTCAAACCCCGGTGCCAAAAAAGAAAGAAAAGAAAAAAATTCCTCTCCCGGGTGCCTCTGTTAGCTGCGCTGGCCCAGGGAAGGGAGGAGAGGGGAGCTGGGAGGTTGTTTTTGGAGAACCAGACCTCGAGGCCCTGTAGTGGAGCCCAAGCCCGGAGCCGCCCGCGCCACCCCCTGCCCTCCACGGTGGCTCGTTCTGAGATGCTTCCTGCTCAGGTGGTGGGTTCGTGACTCGGTGAATGAACTTCACCTGGCCTGATCTGCACACGGCAGGACAGAGCTGGGCCCACATTTTATGGGCTTTAGATGACCGTGTAAGTGGCCAAGGCACATTGCGTTTATTTGGAGACCGACCTTTATAAGAATCCACCTGTTGACTTTTTTTGTGTGTGTGTGCCACGCTGACGTGGGACCTGCAGGCACGCGCTCCTCCACTGACCACGCCCCCATCCCTGGGCCCTAACCAATGCCCTGGCCTCTGTGCCCCTCGTCTTGTCCTAGCCGCGCAGGCTGGGCGCACTGCAGCTCCGCGCCGGGTGGGCACTTGGGCCCCCAGGTTGAGTCACCGAGCTGGCCCCGGCTTGGTGTTGCTGAGCTTGTGCCCTTGTTTCTCCACCTGAACCCCCTGTGCCCGGCCTGCCTCTCAGCACACAGCAGTTAATCACATGCTCCTGGGCCACCAGCCACCAGCCTCCTCTGAGTCCCCTCCTCCACTGCCCCGTTTCTCCGGCTCATTAAGTGTCCCTCCCAATGAAAGTCCATGTCTCCAGCCGCGGAGGTTGGATGCCTGCGTGGGGCACAGGCCCTCGCCTGGAGCCCTGGGTTTGGTCCCCGTCTGCCCGGCGGGTGCCGGAATCCCAGAGGAGGATCCAGAGGAGGACACCGAGGCCCCAGCTCCCGGGGAGCGGGAGTCCTGGACATCGCCACCCACCGAGCTGCGCCCCCCCACCTTGTGAGTGACATCAGTGCTCTCCCTAGAAGAGTCAGTTCCCTTTGGTTTCGAAATAATCTGATTCAGGAATTCGCCTGTCCTCTCAGGGAGCCTCTCGAGGTATCCAAGAAATCGGTTCCCCCACAGCTTGTTCACGCCATCACCTCATCCGAGTAATTTTGGTAAAAACACTGTTTTTCTTTGATTGTTGTTTTTCCCCTTGATTTGTCCTTATAGTTAACATTTAAGGGATTACTCCGTGCCAGAAACTGAGCTAATTACTTTGAATGACGGTATTGTGTTTAACCTGTTATCCTCTCCATTTGACAAAGGAGAAAACAGAAGCTCAGAGAAGTTGAGTAACTTCTCCAGGTCACACAGATGGAATGTGGAGGTGAGACCCTGATATAGGTCTCCTGCCCACCTGCCCAGGCAGATTAGCATCTGAATTCAACTTTCTACCTTTGGATACAATTCCTCTGGAGACTTTGCTGTATGCATTCTACATCATCTGTCTCTGTGGTTTTTGACCAGGGGGTGGAGGCCTCAGAGGGAGAGGATCAAGCACAGGTGCTGGTTGGGCAGCAGGGCAGGAGCATCTGAGTCTCAGCCTGGACACCCCCCTCCTTTTCCAGAAGGCAGTGACCATCTCAGAGAAAGGTGTCCTTAGATCCCCAGAGGAGCCCAGGTTTCAATCCCAGCCCCACCATCTCAAGCTGTGTGGCCTTGGGCAAGTCCCCTGCCCCCCTTTTGGGTATCCTGCCAGACAGCCCTCACTCAGATGAAGCAAGGGCTTCAGACTCTTCTAGTTCATGGATGATAAATAGCCGGAATGCATAGTGCCACGCCCCTGCCCCACACCCACGTCAGACATCACTAATCTACCACTGCACACTCTCTCTCCCCCCCTCCAAAGTCCTTTGAAATATGGTGTGCTCCTCCAGGCTAGCCACTAATTAGAACTGGCCCGCAGGGTGAAAGGACATCCAGAACCAGAGGAGACTTGGTGAGTGTGTGGAGGAGGAGGGGCCAGGCCCGAGTGGCATTCAGCTCAGTGATATGGTGCTCCTCGGTCTTCTTTCCCTTGCCTGGAAAGTAGGAGGGACCCTGCGCTGGACTGTGCCAGAGCTCGCCTCTGCCCTGGGGTGGGAACCTCTGGTGGGTGTGCAGCTGGGCTCTTATTCAGGTGGACACTGCTTTCTGGGTCTGGTCACTGAGCAGGTGAAAGGAAGAGGGACAGAAAGGGGCTGGTTTCGGGTCTTCTTGGAAAAGGTTAGACTCCCTCTTCCCCCACGGTTCATAACAATGTTGGTGGTGGAATAATAATGGCAATAAGAGCGACCCGCGTTCAGGGCGTATTTGTTAGGCACCGGACCCTCTGCTAGCTTGTACATTCGCGCCCCAGTCCTCCTAGAAGCCCAGGGCTTCCAATGATTCAAGTGCATTGCCTGAGCTCCCCAGTGGTACATGGTGGCACATCTGTCCAGCTCCAAGCCAGGCCCTGCTCGCCTCCAAGGGCCAGTGTGGAGGACAGCCAGACTGTACATTTGCTATCAGTCGCCGTTATCATTTCTCACTTGTGATGGTGACGTTCCTGTGCCTGTGGAAAGTGCCCTCCCACTGGCAGGACATTTTGCTCTACTGTGGGGCTATACCCCAGCCCAAAGCTTCCCGATCTCTGTGGGGGCAGCACCGCAAGCAGCACCTCTGTTTTACAAGTTAGAAAATTGAAGTTCAGAGAGGGAGGGTGGCCGGCCCTGGACCACACAGCAAGCAGCTGTCCTGCCTGTTCCCTGAGCCTTGCTGAGAAGATCGCCAAGGGGAGCCCGGGTGGGGGTGGGAGTGTTGACTCCACTGAGGCCATGTTGGGCCTGCCCTGTGTCCTGGAGGGTCCATGCGACCCTCGACAAGGCACTCTCAACACTCCCGACCTCGGTTTTCAGGTTCCTGTTACACGTTCAGTTTTCAGAGCCGTGTCTTGGTCATGAACTCACCGAATCCTTAACACACCCTGATGAAGTGTTGCCTTCACTTTCCAAAAGGGGAAACTGAGGCTCCCAGAGGCAAGGCTACTTGCTTAAGGGTGTCCCTCCAGCCCCTCTCATCTCTGCCTTGGTACCTGCAGTGTCCCACCCCCTGCCTGTGTGACCACTTGGCATCATGGCTGTTTTTTTCTAGATCTTGCTGGGAAGTCTTGAGCCATGTGAACGTCCACATGCTGTCTAGCTCAGGCCTCGGGAGGCCGGTTCCGCTGTTTAACAGGGTGATGTGTAGCTTTTTTTTTTTTTTGGTACCAGGGATTGAACCCAGGGGCACCTAACCACGGAGCCACATCCCCAGCCCCTTTTTATATTTTATTTTGACACAGGGGCTTGCTGGGTTGTTTAGGGCCTTGCTGAGTTGCTGAGGCTGGCTTTGAACTTGTGATCCTCCTGCCTCAGCCTCCCGAGTTGCTGGGATTACGGGCGTGCACCACCATGCCTGGCTGTCCCCCAGGTTTGATGCCTGGGCTGTGCCCTGGCCACCCACCCTTCCTAGCCTCCCTGGTGTCTTCCCCTCTCCACCAGTGATACCAGCTCTTCAATGGCTATTAGTGTTTGGCAGCAGGACAAGCCAGCTTCCTGGGTGACAGGCTTCCGTTGGCAGCTCTGCCTTTTGTCTCCCAAGTGCCATCTCTGGCTACTCTTTTTGTCCATTCTGTTCTCAGAGGAACCCCCCTCCCCCAGTCCCAGACAACTTTATTTCCTAATGAGAATAGTTATAGCTGTCATTTGCGAAATCCTTACGTGTCATGTTCTTTGGTGCAAAAGCAGGCACAGCATACGCATTTGTTGAGTGACTCCGGCAGAGAGTAACATGTCACAGGGACTAAGAGTTGTTTGACCTCAGTTTCCTCATGCGTCAAATCCTGCCTCCACCAGGCAGAGGAGTCCCTGATACATATATCAATACATATTTGTTTTAAATATCACACATATTTAGACATCGGTTCCCGGCAGTTGAATCTCTGAGAGGTAAATACTTGTCCCCCAGGGCACAGTCTGTAACAAGTGCAAATATTTCAACACCTTTCGGGACACTTGGGTTTCAAGTAGCCCACTTCAGAAGCTGCTCCCCACCGTCCTGTTCGCGTCACACAGCCCTGCCCCACACCTGAGGGTCAGAACGCACAGCAGACGAGTCAGTTGGTCAGGTTGCTCGGGCTCTGACACATCTCTGAGAATATAGCGTGCCCGTCCAGCTTCGAGCGCATGGTGGGTCTTGTGACCGTCATCTGCGGAGCAGGCAGCGATTGAGCCGTGCGTAGGAGCCAGCAGGAGGGAGACCTGGCCGGCAGCTAGAGCCAGCTAGCTGGAGCCTTCAGAGAAGGAAGGACAGTGGCCCTGAGTGACTGTAGCAGTCACGGCCCACAGGCGTTAGCTACGGTCACTCCCTGACCCTCACCTCAGGAGGTAGGTGCCCTTGTCATTGTTCTTGCTCATGATGGGGAACCAGGCTCAGCAATGTGCTCATTTGCCCAGGAGATGGTTCATCGCCCACTGATGGGTCCGTGTGCACCTGGGCCGCTGGGCTGTGGCGCCTGGCCATGCTACCACTTCCCAAAAGGACCTCTGGAGCTCCCGGCTGGGCGGTTTCCTGCTCCTCCCTGGGCCGGTCCTTGGCAGGCAGGCTGGTGTGAGTGCGCATGGGGGCACCGTGCATCTGTGGGGTGCAGGTTAGTCTCCCCATCTCCTCCCGGGGCCTCCTCCGGATCTCAGACACCTTGATGCTGGGCCCAGACAGTTTCCAGGAAGGGAAGCCGCCTGTCGCCTACCCAGCCCAGGGCGTGTGTCCACTCAAATCCATGGCATTGTTCGAGGCCCACAGCCCTGGGGACCACCTCCCCTCCAAGGTCAGGAAGGTCTGCCAGGGAGACTGTGATCTGGGTCATACAGAGGCGGAGACAAGGCTCAGCGGGGCCGCCCAGGGTCCCAGGCCAGTGGGCAGTGGCTCTGGGATTTGAGACCAGAACCTTGGCATTTCCTTCCTGCCTCCCAGCTCGGCTCTGAGCAGGCTCTGGTTGAGAGGATACGTCTGCCTTGGGGGAGTCTTGTCCAGAGGTCCAGGCTTGCTCCTCCTTAAGCCTTAATCTGTTTGCTAATAGTGGTAGGAATTCTCATTTACTAGAGCCCCATGGTCAGTGTGGCCAGCTAAGTTGGTGCTCTATGTCCGTTCTTATGTGGTTCTTTGAACCACCCCAAAGGGTGGGTACTGGAATCTGGTTTTTTTTTTTTCCTTTTCTTTTTTGGTACCAGAGATTGAACCCAGGGACACTTAATCACTGAGTCACATCCACAGCGTCCCCCTCCCCCCATTTTTTGGAGACAGAGTCTCACTAAGCTGCTTAGGGCCTTACTAAATTACTGAAGCTGGCCTCAAACTTGTGATCCTCCTACCTCAGCCTCCCGAGTGGCTGGAATTACTGGCGTGTCCCACCATGGGCAACCTGGATTCCCTGCTTTTTCAGGCAGAGAAGAGACACACAGAGGAAGGGAAGGGACACTGTCCCAGGTCATGTAGCTAGCTCACAAGAGGTTAACCCAGAATGGAACCAGGGCAGCCTGCTTCCAGAGTCTGGGCCCATAATCACTTACTAAATGTTAGATAAATCTCTGCAGGCCAGATGCACAAACTCTTCTTGAACTGTTGTTTCTTCCAGAGCCAGACCTGTGTGTGTTTGTCAGGGGTGGGGGGACCGCAGGAGTCCAGCAAATAGCAGGAGTGGGCTGCGTGACACTCCAGGGGAGGACGCTCCAGGGGAGTCTCTGAGTTTTTGTCCCGTGTGATTCCTGGGGGGAGGGCGGGTGGGGAGCGAGGTGGGGGCACCACAGGGCAGTCTTGGAGACTGTCTCCAGGACCAGGTCAGGGGGAGGCCAGAGCAATTAGCCTGGCCAAGGCTACAGCTAACTCAGAAGCCTCGGTGGGGAATCAGGCCCAGCCCCAGTCCAGGGCTCTGGCCTCGTGCCTGACCCTCCTGTGTGTCTATCGCAGGCTTCCAGAGTCTTCCTGGGGTGGGGAGCCTCCCGCTGATGGCTTGGGCGAGAACTTGGCTCTGCGATTCCTCCTTCCTTACCCAGCTCGGCCGGCGGCCCGCGTTCCCTCCTGGAGGAAGCGTCCTTTCCTCTGGTAGCTGCCTGATTTGAATCAGAGTGTTTCCCAGTGGCCCTGGGCCAAGTGGAGCTCTGCTGTGCAGGCCTCTGGCTTGGAGGAGGGCCCGCCAGCCTCCTGGTCCTGTGACACCCTCCCGCTGCCAAGGGCGGGCTGCGGGGAACAGGCCGTCTCTGGGGCTCTGTGGGACCCGGCCCTGGGTGGCTCCTGTGACAGAGGATGGCCGTGGGCTTTGTGCCCTCACTGCCTGGAGTGGCTCCCCCATCCCAGGAAGTCCCTGCCGGTGGCCTTTCTTGGCAGCTTGCCCGGGTGCCAGCATCTTGGCACCGACGAGGGTGGAGAATGGAGGGAATGGTCCGGAGAGGGAAGGAGGGGTGGGTGCAGGGGACCTTGGCTCATTCCTTAGCGCAGGTCTCTGGCCAGGTGCTGGAAGCACAGGGTTTCTGGTCAGGGAGGGCCCCCGACCCCACAGAACCCACAGCAGGAAGGAAAGCGGGAGGGCCGCCGGCCTCCACCACGGGCACCCCAAAGACGTTCACCCTCTTTCCCCCCAACACAGCCTTCTTGAGCCTCGTGGGGAGGCAGGTGTGGCGCAGACACGGGGAGGCAGCAGTGAGCACCCCGAGGTCCTGGATCCCTGGGAAAGACAGAGAGGGGGTGGCGAGGTTTGCTTCAGGCAGTGCTGGGTGCTGGGGAGAAGACGAGGTACCAGAGATTGAACCCAGGGACACTTAATCACTGAGGGGGGCCTGGCAGGGGCCGGGCTCCTTCTCGTG
Source organism: Marmota monax (assembly GCF_021218885.2). Classification (NCBI taxonomy): domain Eukaryota; kingdom Metazoa; phylum Chordata; class Mammalia; order Rodentia; family Sciuridae; genus Marmota; species Marmota monax. Next base: position 24,589,689 of record NW_026694432.1, on the reverse strand, counting down.
GCCTGGGCAGGGACCCTGCGGAGGTGGCCTTGGAGCCGGAGATGGAGAAGGAGGGAGCCAAGCAAAGATCAGAGATGAGTGTCCCCGGCAGGGGACAGTAGAGTACAAAACCCTGGGGGTCAGGAGGAGGCACCGGTCAAGGGCGGGGCCTGGCTGATGTCAGAAAGGTGGGTAGGACCCCTGGCCAAGCCCGAGCAGGGCCTGCCAGAGGGAGGGCTGGCACCTCCCATTTGTTGAATGGGCCCTAAGAACAGTTTGTGCCAGCATGGCCGCGGGGACCTGCCACTCCCACCCACTCCAGGTAGAGAGGGGCTGTTTGGCTTAGTATGTTACTTATTTTGATTAACATTTCTGATTGGCATGAGTGTCACATATAGAGAAATCTATGCATCTACTGGGGGCTTCTCATTCTCGCCTTTTTTGATCAGTGTCCTTTAAATTTTTGTCCCTTATTAGTATTGATAAGAGATATAGAAAGACACATATTGTCTATATGGGGCTTCTCATTCCCTTTGCCTTTTTTGATTAGTATTTAAGGTCATTTGTATATTATATATATATATATACACAAAATATATACCAGCGTTATGAAAGGGTATTTTCGGTCCCACATAACCTCCTGGAACGTGTTTTTTTTCACTCAGTCTCATGTTTCTGAGACTTAATCCATATTATTGCACATATCTGTAATTTATTTTTAAATTTTTAAAATTCTTTTTTGTTGGTGCACGGTGATTATGCAGAATGGTGAGTTTCTTTGTGGCACATTCATGCATGCATAGAAATACAATTTGTCCGGGCATGCGATGCCCACTTTACTGTAATGCCAGCAACTCGGGAGGCTGAGGCAGGAGAATTGCAAGTTCAAGGCCAGCCTCAGCAACTTAGGCCCTGCCTCAAAATTAAAAAATAAAAAGGGACTGTGGATATAGCTCAGTGGTGCACCCCTGGGTTCAGTTTCCAGCACTCAAAAAGCAAAAATAAAACCCCCACAATGTAATTTGATGAATGTTACTGCCCAGCACTTCCTCTGCCCTTCCCCTTCTGTCCCCCTGACCCTCTTCCTCTGCCCTGCTAGTCTCCCTTCTAATTTCATGGGCCCCCCCTAGACAACTGACCTATTTTTTCTTTTAGCTTCCACACATGAGAGAAAACATACAACCTTTTTTTTTTTTTTTCTGAGTCTCACTTATTTTGCTCAAAGTCATGGTCTCCAGTTCCATCCATTTCCCTGCAAATGACAATTTCATTTCTTGGCTGAGTAAAGCTCCGCTGTGTACACAGACATCATTTTCCTCATTCATTCATCTGTTGACAGACACTTGGGCTGATTCCATCACTTGGCTATTGCGAATCGTGCTGCAATAGATATGGATGTGCATCTATCTCGGAAATATGCTAATTCTTTGGCAAGAGCGGTGTAGCTGGATCATAAGGGAGATCTATTTTTAGCTTTTTGAGGAACCTCCTTGCTGATTTCCATAGCAGTCTACTCATTTACATTCCCACCGACAGTTATCTAAGAGTTCCCCCTTCCCCGCGTCCTCGCCAGCATTTATTGTTATTTGGATTCTTGATGCTTGCCATTCTAACTGGAACGTCCTGGGACCTCGGGATAGCTTTGATTTGCATCCCCCACTGGCTAAAGATGTTGAAAATTTCCCCGCTAATCCTTGGTCTTTTGCACTTCTTTCTTTGAGAAGTGTCTGTTCAGTTCCCTTACCGATTAGGGTTGTTTTGTAATGTTGAATTTCCACTTGTTGAAGAGGCTGTCTTTTCTCCAATGTATGGCATTTTTTGACACCTTTGTCAAGAATCAGATGACTATAATTGTGCAGATTTGTCTGTGTCTTCTGTTCCATTGGTCCGTGTGTCTGGTTTTTTGCCAGTGCCATATAGCTTTAGTGACTATAGCTCTTTAATCTAATTTGAAATTGGATATCATGATGCCTCTAGCATTGCTCTCTTTGCTCATTGATTTGGCTATTCTGGGTCTTTTGTTTCTCCATATAAAATCTAAGATTTTATTTTTAGTTCTGTGAAGAATGTCATTGGTATTATAGTGTGGGGGTTGCATTGAATCTGTAGATGGCTTTTGGTAATATGGCTGTTTTAACTATTGATTCTGCCTATCCATGAACATGGGAGATCTTACCATCTTCTAGTGTCTTCTTCAATTTCTTTCTTGAGCATCCTATAGTTTTCATTGTAGAGGTCTTTCACCTCTTTGGTTGGGTTTATGTAATTCATTTCTTTATCACTATATAATATTCCACTGGATAACTATTCCACACTCATTTTTTTTTTCAGTGCTGGGAACAGAACCCAAAGTTTTGTGCATGCTAGGCAAGTGCTCTACCACTGATTTCCACCTCCAGCCTCCATTTACTAATTATCTCATTGGTTGCATTGGTTTCCAGATTTTTGGCAGTGTGGAAAAGGTGCTTACAAATATCCCTGATCACACTTCCTCATGCATGGCCATAGGAATTTTCTCCTAATACATACCTGGGAGTGGAACTGTTGGATCATAGGATATGTGAAAGTTTGTTCAGTGTTCCAAGATAAGACCAAATTGTTTTCCAGAATGATTGTACCAGTGTGCACTTCTACCAGGAATGTACAAGACATCCTATTTCTCTGTACCTTCTACAACACACATGTTGTCAGGCTTCTTACATATTTCCAATCAAACGAGTGCAGTGATTTCTCACTGTAGACGTGAGGTGCGACTCCCTGGTTACCTCTGGGGGTGAACGGGTGTGGATGAGTGTGTGTGAGCCCTCTTTTAAAATGCATTTCTGCCCATTTTTCTGTTTGTCCTTTTTTTTTTTTTCTTTTCTCAAATCCGTTGCTTATTGCTTGGTAATAGTTCTTTACATTCCTGAGACATTATGTTTTGGGTAAGCTAAAAATCTAAAATTTAATGTAGTCTCATTTAGCAACTTTTTATTTAATAATCAATGCTTTCCAAGTCTTATTTAAGAAAGTTTGCTTACTCCAAGGTCAGAGACCCTTTCACCCGTAGTTCCCAGTAAACATTTTAATGTTTTGTTTTTCACATTTAAGACCTTGATCCATGCATTGTTGATTTTTGTGTATGGTATAAGGTAGGGATCCAATTTGATTTTTTTCCATCTATATATCCATTTTTTTTCTTTTTTTTATTTTTGGTGAGGGGAGATACCAAAGATTGAACTCAGGGGCACTCAACCACTGAGCCACACACCCCCAGCCTTATTTTGTATTTTATTTAGAGAAAGGATCTCACTGAGTTGCTTAGCGCCTTGCTTTTGCTGAGGCTGACTTTGAATTTGAGGTCTTCCTGCCTCAGCCTCCCAAGTGGCTGGGATTATAGGCATGAGCCACTGTGCCTGGCCCATTTTTCTTTTGTTTTCCAAATATATAAAAATGTAATTGACTTTATTTTGAGTTTATCAAGCTAATTTTCTAAACTATTTCCAAATATTTGTAGACTCTAGGCAATCAGTTGCAACTAATGATCACTTCCATTTTAAAATAAATCTTTATTCTTTTTTGTATTTATTTTTTATTTATAGGTGGACCCAATCCCTTTTTATTTTATTATTATTATTTTCTTAATGTGATGCTGAGGATCAAATCCAGTGCTTCACGCATGCTAGGTGAGCACTCTACCTCTGAGCCACAACCTCAGCCCTAAATCTTTATTCTTTTAAACTTTTTTCTTTTTGCACTGTGTAGGACTGCCAGTACAATGGCAAATGAACATGGTGGGACTAAGTATTTTTGCCTTATTTCATTTTAGAGGAAATATCCTAATGTTCCCCCCTTTAGGATGTGGTGGAGATTTTCCAGGTTAAGGAAGCTCTCTTTTATTCATAACTTCATGAGAGCTTTTTTAAAAAAATTAAAAATTTGTATGTAAATATATCAAATGCTTTTAAAAAGCATCTCGAGGTGTTTCATTTTTCTGTTTTTATCTGTTAGTGTGGTTAATTACATAATAGACTTTCTATTATGTAATTATGTAATTATGTAATGCACCCTGTGCATTCCTATCATCCACACTTATTTGGTGTGTTCTGATGACATTTTGTCCAGAATGGTTACATCAGTTTGTACTCTTCTGGCTTTGGGATCCCATTTATAATGGCCTCATAGAATTAGACGGTAATTTTTTTTTTTTTGTATACTGTCCTTTGCAAAAGTTTGGATAAAACTGATATAATGTGTTTCTTGAAGTTTGATAGAATTTCCTTGTAAAATCACTTTAGCCTGTTTTCTTTGTGGAAAGATTTTGTAACTACTGTTTCAATCTCTTTATTCAGGTTCCTTATGTCTTCTTGAGTCAGTTTTGGTAAGTTATATTTTTAGAAATGTATTCATTTAATCTTTATAATTTATTAGCATAAGGTTGTTTATTTTCGATAATAATGTGTCTCCTCTGTCACTTTTAATATTGCCACAGATTTATTGACCTTTTTATATAATTTTCATACCTTTATTTAATTTATTTATTTTTATGTGGTGCTGAGGATTGAACCCAGGGCCTGGCACATGCTAAGTGAGTGCTCTACCACTGAACCCCAGCCCCAGCCCTATTGATCTTTTTAAAGATACCAACTTGTGGGGCTGGGGGTGTGGCTCAAGCGGTAGCGCGCTCACCTGGCATGTGTGCGGCCCGGGTTCTATCCTCAGCACCACATACAAACAAAGATGTAGTGTCCGCCGAAAACTAAAAAATAAATATTAAAAAAAAAAGAACTTAAAAAAAAAAAGATACCAACTTGTGGCTTTGATCTTCTCAATTGAATCATTTTTCACTCTGCTTTTTGATTTCTGCTCTTTATAATCTGCTACTTTCTTTGCAGTCTTACACAATTTTTGATATGTAGTGTTTTTATTATCATTCAGTTCTAAGCAATTTAAAATTTCTACTATGACCTCTTTTTGATCCATAAGTTACTTAGGGTGTTTGTCATTTCTAAGAATATGTGTAATTATTTGCCCTTTGTAAAACTTAACTCTAAGGCTCTGGTCACAGACTGTGGACTATATGGAAACCTATTATTTGAAATATGCGGCTTGCTTTACGGCCTGGTATGTGCTCCATATTTAAAATGTTTGAGTGTTCCTGTAAAGAATATGTGTTTATGTACATCTCTATTTCAATTTCTCCTGCTTTTTTGGCTTCACTTTGAGATTTTATTACTTTCAGAAAAGTGTGACTTTTCCCTACAAAGTTAATATCTATTTTCTCCTACCGTTGGAGATCCTCCTCCTTTCCCCACTGTGCTCTCAAGCCCCACGACACCACAGCAGATTTGTCCAGTTGTTTTAGTTCTGAGTTATTAAAGGAAGGTCCAGCATTTGCTTTCCTTGTTCTTTGAGCTATCCTCTTCACTACTGGGGAGAAGCACAGAAAACAGCGTTAGGAAAACATGTGCTCATGTTTATTATTCAGGCCCAAAACTTGTTTGGAAAAAAAAAAAACCCAAAGCCTAAACTAAACTTCACTCAGTCTGCAGATATCTTTAGTACCAGCTGTGGATTTTGTTGCTATACAGTTCAATAGTGGCTATATACTTAAATAGTTCCTATTTTAAAAAGTTTGTGTGTTTGTGGGTGTAGTTGTAGTTTTGTACAAACCTGAGCCCTTGAATGGTGCGACTGTCTTTCACCGTTTGGATGACAGTTTAGCTGGCTATAAAATTCTCACTTCAAAATTGTTTTCCCTTAGGAATTTTGGTCAATTCAATTTGATACTTATTCCTTTTGTAAGTGATGGGTTTTGTTCTAGACTCTTAGAACGTTGTCTTTTGGTCGTCACTAGAATATGTCTAAGTGGTTTTTATTTATCTACTTATTTGTCCTGCCTGGTATATTTTGTTCCTGCCCAGACCAAGATGTCGCATCCTTCTTTAGTCCTAAGGTCACCTTCACTAGTCCTCAAACAGCTCCTGTCTCTTTTTGTCTTCCCAAGGGGCCACCTATGTTCTCAGAGTTGGCGCTTACACTAGTCTCTTTCTTTCTGGTTTTGGTTGAGATGTAATTTTGCACAGTAAAATGCCCAGATCTGATGTGTCAAATTCAATGCATTTTGACAAAAGTCAGTTACCTTGTAGCTAAGACTCTGAAACAGGATTTTTTTTTTCCAGGAAGCAGGGCTTTATTCTGCAATATGGAGGGAACATGCTTGGCCCACCTGCCCCCCACATAAATCGTTACCACTCAGGACCTGGCCAGCAATGCCCCTTGCAGACCCCTGGGTTCTAAAGACAAAACCAGAGCCCCAAAATTCTTTCTTCCCTCAAACACACCCATATCACTATTTGCAGAATTCACTTTTATACTGGTGTCAAAAATTATACTAAAAATTTTTCACTACACTAACTTTATTAAAATGTTTCCCTCTTAAGTTTCTTTGCTAAATATTACTTCACTGTCCTGGTGACTTCTGCTGCTTATTCTCTTGGTGTCCACTGTCCTTCTCCTTCTGTAGGTCTTCTGCACATCTCTTGGCCCCTCGAGCGACTCTCTGCTCGGCTCTGTCCGGTCGAGGCTGGGCGCTGGCCTTCCGGACCTCAGACACCTGAAGTCTGAGTTTGCGGTTGCGCCTTTCTCTTCCTGGTTCCTCGTGGGGACTCTTTCCTCCCTGGCCCCCTCTCCGTGTGCGAGGTGGGCCATCTGACTCCCCGGGCTCGCGCGCTCTTTCCCTGACTTCGCCCTGGACGCGGGGCTCTCCTCTCCGTCTCGTGCGGGGTTTTCATGCCCAGGGAGAGGGCCGATCTCCTGAGCCCTTGATCATGAATAAGGGTCGAGAGATCTTAATAAACAGAATTGAACTGGGGAAGAACGTGACCCTCCAGGGGAGCTGGCAAAAGGGGCCCAGAGGAGACCCCGGGCCTGCAGTGAGGGAAGTCGCTGCGCAGCAGGCGCCAAAGTAAACCCGTGGAGAAGAGCCGGCGGGGATCACCGTGTCTGCCGAAAGACGAGGAGACGGCAACGAAACAAGATTCTAAAGGTCATTTCCACCTCCAGCGAGCTCCCTCGTGCCTCCTTCCAGTCAGTTCTGCCTCCTGATGGCGACCACCGTGTGGCTTCCTTTGGCCATGGACCCGACTGACCTCGAGTTTCCTCTGAATGGCGTCATGTGGCAGCACTCTTGGGGCCCAGATTCTTCCATTCATCATGTTTCTTTTTTAAAACTCTGTCCTAGGGAGCAGGGCTCCCTTGCACATGCTAAGGACACTCTCTAGCTTCGAGCTCTGCCCTCTGCCCAGCTTCCCATGTCTCTGAGTTCCCAAGTCTCTGAATGCCACCTCGGCTTGTCGCATCGGTAGCCCAAGCCTCTGTATGGCCGAGTCCTGTTCCGCAGCTCAGTGTTCCATTATCTGTTGCGGACACTTAAACTTTCCAGTTTGGAGTATTACAAGCACAACACCTGTGAACATTTATATGCAAATCTTTTTTTTTCCTTTGGTGCATCTATCTGTTCTCCACCACCCTAGAAGCACACCTGCCTTTTCTCCCTACAAACACCATCTGAAAGTCCCTCCGTCTCCCAGGGAGCGTCTGGTGGCATTGTGCTGGAGGGTCACTCTGGGGTTGACTTGGGAGGAAGGGTGTGGAAGCCACCGACTTCCTCACTGGTTTTCAGAGCAAGGTGTGCCCGCCCCACCCCACGGCCAGCCGAGCACGGGTGACTTCCGCATAAAAGCCGCAGCTGGATTAGCATGCTCTGTAGCCAACAGTTCTAGAGCAGGTCACCTGGACCTTCACGGTAACGAACTACTTAATCATTTTGTGGTGTTGGGGATGGAACTCAGGGCCTTGAACTTGGTGGGCAAGAGCCCTGCCACGGGGTGACACCTCCAGCCCAAACCTAGAATGTTACGTGAACATCAGGAGCATGCTAAAGAAAGGCGCACATCAGAGAGCAGGATGAGAGTGTTTCAGAGAAAAGAAGTGCGTGGAAATGGGCGGTGATAGAGCCAGCCTTCCCCAGACCCTGCATGTTCCTGTCTGCAGCCCTGCGAGTCCCCAGGCCCCTGTCTAATCTCCCAACACTGCAGCCTGGTGGAAGGCAACCTTGGAGGAGGGGGACCTGGGGGTGACAATCTTTCTCCAAAAGAACCTCTGGGTCTTCACATGGGCTCTTCTCACTGTGCCTTCCCTACACTTCTGCTGAGAAACTTCCAGCACATTCGGAAGTCTCCTTCTCTGATGGCACCTCCAGGCCAAGGTGACACTCAGTGGTGGCATAGGGCTCTGGAGTCAGAACCCCCCCACACCAATGCTTGTCCTGATTCTCCAGCTAACCTGCTGTGTGACTGGGGCCAGGTCATGTGACCTCCCTGGCCCTCAGGTTCCTCCTGGAGTGGGGGTGGGGTGGTGATGAGAACACTGGGCTAGATTATCCCCAGAGTCTCCTTCAACTTGATGAGCTGGTGCCACACAGCTCATCAAGCGCAGGCTCAGGAATGGGGCTGCCCCGCTCCCCTCCTGGGTCAGCTCTCGCTGCTGCATGTCGCTGAGCAGTTATTTCAACTCCCAAACTTCTACTGACTTCCCCTGGCAGAATGGTCAAGAATTGGAACTTTGGAATTGCACAGTTTTGAATTCGTGATCCAGCTCTGTTGCATGGCTGCTGTGTGACCTTAGACAAGTCATTTAACCTCTTTGTGCTTTTTTTTTTTTCTTGCTAAATGAGAATGGTATTAAGTACCTTCAGGGACTGCAGTGGTGCTGTCCCAGTGAGAACACAGTCTTCTCCATTCAGTGCAATGAATTCCTTCCCCCCCCCGCCCCCCCCATACTAGGTGCTCCATTATGGAGCGACTTCCTGGTCCTTTTTATTTTTCATCTGGAGACAGGTCCTTGATGGCCTTGACTTTTCAATTCTCTTGCCTCAGTTGGGTATTGGAGGAGTGTGGCTGGGACTAGGGAGCCAGCCAATGCACCCCGCCGCAGCCCAGCAAATTCTGACACTAAGTGCTCTCTAGATACATCCTGTCAATTGTATCTTTTACCCACTTCTCTCCTCTCATCTGATCTGCAAGGTGGGATGACTCACCCAGATGTGCAGATAAGGAACCTGAAGCTCCAGACAAAGTCACTTTCAAAGCTACAGGGCCAGAATGTCACCCCAGGTCCCCCTCCTCCAAGGCTGTCCTTCCACCAGGCTTCAGTGTTGGGAGATTAGACGGGGGGACCAATCTTGCCCACCAAGTTCAAGGCCCTGGGGACTCGCAGGGCTGCAGACAGGAGAGCCCGGAGAAGCCCCCACCCGGGCGTGTTCCAGCTGATCCAGCTGTCTACCTTGGCCTCGTGCAAGGTGGCTTTTCTAGGTCTTATGCAAACGTGGATTCAGTGAGGGACACAGTGGAATGAGGGGACAGATCCAGGGTGTGCGGGACAATTTGGGACTCAGGGGACCTGGAATGGAGAGCTAAAGGGGTCCAGGGACAGGGAGGAGGAGGCCTGGATGCACCAGCCAGCAGAGACTGCACGAGTCCAGGGCTTAAGCCTGGGGTCTCGCGGGTGGGCCTCGCCACCAGCTCCCCTCCCCCGCCACGTCCGGGCCTGGGCTTCACCTCTTGGAGCCTCAGTTTCCTCATCTGCAAAGGGGCTGCTGCTACCGCTGGGACAAGTGGGGGGAGGGCACCGGGTGGCCAGGCAGCCCTGGGCGAGGATCCCAGGGGTGCGGCTAGCTCGATGGACATGCAGGGACTTGAGAGTGAACCCTGAAGCCTCAGTTTCCTTCCCCGGGATTTAGACATCTGGCTCTTAGCTGCCTGGGATACTTCGAAGGCAACAATGAGATCATTCTTTGGTGAGACGTTCTTGACTTCTCTAAAACTGCAAATGCCTCTGTCCTCCTCCTCCCTGCCGCCTCTCTCCCTGGTACCTGCTGCCGCCTGGTGTCCCCTGGATCTGGCTTATCTCCTTGTTTGTTCACCCCACCAGCAGGGACTCACCCCACCCCCAAGGATTAAGTGCAGTTCCAGGCAGGTAGGGTGTGGCTGGAGGAGGAGGGTCACGGGGCGTGACTTTGGGCCAGTGTTTTGTCCCTGGTGAGCACAGCCCACTCCACTTCCCGGTTGCCACATCCTGAGTTGCTTCCCTCTGCCAGACCCCCCTCTGAGAGGGTCACCTCAGGCCCAGAGAATCGGAGCTGGCCGTCTGCGGACTGACACCCGGAACCGCGAGCCCCAAATGACCTTCTCCCCTGCTTTGTTCTCATCCGGTCTTTGGTGACACAGATGCGACACTAAGATAGAGGCTTCCCCTTTTCCCTTACCTTTTGGATCCAACCCCACCCCCTGCTCCTGTGTGGAACAAACTGTCTCAACAAATGACAGTCCAGCCCCATCGCAGCCACCACAATGGCTGGGAGAGAAAGAGCCGGGCGCAGAGCCAGCAGATCCTGTGCCTGGCCTGGCCCTGCCCGCGGGCCGGGCAGAGGGACCTTGCCAAGTCACCTCACCTCGCTGCCCCTCCGTTTCCTCTAAAGCAAGAGTATACAGTGGTGTCCCCCTTCAGTGACCTCCTAGAGCTGTTATATAAAGCTCAGTAGAAATGTGAATCGGGACCCATGTTCCTACACAGGCCTCGAAGGCAGAGTGGGACCTGCAGCCCCGAGCATGGGACCAGGCACACGAGAGACACAGAGGACTAGACCGATGATGACCTTATGGAAGGAGGGGCCAGGACCTGCTCATGGAACAGAGCTGCTAGGCAAATCCCACCCTGGGATCTCTACAGTGGCAAATTTCACCCAGGATTCCCCTATAATTCTATAAATGCCAAGTAGAAAAGTGCTGGTATTGAGCTGCGATCTTCTTTTATCACATACTGGAACCTTCTCAACCCGCCTTTGGTTTGTTTGCCAGAGTTTTCTTTTGGTAGAAGCAGTTGACTGAGTATGAAAGACTTCGTGTGGTGATTTACAATGTAAAGGGCTTAGAAAATCTAGCGGAACTGACCTCTGAGCTCAGAGACTATGTTCCTAGTAACAGAAAAGCCAAGGCAAACAGTAAGGGGAATTAATTGTTACGAGAATGTTCAGATGTGAGCTTCAGGCATGGCTGCATCCAGGAACCCAAGTAATATCATGAAAAACAGACTCTGCATCTCTCTATTGTGCCTTCTGAAAACTCTCGTGACACAGCCATCCAGGTGGAGAAATGTCTTCCAGCTGTGCCAGTCAGGGCCCTCCTGCACGTAGGGGCAGAAATAATCCCACACAAACCAGGCCAAAGAGGGAAGGGCCGCTTCTCAGGAACACTGTGGTATTGCTAGGAAAGGAAATGGATTTTGAGTGGCCCAAAATGATAGCAGGTATCCTGCAGGCCTCAGAGGGGAAGCGGGGGAGAGCATCAAACTTCAAAGTTTGCTGAGTTCCTTCCCTTGTGTTATGGGTTACATGTGAGGTGACCACTCAAGTTCATGTGGGTGACAATATGAGAACATTCAGAGGTAAAATGATCGGGTTATGAGAGCCTCAACCCAATCAGGGAATTAATCCCCTGATGGCAGCTGAGGGCAGGTAGGGCGTGGCTAGAGGAGGTGGGCATTGGAGGCGTACCTTTGGGGTATCTCTCCAGCTACCCACACTGACGGGATGAGCTGGCTTCAAAATAACTGGCTGCAGTATTAAGCTAAGAAACTGGTAAGAAATCACGCAACACACGGACATGAGTTTCTCAGATCAAGGGTGGGGCGGCTGTGCAACCTTAAGGGTCAGCTTGCACGCTGGACAGCACTGGAAAGAGAGCGTGCACCCAGAATCAGTTTATTTTGTGTGTGGGGGGGGACACACAAAGGAACTTCGATGGAATGTTCTTCACCAAATAAGGCAGGAGATAGGGTTTCAAAACACGGGGGTTGTCCAATCCCATTGGGTAACACCCAAGTCTGGGGCTAGGGCAAACTTCTTTGCAGAGCAAAGGTGGAGGCCACTTGCTTCACACAGTGAGTGGAGTGCGGTGCCAGACCAAACACCCCCTTACTCAAGGCTGAGAGAGGACGCTCAGCCCACGGCCAGAGGGCCCCCCACAGGGGTATAAATTTTGTATCTGGCCAGTGGAAGCTCTCTCCCTGCTTCCTGATCATCATGACCTGAGCCCTTTACTCCACCACACTCTTCCACCATGATGTTCTGCCTCACCTCAAGCCCCAAAGAATGGGACTGGCTGTTAATGGACTGAGAACTCTGAAACGTGAGCCCCCCCCCAAATAAACTTTTCCTCCTCTAATTGTTCATGTCAGGTCTTTTAGTCAAAGCAGCAAGTAAGCTGACTAAAACGGAAATTGGTACCAGGAGTGGGGTTGGTGCTGGGACTAACCTGACCGTGTGGTTCAGAAGATTTTGGAGCTTTTTGGAATCTGGGAGAAGCTTCGGAAAGTTGAGTGATATGAGCTGGAAAAGCCTAAGATTGTTGTTAAGTGGAGCTTAATGGGTGTTTCTGGTGGGAGCTCAGAAGACCAGAATCTCAATAGGACTGTGGACAGTAAAGACTGGGCTCATGAGGTTTCAGAGGAAAAGGAGGACACTATTGGTAATTGGACTAGAAGCCATTCATGTTATGTTCTGGCTGAGAAGTTGCCTGTATTTTTCCCGAGTGCTGAGACTTTCTGTGAGGTTGATTTTAAAAGTGATGGACTTCTTAATCTGGCAGAAGAAATTTCTAAGCGGCATAATATTCAGGCAGTGGCATAGGTATTGCTGGAGGCTTTTTAGCCAAGTTTAAATTGTGATATTCAGGAGCAAAAAGTAGAGTAGAAATATTTGAAAAGCTTGAACTTGAAAGGTTGGAGTAAAACTGGAACTAAGAAAGTTGCAATTGTTAAAGACATTGTTACTACTAAAGAAACGCTAAAGACTTTGCCCAGAGATAATAAGAGGGCATTGCAGGAGTTGGCAAGACCACACCCAGCTCCGGATCAAGGTTGTAAAAGTGAAAATTTTCTTGAGACCAGTGGGGTCCCCTCCGTGCACTGGGTGGCCTAGGAAGTAGTTTCGCCATCTCCGCCACCTAGGCACTTAGAGGCTGCTGTAGCTGTGGCCCTTGGAGGCTTGGCAACTGCTCGAGATGGTGGCAGACCTTGGTGTCAACCACATGGGTGCTGATTCTGCAGGAATGCAGGGTCCCAGGGTTTCTGCTGAGAGAGTGACGCGTGGAGATGTGAGGAGGAAACTGAAGCCGCAGCGGAGACACCGAGATTGAGAAGTGCCAGTAACATGGACCATTGTCCTAAGAACGCTGCAGGAACCCATCGGAGACAAACCCAGAGAGAGGCCCCGTGGGCCGCAACCAGCAAGGCCACAGGGGCGGAGCCACACAGCCCTTTGGAGAGAACATCCTGACGCCACCCATGTGCTCCGGAAGCCAGACACGGAACAGAGGGCTTGTTTGACCAGCCGGATTTGGGTCTCGCTTGGGTCCCATCCCATCTTTCCGTGTCCCTGTTTTTCTGAATGGGAATGTTCCTCCTGGGCCTTTATAGAGCGGATACTTGTAAATCGCTTTTGATTTTTACCGGAGCTCACCATGTGGGCTGGCCTTGAGGACCACAGAGGAGGCTGTGAGATGGACATGAGCTTCTGGGGGCCAGAGAGGGAAGATTATCATTTAGATGTGAGGTGTCCCCCAAAAGCTCGTGTGTGAGAAAATGTGAGAAGGTTCCCAGGGGGAAATGACTGGGTTGTGAGAGCCTCAGTGAGTTAGTGCCCTGATGGGATTGACCCGGTGGTCACAAGGCAGGTGGGGTGTGGCTGGAGGCGGTGGCCTCGCGGTGCACCTTTGGGGCATATCTTTTGTGTCTGGTGAGCGAGTCTCTGCTTCCTGATCACCCCGTGAGCCCTTCCCTCTACCACACTCTTCCCCAGGGTGTTCCGCCTCCCCTTGAGCCCTGGGGAGTGGAGCCCGCCATCTATGGACTGAGACCTCTGAAGCCACGAGCCCCCAGATAAACTCTTCCTCCTCTAGTGGTCGCTGTCAGGTCTGTCAGGACAGCGGGGGAACGGCTGACGAGGACATCTTGTCGGAGCTGGCTGTGGAGGCCCCACGGAGTCGGCCCTCCCTGCTTCACACATGGATCCCCCAGGACCCTGGGCAGCCCCTCTGGTCCCTGGGAGGGGAGCCCAGGAGACCTGAGCTTCCCTGCAGGGAGGAGCCCTCTGTCCGATGGGAGGGGTCCCAGGAGGCAGCAATCACGTGACATGGGGACCATCGCAGGGCCACAGCCGGCACGGTATCCTCTCGCTGCCGGGTCCCCCACCCGGACACAGGTCACAGCCTTGCTGACGTGGGCTTCCTGTGCCTGGGGAGGCCGAGGAGGCTCAAGGTTGTCCTGGCAGAGGACGGGGTGGGGGTGGCAAGCACACTGCTCTCAGGTCTGGCCTTGGTCCCAGCCCTCCCACACTGCTGGGCCTGACCCTGAACCTCCTCCCTTTCTGGGCCCTGGTTTTCTCTTCTGACCTGGAGCTGCAGATCCCAACCTTACGGGGTTCTCAGAAGACTGAGGGAGAAGATCCCGGCACATGGTAGGTGCCCTGTCAAGAGCTTCTCCCCTTCCTGTTGATGGCTGTGTGACCCTGGCCAAGTTACTTAACATCTCTCTGCATGGGAAGCCAGGCTAGCCTGTGCTATAGGGGGTTATCCTGAGGACAGGCACTCATCATGAGTGTCCCCATTGAACACTCGAGCACACTGAGGCCCAGGGAGGCGAGATGATGTGCTCAAGGACACACAGCCAGTGAGCCGCGGAAGCTCTGCTGAGGTGGGTGCCCTGGGTGGGACGTCACGGTCACTGGCCCTGGTCTCCTGGGGAAACTGGAGTAGGGGACTGTGGGAGAGGTGGGCGTGTCCAGGGTCACCTTGCCTGGCCAGGGACAGAGCCAAGTCTCCAGTCCAGCCCCTCCCGCACCGGGCTCAGGCCAGTCCCCCTGCAGAGGCCCACAAGGGGGCTGGGCAGAGGTCAGGGAGTTGGACCCAGAGGCTAACTCTGTGGGCCACTCCTGCTGTGTGACCTTGGGCAAGTCACCTCAGTAGAGGGAAACCCTCCCCAGGGGCCTGCAAGGCAGATACGGTGAATAGCATCTGGGCAGAGTGTACCGGGCCTTCCTGGGGCCGCTGTTCAGTCCAGTCACCCACAGAGGTGTGGTGTGGATGCCATGTACATGTGACATGGTGCAGTTGGTGGTGCCCACCTGGGTCTTGTCTGAGAGTCGGAAACATCCACAGTCAAGCTGAATCGGGTTTGTTCACTTAGTTGGGTGAGCTCCTTAACCTCTCTGTGCTTTCGTTTTACTGTCTGTATAAAAGGGATAATAATAGTGTTTACCTTGCAAGTTGTTTGGGGGATTAAATGAGTCAATATAGGTGCAACATTTTGAACAGTGCCTGGAACATAGTATGGGCTATGAAAAGGTTTGCTATTATTATAAGCAACATGATGACAAATTATGTAAAACAGGGATTTTTCTAGAATACTGTTTGAAATGTTCTTTAATTGACGCAAATCATTAGTGTCTAGAATTTTGAAACACTGGTGTCTATGCTATGCCTCACTGATTGCCTTGTGGTCCCCAAATCCTTAGCTGGTTAGTGGGGAGACCTATCCCTGCCTTTGATGTGTGCTGTGTGACTCTGGGGAGGTTATGCACCCTCTCTGTGCCTTTCTTTTCTTGATGTTGTGAGGACAAGGATGGAACAAAGGCAGGGATAGGTCTCCCCACTAACCAGCTGGTTTCCGAGAGGCTCCCGCTGCAGGGGTGCTGAGTGGGGTGCCAGGCCTGGGGGCTGGCGACCTTCTCGGAGACACAGAGCACATGTGCCACCCCCATCCCCCACCTCTTCCCTGCTCAGCTTCCAGGCTTGGCGCGGAGCTCGGTAGCCTGGGGGTTGGCGGAAGCCCATGTGCCCACAGAGCCACCGTCCCAGGCCTCAGGCATGGTGTCCCTGGCCCTGCACCCCTCGCTCCTGCTGCTGCTCCTCCCACAGCTGAACTCGGCCTGGCTCAGTCCTCTGCCCACAGAGCCGCACTGTGCCATGGGGACTGTCACCGTGCCCCAGGGAGCCTCAGGCCAGCTTTGGCTCTGGAACCCAGGCCCTGGGCCTGCCGCAGCTCTGCCGAGGCCTTGGGCAGATCCTGGGGCTGGCCCAGGCCACCTCCGCCTGCCGCCCGCCCACGTATCCCCCGACCCTGTCTGCGCCCTCTCAGCCTCTGCACAGGGGCCTCCAGGAGGCCGCCTCCGCCGCCTCTGCCACGGAGCCAGCTGCACCCTCAGGGGCCAAGGGCCTCCCGCTGCTTGGGTGGGGTGGGGACCTGTCCTCCCGTCGTGCGTGGGGGCGGGTCTGGACCCCTCAGGACTCAGCCCCTGGAGGTGTCGGCCTCTGTCCTTCGTCAACCACCAGCAGGTGCCTGGTAGCGCTGGGCTCTGGGTTCTAGAATCTCAAAGCCCTTGGGCCCCGAGGAGCAGGGGCGTGGGAACCCAGGGCGTGGGAACCCGGGGCGTGGGAACCCGGGGCGTGGGAACCGGGGGCGTGCCCGGCCAAGCGGGCAGACGGGTCCCTCTGCTCCTGGCCCTCACCTGCTCCTGTGCTGCTCCTTTCACGTGTCCCCTCCCCCGTCGGAGTTTCTGGCCAGCGCTCGCTCCCACCTGCCTGTCCCAGGCGCTCTCGTGTCCCTCCAGCAGCCCCCACCCCCGCTGTGCAGGTGACCGCTGCTGAGCCCAGGCGAGGCCCCGCCCTGAGTGCCCGGCTGGAGGGGGCAGAGGCAATGCCCAGGCCGCCTGGTCCAGCGCCCACTCTTGGTGCTGCTGAGCTGCCACTTCAGCCACCCGTCCCTGTGGGGCCGTCCTGCCACCACCACAGTCCCCACCCAGGGTGCTACCTGCCCTCTGGAGCTCACGCCTGGTGGGGCAGCAGCCATCTGGCTGTCTAAGGCTCTGACGACTGCCACCAAGGTCTAGGGCCCAGGTTCTGGGGGCTCAGGGCTGGACTGGGGGGGACATCAGATGGGTGGCAGGGATCCCCTCAGTCTGGGGAGCACAGCACACTAGGTGTCGAGGCTGGGGACTCAGCAGCTTGGCACCCACACTTCTGGGCCCTCCCATACCTGTTTCCTGCTGGGCTGGGGTGCTGTCAGCGGCCAGAGGTCTGAGCCTTGCTCCATCCCCCACTCCTGGCTCCCCGCCCTCTGGGGAAGTCCCTCCTTGGATCTGACCTACAGCCCACTCTGACCAGCGCACATTCCTTTCCCGTCCCTTCACCCAGAGGCTGCTTAATGGCAGCCATAAATAACTTCCACCAGTAAATGAATAAAGTCCCGCCAGCAAGGGTGCCAGAGATGCTGGCTTGGTTGACAGGCAGATTCCACACCGCTCCCGGTGACCCTGCAGCTGAGACTTCTCTGGGCTGGTCTTCAGCGGGCTCCGGCCCAGGCAGCTGCTCCAGCCATCTGCAAGTCTGCTGCAGCAGCCCAGCCCAGCCCTACCCCATCCCTCCGCTCCCCGGGAGGAGCCTCTCTCCATCCTCAGCTCTGCGAGGAGCCAGGAAGACCAAGTAGAGCCCCAGGGACCAGGCTCCACTGGCCCCTGTGTGTCTCCCTGTCTGCAGGGGGCAGGAGCAGGGAGTCACAGCCCCTCCCAAAGTACCTCAGGTCATTACAAAGAACACTTCCATCCCCAGGAAAATTGCTCATGTACTCATCAGTCACCATCCTGTCCCTGGAACCACTGGGGACAGGACTTTTCCCACAAACACCCCGTGATTTTTGCAACCTGGTACTTTTGGGAAATCACCCAGCGGCCCCTCCAAGCCCAGGTAGTCTGGAACTCCAGCTCTGCATGGGGTTCCCCAAGGACCCCGTGAGACCCACCAGGCCCAGGCTGGGGGTGCAAGGTGATCCTCCAGGGGCCTCATCACCCTGTGAGGCTGCCTTTGAAGGTGTCCCAGGAGCTGAATGAGTCAGTGAGGGTCCCTGGGTGAGCCTGATGCAGGTGTGACCCTGGGCGGGTCCTGTGTGGGGGCTGTGAGGGCCTGGCTCAGCATCTGTGACCCAGGACCATCCTCCCCGAGGCCACTGGGGCCTTGGTTCCTGAACCTGTGTGGGGACAGCTTGGCCTCGCTAGGGTTGCTGATGAGGATTATGTTAGTGCGTGTCCAGAGCACCTGGCACACCTTGGTGCTCTCTTGAATGGAAGACCGGTGTCAGACAGATTGGGAAACAGCTTCGGGGGTGCAGGGGCTGACCCTGTGTCACACAGCCAAGACATGATGGGGCTAGGGCTTGGACAGACCCGCTGGCCACCTGAGAGGGGACCCAGTGACTTCCCTGCTAAGCCTCAGTCTCCCCATCCGTCCCTGGGTTGCTGATCCCTCCTCCCGCGTGGCTGGGATTGGTGAGTGAGCTTCAGTTTGAGTCTAGGGACAGGACTGTGGGGAAGGCCCAGGGTCAGCAGGGGCAGGTGCCTGGCTTTCTGCTCTCTTGGTGAGCTCAGTGGCCCTTGTGGAGTCGGGAAGAGGGGACCTGCCTTGGCACCAGGAGGGTTGAAGCATCTCCCTGACCTGGGTATCGTCTCCTGAGGTTTCAGGAAGAAGCCAGGGCTCAGGGCACCTAGCTGTGTGTGTCCAGGGGCATCAGCTCTTGGCCTGTTTCCGAGTCTATGGGACAGGGGCCATGGTCCCCAGCCTGACTTGTGGGATGTTCCTGGGACCCCAGAGAGACTGGGCAGGAAGCAGAAAGGGCACTCTGTGCCGGCAGCAGCTCATGCTCCATCCTGGGCCCTGACCCTCGGGTGACCACGGGCATTAGCACAATGATGAGGACCTCCCGCTGTCCTGGTGCAGGCCTGGTGCCCCCCCCCCCCGTTCAGGGCCAGCAGCTGTGTTTGAACCCTTATGCCATCGCTACGCCTCTGAGCTTCTAGCTCCAATGGAGCTGGGCATGCTGTAGGTGCTCAATGAGTACGGCTGCTTCTATTTTGGACATGGCGCAGCCTCGGTTTGGGAGTGGGCTCATAGAAGGTGCTTTATCTGCACAACCTCATCCGTAATCTCCAGGTGGACAGTCTGTGCTGTCCCCATGTTTCCTGGGAACCTAGAACACAGCCAGGTATCCAGCAGGCACTCAGTAGTGAGGGACGTGTGGACAGAGGTGAATGAGAAGCCTCAGGGCCCTCCCCTGAATGGAGCTGGAGTGGGGGAGGGGACCCCCGGGGCCACCCCCCCCAGCTAATCACCAGGATTAACCTGGGGATAAGGCCAGGTCCGTGCCACTGACCAGGGCTCTGGAGCCAGGGTCCAAGACCAGTGGCAGTGGGTGCAGGGTGGTCCCTCCTGAGGGCTCCCTCCCTCCAGATGGCCTTCCTGGTGCGCACCCTGAACGTGGTCCTCATGGCCGTCCTCAGCTTCCTCCTCTTCCTGCTGGCCCTGGGCCTGCTCTGCTTCTTCACGGGCCGCCTGGCCGGGCCACTCAGGTAGGGACACCCCCTGCTGAGTGTTGTTCTGTGGGCTGGGGCTCCCTCTCCATGGCGGGAGGCTGAGCCTGGGGTGAGCTGGGTGTTCCCCGCAGTCGCTGGCCTTCTGCTCTGTCCCCGAGCTGTCAGGTGGGGCTGTGACGCCATGTGGCGGGTCACAGGGACAACGTTGAGCGTCCTCCGTTGTCTTCTGATGGTCCTGGATCTGCGGAGACTCAGGCTGGTTCTCACCGGCTCCCAGGTGCTCCGGGGCTTAGATGCTATAGTCCCCAGGGCCCAGCCTGGCCCCTCGGCCACCCCCATGTCCTGCCAAACAGCCGCTCCTCGGGGCTGTCGTAGACAGTCAGGGCACGTAGCAGGGCCTGGCAGAGAAGGCCCGGCGGGAGGCGGCGGGTGGCGAAGGGGCTGGCGGCACCGAGGCCCCATTCTCAGCTGGTGGAACTTGGCAGAGGGCAGTGGACAGCCGGGTCCCCCGAAGCCCCGGACTGGGCCCCGCCCCCAGGCTGCCAGAGGCCACTGGAGCTTCCTCCCAAGAGGCGGAGGGTCTGCGAGGAGGAGCCACGGCGCCCAGGTCCCCACCCCCTCTCCGTCCGGGGCAGAGAGGAGAGGGCACCTGGTCCAGGCCAAGCCCATCCCAGTGCAGAGCCCTGGGGCCTGGTTAAGCCGCCTTGGCAGAGCGGCTGTGCGCCGGGCCAGGGGGCAGGTGGCCCTGGCTCTCCAGAGCCGCAGGCTGGGCACACGTGGCCACAAGGATAGCTACGCCCCCGCGGCCCCTGCCCCCCTGTTCTCCCGAGCGAGCTCCCATTCTCGCTCCGCCCTTGCTTTATTGTCATCCCTGCTCCTTGTCCTCCCCAGAGGTCCTCGTGCTGAGGCGTCTGTCTCTGAGGCGTCTAGTAGGTCCTTGGATTTGCACACGTCGCTGTAAGTCGCGACTCGCTGGCTGTCTGTGGCCGCAGCCCTCCGTGCTGAAGCGCGACCGCCAGGGTTGATCCTGCTGCCACGTAGGGGCGCCTTCGCGCTCGGACTCCCGCATTTTCCCAGCTGTGGACGGAGAGCCTGTAGTCACAAGCCCTGGTGGAAGAGAATCTGCAACAGTTTTCCCAACAGCACGACGGTTTCCATAGGTTTGTGGCATAAAACCTTTTTCATAAAACCTTGGATGTAGCTCGGAGGTGGAGCGCTGGCCTAGCCAGGCCCTGGGTTCCATCCCCAGTACCAGGCAGGGAGGGAGGAAAAGGAAAAGAGAGAGAGAGCTTTTCAGTGCCCTGTTTCCCAAGGGCTGTTGTCCCCTATAGGTCTCTGTGCCCCCATTCCCTCCAGATGATCTCCTTAAGTTTCATGAGGCCACAACTGCTACCCACATGACCATGATTCCCAAATGTATGCCTCTAGCCAAGATCTCTCTTCCAAATGCCAACTGCCCATTCAATGTCTCCATTTTTTTTTTTTTTTTTTTGGTACTGGGGATACAATCCAGAAACACTTTACCACTCAGCCCCAGCCCCAGCCCTTTTAATTTTTTTTTTTTAATTTTGAGACAGGATCTTACTAAATTCCTAGGGCCTCACTGAATTGCTGAGACTGACTTCAAACTTGTGACCCTCCTGCCTCAGCCTCATGAACTGCTGGGATTACAGGTGGCCACCACTACACCCGCTCAGTGTCTCCACTTCTTAGAGATACCGCATACTCTATATGTCCAAAGCCAAGTTCCTGATTTTTACACCACAAACTCTTCTCTGCCTCACACCTCAAGATGCCCCCCCAACCCCCGATTGCCAAAAGGCTGGACGTTCTCCCTGAATCTCAGGAACTAGAAGCTGGGGCAGTGGTGCATTCATTCCTGCAATCCCAGTGACTCCAGAGGCTGGAGGCTGGAGGATCTCAAGTTCAAGGCCAGCCTTAGCAACTTAGTGAGACCCTGTCTCAAAATAAAAACTAAAAAAAAAAAGGGCTGGGGATGGAGCTCAGTGGCAGAGTGCCCCTGGGTTGGAATCCTAGTGCCACAAAAACAAATAAATAAAAAGGAAAAAAAAATACAGATTGGAAAAAGGATACAGGTTAAAAAAGGAAACACTGAAACGCTTGGTAGATGACATGATTATCTACATAGAAAATGCCAAGGAAGCCCCACCTACACACAGAATTCCTAGAATTAGTAAGTTTGGAAAGGTCATAGGATACAAAGTAGAACATGAGAACCTGCGGTACTTCTAGGTACCAGCGATGAACAATTTCAGAAACAATATCACTTATGATAGCTTCCCCAAAGTGCAGTCCAAGGTGCCCATGTTAACAACATATCCAGATCCATCTGCTGAGGACAAAGAATGCCCATCAAGTCAAAGAATCAGTGGAGAGAGGAGCTGTGTCCCTGGTGGGAAGACACCACGCTGCAGTGACGTGACCTCTCCCACGCTCATCCACGGGTTGCATACCGTAGCAGTCAAAGGGTGAGAGCACACAGATTGGGGACCGCCAAGTTTAGGGATAGGGGGACGGCTGATCACCAAGAGATTGCGCCAGAGGCTTTGGGGCTGCCAGCTGTCCTGGGTCTTGCCTGTGGGGTGGTAAGAAGAATCTACTCCTGCGTCAATCTCCCATCACCAGTTGAAGAAAAGGAAGCCCTGTCCAGGGGAGTCATTGGTGGTCGCCACATTGCTAATTCTGGAATCAGAAGGCCTGTGGTCAAGGTTCTGAATGCCACCTTGTCATTTGTAACCTTGAGCAAGTGGCTTCTCCTCTGAGAGCCTTGGTCTGTAAGAGGAGATCATCAGTTCTCTGTCCACGGCAGGGGCCATCAGTGAGGAGTCATAGTGAAAGTCTTACACACCATGGAGGGCCGTGCGGGCCTGTTTGCACACTGTCTCGGTCCTTTATAGATCATTTCTATAAACTCCCGAAGAGTAACTTTTTTTTTTAATACCAGGATTGAACCCAGGGGTGTGCAACCACTGAGTCGCATCCTCTGCCATTTAAAAAAAAAATTGAGACAGGGTCTTGCTAAATTGCTCAGGGCCTTGCTAAGTTGCTGAGGCTGGCTTTGAACTCTCCATCCTCCTGCCTCCGCCTCCCAGGCTGCTGGGATTACGGGTGTGCGCCACCGCACCCATCTCCAAAGAGTAACTTTTACCCTATTGAAGTATAACACACACCCAGAAAAGTGACCCTAGTGTGAACTAGCAGCCTGTTGGATTTTCGAACAGAACCCACTGGCGTGACCAGCACCCCGATCAATCAACAGCGCAGCTGCACTGGGAAGCTCCCCCGTGCTCCTGTCAGCCTCCACACCCCGCAGGGGAGCTTTGTCCTGTCCTCTGACGCCCTCCATGGGGTTCTGTGCTTTGGATCATGGAAGCCACACTGTAGGTGCCTTTAGTCATCTTCCCTGGCTCAAACATAGCCATGTTGTTGCACGGAGCTATCCATCATTCCGACTCCATCCTCGGGGGTCCAAGGTCATGAGCCCAGTATGTTGTTCCAGCCTGATGTCGTGGGCACTGTGAAGCGGCCCTGAAGAGGGCTGATGGCAAGGCTCTGTTGGAGCGAGGTGGGTCAAAGGGCTCGTGTATGATGCTCAGCTTTGCGGGGTGCTGCTGGCTCCCCAGTGTTGTACCTGTCGACGTTCCACCAACCACTCTCCAGTCTCCCCAACACTTGCACTTTTCTGCACACGCAAAAGAGAGATTTTTGGATGCTTCTCCCCTCCCCCGCCAACTCCTCTCCCCCCACTCCCCTCCTTAGCGCCCTGGCTTTCCACTGGGGTAAATATTAACTGTGCCAAGCACAGAGATAAACAAAGGCAAAGTCCCTGCCCTTGGGTATCCCCTGAGCAGAGGCCCAAATGGACCAGGAAAGAAATGTTTTGAAATCAGAGAAGTACTTGAAGTGAGTAAAGTGGCCTGAAGTTCAGAGGTCAACATCGGGATGAGTGACAGTCCTGGCTGCCTCCTAAAAGGGGGAACTTTGGTTTTTTTAAACTATGGTGAATAATGATGTTTTAATACATTTTATAGCAATTTAATGATATTTCTTCTGGTCGTAGAATTTGCTATAGAATGTTTAGCAACTAAAGTCAAAGAAAAAATTTGGAAATCATCTAGAATTTCACCCCTCAATGTCAAGTGCGGTCAGATGTTCGGTGTGCACCATTTCCTTTCAGTTCCGGCCCCCTCTGCCCACAGTCCTGCCCCAGGACCCTTGTCATTGAGGTTGAAACGCAACCCCTTTCTCTAGGGACAAGAGAGACTTCTCATCTTTCACAACACCTTTCTAACGGTGGTATCTGTGTCATTTCCTTTTCCCAGAGCAAATGGAATAATCATTAAAATCTTGGTTTTGGTTGAAATAACTATTTCCCAGTGAAACTCTTGCCATGTAAAATTGCACATCAGTTCACACACAACAGGGCTAGTCCATTTCTCAGCTGCCAGTGGCGTTGTCCCTTGTGATCCCAACAGGATGACCACGGTTTGAGAACATTCTTAAGCCATTAATACATGCTCATTTCAGGCAGCTTGGAAAATCAAAAAAAAAAAAGAATTAAAGAGGAAATAATCATTCGTAGTCCCACCACCCAGAGAAAAACCGCAACGGTCCGTGTGTTTCCTCCCGTCTTTTTTTTTTTAATTAATAATACTGTTCAAAATATTATGAAACTGGGCTGGGGATGTCACTTGTGGCTTGCCTACCATGCATGAAGCCTTGGATTCAACCTCTAGCACCAAAGAATGAATGAATGAATAGACAACAAATAAATGTCACATCCCAACACAGAAGAAGATGTAAGAAATATAGAAAAGACAATGAAAAAAATAACCTAAGTTATCTATAACGTGGCCACCCAGAATAGCTACCCTGACCAGCAGCCTATTCCCATAATTCCTCCTAACAGCTTCTATGTCTCTTATGAAAAATGACCCGCTCTAGAAGAGAATGTAGCAAACGGGTCCCGTGGGAGCAAAGGTCCCTATTGGAAAGGGCATCAAAAGTCTCAAGAACATCAAAAGGTGTTTCAGAACAGGCCTCTCCGGGAGTGGTCTAGGAAACAGCAGCATCTGAATCGCCTGGGAACTGGGAACTCCAGTCAGAGAGTCTGGGCTGGAGCCCGGGGATGCTTACCAAGCCCTCAGGAGGCCCTGAGGCAAGCCACAGCTGAGGAGCACTACACAGAGAGCCTGCATCCCGGCCAGGGTGGATTCAAAGTGGGAGTCTCCTGGGAAGTGGGGTGGACCGACTTTGCAGCCCAGAACCTATTTATCCTTATGCAACTATTTTTGTGATTTCATTTCTAGAGAGAGAGAGAGGGAGCCCACCTGGCTTTGGCTCCCGATGGCCAACCCCACGCGGGGCCTGTAGTAGGTGCTCAGCAAACACTGGTGGAATGAATCAAGTTACGAACACCTAAATGGAGAATTGAACTCCAGAGCGGTGCCCCCACATCTATTCTTTGTTTTTTTTTCCTTCTAATTTCTAGGATTGGAACATCAGCTAACGGTTGATCACTTCTCCTCCTCCTCCATATCCACCCACATCCTCCGCATCTCTGGGCTCCAGAGAGGAAGCAGCTCTTGGGGTGCGCCATGATTTCACCACTCCTAGTACTGGCCATTGGCACCTGCCTTACCAACTCCCTAGTGCCAGGTAGGACTGGGGGGCACAGGTGGAGGGCGGGGAAGGCCTGGTGCAGGTGGGGGGTAGGGTGAGGGCAGGCGAAGTCATGGAACCATCCAGGGTCTTTGAGAATTGAAAACAAGTGTGCAGAGCCTGAATCTCGGCTCTGCCCCTGCATGTGCTTCGGTGGCCAGGCCCCTCTTCCTCCCTTTGTGTTAGCCTATGCTTTGACTGGGGTCCTCTCCTCCCCTTTGTCTGGAATATAATGAATTCTGTCCACTCCTCCAGGTCCTGGCTTTGCTCACATTTCCTCGTGGTTTGAGTCCTTGCTTGGGAACTCATCTTGGATGGGAGTTTTGTTTGGTCTTATCTTCCTGTTGGAGGTGCACTGGAGGGGTCCCTACCCTGTGGTCTTGACCTTGATCCTTTCAGGGCCTGACAAGTTCTCATGTCAATCTCTCCGTTTGCAGATCTTACACTTCTAAATTCAAATCCCCACTTAGACGCGCGGATCTGCAGTGGCGTTTCCCTTCCTCGTGGCTGGCTCTTTCCCTTCCAGTTTCGAGGCCAACTGTGTCTATTATTACATCAGCTTCTGTCAGACCTGCATCTGAACCACATCCCATCCTCTGCGGCAGCTGCTTACCTCCCTGGTCTTGAACTTCCTCCTAAATTCTGCCTCGTGGGGCTTTCCCGCCCCTCTCTCCTTCCTTCCTGAAGCCGGAGCTGGTTGGGGCTGTTTATCTTTCTCAGCGTTTATGTAGCTGGCGTGGGAGGGGCGAGCCTCTCCTGCTGTCCTTCATGCAGCTGAAATCCCCACTTGGCCCCCCGAGCCTCAGTTTCCCCATCTGTGCAGCAGAGATAACGTTCCCCCTCCCTGGGACTGCTAGGGAATGACGTGGGACATTCACCGCCCAGCGGGAAGTGGACACTAGGTGAACATCAGTCTCTTAGGAAAATGATAGACAGGGGTGCAGAGAGGGCACTGACCCTGCAGTCAGTGGCAGGGCCCAGGATAGACCCCAAGCACGGCGGGATTCCCAGGCCAGCACGCCATCTGACCTCACCTTCCTGTGTGGACCCCTGGGGACCCAAGGTCACGCTGATGGAAGTCCTGGCTTTCTCAGCACCCACAGTCCCCCTGGGTGCAAGATGGGTCGGTGGATGAAAAGCAGCAAATGAAAAAGTCTTCAGCGAGTAGCAAACCCCCCTCCCCCATTCCGATCTTGACCTTCCGGGTGGGCAGTGGCACTGTGTTCCCTTCCCCAGGTATGACTCGTGGGGAGGGCAGAGACCTTCAGTGTACGCTGTGATGAACCTTTACCTGTACTCACACCCGGTGACCAGATTGGAAGATCATTCGCAGGCACAGGACAGGACATCAGTGGGACTCTCTGGGCCCCTCCCCCAGAGCCCCCTCCAGAAGCCACAGGAGCAGGCTTCCTCCGGCTGCCACCGTAGTCTTTTGCTGTTTTGAGTTTCCTGTGCCTGGAGCCTGCTTCAGTCCACTTTCTCGCTGTGCTGACCAAAAGACCCGACAAGAACAATTTTAGAGGAAAAGTTTATCTTGGGGCTCAGGGGTTCCGAGTTCGTCCCTGTCGGGATGGATGCGCTGATCAGTTCAGGTCTAAACTGATCACTTCACCTCGAAACTCTCCTGCATTGGCTCCCTCGTGAGCTTTTGGGGGACACCTCATATCACAGAGCCATATTCTACACACTAAGAAGGACTCCACTGATGTAGCCTCCTACCTTAGGCTTTTGCAAGTGGCATTTAATAGTCTAGAAACAGTGGCCTTCTGGGATTCAGGTGTCTCAAGCCATCATGGCTTCAGCCAGATCTCTGATGATTAAGACAGTTTGACACTCATTGAACCCTTTCAGGGAACAGGCCCCGGGGCTGCTCGGGTGACAGACGGGTTCTGCTCTCAATGCAAGAGCAAGCACAGCGGGGGCCCGGCAGGCTGGTGGCAGAGCCCGAGCTGAGAAGGCAACGGGTGCAGGGCAGGCTGGCCTCAGCCAGGCTGCTGGCGGCAGGTGGTCAGGATGGGGACAAGTTCTTCACCTTCTCAGTGCCACCCCAAGGGGCCAAAGAGGCTCTGTGACTGTGATGTGCGGAGGAAGGCAGGAGGGAGATTGGAGCCAGGTCACGTGGCAGCCAGGTTTCTCCCTCAGAAATCCCCAAACTGCCTGTGGGCAGCCATCAGCCCCCGTTTCCTGAGAGAGAAACTTCAGGGGACAGCACTTGCCAGCACACAGCGGGATGGAAAGGCCACGGCCTCCAGATTCCCTGCTGGGGACTTGGCCTGTACGGTCTGAGACAGGGGACTTGGCAGACATTTCCAGAAAGGAGACGGAGCTGGGCTCCCTGGTGGAGGCGGCAGGCAGAGGGGCTGGGCTCCGGGGCCGCGCAGGGCCACTCCTGGTGGGGCGTGGGCATGCTGGGCCCAGGGCTGGAGCGGAGCCCCGCACCTCCTTGCCCGTCCGTGCGTGAGTGACCCCTTCTTCCCTGGTGCTCTCCTGTAGGCTTCTCCCGCTGTGGAGGACAGGAAGCTGTTCCCAACCTCCACCAATAACTGTCTCTCTCTGCTGGGAGTCTCCAGATTACACGCAGATGCGGCTGCGTGTGAAGCCCTTGGCCGGCCTCCCAGAAACCATGCACACGAGGGAGAGGACCCTCCCGAGAGGCCAGGGAGGAGCCTCATGTCCCCAGCCCTGGCCTTGGTCCTGACCCTCCACCTCTCAGACCTCAGCCTTTCCCCCGCTTCAGGGGGGGCACCACTGAGAGAGAATCCCTGAGGGACTCTGCCTCCAGGCTTCTAGGTCCCCACAGGCAGCTTGGATGGGCCCCAAGTAGACGAAAACGCTGCGTTCAGTGGGAAGTTCTGCACCCCCAGGGAGGGGACCCGAGGCCTCTGCATGGATCAGGGGAGACACTTGCCCCATTTGACAGGGGAGGAAACCGGCTCAGGGAGGTCACTTGCCCAGTCATGCGGCTGGTACTTGGCACAGCTAAGGTTTAGACTGAGGTCTGTCAGGTGCTGAGGCTGTGGATTGATTGCTAGATGAGACAGACAGACAGACATTCCTCGTTTATCTCAAAACCCTAAAGCACTGTCAAAATGGGAGTTATTGGTGATGAGCGGGGGACGGGCAATCGGAGCCTGCCCTCCTTGCTGATCTGTCCTACCAGGACTGATGACGTGATCTCTTTAAATTTGATGCATTTGACAAAAGGCAAGTCTTGTGTCCAGTGCTGTCACCTGGGGGTTTCCTGCTGAACCTTCCGTAATGACTAAGCTGAGCAGAGTTTATAATTGATGGCTGGACACATCTGGGGACTCCTGCAGTTGGAAACAGTTTGTTCTGTTGAATCAGTTAAATGTCACCTTGTAATTGCTCTAGCACCTGTTTATAAACCACACTGTTGTCTGAGGTGGGCGAGCATCGTGCCCTCCCGAGTTCTGACTTTCCAGCCCCCACCAGTGAGGTGCTGGGGTGTCTGTAAATCCGGGGATAGGAGGCTGTCCCCCAACCTCCACCAAATAACTGCCTCTCTCTGCGCAGAGAAAGAGAAAGACCCCAATTACTGGCGAAATCAAGCCCAGCAGACCCTGAAAAATGCCCTGGAGCTTCAGAAGCTCAATACCAATGTGGCCAAGAATGTTATCATGTTCCTGGGAGACGGTGAGGCTGGGGCCCAGGCAGGGAAAGGGGCTGGTGTCCAAGAGGCTGGGCTCTGGGGAAGGGGGCTTGCAGAGGGGGTCAGGCTGGGGACCTAAGAAGTCTGCTCTGCCCAGCAGCCCCCGAGAGGTCTGGGGAGGGGAGGAGGAGAGGGGCAGACCTGTGACATTTCCTGCTCTGGTGCCCACTGCCCCTAAAAGCTGCCTGGGGAGGCCGGGAGCCCAAGAAACTGAGTTCCCCCCCACACACAACAGGGATGGGTGTCTCCACGGTCACGGCCGCCCGCATCCTCAAGGGTCAGCTCCACCACAAACCTGGAGAGGAGACCCAGCTAGAGATGGACAAGTTCCCCTTCGTGGCCCTCTCCAAGGTGAGCCCCAGCCCTGGGGCCCTGGCCCGAGCCTCCTACCTCTCGCTTGGGCTGCTTGGAGGAAATAGCAGGAAGATGGCATCCTCGGTGTCACTATGGGTCCCCCACTGTGCAGCCACTTCCCAAGCCTGATTTTGAGCCTTTTAACTTATAGATTCTAAAAAAAAAAAAAAAATCTTTGTGCTGAAGTGTGACATAACACGGAAAAAAGTGCCCACGGAGCAGCTTGAACATCCCTGAGCTTCAGGGTCTGTACACCCAGCACCCAGGTCGAGTAACTGGGTGTGGCAGCAGCCAGAGGTCCCCCAGGCCCCTGCAGCCCACCCAATCCTGACAGTCACCACGATCCCGACTGTGTACTGGCCTGTGTTTTTGGTGTGTCCTATACAGAGTGGCCCTGGCTCCCTCCCTCCCTCCCGGGCCATCGGGGATTTCATTAGGTCACTGGAGTAAACTGTCTAGTGTTGGGAGCGCTAAAGCACCTGTTCCAGGAGGGGGCAGAATAATCATCCCAGATACTCCATCAGACCTCCTCGAGGGGAAGAGTGGGATTGGGTTCTTTTCTGTGCCTCTGGGGAGCTCCCGGGCTGGTGAAGAAGAGAGATAGGCAGGTAGATCTGGGTCTCTGTTGGATGTCAGGATGGGGTAGGAGGCACCTGGCAGGAGCGTGGCAGAGAGGTCAGTGCTGGTCTCCCGGCCCCTTCCCCTCCCCCGCCTCCCTAGGCCCCCCAACTCTTCAGGGACCCCGTTCAGCTCCCTTCTCTGAGACTCTGTTCCCAGGCTCCTTGCTGGCTGCTGCAGCCCCAGAGACCCAGTGCGAGGCTTCTGCTGACCCAGCCTGACCCCCATGCCTCTGCCCAGCATCTCCCCAGAGCTTGGAGGCTTTGGCTGCTGCCCGTCACTGCCAGGGCCCAGGCAGCAGGCAGCAGGCAGCTCAGTTAGATGACCCTGGGGCTCTGCAGGGGCCTCTGGCAGCGGGGCCCAGCCAAGCCTGCAAAGGGCCTCTGGCATCCTCCACACCTGGTCCCCATGGCGTGAGTGGAGGTGGGTGGCAGAAGGAGGGCCAAGGCCGGCCACCCCCAACGCTGCCCCCTGCCTTCAGACGTACAACACCAACGCCCAAGTCCCCGACAGTGCTGGCACTGCCACCGCCTACCTGTGTGGAGTAAAGGCCAACGAGGGCACCGTGGGGGTGAGCGCGGCCACCGAGCGCACCCGCTGCAACACCACTCAGGGGAACGAGGTCACCTCCATCCTGCGCTGGGCCAAGGACGCTGGTGAGCCTTGGGGCAGGGGCAAGGGGTGAGCAGCTATGGGAAATGGCCATGCTCCGTGGCTATCTGGGCCTCAGCCATTCTGACCAGAGAAGGTAGAGAAAAGCTCTCCAGGGCTCCAGCTGTCCGCCAGAGGGTCACGAAGCCCCTTCCAGGACAGGGAAGGCCCGTGGTCCCGGCTGCTTAGATGTGGCCCCAGCTCAAGTCCCTGGGTCTGTGCATTCGACTGTAAAATCGGACTGAAAACGTAGCCCCTTGTAGATTTGAATGAGGAGGAAAGCTCGGAGCCCAGGCCACCCCGAGGGGATCCATGGGGTCCACTCCTTCCCCTTCCTCCTGGGAATTAAAGGCCTACCCCAGGGACTTTGGAGTCAAGGGACAAAGCCAAAAGACCCAGGTGATGGGACCTTGCTCCACCTGAGGGCCCAGGGATTCCTGCAGGAGGTTCCTGGGGTTGTGGATGGAGGGGGACCCCACCACCCTCTTTGGGCAGTTGCCCTCTGCCTCATACAGTCAGGGAAACCCAGGCCCAGGCAGTCAGAGGCCAGTCTTCAGCCAGCAGAGGGAGGGAGAGGGCAGCTGATGTCCCCACCCGCAAGGGGCCAACTTTTCCTCTGAACCTCAGGGAAATCCGCGGGCATTGTGACCACCACACGGGTGAACCACGCCACCCCCAGCGCCGCCTACGCCCACTCAGCCGACAGGGACTGGTACTCGGACCACGAGATGCCCCTGGAGGCCCTGAAGCAGGGCTGCAAGGACATCGCCTACCAGCTCATGCACAACGTCAAGGACATCGACGTGAGTGGGGATGGGCCCGGGCAGGGCAGGGCAGCCCTGGGCTGGCCCGGGAAAGCCGCCTGGCCCGGCTCCCCACACGCCTGGGAGGGCTCCCAGCCCAGTAGGGGATTTGCGGTCGGGGCCGGCAGGCACTGTTAGGATTTCTCTGCGACGGGGCTGCAGGGTGAACCCTCAAGTGACCGCCACCACAGCCTGAGAACCAGGCCCCCGGGATCATTCGTGAACTAGAACCTGGGGCCGTGCTGCCCCCTCACCAGCTCTGGGAGTTGAGGGTGACACAGTGACCCTCTGGGGAGGACCTGTCCTTTTGCTCGGTGTGTGGCCTAGGGTCGGCCCCTTAACTTCTTTGAGTCTCCCCTTTCATCTCCTCCTGAATCGGACCTACCCCGGGAGCCCGTTGCAAGAACCGAGTGAGCTTATCCCTGGGACATTCCGACTGGCCCGGTCCTGCGGGTTCTCGGGACGCTCTCACGTGACAGCACATGTCCTTGCGCCAAAGCGTGCACTTGTGTGTGGCGTGCGCAGGCCTTGCCTGCACACCTGTTCTTGAGTGAGGATTTCTGTTTTGTTCCAGTGCCTCTTACCTGCTGCGGGGTACCCGAGGGGCACATCAGGTAGACTTGGATCCCCTGAGCCTGGAATGGGGGGATGCGGGGAGGCTTAGAGGAAGCCTCAGGCCCCCTCACCTGCTTCTCCCTGCGGCCACACTGGCCTGCCCTCTGTCCTCCATGCAGCACCCCCTAATTTCCGGGTGCCACCTGGCCCTCTACAAACATCTTCCCTTTCCTGAGTGGCAGGGGAAGCCCCCTTGCAGGACAGTGGTCCTGCAGACCCTCGCGGCCTCCACCGACGGCCCTCCCCTCCCTGAGCCTTGGTCTCCCCACCTGTGCGCTAAGAACAGCGAGCCCCACCTGCCGGCTCCCAGGGCCTCTGGAGGCGGCCACGAGGCCGAGTGTGAGAACTGTGTTGTACCAGCACAGGGTGGTTACCAGCTGCTCGCAGGGGAGGGTTGGCAGGAGCAGCCCGCGTGGGGCGCCGGGAGCTTAAGGTCAGCCTGAGTAGAGGGAAGATGTTTGGGGTGGGGGGGGTGGCGAGGGTGGGGGTGTCCGCAGGGACCACGGGACATGGGCCAGGGAGTGAGTGAGGAGGGGGCTGTGTGCCACCCGCTTCCTCCTCTCGCTCTCCTCTCCCAGCCCCATGGGCCCCTTCCCCACAGCCACTCCGGAATCCCCAGCCCCCAGGCTATACATGAAACAAAACTCCTGGTGTCCGCCCTGAAAATAAATATCTTGCTTAAAAGAAAGAAAGAAAGAAAGACACAAACCCAAACCCCAAAGCCAAACAGCAAGCCTGTCATTTGGGAGTTTAATGAGCCCGTGTGAAGTCTCTGCTGGGATTGGAAACTATGAGGCTCCAGCAAGAAGGCTGGGGTCTTCATTTCCCACTCTGAAAATGCCAAGGGTCAATTTCTGTGGGAACGGTGGGAGGGAGGGCAAGGGACCCATGACCTGGGGTCCCCTTCTCCTTCTACCCTCACAGCCACCCCTCCCCAGAGCTTCGCCCTCCTGCAAAGGACCTCGTCCTTCTGGAAATAGCTTTCATTGTCACTTGGTGGGGACCCCCTCCTTGGGAAGCTTCCCCGTGGGTGTCGGGGGGCCGTAGAGGACCCCTGCACTTCCTCCTGGGATAGTCGAGTGGACGTTGTTCCCAATGTATAGATAGGGAAACTGAGGCTCAGCCAGGTTAAAACGACAGGCCCTTGATCAACAAGCGAGCGAGTCTGGATTCAAACCCGAGTACAACTGCAAAACCCAAACCTTGTCCAGGTCCCGTGACCCCTGCTGTCCTGGGGCACAGTCCCCAGGTCTACCGCTGGCTGGGACACTCCCTTTCCACCCCACCAAGCCTGAGGTGGGAAATGGAGTGAAGGCAGAAAAAGGGCCCATGAGGTGCCAGGCCTGGGGCAGTGGCCTGGGCTGGCACCCACGGTGACAGGAGGACACCGGTGTGGTGGTCACTGCGGGCGGCGACTGTTATGCTCTTGGCCCTTGTCTTAAAAATAGTCAGGACTTCAAACATGGACTCCCAAGGAAAACAAACAGTCCCGCGTCCGTCTGCCCGCTCACGCCAGCCGCGGCGGGTAAAATTAGCCCAGTGGTGACTACACAGCCATGCGGCCGTCCCCACTGTTGGCCCAGGCCGCAGGGGCTGCTCCCAGATGGGCTGCCCCAGAGACCTCCCTGTCTGGGCCCGCTCCCTGAGCACATGCTGCTTCTCACGGTGGGAGAGGAGGCCCCTGGAGGCCCGTCCTGGGCTCGGCAGACCTGGCAGGGCAGGGATGCTGGAGGCGGAGAAGCCCTGGGTTCAAATCCTGGCCCTCCCACTAGGCTGTGTGGCCTTAAGACAAAGAAATCACATTTCTGTGCCAGTTTCTTCATGGGGAAATGATGGGCGCCTTCGGGGCTCAGTGCCTGACACGCAGGGCTTTTCTTCCATGGGTGGAAGCTGGCGTGTCAGGCTCGTAATGAAGTCATCGGAAGCTCCAGTCTCACCCAGAAGCCCCAAAGCAGCGATTTCATTTCCCAGGCTGAAAATGTGGAGGCTCAGAGAGGGCTGGACCCGGGACTCGGGGACTTGGGAAAGTCTCCCACCTCCCCAGGGACCCCAGGAATCCAGCTGAACAGGCCAGGGCCGTGGGGCTTCTGGACATCTTGGAACCCCGGCATGCTGATGGCTCCTGTCCCCTTTAGGTGATCCTGGGAGGTGGCCGGAAGTACATGTTCCCTAAGAATAAAACCGACGTGGAGTACAGGATGGACGAGAAGGCTGGGGGCACGCGGCTGGACGGCCT